>NC_135484.1:109724310-110974310 GCF_052094955.1 Ictidomys tridecemlineatus | reverse complement strand
AAAAACTTGAATGTAACTTTAAACTTGCAGAAGAACTTGAAGAAATGCTCCTACCTCAATAGTCGGCAAATGAGAAAGGAGATACTTTTGTGTTTGTATTTTAGTTGGAGAATTACTGTTACATGGTAAAAAGGGTGATAGCTGACCAAAGTATCCAATCCCTCATATTTTTCAATTCCTAGAACTAATGTGAAAAGAAAGAACAAAACTAGTCTAATGACTGCATAAGAAATAATAAATTCTGTTAAATCCTTACCCTTCACAAGGAACCATCTCTGGATGGATCCTATAGGTGGTTAATTTAAAACTCACATCCTTGATTTTCTTTTATTTTTTTTGAAAGTTATGTGGTCTTTAAGAATATTTTTAAAAGATGGAATGTTAGCAAATACCTATTAAACAATAGGCTAATTCTTGCTGCAGTCCAGCTGCAGCAAAATAACCGGGGGGTGATGAGGAACTTGTGTAGATTGATACAGCAGGAGTGGGAGTCATTTATTGTAGGACAGGAGGGGTATATATACATTCCACACAGCTTGTCTTAATTAACATAAACTAGATACAGTAGTCAACCAATAAGGAATCTCCACACTTAATGGCTCGCTGGTGCTGGCGTTACTTCACAAACCACTCCCTCTGGCAAAATGCCAGGCGCCATCCTGACTTGTTTACAGATTATAACAAATTATCAAGTCTAACAGATACCAATCATGAAGGCACATGAGAACAATTCACTTTGAAAACCCAGATGCAACTGGGCACGACAGCACACACCAGTGGCTTGGGAGGCTGAAGCAGGAGGATGGCGAGTTCAAAGCTAGCTTCAGCAAAAGCCAGATGTTAAGCAACTCAGTGAGACCCTGTCTCTAAATATACAAAATAGGGCTTCGGATGTGGCTCAGTGGTTGAGTGCCCTTGAGTTCAATCCCCAGTCCAAAAAAAAAAAGCAAAAATTCCAAATAAAACTTAGGCGATAAAACTAGCACCTTTTTAATAGAATTACTTACTAAACCCAAACCAAGTTTAATTGCAGAGTTCTAGGCTGTCCTATAGAAATTAAAAGCCTCAATATAATTGACAATATTGGGAGAAAAAACTATCAAGTATCATGTTAATATGTGTCCCAAATACCTTTGACATGTTTAAGAATTCATTGTGTATGATTCTTTATAATTAGGATACATTCTTTAAATTATTTACAATCGATTATTCACCTTGTTTCAACCTACATTTATACTGAGTTTCAGACTTAAGGCACATTATGCATGCTGGAGAAACATTTAGTCATTGCCTCTAAAGAGGAAAAAAAAAAATCAAAACGGATGCCCTTTTCATGGTGTATGGTATCTCTTTAATATAGTACCAGAAGAGCTCCCACCAACTGCAGGAGAGGGAAGACAAACAATATAAATACATAAAGGAAAACAATACAAATATTCCTTTTTATCGGTGACCTAGAAAATCAAAAGAAATCAACCAAAAAATTATTAGAGGTAATAAATGAATCCTCTGGAGTTATGGGGGAATGAGATGCAGAATCAATTGTGGTGTTATATACCAGCAGCGCACTGGAAATAAAATGAAAACAAAGCGCCGTTTATGGTAATAAAAAAATTTTTGAATATCAACATGTACCATAAGAGACTTATTCAAATAACATTATAAATATGTAATGGCTAAAAGACATTAATGACTGAGGGGGGAGAGCTACCTCATACCTAGGAATACTAAATGCACAAAGGTAAGCATTCCCTGCGTTTCCTCAGCCTTCTGCAGCCCTGAAGCACTCGCCCTTTGCTTAGAGGTTGCCAAGGTCATTGTAAGAGGAGCCCCTCCTTGGTGTCTGGAATTGTAGACGCTGTCATCAATATTGCCAGCTTTCCACTGCATTTAACTTATTTTTGTTAATAACCACTGATTAACTGGAAAGGTCCAGTTATGATTCCCGTTCATTGAGTTTTGGGCTCATTTTTTTTTTCTGCTTATTCATTGAGCCTCCCACCATGAGCTATTCTGATGGTCAGATCATCATTGGAGGCTGATCTTACTGGTCAGCCTCCAAACACCCTCACTTCTTGGATCTTATTTGACCCAGCAGTGCCCTAGTGCACTTGGACAATATAAATGTGAGATTCAATGCCATTCAAGTTACAATTCCAAAGGGTGTAGAGTGGAATCCGATTGGAAGAATGAATGCTGATGAAGTTATTATTTGGGAAAAGTTAGTGTGCATTTGTTTTACATACTTGTTGTATGTTATATTTCATTAAAAGATTTAAGAAAATGTGGCATATGAGCTAATGGAGAAAATAGTTTCATAGATAAAAATGATTTATTTCTAAGGTCAGGAGAAAAATAGAATTTGAACTCATTTTTTTGACACGAGAGTCCAGATGCTTGAATACTGCTTTCTATAGACCCCAGTAGATCGAAGATATACATAAAAATCCAATTAATAAAAAATTATCTAGAAGGAAAATAGAACAGAATATTTATCTTGGTTCTGGGAAGAAACAAATTTATGAATATTAAAAATGGAAGCTATCATCATGAACAAGATGGATGTGTTGAAATCCATAAACCAAGGACTTTTGTACACTAAAAAGCAATAAAATAAACATCAGAAGGAAGACAACAGAAAAGGGGAAATATATTTGATAATATAATCAGAAATATTTACTGTCAAATACATGAAGACTTGATAAACATATAAGGTTGATACAGATTCCAGAAAATAAGATCAAACAAGATGGGAAGAAAGTGCTAACTCAAGGAAATGTAGATGGTAAATCATCTCAGTGTGAATGCCTTTTTTTCCCCCCTATCGATTAAAGAAATGCAAATGAAAACAAGCTTAAGCTCAAGGTGTAATTATACACATTTAATGAGCAGAACCAAACAAACCCTTCAGGGAGGTGGGGAGAGGTTATTTTCATTGATTGTCCAACTGTTACAGGATTTTCTTACCCATAATTTACATAGGGGTCTCTTAAGGACCCCCAAGCTGCTTAGAAGCAGCTCATTTTTTTCTAACTGATCCAGACTTAGCACAGATAGAAGCTTGAAAGCCGTAAGATGCCAGATGACCTACCAAGAAGTAGTCATTATCATTATCACCCACTTACACGACTCATGTACCTTCTTTCCACCCCCATCCAGGCTGAGGGTGGTGAACAAGACCTTGGGTGGAGCCCCAGGTGCCATTAAAAACTGGGCATCTTTTGGGTCCCGCAGGGAAGCCAGAGGGAGAAAATGTGAATTCCCTTCCATGTGTGCTTTTGGTGAAAGCCACAAGGGAAACGTGCAGGAGCTTGGAAGGTAGGAAGTGTGACTACTGCTTCACTTCTCCCTGAAGGATAAAGTTCAGGCGGGGTTGCAGGGTGACGTTTTTTTTTTTTTGCAAATCCACTGACTTCCTTCACTGACACAGGCAGCACCATCTCCTCCAGCTCCTGTGAAATCTGTACCTCTGGCTCCCCCAAATCCTGAGCCAGGTGTGAGTCCCAATTTTCAGTGAAAAGGGCCCGGTTCTTCTGCATGTCATCAACAGAGGGAGGTGGAGGCTGGGAGATGGGACTGACTGTCACAGGTTGCACATTTTTCCATTTGCTTCTCCTGCTTTACAAGCTTTATCCTTCTCAACACTTGCTCTGCTACTTTCAGCTCAGCACCAGGCAGGCACGCGCGTACACACAAACACACACACCTGAATTTAGACTTTTATCATCTACTACATGTTAAATCCCTCAAATAAACCCATGGTCTCAGCCTGTTTGCTGCTGCTGTAACAGAATACCAGACTGGGAAGTGTATTTGGATCATACTGGGAAGCCCAGATGGAGGGGCCACTTCTGATAAAAGGTTTTTTGCTGTATCATCCCATGGCAGAAGGCATCTCGGGGCTAGAGAGATTGGGTGGGACAGGAAAGGGAGAGCACCACATCCTTATCACTAATCCATTCCCTCAACCTACCCAGTGATAATGGTATGAACTCCTGCCCTTTTTTTTGTAACTGGGATTGAACCCAGAGTGCTTAACCATGGAGCCACTTCCCCAGCCCATTCATTTTATTTATATAATTATTTTTTATTTAATTTTTATCTTTTTAAATGACAGCGGAATGCATTACAATTCTTTAAATTTTTTTAGTATTTTTTTAGTCATAGTTGGACACAATATTTTTATGTGCTGGTGAGGATCGAACCCAGGCCCTCGTACATGCTAGGCAAGCGCTCTACCACTGAGCCACAATCCCAGCCCATATAGAGCACAATTTTTCATCTTTATGCAAAGTGTGTTCACACCAATTCATGTCTTTATACATGTTTATACATCACTATTTTTTATTTAGAGACAGGGTCTGAGTTGCTTAGGGCCTTGCTAAGTTCCTACAGCTGCCTTTGAACTCCTGATTTTTCTGCCTCCACTTTCCAAGTGGAGACTCCATGACCTAAACAGCTCCTTAAGGTCTCACCTCCCCCAAATCATCAGTTGCAATTAAGTCCCAAAGAGGGTACATTTAAACCAGAGCACCCATATTCTGTGATTGGATTATTGTGTCTCTGACCCACCCAGAATTGGATATCAGAAGTGATTCCAGAAAACCAAATCATACTGGTGGGTTCTCTGATGCGGAGATGTTAATGGCTGTTCCCAGTGGTCCAGAGGACACCATCTATGGCATGCAGACAGTGTGGATATGTGGAGAGGTAGGGAACTGATCAGGCTTTTCAAGGATTGGACACTGACTCTGAAGTGAGACTAGTTTCTGGAGACCCCAAACACCACTCTGGGACACAAGACCAGGGGCTCGTGGAGGTGAGGTGATATTGTAAGACATGGTAAGTGTGCTGCTCCATTTATGGACGGTAAAAGAGAAAGATGTCTGTGGACATCAGGTCTTAAGGGGCGCACTGTGGACAGGCAGGGAGCCAGTTTTCCTTCCTGATCCGTGAAGGAGACTTTCATTATATTCTCCAGGATGGCTGAGTTTTGGAATGACTGCTACTGGTCTTCTGATGGGTGTGGGTGCCAACATCTTTCCATCTCCGCTCCACTAGTAAGGTGGGGCCATTGCTCATGTGGGACTGAGTATACCCTCCTCTGCTTTCTGTTCCCATTTTCTTTCAGTTATTTAAAGAGATTCCAGGTGTCATTTCATGATGAATAGTAACAGATTCTGCCACCTTCTCCAATATAACTGTGCACACATGTGTATGTGTGACTGGACACTAGTTCGGCCATTAATATAGCTGATAATCAACAAAATTAAAAAGTGTTTCATTATTTTTAGGTTTAAAAACATGCAGAAATCAGTTTTTCTTTTAATCTCTTCTGCAGCAGCAAGATAACAGTGAAACTGTTCATCGTACCATTTGGAATTTTCACTGAGCATTTTTTTAATATGGAGAATAATGCACCTTCAGAAGTATAGCAAGCATTGTGGCTGGTTTATTTATATCCAATGATACATACCTCTAAGATTAAGAAATGTATCATATCCAGAAGACTTAAAGTTGAAAGAAGCATTATAAGCTTATTTAATGTGAAATACCAGTAGAGTTGGCCCTCCTTATTTGTGGATTTTGCCTCTGTGTGGATTCAACCAATGGCAGATAAAAAGCTTACATCTGTACTCACATGCACAGATGTTTTTTTTCTTGTCATTTTTTAAACAATGTAGTATAACATGCATCTTCACGACATTGATATTTTATTTCAAGTAACCTAGGGATAATTTAAAGCAATGTGAGGATGTGTGCAGGTTATATGCTAATACTACCCCATTTCATTTAACAGACTTGAGTATCTATGGGTTGGGGATCCTAGAACCAATACCCTGCAGATAATGAGGGGTAGCTGTAACTGAGAATCGCCTATATGTCCTAATTATTTATCCCTCGCCATCAGAGGTTAGCATTTGGGTTTCATCATTGTTTTTACTTGTTAACCACCTATGCATGTATCCCTAAACGAGTAGGCGCAAAACCTACTGTGAGGAAAGGGCAACACGGCCCCTGATAGATGACAATTTCCAAGGGCAACAGCTGAACAGTCTCATCATAGTCTGAAACCAGGGAACACAGCTAACACAAACTTACAGCAGATAAAAACCCAGGTTAGGCACATCATAAATTTTCATCTGTAGATTAAAAAATAGCTCTCCCAGGTTCTCCTTTATGTGTGCTCAACATATTGAGTCACACACAGCTAGACAAATAGTCCTCCATGACTGCTGTACAGCTGTATCTGAATGCTTCCTTTATTTTCTTCACCTCTCTCCAAAATGTTCCATTTTCCTCTTTATGGTCTATTCTCCTCTTTGGGTAGAGTGTATCACTCAAGAATATTACTGAGAAACAATGCAAAAATAAATTTTTTGACATTCTGTGTATTTGAAAACTTCCTGTCCTTATAGTGATAGTTAGGCTGGGCATAGAATTTCATGTTGAAGATAATTTTCCTTCGGAATTTTTATGACTTCTTCATTCATTGCTTTATAGCTTCCAGTTGCTACTAAGTCAATAGACATCCTGATCCCTAATACTTTCTAAGTAAGGTTTATTCTCCTTGGAAACCTTGGATTTCTTTCCTTGTCCATAGCCTTCCAAAAGTTCACAGTAATATCTTGCCTCAGATCTATTTGGATCCCTGATGCTAGCTAGACCTCTGGTTGGTCTTCTCATCTGGGAACACAACTCTCTTAACTGATCATTTTGAACCAGCAACAAAGAATAAAACTGGAACCTCTCTACATCTGAAAAAGATTGGTTTTTTTATAGGCCAGTTTAAAACCTGTCTGATCAATCGGTGACAACTTGCCTCAGTGTAATCCAGCCATGAAAACTTGCTTCATTGAACACACTTTAAAAAACCAACCCATCAATGATAACCTTTGAGGGTGAGTCAGTCAGCAGCCGACTTACACTAGTGAAGTCCTGAGTAAGGAAACGCACTTCTGAGGTTGATGTCAGCCTACTCCCATCTCTCAAACCACCAAAATCCCCCAAACAATCCCTGATTCCAGAAATAAATCAGCAGACTGCAATGCCTGGAGAGATTTTCCCTAACCGGCATTTCTCTTCATTCTTCATTCTCATTCATTCTTAATGAAGCAAACCCCTATGTGATTCTCCCAATTGTGTGTTCTTACACCTAGATGTAACCAATATACTTTTAAAATTTTATTCCCTTATTATTTGGTGCCAAGTGTTGAACTTGGGGGCACTTGACCATTGAGCCACATCCCCAGCCATATTTTGGATTTGAGACAGGGTCTTGCTGAGTTGCTTAGTGCCTCGCTGTTGCTGAGGCTGGCTTTGAACTCGAAATCCTCCTGCCTCAGCCTCCCGAGCTGCTGAGATTACAGGTGTGTGCTACTGCACCCGACTCACAATTTATTTATTTTTTACTTTTTATACCTATGTTTGTGAAAACTAGGGATCAGGCATGTACCTAGCCACAGAAGGACAAGGCTATATGGCCTCAGACTGAGGCTCTGGGGAAGCTGAGCGGGGCCTCTTGGTCATGGGTGTGTTTCAGATATTGACTGACAACCTTTTTCTTAACATGACTTTGTTTAAAGCACAATAACCAAGAGCTCACTCGGTTACAATCCCAGACACACCAGAGACTGACATGATTATGATGTAATGTAGTTTACAAGGGGTCTTGTGGGGAAGGTCTAGCTGTGACTCTTCCAGAGTCCTTTCAGTTCAAGGGATTGCTTGCCCTGGCCTTGCCCTCAGCTGCTCTTCTTGGCTCCATGCCAAATCCAATAACTTCTTCATAAAGCCTTCCAACTCTTTATGGAAGAACAACCAACGACCCAGGGAGAAGAGAACTGAATGGATAATAGGAACACTTGGGTTCAAGTCCTAGTTTGGCAAATACCCAGTCAAAGCCCTTAAGCCCTATCTTCATCCTCTTCCAAGTGTTTCAGCCAAATCATGGCTCTCAGCCCAATCACATAAGAATCGCCCCAGACCCCACTCTAATTATATCTGAATCTCTGGGGTAGGGCCTGTGCATCAGCATCGAAATATCCCAGGTGAGTCTCATGTAGACCCAGGATTGGGAACCACTGGACCAGGTAGGTGATCTCCGAAGCTCTAGTTTGGGTTCACACTTGGAATTCTAAGAAGTATTGGTACTTCCTTGAATAAGTCAGACCTTGGCTCAGTAGCACTCTGTTCTTTGCATGCTTCTTAGTCCTTTAGAATATCAAAGGGTTCAACACAACCTCTGTGATGCAATTACTTATATTGATGAGCCATAAGCAAAATGGAAGCATGTAGAAATCGATGAACACGAAGTATAGATCGCCATCTTTCTGAATTGTGCTTGTTGCTGGTAATCGCCTTGGCTAGTGATGAACAGGGCTGACGCCCATCAATCGTCCTCGAGCTTGCTAAGGCTGCAAGTGTTGGGAGAAGAGGGCAGCTCGAGCCGGTCAGAGCTCACTCACAGCAGCCGGAAGTCACATTGTCTACATCTGCAGCCTCCAGGGTCCCCTCAGAAGCAAAGTTTGAGCCCAAAGCTGGATGTCATGACATCATCCCTGTAAGTGCACCCTGAGATGGGACTCTGGCCTCAAAGACTCCTTAAATGCTGGTAAAGGCTGGGGTACCCAGGAGTGGGCAGGACTCCTGCAGCCATGTCTGTGCCGTGTGCTTTGCCCTCTTGGGAGCTGACCTTTCCTAAGAGGGGTTTGAGAATGTACTCCTCTGCTATCAAGATAACCGAAGTAGTCCTGTTGCTTACTGACCCCACATCCTGGTGGTAGGCTATCCTATGATTCTTCAAAGTTGGTTTTTCATTGAACCTAACTTGTCAGTTTCTGTTGCTTACAACGGAAAGATCCATAACCATTACTGTCCCTTCTTCCAAGGAACAATATAGTTCACTGTGAGTGAACATCTGTTATTCATCGGGCACTTAAACACGTCATTGCGAATCCCCAAAACCACTCTATATGCCAGTGTTTCCCCATTCTAGAGTGAAAAAACTGAGGTCTTGGATAAACTGCTCAAATGTAAAGCTAGCAAGCAGCAAAGCCATGATTTGAACTTGGTTCTCTCTAACCACAGATCCTAATTTGGGAGGATTTTCTTCTTTTGTTCTATGCAGCCTCTGACAAAGATTTTATTGCCTGATGACTAGTCCTCTACTACCATCTTACACCCTCCTTCAAACCCGCTCATACTCTAACTAAACCTCAGAGTGGGAAAGGGCAAGAAGATTCATCTGTGCCCCCCATGTACCCACTTTCCCTTGATGACAGGAGCCAGGCTCTCTGGAGTGCTTGTGGGCCCTGAATCAATACTAATCAAGGGGGATGACGGGGACAAAATCTCATGTTCCCCAAACTTCAGCAAAGGCAGATTGAGTCCTGGGAAACGTGCGAGTTGTGTGGAATCCCAGGATAGATGAGGTGAGGCTCCTGTGGTTGAAGGAGGGTGGTGGTCAGGAGGACCACAGGAGGTCCGTCTCTGAACTACTGCATCTTTTAACTGGGAAAACTGAGGTCAGGAGAGGGGAAGAGGTGTGACCAGATCATAGCCATGGGGCAGCTGAGGCAGCCAGACGTCCACCTCTGTGGTGGTTTCCACTGGCCACACCACTATCCACCTCCCATCAGCTCTGACACCTTAAGAACCTATCTCTGATGGTCGTGCTGCTCACCAAAGACTCGAGATACACTGGCCTGGCTCTGTCCCCCATCACCCGAGTGTGAACACTAACACCCGGTGTTGTCCTCAGGGCACCCTGGCCTGGAGAGGGCTCCCTATCGTGCCACGGGGAGATCCTGTCCTCATCTCTTTACATTCTAGGAAGGCATCTCTCAGGGAGCCTTGTTTTCTTCTTGGATTTCTGGGGTACTGAGGAGTGAGAGAAAAGTGGCACTTGAGAGTTGAGACCCCCCAGAGGGGCTGGATTCCGGATGGACACTGACCCTGCCACCGGTGATATGATCCTAATGACCACATGTTGGACTTCAGGCAGGCTTCCCTGATGACCCAGCCCATCAGCCTATCTACCCGACATGGCAGGCTCCTGTCATCTCTGTCCCCAGACGAGGGACCCCTTCAGCAGCAGTCGACGGTGCCTCGCCTGGCTGACTTCTGCACACGGGCTTGGCCAGAGTCCTGTCTTCAGGATCCAGGGCAGGGCCTAGAAAGCTCTCCTTCAGCTGCCTTCTCTGGCCTTCAGCCAGGCCCAGTCTGACCTTGCGATCTGTTGGCTCTCCAAGCCTCCAAATGGTTTTGTTACTAGTTTTTTTTTCTTTTTTAGTTTTCTTTGTTTTTCCCCCAGAGCTGGGGCTGGAACACAGGGCCTTGTGTATGTTAAGCAAGCACTCGACCAGCCTCATGCCTAAGATCTTCTCGGGAGCTGTGGTGTGCAGTTCACTCCTAGGCTTCAGTTTCCTAGGCCAGGAAACGAGGGGGACTTAATCAAAGGCAGCCTTCACGGGGGGAAAGAAGTTGGCCAGCTATCCCAGCCTTCCTCCCTTCAAAGGGATCTGAGGTATATTTCACATAGTTCTTCAGAGTGCCCCTAACAGGATTGAACACCAGCTTCCCACTCTGGTCCCCAGCTCAATCTCAATGATGCATTCTATTTTTATTGGTTCTTTTTAGTTATATGTGGCAGTAGAATCCATTTTGACACAATTATAGGAGCATGGAATAGATCTTGTTCTAATTCAGACCCCAGCACCTCTCCTTCCCCTTCCCTCTCCCCGCCAGGGCTCCCTTCCCTCTACTGATCTTTCAATAATGCACGCTTCTAGAGAATTGGAGAGTATGTGATAGTGTGCCATCTTCAACATTTTAAGTGCACAAATAATGGCATTCATTACATTCACAATGTCTTGCAATTGTTACCACGATTCCAAAACTTTTATATCATCCAAAATAAACATTGTACCCATTAAATCCCCTTCCCCTCCTCTCCCCAGCTTCTGGTAACCTCCAATGTCCTTATGTGAAATATCCAAAACAGTCAAATTCACAAAGTCGGATCACGCAATATTCTGTCTGACTTCTTTCACTTAAGGTTTTCAAGGTTCATCCCTGTTTATTAGAACTTTATTATTTTTATAGCTGAATAATGTGTGCATATACCATATTTATCAATTCATTTGTTGGACACTTGGTGTGTTTCCCTTGGGCTATTGTGAATGATGCTATAGTGAACATGGACACACACATATCTGTTTGAGGCCCTTTTTATTTTGATGTATATATTCAGGAGTGGAATTACTGGGTTATCTGGCAATTCTTTTTTTTTTTTTTTTTTTTTTTTAGAAACTGTTGAACTGTTTTCTAAAGCAACAGTACAATTCTGCAATATATGAAGGTTTCAATTTATTCACATCCTTGCCAATACTTTGCCATTATTATTAATATTATTATTACTACTCGAGTAGGTGTGAAGTGGCACCTCATTGTGGTTTTGATTGCATTTCCCTGATGATTAATGACATTGAATATCTTATGTGCTTATTGGCCATTTCTATATCTTCTCTGGAGATATTCCCATTTAATTCCTGTGCCCATTTTAAAAATTAGGTTCCTGTCTTTTTGTTGACTTGTAGGACTTTTTTAAAAACTATTTTTATTTTATTAACAGGAGTTCTTTCTATATCCTGGACATTAAGCCCCTAACTGCTATAGGAATTGCAAATATTTCTGCCATTTCACAAGCTTTTCACTTTCCTTTGATTCAGAGAAGCTTTCAGCTTTGAAGCCCAATGTACCTGTTCTTTAGATGTTTATGCTTGTGGTGACCCAAGAATCTAGGACGGAATCCAGTGCCATGATTTGACTCATCTTCTGAGAGTTGTATGGTTTCAGCTCTTCCATTTAGGTCCTTGATCCATCTGAGTTCATTTCTGTATATGGCATGGGGTGAGGTTCCAGATTCATTCTCTTGCTTGGGAAAATTCGATTATTGTACCTAGAATCATTTGTTGGAGAAACTCTTCTTTTCCCTTTAATGGGCGTGGCACTTTGTGGAAATCAATATGCCATGTATTGAGTTTGTTTTTTATACTCTCCACCCTATTCCGTTGGTTTCTGTCTATTCTATACTAACACTACACTGTTTTGATTATTGTGGTTTTGTAGTAAGTTTTGAAATTGGAAAGATAAATCTTTCAACTTTATTCCCTTTTTTTCAAGATTGGTTTTGCTCTCTGGGGCCCATTGAAATTCCATATGAATTTGTGAATCAATTTTTCCTTTTTCCTTTTCTACTTAAAAAAACAATTCAAAAAGGCTTAGTATTTTGATTGGGATCATGTTCTATTGCTTTGAGTTGTGTTGCATCTTAATGAGATGAAGTCCTCCAAGCCATGAATAAGGGATGTCATTGTTGTTATTATTCTAATAGGTGTGAGACCTACTAGAAGACGTTATTTATGTGGTTTTTTTTTTCAGTGTTTTGTAATTTTCAGCCTACAAGTCTTTTACTTCCTTGGTTAAATTTATTTCTCGGTATTTTTTTTTTAGATACTAGAACTTGCCGCAGTCTGGCTGGGCACAAAATCACGAGCCACCACACATCTTGTAGATTCAAACAGCAATTCTTTATTTCCAAACTCACACCAGCCCTCTACAAACACGTTCTGGGGAAATCCACGTTCTCCCAAATTCACGTACTCCACCAGGCTTTGAATCCCAAATACTTTCTGAATCCCACAAGAACTCGATGGGAACTCAAGGATCCGGCATGCCTGAGGCAGGATACGCCCTATTCCCGGCAGGGTACACCTTAAACCTGGAACCGCCCTAAACCCAAGGAGTGGGATGGGATATTCCCTAAAACCTAAACCCAGATCCGCCCTGGTCCTTGAGCAAGGTCACCTTACTCAAGCATACATGCGACGTCACAGCGAATGTCCAAGGCAAGTCCATTTCCATGAGTCCTTCTTCTAAGCAACATGGGGTACGCTGGCAAGGAAATTTCAATGCATCATTCCTACTTGGTAATGGCCCTCAGCATCTCCCCTTCTGATTAATTAAACAACAAGCAATGTGGCTTAAGGACCGTGCCTGGTAGGTTGTCCAATTCAACATATCAACATACGGTTCTTACCCGTCATGGGAAAAACTGACCTCTGGCGTCAGCCTCCTGTCTTAGGTTGATACCACTGCAATTGGATCATACCCGTCACTGACTTACCTGTCCAGCATACAGCCATACTTGTGGATAGGCCTATGCACCAGTGGGGGAGGTGAGGTTCTTGCCTCACCTCTGGCCCCCAAATTTAGCCTTGGTGCCAGTGTGGGGGGGTGAGGTTCTTTGCCTCACCTCTGTTGGCCCCCAAATTTAGCCTTGGTGCCAGTGGGGGGTGAGGTTCTTTGCCTCACCTCTGTTGGCCCCCAAATTTTAGACCATTACTAGCAGAAGGGAGGAGGATACGCCTCCACGACACCAAGCCAGTTGACGGCTCCTTTGGAAAAATTGCATCACTGGTGACACCATCAGCAAAGATATGCCAGCACTACCACAATTTGCTGCATCAAAGGATAGTTCACAATGCATACAAGTGATATATAGTCCAGGCAAGTTCTGCAAGCAGTTCAAATTGGAGGAGTCTATCAATATGTCCATTTCCTCCCAAAGTAAACCGACTCCTTGATTGAGCATTACTTGTTGAGTTATATTCATTGACACATCAGTTTATACAGTTTACTGTGATAGCTATCATAGAAGCTGTAGTTTGGTTTTATCTTAGTCTTCACCGGCACTAGGATGGAGATGGGAATTCTGGCAATGATTCTAGAGACATTATCCTGAAAAGAATTATTAAATATAATGAAAAGGAAAGGTGAAAGTAAACAAACAGATCTGTTAACCTCCTTTAAAAACAATCCTTAACAGCTATTTACCTAATTTAAATTAAACCATTTAAATCACGTGAATAAAAAAATAATTCGGATCCATTTTTTCATGAGTGCTCCTCACATATGAAATATGGACATACATACATACATACATACAGACATACAACACAAAACACAAGAGTGCACACAAACGTACAACACATAAGACAATAGTAAAGGCCTTGTAGCTTTACCTAGGTGAAATCTCCATTGCAATGTTTAAAAACTCCACAGTCAAAAAATAAAACTGATTAGAAAAACATTAACCTAGGTTTGTAAGAGCTCAAAAATAAAATAGAACTTTATGATGTGGGAAAAATGCAATAATAAAATAGAAAAAGCACCCTGGTTAATCACTATTGCAGATGTAAGAATAGCCAAGCTGGAGTTCTGAATATCAGCTGTTATGGATTTGAGTCAAATCATCTTTTTCTGTAAAATTGCTTTAGTTAATCTCTCTGGAATCCAAATCAACTGCTGTTCTCCATGTAGAAAAACATAAACAGAACCCCGACTCCAGACAATCACTGGGTCAGAACCTTTCCATTGTCCTGTTAGAATATCTTTCCAAAGTACCTTAGGCTTATGTACATTTTTCGGATACATGTCTTTCCGCAGCCCTAAGTCCTGATGAATCCAAATTTAGAAAGTTTAGAGTAAAAAGGGTTATTTTAAGTTTATCTTTGGGGGATATATACCCCTTTCCAATTCCCTCTTTGCCGAAGTCTGGCTTGGCACAAATCAGGAGCCACTTGTCAAAAAGAAACTAACTTTATTTTTAGAACTACAAACGCCAAACAAAACAGCTCCTCAGGGAAAAAACCCTCAGAGCCCAACTGCCACCACCGGCTTCCACAAGCCTCTCACCCACACCAACCTCCCAACCTCCCACAATCCTCCTGCTCTTGAGGCCGATTGGCTGGGTCGCGTGGGCGGAGCCAAAGAAGTCCCCCAATGAGCAGCTCCGTGGAGGAGCCAATCAGCTAGATGTTGCTGGGGCCGCTGTGAGCCAATCATCAGCTGGCAGTCTGAAGGGCAGGGAAACAGCCCAATGAACATAACCGCAGAGGAGCCAATCAGCTAGATGTTGCTGGGGCCACTGTGAGCCAATCAGCTGGCAGTCTGAAGCTTGCTGGCAGCTGGAAGTTTGCTGGGGCCCCTTTGGCTGTGGCTCTCAACACCTCTTTTTGCTTTAATAGGTACGTTTTAATAGTTTGAGCTCTTTCAACTATGCCTTGTCCCTGTGGATTGTATGGGATTCCTGTTATGAGTAATACCAAATGATGAGCAAAATTCTTTAAAAGAGGTAGAGGTATAACCAGGACCATTATCTGTTTTTAACTGTTTTGGAACGCCCACAGTGGCAAAATTTTGTAAACAATGAGCTATAATATCTTTAGTTTTTTCTCCAGCATGAAGGGAGCCCATCAAAAATCCAGAAGAATCAACTGTAACATGCAGATATTTTAATTTTCCAAATTCTGGCAAGTGTGTGACATCCATCTGCCAAATATGGTTAGGTATCAGTCGTCTAGGATTGACTCCAAGATTAACTTGTGGTAAAAAGGTCACACAATTTTGACATTGTTTTTTTGTCTAGCTTGTTCCTTAGTTATTTTAAAACACTTTTGTAAAGTATTAGCATTGACATGGAACTTTTTATGAAAATTTGTAGCTTCTTCTAGTGTAGAGAAAATATGTATGTCATGTGTAGTTTTATCTGCTAAATCATTGCCCAAAGTAAGGGCTCCAGGCAATCCTGTATGTGCCCTAATGTGTCCTATAAAGAATGGATCTTTTCTGTCCAAGATTAGACTTTGTATAGTGGAAAACAAAGAGAAATCCTACCAGCATCTTCAAGGGATATAATGGCATTAACTATGTATTGACTATCAGAAAATAAACTAAATACAGAATCTTTAAACATCACAAAAGCTTGTAAAACTGCATTAAGCTCTACCTCTTGAGCTGATTGTTTGGGTACTAAGAATGTAAAAGTTTGATCAGGGGTAACTACTGCTGCTGTACCATTATTTGACCCATCAGTGAATATATTTGGAGCATTCATGATAGGTGTTTTTCTTGTCATTTTAGGAAAAACTACAGGATGCTCAGACCAAAAAGACAACAAAGGATTAGATAGTAAATGATTATCAAATGAAACATTAGATTTGCACATGATTATTGCCCAAGTATTTAACTCATTAGCTAACTCATCAATTTGCTCCATAGTATATGGAGTAATAATTTTATTGGGAGAAATTCCAAACACTCCCTTTGCTGCTCTTATTCCTTTGAGTATTAATTGTCCTACAGCCTCAGGATACCTAGTAAGAATAGTGTTAGGAGAATAAGATAAATGTATCCACAATAATGCACCTTCTTGCCAAAATACTCCTGTAGGAATATTTGTTGGTTTTACTATAAATAATAAAGGCAAACATATCAATTCTATCCAAATGCATATTTTCCATATATGTTTCAATAATTTTTAATGCCTTTCTAGCTTTAGGAGTTAACATGCGGGGTGAATTTGGATCTGATGGGCCTTTTAGAATATCAAATAAAGGTCTCAGCTCTCGTGTTGGTATGCCTACATAAGGCCTTATCCAATTTATGTCTCCCAATAACTTTTGAAAGTTAAGTGATTTGAGTTGATCTACTCGTATTTGAATTTTTGGTGGATGGACCATGGTTGAGGATAATAGAACTCCTAAATAATTAATTGGAAAATTTAATTGTACTTTATCTATTCCTATCTAGACTATAATTTTTTAACAAGTTTAAGTGTGGCATAACATTCCAGCAATGTGTTTTTATCTTTATGTGCTAATAATACATCATCCATATAGTGAAATTCGTAGTTCAGGATTTTGATTTCTAAGTGGCTGGATTGCTTTATTAACATAGATTTGACACATAGTTGGACTGTTAGCCATCCCTTGAGGGAGTACTTTCCATTTATATCTCTGATCGGGACCTTCATGATTTAGTGCAGGGATAGTAAATGCAAAATGTGGACTATCCTTGGGATGAATTGGAATTGAAAAGGGACAATCTTTAATATCTATAGCTAAAACATACCAGGTTTTTGGTAAAGCAGACAATTGAGGAATCCCTGATTGAGCATGTCCCATAATAACCATCTCATTATTAATGGCTCTTAAATCTTGCAGTAATCTCCATTTACCAGATCTCTTTTTGATGACAAAAATGGGAGTATTATGGGGAGATACGGAAGGTTGTATGTCTTTCCGCTAATTGTTGTTTGACCAGATCATGGGCTGCTTGTATCTTTTCTTTAGTCAGGGGCCACTGAGGAACCCACACTGGTCTTTCTGATTTCCAAGTAATTTTGATTGTCTCAGTGGCCCCTTCTGAAAACCCAATCCATGTCTATTTATTCCTTGATCTATTTGAATTGGTGCTGCTATTCCTTGTTCTTGTTCTCCTAATCTTTTCTTTCCTAAAACCTTGTCTAGCCCTAGTAGTAGGCACATTAGGATTGATGTTATTTGTTAACGTCAAACCTAGTTGATCTAGGACATCTCATCCCCATAAATTTATAGGAAGATGATCCAATACATATGGCTGTAAAGTTCCTTCACATCCTTCAGGATCCTTCCAATCTAATACCATTGCACTTCTATGGGGATTAGTTGCCACTCCTAGGCCTCGAAGTGTTTGAGTGGCTTGTTGTAATGGCCAATGTTTTGGCCATTCTTGACGAGATATGATGCTGAGGTCAGCACCTGTATCTAGTAGCCCATTAAATTCATGTCCTTGAATATTTAGTTTTAGCATGGGGCGAGAATCTAAATTTAAATACAGCATAGCCCAATCGACACCTGTGGAGCCTAATCCCCTGGAACCTCTTTCTACACTGACTAGAGAACTTATCATGCAGGCTGGGTATTATTAGCAACTGTGCTATTCTATCTCCAGGTGAAATTACTGATATACCTTTTGGAGAACTAGCTATAATTTTTATTTCACCTACATAATCGGGATCAATTACCCCAGGACTTATCATAAATCCTTTTAATGTAGATGAACTACGTCCCAATAATAAGCCTACTGTTCCTTGGAAGAGGTCCTTTTACCCCTGTGGGAATGATTTGAACTCCCATCTCTGGAGTTACTACTGCTCTGGCAGAGGCACAGATGTCCAACCCTGTGCTCCCTTGGGTTTGTCTGATGAGGGATTTAATGGACAATGTGTCCTGGGCACCACCCTGATGGTGTTGCTGGGTTCTTCCACTGCCCTGTATATTTGTGGTTGTGGGCCCTGGAGCATTGGGCCCCCCAGTCCGTTTTTTGGCAATAGAGCCTGGATGCCTTTCTCCACGATATCGTGGGTAAATACCTGGTCCTTGTCCCTTTTTTGATAAGGGAGTACCCTCTATGGTGGTTTGAGAACGGCATTCATTAGCCCAATGTCTCCCTCTATGGCATTGTGGGCAAATACCCGGTATTCTATTCCTTTGATATCTAGTTTTGTTAAACCCTCCTCCTATGGAGCAACTCCTTTTAAAATGTCCTGTTTGTTCACAATTAAAAATATGGAACGCTTCACGAATTTGCATGTCATCCTTGCTCAGGGGCCATGCTAATCTTCTCTGTATCGTTCCAATTTTAGTATGTGTGATGCTTTTTTAACTTTTATTAGTTTTTGATTGGACCTTTTTTATATGTGGTGCTGAGAATCGAACCCAAGGACTCACACATGCTAGGCAAGCGCTCTACCACTGAGCCACAACCCCAGCCCTAGAACTGTTTCTTAATTTCTTTGCAGATTATTCATTTCTGGCATAGAAACAACCAATCTTTTGTGCATTGAAATTGTACCCTGAAACTTTGCTGAATTTGTTTACGGGCTCTCATGGTTTATTTGCAGTTTCTTTGGGATTTTTTTTCTGTCTAGAATGTTGTCTGCAAAGAAAGTTTTACTTTAACAATTTGGATGCTGTTTATTTTTCCTTTGTTCTGGCCAGAATGATGTTGGATGCAGTGGCAAGAGCAAGCCTCCTTGCCTAGTGCCTGTTCTTGAGCAGAAAACTCGGGCTTTCACCACTCAGTTTAATGTCAGCTGTGGGCTTTTCATAAACTCCTTTTATCGTACAGAGGAAGTTTCCTTCTACTTCTAGTTCCCTGAGTATTGCTATCATAAAATGATAGAAATTTTGTCAAATGCCTTCATGCATCATTCAGATAATCATACGGAAGTTTCCCCTTTATTCTGTTAATGTGGTATATTATATTCATTGATTATTTTTTTTTTCCTTACGTTAAACTACCCTTGAATTCCTAGGATAAATCATCCTGGATCATGACGAATAATCCTTTTAATGTTGTTGGACTCAGATTGATAATGTTTTGTGGAGGACTTTTGTTCCTAAAAGAGATGGGCCTATAAATTTCTTTCTTGCAATGTTTTTATGTTGCTTTGGCAATGCTGGTCTCAGAGTTAAGAAGTGTTCCTTGCTTTTTTTTTTTTTTCTTTGGCAGGGAGTAGTTGAGAAAAATTATTTTTTTCTAAGTGTTTGGTAGAACTTACCTTGGCAGCCATCTAGCCCTAGACTAATAATGAACTTTTATAATCCGTCTTTTCTTCCTTGCATCTCTTCCTCGCATCTACTTGCTCGCCCCTGCTTCTTGAGATCCCCTCCCAAACAAAATACCTGCACCCAAGTTCTTGACTCGGGCTCTGCTTTCAGGGGAACCCCAGCTAAGGTGGGATGAGATGAGAATGACAAGTGTCCATGTGAAAATATAAACATGGTGAATGAAGAACATCCACTCGCTGGAAAACCCCGGGAAGACAGGTAGAAGAGGGAGTTTCTGCCCAGCACCGGTGAACTAGGTTTCATGATGAAGGACTGCAGACTCTGGAGAGAATTGAGACCTCCAGGAATGACTGGATCCAGCCAGGTGAGAAGTAGCTGGATGAGCTGAAGAGTGAAAGGTCTGGGCAAGTGGTAAGGGCACATGAAACAACTAAAGGAAAAGCCAGCCACACAGATGTTGGAAAGTTGATGGGCACCAAGAGCACATTGCAAGAAGGAAGACTTGACCTCAGACATTGAATCGGGCAGAGAGTGAAGTTCCTGCCCGTGGAGAATGGGGTGAACAAGGGAAAATGATGGGGGACTGGGACAGCCCTGGGAATGTCTTGAAGACCCTCCAATACAGGGAGCTTAATTGTCCAAGACTCCAGCTGCCATCACTTCAGATGTGGTCATCTGTGCCAAGGCTTCTGTAGCCAGTGTTGGGGTGCAGCAGGGACACAAAGGCAAGCCATCCCCGGAGACTGACACCTCTCTAGAAGACTGACTTGAGGACTCGGCAGTGACATTGCTGGCCCTTCACTAGTTTTCAGGGTGGCCTAGGAAGCTCTCCACCAGCTGCCTTCTCTGTCCTTCAGTCAGGCCCAGTCTGACTTTGTGATCTGTTGGCTCCTCCAGCCTTTCCCAGCTCCTGCCTCATTTTCTATCCCAGATATTTTCAAATTGTCACACATTTAATCCCATCCTGGTACCTGCATTTTGGAGGACCTGGATTGTCATATTGTATGTGACATGTCCATTTGGACCTAAAGCTGAGGAGGTAGGCCAGGTGCCCCCCACACAAAGGGGCTGTGCTATAAGGCACCAGGGGAGGAAGAAGGATCTACATGGCAGGAGGGAGATGATCCAGCAAGATGGAGCGGTAGACAGTCCCAAAGGCAGAGGGAGATAAACAGCCAGCAACTTGGAGGACCTTGGAAATAGGTCCAGATGAGTCAATCCCACTTAATGTATTAGTGGTGGTAAGTCACCACTAAAATGAGTTGATACTTCCTATTTGTTAACTTACCTGTTTTGCAGGGTACCTTAATCTCCCACAGCAGCTGATGACGCCTAGGTCCATCTTTTTGGTTCTTTAGATGGAAGCTGCAGGCAATTAGTTAGTGGGTACCTGGCCTGAAGGATGCCCCCCAAACCAATCCATCTACTCCAGAATTGCCCAGGGGTGTCATTTGCATCCATCCTCCCTGGAGGAGTGTTAGATCTTATTTTATCTCTATCTCTAAATGCCTTTCTATAGACCAGTAGGGGGGCTCCCCCTTGATTGAAACCTATTCCTTCCCATTCCCTGAGAAATATAAGGAGTAAAAGGAATTTTTAAAGTGCTCTTGAAGCCATTTAACTCTTCTGCAGATCATTTCAGACTTAGTATCCCTCTGGGGCATGTCTCCACAGGGGAATCGGGTTTGCGTGGGGCAGGGGAAGGCTGGTTACCTAAACATTCTCCATTTCCCACACAGCAAGCACCCAGAGGGTGTGGATAATTGCTTTTCTACCTCCTCCAAGGTCAAAGTCCCCTTGGACTAGATAAACATTCCCTCCAGATCCAGTCCCCACCCTGCTGTGTGCCCAAGAGGGGATCCCTAGGTACTCCTTCTCTGCCTCTTTGCTTTTTCTGTGTTCTTTTTTCTGTAATTCCCATGCCCTTGACTTTTGAGTTCAGCTATGTCAGGGGGTTAGAGTGTAAAAAAGGGAGGTCAGGGTATTGATCTCTACCTTCCCATACACCCGCCTGTCTGTCTGGGATCCGGTACCACTCCCTCCTCTTGGTTCTGTAGACAGTGTGGAATGGTACCCCCACACACACTAATACTGAAGCATCACTTAACATTTCCCACACCCTATCACAGCTTGGGAAATACCTCTGATGGTTCATTGATTGGGCTAAAGAATGCCCAGATTGCTGGTAAAACATATCTGGTTTGTCTGTGAGGGTGTTTCTGGAAGAGATTGGTATTTGAGTAAATGAAGTAAAGGAAATCCACTCCCACCAATGTGGGCAGCCAATGTGGAGACTAGCGACAGAATGGGAGAGAAGTGACCAAGATTGGGGGTCTCTGACTTCATGGATGTGGCATGCCTGCTGCCTGGGAATGTTTTTTGGTTAGATTCCCATATTTCCAGCTGCTATGGTAATGCCCTGCCTGAAGAGGCTCTGTGCAAGAGTCTTACCAGCTTCGACTTTGATCTTGGGAACATAGCTCCCAGGGATAGATGAATTCTCATGCTAGACAACCACAGTGTTTCACCAGCTCTGCTCCTCATGAGCCTGCCCACTTAACAGGAACTGTAAAAATGGGCCTCCTTGAGCACTACACAAAGCTCCAAACATAGCACATTGCTACTGTGGAAAAGCTGCGTAGATGTTTCTAGTTCTATAACTTTCTTGAGTACAAAGAATGTTTGCATAGTCTTTAATCTGATAATAAGGCATATCTAAATAAAGATTGCTGACATAACTTTTTAATTGACTTTTTTAAAAAAGTAAATGTCAGTGGAATGCATTACAATTCTTATTACACATATAGCACAATTTTTCATCTCTGGTTGTATATAAAGTATGTTGACACCAATTCGTATTCTTCATACATGTACTTTGGATAATGATGTCCATCACATTTCACCATCCTTACTAATCCCCTGCCCCCTCCCTTTCCCTCGTATCCTTCTTCCCTATCAAGAATTCATATATTCCTCCCATGCTCCCCCTCCCTACCCCACTATGAGTCAGCCTCCTTATATCAGAGAAGACATTCGTTTTTTGGGGATTAGCTGACTTCACTTAGCATTATCTTCTCCAATGCCACCCATTTACCTGCAAATGCCGTGATTTTATTCTTTTATTGCTGAGTAAAATTCCATTGTGTATATATGCCACATTTTTTTATCCATTCATTCACTGAAGGGCATCTAGGTTGGCTCCACAGTTTAGCTATCATGAATCGTGCTGCTATAAACATTGATGTAGCTGTGTCCCTGTAGTACGCTGTTTAAGTCCTTTGGGTATAGACCAAGGAGATGGATAGCTGGGTCAAATGGTGGTTTCATTCCCAGATTTCCAAGGAATCTCCATACTGCTTTCCATATTGGCTGCACACAATTTGCAGTCCCACCAGCAATGTATGAATATACCTTTTCCCCCACATCCTCACCAATACTTATTGTTTTGTCTTTATAATAGCTGCCATTCTGACTGGAGTGAGATAACTTAAAGTAGTTTTGATTTGCATCTTTCTAATTGATATATGAAAAAATATTCATCACCTGTTATTTGATTGTATATCCTCTTCTGACAAGTGTCTGTTCAGGTCCTTGACCCATTTGTGGACTGGGTTATTTGCTTTTTTGGTGCTTAGCTTTTTGAGTTCTTCGTATACGCTAGAGATTAGTGCTCTTATGTATGAGGGGTAAAAATTTGCTCCCAGGATGTAGGCTCTCTGATCATCTCAGATATTTTTTGTTGTTGTTTTGTTTTTGTTTTGCTGAGAAGAAACTCTTTAGTTTGATTCCATCCCATTTATTGATCCTTGGTTTGAATTTTTTTTTTTTTTGCACTATAGGAGTCTTATTAAGGAAGTTGGGGCCTAATCCCATGTGATGAAGGGTTAGGGCCTACTTTTTCTTCTATTAGAGTTTAATTCCTAGGTCCTTGATCCACTTTGAGTAGTTTTGTGCATGGTGAGACATAGGGATTTAATTTCATTTTGTTGCATGTGAATTTCCATGGAAGATGATCTATGGAAGATTATCTTTTCTCCAATGCATGTTTTTGGCACTTTTGTCTAACATAAGATAATTGTAATTTTGTGAGTGAGTCTGTCCTCTATTCTGTGCCATTGGTCTACCAGTCTGTTTTGGTGCCAATACTATGCTGTTTTTATTACTATTGCTCCGTAGTATAGTTTAAGGTCTGGTATAGTGATGCTACCTGCTAAGTATTGCTTTAGCTATTCTGGGTCTCTTATTTTTCCGAATGAATTTCATGATTTTTTTTTTTATTTCTATGTGAAATGCCATTGGGCTTTTGATTGGAATTTCATTAAATCTGTTTAGTGCTTTTGGTAGTATGGTCATTTTGATAATATTAATTCTGCCTATCCAAGAGCAAGGTAGATCTTTCCAAATTCTAAGGTCGTCTTTGTTTTCTCTTTGGGGTTCTATAGTTTTCATTGTATAGATCTTTTACTTTTGTTGATTCCCAAGTATCTTTTTTTATTGAAGTTATTGTAAATGGGATAATTTTCCTCATTTCCTTCTCGGAGGATTTATCATTGATATACAGAAATGCCTTTGATTTATGCATGTTAATTTTATATCCTGCTACTTTGCTGAATCCATTAACTAGTTCTGGAAGTTTTCTGGTGGAGCTTTTTGGGTCTTCTAGGTATAGAATCGTATCAGCAAATAGTGCTAGCTTAAGTTCTTTTCCTATACATATCCCTTTACTAATTGCTCTGGCCAGTGTTTCAAGACCTATGTTGAATAGAAGTGGTGAAAAAAGGGCATCCCTGCCTTGTTCCAGTTTTTAGAGGGAATGCCTTTAATTTTTTCTTCCATTTAGAAGGATGTTGGCATGAGGCTTAATGTATAGCCTTTACAATGTTGAGATACGTTCCTGTTATTGCTAGTTTTCTAGTGTTTTGAATATAGAGATGCTGTATTTTGTCAAATGCTTTTTCTGCATCTACTGAGGATCATGGTTCTTTAAGTCTTTTGATGTGATGAATTACATTTAATGATTTCCATATGTTGAACCAACCTTGCATCCCTGGGATGAATCCCACTTGATCATGGTGCACAATCTTTTTGATGTTTTTGTATTTGATTTGCCAGAATTTTAACCAGAATTTTGCATCTATGTTCATTAGAGATATTGGTCTGAAGTTTTCTTTGTATCTTTGCCTGATTTGGGGATCAGGGTGATATTGGCCTCATAGAATGAGTTTGGAAGTGCTGCCTCTTTTTCTATTTCCTGAAATAACTTGAAGAGTATTGGTATTGGTTCTTCTTTCAAAGGTTTTGTAGAACTTGGCTGTGTATCCAGGTGGTCCTGGGCTTTTCTTGGTTGGTAAGCATCCGATGGCTTCTTCTATTTCATCATTTGATATTGGTCTATTTATCTTGTCTGGATATTTCCCAGCTCCTGGTCTCTCTGGTAGGCTCCAAACTTTAGTCCCGTCCCCTCTCACTTATCAGGTCCCCCCTGCAGGACTTCTCACCCAGTCTCACCCCAGGTGAGTAGTACCCTGGTCACACTGCACACCTGCCCTACTGGGAGCTGTCTTTGTGTTGAGTGGTCACTGTGCCGAGGTTGCCACTTGGGGTGGGGGTTGGATACCTGGTACCTGGCCAGATAGATCCGATCTGCGAGCTGCCCCCACCAAATAGGGGCGAGAAAGGTTCTCCAAGATGGAGTTGGTCTGCTTCCAGTGCAGGGGTGTCTGAGGTGAGGGGACCGGGTGGTGGTATTGTGCTGTGGCTAGGTAGTAGCTGAATGACCTGAGTGGGATCAGAGCACAGTATAGAGTTCTACAGAGGTGCTGATAGGTGATTCTGCTAAGCCATTTGAGAGCCATACATGGGCTAGAACTGTGGGCTTTGGATTTTGGGAGCCAGGGGTCTGGAGTCCTGCGTGGGGGGTCACAGCACTGGTGATTTCTGTGGAAATCGGCTGTATAGTGGTCCTCTTACACTCTATGAGGTACAGTATTTCAACTAGGTGAGATCTGGGTCACGGAGCAACACAGGATGCCGCATCTGGCCCACCATCTTGGAATCCCTGGCATAATTCTTTAGATCTGCTTCTACATCAGAGCAGCGCTCCACCTGATCCCAGCTCTTCATATCTGCATGTGTAAATTTTTCTTTTCTAATCCCTTATGGCCTCTAACTGGTACCACAACTTTGGCCGTGTAGGATGCGGCAATCCAATCCACTGAGGACCTGAATAGAACAAAAAAGGCAAAAGGGTGAATTACCCCTCTCTCTCCTTGGGCTGAGACTTCATCTTTTCCTGCCTTTTCACATCAGAGCTCCTGATTCTTGGGCCTTTGTACTGGCTTTCCTATTCTGCAACTCTAGAGAAGACTATGGGGATTCTCGGCATCAAGGATCATGTCAGCCAATCCTTATGGTAGATCTCCTCTTACCCATAAGATATGCATATAGATATGCTTCTCTGAAAAACCCCGATTAATACAGTCTCTATTTAAATCTCCCAAGTGACTCAAATGGAGGGTGCCTTCGGTTTTCTGTAAGGATCTTGAGGGATACAAATCTTTGCCTAAAGTGGAGGGTGG
Organism: Ictidomys tridecemlineatus; assembly: GCF_052094955.1. Lineage (NCBI taxonomy): Eukaryota > Metazoa > Chordata > Mammalia > Rodentia > Sciuridae > Ictidomys > Ictidomys tridecemlineatus. The sequence continues at coordinate 110,948,272 of NC_135484.1, read as the reverse complement.
AACACTTCTTCAGGGAACTCGTACACAGATTTCCTTGGTGATGGCCATTCCCAGATTTCAGGAGAGATGTCTGTCTCCTGCTGCCCTGGATAAAGAGCTGGTCAGAGCAACTGGGCAGGAAGAGCATGGCTTGGGGCCAGGAGTTCTGGCTGGTTAGTACTGTTTTCCCACTAGTCCCACTGGGACCCTGGGCCAGTCACTTCTGTTTAGCGTTTAAACTGATGCTGGCTGCCATTCTTGATAGCTCTGCTCATGACTGCATCCAAGATGCCATGACAGCCACCTCCACTTGGGACGACCGGTCCTCAGTATAGAATCCCATGGCTCCCTCTCATCCTGGGAATAGATGAGATATTCCTTCAGGCAACCTACAAGCATATCCCTTTCCCTCAGGAACTCGGAATGTGCTCTGTCATTGTTTTCTGAGTGCTCAGATGGAAGGGGTGTCTCACCACCAATCCTCAGGGCTTTCCAGGTTATGGGAATTTTCCTGGGGATATCTTTCCTCCAAATGAAGCCTTCTGGTTCTCAGTTTTCCAGAGGAATCCAGAAAGCCTCTTTAAGTATTTAAGGCTTCCCCAGAACTGAACAGGGTTCTGACCAATATATTATGAGACAAAGCATTTCCATTTGTAAATAATAGATGCCTATAGCTTTATAGAAATCAGTTAACCAACACAGTGGAGACTGAGCATCAGCACCTGAGGATAGGATGGATATCCTTATTGTATAGGGAGTACTTCCTCGATGGGCATATTGAGAAGGGGGTTGCGTACTCAGGGAATCCAAGAAATGTATCGGTCAGCTTCCATGCAAGAAATGAAAGACAGCTCTAGGAGATTTAAGTGGAAAGAGATTTAAGACATGCAATTGAGTGCCTCAATCTCTGGGAGGACTAGAACCATATGGGCTTCAGGCTGGGTCCAGGGGAGCTCTTTGGGACACCTTGGACCTGAACTGTCAGTGGAACTGCTCCTGAGGTCACCACTGGAGCTATTTAATTCAAGGCCACAGCCACAGCCATGTTGAGTCCAGGAATCTAGAATCAGGGGGCCAGCCCTGTAGCTGTGCCCTGCAGCTGTGTCCTGCACCTATCTGTTTTGAACTGCTCTCAAGGCTGGAATGTGATTATCAGCCTTTGTGTCCAACAGAGTTGCTTCTCTGCATCCAAGAAGTTGAAGAATGAGCACCTGGCTATTTTTTCTGGGAGAAAGGAGAGTCCCACCTCTACAACTGCCCCAAGGCAGCAGCTAGGTGGCCTCCATCTCTGTCTGGGAGTCTGGCATAACAGCATTTAATTAGAGAACTTAATTCATATGCTGAACAGGAATCACAAAGAAGTCTAAGGAATGTAGATCTGCAGGCTTGACAGTGCAAGGCACCCTGGGAGTAGGGCAGATTGAAAGTGAGCAAGCTGATCCACAGTGCCTGCTGCAGTAGCCTTCCTGCATCAGAAGGGGCTGTCTGCATGATTGAATCCCCCTTGGTGTTTGCCAGCCTTCTAGTACCTTTTTGAGGGGTATAGTAGACCCAATATGGCTGGATTCCACATGTCATATACCCGTGTCGGCACAGTTGGACAATAAATTAAATCTGGTTTGATTTAGTAACTATATGGTGTGGGTGTGAGAGGTCCAGATGTCAATGCCTTGTGTTCATCTCAATGCTGATGTTTAACTCTTCAAAATTTTAATGTTTCCAAGACAATAGAGGCTTTGGATCTATGAACAGACCTGGGTTTAAATTCCAGCTTTGTGATCACATAACCCTAAATAGTTGACTTCTCTGAGCTCATTTTTTTTTCATCTGTAAAGTGGGACGAATGCTATTGACATCATAGGGTTGTGACAAACAGTAAATGATGTGGGAGGCCAACCTTACGGGTGACTGAATTACACTCCCCACCTGGGTACTGAGGCGCTTGGTCACAGAAATGGATGTCTTGCTACAGCTCCAAGGGTGAAGCTATGCTCACCAGTTCCTTTGTAATATAACCCCTTGCCCTGTTTAGGATAGAATCTTCCATGGAAGTGCCTTGTGTGTGTCCCCTCCTCTTACTGTGCCCTTGGGTGTGGCCTACCCAGGTGTCAGTCAACCTGTTGACAGTGGACATCATGAAGATAGACTCAGCCCCCTGAAACCTGACCCCTTGCTTCATTTGAATAGCTTCTCATTAAAAGGGGTCAGCGCATGCTCTTTCTGTGGACCCTTAAGGTCAGAGGAGCCATCACAGCAACACCAAAGAAAAAGGTATTTGTCTCTTGTGTGGTTATTTCTTGCAGCCCAGTTAGCCTAGTTTAACTGGAGTGACCCCTGAGCCTTTTAGTGGCGAGAACAGAAACCCGGCAGAGATAAACCTGCTCCATGCCAGGTGGAATGCTGGGTCCACATCACAGGGGCTGTAATGAATGTCCCCATTGTCCTGGCTCAGATATCTTGAAATAAAAACCAGTCTCCATGGCAGAAAATGGTCTCTCGGATTGATAGCCATTGCTGCATGAGAAGCAGAAGGGATATTTTTTTCTCAAGTGCTTCTGGGAAACCTCCACAGACCCTGTCCTGCTCTTGTGTGCAGCACAGGTGACCAGAGAGCATTTCATCCACACAGGTGGCGCAATGAGACAGAAGGGCAGCAAAGGGTTTGCATACAACTCATCAGCACCGGTGTGTGTTAAACTGCAGGTTGAAACCCATTAGTGAGAAGCCAGATCGATTCAGTGGGTTGTGATCAGCATTTTTACAAAATGAAATTGAATGAATGAAAAGAGAAGAAAAAGAGCAGGCAGAGGAGACGAGGAAAGAGAATGTGAATGAGCATCCTAAGGAGCCACTGCTCTGAGGAATTGTCATTTCCCTTAGTACCGGCACGCGTCCGCGCATGTGCATACATACTCGGGGTCACAATGTCAAATATATTACTCGTTGGCATCACTGCAAAAACTGTTTGAAAAATAGTAATCGAGATACCCAGCCTCCTATTCTGGTGTGGGAGAACCTTGACAATCGCCTTGCTACACAACTTGCAATAAAAATGGATTTCAGGGAGACTAACTTAATTCCCCAGGTGATGAATGTACACCTGGAAGCTTCCAGCAGCCTCGCTGCTCCCTCAATACCTGAGGTATCATGACGTCACATCTAGTGGCCAGTTACAGCCATATGCAGAGCTGGTCAAGATCTGCATGAGTGTGGTGCCCTTGGTCATCCTCCATGTCTTTGCCATTGCCGCCCACTCTGGCTTCCACCCCGAAACACCTCTCACCTGCTACTCCCAGCCAGAAAATAGTCTCTGCTCCATGTTCACAGCTGCACAAGGCTCCTGCCGCCACCTTCAGCCCCTGGCTGTGGTGATCCTCGCCAAGCCCTGCCAGCCTCTGCAGACAGTCGTGATGGTAACAAATGTGCTTGTTCCTCAGACCACGCCAGATGGCAAAGTGACTGTCGAAACCTGCCAGGTCCGTCAAAGGGGCTGTCCAAGCTTGGGGCTTACCAGGACCCTCCCAGTTCCCCGATTGCCTTCCCTCTTCTCCCTACTCCCTTGTGTCCCCTCTCCTGAATGCTGCTTTCCTCTGTGTGGTTCTATGACACTTTTGGAAGAAAAAAATCCTAGGCACAGCGCTGCCCCTGGAAACCCCAAACCACTGCATCTTTGGTGTTTTCTATTCTCCTGACTGTGAACCCCACCCCTCCCTCCCAGGGGTGGCTGTAAGATGAGTGGGAGAATTTTTCACTCTCAAGCTGTTCTGTGTGGGTGGCTTTTACTGGAATAAAAACGGCCTCTCAGATGCCTAAACGGGATTACTTCATTCCCCCCACCCCGACCCCAGGAAGAGCCCCAAACTTGGTGTTGCAAGTGGTCTTGGGGTCCAGAGGGCCAGAAAGACTTCACTGGGGATGAAACCAGGAGTCAGATTCTTAAACCCCAACTAGGAGCTGTCCAGTGACTTTCAGTGATGAGAGAATTGTTCTGTTTGTGCCAATGCAGTAGCCAGTAGCCAGCAGCCCTTCAACCCTAGCAAGAACACTGGCGGGACTGGGGAACACAAGTTTCCATTGTGTTGAATTGTAATTAATGTAAATACAAACGGAAGTCGTCACAAGGCTGGGTGCAATCATACTGGACAGCACAGCCTGGGGATCCACCTAGTCCCTCCTCCCCAGCTCTCCCCAGGAATCTGTCCTGAGTCCTTGTCTCCATGGCAGCCCTCACTCCAGAGCCTCCTCCCCCATGTCCAACAGCCCCCAAATCTGATCTGCAGTTATCATGACGGCAAAGGTGAGCCCAGAGAAGGGGGGAACAGGAGGGTACATGGCATTAAAGAAACCAACATGAAGATTAAGTGATTAAGGGAACAGGGCTCCTGCTGAGACAGTTCTGCCTAATGAGGCGTGGCAGGTGTCGATCTCTGGGCCAAGAAGAGGTTCCAGCTCTCAGCCAGAGAGCTGCCATTACCTTCTCACAAGTTCAGGGTCATCTGTCAGCAGCCCCATCTGTCTCAGCTCCTCATCTTCCAAGGTAAATGGAGAGGATGAGAACTCAATTTTCTGTGGGTATCTCCAAAATGGGCTGAGGGGATGCAGGTTAGATATGACATCCATGGGTACCCAGCTGAGAGCAAAGAGCTGGCCTGGAAGATAGCAGGTGCCGGACACACCTAGGAGCCCACCTTTCTCTGGAATTTCTGGGCAGGTTCACATCTCACTCCATTTGCCATGTGTGTTGATGATTAAATTAAAGCAGGTGCCCACGTTCACGGCTTCACATTCAGTTCTCAGCCAGCAGTTGTTAGCAGTGGTCCACACTGACCAAATATGGCACACGAACCCCCATAACATAAAGGCTTGCTCAAGCTTCCAACATTGCCAGAGTCGGGAGGGAAGGAGGCCCCGACCTCCTGCTCCTTCCTACAGAGAAGTCTGATGGCTTCCTGGTGGCACAGAGGCCTCCGTTTTCCTGTTGTAGCCGTAGCTCCCAACACGCAGTGGGACTTCAGCCTTCCATTCCTTCATCTATAAAATGGGGATGGAATCTTTCCCAGCTCCAAGATCCCGCACGCTCCCTGCAGAGGGAGACATCAGTACACCTGGGGACTGTGTTCACCCTTATTTCCAAATTCCCTCTTCCCTGTCTCACATGAAAATTCTGATTAGACGCAGGGGGAAGAGAACACTGATGCTCCGCTCTCTCCTGTCCCCTTCCCGACTCACAGTGCTGTCTTCCCTGCTGTCCCCTGCTTTCTTTTATTCCTCGGCTCTGAGGGGGAATTTGCATATTAATTTGAAAATGAGATCAGTTATTAGGCATAACCTGTCATGTATCATCCAATGCATCTGGACCTGGATTAGATTCAATATTGCCACAGAATAAAGATGGGGAGAGGGGGGAGACTAAATAATTTAAACTCATTATTCTACTAATCCTCCCGCCTGGCTGGGCTCCCTGGGGGTGTGTTAGAAGGTAATTGAAAACACAGATTTGCTGAGAAGACACTGGAGACGAACATTGCCTTTCTGATGGGCTTTTCCTCTCGTTAACCCACGAGGAAGGCAGCAGAGTGAAAGGTGGGGGACAGAGACTCTGAGAACAAGGCACCAGGACCCAACCTGGCTGCAGGAAGCACAGAGGTTGAGGCTGGGCCTCTGCTGCCCCTGCAAGGGAGCAAGAAAGTGGGAGAGAGAAGAGCACCTTGTGGCCCCTCTCTGCCATCCCTGCCCACCCTTCCCTTTGCCGGGGCCTGTGCTACCTTAAGAGAATGCCAAGCCCAGGTTTGCAAACAGCAGCCCAGACTTGTGTTTTGCTTGGCTTCGTTGCAAAGTGTCCCTTTTGAAAGACAAAGTTAGCACCAGCATGCACACATCTGAGAATTTCATAGAAATCCAGATTCCTGGACATGCTGGGACCACCATAGGTTGGACCTGTGTCTCACTCGGGTGGAGCTTGGGGGTTGCTACAGACCCAGCAGCCTGGCTCCTCTGCTTCTGCTTCCAGTCTGAATCCCCCAGGCACTGGTTTGCTATTCCCTTCCTTTAAGTGACAGCTTGCAGGAAATGGATCAGCTGTAACTGGAGATCAGAGGATCCCAGGCTCAGGGGAGGGAAGGGAGCCATGTCTCCCAGACATACGCACTGTGCTAGGCAAGGAGACTATCAAAGGTGACAAAGTTTGTCTTTTGGGAGTCTTGAGAGAGGATGAGTGAGTCTGCACAGAGAAAGCAAACCCAGGAAATGACCAGAACTTGTCAACCGAGAGCCTCAAAAAGAGATTGCACAGTGTTGGGAGGGGGAAGAAAGAGAGGTCCATTGAGATTGGCTGGTCCTAGGGGGAGAGGACCACGCCCAGCCCTGTTGTGGGAGGGAGATGCCCAGACTGTGGCCGAGGAGGGGCAGAACCTCTGCAGGGCTGAGCCCCAGGGCCCAGGGAAGACGGAAAAGGCAGTGGTCCTGGCTCCAGGGGGCGCTTTGCCAGCAATTGACTTAGCAAATTGCTCTTGGCAAATGTCCAGACATTTCTGAATACTAATCTTCCCAACCAGACTGTGGAACCTAGGGTGCTTCCTGCTCTCCCTCTTTCCAGGAAAAGCGAGTAGGATGTGAGAAAGGCCTTCTAAGTCACAAGGAACTCGGGACACGCACGTTCAGGGATGCTGGCAGGGGAAGCCAGAGGTCCTATGCATCCAAGTGCAACCTCTTACGAGCTCAGGCCCTGTGCCCCAGAGGGTGGCCTGGCACCAGCCGCAAGGCAGCCCATCTCCTGCAAATGTGTGGTTATGAGAACCATCCATTGCCGCTGCAGGGATTGGCTGCTGCTTAATTAATTTCTTAATGAAGAAAGCAGAGCATGTCCCTGTGCAGCTAGTGAGTGGAGGCAACCGGTCCCCTCACCCTTGTCTCCAACCTGCAGCCCGGCTCTGATTTATAAGTTCTCTTTTAAAACCAGCACTGGGAACAAGTCACTGGCCCTCTCTGGGGCTCAGTTTCTTCATCTGTCAAATGGGAATTTAGATCATTGTTCATAGCTTATTACCTTCTGTTTCTTCTCTGCACCTCCTTACCCAAGGAGGAAAAAAAAATCGCACAAAAAGAGAATAAGCATTCAAAATCCATACTCTGGCTTTTTATCAATTAAGCCCTCTAGTTATGGGGAAAGCATTTCATTAATTGTTTCCACCCAACCAGAGCCCCGTAGACATGAAGAGGGGTAGAAAGTCCCTTGATGGTTACCTAAGTGACTGAAGGAAATGAGCAAAGTAAATCCCCAGCTCGTATCTCACCATGGTGACACTGGCAGGCTTGTTAGCAAAGTTGGAAAATGACCTGTGGTTGACGAGACCTCTCTCGGGCTGAGAATGAATCTTGTGTTTGGGTTCTGTCCTCCAAGATCAGATCAAATGAATCGCTGTTCGAGAGGCTCCCCTGGTGCTTTGTAAAATCCTTATCACTGGCATTAGGCCAAGTGTGTTTACGAGCTGTCTCTCCTGCATGGGAAGTGAGCGCCATTCCATTGGTCTCTCAGGTGTCTGCCCCAGAGCAGGTCTCCAAGAATGATTGGGAAGTCGCTGCATGAATGGCACGTGGTTTCTAGAACTGTGTTCACTGGCTATCACGGGTCAGGGACCATCAGGGCATCTTCAGGGCACACACTCTGAGCAGTGCCTGCTGGGAACCTCTGCAACACCAGGAGTCCAGGGCCCTCAGGTGAAGACTCCGTGGCTCCCCTTGCCACAATCCACACCCTGGACCTCGATGTTCTGCATCATCAAACCTTGACAATCGGGGTCAAGACCAGGAGGAAACACATCTGCTAGGATACAACTTTAAGTGTTGTATCCTACCCCAAACTGAGAAACCAAGTAGTATTATAAGGCAATGTCTCTAAAAAAATTAAAATGAAAGCAAAAAGATCCCTGCTGAGCAGAAAATCACCACCTGAAATTACAGATGTCATACAAACCTGCACCTCCATGAGCCTGTTTCCTTTTCTCTAATCTAAAGAGAACTTCTGGAGACAAGGCCTCAAAAATAACTCAGACTGGAAATCTAGTCCTAACCTCCATTTGCTCGTGAGGACCTTGGGCCCTGAATTTCCTGTGAAAGTTTGCCTTGGGGTACTGGTTATTGAGTGAGAATCCAATGGGAGGAGTCCACTCTGATATGCGGCTGTCAACCGAGTTAGAATTTGAAGTCCCCAGGTTAGGTGGTCTTTGAAAAAGATCTAGTCTGGAAAACGAGCATTTTCAAGAAAATCAATCGGGGGTCAGACTGGCCTCATGGTGGTCTACAATGTATGTTGACACAGTGGCCACAACCTCTGTCTCTTGAGGTCAGGCCCTGCCATGATATTTTGTACAATGGAGTGTTATTTGCTCAATTTTGTTAAATTCTTAAATATTGGTGCTGAGAAGGACCTCATCCATCTCCTGGCCTGATGGTACAGGCCATCAGTGGTTCTCAACATGGCCAATAAGGCTGTGCCCAACTCCACTGGGATGTGCTAGCCATCAATGATGCACAGCATGCCGCCCTCCACTAAGACCCAGTCCAAAGTGTTAATAGCACCCAGGCTGAGCGACCCTGGGGTAGAGAAATGGGGAGAAATGGATTCACATTCTCATGCCATCCTCTGACTCCTGACAGCCACCTCTCAGTTCAGTTCCATGAATCCTGAAAATCTTGTGGTCAGTTTTTCTGCCCACTGATAGGATCCACCCCAACTCGGGTCCTCATGAGAGAGGGTTTTTTTAATCTCATTAAGTTCCTATCATTTTTCTGTAACTTTCTTCCCTGACTTCCAGAAAGGCCTTCCTGAGGCCTAGCCTGTGGAGGAGTCTGTTTGGTCACTGCCCATGTAGCCTGGCCCATAACATTCCCCACTGGTTTTATGGAACTAACCAAATCATTGATCAATCATCATGGGTACACAGTTGATTATAAAAATGTAGGGTCCAATTAAAAACTAAGAGGACTAACAGCAATGGACCAGCTACAGCTGATATAAGAGTAGTTAGCCAAGGGGGCCAGGAGGACAAGTTTTGATACCGATTTCCTTCATGTTGTCTTGCTTTTTCCCTTTCCTTTAATCACTTTCTGATCAGAGATAGGCTGTCTCTTACCACTCCTGAGTGAGTACAGAAGCTCCCTTAACGCCACACATAGGCCTCCCTGTTTTAAGAGCAAGAAATCTAAACCTCTTTTGTTTTGTAACACCATTTCTGCCAGGGAGGCACGAGAGGTCTCAAGTCTGCTCACTGATTGTTCTAGTTCCCCCAGACTCAAATCTGTTTGCTCAGGGCTTTGAAATCTTCATTTCCAGTCAAAAGGGCTGTACCCAGGGGCTGAAGATCCCACAACCCTTAGGCCCATTAGTAGGAAAACTAGGATGGGGGGCTATTCTCTTAGGATGGTGTATGAGCCCCAGATATTCTCGTCTAGCTTCTCCAGTGTAGTAGCACACTTCGGGAAGGTATGAATAGTCACACAAAATTTGTTCCTTCCTGATGTGCCAAGAAGTTGTAGGGACAAATGGGGAGTTACTCCTGAGGCAGGCAAACCAAAAACCTTCTGGAGCCACATAGAAATTAGAAGACTCCTGGGTGTATTTAACACCTAGGTGGAAAGACGGGAATGTTGATAAGGGGAGTTGTGTATTTGGAAACCTGGGGAAGGGAAGCATAAGCCTCGTTCTTGTAAGTCTCCTCATGTTTGAGTTCACCTTTTCATACTCTAAAACCACATTAATCATAAGTGGTCCTTGCTATGATTTGAAACCATAAACAAATATCATGAGATCTAAAATCGTAGTCTGAGCAAAAAAATGATTAACATTTTCTGGACCCAAACTGGCCTCCATTTTGTGACTTAACCCAATTATTTATCTATACTGACTGTAATTTTCCCCTCTAATGTTAGGGACCTTCTACTGCTATAAGGAAACAAAGGGCGATGACCGCTCTTACTGCTTCGAGCTGGGGTGTGGGGTGGGGCGACATTCAGTGGGGCAAACACTTTCCAGTTCCTTCTTAGAAACTGGATTGGTCAAGGGGGTCCATGGTAAAAATCTGCTTCAGGAAGAACAGGTTGTAAATTCACCTGGGGGTGGGCACTTCTATGAGAGAAACAAAAAGACATGAGTGCTGAAGTAAGATTAATACAAAATAGCAGTTGTAGCATCTGGAACCTGTCCATGAATATCATAAAAATGATAGAGAGAAATGATTGTTTACCAGGAAGTGGAAGAGCTGAGAAACTGTCCCCATAACAAGGCCTAACGAAGCCTAATAAGGCCAATATTTGACTCTTGCCCTCTGAGTCAGCCCTCATGTTAACTCTAACAACATTAAAGATTGATACGTAATCAGGAATATAGACACAACATTTTGTTACTTAATGTCATCTGATTTTTGAAAAATCTTTTTATTGGCATGACCTCTGTGTTCAGTAGAGATCCCTTTATCCTTGTTGCTTAGGGCTAGATGATCATACTAGCAGACACTGATTAAGTCTACCTGTGTAGGAGGTTAGGAAAATCTGTAGGCCTTAAACTGACTAAAAACTTCTGGCTCTGGCAGTTTCTATTGATAGTTAACAGGCATTCTTGCCTAAGAATCTCTCTTCTGTTGCCTCAGGTCTTACTTATTCTTGGGGCTAATACAAGTGTACATCTTAAGTTACATTAAAATAACTGTTTCTTTTTAAATCCCAGGAGTGGCTGTGCTTTGGTTTTAACTGTTTTTGCTATATGTTTGAGATCAAGCTGGTCAAACTGACCTTGTTCCAATCTATGAAGAGTCAGCTGAATTTCCTTGGGGGACACTCCTGGGGAACTCATGAGCATCCTTTTAGCTCTGCTAGTGCTGTCTGCGTTAGGATGGGTCAAGGTCTTGCTGACCACGTGGCTTCCCATGGAAGCATCAGGGATGTTTCCCCCTTTGCAATGACCCTCCTCTTTTGCCGCACGTGCACTGATTGGCTTGCTGTTCTCCAGTGGTCTCATTATTCTCCCTGACTGGGAGGTTATGTGGCCCAGAGTTGCAAAGCTCTTCCCCTGTTCCCTGGGTTCGGGCTGACTCGGAGGGCAAGAGTCAAATATTGGTTTCCTTGGCCCCTTTATTTTAACTTTGATCTTTAAGCCTTAGCCTTAAACATCCAGCAAGTCAGTTTTATCAGTCTTAAAGTAAGAGTACCGGGCTTTAACTTTAATGTGTGTGACTTTACAGTTAATTTTATCCCTTTCAATTACCATCCGTCTATAGATGATGGCTTAATATCTCAAATTAACTTAGGTTGTGTGGTTTTGAATATTACCTCTGCAGAACATGAACAGGCAGAAGTTATAAAGAAAATACAATGAAATTAACAACAGCTAAAAGTATATTTAGCTTGTATATAATCTTGAAGCTTGACTGAGCTATACATTATATCCCCTGTTTGCGATCACAGTAATTTATAATAAAATCAGTCTTTGAATACAATTTTAAATGAGCTGAACTCTGGCCCATTTTGGAGTCATTTTGACATGTAGTCAGGTGGAAAGCAGAGCCTTATCTGGGGTAAGGCAGGGCCCTTCACAAATCTTAGGTAAAATGTTCTAGTTTTGAAGCTGAACTTTGTCTCTTTTTAGATATCATTTTATAATGTTTATACATATTGTTTTCTGAGTCTATGTGAATGTTAGCTAACACACTATGACATATCTAAAACGTGAATCAAGGAACAGCTGAGAGCTTTTAACTTTCCATTTCTGAAGAAAAGTAGCAAAATGTTTTACAATATTGATGTTTTAAACTGCTCGGACTCATTATCTTTTAAAATACCTTTAAATTTTCATATACCATTGTAAAAGGTAGCATAAGGTTTGGTTACAAAACAACAGATGATATAAATAAATCCCCAATAAAATCTGTTACCCTGATTAGTTTAAAATTACCATTTCAGACAGCTTTAGTTTGGAGAACACTAGCTTGATAAAACATTCCTTTAAATCTGATATTTTTATATTAACCAAGTTTAGCCTTTAAAGAAAAAATGTAGATTCTGTAATGTACAGAATTCTTTAAAATAACAGTACAATTCTTTAAAATAACAGTTGCTATTTAACCACAGATGTTCAAACCTTAATTTCTCCAAGACTAGTTGCTCTAGAGAATAAAACTTAACAGACACAGTGTAATTAATATTTTAAGAAGTTTTTGTCATTTTAATATATAGGTCCAAACTTTGGTTTATATCAGTACATTAATAATTTGGCCTTAGGGAAAAACTTGAATAGCTTTAACTATTTGTGTTACTTATATATAACCAATTTAGTTATACATAAACCTTTTAATATTTATCCTTTATTTATAGACCTTTATATTACTTAATTAGGCACTCTTATTTTTTACTTGGCTGTATTACAATTTTACCATGTGAAGGCTTTCTTAACTGGAAACATTTTTTCCTTTTATTAAATATATTTGATATTTAGAACCTTGTAATAATTTTTAATCCATTGATCCCTCTGTTTATACTTTGAAATAACCCTAATAAATTTCTGAATTTACATAAATTACTTCATTTTAATATGTAACATTTGATAAATAACACTTCATGTTATTTACAGGACTCCAGTTGAAATGCAGTTAAACTTTGGACCCCTTATATTTTGAATTACACCCGTTATGACTTTAACTTTTAGTAACCTTGTTTTAGTGATGACACAAAGTAATTTTCAACTTTTTAAAATTTACCAATTTATGAAAACACCAATGATTAAGTATTTTATCTTATGATACTTAAAGAGTGCTTGATATTATATTTAACATCATTTTTAACTCTGTAAACCAATCAGATGTCTCTAACAAACACATCCATAATTAATTCCATACATGTCAGATCTAATTTACTTATTTTAAAAAAAAAAAGCCAAGGTATCAGACAAGTGCATTGAACAGCATTGTCATTTTTTTCCTGTTGAAAAAAAAAAATCCTAGAGACGATGGATATTAGAAACTTAAGACATTACCATTTTATCAGCAACTGTTCGAGTACCTAGAAACAAAACTGGGTGTTAGTAACTTTAAAGACATTTTTACTTTTATTTATTTACCCAATTTAAATTGAACCTTTTAAATCATATGAACCAAAGGCTTTTGGATCCGTTTTTTAAATTTTTCATTTATGAGCTCATATGTCAATTTTTGGTACCCAATATATATAGACATGGCAATACCCATAGACTGAGAGTACACGGGTGCCCCTACATAAAACAAAGGTCTTGTAGGTTATTTTTTAAAAATCTACTAGATTGAGAGTTAACCCTTGTAAATTGGCCTTAGAGCAAAGCAGAGTGTAATCGGAAAAACATATTAACCTAGGTGTGTCGGATCAGAATCATGAATTTAACAAATATAAAATTTTAAAAGCTTTCTTGGTCTTTGTCTTGAGGTGATCCTGCTCATCAAAGATAAAGAGTTAAGGGAACATAGACAAATGACAGGGTCTTATTCCTCCCTGAAGGAACTTCCCAAAGAGGTAGCTCCATTGGTCTCCTCAAGAGTCCCCCCCAGGTGGGGATCCCATTCTGGTTTTTCTGGTTTCTTGGAGAGTAGCCACCAAAGTTTAGCCTGACATTGAAAAATCTTTGGACTATTTTTAATAGCTGGGAGTTATTCATGCTTATAAATACTGAGACAAGCCAAATTTCCTAGACAAAATTATGCTTTTTTTGTTATACAACTTAGAAATGATTTTATAAAAATTTTAGTTCTAGTCTGCCCTCTATAGGAACTGACTTGGTCTACCCTGTCAGCCACCTGGCCCAGTTCCTAAATAAAGGCAATCTCCAGAATGCTTTTTTTACCTCTGGCTTTTACTTTCGAATTTCTTTTCTTTTTTAGTCCTGTTGGCAGCCATTTACATTTTAACACAAGCTTTAGTGAGCACAGTTAAAAACCTTTTTAACCATTTTTAACATTAGAAACAAACACATAGAAATTAACACAAAACAAAAAGGGGACAAACAATTACAAACAACAAGATGAGATAAAAACACAAGTTTGGCGCCTTACCTGTTGTGTCCAAGACAAATGTAACCAACAGAACCGGATTCAGTCCAGAGGACTGAGTAAAAACCAGACTCGGACCAGAGGACCAAGCAATGTCTAGCTAGCCCTGGACTTGGGTAAATAATGCTGCATCCAGCTTTCCCTGAGCCTCTCCAGACATGGATCCACACAGACCAGACTTAACTTCCCCAGGGAAACAGACAACTTTTGGTAGTTTTAGTGGGAGGGGGTTGGTGGAGGGATGGCCCGGGGTTAAGAACATCTTCTCAGAGGCCTTTCCCTAGGCGATCTCTGCCACTGCTCCTCCCTTGGTGGTCCTGAGATCTCTGGAATGCAAGAAAAGTAGATCTCACTGGGGCCTCCAAATGTTGTAGGGCAGGTTGCTCAGAAAACACACCAAGTCCCAGTTTTGTCCAAATTGAAGATTTTTTATTTAGCCAGCCGGTGATTGCCCCCTGCAGGACCCATAGCAGTCTCTGCATGAAACAGCCTCAAGCCTGAGCATTTTAGGATATTTAAAGACAAAACCCACAAAAACCACATCTGGGTTGATATAGCTGCAAAATCGAGAAGGTACAGAAGCTGAATTGGGCAGTTAACGAGACAATGCAATGGGTACATTGGTATTTCCCATGGGACTTTCCAGGTTGGCATAGCAGCAAGCAAGCAGAAGGGAATTGGGTCAAAATGGCCCTAGTTCAGTACAAGTTAGAGAATAGTTATTAACATCTGACGATTCTGACAAGATACATGGCCCAAGAAAAATGGAAACCAAAGAGAGCAATTTCACATTGTGTAAGAATTGGTCTTTTGTGTTGCCAAGTATGTTATGTTACGTAACTATTCACGGGTACAGAGGTGGGGCTTTCCCACGGGAGAAGCATTTCTCACATGATATGGAGTCTCAGAGTAAAATGGAGTCTGTTTGGTCACTGCCCATATAGCCTGGCCCACAACAAGCCTTATTCCCTCCCACTGCAGCAGGAATGTTTTGGAGATCAGGTGTTTCTCTTCTGCTTCACCCACTGCTGACCCTTTGAAATAACACAACATAATATTACTTTCCCCAATAAAAGAGGAGAAAGGAGCTTGGGTGTCCTGAGACGATGTTAGGACAGTTGTGTTTCTGAGAACACCTTGTACGTACCGAGGCAGAAAAGCACAAGATGACTTCTACCGCACGCTGGCAGCCTGCGTGGGGCTAATTATGGTGAGCCCCGGTTTCTCCCTGTGGAGCTCCCAGATTG
Source organism: Ictidomys tridecemlineatus (assembly GCF_052094955.1). Taxonomy (NCBI): domain Eukaryota; kingdom Metazoa; phylum Chordata; class Mammalia; order Rodentia; family Sciuridae; genus Ictidomys; species Ictidomys tridecemlineatus. The sequence goes on along the minus strand of NC_135484.1, from coordinate 110,932,983 downwards.
GAAAAGAAATCCCTCTGTGGCCAAAAGCGACAGCTCTTCAATACTGAGACGGATGCTATTTGAGGAACCACAGCACTTGCTTCCATAGGTGGGATGAAGATCTTCCCCCAGGTCCTCCATTCTCTCCACAGGGCTTCCTTGAGAACTTCCTGAAGCCATGGTTCCTCACCTCCGTGTGGCCCAGCGTCTCCTGGAGGGCTGGTCACTCCCACCCGGCCTCCTGGGGTTCAATCATACCGTCATTTCAATCGTGCTTTGGTAAAGAAACCCAAATGAGAACTCCAGTCACTGAAGCTCAGACAGGCTTCCATGGCTAATGCCAGTCAGCAGTGTGCCAGGAGGGTCATGGGACCCGAGGACAGGGACATCTCATCGTTGAGACCCTGCCTGCCTTGCCCCTGGGTCTCTTTTAGCTGGTGCTGACCTGGATCCTGTGTAATGGACCTGCAAGTGTAAGTATAAAGCTTCTCTGAGTTCTGTGCGTTGTTCTACTGAACTATGGAATCTGAGAGGGCCTTGGGAAGCCCCAGCTGGTAGCCAGTGGGTCAGCTGTGTGGAAGGTCTGGGGACTGCAGAGCTCGTGCCTGGCTTTATGACTTGGACGTGAGCTTTCCCCTGAAGGCTCAACAGTGCAGGAAGGTTCAGAGGTGAGGTGACTGGATCATGAGAGCTTAACCTGATCAGTGGGTAAGTCCATTTGATGGATTACTATTTTGAGTGGATCGCTAAGAAGTAACTGTAGGGGTGTGGCTGGAGGAAGTCGGTGACTGGGGTGGCCCCTTGGGGGTTACATGTTGTCCCTAGCTCCTCACGGTCTCTGTTTGCCAGCTACCAGGTGCTGCACAACTTTGTTCCACCATATCCTCTGCCAGGATGCTGTGCCTCATGTTGGGTCCAAGGCAATGGAGTTGACCAACCATGGAATGAACCCCTAAAATCCATGAGCTCAAAATAAACAAATCTTTAAGTTGTTCTTTTCAGGAATTTTGGTGACAGCTATGAAAATCTGGCTATATACCTGGTGTCTGACGTGAGGCAGTGTTGTAAAAATCTGCATGAACTCTGGGTACCCAGGTTGGGAATTGCTTTGGCCCTAACTAGGTGAGTTAGGGTAGGCATGACAGTCTTATCAGGGATATCTGATAAAAATCTTCAAGGGAAGAGAACAGGAATGGCCCACAAAAAGCTGATCAGACCCTTCTCCCCACCCCAGCTGTGCAGTAAGAATAAAGGTGGGCAGGTCTGGTATTTAGTCATCTGTACTGTCGAAATGCCCATCCCCATGGGTACTGCTAGAGACTGCTACCCTGAGTTTCCACAAGCCCTCTATCTCACCTCTTTGTTAGTCAGCTTTCCATAGCTATGACAAAGTACTCGAGGAAAAACAATTTACAAGAGAGAATTATTTTGGCTCGTGACTTCGGAGGTTTCTGTCTATGGTTGGCTGGCTCCATTGTTTCCAGCAAGGCAGATTATCATGGTAGAGGGATTGGTGAAGCAGATGACCTAGAAGCAGAGAGAGGGAGGGAGGGCTCGGGGTCATAGCAGCCCTTCAAGGGCATGTCCCTGACCTCCTTCCTCTGCCTCCCAATAGTACCACCAGCTTGGAACCAGCCTCCAGCACCTGAGCCTTTGAGAGCTATTCCATACCCTAACTATAACGCCGCTTTCTTGATCTCCCCAACACTGACCTCCCTAAGACCAGAAACATCAGGGGCTCAGAGCCGTGTTTTATGATTTTCTAAAGATTTTAAGTGTCCCCACTTTGTGCAAAGAGTCTCCATATAGAGAAGTGTCAGAGCGAACCCACGTTTTCCAGTGTCGAGCTCTACTAGGATGTTTTCAAGAAAAACCGGTCTGTGTTAGGGTCTTAGGCCTAGACCCAGAAAGGCAAAAGAAGCAATTAAACAGTGAAAATTTCCACCAATTTGATCATCTGGCAGCCTGTAGATTTAGAAACAATCTATTTGTCAGTTGGAATTCAATTTTACCCCCTTTTCCTACATTCAGCCAAAATAAGAGCAAGCTCAGAAATCTCTGTACAAAGGAGGAGCTCTAATTGTTTTGTTCCCTCGCTCGACATTTTGGCCAATCCTAAGATGCATAAATAAGTCTGACACTCGGGCACCGAGGAAAGTGGGATTTACTAATTTAAATGAGTGGGCGGTCTCTGGGGAGGACGCCTGTGTTCCTCACTCGCTGGTCCCAGAGTGTGATTCACAGTGGGTTTTCCCTTTATGCTTTGGACCCCCTCAATGCTGGGCATCAATTTCCTCAAGTTGTTATTATCATAATTCTTTATTAGATGTTGACACCGTGTAACGCAAGCACTGGGAAAGACTCTACGCTCCACAGGCTGGAGGGCCACGTCCCTGACACTTCCAGAAAGATGTAAAGGGCCTATAGGATCAGAGGAGGATGACATCTCCTTGCACCCCACCTGGGGCCCAGGTGAGCCCGTGAAGTCTTCCCAAAGACACAGAATTTGGGGCGGGGAAAGTTTGTATGTGGACTTGGTGACAAATGGGCCAGGGATTGGGACAAGGAATCTCATAAGTGGGGAGAAAGCCACAGGAGGGGACAGACAGAACCATGGCCCTGGGGCTGGGGCAACCCCCTGCCCCCAGCCCACCCTAGTTCACATCTTCCCCTCCCCCACGCAGGGCTCCTCCTACCTCAATCCCCAGGACAATTGTGCAGCTCCGAGGCCTGGTCCAGCTAATGGAACACTTCAGACCTAGTGACAGAGGGCAAGCAAGTGCCATTTGGTACAGCGGGGATCAGAGGGGCCACAGAAAGGACTCTAGCACGTGAGGAAGCGATGGCTAGTGACAGTGCAGGGACGTGCTCTTCTCCCTCCTGTGCCAAGTTCTGTGCTGCAAGGTGGGTTGTGGGGGCACATGACACAAATTGTGAAGAGATCTGGGGGCACAGGAAGTTACTTTCCCTAATCTTCAATGGCCCCATCTGTGAAAGTGGGGTGCCACCCCATCTCCCACAGATGGCCATGAAGGAAATACCTGCCCCAGTTAGCAGAGGGCCCCATGCAGAAGGCTCGGTCACTGAAGACCAGCTATTTATTTCTGTCATTAACCATAAGTGTAACTTATAGACTTCAGTGCACCCATCGCCTTGGCTTCTACCAAGCAACGGCCTTTATTTACGATTCTCCGGCATAACTACGTGTGTGCCTCATGTATACATAGACATCAGGAATTCAAAATGAACACACCCCTGTCATCCAAACCCAGACCAAGAAAGAAAACATGACCTGGACCCCAAGACCTTCCTTGGCTCCCTTCCCGGCTACGCCTCACCTCCCCCGCCCAGGACAATAACTCTCCCGACTTCTCACCGTGCTCGTTCGCTTTGTCTCTTGTTGTACTTTATATAAATGGAACGCTCAGCAGGCGCTCTTGTTTCTGACTTCTTTCGTTCAACCTTCTGCTCGGGAGCTTCATGCATTTTGCAATGGGCTTACAGTTGTCGGTGAATTTTGAAACGGATTATGTTTTTAAGGAGCTCGGAGCCAGAATGGCAGCCACCTCCTGGAAACTCCCCAGTACCAAAGAGGACACCCCTTGCTCCGCTGCCCCTCGTCCAAATTTCCCAAGGTCTTTATTTTGCTTTTTCTGGAGCAATATAAGAATGTTTAGAACTCTCCTCAGATCCTATTTGAAACAATCCGTTTGGGGAAATAATAAGGAGTGAATGCCAGCCCTGACTCCCCTGGTCCAGGGCTCCTCTCACTACGCCCCTCCACCCTCCGGGGGAGGACCAAGAGAACGCTGATCCTCAGTGGAGAAGATGAGGATGGAGGTGGAGATGGCCATGCAGATGAACAGGGTGGTGACAGCTGGCCCGTGTGACAGCTTCATCACATCTCTCCCCATTTTTAATTAAAGAAAGCAAGGCACCGAGAGGTGAAATATCTTGCTGGAGGCCACCCAGCTGGAAAGGGGGGAAGCTTGGAGGAGAGCCCAGCCTGAGAAATTCAGTTCTAGAAACCCGTCTCTGCCGGCACCCAGGACGGCGCTGCATTGCATGGAGGGTGACTTGTGAGCCGCTGTCTTGTCATCCCTTTCAAGGCAGAGCTCCTGGCTGGCTGCCTTTCCTCCCCTTCATCTGTTACCAAAGCCTCTGCCACACGCCTGGCTGCAGGCTCCTGAGCATGCGTGCTGTGTGGCTGGAATATGAGGGAAGCCGCCAACTTTAATGCAAATGAGCCTGGGGCGCCAGCTCCTGCAGAGCGTGCTCCTGCTGCCCTCCCCAAGGCGGAGCGCTGGGCATAATTATCAGTGTCTTTCAGCAGAGCTACAGGCAGCCCCCAGTGCCATCCGGAGGGTTTAATCATAGGAGAATCCATACGAACCAATCTGAGCAGACAGGAGGCCAGAAGTGCTGCTGAGGACTCACTCAGGGATGGCCAGACCAGGGTCACTCCAACCGCCCAGGCGCTTCACATATATGATGCTGAAGCTTCAGTTATCTTGCTCATTTTTCAGGTGGAAAAATGGGTTCTTTAGGATGTATCTATTAATGAAAGCCTGGGCCATCCAGCTCGACTTATCAGAACAAAGGGAACCCCAATGTTTACCAAAGAGAAATACAGAGGTCCCCACTTATCCCCAGTTTCATTTTTCCTAATTCAGTTATCCAGTCACCAGAGTCCCAGAATATTAAGTGAGAAATTCCAGAAATAAACCATTCCTAAGTTTTAAGTTGCATGCTCTTCTAAGTAACGTGAAGATATCTCCTGCTGTCCTGTTCTATCCAATCCAGGATATGAATCATACTTTGTCCAGCATGTCCACGCTGTATATGCTACCTGTCCTTTAGTTAGATAGTAGCTGCCTTGGTTATGGGATCAAAGTCACCATATTGCAGTGCTTGTATTCAGGTAACCCTTATTTTACTAAGTAAAATAAGAGTTACTGTTTTTACTAATTAACAGTTGTCTCTTAAAGTGCAAGAGTAGTGATGCAGAGATACTGTGATCCTATGTGGCAACACTACATAGCATATAGGAAAAAGAAAAAACACCAAACCCTATAGATACTGTTTTATCGATGGCTTCAGACATCCACTAGAGGTCTTGGGACCTGTCTCCTCTGGACACAGGAGGATTACCGTACAGTGACTTTGCCATGAGCTCCAGCCTGGGATCCTGTGGACTGGGTTCCTCACAGCAGGGGCAGGGGAAATGCAGGTTCTGCCCAAGCCATGTCTGCAGGTGCAGCGGAAGCTGCCTGGCTGACTTCCCTCTGAGCCAGAGCAGGCCTCCTATCTTATAGAAGCTGCTGCGGCACTTGAGAATTACACAGAAAACAGGCTCCGACCTCCGCTCTCCCCCCTGCATAGCAGCTATTCCTGTTCGGGTCCCTTCCTTGGGCTTTAATCCTTCTTACTGCTTAATTTCGTAGTAAATTCCATTGACAACTGGCCTGCACTTTCTCCAGGGGCAATAAACACCTTGTAACTTATAAATCCTTCCATCAATAATTGCCTGCAGAAGGAACAAAGTAACCAAAGAGGATGGAAAATAAAGCGGGGCTATCCTCCACCCTGGTGATGCTCCAAGAAACTGAGAGCCGCCGGGCTCCTTCTGGCCCAGAGCTAATGGGGTCGCCTGTCCTCCGCAAATAATTCCTGTTTTAACACTGAGGACTGGGATTAATGCAGTCCCCACTGAGCACTCCTACGTGCCAGCCGTCTCTCAATTATTACCTCTAATCCCCAGGATAAACCTACGCAGCCAGCATTATGATCTCTTCCTACATGCACGCAGGCGAAGGCTCACAGGGACTAAGGAGTCTGTCCAAGATCATGCAGTTTGTAAGCCACAGAGCCGGGATTCAAGCCTTGCCCTGGCTGATTCTGAGCCCATGTTGGCTCCAAATTCCATGCACCTCTTATGGAGGGCTTTTAAGTGTTTATTGATTGCAATTTATGGTAAGAAATAGATTTGTGGCATCACCCTCTGCCAAAACTCTTCCTCTGACCCTTGGGGTACACAGCCCACTGCCCCCAAAGCAGTCAGGTACTGACTTGCCCTCCAGCTCCTGGGGACCCTGGCCACAGGAAATGGGACAGACACGGGGCTGGACATTTCATCCCTCACTACTGTCCCCAACTATCTTTCAGCTGAAGGAAGCTAATCCTCTCAAGGTTACCTTTCTACATGTGACCCCCTTGATGGGCTCCAGAAAGAACCCCTCCCTGTGATCTCCTGCTTAGGGGGGTCAGAGGTCTGCTGCTAGACACTGGGCCTGGCATGGACCCTCTTACCCACCTCTGTAATTCTCATCTATGTAAACCCTGCTCTTCTGGGTAAGTTGGAGAACACCGGAGATCCCAGCGACTCGGGGGGGATGAGGCAGGAGGATTGCAAGTTTGAAGTCGGCTTTAATAAGACCCTGTCTCAAAAAGAAAGTGTATGTGTGGGGGTGTGCTGGGGATGTAGCTCATGGGTAGAATGCCTCTGCGTTCAATCACCAGTACTACCAAAACAACAATGGGAAATACTTGTTAAATATTAACATTTAATTCATCCTAACACGTAAGTGCTCTCGGAATACTGACTGGCACACTGGAAACGTGACCCAGCATGTGCGCATGCGCACACACACCAGCACACGCACATGCATTTGAACATTTTCCCATACCACACCCACCCGCTACACCAAACAATTAAAATGTATACATGGCTTTTATTTAAAAAAAAAAATTCCAACTACACCCATGGAGAGCCCCACGGGATGGTGCAGACCAGCCTTGTTTTCCTGTGAAAAGCAGCTGAGGTTACTAAAAGAAGCTATGGACTAGAAATCAGATTGGTGACCACTGACCCCGCTTGAAGGATCAAGGCTGAACATGAAGCTGCCCTTTCCTGGGGACCCGGGAGCCCCACAGCCTTCCTGTGGGTGGAAGGAGCTGGCAGGCAGACCGCTTCCTCCCTGGTCCAAGCTGCCTCTAGCATCCCGAGTCTCGCTGCCAGCGTTTACAGAGGCCTGGCTGTCACTCGGTCCAACCCTCTCATTTACAGGTGAGGAATCTTGTCACCAGGAGTACGATGTGCCACTCAATCGGCGTGGGCCCGGTTCACAGCACCCTGGCCCAGGCGGAGCACCCCAGAGGGGAGTGTGCGACCCTCCTGCAGCACAGGCAGTACCAGGCACGCAGCCTCCACAGAGTACCCTGGAAAGGCAGCAGGTGTCCGGCCACGGCCCACCATGGCTGCCCCTGGCCTGGAAGGCAATGATATCGTGTATCATGAGGAATGATCAGGTGGCGGGTAGTGATAGATCTGGACTGTCCCCTAAAGGCTCCGTGTTGAAGGCTTGGTCCCCATGCAGCAGGGTCCCGAGGTGGGGCTCTGGGAAGGTGATTGGACACTGAGGGCTCTGACCTCACCAGTGGGTTAGTCCACTGATGGGTTCACAGTGGGATGGACCACGGGGAGGTGCTGGCCACTGTAGAAGGGGGTCACAGTTGAAAGGGGGGATACCCTGGGGAACTATATATTGCCCCCAAACACACACACACTTTCTCTTCTCTCCCCCTCCCTCCTTCCCTCCTTCCTGGCTGCTGGGAACTGAGTAGCTTCCCTCTGCCATACCCCACACCCTTCTCATGATGTTCTGCCTCATCTCGGGCCAAAGCCATGGAGCCAGCCCACCATGGATTGAAACCTCGGAAACTGATGAAATATTTTCTCCTTTAAGTTGTTTTTCTCAAGTATGTTGTCATAGTGACAAAAAGCTGACTACCACAGAAGTCTTGAGGTCTCGCCCGGATCCTAAGGGTCCCCCACTGAGAATCAGCTTAGCTGATGGGGCCAGGAAGGTAAGGGGAAGACTAAAGGGGAGAAGGGCCCACCTCTGTGATGTCACCCTGTCCTCCATGGCTAAAGTTCCTGTCCCCGTTCCCGTGGCTATGGCTTCCAAAGTGGGAAGAACATACCCTGGGAGTTAGAAAATAATAATTAGGAAAGCGGGAAGACAAAATGGCAATTTCCATTTACGTTTATTTTTATCTTCATTAGCTTTTCCCCTTCTATTTCTTAATATCCCGCCTCTCAGTATTACATTTATAAAACTTATAAAGTAATACAACTATTTTTGGATTTGCATGTCCTTCAAAATATCTTTGTCCCTGGTTCCCTAGGGCGGGGACCTATCAAATTGGGCTTGATTCAGGGGACCCAGGTGAGCAGACTCCTTGGGGGTGAGGCCTGGAATCCCATGCATTGAAGCACCCAGGGGGTCCACCCCAGGAAAGGGAGGAGGAGACAGAGGAGGGAGAGCACAGGGCAGAAAAACTGAGCAGATGACAGGGAATCGGACAAGCAGAGTCTGGAAGCTCAGTCAGTTGAGTCCTGGGGGAGGCGCAGGGAAGGGAGGCAGAACAGCGAGAGGCTGCTTCCCGGGAAAGTCAGGGCAGGGCAGGCTAATTATAGGGATACCAATTCTGGCCTTCCACCCCCAATCCCTTCTGCATCCCTCTGTAGTCATGGGGGTTTGGTTCCAGGATCCCCCACAGATACCCAACTCTACAGAAGCTCAAGTCCTTTATATAAAATGATGAGGTATTTGCATATAACCTAGGCAACATCTCCATGTACGCTTTCAATCATCTGTAGATTGCTTATAATACAAAATACGATGTACATGCCATGTAAATAGTTGTTACACTGTATCATTTAGGGAATAATGTAAAGGGAAGGAATCCTGCAGATGTCTGGTATGGAGACATTTTTTTTTTCAAATATTTCCAATGTGCACGCAGTTGAATCCATGGACATGAGCCCCACAGGTACCGAGGTCTGCCTCTGTATTCCTTTACACTGGCTCAAACTGCCTGGAGAAGGACAGAAGAGCCACCTATGGCCAGGGGTGCTCCAAGTCCCTGGGATTTTTCCCTGGCTCAGGTGAGGAAAAGGATTGCATTTCCACTGGCCACGGGACCCCATTGTCCTTTTCAGCATCTGGGTGATAAACCAGCCAATTACCTGTTGGGTTGCCCGAGCCAGGAGATTTCCCACTGATGACATTTCTCCTGTGATTTGCACCCAGGGGAACCCTCCAAGGTAATTGCTATTATCACATCACCGGGAGTTCATCTTGGGAGCATTTGGGTCTTGCTGACTTAATAACCCAAACCCTGGAGTCTGTGCTGTGGGGAAAACGTTCAGCGTGATGTAAAGAACGAGCCAGCATCCAGCATCTTCTCCTGCGGGTCAGACCCAAGCTTATTTAAGAGAGTAAGAGTAAAAAGTGCAAGAGGAACATTGACTTGTCTAACTGACCATAGATTTTTCCTGGCAATTATTTGCAGCAAGATAAGGGATCTTTCCAAGGTCATGGGTCTGGGCACGGCTGGGTGAGAAAAAGGACTCCAGGAAAGCTGGTTGATTGGCTTTTTCAATGAGTTTGCTGATCTTTCTAGCAGGTGGATGTCTCTTCTTTCAGGCCTGGCGCTCAGCCTGGCCTCCGGGACCAGCTGGGTCTGGATGAAGGCAAAGATGAGGCTCCTGCCCTGGAGCCTGGAGCAGCCAAGACCTTGAGCCCAGACCCCAGCTCAAGGTGGATCCCTCATGGCGCCCTCACGGAAGAGGCAGCCTGGAGGAGCAGCAGGCCACTGGGTAGGGAGCAGGATGGGGTCACGGCACCTGTGTCTGGGCTTCTACAGCCCAAGTTGGTTCCCTGGTTGGGCTCCACCCAACTTCCAGACTCGGATTCCCCATATGTGACCCAGAGGTGGTTTCATGGGGTGGAAAGGAGCCTCAGAGACCCTGGTGCCCAACCACTTCCATTTTCAGATGAAGACATCAAAGCCTGTGGGAGCATCCGTCCGTCTACACCGTTGTGACCTGGGGCCTCCAACCTGTTTCCTAACTGGATGGCTTCAGGCCAGTGTGGCCCTCCATCCTGTGGGAAGGCGCTGGGAGGCATGGCCTGCATCTTATCCTCAGACTTGACGCTGGGCAAGTGCTCGGGTCTCAATGAATGACTCGCTGTGTGAACGAGTGGATGCACGGACGGAGCGGCTGGCCAAAGACGCGTGAGTGGCAGCTGACCCGGGATGCCCAAATCCAGGTCTGGGGCTGGATGGCACCTGGATTAGGTAAGCACTGGTACACAGTAGCCAGCATCATGACGGAAGGACCCCGCTTTTCCAGTTACAGGAAATCCCGGTGAAGGAGCATCAGGGAGACCGATGCTCTTGGACTTCCCTGCACCCACTGGGGATGCCAATGCTGCCCCCTTTCCTGGGCAGCTGCAGGTAACAGGGCTGCAGACCTGGTAGGCTCAGGGCTGGGTGGAGGCTGTCTCTTTTCTGGGAGGCCCAGGTCTTGGAGGTCAGAAATGCCCCAACCCCTTGCCCAGCCTCAGAGGTGGAACCCAGATCCATCCTGGCTCACCCAGCATCCACGGGCTCCCTCTAGGGAACGTGGCACAAATGAGAACTGCCCTTGGAGCTTTGTGGATGTCCTCCTCTGGATGTCCCCAGCCACATCCCTACCCCACCTCGGTCCTCGGCCCTCGGCCACTCTGGGTGACCCTTACTAAGATGTTGGCTCATGGAAGAAAGAGTTGCAATTCCAAACCAGGCTGAGCACCAAGCCACACCCCTCTCCCCCCACAACCTGGGGGCTCTAAGTTCCAGGGGTGGTTTCTGCCTGGATGAGGACCAGCATGGGGGCAGGATGTCTGCTTCCCCCTCCAGCTCCAACCATCAGGAGAATGAACAGGTGACCTTGTACCCACCACCTATGAGGGATGCGGCCCCTCTGCCCAGGTCTGCCGATGTGGAGGGAAGCACGGACGTGATGTAGAAAGACGAGCCTAGACAGGATCCCAGAAAACTGCCTCCAGGTACTGGTGCTCTCACTCCCTACCCCTGCTGGCCGACGCCCATGCTCTGTAATAAACCTGACCATCCTGCAGGGGGCGCTGATCTTCTGTGGGCAGGAGGACGTTGCTAGTGGACTTTTGAGATGTGCTACCCCTGCCCCCCTGACCAACCGCACCGGACTCTCCTTCCCTATGTCTCCCATGGGTTTAGATGTGATGACCTCAAACTGGATGCTAGGGTGGGCTCCGAGGAAATCGATACAAGCTGTTCCATCATCTGGACCATGGTGACTTACTGGGGGAGGGGAATGAAGGGACGTATGATTCAATTTGAGTCATATAATTAAATCTGAGATGTTTGCTGGGGGCTTCCGCAGGGATGCTTCTTCAGGAACATCTAAGAGAAGCTGTGTGTGTGCAGATGGTACTGTGGTCACTATTGTGCTGGACAGTAGGGAGTGACCAGAAAACAAAACTGACTTGGAAGTCAATCAGAACCAAGAGGTTCACAAAGTGGGGCCAGAGCCCTACTGACCATGAGACCCCTTGGATCAAACCATGCCTGAAGCCAGCATGTCTCTGAACTTCTCAATTATTAAGCCAATAAATTGTATGTTACCTAAGACCCAGCTAAGTGTCCTGTTATTTGCAATTAAAGGGATCATAATAGATACAATTAGGGAATGGGGGGGACCTTTGCGTGCCACTGCCAGGGCCCAAAGTAATAAATCTGCAGTCATAGAATTTCAGGTATGTGGATGGGGCCAGGAAATCTCTGGAAGAGATTGAAGCACAGATGACTTCTCTTAGAGGCACTCAGAATATGCCACCCACAATTATGCCACTCAGGCACAAGGGTCCTTTTGAGCTGAAGCAGACAGATATACTCTCCACCCTCCCCTGTGCATCCAAAAACAGAACATCAATTGCCAGTGTGAAGGTCCCCCCACATAATTCCTGTACCAGAAGAAGGATGTAAACCTTAGCACTTTATCACCAAAGGCAAAAGGCACCAAGAAAGAGTCTCTGGAAACTGTTACACACCAGTCCTTCTCTGCTATCAGTATCCACCTATATTTACTTTCCACAATTTGTCACGCTAGGGCCCAAAGTCCTTCTTTAGCTATAAAATCATTGCTATTACTAAGCTGCTCTACCAACCCAAGTCCTTACCACCCCTATGAGTTACCTGTCAGTTTCCCCGGGTATATGCATTTTGCACAAACTAAAACGTCTGTTTGCTTTTCTCTTGATAATTTGTCTTCTGTCAATCTAATTTGCAGGGCCCCATGCGCTGAACCTAAATGTATAGAGGAATCATTTTGTTCTTCTACAATCTGATATTCCCCAGCTCACACCTGCTAGGGGATGGATGTGGAGGCTCCAGGGCACACCTGTGGCCAGGGGGAGGTGGCTAGCAGAGGCCAGGTTTCCATTGGGGTTTTCCCATCAGGAAGAAGCAAACCAGCCCCCTGAGGAGACGGCCAGTCCACCCTCCCACCTACTGGATCACATGCTTCACATCCAGCAGCAATCAGAAAACAGAAACAGGAACCAGAATCAGTGCCGAGATGCTCTTTGACCAGTGAGCATCAGGGTTCAGTAGCTGCAGTCCTAGGCCTGGCGCGGGACCCAGTCTCCTAATCCTGCGGCCTCCCCCGCCTCCTTCGCTACACCATGCAACCTGCTGGGGGAAGCTGCAGTCTGACAGGTCCCCAGAGTGAACTGCAGCCGGCTGCAGAGCTGCCAGGAGCCCGTGGTCTCCAGCAGGAGGAGGAAGGTGGTGGCCAATTAGTTATTTGATGGAGTTGCCAGATTCATCGCCATGATGAATCCCAGGCTGTGGGAGCAGAAAAGTCATTGTCAACACTTTCCCATCCGGGAGGTGGCCATGGGGCTGTGGAAAGCTGAGAAGCTGGCAGAAAGGGGCCAACTCGGGCTGGGGAGGGGTCTCTCCCCAGGCTGGTGGGGTGGGGCACAGAGCCCCTCCCCAGGGGTGGACAGCTCCCTGCCCTGCGGGCTGTTCAGGCTTGGGCTCTGCAGGGGGAAGGTGTTGGTGGCAGGGTGAGGAGCCCGCCCTGGCCTGCTAGGTGGGTCTTGGCTTGTCCCGGACTTTATCTTCCCTTGTCCGGGACTTGGACCCTTATCTATTCATGTGGGAATATTCTGGAATTGGTGTTTCTTAAGACAGGGGCACTGTCGACCCTTGGCACTGACCCTTCTTCCTGTGAGGGGTTGGAACCCTCCCTGGCCCAGGGCACGTTTACTAGGGCTCCCACCTGCCCCTTTGTCCCACCTGGGTTGTCCCAGCACCATAGCACCACAAAAGCACACACCCTTCCGCATGTCCCCTCGGGAGACAGGGCTACCCTGCCTGAGAACCCGTATCTTTCAGCCTCCCGGAGGGCTGCAGGGACTCTCTGGGGAAAGAGGGATTCTAATTCACCCTCCGGTGATAGTTAAATGAGATATTGCTTATGAAAATGAAGCCGAGCACCTGGCACTTCATAAATGTGGTCATTGTTCCCTGTTAACACACACAGAGCCGAGGGGTGGTTACCTGATTTCAACCCTGAAAAGTACAGAACGCACATCCCTGTTTATAGATCTGGAAATGGAAGGCCTGGCAGGCTAGATAAATAACTTGCGGCCAAACCACCCTGAACGCGCCCAATCTCGTATGTAGATAAATAACTTGAAGAGCTTCCACAGAGGGTCAGGGTGGCCCCCAGTCAGGGCTTTTAAGAGCCCACTTGAGGGGGACGTGACAGGATAGGCCCGCACAGCTGCACGCCATGGGTTATTTGTGCCTCGGAGGGTCAAGGCCAAGGCCTGGGCACCTGCTGGGCTGGGGGCAGGGGGCAGGCTGGAAGGGAGGGTCTGCTGGCCACATGCTTCTGGAACACTCTGTCAGTGAGTGCAGACCTGGGTCCCGGGGTCTCCCTGGCTGCCTGCCTTGGTCCAGGCTAAGGAGCAGGGAATGAGCAGCTGGGTCAGGGACCAGGTCTATAGTAGGCAAAGGTGCAGGGAAGAGAAATGAGCCCTGCCCAGGGCCTGGCGGGGGCCTGCAGGAGTCAGAGACGAGATGCAGGGCGGATGGCTCTGGAGGGAGGTGTGGTCCATTACCGCCTGGGGCCAGTGGAGCTGTGTCTTGGACAGTCGGTGGGTCTCCTGCCGTCCCCTTGCCCACTAGTGCACAGCGCCCTCTGTCTGCCGCCCAGGGCCTCTGCGCCTGCGGTCTGCACTACACCCAACCAGCCCACGCCTGGCTCCATCTCATCCCTGGGAATTCAGCTCAGAGGGGCCTCCCCCACCACCCTGGCCAGACCAGCCACACTCCTGCCCAACCTCCCTGTCCTGCCTGCAGCCGACTCTGTCCCCTCCCATGTGAGTGGAAACTCCACAGGACCAGGCCCCTAGTCTGTGGTTTCAACATGATACTCTGAGCCTGTCTCAGTGCTTGATATGTCGTAGGCCCTCTGTGTAGGTAAATGAAGGGACTCCAGATAGAGACCTACCGACTGGTGACAGGCAGCCCTCAGACTGGGGTGGGCGCAGGAGCGCCAGCCTGGGGTGATGTCACCCCACACGAAAGGTATCTCTCCCCAGTGACTCTGCCCTCTGAATCAGAGCTGACGGGGCTGAGTGACCAGGTGGGTGGCGATAGGATAGGGTGACCGATCTCGTCCTCCTTTGTAGTATAGACTTGTCTTCCTCCTGACTGGAGGATACAGAGGCAAAGACCATTTTTATTTATCCCCTCAATGGGCTTGAAACCTCTTTCTTGCCCTCTCATATCCTTTCTTTGCATCCCCTCTATCTCTATCCCCCTTTATTGAATCTAAGGCCACTAGAGTGTACAGCCTGAGAGTGGCATCTACCTGCTATATACAGAGATTCAGAGCTCTAAGAGACCCTCGAGAGCCTGGATCATAATCTCTCAACTTACAAGGGAAGAAATTGAGGCTCCATGTGGAGAAAAGATTTTTTCAAAGTCCTTGTGTTCATCAGCTTTGTGTCACTATGACCAAAATGCCTGACAAGAACAGCTTAGAGAAGGAAGATTTATTTTGGCTCACAGTCTCAGAGGTTCAGTCTATGGTCCATCAGTTCCAAGGGAGAAAAATCCTGGTGGAAGCTCACAGCAGAGGAGAGCTGCTCAGCTCATGGCAGCCAGAAAGCAGAGAGAGGGAGGGGGAGAGGAGAGGGGGAGGGAGGGAGGGAAGGAGAGAGAGAGGAAGTGCCCGGGAGAAGATAAAATCTTCTAGGACATGCTCCAACTAGGACCCTCCTCCAACTAGGACCCACCTGCCTGTCATTTTTACCACGTCCCAGTAAATACATTCAAATTATGATCCATCAAGTGGATTAATCCACTGAGGAGGTCAGAGTCCTCATCATCCCATCTCTCCACCTCTGAACACTGCAGCGTTGGCCAGCTCATGAGCCTTGGGGAGCCACCCCACGAGAGCCAGGCCTCAGTGACTTGATGACCTGTTGGAATGTCAGCCAGCAGCTCCTGGGTCCCCAGGCACCACCTAATTCACCTGCTCCCTCCCTCCCTCCCTGCAGGGCTCTGGTCCCCTGTCCTCTTCCCTGATTTGGGCTCCTCCCACGCCATGCCTTCAGGCTTTCCTGCGCAAGTCACCCAACCAAGCTGTGGCACCAATCATGAGTCCAGTGCAGAGTGCAGACCCCTGGAGGTCCATTGTCTGTTGGTAATGGGGTCCAGGGCAAGGAGGCAGAGATGGGGACGTCCCCGTGCTCCCTGGCAGGGTAAAAAGCAGACGTCAGACATGCTGGAGGGGACACTGCGGCTCCATCCCACGCCGTGGACGTGATCTTGGACAGATTCTGCGACCTTTCTGGGCTCTGGGTTTTCCAAGCCTCATCCCATCCCCCACCCCCCACCCCCATCTAGTGAGGACCAAACAAGGTGACGCCAACAGGAAGGGCCTGGCTGGCACCGGGTGCGAGTTCCCTGTGGTCCCACTGCCTCCGCCAGGGCCCCCTCCCAGCCTCTGAGCCCGTGTTCTGCATGTGTGTTACTAGTCTTCCCCACGGAAGCCACTGAAAGGCAGGAACTGTTCCTGGGAAGAGATAAAACCCTTGGCACCACTAAGCCATTACCAGAGATGTTTAACCAGCCCGTCCGCGGGCGGGAGGACACGCATGAGAGCGTTTTATCTTTCTCCCACAAAGAGAGAGCAGAGCCCGGTGCCAGGCCCGGATGAAGGCTGGATTTCTTTTTTTTTTTTTTTTTTAAGAAGACATTTAGGATTCTACTGATGCTTTGCTAACTCCCAGTCAAATCACGACATCAAGGAAAGAAAAACTCCATTTTCTGCTAAGATGTTGAAATGGCCCTTGCCAATTAGGCTGTGAGCTCTGGGCGGCGGGGGCCCGGGCAGGCAGCCTGGCACCGGTGCATCACGTCTGTGCACTGGATTCTGTGAGCCCAGCACACTGCAGGAGTAGACACTCCAAGCTGACCTGGCACGACCTAAGTGAAGAGAGAGGCCTCCAAGGCCTCCCTCCTTGTCCCCCTCTGCTGTCCCAGGATGTCCTGGAATGGGCATGTGACTGTCAGTGACTAGTCCCATGCTGTACCTATGCTGGTTTCTTAACCATCTACTTCAAATCAGCAAAGACCACACTCCCATGACATCACCCACGAGAAAGACTGCAAATACCTCCTACCTGGGGCCTCCACTCCCCAGCCTCTGCTCCAGCTGCTGCTCCTGAATTAACTCATTTAGTCTCTATGCAACTGTGGCAGCTTGAAGAAAGGTCCCTGGGTCTTCCCACTTCTCACACGGAGAGGGAGTCTTGCTCTCATCACCTTGAATCTAGGCCAGTCCTGCGTCTGCTCTTACTAGTAGGATGTGGTAGAAATAGGCTGGGGCAGTTTCTGGATCAGGCCTTCAAGACCGGCAAGACTTCCACTTCTTGGCATGCCCTGTTTGGGAGTCCTGGGACATGAAGTGAGACATCTGATTAGGCTGGGTACGCCTGTAATCCTAGCTGCTTGGGAGGCTGAGGCAGGAGGACCCCAGGTTTGAGGCCAGCCTCGGCAACTTAGTGAGAATCCATCTCAAAATAAAATATAAAAGTGGCTGGGGATGTAGCTCAGTGGTAGAATGCCTGGGTTCAATGCCTAGTACCTAGAACCATGAAGGAGGAGGAGGAGGAGGAGGAGGAGGAGGAGGAGGAGGAGGAGGAGGAGCCGCCTGTCTAGTCTGGGACAGCGTGCTCCAGAGAGGCCGTCAGTGAGCCCTCTGATTTGCAGTCTCAGCGGGGCCCAGCCTTTCAGTCATTCCAGCCAAGATGCCTGACACATGCCTGAAGTCATCTGGGACCTTCCAGGCCAGCCGACTATCACTAAATGGCCCGAGTTGATGCCACGTGGAGAAGAAGCTCTAACCAGCCAAATTCAGGCTGAGTAACCTCCCCATAAAGTCATCAGATAACATAAAATGGCTTTATTATGGAACAATCCGTAAGCAGAGCCACCACTTTGGAGGAGGACACAATGGAGTGCCATCTTACAGATGAGAAGCTGAAGATGCAGAGAAATCAAGTAGTTTGTCCAAGGTCACACAGGGCTTAGCAGTAGAGGCAGGATTCAAACCCCCGATAGCCTGGCTCTGAAGCCTGAGCTCCCTGTACCTGGTCCTGACCACTCTCATATCTATGGGCAGATCTACCCCACCAGAGGCCAAGGCTGCTGGAAGCCAGGGGCAGAATTTTAGCCCCACTCCTGGCATGGAGAGGTGCTTAATGTTTTCTCAGAGAGTGGAACAGGGTGGAGAAATGAAGAGAGGGAGAGATGATGGGTGGACGAATGGGTGGGTAGGTGAATGGGTGGGTGGACGGGTGGATGGATGAGTGGATGGGTGGATGCGTGGATAGATAAGTAGATGGATGAGTGGATGGGTAGGTGGATGGGTAGATGGGTGGGTGGTAGATTATAGATGGATGGATGTGGGTGGATGGGTGGGTGAATGGGTGGATACATAAGTGGATGGATGAGTAGGTGAATGGGTGGATGGGTGGGTGGGTGGATGGGTGGGTGGTAGATTGTGGATGGATGGGTGGGTGAATGGGTGGGTGGATGGGGTGAATAGATGAGTGATGGATGAGATGGTGGATAGGTAGATGGGTGGGTAGATGGGTGGATGTGTGGATTGGTGGGTAGGTGGGTGGATGGATGGGTGGTAGTTTGTAGATGGATGGGTAGGTGGATGGGTTGGTAGATGGGTGGATATGTGGATTGGTGGGTGGGTGGTAGACAGTAGATGGATGGGTGGGTGGATGAGTGAGTAGATGGGAGGATGGGTGGGTGGGTGGATGGGTGAATGGGTAGAGAGATGAGTGGATGGATAGGTAGTGGGTGGGTGGATAGATGGATGGATGAGTGGGTGGATGGGTGAGAGGATGGGTAGGTGGGTGGGTAGGTGAATAGATGGGTGGTAGGTGGTAGATGGTAGATGGATGGGTAGGTGGATGAGTGGGTAGATAGATGGATGGGTGGGAGGATAGGTGGGTAGATGAGTGCGTGGATGGGTGGATAGGTAGTAAATGGGTGGTAGGTAGTAGATGGTAGATGGATGGGTGGGTGGATGGCTGTATGGATGGACAGAGGAAGGGAGAGACGTTCAGAACAGTGGACAGATGAAGGACCTGAGGGCTGTAAAGCCTGAGGAACGTGGAGGAGCCTGAAGTGTCGGGGATGTGAGCTTACTAGAGGTTCCACGTGGGGAGGAGGGAAGCATGAGTGACGTAGAGGCCTTGAAGGTGAGGAAGCCACACACCAGGCCCAGGGACAAGGCCCCCCGACGAATCCTGTGGTGCTGGGCCATGGCCTCTCCTCCAGGGCCACCCGCGGAGTCACCAGTAGAGAGGGGGTTGACTTGGAGACACATATTCTGGTGTCCTATGCTGCCTCCATTCCATTTGAAGCACAGTCTTGACAAGGACCCAAAAATGGGGCCACCAGGGAAATGGATGAGTCAGGTGCCGGTGCCAGTGCCGGGGCATCCTGTCACTGGCTGGACACTAACTTTACCTCTGAATGTCCCAATTGCTCAAGAAAGAAAAAAAAAAAAACAGATCCAATGTAGTTAAGGGTTCTGATTCGGAGGGCACTGCTGGTGTCTTAGACCCAGAACCAGCACCTACGGTCACTACACGTGCAGAAGGCCTTCTCTGGCCTCAGACACACGCACCCCATTTTCACTGTTGGGGGCCTGCTCAGGAGCATCGTTCCTCCTGAAAATCCCAAACGTGCCTCGACTTGGGTCCTGTCGTCTCAAACACGAGCCCTCAGTCCCGGAGGTCGTGCCTTCTTCCCAGAGGGTTCAGGGACCCAGAGCTTCCAAACCACCAGAACCTTCTAGAGAAACGGGAGTCCCTGGGCTGGTTCTGACAGCGGTCTTCTTTTTAAGATTGTAGGCAAACAGAAAAATCTAAATCATCTTGTCCAAGTGTATTTTTCCAAGAAGAGTGAAATCGCCCGCCTCAGTGGACATTCCCACCGGGACCTTCACCTGGAGCCACAGCAAGCTTCCAGGATGCCATCGCCACGGTGCCGACGGCCAGGGTATGGAGCTGGTGGGAACAGATCAAAGGAGGTGAGCAAGCTGATGTGGGAGAGATGAAGACTTTCCCAACAAAGAAGGTGGTCTCTGTTCAGAATTCAGAAAGAGCCATTTGTCATTCTGGGGGACTCTGCTCTGTAGAGACTCTTACAAAGGACGATGCATCACATAAGGAGTGACCCAGAGATGTCCACTGTCTGATTGTGACCAGGACGGCAGATTAGGAGCTACTGGAGAGGGGGACAGTACATCCATGCACAGCCACCGCTTCCCGGCCTCCTCTCCCCTGGGTCTCACCTGGCCGATCTGGGGACAGTGCTGGATCCCGGGCTAAGCTGGCTCAGACAGTCTCCACCCGGGCATTTCCCCTGCTCCCCACGGCACACGCGTTCCATCCACCAATTTCTGCTCAGAAAACTAACTGACCTCACTTCCACTCAGAGTGAAGTGCCGGTCACTGAACAAGGAACTACCCGGCCAAGCCAAGGCCAGAAACGAATTATTTTTAGAAAGTTATAATTTGAAGCATATGAAGATGGGCTTCTCCAGGGAGTATGGAAAGAAAGACAGCTAGATCCGGACGTCGTTCCACCATTCCCCCAATGCACCCCATCTTCCCCACCCCCTGGACCTTTGTGCTTTCTGTTCCCTGCACCTGGAACGTCCCCCTGTGCCTCGCCTCTTCCAGGCACGACCCCTCTGTCCTTCAAGGCTCAGACACTCCCCATCTCCCCATCTCAGCAGAAGCTCTCTGACAACAGGGCCTCATGGCTCATCTCAAAGATTTGCTCTGTGGCTCTGGAGCCAGTGGCCTGGGCTCCACCAAAGACTCTTAGTTACCAGGTTGATTCTGGTGGGTTACTAAATCTCTGTGTGCTTTAGAGTCCCCTTCCATGCAGGAGGACCTTCCATCACCACGTCTGCCTGGGAGGGTTGGGAAGAGAATTGTCAGAGGCGACAGCTGTTCACTGTGATCATCATCCTTCCCGGGGCCACCAGGTCAGGGCTGGGCAGCTCAGACTGGCTCCTGAACTGAACTGTGGGAACAACGAGTTGGCAGCAGTCCCCTGGGAAAGCAGAGGCCCAGAGAGACAGCAGCACAGGAGAAGCAGCTCCAAGAGAAACAGGGAGCCCAGGGAGAGGGTGGAGCTGGGAGTCCTGCTAATTCCCGCCATGCAGAGGTCTCACCGTGGCCGAGATCTACCTGCCAACACCTTCCCACCATCACATAGAACGTAACATTCTACACCAACTGAAGCATGTGGGTGAGCAAAATGTGCAGCTAAATGACTAAGAAGCGATGAGTTTTGAATATTTATTACTTTTCTTTTTGATGTAATATTTAATCATGAATTGACAGTCTATAATGTTCAATAATGGCAGCATTTAACAAGTAGCTGGCAAAATTCCTGAAACCCTAACAATGGGATTTCCCCTCATTAGGAACCCTGTGGCTCTCTGTGGCACACTTCCACCTCAGGGCCTATGAGTCTGCTTTCTATGACTGTGATAAAATCCCTGAGGGAAATCGCCTTAAAGGACAAAAAAAAAAAATGTATTCTGTTCACAGCTTCACAGGCTTAATCCAGGGTCCCTGGCCTGGCTCTCTTGTCCGGGGCCTGTGGTGAGGCAGAGCTGCATGGCTGAAGGGCACGGCTGAGCAGAGAGACTTGCTTTATGGCAGACAGGAGGCTCAGAGAGAGAGGGAGAGAAAGGGAGAAACCAGGAGAACTCAGAGCCTTCAAAATGACACCCACTATGACCTTTTCTTTGCACCTAGGCCACCTCCTGATGTTTCCACCACCTCCCATGGCTCCACCAGCGTGGGACCGTAACAGGCCCTCCCTGAAGTTCCTGCCCCAGCGTCTCTTAGTCACTTAGGAAAAGACCTTCTCTGGCCATTCTGTGTAGGACCGCCATGCCCCCACCCACGCTTCCTGGCTCCAGTTCCGTTTCCTTTCCTCCAACATACTCTGTGTTGGCCCCTGGTCCATCTTCCCCACTACTGGGAGCTCCGAGAAGAGACGAATTCCCGTCCCTTGCATTCACGGGTCCCCAGTGCCTAAATCGTGTCTGGCACATAGTCATTTCACAAGAATATATTTAGCACCTAGTACCTACAGCTCCTCGCGGTCTACAAAATGCAGCCACGATTTCTAGCGCATGGGTTCTCACCAGCAGGGCAATTATAACTCCCGTTCCCTCCCCCCTGAGAGGATCTATGGACACTTAGAGGTAAAAGTGACTTTTCCAAGGTCACAGACAGAGAACCTGCTGGAGCTAGCAGTTGGCTCTTGACAGCTCAGTCAGAACTCTGCCCCCAGCACAGCAATGCCTCCCAGGGAGAGCTCCACTGGGCATCCCCTCTGGAGCCCGGGAATGGGAGGGTCCGACTCTGTGTGGCCTCTCTTGAGGCCCCCAGTGAAGGTCTTGGGACACATTAATGGCTCAATTCACAGGTTTCTAAGTTGAACTGAGACTTTTCTCCATGACCCCCCCACACACTCTCTACCCCAAAGTCCCATCCTTTCTACCTACAAGGTCTCCGGATCAGCCCTTGGGAAGTTCTGATGAAGATTGAGGGACCCACTTGGTCTGCTAAGGCTTAAAATATGTTTTTTCAGGTCACACGCCATCGGAGGCATCTTGGATTCCTCGCACAGCACCTAGAGCCTGAAGGCGCTCAGTAAATAAATGTTGAATGAATAAATAAATAAATGAAGCATGTGCGGAGCTGAGAGAGAGAGGGAACGCTGCATGGATGGTGGAATTTTCGACACCCTAAGAGGAAAGGGCAAGAGAGAGAGTTTTCTGGAGCATGGAATTGGGTGGGGGGCTGGGCAGGCCCAGGGGCGGGAGGCCAGGAACCTCCCTTCCCCCTCTCATCTGCCCTAGGATTGAACAGCGTTTGAAAGGTGGAACAGAGTGGGTGGTTCATTTTTCTGAAGGCTGGCAGGCCCGAGGTCCGCTCTAATCTCCTTGTTTCTCTGGCCTGATGGGCAGAGGAGTGGAGGGGGAATTGGCAGCCAGGGAGCCAGGCTCCACGGGTTGCCGGTGAGAAAATGAGATGTCAGCTGGAGGGAAGGAATTAATAAAAGGAAGCGGGCCCTCCTGACCCAGCCGCAGCCTGGGAGGCTCGGGTCTGGGAAGTTGCAGGGAGCCCTCCCCTTCTCTGGGCACCCAGAGGCCAGGACGGAGCTGGTGTGAATAGGCCGGGGGGCTGGGCCGGGGTTCAATGGCTCCCAACTCCTCTGCGGGTCGCTTGCTGATCACAGGGAGATGCTGGCTGTAGCCCAGATGCTTTTTCTGGAGACCCAGAGACCAGTCAAGGACAATCCAGGCCACCCTAGAGCCTCAGCTCCAGCCACTGGGAGGTTCCTCGAGAGTGGCAGTGTTCCCCAATCCTGGGCACCGCCCAGCACCCAACTCCCACCCAGGGGTCTTTTTACCTCAGCAAGAGTTGGATGCACCCGCAGGCCTTGTTCCAATGAAGAGCTGCCCACCTCCCAGTTTCTAAGCCTTGCTGTGTCGGTCCACTTCCTGTTGTTAATAACAGTACCACAGACCCGAGAAGTTACAAAGATGAAAGGTGACTCTGGTTCACGGTTCTGGCCCCTAGTCCAGGGGCCCTCCTGGCAGTATCCTGAGTGGCACAGGACACGGCATGGCAGAGACAGGGAGCTCTGGTCTCTCTTCTTTTGGTCCCCAGTTTTCAATCCTGGGGCCCTCTCTGATGACTTCATCTAATCCTAATTGCCTCCTTGAGGCCTCACCTCTAAATTCCCTAGTAGGCAGCCTGTCATCTCGGCAACTTGGGAGGCTGAGGCAGGAGGATCACAAGTTCAAGGCCAGCCTCAGCAATTTAGTGAGACCCTGTTTCTAAAAAAATAAATAAAAGGGGCTGGGGTTGTGGCTCAATGGTAGAGCACTTGCCTAGCATGTGTGAAGCACTGGGTTTGATCCTCAGCACCACATATAAATAAGTAAATGAAATAAAAATATTGTGTCCATCTATAACAAATAAATAAATAAATAAATAGGGCTGGGGGTGCAGCTCAGTAGCATAGTACTGGGTTCCATTCCCATATCAAAATAATAAATAATGACAGTCATTTTCCACCTGTTACTACTTTATAATGGGGCTTAAACTCCCAACTTGTTTCAGAGGGTCCAAACCACGCCAGCCACAAATCCTCAGGTGCAGCTGCTGCCTGAGGGACCACACTTTGAGAACCATGCCCTAGACTGTCCACGGGCCAGGATCCCCGGGAAGGTGGGTGTCTGAAGGCTGAGCTGCAGCCTTGAGATAGCCGAGGAGCTACTACAGCGTGAGGCCACCTGCCGCAGAAGAGCTGGGTCCCCTACTAGAAAGGAGATTCCCAGGCTTGTCCTGACTCTAGGACTCAGCCTCTCTGGGGGTTGACCCAGTTCTTCAGTTGTTTCTAAACTAATCTCAGTTGGAGAGGCACCACCCCCACGGCCTCCTGTGTGGCAGAGGAGTAATCTGAGGCCCAGAGAGGGGAGCTTGCTGCCAAAGGCCTCACCGTTAATGAGCCACCAAGCTGAACCCAGGAAGGGCCGTGTTCCAACGAGGGAAACATAACCCAAGGTCAGGGTGAGCTCCAGTTGCTCCCAGAGTCTCAGAAGGAGGCCCCAGAATGCCCTGTTGAGGTGCAGGGGCCGCAGGGCCTCACCACCTGAGCCTGCCGTCCTCCCTGGCATGGTGGCACGTTTGCAAACCTGCGGGACACCCTTCCTGCTTCCAGAGGTTCCCCGTCTCAGTACTGGTGCTGTTCCCTCTGTGAGGCTCTCATCCCCTGCCACGGGCAGACACACGGTCCTCGGTGCTATCAGTGACCTCGCCATTTGTCCATGACTGCTCTTACCCCTGTGACAATGACAACTGATTAAAAGATCAGAGCTGCCCCACAATCCAGGGATGTCGGTGCTGCTCGGGGGCTCACCTCTGCTTGGTAACAGGTGAGGGAAGGATCCTGGGATAAGTCCAACCAAGAGAAGAGTTAGGGGACAGGATGGAGAAGCAGAGGGGCTGGAGAGCTGTTGACTCTGATGCATTCAATGCCCTGGGGACCCAGCCCTGTGTCCCGAGCTGTGGTGGAGACACAAGGAAATCCTGTTGGGATTTTCCTCCAGAGAGTGTTTTCCAGGAGGAAGAGGAGGATACAGAGGATTCTTCAGGACTTTTGCTCTCTGCTGTGAGATGTCATGTCTACCTCCTCCTTCTTCCACAGGACCTTCAGCAAAAGAGTCCTTTGTTTTCAAAAGCTTTTGGAGCCAGGTTTTCTGCTCCTTTCCTTATGATGCCGTGTTGGTGTGTGCCATAGGAGAAGCCAGGAAAGCCCATCTCCAGGTCTGCAGGTCCTGGTATGCGGGACGGCTGCCATGAGTTATCTCTTGCTCTGTAGCAAGAGCCCCCGAGACTCAAGGGTTCAAACAGCAAGAAATACTCTTAGGGTTCCGGGCCAAGGCTTTGGCGGCAGGGACACATGTGGCCGTCAGCTCTCTGGGCTTTACCACACTGTCTTTCAGGAACTCCGGTAAGCCAATCTCGTGAGCTTCCTGAGCCTTGGTTTTTCTCATTTGTAAAATGGGAATGTTGTATCAGCTCAGAGTCTTATTTCAAAGGGTCAAATGAACAAATAGATGGGAGAATGTTTTTCATAAAATACAAAAACCCTCTACATCTTCAAGAAAGCCCAAGTTGAGCTTCCTGCCCCCAATCAGCTAGGAGTTCTTGCTCCTGCAGGAAACTTCACACTTAGGAACACTGTGGCGACTACGATTCAGCCTCACACCTGGGTATTTAATCTGGCCACTCTCAAAAACTTTTTTTTTCCCACTGGTGGGTCCCATGAGACCAGCTTCTGATGCTGGAGGAAAATTCCAACAGGATTCACTTCTGTCTCCCCCAAATCTCAGGTCACAGGACTGGGTCCCCAGGGTATTGAGAGCATCTGATTCAACAGCCCAAAGGACAGGGGTGCTGAAGCCGAGTCACTCTCGATTTTCTAACTTACTATCTATGGCCCTGTTTCTCCCCCTTTAGTGGATGTGGTGTGGTCCTGACCAGGACCCCTCTAGTGGTTCTGTGTGCCCAGCCTCCAGAATCTGCCTATTTGCTTTTAAAGGCCCACAACCCACTGGATACCCTCTTCAAAACACTGCCTTTGTGTGGGGTGATCTACTGCTCTGTAGCAAGAGCTCCTGGGACCCAAGGGTTCAAACAGCAAGAAATAGACTCAGGGTGAAGGCTCAGTTTATGTGTGGGGTCAGCAGGCTGATGTCTGGGGGCTTCCTTCCCTTTCAGTTGTGGGTGGTCCAGAATCAAGGACTGACTGGCGCACAAGCTTCTTCATCTTAGAAATAAATGTTTCAAGTGATTGATGACCCAGAGCTCAGCAGGATGGAGCCGAGGCAAGAAAATTCCCTGAAATGCAGCCTGGCTGGCCGCCCCACTCACTGCCCGCCCTTCAGCCTCCTAAATCAACCATCTGCACATGAGGAAATACAGTCAGTCAATAAATATATGAAAAAATGTTCAACATCTCTAGTAATTACAGAAATGCAAATCAAAACTACTCTAAGGTTTCATCTCACTCCAGTCAGAACCACAGCTATCAAGAATACAAGTAACAACAATAAGTGGTGGCGAGGATGTGGGGAAAAAGGCACATTCCTACATTGCTGGTGGGACTGCAAATTGGTACAACCAATCTGGAAAGCAGTATGGAGATTCCTCAGAAAACATGGAATGGAACCACCATTTGACCCAGCTGTCCCACTCCTGGGTTTATACTCAAAGGACTTAAAATCAGCATACTACAGTGATGCAAGCCATATGGATGTTTATAGCCACTCAATCAAAAATAGCTAAACTGTGGAAGCAACCTAGATGCCCTTCAATAGATGAATGGATAAAGAAACTGTGGTATGTATACACAATGGAATATTATGAAGCATTAAAAGAGAATCCGATAATGGCATTTGTAGGTAAATGGATGGAAGTGGAGAATATTTCATGGTAAGCAAAATAAGCCAATCCCCCCAAACTAAAGACTGAATGTTTTCTCTGATAAGTGGATGCTGATTCACAATGGGGGCAGGGCATGGAAAGAATGATGGAACTTTGGATTGGGCAGAAGGGAGTGAGAGGAGGGGAGGGGGACAGGGGGTGGGAAGAACGGTGGAATAAGATGGACATTCACACCCTATGTACGTGTATGACTGCACTACCAGCGTGACTCTGCATCATGTACAGCTGGAAGAATTAGAAGTTGTGCACCACAAAATGCATTCTGCTGTCATGTATAACTAATTAGAACAAAATCAATCAATCAATCAATCAACCAATCAACTGTTTGCACAGGTATCCTCAGCTCCAGAACTGCTTCCCAGGACTGGCCTAAGCCATTGCCACCCAGGCTCCCTTCAGAAATGAGCGAGGTGGCATTGATGGCCCATTGAGAGTTGCAGAGAGAACAGAAGAAACCACGTCCGTCTGTTTCCTCTTGCTGATCCTCCCCAACACCGTCATTGGGGGAGGGGATTAATGTTCAGTTTACCTTTTCTTTAACATAACCAACTTCAACTTTTTGAGACTTAATTGGATCTATTCTTGGATGTGACAAAAAGTTAGTGGGAAATGAAAGGGGCCCATCAAGGAAAAGAAAAAACAACAACATTCCAAGTGAATAATTTAAGATCACATCCATAATTAATGGCATTTGGCATGCTTCCCTGGAAGCCTAATCATAGCGAGGGATGTGCTAATTAGAGCAGTTTGGTGAGAATCAATGGCGCAGGTGTGGGAAGGCGCCTCTGTTCTCCACGCGGTGGCCACCGAGGAGCGCTCCTCCCTGGGGTCGGCGGGGCTTACCTTGGAGCTGGGTGGGCTCCATGGGGTGTGGAATGAGTTTTCTTGTTTTGAGGATGTGGACGGATGTGTGTGTTTGATCGTGGGACACGGCAGGTGGGAGCTGGGAAAGCACCTTAGGGGACCATGGGGACATAGGAGAAGCCAATAGGCCCAGCTGGGAGAAAAGAGGTGAGGAGAGGAGCTCCTGCTTCCCAGTCTGCGCTTGAGGCACAGTGGGACGGGCAAGGTGACCTGTTGCATCCTAGAAAAGATGGGACAAGAACGTCCTCCAACTGTGGCTCCATGCCACCTCTCCACCCCTGGGGGCCAACTCCGCACTCCACCCAGGGATCCCCCTTGATGCCTGATTTCTGCTTGGATTCGCACATGGGGAGCCATGGAGGAGGTTGGAGGGAGGAGGAGAGAGGCTCAGGTAGTTACTTCCTGAGGACTCGCTGTGGTGTGGCCCCCTGACCACGGTGAAGAGTCCAGCACCTACAGGACAGCCCTCTCCCTGGGCCTTTTCCGCCTCAGAATCCACTGACCTGCCCTCAGGTTGAGGGGTGCAGCCCCCTATCGGTACCACCCTGGCCCCCCACCTTCTTCCTCTGCTCTCCGGTCTTCTCACATCTTGGAGATTTCGTCAACTCTCTTCAAATGATCCTAATTTGAGGGTGACATCTCTTAACAGCTCTGGCAGGACCCTGATAGAGATCATTTAAAAAGAACTCTCGTTCGCAAGAGTGACATTCTTTTCCCATAATTGGAGCTCTGTCTTAAAAGCCATCGTTTCTGCAAACACTCTTTTCCTTTTGAAGGGAAATCTTCATAAAATGTGCCCCTTAAGTCCCCTGCCATCTTAAAGGAAAGTACACATGATTTAAAGGCTGCTCTTGACAAACTCTTCACGGGCATCTCTTGTACCACGTGGGGCACAGCAGAGCTCAATGACTGTTAGGGACTGAACCGTGTCCCCTTAGAGGCTTACGGCAAGGCACCAACCCTCAGTGCAGCTGTATTTGGGAATGGCCTTTAGAGAAGGTATGACGATTGAGTGAGGTCACCAGGGTGAGCTCTCCCCTAGTACAACTGTGGTGAGAGAGAGAGAGAGAGAGAGAGAGAGAGAGAGAGAGAGAGAGAGAGAATGAATGTGTGTCTGCATTCCCGCAGGGCCATGTGAGGATACAGCCAGAAAGTGCTGGAATCCAGCCCTGCTTGTGCCTGAATCTTGGACACCCAAGAACTAAGAAAATAAATGTCTGTTGATTAAGCCATCATCTGTGATGGTTTGTCGAGGCGCCTGAGTAGGCTGATTCAGGAACTCAGGAACTGTTTGTGTCTGCCTTTCCTCTAGAAGGTTCTAGATTTCCATGCCATCCTTCTTTTGACTTAACCCTCCTGGTCAGTTCCTACTTCTTACTGCTACCTGGCTTCTTCTCACTTAAGTCTGATTTGTTGCTTACCAGTATTAAAAGGGCCCGAGCGACCAGAAGAAATCAAGTTAGTTACAATTGTGTGCCAAGCAAGAGTCAACACGTTCCCAGTGAGGATCTGAGTGGCTCTTCCTGGAACAGCACGTGCATTTTAATGCAGGGACTTTATCGTGACCACTTTCTTAGATGTCCAGAATCATCACGTTCTCCCTCTGAAATCCTTGTTGCATTCTGGAGTGGCGGAGGCTGCCAAATCAACGTCATGGGATTAGTGGGGTGTCCTAGCAAATTTTTTTCTTTCTGACCAGTTTGGTTCACAAAAGGAAACACAGTGAAATCTCAGGTCCTATAGGATCAGGTCTAGTCTTTCTTCCCTAGGATCTTTGGGTTTGAAATGATGGGGAACATCATTTCTGGGCCCATGGGTAGAAGATCTGGATTCACTTGTCCAGGGGGCTCCCAGGGGGTTTGGTTAGCAGCCGGACCTTGCATTAGCTGTCCTTTGTCCTGGTCTGATCGGCTCTGCAGCCAGTCAATAGGTGTCGATTTTATTAGGTGCCACTGGGTAATGGTGTGTGGGACTCCCCTCCCCCACCTCCTTGGCTCCTAGTGCTCATTGGCAGAGACAGCTAATCAATGGCTGCTCCTCACCAGCCCCACAGATATCGACTCAGGGCTTGGGAAGACTTTATAAGGAGTCATTGGGGGGATTCTTTCAGTTCAAATTGAATTGTGGGCCATTAAATCTCTTTAGTAAAAGACTGTGCCTCGTATCATATGCCAGGGCTCCTTCTGTATTTTTAACCAGCGTCAGAGAACATTCAGCCTTTGCTAGAGCCATCTCAGCAGGTCCCGGGTTTTTCTTTCCTGGCAGATCTGGTTAATTGTTATAGATTTTCCAGAAGGAAAAAGCATTTGGAGTTTGGAAAGGGCAGGCTTTGTTTTGCTTGCAAAAGAAAACCAATTCCAGCGACTCTGCCTGGAGAGCTGGAGGGAGGAAGGAAGGGGTGAGGGAAAAAAGGAGGAGAAGACACCAGGTGAGACCTGGCCCCAGAGCGCCTGGCACCCTGGGTGTCTCAGAGGAACCTGCACTTCTATCAGATGCCACATAAGTGCAGCCACACGCATCGTGACATACGTGAACACAGACACATGCTCATAAACACATGTATTCACGTGCATGTGCACAAAAGTACATAGGTCTCGTGTGCACGCGCAACCACCTGCGCATGCGCAAATGCAAGCATGCCCTCTTCTTCCCACCTGCTGGGTCCCTCCCGGGTCCCTCCCGCCCAGGGCCCCTCTTGCCCGCCCTGCCTGAGTTTCAAGCCGAGAATGAGGACGTGCTCCGCTGTGGCCGGAGGCAACAGGGAGGTCTCATTACAAGGGAAAGGAGCACCCCAGCGCCATCACTGCTAACTCTGTGACATTAGGTGAGTTATGTAATTTCTCTGCCTCGGTGTGCTCATCTATAAAACAGGAGGAAGTCATTACATAACAGGGTCATTGTGCAGAATTAGACCGTGGGTGACCGTGGGTGAAGATCCTGTGGCACATAATGGTATTAATGATCTGGCCTCCTGCCTGGAATCTTTGGCGAGGTCTCCCCGGAATCGGAGATGGGGGAACTTTAAAGCCCTCTTTTTATCGATGAGGACACTGAGCCTCAGAGAGGGGATGTGCCTATCCAAGATGGCCAAGTTAATCTCAGGCCGAGCCTGGACTCCTGGTCCCCGACCTTCCAGTTCTGTCTTCTATTGCAGAGCCTCAGGCCAGGAGGACCCGGGGACCCCAGCCCCCACCCCAGCAAAACTGGTTCCCCGCACTCCTCAGGGCACTGCACTCTTGGCAGATCAGGGCTAGTTAGAAACTGCATCCTCAGGGCTTCTCTGGACCCCTTGTTGGCTCAGGTGAAGGGAACAGGAGCCCAGAGCAGGTGCCTCGGTTCCTATGAAGAGTCACCTCCAGGCGCCACCTCCCCACCTGGCCTGAGCCTTGAGAGGCCAGGGTCTCAGGCCCCTGCCTAGCAACAGCCCTGGCTGCATGCAGTGAGGGAAGCGGGTCATTGTGGGACGGCACCAGACTCGGCTGGGAACCAGAGACCAGGGCCTGGGACCCAGACTCAGCACCAGAGCGCATGGTCAGGAATGCATGGAGAAACCAGGCTGGCCGTGCCCAGGGCTGTCACCACGAAGTCACTTGAGTGGAGCTGCCAGTCCTGTTGGGAGCAGTGACCAGCACACCTGGGGGGAGGAACCTGCAAAGTCCCCTGGCCTGCTGGGGCTCCTGGTTCAATGACATTTGAGCATTTGCCACATGCCTACGTTGTGACAACTCTGATATGTACTCATTTTTTTATGAGATTTTAATCTCACATAAAGCACCCTGTGCTGTCCCCTAGTGCCACCAACACAACCACACTGACCAACATTCCGTGTGATCATTTGTGTAATAGCAGGCTTCTCTTTTGGAATCAAAGCTCCATGAGGGTGGAGTCCCGCCTCCCAGGACCACTGTAACATGCCCAGGCTTTACATGGGCTCACTCATTTACCCTTCAGAATGACGCTATGGGGTATGGTCTGTCCTTGTACCCATTTTACAAATGAGAAAACTGAGGCAAGGAAAACTGAAGTTAGCAGCCCCAGGTCTGAGTGGCAGAAATAGGATTTGAATACACTTTGCAACGATGCCTCTGTCTTTTTGTCCTTGACTAGTCTGAGTCTAGGACTCCAGTGCACATACCTTAGCTAGGAGAGCTCAGAAACGTGGGGAAGGGTGTGGAAGGGGAAGGGAAGAGAAGGAACTCTCTAATATCTGCATTAAAGAACAGATTCCCAGTGGAATCCTGCTTGCCTGGACCAGGTGCAGTGCAGAACATGCTCCTTGGATCTGTGTGCTCTCTGGAGCGGGGGGGGGGGGGGGGGGCACTAGGGTGTTATACATGGACTTTCAGCCATAGGGTGGCAGCTGTTAATTCCCTCGTCCCTCCAGTCTGCCATGAGCAGCCCGATGAAGCTTTAGAGAAAGAGGTAAAAAGGAACAGGGGACGTTTGGAATTTGGCGTCCTCAGTAGCTTCGCCTTGGTGTCAGTGGCCGTTCTGGTGGTTAAGTGTTAGGAAATATCAATGCAGCGTGGAGAAAAGTCAATAGACATATGTAAAAAGAAATCATTGCGTTCAAAATTACTTCCCCCAAAGGCCCCTGGAAACTGTCGCCATCAAGGAAAGAAATGAGCCTGCCCTGGGCCTGGAGATGCCTGCAGGCTTAGGAAGCCAGCGTCCCCAACTCCTTCCTCGAAGCCCAGTGACTGCCCCAGGGATGGGCTGGACTCCGTCCCATCTGCTGGGATGGGTCATTCATTCCCCGGCCCTGGGTAGAACAGAGATTCCTGCCCTCCTGAAATCTCAGTCTCCTCACCTGTCGGTGGGGAACTGCTACAGGAACCAAGTCTCCGGAGCACCTGACACAGCACCTCGCCTCCCTGTCCTGAGTCTTCTCCTCGGCACTGTGGGCTCCTTGAGCATCTGGATGCTCAGAAGGCACTGCAAGAATGGACAGGTCCCCACAAGAGCGGCTTCTAGCTCTGTTAGACACACTGCGGGGGAAGCACCTGCACTTGGCCTTCCAAGCGCATCGCGATCCTTGGGCTAGTAGTTTACACGACGGTTTGTTCAGCAGCTGCCTCTTCTATTAGAATAAACCCTCCGTGGTGGTGGGTCCAGCTGTCTCTACTCACTGACAGCCCCAGGGCTGAGCTCTGTCCCCAAGGGTTCCGTCCTCTAGTCCCTAAAAGCAAACTGAAATTCTGTGAGGAAGGGCACATAGCAGAGTCCCCTCGGCCCACGTCAGATGCCCTGGTGGGAATTCCTAGCTCAGGCTTCTCTCATTCTCAGCCAAGATTTGTGACAGTGACGGGCTAGATGTCCCATTCTGTTCCTTTCATCTTTCTTGGTGATAGTATCCCCGATATTTAGCTGCTCACATAGACTTGTGAAATAAGGTCTATCTTCCTACCCATCTTGTAGGGAGATGTGGCCATGGGACTAATCCTGGCCAATAGGATGTCAGGCAAAGTTCCAAGGACTGGAGGAAGGTGTCCCTAGAGGGTCTCTCAGCCACTCTAGTCTGGGCTCCCTAAGAAGCTGAGCCTGCCTCCAGGGTAGAGGGTGGCTGGAGGGACTCTGGGGAGGGAGGGAGGCTGATGGGCCTGGGATCACCTTGTGGGCAACCCAGGTAGGGTTCCACTGGGACCTCTGGGAGACAGGGGCCATGCGCCTTAGAGTCACACTAAGTGACAGAGAGCTGGGTGCACATCCTCCAACTCGCATCAGCCGTGGCTCAGGGGCTGCCCCCGCCCTGGGCTCCTCATTCCCAGCATTCTGTTGGCCACGTGGGCAGATCTTGACACAGTGGCCATTGAAAGCATGGGCCAGGGCGTGCAGCTACCAGCAGTTGCAGGTGACCCGGGAGTGGCCCGTGGGTGGACCACGGTGGCTACAAAGGTCATCTGGGGTCCCTCCTGGAGCAGGCAGGAAGGACCGCCTCTGCAGGGTGTGGTCACCATGTGGGTGGAGAGATTTCCTCCTGTGGGACCTTCGCTCTCTGCAGGAGGCTGGCCTCCTTGGCCCTACCACTCGGTGCCCATCAGTGGAGAAGTCCCACGTCGTCACTCCCAGGTGAAGACCACCTAGTGACACAGCTGGGGCAGGGAGCTGAGCTGGCCTGTCACTTGGGTTTCCTGAGTCACTCCATCTGCTTGTTCGGAAGAGGACAATCGGGAGCTGCGGTGCCCACTGCCCCGTGCGTCACTAAACTGTATTTCAATGTCCTACCCTCACTAAGGACTAATGTGCTGCCCTCCAGCTGTGGCCCTGGACGTCCCCATACATGCTGGCCCCCAATGAAGCGCAGCAGTGCCCCAGGCTGGCCAGAGCTTTGCTCTCCACCAACGCTCCTCCATGGTGCCTCCTCCTGCAGCCGCCCGAGGCCCCACAGCTGCAATGAGGATAGCGAGGTCCCAGATGCCGGGCGATGGGAGACTCCCATCGCTGCCCAGCAGCCTCTCACCACCGCTGCCCCCACGCCACCCATCTGCCTGCATCTGCTGCCTGCTCCAGGCACCTGCAGCCAGGCTCCCGGCCACTCTCCACCCGCCAGGCCCCTGGCGCCTCCGTGATTGGTGGCCTGCTCAGAATCTGGCACAGATTCTTGGCACTGGGTGTCATAGGAGGGCAGTGCCAGCCTCAGACATGATGGAGTGTCCCTGGCTGCCCGGGTGCCTCGTTACCCGGCCCATCTCCAGCCAGAACCCACCTGGCTCCCTCTGCTCTCCGCTAAGAGCTGAGACCAGATGGCAAATTATCGGGGCTGATTTACAGCGACAGCTCAGTTGGCCGAGGAGTCGGCATGGAGGCCAGCCGGCCTGGAGGAAGAGGCCCCTGAGGCCAGGGAGGGGCAGGAGAAGGGCAGGGGAGTGGCCCAAGAGGGGAAAGAGGGGCGCAGAGGGAGGGGTGCAGCCCTGAAGGAGAGGGGAGTGGGGAGGGGGAAGGAGCAGAGCCGACTCATAGCCGTGCCAGGCACGCTGTGCCCACGGGGAATCTGCTCCAGAGCCTGGCGGTCTCCAATATGGTAGCCACATGTGGCATTTTATCTTAAAATTAATTATAATTAGCTGTAATTAACAATCCAGTCCCTCAGTCACACTAGCCACATTATAAGTGCTAAATGGTCACGTGTGCTGACTGCATTGGAAGACACAGACAGGGAACGTCTCCGTCATCCCAGAAATCCAGGGACGAGTACAAGGGAAAACTTGGAATGATTTCTGACTTAGTGGACTGAGCAGGGGGTGGCAACCAAAGCCACACGGAGACTGGGAGGACAAGCAGAGGGACAGGCTTGGCGTGGGGATCAAAACTTCTGCTTGGGCACATACTAAACTCAAGAGGCCATTGAACACTCAGGCAGCTGTGGCAAGTGGGCGCTTCTGTTCCTGGAGTCTGGAGTCCCTGGAGAAGTCGGGGCTGGGGACTGAAATTGGGGAAGTGGCACCAAAGAGGTGGCTGTTAGAGCCATGGATCAAAGGAGGGGTTTGGGCCACAATCCCCAAAGACAATCCCAACACCATAGTCCTGAATGTTGACGTGCAGAAAGAGCAAACTCCCCAGAGTCTTGAAAGATCTTTAGATAAAATCTGACTGAAACCCTGAAATATCAAAATCTCAACAATATAATTCTGGACAAAAATAATTTCAAAATTCTCCAGAAGTCATTTTATTTACATTTTCAAAAGGGGATTTATTTAGAAACATATACAACATGACATTTCATGGGTCACCTTGCACAGTGAAATAGGCTGCAATGTCAGACCGATTGGCAGAATCCACACTCAGGAACGCTAACAACAGCAGTCACACGGGTTAGCCAACCGGGCAGTGTAGACAGTCTGATGCAAAATATATTCTTAAAGAAATAGGTCAAAAGCAAAAGGCGTAAAGGTAAAACACTCTGGTTGGTGATTGCGGATGCCCAGGTTTATTACTACAGACATTGGAAATACCACAGTGGACAACCAAGGTCTTTTGACAAAATCAATCAAAACCACAATTGGTCCCCGCA
The DNA here is from genome assembly GCF_052094955.1 of Ictidomys tridecemlineatus. NCBI lineage: Eukaryota > Metazoa > Chordata > Mammalia > Rodentia > Sciuridae > Ictidomys > Ictidomys tridecemlineatus. Next base: position 110,897,598 of record NC_135484.1, on the reverse strand, counting down.
CCGTGGTGCATACCTGCAATATCAGCAGCTCAGGAGGCTGAGGCAGCAGAATCACAGGTTCAAAGGCAGCCTCAGCAACAGCGGGATGTTCAGCAACTCAGTGGGAGCTTGTCTCTAAATTAATTACAAAGAAGGGCTGGGATGTGGCTCAGTGGTCAAGTGCCCCTGAGTTTAATCCCTGGTACCCCCAGTAAACCCCACAATTGGTCACCACCACAGTTAAACAGTTGTCCAAACAATAGGGATTTTGAGAAATTTCATTTTTCACAACTGTAGATGCACAAAAAGGACGTCTCTCCTTTTGGTTGGCAAGTTTCAATGTTTCTGCGTACGTTCTTATGCACAAAGTCACCTTGGTAGTAATGCACTTTTGCTGAGTTGGACTTGCAAAAAATGCATAAAATAAAACTCTGAAGAGTTGTCACACCATTTCCACCTCCACGTTGGAAGTGAGGCAAGGGTGACCTCCGTGGCGTAGCGAATTGTAAAAACTAATACTGAAGTTTAAAATGTTGGTAGAAAAACAGGAGAAAATAACCTTTAAAAATGAAGAAGATTTGACACGTGAAAAGAGCATTGCAGGGATGGAGCATGCCCAGATGTGGGCGCTGGGGCCTCTGGTCTCAAGCTCCATCCTGAAGGCTTGCTTTGAGACAGACAGAGCAGGCACCTCCTCAGAGGGCACAGATGGGGGTCATGCCCCCTTTCTGCATAGTGGACCTTCCTGCCACCCTGTCCCCTCAGCCACACACTGCCCCCCAGCTTCCCTCCCAGGCATTGCCAGGCATCCAGGTACTTGGAGAATCTGAAATGCAGCAGCCACCTGCATACAACTGATGGTGCGCCTGCCCCTCCCTGGGTCCCAGCCTCTGCCCCCCCCCTGGGTCCCAGCCTCTGCCCCTCTTGGTCATCCCTTTTCGGTGGGAATTATGAGGTTTATGTTTGGCTTTTAGGATTTCAGCGTTCAGGATTTTAATCTTTTGGGATTGTGATTCGGGAGATTAGACTTCGGGGATTTTGATCTTTGGGGATTTCAATATTGGGGATTATGGCATTTGAGTTTGGGTCTAAGGGATTAAGGCGGGTATGGCTTTCCCTGGTCACCAGGAGGGCTCGAGGGCACACTGGCCAGCTCCCACAGGACAGGGTCGCAGCCTGTCTGAGGCAGGGGTTGATGTGACGGGTGTCCAGGGTGTCTGTAGCCCACAGACAGTGAAAGTACCCAGAGACTGGGTCACATTGGGTGTGTCACTATAACCACTAGGAGGAGGGGACAAGAGTCCCCTCCTTCCTCCTCCTGGAAGAGCTACTGACCAGGTCACAGGGTCAAGGGCAGGAGAGCCTAGAGTGACCTGTGGCCCTTCAGAACACTTTATAGGAGAACATCTAGAGGAAGGGCAGCCTCCCTTCTCTGTCAAGAGCCACACAGTGAATATTTCAGATGTTTCGCTCCGGTTTTGCAGGCTGGATGGTCTCTGTCACAATGGTTCGGTTCTGCCACTGTAGCACAGTATGTGACTGGACTGACAAAGCCAGGCAGCTGGCTGGATTTGCCCAGAGCTGCCAAGGAACTGGGGCAGGAGGAACCTCAGGAGGAGAGGCGGGTGCAGGCTTCACAGAGAGGATGAGAGGGCCTGGGAGTGCCCCAAACTGGGCACAAGTGACAGAGAAGTCCCAACACCAGCCAGGCACTGGAAGGGCTCTCTGAGGCTGTGGCAGTGTGGACAGTCTGGTGCCAAGCCCTGAGCTGAGCTGTGACTGGCAGGAGGTGGAGGAGCAGGTGGTGTGGGCGTGTGCACCAGAGGCACAGAGTGGAGGAGCCGCCGCTGCCCGTGAAGCCCCCTCCTCAGGTAAACCTTGGACAACTCTGTGTCTTGTAGGATCCAGGTCCCTGCAGGCTTCTGGCATACGGTGGGGGTACAGCACACCTAGAGGCTTGGACTAGAGACTTCTCTCCTGGAAGTTCACAAATGCCAGGGGCAGAAGAAGGAGGTGGGTCAAGGTCAAGGTAATTGAGACTGTCCACCAAGCAGTGGCTCCTGTTAGCAACCCCAGCCCCTGTGGGTAGCGTGACTGGCAGGGGCATTATGGATCCCTGCACTAAAACCAGACAGGGCTCTTTACAGAGACGGAATGACCACCTAGGGAAAGCCAGAGCGGCAGTGGTGTCCAGCTCACAGAGTCACCCCTTCCTCCCTTTGTCAATGTGCCCCTCCCCCATTCCTTTCTGTGCACATGCACAAAGTGTAATTCCAGCGGTTTGGGAGGCTGAGGCAGGAGGATCAGGGGTTCAAAGCCAGCCTCAGCAACTTAGCGAGTCCCTGTCTCTAAATAAAGTATAAAAAGGGCTGGGGATGCGGCTCAGTGGTAAATGCCCTGGGTTCAGTCCCCAGTACAACAACAACAACAACAAAATGTATTCCATTACCAAAAAAATTAAGATAAATAAAAACTAAGATAACATATTTATACCATAACAAAATAGTGATACTTATGATGCAGAAAGTTTTTTTTTTTAATAAATGATTATAAAGGCAACCCTACCGAAAATGGATGAAGAATAGGAACGGGAAATTTATAGAAATTTCTAGAATGTGTCAGGACGCATACAAAATTCAGCCCAGACTATTTGAGTGGTGGCGGATAACAAAGGCCAGCTTAGAGTGAGGTGGGCAGGGTCGAGGGACCAGGCAGGGACAGCAAAATACCCAGAGACTGGCAAAGTAGGGAGCTGCCACCCACCCTAGGGCTGAAGGGGTGGGGACAAGGAGGGGCCTCTGAGCCCAGCAGAGCTGGCACAGGGAGAGGGGCCGCCCTGCAGGAGCTGGAGCCTGAGGACATGGCAATGCCACAGACATGGGGCTGGACAGGGAGAAAATGCCCTGGTGTCTCTTCTCTCACCCTCCAGTCTCCTGTCCCAGCATTCCAGAAATCTACCCACAAACTCTCATGACACACAAACAGCAGTAGGAGGCTCTTCATGTTGGCATTGTTTATAATGGAAGAAACTGGGAAAAATACCCTCATCCATCTATAATAACACGGGTGTTGGTGAAGACTGCGGTAGCCCCTACTGTAGACATGGGTGTGTGCCAGGGTTGATTCTGCACAACCTGCATGTATTATCTCACTTACTCTCCCGATGATCCTTCTAGGCAGGTACTGTTATTAATCTCGTTGTCAGAGAAGTAAACTGAACATGAGTTGGGAATAGTGACATTGTGGCAGAGGCAGGTGGTGGAGCACTGGTGCCATTAGGAAAGGAAGCGGGTGCGGACATGTGAGTGTGGAAGAAGCACTGCGAAGGGGACAGTGTCTTTGAAGTGTATGTAGAATGTGATCCCTTTTATATTTTTATTTTGTTTTTTATTAATTTATTTTAATTAGATATATATAACAGCAGAATGTATTTTGATTCATTGTACACAATTGTACGTTTCTCTGGTTGTACACGATGTAGCATCACACCACAGGTGTAGTCACACATGTGCCTGGGGTAATGATGTCCCTCTCATTTCACCATCTTTCCTGTCCCCATGCACCCTCCTCTCCCTTCCCTTTGCCCAATCACAGTTCCTCCATTTTTCCCATGCCCACCCCCCATTACAGATCAGCATCTGCTTATCTGAGAGAACATTCTGCCCTTGCTTTTTTGGGATTGGCTTACTTCTCTTAGCATGATATTCTCCAACTCCATCCATTTACCTACAAATGCCATAATTATATTCTCTTTAAATGCTGCATAATATTCCATTGTGTATATATACCACAGTTTCTTTATCCATTCATCTATTGAAGGGCATTTAGGTTGCTTCCACAGTTTAGCTACTGTGAATTGAGCTGCTATAAACATTGATGTGGCTGCATCACTGCTGTATGCTGATTTTAAGTCCTTTGGGTATAGACCAAGGAGTGGGATAGCTGGATCAAATGGTGGTTTTATTCCAAGTTTTCCAAGGAATCTCCATACTGCTTTCCAGAGTGACTGCACCAATTTGCAGTCCCACCAGCAATGTATGAGTGTGCCTTTTCCCTGACATCCTCGCCAACACTTATTATTGCTTGTATTCTTAATAACTGCCATTCTGACTTGAGTGAGATGAAATCTTAAGAGTAGTTTTGATTTGCATTTCTGTAATTGCTAGAGATGTTGAACATTTTTTTCATGTACTTGTTGATTGATTGTATATCTTCTTCTGATAAGTGTCTGTTCAGTTCCTTAGCCCATTTTTGATTAGGTTGTTTGTTTGTTGGTTGGTTGGTGTTAAGTATTTTGAGTTCTTTATATATCCTGGAGACTAGTGCTCTATCTGACATGCATGTAGCAAAAACTTGCTCCCAAAATGTGGTCTCTCTCTTTATCTCATTGATTGTTTCTTTTGCTGACAAGAAGCTTTTCAATTTGAATCCATCCCATTTATTAATTCTTGATTTCTAATTTTAAATTAATGTTTTATTTCTTGAGCTTTAGGAGTCTTAATAAGGAAGTTGGGACCTAATCTGATGTGTTGAGGATTTGAGCCTGCATTTCCTCTGTTAGGCACAAAGTCTCTGGACTAATTCCTAGGTCCTTTATCCACTCTGAGTTGAATTTTGTGCATGATAAGGGTTTATTTTCATTTTGCTGCATATGGATTTCCAGTTCTCCCAGCACCATTTGTTGAAGAGTCTTCTTTTCTCCAATGTATGTTTTGGGTGCCTTTGTCTAATATGAGATAACTGTATTTATGTGGGTTTGTCTCTGTGTCTTCTATTCTGTACCATAGGTCTACATGTCTGTTTGGGTTCTAATACTATGCCATTTTTGTTACTATAGCTCTGTAGTATAGTTTAAGGTCTGGTATTGTGATGTCACCTGCTTCACTCTTCTTGCTAAGGATTGCTTTGGCCTATTCTGGGTCTCTTATTTTTCTAAATGAATTTTATGATTGCTTTTCCTATTTCTATAAGGAATGACAATGGGATTTTAATTGGAATCTCACTGAATCTGTATAGCACTTTGGGTAGTATGATTGTTTTGACAATATTAATTTTGCCTATCCAAGAGCCTGGGAGATCTTTCCATCTTCTAAGGTCTTCTAAGTATTCTATAGTTTTCATTGTAGAGGTTTTCACTTCTTTTGCTAAGTTGATTCCCAAGTTTTTGTTGTTGTTGTTGTTTTTCAGAGTACTGTGAATGGAGTAGTTTTCCCAATTTCTCTTTCAGAGGATTCATCACTGATGTATAGAAATGCATTTGATTTATGGGTATTGATTTTATATCCTGTTACTTTGCTGAATTCATTGATTAATTCTAGAAGTTTGCTGGAGTTTTTTGAATCCTCTAAGTATAGAATCATGTTGTCTGGCAAATAATGATAGTTTGAGTTCTGCTTTTCCTATTTGTATCCTTTTGATTTCTTTTGTCTGTCTAATTGCTCTGGCCAGTGTTTCAAGGACTGTGTTGAATAGGAGTGGTGAAAGAGGCCATCCCTGTCTTGTTCCACTTTTTAGAGGCAATGCTTCCAATTTTTTTTTCATTCATTAAAAGAAGAAAAAGTCAACAAATAAACAACCTAACATTACATCTCAAAGCTCTAGAAAAAAAGGAGAACAAACAAATACCAAAAGTAGTAGAATACAGGAAATAATTAAAATCAGGGTAGAAATCAATGAAATTGAAACAAAAGAAAAAAATTCAGAAAATTGACAAAACAAAAAGCTGTTTCTTTGAAAAAAATAAATCAAATTGACAAACCCTTAGCCACCCTAATGAAAAGAAGAAGGGAGAAAACTCAAATTACTGAAATTTATAATGAACAAGGAAATATCACGACAGACACTACTGAAACACAGAAGACAATTAGACACTATTTTGAAAATTTATATTCCAGTAAAATAGAAAAGCTTGAAGATACTGACAAATTTCTAGAGGCGTATGATCAACCCAAACGTGAGTCAAGAGGTCAGACGTAACTTAAACAGATCAATTTCAAGCAAAGAAATAGAAGACACCATCAAAAGCCTACCAGCCAAGAAGAGCCCAGGACCAGATGAATTCTCGGCAGAGTTCTGCAAGCCCTTCAAAGAAAAACTAATACCAATACTCCTCAAATTATTCCATGAAATAGAAAAGGAGGGAACCCTTCCAAACTCATTCTATGAAGCTAGTATCATATGAGGCAGAGACATGACAAGGAAAGAAAATTTCAGACCAATATCCCTGATGAACATTGATGTAAAAATTCTCAATGAAATTCTAGCAAATCGCATATAAAAACATATTTTAAAAGTAGCGCACCATGACCAAGAGAGGTTCATCCCAGGGATGCAAGGTTCAATATAGGGAAATCAATAAACATGATTCATCACATCAGTAGACTTAAAGAATCATATGATTCTATCAATTGATGCAGAGAAAGCATGTGACCAAATACAGCCCCTTTCATGTTCAAACCACCAGAAAATCTAGGGACAGTAGGAACATACCTCAACATTGCGAAAGCTGTCTGTGCTAAACCCAAGGCCAAGGTCATTCTAAATGGAGAAAACTGGAAGCATTCCTTTTTATATTTTTAAAATGGCAACTCTGTATATGTGATTGTGTGAGGAAGGAACTTCTGGAAGGATGGACTCAACTGATAATGATGGTCGCCAAAGGAGGGGGTATTGAAGAAGTCTGCCATTTTTATTTGACATATAATCAGTATTGCTCGTGTACAAAAAAAAGAAAGGAAGAAAGAAGGAATAAACTGAACAAGAACAAGCCACTGGGTGAGGCTGGGATTTCAACCCGCAGGCTCCAGTCCCAGCAAGGCTGTGTTCTCGCCCTGTGTTCCTGGGGCCTCCCTTCTCCAAGCTCAGCTTCTCCATCTACACAAGGGGGTGCCCAGCGTGGTACCCACCTCCTAAAGCCGGTGCAAGGAACGGGAGGGACTGCATCATCTCCCTGCAGACGCTCAGTAGGGGTCAGGAAGGCTGGGGGCAGGGTGAGCAGGGATCAGGCCATAGGGCCCACATCTGGCCCTTCTCCTCCCAGGGTCCACAGGGCACCGCCTACTCTGCTCCCAGAGCCCAAGACCCAGCCTCCCTGCAGCCAGGCACATGCTCTCTGCTGGGCTCCTTGTATTGACAGGAAACGGCTGCAAGAGTCCTCTGCACAGGGTCTGCAGCCACATCCCTGACCCAAGCTTGAAGTAGAGGCCAGGGTCGCTCAGGGGGAAACTGGATCACATACCTAGTACATCCCTAGGGCTCTCCAGGATTTCAGCTGAATAACTTAGAAAGCTTGCCATGCCTCTCTCAGGGGCTTTTCAAATAAAGCTCATTTAGCACATTGAGATTGATGAGGAGACCAAGAATAGGGTGTTCGCACTCCTTGGTAAGCAGAGCCCAAGGCAGCCTCCACCTGATTTCTCTGACATGGAGCCAGACGTCACAGCTTCCAGGACTTGGGGGGGGGGGAGGCAAAACAAAAGTATTTATCTATATGTACTTATCACGTGATAAATAACATATATAAAATATACACACATATAATTACATAATATCTATAATTATTTAATAACATATAGTATATATTATTTATATTATATTTTAGGATCTAAAATATATAACTAATATAATCTCTCTGAATATTTAAGTTTGGACAGATAAATACCAAACTGCCACCACTGGCTAATTAGAGTCCATTATGTGTTGGTATCCGGGTGAGTGCTGAGGGCTAGGAAAACCAGGAGTATTTTACTTTAAATATTGATGCACTCTTGACAGTTACGATGAGGATATTTTCAGGAATTTTATGTGAGGATATTAATATAAAATAAAAAAGGATAAATGTACCAAATAGAACTGTTCGGTGGAATAAATAAGATCAGCCAGCGATAGAAGCCGTGCCAGGACCTCACTAGACATGAGGGCCATTGCCCTTCACTGGGCCCGGCTCAGGTGCCAGGGCACCTGCAGAGGAGGAAAGCAGGGTGAGGGACTTCCCCCTCCGTCCCCAGCCCTGCAGAGCCTCCAGATGGAATCTCAGAGCAAGGAGAAATGAGTTTTTCCTCCCAGAGAAAAGCAAAGAACTGGTTGGAAGAGACCCTGCCCCTCTCTTCCTGGGACCCTCGGGGGGAGCCCGCCTGCAGCATCAGTTCCCAAGTTACTGGGGGGAATCAAATATCAGGAAAACCTGAGTCTGTAAACCCTCGCTGTTGGATGAGTCCAGAGGAGAGTCAGTCCTCCAGTTGTGGCCGCAGAGGGAGCAAGCCAGGCAGGGCCCTTTCAGGGAAGACCCCAAATGGGATGTCTTGGCTGCTTCTGCCACAGGGGACAGTCCTTGCCACTGTGCAGAGGAGGGTGGGGCAGGGCCTGCGGGTTCCATGGTCCCCAGAATTCCTGCCAGGCAGCCCTGCCTCAAGCTTAGATGAGCTGATGGGAGCACTGAGCAGGTCCTAAGCCACATGCAGATGGTCTATTCTGGCTCCAACTGAATTATTAACCTAGTGCTGGCTCTCCACTTCCTGCTCCCTCACCAACTGCCCATGGCTAGAGGCAGATGGATGTGCTAAAGTGCCCGCAGTCATGGAGAGGGCAGGTCTGGCCTGGAACTGCTCTCCTGATGGCCATGCCAACCCCAGCCCCAGAGCCTGGATCCTGGACGTGGGCCTGTCCACTACTCCCTGACATGGCTTCCCGGGTGGCTCTCCCAGTCACTGGATGTCAGAGAGCCAAAGACCCCAACTACATGCTCAAGTTCACAAGCCAATTCCATGGGATACTGGTGGCTGCTGGCAGCAGACAGCCCAAGGTGACTGGCAACCTTGGGAGGATCTAAGGGAGGACTTCGCATTAAGTCTTCTGGGTTCATTAATAAACTCTCAGCCCCCGCCCGGTTAGAGTTATTGCTCCACCTTGTGGCTATTCCTGGAACTGCATCTCTGCAAAGCCAGTCCTGAGAGGTGCTTGGCCCAAGGGGATGGGGGTGGGGAATGGTGTTTAAAAGTGATGATGTCATCGATAATGACAATGGGGATGATGGGTCAGTGGTTCTACAGTCATTTGCCTTTTTCCACTTGCTGCTCACATCACCATTTGCTGACCACACTATTTAACGTAACATCTGTCACCTCTTTGCTTTATTTTTTTATTGGACTTATATATTACTTTGGTATTAAATTTGTTTGATAGTGTAAACTCCATGAGGGCAGGAGCTTTGTTTTGTTCACTAAAGTATTCTCCGGGGGCTAAGAATGCCTGGCATACAGCAGGTGCTCAGTAAATAATTGTGAAATGTGCCCAGTACAATCTCCATTGCTGATCCAGGAGACTTAGGATCCCTTGGTCACATCCCCCGCTTCAACTCAGCCAGCCTGTGCCAATCTTGCCTTTGTGGTCAGTCCCTTGCCTCAGTTCTCACCTGCAGGGTCTGTGTCTCTCAGTGTTATTCCTTGCAAGCTCTATCCCTGTCTATATCTCAACATCTGCTCCTTCTTGCCCACCCTCTGCGAGCCAGATCTCAGCAGTCTGAAAGCTAGGTATTAATTACTGCCATTTTTTCTGATGAGAAATGAGTTAATAAAGATTAAGCAGTCTTGTGGTTTATCCACCCCCGAGTCTTCCAGAGACCGTCTCAAGGATGCTAATGGGTGAAACTCAGAAAGGTTTCCACAGTGAGGTTTTAGAAAACCCTGGGTTAGACGAAGCACGACTCTTCCTAGCAGACTTGGAAGCTTTAACATGCCTGGGCATCTAGCAGGGAGGGGCGTCCGTGGAGCACGGGGTCTCCCCAACTTCTCTGACTTTAGAACCACTTTTTCAAGGGGCACCTTGCAGGACATGGCTCAGAAAACCAGGCCTACAACCCTCACAGCATTCAGCTCAGCCTCAATTGCTGCGGAGGGTGGGCGGGTGAAGGTCAGGGGGCCCTGCAGGTGATCATCTGACACTCCCAACAACACTGAGGGAGAGAGACCCTTCTCGTCATTTCCCACACGGGGAACCGAGGCCCAGGAAGCCATTTGCTCGGTGGACACTGCCTTACATACTAGAAGCTGGAGGAGTGTGGCCCCCCTCAGGTTGAGAGGCTTGTAATCACTGGGGGGCCAGGCGACAGCAGGGGGCTGCTGAGGACACGCAGGGCAGGCTGTGCCTGGGCTCTGAGGAGCGCCCAGTCCTGACCGACAAATGGCCACCCTCCCCCTCCTCCTGTGCACGTTCTCGGATGTCCCCAGTTTTGATTAAACGCTGCGTGTGGCTGCTCAGAGAGGGAGGCAGCTGCTCTGTATCTCTGTGGCCTCAGGACTGCTCACTGCTCACTGCTCAAACACATTGCAGGGATTTTATAGTGTTTGAACTACTTGGTGTCGCCTCCAAGCACGGCAGGACCCCCAGGCAGGGCTGAGGGACCCCAGGTCTCACTCGGAGGACACTGTGCTGGCACCACAAGGAGTCACCACCAGTCCCTGCCTCCAGGGACGTGTGTGCCAGGACCCACGCTGGCAGGACCCAGGAGGGCTTAGGGGGTGGGCTGAGCACCCCAGTTCTAGTTCCCGGAAGGCAGCTTTACTTCCGACCTCTGATATACACCATCCGGTCCCCCGCTTCCCTGTTTGGTTCCTGGTCCTTTTCTGTGAAGCCACCAAGTCACAGAATTGGCTTTTCTCACACACCCCTTCCTAGGAGCTGGGTGCTGTTCTTGGCTCTGTACCCGTGTGGACCTGCAGAATCCTCCCAGCCTCGTGAGGTGAGCACTGTGGTTACCCCGTTTAATAGATGGGGAAACGGAGGCAGAAAGGGGTTATGTTTTCTTGCCCGAGATCATAAACTGCTAACCAGAACTCAAATCCAGGCACCGCAGCTCCAGAATCTCTGCCCTGTTGTCACCACGAGGCTTACATCACCTGCAGATGCCTTGACTCCCGGGCTGGCCTCACCACTCAGGTCGAGCCCAGCAACCACAGCTTGAGTGACCCCCTGCCTAGGTCTCCCTTACTGACCCTGGGTTGGTGTGCCCTGCAGCCGATGCATTTCCAGAAAAGAAACAGAGCCCAGGCACAACCACGGATCAAGAAGCTTCCCACTCCCTCTGCTCTGCGTCCAGGCAGATCTGTTAGGACTCTGCCAATGGAAGGGAGTTGGAGTGACACCGTTCACCTTCCAGCACCAGCTAATGAAAGCGGCATGCACTTCTGCCCCTCCCTGTGGGGACTCGGCCTCAGAGAGTCCCTGGGCTCCTGGCTGCATACCTCCCCCGCCAGGCGAGCCACTTTGACTAAAGCTACCATCCAGCCAGGTGCAAAGGAGCAAGCTGTCCCCACCAGGTCCTGCCCGAATTGTAGATTCAAGTTAAATGATCGATGTTGTTTTTGAGCCCCTAAGTTTTGGGGTGGCTGTTATGTAGCAGTAGAGAACCCAAGTCCCTGTTGTCCGAGTCTCTGGGACGCCCGTGAGCCTGGTGTCCTCCCTAATGCCACCTCCTGTTTGGGGGCTGGCTTCAGTGACAGGTCAGATCTCCTCATTATGCAACGGGGTCAACTTCAGTCTGTTTTCGGTCAAATGTTCTAGTTTTGATAACGCCTTCATCTGTGGTTTCCCCTTCCATTTTAATTGTTTATTTCTTTTGGTGGCACTGGGGAGTGAACCCAGGGGTGCCCCATGTCTGAGCCATATTCCCAGCCCTCATTATTTTATTTTGAGACAGGATCATGCCGTGGGGTCCAGGCTGGCCTTGAACTTGCCGTGTCCTCCTGTCTCAGCCTCTTAAATCACTGGGATTATAGGCAGGCGGCCACCAAACCCAATTTCTTGAGTTTTTTACTTCAGTTATTTTCTTTCACTTATGAAAGTTATATTTAGTTCTCCTTCAAATTATGCAGCCAATTTTGATCGCCTTTCATAAATTTGTCACACTTTTGGTCCTCTTTTAATTCATTAAACAGACTTTTAAACTGGGTGTGGTAGCTGATTTTATGTGTCACCTTGCCCGAGTTAAGGGACCCTCCTGTAATTGGTAAAACACTCTTCCTGGGTGTATCTGTGCGGGTGTTTCTGGAAGAGACGAGCGACTGAATCACTAGAATGAGTAGAGAGGATCCAGCCACCCCAGCATGCGTGGGTACCGTCCCATTCAGGGAAGGCACAGATAGAACAAACAGGAAGAGGAGGGGAATTCTCCCCTGCACATAGCTCCCCTCCCCACCTCTTCCTGCTGTTTTCCTGGGGCTGGGACTTCATCTTCTTCCCTTAGATGTTGGACCTCCTGGTTCACCTTTGGACTCTGGGACGTATCCTAACCCCAGCACCTACCCCTTCTCCTGCCTCAGGTTCACCCTCTTTGGGCTGAAAGGGCTGCAATGCACCTGCCTTCCTGATTCTCCAGTTTGCAGACTGCTTCATGGGAAATTCTGGACCCTGTGATCATATGATTCAATTCCCATAATAAATCCTTAGAGAGAGAGAGAGAGAGAGAGAGAGAGAGAGAGAGAGACATATATCTTTATGGAGAACTCTGACTAATAGACTGAATAATGATGACTACAATGCTGCTATTGTGGTTACTAAATGGTCCTTTAATCTGTTCCTTCTTTAAACTCTTACACATGGTGACATTTCCTTGTGTGTGCCAGGATTTTAAATTGCGCGCTCACGTTCTTCATGGTTTTAGTGGTAAGAACTTGTTGGGACCTGTGTTGACCGTGGGTTCCTCAAAAGAGGTTTGCACTTGCTCCTGGCTGCCTGCTGGTGACCCCTCTGGTGCAGAATCACTGGCTCATGTCACCCGGGGTGGAGGTTATGCCACCAGGGACAAACTCAGCCCTTTCCAGGTCCCCCCCGAAGCCCTCCTTCCCTCTCTCCTGCTAGGAGTATTTTGGAAGAGGGTTTGCTTCAGGCGCTGCTGGGTTTCCAGGGCCCAGGGGCAGGTTGCCCACGCGAACCCCAGCTCATTCTCTTAACTGCTTCCTCTCTTACCAGAGATGCCCAAGGAAGTCAGGTAGCTGTGGGGAAGGGGCCACTTGAAATGCAGGAGTGGGATTAAAAGAGAGAGGGAGGGCCTGGGAGCATGGCTCCCGGCCCACCATGCAGGAGGCCCCGGGTCCAGCCCCAACACTGGAAAGAGAAGAAACCAAGAGAGGTAAGTGGGCCAAGGAAAGGAAAGCTAAAAGAGATTAATGGGAGCAAGGAGAGTGTGCGCGGATTTTACTCATTGCAAAAAAAAAAAAAAAAAAAACCCAATATATCACTAACAACTAAAGTCCTTTCTCAAACTATTTAGTGGTCTCAATGTCTTCTCAATAAATAAATGACAAGGGAATTTCATCTTTTGCTTAAGGCATGTTCCCCAACCGGAGAGCACATTGCTACCCCTCTGCCCGGGTTCCTGCTGGTAGGTCCTTCCCGCCCACCTCCCACGCTGGCGGTGGAAACGGGGTTCCTCTGGGTGGATTGGGCTGGCTGCGGAATAAAAGCTAAGGAAGATAAATCAGCAAAAGAACCGCAGGACACAGAAATATTTTTAGAAAGCGGGGGCAGGATGGGCTAGCCGACCTCAGGGATCGAGCTTCCACACGGAAAAGAGAGCGAGCGAAATGGAGCCCACGCTTGCTTTGTTTGTATGGGGAACATCAAAGATTTCCCATGGAATGTTCTTTGCTAAATAAAGCAGGAGAATGGGCTGCCCGGTTCCCAACGGGTTCCGCCCAACTCTGGAGCCAGGAGAGGGGTCTTGACCTTGGGCAATCTAATGGGCATGGGGCTGGGGAGGGGACAGGAGAGTTCCCAAGGGAAAAACTAAGTCTCTGTGGCTCTATTCCAAGTGAACACCCTCAAGTAATTCATGTGTCCCTCCCCGCAGGTCCCCAGGAGTCGGCCTTCCCTTGAGACATCCTGCTCGCCCAGGTCCCTCCGCCATTCAGAGAGCTCCCTTTCCTACCTGGTTGGTCTGCACACCCGTGGCTCATGGATCCGGCATTAGAGCTGATGCATTTGGCATCCATTGTCACAACTGCACAACCTAATAAACACAGTGACCTTTAACTGTAGATGTTTACGTAGCCAGTGGGTGTGAGGGGAGCCCCGCCGTCCTCTTCAGGCCTCAGTGGCTGGGTTTCCTCCTGTGCCTGGAGGCGGCCAGCTATCGGCTGGGAAGGGCTACCCTGGGCTGGGAGGACCAGGCCACTTGGCCCTGATCCAGGTGTCTCTTGCTGTCCACCAGGCCAGCCTGGACATGTTCTCATGGTGAGCGTGGAGGTACCAGGGCAGGTTAGTGAGCCTTGTAGTGTCTCATGAATACCTGGCTGGCTAAGGCCAGTCACAAGGGAAACCCAGAGTCAAAGATGGAGCACAGCCCTGTGCCCTGGTGAGCACGCGGCAGAGTCATAGGGGGAAGGACCTGAATTCAGGGAAGGGTGAGAAACTGGGCCTAGTGAAGCTCTGGGGCCAGGCAGCCTGCTTGCAGGAAGCATGTCAGGCAGTGTTGATTGAGCACCTCAGAGCTCCCTCCCGGACCGCAGCAGGGGTGGACAGAACTCTCCTCCCTCAATCCTATCTGGGCCTTCCAGTCCGAGTGAGTGTGTCTGACTACCCTCTCACTACCCGCCTGCCCTGCTTCAAATGGCTGGTCAACAAAACAACTTTTGTTCTCAGAGTTGGCTCAGGAAGGCAGTGGTCAGCAGGACAGAGCTTGCTGCTGTCAACAAGTCCCCTCCCCAGCTCAGCCAGCGCCCCCACGTAGGTCTCCAGGCACCTTACTGAAAATAAAATGTGGCTGCATCTCCGTCACTTAAAAACCAAGCATCATGTCTTTCCTGCATTAACCGAGGCTCTGTTAAATAGATGACCTGTAGCGAACCTATCAGACCTTCCGATTGTCAATACCATGCCAAAGAGAGCAGCATAAATCAGGGAGCGATTCTGAGAAACTCTAGGATCATGCAGAGAAGCTCAAGGTCAGGGCCAGGCATCTCTCTGCCTTGCACACCCAGAGCCCACACCGGGCTGGGCACACCCTTGCCTTGACATCACACGCAGGGAGCATTCTGGTACAGGGACAAGGCTCAGGCCTCGCACAGCCTGAGGAAGCGGGGGAGAGCACAGGGCTTTGCTATGAGCCTTTCGTGCAGGATACGTGCCAGAGCTACCATGGAGCAAGGGACAGAAACCTACCTGATCGTCTCACTCGACCAAGGAACTGTGAAGGCCAGCACAGAAGCTGGTCTCAGACACCTGGAGTCAAGGACAAGCCGGTTGGCAGCTCTGCGGGATCCCTTCCCGCCTCCGCCTCCTGCTACTCCACCTCTCAGCTTCCCTCATCCCAGAGGCAGAGGCGGGGGAGTTGTTGAGGAACTGACCAGGGACCTCCCAACTTATCCCCATCTGGAAACTGATCAGAGAGCTCTCTTCTCAGCTCATATTGGAAAATTTGAAAAAAAAAAAAAAAAGATTCTGATTGGGCAGTCCTGCATCATGTGACCAATTGTTCATAGGGAAAGATTCTGATTGGGCAGGCCTGTGCCATGTGATCAATCCTAGGGGAAATTCTGATTGGGCAGGCCTGCATCATGTGATCAATCCGAGGCTGATTCCTAGATTCAGGGACAGGAGTGGCCACACTATGATGAGCAGCCTTTATCAGACCACATGAGGAATTGTTTTGTGCAGGACGAGGGCAAAGCATTCTAGCCCAAAAGGCAGATTTGGCAGGGAACCTCATCTGCAGTGCCAACTAGCCAATGGGAGATGAGCACATGTGTGGATGGTTTAGGTCACCCATTCCCAAGGAGAACTGTGGGAGAGGGAAGTAACAGGATGTCAAGGGTGCCAGGCACTGTGCAAGGTGCTCCACAGCATCATCTCTCCTTTTGACCTCGTAGGGATATATGCTTAGCCCTGTTTAACTGACAAAGAATACCAAGGCTCAGAAAGAGAAAGTGGGTCATTGGTGGTGGAGAAGGCCCTGGGAACAAGCATCTTTGACCTTCCCATATTCCTCCCCCACCAAAATAGTTTAACCACACTGTGAAGCCCTCCCTGAGCCCCACAGTCCCACTGCTAGGTGATCACGGTACAGAAATGAGGGCTGTGCACCGAAGGTAATATGCAGAAGAGTGTTTACAGCAACTGTTTTTCCCAGAAAGACCCCAAAAAGGAAACAAGCCAACATCTGTCCACAATAAAATGGACAAATTATTTGTGGTATACTCACACATGGAATACTATATGGCAAAGAAAATTAATACATTACAACATGAATAAACAGCATGAATAAATCTCACAGAAATTTTGTTGAGTAACAGAAGCCACACACCATATATTACCACTTATGTGAAGTTCAAGAAGAGGGAAAGTTAGTCTAGGTGCAGAGATCAGAATAGTGGTTACCCCTGGAGTGGGATAAAGACTGGGAAGAGGCATCAGAGAGCCTAGGGTGGGGGCTCAAAAACTTGATATCTTGATAGGAGTGATGGTGATGCAGATGTATATGTGGGTAAGAGTACATCAAGCCAAGAGCACTTTAAACATGGCCACACCAATGATCATAGCAGCTCAATTCACAGGAGCTAAGCTATGGAACCAGCCTAGATGCCCTTCAATTGGATAAAGAAAATGTGGTACATATATATACAAATGGAATATTACAGAACCCATAAAGAAGAATGAAATTATGGCATTTGCTGGTAAACGGATGGAACTGGAGGCTATCAGCCACACCAAAGGCTGAATGTTCTCCCTGCTATGTGGGTGCTAACACACAACAAAGGGAGGGGATAATAGAAGTTCATAGACAAAGAGGAATGAAGGGAAGGGAGGGAGGGTGGGGGTAGGAAAGACAGTAGAGTGAGTCAGATATAACTTCCCTGTGTTCATATGTGAATGCACAATCACTGTGACTCCACATCTGAACAAGCACAAGAATGGAAAGTTATACCCTGTGTATGTATTAGGGTTCTCTAGAGGAACAGAATCAACAGGAAGTACAATTATAAAAAGGAGGATTTATCAGGTTGGTTTACGTGACCAGAAGCTGGATAGTCTACAGTGGCCGTCTGCAGGCAGGAGAGCTGGGAGAACCAGGAGCTGTGCAGTGCAAGTGGCAAAGCCCAGGAACAAGAGGGATCAATGGTGCCACCCTAGTTCAAGACTGAAGGCTTCTGGAATCGCCCTGGAGATCCACTGCAAAGTCCGTCCGCTTTGGAAGAATGAAGAAGTAAGACTCCCATATCCTCAGAGGTTCACAGCGGTAATCAAGAACCACTGGAGGAGAACCAAGCTTGCATCTGCGGCTGCTTCCTTGTTCTTCCAACTTTCATTCAGTCTAAGCCATCATCCTTTTGGACAGTGCTGCCCACACTCAGGGAGGGTCTCCACTAGTTGGCTAACCCACACGTCAATCATTTCTAGACACACCCTCACTGACACTCCCAGCAGCCTCTTATTCGTCAGCATCTCTGAACCCGATCAAACTGACAACTCAATTAACCATCCCGGTGTATGTATAATACATCAAAATACACTCTACTGTCATGTATAACTGAAAAGAGCAAATTTAAAAAGCAGTTGTGCACTTCATAGCCCACAGGTTGAATTGTGTGCTTTATATAATTCTTACAAGTTGTGTTGGGAGATAGATATATATATATCATACTTCAATTTTTTACAAAAACTCCATTCACAAGTTTGATGGGTAGATACTGCACTCCCTTCAAGTCTGTGCAAAAGGGTGCTGATGCTTCCCCACCTAGGCTTCAGGTAGAAACTCCTCACTTCTCAGGACCTCTCCTAGAGGGGCTTCAGTGACATCACACTTAAGAGACCCCTCTGAAGTCCCCCTCCCTTCCACTACCTCTCAAGTTCCAAAAGAGTGAGCCCTGGGTTCCACAGGGACCTGCTCTTTCTCTGGCTTCAACCGCCACAGTGAGGTGGGACCAGGGATGGCACCGTCAGCACACCATCATCCTGATCCAGGAAGCCCTGGCTTGGCCACGAGGAACTGCAGTTCCCAGGAGGACTGAGGGGTGCAAGTCAGTCGGCCGACCACCGTCAGTAGCCATCTGCTCACAGAAAACAATGGAACCACACACAGGACCCGTGCCTCCAGTGGCCAGGACACAGCAGGGAAGTGGCTGGATCTTGGGCTCGCATCTCAGGTCATGGGGTCTTTGCTTACCCACTGAATTAACTCAATCGTGCCTCTCTCAGATGGCTCCCCAGTAAAATGGACACAGACCACCTCATCATACACGGAGGTCGAATAGCAAAATGGAGACTTAGCAGAAGGGCTGATCGTATCTTTGTGTAGATGAGAGAAAAGGAAGTTCCATCCATTGAGTTTCTCTCGTATACTACTTTTCCTAGAATAAGACACATGGTGACCATCTTCCATAAAAAACATTAAGTTTTCAAATCTACGATGTCTTTGATATGACTGGTAAGCACTAGGGTTGCGCAGTGCACTACGTGAACAACCATACACATGTTGCTGTTTGTAGGACACGAGGTACTATGCAAATATAAGAGGTTCACTTTATTATTCTGGCCAGGAATTTTAGCCTTCATCTTGTAGGCTAGGAAGAGAGCCCTCACTAAACTCTGGCTGAGCCCATGCTCTGATCTCAGACTTCTAGCCTCCATAATCAGGAGAAAGTAACTTCCTGATGTTCAAACCACTGAGTGTAGGGTATTTTGCCCTGGTGTCCTGAGCCGACTCAGAGGGTTCTGATCATCAAACCCAAGACCCAAAGAGTGAAGCGCTAAGGAGGACTCTCTGAGCAGCACCCCGTCAGCGGGGAGATGTGCTCCAGGGAGACGGAGGCTGCCTCCCTCCCTCATCACACACAGAGGCAGCAGCCTCCTCTGCCCGTGCCCAAAGATGGCTGCGGCTCTGAGTTCTGAGACCCTGTCCTCTGGGACAGAGGCTGATCCTGCAAGACAGTCCCCAGGCAGGAGGCTCCGCGTCTGCAGCCTCCCTCCGGCTGTAAAATTAGACTCGCCTATTTCCAGCAGGCAGCTGGCCTGTGGGAGGCGCGGAGAGTGGGCCCTGACCCTCCGGGGACGCTTGGCAGGGAGACAATAGGGAAAGTCATCTAGTGGGCTTCCACACACGTCCTCCCCCACAGCTTCTGTCTTAGCATTTGGGGAGGGAAAAAAAAAAAAAAATCATTCTGGTGATGAAAGCAGGTCCTGCTGGGAGGAAAATGGCCGTCATCGTCATCATAGCTGGCTGGTTCCCTGGGAAATGCACGGCCCTCCAGCTCTGGAGCTGTCCTGGGCGTGGCTCAGGCACTGGGAGAGAGATGGACAGGACCCACCCCACCCTCGGGCCCCACAGCCTGCCCGTGAGTCCAACTAGAAGAGGAATCATTACCAAAGGGTGTGACAAGTCCCCTGGGAGGAGCAGGGGAACGGGGGACACGGAGAAGATGGCCAGGAGGCCCTCTGGCTGAGCCCAAGGAGGAACCATTTGAACAGACTCTTGCGGAGCCACCCAGAGTTCACCGGGCAGAGGGAGGTGTGGGCACCACCAGGGGCGGACCCCCAGGCAAAGTCCTGAAGGATCCAGGGGTCACGCCGAGCAGTTTGGACTTGACCTACGGAGGGAGGCACTGCGGCCAGGGAGGGCTCAAGCCAAGGCTGGGGGCCACCTTCCAGGGAGGACCAGCAGGAGCTTCCCTGAAACCCGGGGTTTCCCAGGATGGAGCAGAAGGACACTGCACCCTGGGACCCTCCTCCTCAGGGCCTGGCTTTCCGCTAGTGACTTACAGGTCCACCCCCAGCCCAGGTGTGCTCCAGTAAGAGCTCCGGCCCACGTTGGCTACAGCTCTTCCAGTCCTTCTGGAAACACAGGCCGGTCACTCCCACTACAGCTCCTCTGTGGGGTGGTCCACCTCCAGGGCAGAGGGAGCTGGGGAGCCCAGGAGAGGGAGCCAGACCTGTCCACCAGGAGAGGAGACAGGAAGGAGGGATCGGGGAGGGCAGGACTGGATACCTCTCCGGGCAACAGTCCAAAGTACAGAGGCCTGTGTCTGAAGGAGACAGCCGCCTGGCCATCTGGGGACCACGCAGGACGTGGGCACACCTCCGCAGTAGGAGCTCCCTGGGCCGGAAACCAGGATGGCGCCCAGCCCCACAGGCAGCCAGAGTGAGACGGAGAAGGCCAGATGGCCCCAGAGGAGGAGAGCCCCTGAGGGCACATGGGCCAGCTGTATGTAACCCTTTTTCTACCTATTGTACCCCTGGGCTTCCAGTCACACCTTGTCTAACAACTCCCTCAACCTGGGCAGAAATGGAGGACAATGTGATGTCACCGGGAAACATCCCTAGGGCAGCCACAGTGCTCCTGAGGCCAGCCAAGAGGTAGCGGCAGTAATTACTACAAGAGCCCCAAGCGAGGGTGACTCTGGGGACAAAGGTGAGCACTACCTCCCCTCAGGAAACTTCCCCCCCCCCCAGGTAGGTGCCTTTGGAGGGTCTAAGTGGGTTTGGGGGGAGATGGTGGTTCTTTGTGACCTTAATGTAAGAATCCATGGATCGGGACCTTTGAAAGGAAGAAACTCTTAGCTCCTGTTGAGAAAGGAGACGTCCCCACCACCTCCCCACCAGGACGGCGCCAGGGAGGGGGGAGGTGGTCAGGATGAAAACAGGGTCCCAAGAGGCCACGGGGTCCCAGCGAGGGCCTCTGGTTCTGGATGAAGGCACTGGAATCCCTGTTCCCCTCCTGAACATGACTATGCAGACACATCCACGCTCACCCAGAGATGAACCCAGGAGCCACAGGAACGCCCGGACCCCGGGAAACCCCTCCCTGCTGCTGCCTCCCTCTCTGCTCCCAACAGACAAAGCCGCGTGGAGGGACTCTGACTTCCCAATAATCTTGCAAACAAATGAGCCCGACTCTAGCTCCATTACCAGGGCTAATCTGTGCGACTCGGGCCTGATCCGCACAGGAAATGGGCTCATCCATTATGGATGGTGTGCACTTGGCCCCTTCTCCAGAGGCATCCGTTAAGCAGTTTGCCGCGACATTTTCCTTAAGCAAAGGGGAGGGCTGAGACACGACTCCTAGGTCAAGGTCAGGCCCACAGGGACCATGGCTGGAAGGACCTGCCCATCTCCCACCCCATGCGCAGCGCTGGCCTCTCCTGCTCCTCTCAGTGGCCCCAGATGAGCTCACAGCCTGTGGCATCTCTGCCCCTGGGCAGCTCCACAGCCATTTCATGCCTAACCCTTCTTGGTTTGCAGGAGAAAGGACGGGCATCTGGGCATGGTTTTAGAGGGCTTCCGTTCTGCAGGATGGCGGCTCTCATGCCTCTGGCAGGGTGAGCACCTCTGGAGGCTCCCACTGCCCTGAAGCTTCTGGCTCACAGTCTGGGTGGGGGTGAGCTTGACGTTTCTAACCTCCAGGGGCAGCTGCTGCTGGCCCGAGGACCACACTTTGAGAACCCCCAGTCTAATTCCTGCCCTGGCACCACAGTCCCTCTGCAAGCCCCCCTCGAAGGTAACACTGGACATGACACGTTCTTCCTCCTTCAGTCACCTCTCGGCGGCACTGGCCACTCTGTGTTGTGCCGCATGGCCTTGCCTGCCTGTCCTGTCGGTCCCCAGAGGGCGGGATGTGTCTTAGGTACTGTGTCCTCGCAGGGCCAAGTGCAAGGGTGTGAATGAAGCTGGAGGAGACCTAGGAGGCCACCACGCAGCACTCAGAGGTCAGTGGATGCTGCTGCAGGGAGAGGCAGGCTCAGGGAAGGGGGGACACAAAGGGACAGTCAGCAGAGGGACAGTTTCTTTTCGATACCATCGTATTGTTTGGATTTTTAAAATGGGGATGATTCACACACTGTTGAGTGACTCAAGGAGACTGAGGACGGTGGCATTGACTCACACATCCCCCTTGAAGACGCTGGCTCTGCCACCCCCCCCCCCACTGTGTCCTCACCTGTGCCCAGCCAATGGCCGGCTTGCCAGGTGCCGCGTAGAGAGCTGTCAGCACACAGCCGATTGCCGGGTGCCTACTACTTCTCTTCCCTGTCCCCCACGTGACCTAACGGAGGCGCAGGGAGTTGGACCCTGAGTATTGAGTTGTAGGGTGGCATTCACTTGCCGAGTCTTCGCCTCTGGCAAGGTTTCACCCCCTGGATGTGGAGGCTCATCTAGAGATGGAGTCTCAGTCGGGTACACCAGTTCCACTGTGCCCCAAAGAGGATTTGAAGCAACTGCAGATTTAGTTAAACAACGCTCGTGTGGCCCAGAAATGTAGCCTTTAATGCAATTTGTGCTGGAAAACACAACTGAAAAACAAAACAAAACAGCAGAGCAGGGAGGTGCACACCTGTAACCCAAACAGCTCTGGAGGCTGAGGCAGGAGGACTGCGAATTCAAAGCCAGCTTCCGCAATTTAGCGAGGCCCTAAGTAACTTAGCAAGGCCCGGTCTCTAAATAAAATATAAAAAGGGCTGGGGAGGTGGCTCGGTGGTAAAGCACCCCTGGGTTCACTCCCTGGTAACACACACGCACACACACACACACACACACACACACACAGACTCGAGCATGTGGGCATACCAAAATAATAATGATATAAACAAAAAACAAAACAGAAGCCATCAATCCATCAGAGCGGGCATGACCAATGCCTCCTGAGAGCCCCTGTCCCCTGTTGCTGGTAGGCTCACAGCAGTAGGTGCCAAATGCGGAGGAAAGGGTAATGGGTGGGTTAAATACAGAAGATTCTGTTCCTTCCTTGATGTCTTCTGCTCCTGGGTGCACAGTGGCCATGGGCTGCCAGGGAGGGAGCCCGGGCCCTGCTCTGAGAGGCCCTGAGGCCTGGAGCCATGGAGCGGGAGCTTCTAGACTGAAGTGGGCCTGGGTCCCTCTGGGGAGACCTTCTGCCCCAGGTCAGCAGGGCTGGGGAGGGGAGGAGTGGCCAGTCTGTCCTTTAACCACCCACCGCAGACCATCCTGATGTGCGGCAGGGGGTGAGAGCCACCGGGAAGTCCCTCACAATTTTAAAATTCTCGTTTCCACATTAAAATCTCTCCATTTTCTAATACTGCAGATTCTGTCCCTCTCGGTAGCCCCAGAGCAAGTGTCTGGGTGGGTCTGGAATTGAATGGCCTCCTTGGAAGGAGCTAGTCCCCCAGGGGGCTGCTGGTTCCCCTGGAGGCCTGCAGGGTGATGTGTGGTTCCTGATTTTATTTATCTCCTGCCTCGCAGCTAACGGTTCTGCATACAGAGAACTCGGGGCCTGGGGTCTGCTGCTGGGCGGCTGGAGCCCGGCTTGGGTGGATGGGCAGAGCCAGCCCATTGGCTTGGCAGAAGACCAGGCCCCTCCTAGGGGTGATTTATGTCCTACAGGCACTGCAGGGACACTCCACCCCGGAGCGTCCCCAGCATGGGGCTGGGAGTGGGTGGGTTGACAGGGGCTTCCCCTGCAGGAGGCTCCAGTGTCTATTTAACCACTCCCAGGACCACCCAGGAGGGCCTCAGCTGGAGCGTGTCTTCCTGTGGGTCCCGGGATGAGGACAGAGCTGGAGGGCACAGCCCTCGGGACGGTGGACGTACGTGTTGGAGACCCACAAAGAGGGGCTGGGAAGGAGATTGTCACTTGAGACAGAGCCGGGGCTGCCCACGGGGGCTGGAGCCACGGCCAGCCAGCCAGCCCGCAGGACAGGGCTGAGCAGAGAGGAGAGCCAGCCAGCGCCAGGGGCCACCAGACAGGGACAGGGGGACAGGCGGTCTTGCTGGCTCTTCCCTCAAACCCTGTGCTCCCCAGAAGGAGAATGGAATCCAGCGGATGGCAAGACTGAGCAGGGCAGCTTCAGGGACCAGCCCCAGGAGGCAGAGCGGGGCGGGATGAAGGCCTGGTCCCCAGAAGGGACTGGAGGCCAGCTCGGTGGGACCCCCAGGCCAGCAGGTCCCCAGAAACTGTGAATCGACTGACTGGAGCTCCCACGGCTGGTGAGGAATACACCGCGGCTCACCCTGGTGGCCAGGCTTTCTGCCCCGTCCTCTTACTCAGGACCAGGTGGTTTTGGAGGCAGGTGGCTGAAGAGAGCGAGGAGATCCTGGCTGGTGGCGCTGGGCAGCGTGGGGTGAGGGGAGGGCTGAGGGCACCCTAGCCCCTCCTCCCCCTCCACCCACCCCACATCCCTTCCCATCCTCTTCACTTCAAGGTCCCCCCAACTCTGCCCTTGAACCTGCAGCTTGGAGGTCATGGTCACACCCCGACTTTCTCTTTCTGGGACCCAGTGACGTGAGCCGCCACGGCAGAGGCAACGCCACTCTTGCCCCTTCTGTCTCAGCACATGGCAAAGTTCCCATCTCCCAGCCTCCTTCATACGGAGTCGAAAGTCACGTGACCAGCTCTGGCCAATGGGACACAAGCAGAGGTGACACGGTGCCTCTGGGTACTCGGAGGCAGGCACAAGTTCTAGTTCTTTCCCTGTGCCGTCACTGGAAGGGGACACCTGTTGACACATCACAGGACAGAAGGGATCCCCAGGGGAGGATGGCCACCCTGGAGAGTGCTCCACCTGCCTGTGAAGACACCTGAGCCGGGGGTGACATAGCTGGCGTCACCTGCAGCGGCCACGTGGTAGAATCACTTCTCCCAAAGAGACAGTGAGGTCCCCTCTTGCTCACTTCCACAGTCCCCGGGGCCGCCCTCCTTCCCTGTCACTTCTCCTTGCTAAAACATGCTCCCCGGGAGGCCAGGGACCGCCCGTGTGTGGCACAGAGGAGGAACAGCTGTCACCAGGCTGTCACCAGACAAGTGGGGACACACTGGGAGACAAGGGCCGCTCAGAGTATCTGAGTCCTGACTGGCTCTGGGGCACCAGAAGGAAAGCCATCAGAGAGCAGGGCGGGATTCAGGGCGACCCCTTCAGAAGGGGCAAAGCACGAGCCCCCTCCGTCCAGGGGTGGTGAGGACCAAGGCCAAGGGGACTCAGGGCCACGAGGACCTGAGCCTTCCAGCGCGCACAGGAAAGGGGCCATCCCATCCCAGGCTGGGATGGCCCCAGGGAGGGGAAGCTGTGATCATCCCACTGCACTTGGCCTTCTCCCGGCGGCTAATTTTAGTTGTCACATTTAAGGATTTGGTGGATCTGGAGAGGAGCCAGAGCCAATCGGAGAAACATGAAAGGTTGAAAAAAAATAGAAATTGTAGAAAACGCCTAGGGGAGATGGGAGCCAAATGGAGCTGAGGGAGGTAGGTGGATACTGGTGAGCAGCTCTCTAGTTCTGGGGAGAGACCGTACTGGGGGGCATAGATTTGTACAGCAGCAAGAAATATTTAAGTTAGACTCCAGGAAGCAAACCTAGGTGGAAGGTAGTGATGCATTGGAGGAGGTCTGGCTCCTCCTGAAGTAAGCACTTCTCTCAGTCACCCCTCTTCTCAGAAGACCCTGGTGGCCCTTCCTGGTCCCATCAGCTAGACTGATGGTTTGTTTTTTTGGAGTTTCCTCATACAGCATGCAGAAAGAGTGAAACTTCAGGAATTTTCTATTTTACGATTTCCCCTTAAGTAATTTCCTCTGTGGCTCTATTCCTAGGAAATGGCTCATGCCAGAGAAAGTTCTCACTGTGACCCTGGGACCAACTTTAGGAAAGATGTCACAGAGGACTTGGGGAACTAATGTATTCCATTAGTTCTGACTGAAAGGGCGCCTTCAGATGGTCCAGCCACCCCCCTACCCTACAGAAGAGCAGGGGAGCTCCCACCCGCTGTTCCTGCTGCGCCCTGTGACCCTCAGAGGTGGAGCTGGGGAACCCGGGAATGTCAGCCCGGAGGACAGGGAGGGATGGAGGCCTGGGGAGGGGGCGGGGCAGGAAGGAAACACACAGCGCCCCTCCCTGAGCTGGTGGCCGGTGGGCGCGCTGCCAAAAGGGGGGCGCGCAGGGGGAGGCGCCGTTGGGTCCAGGCTGCGGGGCTTCCTCCACCTGCCTGCCTCAGATTCCCGCTGCCACCTGGCCCCTCGCCCAGGTAACCCTCAGGACCACAGGAAAAGCGGGATTCAGGAGCCAGGATGAGAAGGGGCTTGGGAGTGGGGTGCTGGGATGTGGCTTCGAGGAGTGCCAACTAGAAACAGGAGTGCACCCCACAGAGCTTCCTGGAGGCGTAGTAAAGGGTCCTGGTGCTGAAGACCCAGTGGTGCCAAGGCCGGGGGAGGGGGCAGCGCAAGGCCCCGGCAGGTCCCCGAGCTGAGGGGCCTCCAGGTCTCAGCTTGCGGCCAGGTCTGAGCGGGGTGCACGTGCAGGGCCGCCCCCGGGGGTCGCGCAGCTCTAGGACCCGGCATCCCTCCTCCTGCCCAGGGACGCGCACTTGGGGACGCGCCTCCACGTGGCTGCTCCTCCCAGGCCGTCTCTGGGCTCCCTCCAGGTTTTGTCGAGCTTTTCAGCCGAGTCACAGCCCACGTCGGGGATCCACGGACGAGGACCAGCGCCAGCCGCGCGCGGGGGAAACGACGAACAGTGGTTCCCCGCAGCCCTGTGCTCGCCCGGCCCCGGCGCACCTGGTGCGGCCTCCCTGCACCTGGTCGCTAGAGGGCGCCAGGCTCCCGCTGCCACTTCGCTGCCCTCTCCACCTCCCCCTCCCCCTGCATAGAACTCTCAGAGAACAACCAGGAAACCCCCATAATCCAAGGAGCTTGCATCTAAAGCAAAAAGATAAAAATGCATGCCCTGCAGGTGCCCACCTGCTCAAGGTTCAGTCTTCAGGGGGAGAAAGGCCATCGCTGTGCAGTGGGGTGAGCCCAGGATGAGCCTCGCGCCCTGACATCTCCCTGGAGCCCCAGATCGGCCTCTGAGGGTCACAGGGTGCAGGAGGAACCCCAGGTGAGAGCTCCCCACCCTCATCTGTAGGGTAGGGGGGCAGCCGAGGATGGGATGCCCCCAGATCCCTGCTTCCAGTTTCAGCAGGGGGCTCAGGGAAGATTTCTGGAAGATTCCTGAAGGTTGAGTAGGCAGTAGCAAGACTGGAGGGAAGGGTTTCCCAGGGGGCAGGAACAGCATGAGCAGGCTCAGAGGCATGCTAGAGTGGAATGCCACCCAATGACAGCCCTGTTGTGGCTAGGGGAAAAAAAAAAAAAAAGAATTCAGACCTCAAACCCCAGATCCTGCGACCTGTGCTGGCCAGGAGGAGGACCTGTGCCAAAGCTCCACAGCCTCGCAGACAGCCACTAGCCATTTTCACGGATTTTTTTCTAAGGGAGGTTCCCCCATTACAGAAGTGAGGCATGCTCACTGTATTAAAACTCAAACACTAGAGAAAATTTCAATACTCAAAGCAAAAGTCCTCCCTAATCCTCCCTCCCTCTCATAGAGATAGCTACTGCTAACAGTGTGATACAGATTTTTCTCGACTTTTCCTGTGAGTTTTCAAATACGTGTGATTGTATATTTTTTAAAAAATGGAATTAAGCTTTTCTGCAATTTGTCTTCTCCACAGTCCACCGTGGACAAATGCTGATGTGTAGGCATGTCAATCTAGGAAGCAGGGTTCCTGGTGATCCCCGCTGACTGTTGAAGAAGGCTGCTCACAGAAGCTGGGGGGCCCGGGGCCACACACTCCCTGGTGCAGAGCTATACCCCGTCCCTACAGCCTCTCCCACCCTCCCTGCTGGGAATGGTCAGGAGCAGGTTCCTGTGTCTCAAACCCAGGGACTCAAACACAGGCCCCGGGACCTCACTACCACTCCACCCCGCCTGCAGTGAGATGGGCCCCTGCAGCCTGACGCGGTTCCAACCCAGAGCACCTTCCCAGTGGTGCTTGCCAGACGTCTTGCTTTCCTCCCCCTTTACCTCCCTCCTCAAACACGATTGCCTTCGAAAAGCCAGGAGAACTCACCAGGAGCATCTTGTCTGCTCTTGCAGGGACGCTGAGACAGACAAGGAACAGCAGCACGTGGCATTTACAAGACCCTTTATCTCCCATTATCTCCCTTTAGCTACCCCCCCCCAAGAACCAAGGAAGATGAGGCAGGTCTTATCATCCCCACCAGATGAAGGGAAAAGGAGCCCAGAGATGCCCAGCGACTTTGCCAAGGTCACACAGAGCTGAGACTAGCCGCAGGGGGGGGGCCCTGACTTCCCGAGCATATTCCCTTCATCCCTCCAGGGAGCCTCAGTTTCATCTCAGCCTCCCCACCCTCAAGGCGGCCCACATCATCTCTCTCTGCCTCTGAAGCTCTGTGGGGAAACCGGTCCCTGATGGAGCCTCAGCCTCTCTCCCAGGCTGCCTCCTGCCTGAAGCAATTATAAATCACGGCGTCCCCTTCATTCCGGCCTGATGTTTAATTCATTGCTATTCTGGCTGCTTTAATGCCCAACATTTATTCAGCGAATAGCTTTGTTTTGCCGCCCAAGCTTTCTTCTTCTGTTTAGAATACCATTTCCATGGCAGAGGGGGCTCTCTGGCTTCCGGGACCCTCCCCTCTCCCACTCCCCACCAGTGGCCCAGCCTAGCTCTGCAGGCCCTGGGGACCCCCCCGCCCCAGCACTGTGGGGTGGCTCTAGCTCTGCCCAGGAGCCCAGGCTTTCCAACTTGGGTCCAAGCGTCTGACACAGTCCACCTGCTCAGCCTCCCTTCCTCCCTGGCCCGTGCCTGGTGTCATGAGCTGCCTGTTCCCTGTCCCCGGCTCCCAAACCCCACAGCTGGGAAACGGAGTCCCAGCCACAGGGCGAGGTCTGCCCCTGTACCACATCAGTACAAGTTCTTGCTCTGTCGTTACCTTATCTTGCACTTCCCTTAGCCCAGACAAGTCTAGAACCCTCCACTCCTCACCCTGAGTGCTATCTGGGGCCCCAGCTCCTGTGACAGGCTTTCAGTAGCAAATGCTCCTCTTCTGTATTCAGACCCCATAGTCAAGAGAGGCTGATGAATATCTGCGCAGCATCCACTCTCCCTCTCTGTGGCAGCAACAGTTCCCTTAGCTGAGCCCTGGGCTTGAAACTCAACAGGCATAAAACATTCTATTACCCAGCCTTCCTTAGAGCTAGGTATGTCTGCATGACTAGGTTCTGGCCACCGAGATCTGAGTGGAAGTGTTATGTGGGACTTCTGGGAAGACTTCCTAAAAGGGGAAAAGGCACGACTTTCTTCATCTCTTCATCTTATTTGCTATCTGGAAGGTGGATGCAATGCCTGGAGCTCTAGAAGCCATTTTGGACCATAAAGTGGGATCTGGGTTTAGGAGAAATACAAGACAGAAGGAGCCCAGGTCCCTGATACGGAGGATTCACCCTTCTGTGTGGTTGGTTCATCTCTGAATTTCTTTCACAATAGTCATAAACTTGCATGTTACTTTGGTGACTATTCCTTTGTATCTTTCAGATGTAGGTGGCCAAATAACTCCTAGCGGAAGACACAGCCCCTGACCTCTTCTCCTGATCTTCTTGATGGGAACTGGTTGTCTGCCAAGTCAGCTGCCTACACCAGTTTCTATAGAAGATTTATGGATGTGGTACCTGGTAGGAATGAAGGACGGGAGAGGGACAGGAGGGGCAAGTGTCTGGGCACAGAAGTAAGACGGTGTGGCTGCCATCCAGTCAGCTCACTTCACGGATCAGGAGAGTCAGTTTCATTAAAAACAAATCATTAGTCCACAGCCCCAGAGCCACTGCGCAGCAGATCCAGGATCTGACACCAGATGTGCCTGACTCCACCCACCCACCACTCCATCACCGCGGGGAGAGCTTGCCCCAGGCTGGGGCTGCCTTCGAGAGGCCGAGGCCTTAGCACAGCTCTCCCCTCCCAGGCCAGCTCTGCCAGCTGCCTTCTCCTCGAGGTTCCCTGGCCTGAAGAGCCCCAGGCTTCTCCTTGTGACACAGCAGGGAAGGACTCTCTGCGGCTGCCTGCAGTCAGGGGGCAGCCTCAGGCTTCCCGGACCCCGCCTGCCGGCCTGGGCGCAGAGTGGCTCTGAGCACAGGACCCCAAACCACCGCTGGGCAACGTGTGTCCTTGGGAAAATTGCTTACCCTCGCGGGCCTCGGCTTCGTCACCTGTGAAAGGGATACGAGTCCACCTCCTGGGCTGCTGTGAAGACGCGGCAAGAGCAGGGGGCGGCCTGAGCTGGCCTGGCGCCCTTGGTTTCAGAACAGAAGCCCTGGGCACGGTGGGCACAGCCATGGTGTGCCCACCCTCTGGTGACTTTGCTTGTTGTTCACATCACTGCTGGATCCCGAGCTCCCTCCTAGCAGGGAGAGCTGGTTGTCTATCTGTCGTGCTAGTCCTTGGTCCTGTGACTTAGAACAGTGACCGTCACATGGCAGATACCGCAATAAGGACAGGTCTTAGAACAGGGCAGAGGGGAGTGCTTTCCTTTTCCTCCCCCACCTCCTTTCTTTTCTTTCCTGTTTTTTTTTTGGGGGGGGTACTGGGGATTGAACCCACTGAGCCACATCCTCAGTCCTATTCTGTATTCTATTTAGAGACAGGGTCTCACTGAGTTGCTCAAGGCCTTGCTAAGTCACTGAGGCTGGCTTTGACCTCGAGATCCTCCTGCCTCAGCCTCCTGGGCCCCTGGGATTACAGGTGTGGGCCCCTGCCCAGCTTATCTTCCCCTCCCAACCTGTCTCCTCTCTCTCTCTCTCTCTCTCTCTCTCTCTCTCTCTCTCTCTCTCTCTCTCTCTCTTATGCCCCACCCTTCTCTCTCTCCTGCTCTTTTCTCTGCTCCAGCCTTTGAACTGGGGCCGGGTGGGAGTCTTGCTGCCTGCTCTACTCCAGCCTCCTTGCTTCAGGATGAGGAGACCAAGGTGCAAAGTACAGAGGGGACCATCTGCCCCACGCACAGCCACCTACCCGAGCAGGGATCAGCCGAAGACCATCCAGGGGATGAGTGACACATGGATGTGTCCTGTTGCTTCTTCTGGAGCCCCTCCTGACCCGCTCTGCCCCCAGTGCATCTAGGAGTCCCCAAGGCGGTCTCTTCTCGCTGGGCAGGTGGTGCTATTGGTGGTGGCTGGGACCATGCCACCGCCCTGCGGAGCCTGGCTCCCTCCCTCTGCTCCTGTGTGTATACAGAGACCCTTTTCCTCGTTTTCTGCAGGGTTCTCCTTAGAGGCCCTGGCCCTCCTGAGACAAGGCCTCCTCCTGGGGAGTGGCGGGGGGCCTGGTCTGGCGCTCTACGCGGCTCAGAGCTGCATGTTCTGATCAGAACAGAGTCCCTCCTTTGTCCCAACCTCCCCTCCTCTGGGGGAAAGGAGGTTGTCTGGACCTGACACCCTCCCCACAAAGCCCAGCCTGGGGCTCCTGTGGGCTCCACCTGTCCTTCGCTGTCCCCTTTCCCTGCCCCTGGCCTTGCGTCCTGAAGGCTACCTGGCCCTCGGGGGCTTTGGCTCCTCCCCAGGATGGATGGGGCCGTAGCCACCCTTTAGTCTGCCATCCCACAGCCAAGTCATGGCTTGCTCAGCTACGAAGGGGGAAGGGGCGTGGCTTCTGGAGCCTGCTCAAGCTGGGGTGGGAGGCTGGAGGGCGCCGAGGTGGCCAGAGCCCTGAGGTCAGGAGTTCTGGCTGGCTGGAGCCCACTGGTCTTGGAATAGGGCCAGAGGAGCCCATCGAGCAAGCCCCAAACTACAGAGTATCTCAGCCTTGCCAGTACCTCAAGGCGACCCATCAGCCGACGGGATCCAATGGAGCCTTGCATCTCGAGCCCTGAATTCACACACTGAATTTACCTGTTGCGCGAATGAATGAAAGTGGTGGTTTCACGGGCTGGGAGTGGAAGACGGGACCGCCGCACACAGTGGACCCCAACACCTGTGGGAAGCCGTGGAGCTGCGCCCACCTCCGCCAGACGGCGTTTTGTAGACAGCTGTGGGGTCAGGAAACCCCTTTGGAAGCTGAAGTTCTCTCTCTCTGGAACCCGGTTAGGAGCCGCTGGCACAGGGGTAGAGCGAGAAGGTCCAATTTGGAGTGAGTGGACCCCTGTGAGGCTGCGAGAGGCCGAGATCACCGCTGAGACCCGGTTCCTTGCTGGGTCGGTGACGGCCTCATGTGACAGTGTTGGTGGAGACGCCGTGTTGCCGGCCTGTTTTTGGTAGCCTCATTGACTGCGATCACACCTGCCCAGGGCAAAATGAGCCCCTGAGCACTGCGGAGCAACAGGGGGGACCGTCCTGGGGGGGCACGGCCCAGCAATCGTCCAGGAAAAACAGCTACTGGGCCCCCAGCAGTGAGAGGGGCCACCTGTGCCCTTCCCAGGGTCTCCAGTACCCGAGTGGCCTGGGAGCTTTGAGCCGGGCCTGTTGGAGCTGACCGGGTGACCCGGTGATGTTTTGCCCACGGCTTTGGGTACCGGCAACCACAGAGGCTGAGCAGGCTTTAGCTGCATTACTAAAGCCATTAACTTGAAAGCCACTAAACAGCCCCAGCTTGTGTCCCATCATCTGCCCCCCAGGCAGCCAAACAAAACCAACCAGAATGTGGCACAGTCAAAAGGACACGGGGCCTTATGGATACCTTCCCGTTGCGGGGAGCTGTGGGGGCAAACCCGAGTCTGGGGAGGCAGGGGCCCCGGGGCCCCCAGAGCATCCTGCGCCCCCTCCCAGAATCCTCTGCGTCCCAGTCCGATTCTCAGGACCTGTTGCCAGAGGGGATTTCTGAGCACATCCATGACACAGGGGTACCTGGGTGGGGGACATCTTTGACATAGTCGGTCAGGGATCAGAGTTGAAAGCCCTGGGGCAAGCAGAGCGGCCAGAGGGAGGGGGCACTGAGTGGAGGCTGGGCTGTGGGCACCAGGGAGGCCCAAATGCACCCTCCATGCAGGAGTCGAGGCAGTGACCTCCCTGGGGCAGAGGGCCCATGGGGTGAGTCTGCAGACCACCCTCAGGCTGTCTGGCTCTGCAGACATCACCCCTGAGTTGAGGCGGCATCCTACTCTGAACAGCAGCTCTCTTTATACCGTCAACAGCACAGTCGCCAGGGACCTGGGAGCAGCGGCCAGAGGATATGTACCCCAGGATTAAAGCCACAAGCCCTTGTAGGAGGGGGATGCAGGGCGGTTTCCTGCTCAGCGACGTGGCTGGCACGGTGGCTCTCCTAGATGACTTGCTGCAGCCTTGACACCTCTCACTGCCTCTCCTGAAGGGATCAGAGGGCCGGCAAGCTCAGGGCTGCTGACGAGGAAGCCCCCTCTGGGTTGCCCGGGTGGACCTGGGCCGTGCCTCATTGAGGGAGGACTCGGCATCTTTGCAGGCAGCTGAAGCCAGTGGCCACGGCGTGGCGAGGCGCTGCTCAGCCCCCTGGTTACAGTCAGTCTGCACATTCATTATTTATGGCAGCTGAGTGGCTGTGAACAAGCTGAGACTCAATTAAGATAATGCTCCCCGCGCAGAAGCCGTGGTTAATGCCGAGAAGTTATTCCCGTCCCCTCCACCGGCTCGGAGTGGAGACGCCAGGAGACCAAGAGCCAGGGCAGAAGCCCAGAGATGGGGAGTGGTGGGGGGCGGGCCAGGCGGAGCCCAGGGGCCATCTGAAGCCCCCACTCCAAGACAGCACCCCACTCCTGTCCTCCAGGGTGCTGTCACTTAACCATCTCTGGGGGCCCTCCAGGTTGCCACCATCGTGAGAGAGGTTGGGTTCAAGAGGACCCTGGGTGGCACCAGGGAGAGGCAGAGGCGGCCCAAGAGGAGAAGGAGGTGAGCAGTGAGGCCAGGAAGGGACTCCTGGGGACGGCGGGAGGTGAGGGTTTGTGGCCCCAGAGGAGAAGGAAGGAGATGGTGGAGAGGTGGCTGGGGAGGGTGAGGGGAAAGAGGGACGGAGGAGGCAGGGGGTGGGCCAAGGGCACAAGGTAGGGTGAACACAGAGGAGGTGGGCGCGGCAAGGGAGGTGAGACCCAAGAAAGGAGGCCTGGAGGGCAGGGCAGAGGGAGGAGAAGCTGAGGGGCTGAGGGCGGAGAGGCTGAAGGAGGCCAGGATGGAGAGGCTGAGGGGAGAGGAGTCTGGAGAGGCGGAGGGAGACCAGGGTGGAGAGGTTGAGTGAGGCCAGGGTGGAGAGGTTGAGTGAGGCCAGGGTCAGGAGGTGAGGGGCTCCAAGCTGAGCCAGGAGAGCTCATCAGGGGAAGAATGGTTCTTGGTGAGTGGCCATCAAAGAGACTGCCAAGCATCAGGAGCGGAAATGACTGTCCACGCCATCCTGGGCCCTGGTCCTGGATTCCGGGACAGTCTGCCGGCTCCCTGTTCAGGAGGCCTCAGGGCCGCCGTGCCTGCCGGGGGAGCAATGCTGGGCATCAGGGGTGCCTGTGCCAGCCGGAGGGGCCAGATTCAGAGCAGTGGCCAGCAGGCCAGACCCTATCTTTGGCCTGTCCTCAGCTGCTTTGGACCCTGCATCTCTGCAGGGTCACTTTGCTCCCTTTTGGTCCCAGATGGCACACTCTCTCCAGTAGAGGAGAGTCGTAGAAGGCCCCAGGGCCAGGTGCTGTCCAGGTCTTGGTGCCGCTGTGAGCACCTCCCCCTGCTCCAGTCACTCCTCCAGGTCAAGACACCCTGGTCACCATGAGCGTCATCCCCGTCACCCTCGTCACCATTGCCTGGCCTGCTCTCACCACCTCTGCGTGTTCACGTGTTCCACACACACTCAGCGCACACTCACACACACTTTCTGTTGACACAAACCCCAGATCCGCTCCCAGGGAGCACTGGGCCTGTCAGGGGGTTTGCAAACCCAAGTCCTTAAACAGAAAACCAAGATGTTCAATCTCTAGGGAGCCAGATGTTGGGGAGGGGCTAGACGGTGCCAACCAACCCTCCACCCTACTCCTGCTAAGACCCTGTGATTGTGGCGGGACACACGTCACAGCTCTGCCTGCTCCCAAGGGGTCCCAGATCCCTCCTCTGCCCCTAAAGCAGATGCCTCTGCCCCTGTTCTTACCAGGCAGTGGACAGGGTGCACGCGTGTCTCCAGCCGAAGCCTCTGACGGGTGGATCCCTGTCTGTGCCTGTGTCCTGGCCATGAGAGACACTGGGAAACATTCTCCAGTCTCTCAAGAGGCAGGATCTGAAGAGCAGGAGATGCCCCAAGAAACTGTTCAAGACAGATGGGGCCAGGTGCCGTGGTACCCTCCTAGAATTCCAGCAGCTCGGGAGGCTGAAGTAGGAGGATCACAAGTTCAAAGCCAGCCTCAGCAACAGTGAGGTGCTAAGCAACTCAGTGAGACCCTGTCTCTAAATAAAGTACAAAATAGGGCTGGGGATGTGGCTCAGTGGTCGAGTGCCCCTGAGTTCAATCCCCAGTACCTCCCCCCCATAACAACAAAACAGACAGGTGGGTGGCCAGAAAGCAGGATGGATGCTTTCCCGGGTGGGGAGGGGACCGGCCTGGAGCCAAGTGCAGGGCGGAACTGAACAAAGCTGCCATTCACCCACAACCTCCTGCGTGTGTTTCTGCGGGTGCCTAGCAGGGGAGGGGAACAGTTCCGTCAGCTCTCCACAGGTGCTGCCCTGGGTGGGGGAGGAATCGGTGCGTCATGGCAGCCGCCCTGGAGCGCAGGTGAACTTACTGGTGGGGTTGGGAGGTGAACCCAGTGGACTGGGTGGGCATGGAGGGTGCGAGATGGGCTGCACGGGCTCAGCAGGGAGGCGGGAAGACGAGCTGTGGCTCCCGTCCACTGCAGCCAGGGAGCTGTCCAGATCTGCCCGAGGAGCAGGCCCCAGAGTGAGGACATGGAATACAGATTGGAAGGCGGGAGGCGAGTGTCTGGCTGTGCCCGCGTTGCCGACCTGTCCCTGGAGGATGCATCTGCTCATCTGGCTCCCCGTGTCCCCTCCTCTCCACGCTTGAGGGAGAAAGGCCACAAAGACCAGAGCAGTCCCTGCCGCCTCTCCAGGGGAGGAAGAGTCCAGGGCTGGGGCCCCTTTGCCTTACACCAGGTCGTCAGTCAGTCCACCACAGTGTCACAGGATTGGCGTCTGTCCCACCCCAGGGCCCATGGCCCCCCATGCTGGACCCTTCTCCACGCCTCACTTCCTGGTGAACTGCTCCCAGCTTCTGTTTTTCTTGTGGCTTTCGGCTGATGGGATCCGGGAGCAGCAGGCGGGTTCGTGGGCCTAATCGGGCCTGATGCATCTCTAACGAGACAGAGAGCATGCATCTGGATTTGTCACCCGACAGGTACAGATGTCGGAGGCTCTCATCCATGAGACAGAACAGCTCTTGGGGATTGAGAGGCTCAGACGGTGTTAGTCACACGCGGGCTGCTCACCTCCAGTGGCTGCTGGCAGACCTTCTCCAGCAGGCGGGGGGCTGGGGGCCCAGAATGTCATCAACTGAGTTATGAGGACAGAGCTGAAAACTGCCCCCTCCCCATCCTGCTCCCAGCCACCACAGGCAAAGGGATGGCAAGAGCAGAACACCTGGCTGAGACCCTGGGGCTCTTGCGCTATCCAGGCGGCCCTGGGCAAGGCCCTCCCTGCCCCGAGCCCTGGGGACTCAGCTGGCTCATGGGCTCAGGATGAGCAGCTCCTGCCTGGGGTGCCCCGAGAGGTGGCTCCAGCCCTGGCCCCACACTCATCAGCTGTGAGGCCCTGGACGTTTCTGAAGCACAGCTGGTGCCCCTCTAGAATGCAGAGCCTGCCTGGTCGAGTGGCCCGAGGGAGGTGCTGCTGGCCCTTCCTGTTGGGGTGCAGGCTGGAGCGTCCCGGCAGCCACCTCCCTGGGTGGGAAGCTTTCTGCTTGCTCATCCAGCTTCTCCTGTCAGCCAGGGGGTGGGCCACAGGTGGGGTCTGCCTCCAGCCTGGGTCCTGATGAGGAGGAGCGATGGCGTGTACCCATGGTTGGTGAAGGGAAAGAGATGCTCCCCATGAAGGTGGCATGCTACTGCGGGGCTCCAGAGGACTTCACATTGGCAGGACCCCTAGGGGCTCTGGGCCATCGTGGGCACATGGGCAGGGGACTTCTCTCTGGGCCTCAGTTTCCCCATCTGGGATGTGGGCATCCGTGAATCATGGATGAAGCAGGAAGAGATATTTTGGTCTTATACTTTGCTTCCTGGAACCCCACTCCAAAAACTCTTGGAATCTCTGAAGAAGCATCTTCTTGTGTGCTGGGGTGGTTTGTGGCTGGGGGGCTCCGGGGTAGCCTCAGGATAGGGTGCCTGTTGCCAGGGGTGCCAAACACAAGACTGTAGAGTTAGAACTTTTAGCCCCGCCCCATCCTCGGGGGTCGAGGGACTGGAAATTGCTCTCATCACTGATGGCCAGTGACTTAATCCAGCTCACCTGGGGAGTAGAACATCCACAAACACGTGACAGACAGGAAGACAGCCAGGCTCCCTGGGCGTGTGGTGCACCTAGGAAAAAGTGCTGCCACCCATCCGCGCCCCATCCCCAGCCTAACTTCCCTTCTCTACACCAACTGCCCTGTCCCCGTCCCCAGCCCTGCCATCTCCTCCATCTCTGAGCTCCAGCTGTAGCCTTCTCTAATAAACAGATAATGGAGGGGCTAAGTAAGGAAAAGCTCTTCTTGAGTTCTGGGAGCTGTTGGAACAGATCCTTGAGCATCGGACATGGGTCCTACGACTCTGATTTCACAGCCAATTGGTCAGAAGCCCTGTGGCCGTCTGGACTGGTGACTGGGGTCTGAGATGGGGAGGGGGCAGTCTTAGGGGTCTGAGCCCGTAACCTGTGGGGTCTGCACTAACTCTAGGGGGATAATGTCAGAATTCGGCCAAATTGTAGGCCACCCTATGGGTGTGCACATCTGGTGGCCTGAGAACTAGTGTGGCAGAGGAGAAAAGGAGGGCAGTTGGTGTGGAGAAGGGAGGAATTCCAGGCCGGGGGTGGGGCATGGATGGGTGGCAGCACTTTTTCCTCCACCTTCAGAACCTTCCAGGTCAGCTCCAGTCTCAGAACCAGTGGAGCGAGGGAAGCTGCTCTGGGGCCTTTCCTCTCCTCTGCTCCCCTCAAAGGAGCCAAGAGCCGCGAAGGCCCCCTCTCCTCCCCTCGGCACCAGCCGAGGCCAAGCTCCTTTCCCTATTTAGAAAGCTTTGGGACTTAAATGTCAGTGGCTGATATGAGAGTGGCATGGTAGCGTGACAGTTACCAGCTGGAACTGAAAGAAAGGAAAGAAAGATTAGAAACTAACCCCTTGGCCTGCCTCCTGGGGCCAGAGGAAGGGCAGGGCCTGTCTCCGTACTCACTCTCACCTGCCTTGCCCAGGTCAGGGGTGGCCAGTGAACACAGCACAGGGAGGTGTGAGGGACTCAGGTGGTGACGTGGCTCACAGAGGCCAGGCGGGGCCCGGAGTCACCTTGCCTGGGTTGCCCCTATACCCAGTCACTAGACTGTGGCTCCAAATGAGGAAGATGGTTCAAATCCCCGCCCCGGTGGCTGGTGGCTTCCTGGACCACCCGGAGCTCAGTCTCCTCATCTGCAAAAAATGTGGCCGTGATGATAACTCCTGTGGGGACTGAAGGCAGGGAGGGGGCCGTACCTGTAAGCCCCTCCAGGTGTCCACCCTCAGCAAATCACCTCCACGAGAGACAAGAGCCGGGAGCATCGTGTGTATGCCCAGGTCATCTCAGCCTGCCTGACAGGCCCGTTCATCTTCATTGTCCTCTGCGGGGACGTGCCATGCTCTGGCATGGGTCTGGCAGGAACTCGGCAGCTTTCAGGGCAGCCCCAGGGTGCAGGCCTCAGTCGGGCAAATGTGCTGGGACCGGGGCCTGGGCCCTCTCCTGAGCCTGGCTCCTGGCCCTCCTTTCCAGGCTGACTGGCCATGGAGATGCTGGAGGGAATGGGGGGCGGGGGGAGGGAGAAAGGCCTTGGAGCCAAGGCAGGCTGGGCAGCTTTCCCAGTCTGGAAGGTGCTGCTGGTCTATCCTCCCTGGATGTTCTAGAATTCTACCCCAGGCTGACCTGGCTGAGTTGCCCCTGGCTTTGTTTTACCGTGTCCTTGTCTCTCTGCAGGAAAGTGGCCCTGGGGTTCTGGATGAGGCAGTGCCAGGTCACCTTTGAAGGGGCCAGCTGGGATTTCTTCCCTGTTCCCTCCAGTGTCTTCATAGGGCCACTAAGGCCCAGTGGGTGGTCCATCCCTGGCCACCTCAAGAGCCTCTGAGCCTGGTTCTCCACGCACCTGCAGCTCACAATTCTCAGCCACACCAGGCTTGGCATCTCCCGGGCCCGGAATCAGGTCCCAGTCCAGCCCCTGCACCACTCAGCCCCGGGTCTACCTGTCCCAGACATGCCCAGTCCCTGTCACTGGCACTGTCTGCAGAAGACAGAGTGCCCGGGGGAGATGGAGGTCACACAGGAGCCCAGGGTCTGGATGACTCGATGCCGGAGTCTCCCTGAGGTTTTTGACTTGCCATAAGCCCAAGACCAGGAGACAGTCGCTGCCCTGCTAGGACCACATCGGTGTCCCCACACAGGGCTCACCATGGTGTGGCAAGGGACAGATGAGCTTGCTCCGGCACCACAGGCTTGTCAGGCGGGAGATGTGGCAGGTGCTACAAATTCTCACGTCAGCCAGAGCCTGCCCGCCGTCTGCCACCAGCACAGAGGGACGGCCTCTGCCTCCCTCGCCCTCCAGAGCTCTCGGGGGTGCCTCTGGTTGGCAACACCCAGGTGTGGCTCGAACCCAAGCAGCGAGGGATTCTGGGAAATGCTGCATTTATCCTTCCAGACTCTGTGATGGATGTAGTGGGCACACAAGGGGGAGGAATCAGAAGCCCAGTGCTAGTAGACAATATCTGATATGCACAAGACTCCCTCATCCCCCAAAGGGCCTGGAATCCCGGCCAGCTGAGCCCCAAACCCACCCCTGCTGCATGGACCCAGGGGACTGTCCCCCCTCAGCCACAGCAGGGACTGGCCCCTCCCCAAGACCCATCACCCACCCAGCTCCTTCCCTGAGGTCCTCCTAGACCGACTGTACCTCCCTGGACCTTCTGCAGCTCCTTTGGGGTAGCACCAGAGCTGAAGAAGAGCTGTCACTAGAGAGTACTGGCCTGGGCTCAGGAGGCTCAGAAAGTGTGGGTGTCGGCTGTGGACGTGTCTGTGGCCGCTCGCAGCCCCATTCTTGGAGTGGATTCACTCCCAGGCCTCATCCAGCTGTGAGTACCTGAGGTTTCTAAGCATCTCTCTTTTTTTAATTAACAGAATGGACACGGTCACATACACAGTCCCCAGGAGCTGGACACAGGTCTGCTGGGCTCACCCAGCATCACTGTGAAACTCTGCCCTAGAAAAAGGCTAAAGATAGGTGCTGGGGGAGGAGGTGGTTGGAGGGAAAGGCAGGCCAGGCAGGGGACTGCCCCAACAGAGTCACACAGCCTGGGGGCCTCCGAACCAAGACTGGGCTCAGGAAACCAGCCACGTGCAGGTGGGGGGCAGGGGGACAGGGGTAGGCAGGAGCCCAGCACTTGGACCCCTGGGAGGGAAGGCCACTGTCCAAACTGAGCTGGACATTGGGGTTCAGGCTTCAGTGTCCCGTGATCCCCTCCCTCACAAGCCCCCACTGGACCTTCCTCAGAGCTGTCAGAGTCGCAGCCATGCCCATGACCTTGAGCCTGCATATCCAGCTTAATCCACACCAGCGCCAGAGCGAAGGCCTGCCTGTCACTCGGGGATATTTATAACCTCCTGCCAGGCCCCACTACCTGGCAGCCGCCTGGAAACTAGGCCACAGGAGCCATGGAGGAGCAGGCCCTTCCCCCTGCCCGGCTCCGGCTTCAGCAGGCCCTGAGCAGCCCACAGGCACGAGCCCAGCCCCAGCCCCGGCATCTCCCCCACTCCCTGCTCCCTCTCAGAGACCCAAACTCCCCAGAGCTCCCAGTGCCTGTGGACAAGTCCACGCACCTGAGAACAGCACCTGAGACCTTCACCTGCCTCCCCTGCCCACTCTGTATGGTGGAGTGGGTCAGACTGTCTGGATCAGGTAGTGGCTACACTGCTCTCGTTTGGGCCTTACGTAATGCTGTGTGACCTTTCTGTGCCTCCATCTTCCCATCTGTCAAAAGGGTTCAATACTGAGGATTCTCTGAATAGACGTCTTGGCATGGTATGTGGTTAGGAGCCGAGGCCACGGAGCCAACCGACCCTGGTTCAAATCCTGAGTCTGCCATGCGCTGGCTGTGTGATCTTGTGCCTACTACAATTAACTTCTCTGGGCTTCAGTTTCTTCTCTCATAAAATAGGCAACAAGAATAATACCTGCATCCTAGGGTTGTTGTGAGGATTGTTAAAAGTGAAGCTCTAAGAATGTTGCCTGGCACATAGTAGGTGCTCAATTAGTATCAGCTTTAATGATGATGATTGTGGAAAGGTTTTCTTCTAGCCAGGCTGCCCTCACTCCTTCCTTCCCCCACACTGCAGCTGACACAGCTCTCTCCTGAAGGACTCCCTCTTTCCTCTTCTTTCCCCACCGCAGTTCAAATGTTCCACTTCTTGCAAGCCCTGCCTGCTCCGTGCAGCCTTCCCTGACCAGTTCTCCAAACCCTCTTAGGCCTACCCTCAAGAGATCCCCCTGGGTAAATGTAGACTCTGGACCCTGAAGGAGTCTGTGAGGCACACTCCTGCTTCCTACCCCACGCAGGGCCAAAGCTCTCCTGGATCAACCCTGTCCTTGCCCAAGTGCCCTCTGGCCCAGGCAGGACTCTGGATTCCTGGGTGGGTGAGAGGTGTGGTTTGTCTCCCAACAGACTGGCAAGGTCTGCTGGCTTGCTCTCTTAAACACACACATGCACACACATGCACACCCACACACATAGACGGTGTGCACAGTGCTTATGTCCTGTAAAACAGAACCCAGCCACTTTCCCAGAAATGACTCCACATTCCTACTAATGACAATCAAAACACACTGTTCCCAAACCAATATTCTGGATTTCTTAGCTCCAGGGGTAGCAAGCAAGGGTCCTTCTGGCCCCTGGGTAGGTGGAGCACACCCAGGAGGTCAGGCCCTGCCGTGTCCTGGACACAGAACCCTCCCCCCTAGAAAGGGACAGGCAGGGCTCACCATGGTGTGGCAGGGGACAGATGAGCTTGCTCCAGCACCAAGTTGTTTCAGAGGCAGAAGGAAGTCTCAGAGCCACTGATTCCTCCGTCTTGGACGCCTGACGGATGGCAGGCGGCCCCTGTGAGTGTCCCCCAGACATTCAGTTCCAGGCCCATCAGTGGCTCTGCTGGCACGGCCACCCCTACCTGTTCCCCACCACTGTGCCCTGGACGGCAGCAGCTCGCTCCTCCCACAGGTGATGGCTTTGCAAGTCCCCCTTTTTCCTGCAGGTGCAGGGAGAAGCAGGCTCTATTGGGGGCAGAAGGGGGGTGTCTTTGTACTCATTGTCCTTTCTGGGGGACCGAGGGCCACCCAGCCTGAGTGTTCAGCCCCTTCCAGCATCCAAATCAGCCTGCCCCAGAATGGATGCAGATGGAAAGAGGCCATCCCGTGTCCCCCGTGGAACTCAGGATGCCCCTGCCTGGCCCTCGGCAGCCCCTCCTCCCTGCTCTAGTGGAAACAGGAGCGTCATGCTGGTCTTCATGATAACTACCAACTACCCACACACTGTCTTCTTAAGTCGCCCCAGAGAACAAGGTCATCCCAAGAGAGTGGAGGGAGCCCAGACAGGAGGACAGGGAGGAGAGACGCCTTGTAGAGCCCGCCAAGCCGAGCCCAGTCGGTCTGTGCTCCGCCCACACCTGAAGTCTGTGTGTTTCCTCCACCATCCAGTGTGGGACACTGTGGGGACACTGGCTAGGACAGTGTTAAGAGGCTTCCCACATCCCCTGGCCTTCTGACCTTTCTGCATGACCAGAGAACAAGGCAGGCCATGTAACCCTCTCCCCCAGGCAGGAAGTGGAGCCTCAGGGCTGCAGGATGAGCCACCCTACCCTGGACGGAGTCCGAGGATCCCCAGGTGCCACCCCGAGCTGCTAATGGTTCAGAACTGCTCCTGCCTGCAGGGACCTCTCCCCCAGGAGGCTGAGCCCGCCACCCTCCCTGGCAGCAGCTTCTGGGCTTCGGTTCCCCTCCTGCTCCTCCAGCTTCTCCTGAAAGCGCTTCCCCCCAATCCCACGGCAGAACCCCAGCTCCGACTTGGCTTCTGTGGAACTAAAGGGCTAGAATAAAGGGCTTCCTGTCCTCAATCTGGATGCACTTAAAAAGGTGCTGGGAGTCCCGTGGGTGTCCTTGGTGGTGGGAACCTGGCCTCGTGCGGGGACCTGGTCCTCCTCTCCCCCTCCCAGGGGACAAGGGCTTTTTACCTTCCCTGGGAAGCTTCCCTGAGAGCCCAGTAGCTCCCACAGCCTGCTGAAGGCCCGGGTCTCC
The DNA here is from genome assembly GCF_052094955.1 of Ictidomys tridecemlineatus. NCBI lineage: Eukaryota > Metazoa > Chordata > Mammalia > Rodentia > Sciuridae > Ictidomys > Ictidomys tridecemlineatus. The sequence goes on along the minus strand of NC_135484.1, from coordinate 110,854,377 downwards.
CCCCAGCCCCAGTCCCCAGGCTGCGACAGCCAACACCATGACTCACATCCCACCCCCACAATCCTCAGTGGGCCTCAGATTGCCACCCAGCGCCCTGGCTTGTTAAGCAGTGCAGATGGCAATTAGCTGCATGATATGAAAATATCCCGACCCTAATTATTTCAGGATGAGGCCAGGGACCATTAATAAATGATGAAGGAGAGTCTTTCCAGAGGTTTCGCGGGCCCCTGCTCTGGCTTGTGGAAGGCCGGGCCGTTGAAGGGTCCTTCCCCATACAGAGTCAGAGGCATGGGGCAGTGAGACAAGGGACAGCACCCAGGGAGTCACCGCGAACCTTCTGGGGAAACCAGGCCACTCTTCCTGCACTTAAATGCAGCCCTCATCCTCCAGACAGGCCAGAAGCCACAACAGCAGCCCCCGGATGTTCCCTGGGGCGGCTGATTGTAGAATGCAGCCTTATGAATGACTTCCAGGAGGGTTCCCGGGCATCCACTCCTGCACCCTCCCATCTGCCTCCCTTCCCTGTCCCAATCCAAGCAGCAGTGACATTTTCCATTTTTCCCAAATTATGAAGCTTCCTCTGCACCTCCTTCTGAGGTGGTCCCTAGGGACGTGCCCACTGGGAGTGGCAGTCACACACCAGGAAGAAGGGATGGAGTGCTCAGATAGGGATCCGAGAAGGTGGGTCTGCCCTGTGTGTAAACAGTGGGTGTCGTTTTCCAGCACCCCATCCTAACAGAGCCTGGGAGAGAAAGAAAAAACGAGGTATTCATGGATCTTTTCATGTGCCAGAGTGAATGCAAATGCACGCTCACGCTCTTTCACACGCATGTGTGTGTGCGTGCACACACACTTGACCAGAGCGGGGCTCCCCTTCTTTGAAAGCCTGAACATGAGCACTAATACCTATGGGAAGAGGTGTATTTGTTTCACAAAAGGATTTGCAACAGAGCTTCTTTCAATAGTAAAAAACCAAAATGCATTGAAAATAGAATTGGATTTACAAGAATGTGATTTTCCTGTAATTCTCAGAAGCCCACACTTTGGGGGGGGGCGTGCCTACATGTGCGTGAAAAAGCAGAACTTGCTGATGTTTCTCGTCACCCAGTAGGGACATGGCGGGCATTTCAGAATGGACTCATCTCCAAGACAGTGGGGCACATCCCACCAAGAGGTCTGGTCACTAGAGGGTGGCCTCTAGTGATCTGGGACTACAAACGTCGCTTCCTTCTCCACCTCCTGCTAGCACAGGGGAAACCCAACACTAGACCCCTAACCTGCCACAAGCCCAGGGCTCCTGATTCCCCACCAGGTCCCATCCCCACCTGCCCTGACCCCGTAGCCAGCCCAGCCTCCAGGGATGTTTTGAGTGGGGTCAGCTAGGAAGGGTCTCTTCAGTGATCTCCACCAGCGCCTTGGTGAACCCGCCCGGCAGCAGCCTGACCCTCAGGACCCAAGAGGACCCTGGGCCTTCCATCTTTCTGCCAAGGTGACTAATAAAGAAGGCCAGGCTCCACCAGTGCCCTGTCTGTCCCCCTCCCACTGCCCTGCCTGGCCTCTGATCCCTGCTCTTGGGAATTCTTATCTCTCCATCTTCTTTACTTGGCCAGGACACCCTTCCGGATGAGTTCTGGACTCACTTCCTGGGTCACAAGCTCGACTCTCATTAAGACCTCACCCTTAGGACCTGGGTATCCACGAAGCCGGAGCCCCACAGGACCATCCTTGAAGCCTCTCTAAGGGCTGGACACCCAGGGACTTAGATAGACAGGGAGATTCAGGCCTCTGCCAACTCCAGTCCAGAACTTGTCCCAGTAGACACACGCAGACAGCTTGTAGACACACCACACCTCTTGAAATCTAAGCTCCTTTCCCAGGACCGGGAGGCGATCCCAGCAGTAAATACTTACTGAAGAAAGGCTCAAGCATAGCACAGCTATGGTGTTCCAGGCAGCATCCTAAGCCCTTCACATAAGTTAAATCATTCAGTCGTCACCGTAACTCTCCAAAATGGGTAGCGCCATTAACCCTCAGAAGCCCAGAGAGGTTAAGGAACTCCCTCAAGATCACAAAGCTACCAAGTGGCAGAGGAGGGAATTGGGCCCAGGCAATCTAACTTCAGAGTGCGAGTTTAGGGACCCCTGAGCCCTGCTGACTCCTCCGTCACTGGCCTCGGATCCTGCCCTTCCCCCTGCCCGCTCTCCTGGCCCCTCTGCCGTCCAGCTACAGCACGCCAAGCTCACTCTATGCCAGCTTCTGGCCTTGGCTTTCCCCTGCCTAGACTCAGGACCCACCTTCCTGCGGCCTCAGGAGACCTTGCCTGGGGCTGTCTAAAGCCATCTAAGTCTAAAGTGGCCCCTGCATTCATTCACTGTGCTTCTGCCCCAGCTGAAAGGACCCCGTGTGCTGGACACTGATTTTACCACTGCTGCTAAACTCCACGCGGCCCCTCATCTAGACCACCCCAGCCGGGCATCCAATGGGCACTGATAGAGACTCATGCATGATCCACAAGTGCCCTGTCCACACACTGCCCTGCCGTGCACTCCGTGTGCTTGTGAACACACTGTGGCAGGCACCTGTGCACACCAGTCTGGGACACGTGTGAGGCCAGACAGAAGTGGCGAGACCGGCTTGCCTCCAGAGGGCTGTCCAGCAGTGGACACTAAGAAACAGAATTCTCTGGGGACAGGCTCAAAGTTACCCGCCTAGAAGAACGCAGTAGAGACAACATAACCTCCACGTAGGGCTGAGTGTCCCCACCACCTGGGCCAAGCCCTCTGGCGTTGCCTGGAGAAATGGAAGTCTGGATTAAAAGGTGTGAGAAGCCAGCTCCTCCAGACTCCTCCAAGGGGTGAGGGCTAGGGTGGCCCAGTCGCTCTGGTTACCCAGTCAGACGTGGGGCTCTGAGGAGGCAGAGCTCAGCCAGGTGCACAGGGTGCCCTCCTCACCCAGCAGCGCCGCCTGCTCCGTGCCACTCTCATCCCAGGGCCCATCTGTGGGAAGGGGATGCCATCTCTGCCCCCGACAGAGAGGAGGAGAGAAAGAGGTAGCGGCACCCAAGCACACAGATGTTCTGCCCAGTGCTGCCCGGAGCTGGGGTGTTCTGTTCTGGCAGCAGATGTTTGGGGAAGGCAGGGTCGCACGGGGTCTTGGTCATGGATAGCCCCGCTCTAGCAGATGGGGCTTGCTCTGTGGCACTCGGGGCTTGTCAGTTTGTACGCTGCTTGAAGACCTCATGTGTGTGCACATGTGTGCCCAGAATGTGCACAGGGGGCAGTGATTCATGCAGTAGGAGGAGCAGGATGCCCTAGCCCCCTGGGTGGTTAAAAGCCAAGGAGTTAAACTTAGTCTTCCTAGGGGAGAGACACGGGGCATAGTATGTACCCCATAACCGTCCCTAGTAGCAGGGGCTGAGTTAGTCCTCACTGGCCTGGAGGTCCCCAGAGCCGCTGCTGCCAGGTGAGAAGGTTCTTAGAAGCATGTGCTCCAAGGGAGAGGACCAGGAAACCTCGGCTGGAGGTGGGCAACCGGCTGACGCTGAGATTGTCCTGCTCAGAGCATCAGTGACTATTCCTGCCCTGGTCCCCAGCCACCCGGAGATCTCCCAGAGTCCTGTGTCTGTAACATGGGACTAACAAGTGACCTTTTCAGAGCATCGTTGAGAGGCTGAAGGGAGAGAGGACAGGAGAGTACTCAGCACAGCCAGAACAGCACCAGGGCTCTCTGCTTAATCCCCCTAGGCAGCCCCCTCCCTGCCCTGCCTCTAGTGGAAACGTCCCCGCATGGTCACGCGGGCACAGGTGGCAGGATTTCCTTTTTTCACCAAAAACCATTTCATAGCATATGTATGACATTTTCTTTATCTACTCATTCTTCGACGAAAACTCCGCCTGTTCCCATATCTGGGCTACTGTGAAGGATGCTGCAATGAATCCGGAGGTCTCTTGAGAGAGAGGCTGCATTGGCAGAGGTGGGGGAGGGGGCAGGATGGCTAGTCGCCTCGTTCAGTTGGTGTGAAGTTTCAGTAATGCAATTCCTTCTCCGGATCTGCCGGGCCACATTGTCACCATTGTTACCGTTGACAATACCACATTGTGCACCTCAAAATGGTTAAGAAAGTTCTCACCACAATGAGGGGGAAACGGACCACAGGAGCAATGCCTTATCTGTCCACGTCACTGTGAGAGTGACTAAGGCGTGTGTGTTGGCTCAGCTGTGGGCCAGGATAGGCTGTGCCTGTCCCTGGTGCTGAATCTGCATGGCGCTCCCTGCGGCTGCCTGTCTGCCAAGGTCTCCTGGGTGACCCTTTCTTCCACAAGGATCAAAGCTCAGGACCTTTACCCAAGCGAGATCCCAGGGAAGAGGACCAGCACCACGTTTCCCTTCTGGGCAGACTCCACCTGGTCTTCTCAGGCTCCTTCCTACCCTGCACCCTCAGAGCTCAGGAACCAGGAGAAGGTTGGGTTTGCAGGACCTGGGGTCTTTGTTCCTGCCTCTGAAGTCCCCAACTTTGGTGAGGAGAGATGAAGAAGGCACCCCAAGAAATGCCCCAATTCCTCCCCCTTTCCAAGGATAAGACCCCACCATTCCTCATGGGCAGCAATCCTGGTAGGAGGAACGTGGTCCTCCATCCCCAATCCCCCCGCAGTTCCTCTGGGGCCCTCTGTACATATCCACATAGGTCAAGCTCTTCACCTGGACAGGCCCCTGCCCCTCCACCAAGTGTCCCGGCAGACCCCACCCCTGCCTTAAAGCTGACCATGGACATCTGCCTCACCCACAGCCCACGGGGTCAGACAGCTATGCCGGCTCTTTCAGGGACTTTCCTGCACCAGGAAGGGGTCAGCAGTTTCTTTAATGAAGACTTTATATCATATTCCTTACTTCTTAAAGACGCGCTTGGAGACAAAGACAATTAAGAGTCCATTTTACTTTCCACTCCTTTGGGGCAGAAGAGAGATGAGAATTCAAGGAAAGAGAGCCAGGTCAGGGTCTCCCTCCTCACCTTTCTGAACATGCTTTGCAGACAAGGTTCTGGCAACTCCAGGAGCGGCCTCTTCTCAGTGACATCCTGGGTGAGCTGCAGTGGGCCAGTGTCCTTCACAGGTGCGATTCTCATGGGTTCTACCCAGAACAGTGAAAGGGTGAGTCCTGGCTAACACAGGTGGCCACAGCGCCCATCCACACGGCGGCAGGGTGTGAGCCCCAGGGAATCGGGGCCCTGGGCTGCTGCTGTGTCTCTCTGGACTCATCAGGGGCATGGAGTCCTTTCATCTCATACTGAAAACACTGAGGCCCGGTGTCCTCCTGGGCCTGTGGAGTGGGACAGTCAGCCCACCCCTGTGGACCCGTTCTCCAGTCCAAGCCCTGGCGCATGGCTGGTGCATCTCTTCAGACGTAACCACACCCACTCTGGACGTGCTCTATGGATCAAAGAGGGCTGGATCTGATGAACATGGGCTGCCGGGAGGTGGGCCCAGTCCCTGGATGAATTCTGAAAGTCAACACACCCCTCGCTCCCCAGCACCATGCGGCACTCCTGGGCACAATCTTGAAGAGCAAATTCTAATAGATACCTAGAGGAGACTAGAGGGCCGGCCTCGGCCACTGTGCCAGTCCAGTGATTCTAGAACCCAGGCAACCGGACGTCGTCATTCAGAGGCTGCGACTGATGGCTGCATTCAGCGATGCGTGTAATTAACATACAGAAGGCTGTGAGCACTTCTGCTTCTCCAGCGCTGTGTGCTGCGTATTTAATTACTTATTACTTCACAGTTTGCACATACGCAACCCCCTGAGCTGCACCTTCTGCATGGCCACTTTACCCATTAAGGAAGTAAAGCCATGAAATAAAACCCTATTCCTGTCCCCGCCTTTGACAGCTGATGGAACCTCCTGTTGTCCCCAGGCCCAAGGCCCCTAAGGCCACCCACCTCAGCCAATGTAGCCACAGCAGACACACCCCAAATTCTGAAGCTGCAGTTTGCTCCCTGAGGCACCCTCTGTCCTCAGAAATGACAGTCAGCCTCACTGACTCCTAAGGCTGGCCTCTTCCCCTTAGTCACCTTCCACTAAATGGGGCACATGGGCCTGGGAGCTGCTGTGAGCCCCCAGGCCCTCTTCCAGCTTCAAGAGCCAACTCAGCTGGGTGCTGTTGTGCTTCACCACCCCTGGCCAGGCAGCGAGCTCCCCAGAAACACAGCACCAGGTGAGATGAGGGAAAAGCACACCTGTGATCATCAGCCAGCCATGAGCGACCCAGGCAGCTGGCAGGGCCCCGAGGGCCTCTCTCATAGCCTGGGGAAGCAAGTTCCTAAGAGTGACCTGCTCCATTTCCCCAGTCCTCGCATTGCTGCTGGACTCTAAAGCTCCTGGCCTGTGAGCTCAGATTCATGGCCTTAGGAACTACAGGATTATCAATTCCAGTGTCGGTGAGTGTGCTTATTGAAGACTTGCTTGGCCCTGTCACTTACCAGGACTGTGACCTTGGATGACCTCTCTGTGCCTCATCTTGCTCATCTGAAAAATGGGAGCCCTACTGTCCATGTCAAAAGCTTAGAGAGGCTTAGCTGGCATAGCCGGTGCCTGAACTCCCCAGGGACTGTGTAAAGAAGCGCCAGCTTCCCCTTGCCTGCTCACACAGCCCTCTCTACATGGAGGAGGGCCTTCCCTTCACAAGGCTTGGAACAGCCAGGTCAACAGGACACACCGCATGGGCTCTCCCTTTTCACTACAGTCACCGTGGCTTGGCCCATTCTGTGCCCTTGGAATATCCCATAAGGCCTGACCTCAGAATGCTTCCTGTGCTGCTGTCCCCCCGGGCCAACCCTAAATCGCAGAGGTCCCGCTTTACCCCCAACCAGGGGCAGCATGGCTGACGGGGGACCACAGCAGTTTTAAAAGGCCAGTGGCTCACTGCCCGCTCCCTCCATGCTTGGGCCAGTGTTTCAGACCCACAAGAGGAGAGGAGGCCTGGGGCAGGAGTGGAGCCAGGCTTCTTGACTTACCCTGAAGTGACAACTTCTGAGTCCTTAGGAGCAGGTGCCCTCCTGCCTCCCCTACTGGTGATGGGCCATAGGTGACAGGAAGAGTAACCGGCATAGGGGACCTTCCTGAGAATGAGCTGTGACCCCCAAAGCAAGGGAAAGAGCACCCTGAGGTCAGAATGCAAGCTTCCCTGGCTCAGAGCCCCGTCCCGCCACCCCCATGCCCTGAGCTGCAGAGGTCCCCTTCCCCGCTGCACAAGCCCAAATCAGAGGGTTTCATCTGCATCTCTTTCTGCACCATGGAGCCTGCTTCTGGCTTTCAGGATGGGCTGAGTTCCACTCGGGGGACACCAGAGGAAGACAGGTTCAGCTCACCACCAGCTGGGTGGCACTTGGGGTCCTGTTTGTTTTGTTTGTTTCCAATCCACCTGCTGGTATTGACTGTTCCGAGACTTCAGACATCCGCGGCCTGCGCTCTGTCCAGTGGCGGTCAGTGGGAGTGAGGATGCCCAAAGTTCACCTCTCCTCACCTGAAAGCAGGACACAAGGTGTCAAAGCCAGATCAAGTTCTCAAACCCTTGGTCCTTCCCTCTCACCAGGAGGAAGATCATTCTATTGTCCTGTATCCTCATAAAAATGCCATGACACCTATTCATTGCTTCATTCATTTAACAACTATTTCTTGAGCTAGAAATTGAGTATAACAATAAAAAAAAAAAAACAGACAAAGCCACTGTCAGGATAGTCGGAATACAAACAGATAATTAACTATGTATGTGTAGGTGTTAGGTGCTGCTATGAAAATAAAGGAAGATCAAAGGATGGAATTTTTTTTATAAAGGTGGACAGGCAGAGCGTCTTTGGATAGATAATGACATCTAAAGAGAAAGCAAGAAAAGCAAACATTCCAAATACTAGGGGCAAAAGCACTCCAGCAAGAGGATACTGCCATGGGCCCTTGAGAGGAGAGTGGGCTGGGCATGTCTGAGGAGCAGCCAGGAGGCCAGCGTCAGGAGGGAGCATGGGCCAGCAGGAACGCAGGGAGGGTAAAATCAGTTTGGTGGGGCTGGGGCAGTGGCTGGGGCCATGGGGGACATTGGCTTTTCCTGGGAGTGAGATGGGGTTTGACAGAGAGGGACATCATCTGACTTATGATCCGACAGGATCCATCTGACCCCTATTGAAGACAGACTGGGATAGGAAAGTGCGGGATGCAGGGGGCAAGAAAGAAGCAGAGAAGTCATCTAGAAGGCTACAGAAATAGCTCAGGGGGCAGAATACCATCTGTAGATCCAGAGTGATTCAAACATTGAGAAGGGTGTTGAAGATTTGTTGACAGTGTGGGTTTGGATGGCCAGAGGTGAATGGCCAACTCTGGCAATTACTCCGCTGACCCAGGAATCTCCTACCCAACATCCAGACATCACATCCAGCCTTAACGAACACTCTCTGGTTGTGGAGAACAGTGATTTGAATCACAGCCTGACTCCCCCATGGATGCACTGCACTGGAACTGCCTGTGCAAAGGTGCAATTCAAGATGGCCCAGTTGCTATGGTGATGCTGACCCAAGGAAACCGCAAAGGATCAGGGTTCTCCATTGAGGCCTTGAGTTCAGGCACCAACTCCCAGAGATAGATGATGCTGAGCATAACAAGATAACCCTAATGTCTCGCTGATCCTGCATCCTTCAGACTGCCTGCTTTGCTAAAACTTTCTAACAAATTACCTTTTAATGATGAAACCTATAAAATAAATGTGCTGAGCTAGTTCTGAGTCAGTCAAACTCCATCAGAGTTTGGCTGCCCACCTGGCCCCACTTTTTTCTCTCTATCTGTATCTGTTTGTCTTTTCTTCATTCCCTCATAGCTCCTTGTCCATGTTCTTCCCTGAATTAACGGCTTTGGCTGAGAGACAGATGAGAGGGCTACAGCATCTGGTAAAGAACCCATGACCTCACATGCTAACCCTGCCCAGACCTGTAACCTCCTTTCTTATACTCACTCAAAATCCATGTCCCTGTGTTTCACTAAAGCAACTCAGGGCATGTGTCCACCACCTCCCACAGGATGTCCTCCAGATTCCCTGAGCCTGGCTTCTTGCTTAGCACTACTCTCAGTCCCCCTGGATGTGGAGATCCCAGGAGGAAGCAGATCTGGGTCTTGTACTAGGTAAGAGGGTCAGGGACAGATTGCCCTCTGAGCTGCTTCTCGATCATTCATGGAGTTTGGTAATTGATTGGCTTCCATCCAGGAATCTAACTTTGTCAAATCACTCATCTCCACCTGTTTTCCAGGTGAGGGATTGGAGTTAGATTAGATGGTGCTTCCCTACCTGAGAAAGTCACAGTATAGAAGAGGCCCTCCTGGATCCCCTCCTCCATGACTGCCTGCCTTTTAGCGTCCATGGCCATGTCCCCTGTCTCTCTGTCCATCTTGGTAAATAAATTCAGTGCTCCTATCTAACAGCAGTCCTCACCACTCCACACCATTCTGACCCTCCTTGCCTATTTAAGAGGTTGGTTTCCCCGAGAAGTGGAGGGAGCATGGAATAAGGATTAATATCTTTTAATGGGATCCAAAAATTCTTTATAGAAACAAAAGAAAAATCTACATTTCTGTAGGGACCAATGTACCTAAGAAAATTGACTGAGAAAGATCAACTGAGACATAGTCTCTAAATCTTTAAGACAAAGGTTTCGGTTAGAGACAAAAGAACAGTTCTCGAGACCTCCAGACACAATACTGTAATCTACAAAGGTAAGAAAAATATCTTAGCATCAGGGTGTCTGCAGCATCCTGCAGAGCAAGGCAAGAGTGGAGCATTATTTTCAAAAAAAAAAAACAAAGGAAAATCAATAGTGGGCCAAGGACTTCACGTGCTAAAGCCGTCATTCGGCTTTGCAGGCTGTAGAAAGGCAAATCATTCATTCAAGGAGTGAGAGAACTTCACACACATGAACACTCCTTGGATGATCTGCCGGAGGATGAATTCGACCCCACCAACACATGATTGGGGTGGATTTCTGGAAAAAAGGGTCTAGAGTGTCTCCAAGTGTAGATCTGTGACTTAAACAAGGATTGGGAACCAGAGTGGAAACTGATTGTCAATGTCACATGTTCTAACGAAGTAAAAAGAACACAGCTTAAGATTGAGCTGACCTAGAAGACTTGTTGAAACTTGCGTCACTGGCCCACACCCCTAGTTTCTGATCTACTTGTGCATGGGTGGGGTCTGAGAATTTTTACTTCTGTACAAATTCTCAAATGATGGCTCTCTGGAATCTCCTTCAGAACTTTTGGTTATAAGTCAATTCAGGTTCAGCATTTCTTCTTGGGTTAATTTTGGTAAATTAAAAAAAAGTGGCATATTTCATCTGTGTCTGAGATCTTAATTATCAACTCTGATCTTTTCTATATTCTGATATTTTTAACATTATAATTGCCCACAAAAATTTGAGCTGTGAAGAAAGACAAAAAAAGAAAAGTAGAATAGGATAATCAATCATTGCACAGGAAATGGGGAGGTATCAAATTATACTATTTAGAATCATCTAGATACTAAAAGCTTCAGAAAGATTAAAAGTCGAATAAGGGTATTTTGAAAGGTATCAATACGGAAAGCTACTACAGAGCCAAATGTACACTTGAGCAAATATCAAAGCAAATCTTTTCGAAAAGAGTAAGAAGTTATTTAATATAGAGAAAGAAACACAATAAATATAATGAATAAAACTGTTCTAAGATAAATTGACATAGGAGTTGATACTCAATATATTAGTGATATCAGCAAATGTGATCGAGCTTAAGTTACCTTAGTAAAAGAAAGAGATTTTTCAGACTATCTAAGAAAGAAATAGGCTCTGGTTTATTCCATGTACAAGTGATTAAAAGGCTTACAAAGAAAAAAATGAATATGGAAAAAGTTATGGCAGGTAAATGAAAACTCCAGAGCGTGGGGAGCAGATATTACACAGTTCAGAATTTAGGACACAAAACATCAAACAAGACATAGAAAAACATTGTAATGTAATAAACCACATCCACAATATACATGAATCAGTCATGAATATCTATAAACCAAATTGCACAAAACCCACCTATAACATAAAGTAGAAATTACAGCCATGGAAGGAGAAATAGTTAGAAAAAAATAATGATTAGACAGTTTTCCACACCGCTTTCAGGACAAGACAGATCACGTGAACAGAAAGTAAGTATACATAGAGAAGGCTTCGCCAACGTGGATGATACATTAGAGTCTGTAAATGTGTATCAGATGGTGTAGTCTTTAATAAAGAATGTATTTTCTTCTCAAGCGGACGTGAAACATTCATTGAAACTGATCGAATATTAGATCACAAAAGAAATGTAAGTTCCACATTACAAACAGAATTCTTTGATCACAACGCAGTGAAAGTAGAAATGAAAAGCAAACTCTAAACATGTTCTTCCAGAGATGGGGGGGAAAGAGACTGATTTCCCTCCTAAAATAACAAAGACAGTTGAACATGACATTTACTAAGTTATTGATATCAAAATACAAAAGGACAGTGATTCAGAAAAGTCAGGGAACAGATGACACAAGTTTTATTTTGCTGGCCTAGTGCTGTGGGAGAATCCCCAGTCCTTGGGACAGAGAAGGGGATCTGGGAAGAGCTCTGTAGACTCCCTAACCTGGGAGCCTGTGTCTGGAGAGATCACAGTGGCTGGAGTCCATAGAACAGCACGCCACAGACAGGAGCTATAGAAGGTCTCTCCGGGCACAGAATTGATCCGTTCATGTTGATTAGCACATTACTAGTCATGTAAAGAACTACCCAGAGCCATATAAAGAATCCACCGAACAGACCAAAGGAAATACTGCCAGGTACTCTGTCAGGGCAAGGACAGTGTCTGTCCTCAAGAGCTGAACTGGGAAATGTCATAGTTTTGCATAGAAATCTAGAGTATTCAGACAAATTTTGCCTTAGAATGCCCTAGACTAAATGCTGGTTCCATCTAACAAATCTTACAAGCAAGACATGAAAGGATTAACTGTTTCCAAGTAACCTGACTGCATTCCAGAACAAATCTCAAGAGTATTTATAGGAAATACATAAATACCCCAAATCCAATAAGTTAAAATTCATAATGTCTGGTATCCAATCAGAAAATCCCCCCGGCAAACAAAGAAGCAGGAAACCCAATCTATAATGAGGAGAAAAATCAATAAATTAAAACCAACCAGAAGTGGACACAAGTTATAATTAGTACACAAGGACATCCAGTTATAATTGTAAGCCATATGTTCAGAAAATTGGTAGAGAGAGGATTCATGGGAGATCCAAACTGAATATCTGGAGATGAAAACTACAATGTTTTGCATGAAGATACGCTGGATGGAATTAATGGGAGATTAGAAATTAGAGAAGAAAAGATTAGTGAATTCAATTTAGCAAATTTAAAGACAGCAATAGAGTCAATCTCCTAGTTTTAATTTTTGAAAAGGATTGGTGTTGATTCTGCCTTAAGTGTTTAGTAGAATTCACCAAGGAAGCCATCTGGTCCTGAGCTTTCTTCAGTGGGAAATTTTTTTTAAAAAATTATGATTCAAACTCCACAGGAACTATAGGCCTGTCCAGGTTTTCTATTTCTTCCCAAGTTCATCTTGGTGGATGATTTGTTTCTAGGAATGCATTTTCTTTTAGGATGTCCAGTTTATTGATGTATAATTGTCCATAACAATCTCTTATGATCCCTTTTATTTCTGTGGCATCAAATATAATAATGTCTCTTCTTTCATTTATGATTTTATTTGAGACTTTTTTTTTAGTCTAAAGTTTTGTCAATTTTATCTCTTCAAAAAAAATAACTTTGTTTCATAATGTTGTTTTTTTTCTAATTTTCTGTGGTCTGCTGTGTTTATTTCTGCTTTATTCTATGTTACTACTTCCTTCTCCTTCTCTTAACTTTGGGCTTAGTTTGTTCTTCTCTTTTTCTAATTATTTGAAGAACAGAATTAGGTTGATTCTTTGAGACCTTTCTTCCTTTTACCTCTAGCTATTTATTGCTACGAACTGCCCTCTTTGTATTGCTTTTGCTGCATCCCATGCACTTTGGTATGTTCTTTTCTCATTTTCTTTAGTCTCAATATATTTTTTATTTCATTTTTTAATTTCTTCTTTGGCCTGATGGTTTGTTCAGTTGTGTGGTTTTTAATTTCTAAACATTTGTGGATTTCCAGTTTCGTTCCTGCTATTGGTGACTAGTTTCTTTCATTGTGATTAGAAAAGATGCCTGGTATAATTTCAAGCTTCCTAAGTTTGTTAAGGCTTGTTTGTAACCTAATGTGATAGGTCTTTCAGAAAGATGCATTTGGGCTTGAGAATACTCACTCTTTTGCAGTTGGGTGCAAGGGTGTGCATATGTCTGTTGGTTACAGTGGTCGATGCTGTTATTCAAGTTCTCTGGTCTCTGACTGATCTCCTTTCTGGATGTTCTACCCATTATTGAAAGTGAGGTATTGGAGGATCCTGCTACTATTGTAGTGTCTTTTTCTTTCTTCATTTCTATCAATGTTTGCTTTATATATTTAGGTGTTTTGATGTTGGTTGTTGGGATGTTCTGATGTTTATAATTGCTATATCTTCCTGATGGGTTGACCCTTTGATGATTACATAATATCCTTCTTTGTCTCTTAGAAAAATAAAAATAAAATCTGAGAGAAAACATTTTTTTCAGGATTATATATCTGATAAAGAACTTGTATCCGGAGTACGAAAGAACTCTCAAAATACTAAGAAATCATAAAAAATCAGTAGAAATGGGCAAAAGACTTAACCAGATACTTCACCAAAAAGACCTACAGATATGAATAATCCCGTGAAAAAAATGCTCAACACTAGCAGCCATCGGGGTCATACAAATTAAAAATATAACGAGATATAATGGTATCCATTTTCAAATGGCTAAATTTAAAAAAACTAGCTATATCAAGTATTGGTGACAATTTGAATGAAGTAAAAGGCAAAGTCATATACTTCTTTCCTTCCTTCTTGTTTTCCTTTTTTTGGGGGGGGGGTGGGGACTGGGGATTTAACTCAGGGATGCTCAGCCATCGAGCCACATCCTCAGCCCTTTTAACATATTATTTTGAGACGGGATCTCCCTAAGTTGTATAAGGCCTCCCTACATGGCTGAGGCTGCCCTTGAACTCACAATCCTCCTGCCTCAGCCTTCCAAGTTGTTGGGATTACAGGCATGTGCCACTATGCCAGCCATACACTGCTCATGATGTAAAACGTACAGTCACTTTGGCAGGCAGTTTGGTAGCTTCTTATAACTTAAACATACCCATCATATGATAAATCATTCACATCCTAGATACGAGAATGAAAGTGTATGTCTATACAACTGCATACTCCCAGCAGCTGTATTGGTACTAGCTAAAAATGAAACACACAAAAGTCATCAAGCGAGTAGATAAACCAATTGTTGGACATCCAGGCAGTGGAATTCTGTTCGTCAATAAAAAGGAATGAACATTAAGACATGGATGGATCTCAGAATAATTATGCTGTGTAAAAGAAACTGTACAAAAAGAGAGTACATACTAAATAATTCCATTTATCTTAAATCCTATAAAATTTAAAGTAACCTACAGTGACATAGCAGGTCATTTCTTGGTAGGAACGAGGGTGAGAGATGAAAACAGCGTGGGTTTTGCTGATATGCTCACCATCTTCATTGTGGTGATGGTTTCATTGGCGTTTATAAATGTCAGAATTTAGGAAAAGACTTTCATATCAAAATATTTTTAGCGATGCCTTTCCAACTAAAGTTTTAAACCAACCTCTTCTTAAACAATTCTGGAGTGATAATTAAAACTTAAGATGGAATTCAAGAACCCTGATGAAAAAAAAAAAGATAATCAAACCACTAAATATTCTATCATAAGATGCATTTAAAGCAGTGATGAGAAAATTCTTCATAGCTATAAAAAAATCATATTGATAAACACTGAAAAATGAAAATACATAATGCTTCCCCTCAAAGTACAAAAAAGTAAATACATAACCTAAATATGTGAAGAGTTGAGATAGAGGACAGGAATATAATAAGCCTAAACAACAAATTAAAATCCCAGTTATTTTTTAAAACAGCATTAAAGAAAACAGAAACAAATGTTTGGAATCTATAGAAAAAATATATGTATATATAATTGACAAGGAAGAAACATCCACTAATAGAGAGCAAAATTTGCTTTAAAGTTGGGAGTCATTTTCCACATTTGTGCAAGTGAATTGGGTGGAAGGAGTAGAGAATCAAGCAGACACTCACTGACTAGAAGATTGAATATGGTTTGACATTTGAAATCAGGTGATTGTTCTCCATATTTAAAGAATCATATCAAATCAGGCTGAGGGAAAGGATATTAATATCATCTCTAAGACTCTTCCATGAAATTACTTATTAATTATGAAAGAAAAAAAAAGACTTTGGCAAAGAAATAATTCTAGCTCAGTACCTCTTCATAAAATGGAACAAAGTTAACGTCATCAACCAAAAGACAAGATAACAACATGGCCCCCAAATCCAAAAATCACGAGCTAGTGTTTCTGCCAGGAATGCATTAAGTGAGTCCAATCCACAGGAGACAGCAGGCCAACCACACTGTGGAGGGTTCTAAAAATAACTGATCTGTGCTCCTGGTGTCAATGTGACAACACCAAGGAGGAGTGAGGCAAGAGTTCCAGATGAAAGACATGTGACCAATGCAAAGTGTGATGCCGCACTGAATTCTAGACTGGAAAACAGAACTGCCTGAGAAAACACCACTGGAATCCTAGAGGAAATTGAAAAATATGCCAATGACATGACAGTGAGCTCTCCTGATTGATAAAATCCTGCACTTCTGCGAGGGAATGTCTTGGGAAATGTTATGACGGAGCAGGCAAACGTGATGTAATGCAACTTGCTATAAACAAGAGACAGAATGATACGGAAATGTGGCAAAGCATTGCTTATGATCAGAGCCAAGCAAGCAGATAAGGAAATTCATGTGCTGTGGTTGCAAATTGTCTATAAATTGGCAGCTATGACAAAGCAAAAGCTTGATAATTTATCCATCTCCATAACAGTCCTGATGCTCAATGTGTACCCAGTTTCTTAATTCCATAGGCCTTATTAAGCCCCATCACCACCAGCTATTTGTTTATTATGTTCATTATGAATCTCCCTCCCTAAAAACCTGAGCCCTCAGGAACAGAAATCTTTGCTCTTTTGTAGAATGAAGTAATCTTGAATTTCAAGAACTGTGCCTAGCACTTAGTAGGTGATGTAAGACAAATCCTCCTGAGTGAATGCATACTAGAGCAGGTTCAAGGTTCAAGCTGCCTATGTCCAAGGCCTTCCTCTCCTGTTACTCGATCAACCTGGGCACAACACTCACTGCCATGGAGCCCAGCTCTCAAAGAATATTTACTTCAAGGGATATGGAGAGCCTGGTGTCAGCAGAAATGGAAGAATCTGTTCCTGTGGTCACAAAGTTTAAGAATAAACTGGCAAAGCCTGTAGGGATCCACTTTTTAGGAATTCTGGAACCTAATCAAAAGCTTTAGGCAAGCAAGGGAACATTTAATCAAGGGGGAAAAGAATTATGTCTTAATAAGAAAGCTTTGTGACATTTTTATTTACCCTGGCACTGTCCCCCATTCCCCAGCTTGGTGGCAGGTACAAGACAACAGACAGCATGCCCAGCATGTACCAATTACCACAGGGAGCAGAACAGATCTCATTTCCAAAGAACCGGGATTTTGTTTTGATCTATCTGGTGGCTCATTGAAGAACTATCTCAAAAGTGCTCTCGCCTCTATTTCATCTAACTGGAACACATCCAGGGTTGAGCCAGTTATCTGGAAAGAATTTTATTGAAAATATTTAAAGGCCAATGCATTAACTGCTCCTGCCCAAGGAAAGAGATCACAGTTGAGAAAAATAATAGACTAACATAAAGGCTTGGGGAGAAAGTCTAGGCTATGAGAGGCTTTGGAGAATAAGCTCTTTTAAAAGCTTCCACAATTCCTGAGGATCTAGAAGGTCATGCACATAATTTAGGATAGACATAATTTAGGCTCAGAAAATGTGTGAAAAAAAATCCTACCCTCTTACCTGTGGCCAGACTTAAGGCTCTGCATATCAGGAAATGAGGCTTAGGCAGAATTGTACGCTCTCTGGCTAGTTTTTGAAGGTTTACTCTGACACATTCAGAGTCCATCCTAAAAATCTAGGACTTTTTTCCTTTTGGTTCTGTTATTTAAGGAAATCTGTCTTGTGAAATCACTAGCTGACCACTCTTCTAACAGAATAGAATATGTCTACAGGATACCAACTATGCAAACTGGCTCAAAAAACTCACTAAACGTATAATAAAACAACAAACACAATTAGAAGTAACAACTAGAGCTCTAGGGGTGGGGTACAGAATCTGATTTCAAGAGTTTCCACATTACAATGTTCAAAATGTCTAGTTTTTAACAACAAATATGAGGTGCACAAAAAAAAACAAGAAAGTATGATCCATACATTGGGAAAAAAGAAATTAAAAGAAACAATTCCAATGGAATCCCAGACATTAAAACTTTAAATATTTTAAATATACTTAGAGTCATAGAAAACCATATATATAGAACTAAAGAAAACTATGATAAGGAGAAATACTAATAAATATTAATATATAAATGCACACATACATACATATACACAAGAAATGTAAACAAGAATGAGATTATAAAAAGGAGCCACATTGAAATTCTGGAGTTGAAAAAAAGCAATTAAAAAATAATTTAGTAGCAGATTTGAACAGAGAAAAGATTAAATTTAAAGATAGTCCAATTAAAATTATACATCAGGAGGAACAGAAAGAAAACCTAAAGAAAATTGAATACAGATTAAGAGACCTGTGGGACACCATCAAGCATATCTACATAATAATGAAAATCTCAGAAGGAACAGAGAAAAGAAGAGGGCATAAAAATAATATTTAAAGCAAGTCAAACATGGTCCAAATTTGATGAAAGATGTGAATCTACACATCCAAGAAGTTCAATGAACTCCAAGTAGGACAGGTTCAAAAATATCTACACTAAAGTTGATTGTAAACAAAGGGCTGAGATCCAAGGACAAAAAGAGTCTTGAGTCCAACAAGAAAGGAATGAAGTCCTTGTCATGAACAAGGATTTCTCAATAAAATTAGGAGCTGGTTTTTCATTAGAAAGCATGAAAGTCAAAAGACAGTGAACTGATATATTCAAAGTGCTAAAAGGCAAAAACATAAACCCTGTCAACCAAGAATTCTATTATCTGGCAAAACTATATTTAAAATATAAAGGAAAAATCATGACAGTCCCCTAATTTTTGAAAAAAAAATCTAATGGAATGTGTGGCTAGTAAACATGCTCACGAAATGCTAAGGAGAGTCCTTTAGGTTAAAATAGAAGGACATGAGATGGTACCACAAATTCACATTATTTTTTAAAAAAGGATCACCTGCAAAGGTAACTACATTGGTAAATATGAAAGTCTATATTGCTATATTTTTATAACTCTTCTTTTTTCTGTATGATTTCAAATACAATTTTATAAAACAATAATTATAAATCTATGTTGATGGTCACACAATGTATAAAGACATATTTTGTGCAAATAACAGAGGGGGTGGAGTTACATGAGATCACAGATTTGCAAACTCTATGTTGGTACTAAGTCTAACTAGATTGTTATAGAGTAAGATATTAACTATAATGCCCAGGGAGCAGTAAAAAAATAACTTTAAAGGTACAATAAATAAACTAAAAGGAAATATAATGACACATTCAAAATATCCACTAAAGCTAAAAAATGCAGACATGAAGAAATTTAGAAAATATAATAGAAAAGATAAATAAACAAAAGTGATGAAAGCTTTACCTTTTAGCAATTATGTTAAATATAAATGGATTAATATCTCAAATTAAAAGGCAGAGATCAGCAGAATGAATTTTTTAAATGGTTTGCTGTCTGTGAGATACATAATGTAGATTCAAAGAAGGAAATATACTGAAAATGAAAGGATGGGGAAACATTTCACACAAATGGAAACCCAAAAGGAGTGAGTGGATGGAAGGCTTTTTCCCCTTGTGGTTCTGGGTGCTTAAGGAAATCTCTTTAAATCACTATCTGGCAAGACAAAATAGACTCTAACACAATAGTTACAAGAGGTGAACAAGGATATTATATAATAATGAAGGAGCTATCAAGTCAATATTTTAACAATGATGCACTATATGTGCCTAACAACAGAGCACCCAAACATATGGAATAATGACTGCTAGAACTGAAAGAAGAAAATGACAGTTCAAGAGTAATTCTTGGTGCTGTGGTTTGAATATGCTCCCTAATTTTCATGGGCTAGAAACTTAATCCCCAATCCACAGTGTTTTGAGAGATGGCTAAGTCAAGAGGGTAGAGTCCTTGTAAATGGGTAATGCCATTATCATGGGAATGGATTAGTTACATAGGGAGGGGGTTCCTGATAAAAAGATGGGTTCAGTCCTCTTCCCTCTCTCTCATGCTGCATCTTCTTTTGCCTATCCATTCTCCTGACGTTGAATAACACAGCAAGAGGCCCATGGTGTATGTGGCCCTTTGATCTTAAACTTTCCAGCCTCCAGAACTATGAGACAAACAATTTTCATTATGAATTATTCAGTCCTAGATATTCTATTATAGCAGCAAAAAAATGGACTAAGACACTGGGGACCTTAATATACTACCTTTAATAATGAATAGACAACTAGACAAGAGATTATCCAGCAAATAGATGACTTGAACAACACTATAAACCAAGTGGACTTGACTGATATCTACATAGAATATTCCATCCAACCACAGCACAATATTCTTCTCAAGTCTACTTGGAAACTCTCCAGTAGGAGCCATAAGTTTGGTATCGAAATAAGTCCCAATAAGTATAAAAATAATGACATCATATAAAGTATCGTCTTCAATTACAACAGAATGAAATTTGAGATCAAATAAAATTGGAAAATTAACAAATACTTGGAAATAAAACTACACACTTCTAATCCAATGGGTCAAAAAAGAAATTATAAGAAAAATTATTTAAAAAATCATTTATAGGGCTGGGGATGTGGCTCAAGTGGTAGCACTCTCACCTGGCATGCGCGGGGCGCTGGGTTCGATTCTCAACACCACATAAAAATAAAAAATAAAGATATTGTGTCCACCTAAAACTAAAAAATAAAAAAAATCATTTATATCAGAGAATATAAATGAAAACACAATCACAAAATGCCAAAATGTATATATGATGTAGTGAAAGCCGCACTCAGGAGAGTTGTAGCTATATATACCATTTGAAAAGAAGAAATAACTCAAATCAATAACTAAACTCTATAATGAACTAGAAAAGCAAACCAAACTAAATTCAAGCAAGCAGAAGAAAGGAAATGATAAAGATTAGATAAATGACATAGAGTTTAGAAAAATAACAGAGAAAAAAAACAACCCAAAAGTTGGTTATTTACAAAAGTCAACAAAACGGACACAGTTTTTAGCTTGACCAACCAAGAAAAAGAGAGAGAACATTCAAATTACTAAATTCAGTAACAAAAGACCTTGCCCCAAAAAAGGATTAGAAGGAAATCATATGAACAATAGTATGCTAGCCATTATATAAATTAAAGGACATTAACAAAACCCTAGAAAAATGCAAACTACCAACATTGACTGATGAATAAATACAAAGCATAGACACACAGATGAAAGAAATTACACTTAGAGTTCAGAAATAACTTCATATATTAATGTTTAACTGCTTTTCACCAAGGGTTCCAAGACTAGTCAGTGAGGGGAAAGAAGAGTATTTTCAACAAATGATGCTGAGATAATGTGCAAAAGAATTAATTTGGACCTCTATTCACCACAGACAAAATTAATTTTAAGTGATAAAAGACCAAATGTAAGCACTAAAAACTATGAAAACTCTTACTTCAAAAAAGGTAAGTGACCTTGGATTTGGCAATGTCTTCTTAGATCCGACACCAAAGGCATAAGCAACAAAGGAAATAAAGATAAATGGGACTTCATCAAAATTAAGTTTTGTGCCTCAAAGGACACTATCAAGAAAGTGGAAAACCAAATAGACTGGGAGAAAATATTTGCAAATCATTCATCCTGTAAGGGACTTGCCTTGGACTGCGTATTTTTGTTTCCTCAACGTTAGTATGTGGAAATTCTACCTTCAAGGTGATGGTATCAATAGGTGAGTTCTTTGGCAGGCGGTTCATGAGGGTCCTGAAGAAGGGCCAGCCCCTTTATAAAAACAGGCCCAAGAGCCCCTGTGTTCCCTTCCATCACGCAAGGAAGCAGTGTGAAAAGACCACCCCCTGTGAACCAGCTAGTGGGCCCTCACTAGAGGCCAAATCGTCAACACCTTGATCATGAACTTGATCACAATCATATAAGTGATTGCGAAAACTAAATGTTTCTTGTTTATATACCACTTCTGGCTCGGTGATAGTGGTTCAAACAAAGAGCAGCCAGGGGTAGTGTCTAAACTATATAAAGAACTCTTTAAAATTCAACTAGAAAAAGACAGTCTAATTTTATAAACAAGTAAAGGGCTGGAGTAGACATTTTTTTCCAAAGAAAATATACCAAGAAGATGTGGCCAAGAAATATGCTTAAAAATGATCAAAATCTTTTAACATTAGGGAAGAAAAGAAAAGAACAAAGGTTGATAAGGATGAGGAAAGAGCAGGACCCTTATACATGACTGGTCAGGGTGTAAAATGGTATAGTCACCCTGGAAAGCCATTTTGAGAATTCCTCAAAAAGTTACACATAGGGTTACCACGGGATCAAGTAATCCGGTTCTTAAGTATGTACTCAAGAAAGCTGAAATCATGTCCAAAGAAAACATCTAACACAAGTCCATAGCAGAATTGTTCATGAAGTGGTAAACACTCAATTAACCATCAAATGATAAATGTGTAACCAACATATGCAACAGGATATGATTTAATCTTTAAAAGAATGAATACTGATACATGCAACAAAATGGATGAATCTTGCAAACTTCATGCCAAGTGAAAGAAGCCAGTCACAAGGGTTATCCATTGTATAATTCCATTTACAAGAAATGTCCAGAATAGGCAAATCCATTCAAACAGCAAGCCAATTAGTAATTACCAGAGACTGAGGGGAGAACAGAATAGGGTGTGATTACTTGATGTGCTTAGGGCTTCATTCTGGGGTAAGAAAAAAAATCCTGGAATTAGTGATCATGGTGGCATAATTTGTGAATGCACCAAAACCCAATGAATCATACACTTAAAATGAACTTTATGTTATGTTCCTTTTATATCAATTTTAACAGAGATATGAGAGGTTCTAATGTGATGGTGCACTTGAACTTTTCCATACGGGATCTTTCCAAGCACATCCCCAAGGACTATTAATACACAGGCATTCCCAACTGGCTCCTTCTCAGCCACAAGCTTTCTTATCTCCTTCCCTGGACCCTCAATACTAGGACTATGAGGATCACATCTTCCTGGCTGCACTTCAGCAGGGGCAGAAGGGCTGAAGGGGGTATTGCCAATCCTTCAGCTAGAAATCCGGGTCCCCATGAGCTGGCTGCGCCTGTTCAAGTGTTTCTGTCTAGTGGCATCAGGAGGGTCCAGCTTGCAGCCCACCCCTCACTCTTGGGCAATCTGGCCAAGTGTCTTCTGCATGCTGCTTTCTCGGGGTAAATCTGAAGGGGGCATTGGAGGAGGGTCAGTGCCCAGGATTTTGGCAGCTAATACAAAGAAGAAGTCTTTGCCCCTTTGAAGTCAGGCCAGGGATGCCCAGGATGCTCCTGCTGTCCCACGTCCAGAGGATAGCCCTCCCCACCCGCTCCTGGGTCCCTGAAGCCCAAGAGGGTCTCCTAGGCCCTGGAAACTCAGGGAGAGTGAGGGGGGTGGGGAGGGGGTGGGGATCCGGGCCTTTGATTGGAGGATGCCAGGGTTGTGGGCGTGGCTAACGGCCCAGGGCAGCCGTTGGCGGTTATTTTTCCAAGAGTCATTTTCAGAAATGTCCCCAAGCTGACATCTTGCTATGAGATGCTTGGTGGGCAGACCGGGAAGATGGGGACCCCTCTAAGGATGCGGCAAGCCACTGAGGCCCGGGTGCTGGAGACCAGGGATGGCCCCTTCACTTACCCTCATTGATATCTGAAGTTTTTCAGAAGCCTTCACCAGGGCCACTGTCCCGGGGTGCAGAGCCCCGCCCTGGGATAGTTTGCCAGAGCTGCTTCGAAGCCCCTCCGCTCCCTTCCCTCGGGGTCTGGGGACTCACCCCTCGCGCTTGTCCAGCTGCTCTCCCTCTGCCGTGGTATTGCATCTCTCGTGGAAGAAGGATTCCATTCTCCCAAGGAAGCGAGTCTCCTGCGTGCGGTGAGGGGGCCTGGAACGCGCGGGCCGGCAGGTGCACACCCAGCTGCAGGAGCTGGCCTGGGCGTCTGTCCCAGCCTGGTCCAATGCTCGGCTCCCTGGCTGCCGTGATGGGTGAAGGGTTGGGGAAGCTGGCCCTCCAAGGCCTGGGCTCAGGAGATGCCACGATGAAGGCCTAGGGCTTCTCACACTCCGTGGGATCGTGGGAAGGACGCCTTACCTTCTGTGGGCATGCCGTGTCCCCTGAAAGGCCAAGGCCTGGTCATGCCTGATTCAAAGTCCTGGTGAGAATGGCGATGATGGTGACTTTTGGAAACCGATGGGCAGCCCCTTAACTTGTGATTTCAAGTCTGTCTTCCCTGATGCACCCTTTCTACCTTTTGAGTTTCTGTTTATTTTCTTCCATAGGAAGAGCCACTGGCCAGGACGCCCCCGGGTCAAGCTACAACAAGGAACGTGGAGCCGCCAGTCCCTTTTCCGGCTTGGCCATTTTCTAGGAACTGGGAAGCCAACCTTCATGAGAACCCACACCAGCAAGACCTTGCCCAGGCTCACCCCTTCCCAGCCTGGGCTGAGCTTTAGCTATCTGGAAAAGGATCTGCTAGCAGGACCAGGGGCGCTGGTCCCCTGAACCCACACTCCCATGACTCCCCCTCTAAATATTCAGTACTCTACTTTCAGGAAGGAGATTTGAGTTCAGGCAGCCAAAGAAAAGCCTCCAGAGGCAAAGGTTCCCGTAATTCCTTCATAAGCGGGCTGGCCTTCAATGGAGCCCCACTATGTCCTTAAAACTAGGAAAGAGGAAATTCTTCCTACCTCCTCCGTTTGGTCCCAGAGCTTAGCTCTCACCCCAAGGTTTTTCCATTTACCATCAACATGGAAACTTGGCTCTTCACAAGGGTATATTCTCCCTCTTTCGTGCATTATCTTGTTCCTCAAAACTGCCCTTCTGTGAAAGAGGCCTGTGGGACCTAAGGAGCCTGGTCAGCCACCCAGGCCCCAATAAAGTCCCTCATACCTCAGGAGAGAGCGGGAAGAGTTTAATAAAGGCGTGACAGCACGCTTTACTGCCTGAGCTCGCATTTGGTGTGCTGATTCACAAGCAAAGCCCTGGATCCCATTTTCCTTCCCACACCAATCAGATGGATTTGTGTTTGTACTAGGGAGGGACCTGGGCTACGAGGATGGCTGTGATAGGGGGTCACCCTGGCCCTCCCACCTCCCCCTCTGAATAATGTTCAGGATCTTAGGGACTTGACACCAGTTTACTTGACACCTGGCAAGGTTTCTCTGCGTATTTGTGTTAGGGCAAGGACTAAAGGGAATGGATATATCCTGCAGAACATCAGGCCTTCAGAGGATGTGGGAGGAGGAAATAGCAATTGATTTATGATTTTTGAAACTTTGTTCTGGTCTTTGAATGAAGTCAAAAAAACTATTGGGAGCAGATTTCTAGTGTGAGAGAGGTGGTGTCCTAACTGAAGTGTGAGAAGGTTGCTAGTGACATAACTCAGGTTATTACGGTTTAGATACAGGGTGTAGCCCAAAAGCTCATGTGTGAGGCAACGCAAGAGGATTTAGAGGTGAAACAACTGGGTTATGAGAGACTGGAGCTAATCAGTGCTGATCCACTGATAGGGATTAACTGGTTGGTGATTGTAGGCAGGCATCTGAGGAGATGGGCGTGCGTGCCCTTGGAATTTATGAATTCTCCCAGCTGCTTTCCTCTGCCACATACTTCCGCCACAGTGTTCGGCCTCACTGTGAGTCCCTAGGAATGGAATTGGCTGTCCATGGACTGAGACTATGTGAGACCGTGAACCCCCAAATAAACTCTTCCTCCTCTGATTATTCTTGTCAGGTCTTTTGGTCACAGCAATGAACAGTCGACTAAAACTCTGCTTTGTTGTACACCTGGGAGGTGGTGGGCAACTTACCTGCACCTCACAACTGGTAGTGAAATGAGCAGAACCCCAAACATCCACTTCCTGGGGCTTCAGAGTTGCCTAGTGCCCTCTGCCCCTGGCCCCTCTCCCCTTCTGGCTTTCCCTGTGTCATGGAAGCTGATTTGGTGAGAATAAGGGTGTCCCTAAGACTTCTCAGTAGGGGCCCTGGATAGCTTTCTACCCCCATGATGGCCATGGAAGAGTCTGGGAATTGACTTTGATAATGGCTCTGGGGTCTTTACGGGGGGAGGGAGGGTACCAGAGACTGAACTCGGGGGACACTCGACCACTGCGCCACATCCCGGCCCTATTTTGTATTTTATTTAGAGACAGGGTCTCACTGAGTTGCTTAGTGCCTTACTATTGCTGAGGCTGACTTTGAACTCACAATCCTCCTGTTTCAGCCTCCCAAGCTGCTGGGTGTTACAGGTGTGCACCACCATGCCCAGCAGCTCTATGGTCTTTTTGAGGAGCAGGAATCGTGGGATCTGTACAAACCTGTGGAGCCACCATCATCAAGCTATTTGTTCATCAGAGCCCAGGGCACAAGAATACCTTCTCATGTGTTCTATTCCTTGGAGGTCTTATGAATTAAAACTATGAATTGATTTATAATTAGAATAATACCACCTGGAAGGGATATTGATGTGTGGAGGAGGGTTTATGTGAAGACTTCTGATCTTTCCCATCCCTGAGACGCTGGGCTTAATACCCATATAATGATCATAAATGTCCTATTATTTATAATAGTGTTACCATTGATCCATTACATTAATCATCATGAGTTGATAACTCCTGGAATCCTATGGCTTATTTGTACAACTTTAGAGAGCACTGTAATTTGCAACACAAAAATCCTTTGAGATAGATGCCATAGCCATTCTACATTTGCAGATTCTAGAAGCAGAAAAAAACAACAAAAAACAAAAAACCTCAGTGCCCTTGATGAAGAGAGTTTGCAGTGAACCTACCCTGACTGGGGAGGAACCACCTTTCTGGTCAGCTGTGCCTGCTCATTTCCCTACATAACAGTGATAGGCAAGAATGATGCATGTTAAAAACACGATATGGCAACCACCGTGCTCAATAAGTAACGTGGGTTCCTCTTCCATGTTTGGACAGTCCTTTGATTTCTATCTATTTGTGCTGCCTCACAATCTAAGGCAGGAGTCCTGAGCCCTGGGCTCACACCTTCTCCCTTCTCTGCTGGTTCAAGGCCAATCCAGACCCCATGAAAAACTCCCACCCTTCTGTGGAACAACCTTGCTCCCAAGGAGCCTGGACCTGGCCAGTCAGTGCACCTCAGAACAACCCGGAGGCCAGGCTCCTTGACTTCAGTCATCCCCCACTCGTCTACCTTGATCCATCCCCTCACGGGACCTGGAAGTGGCAAGTGAGTGGGGCTGTGCCTTGCAGCCATCCGTATTCATGGAGAAATGGGTTCTTTCCTCCTCCACTGCAGCAGGGGAGGACACAGCCAATGTTTCCAATGGGCCTCTGTCAGAACATGCAGGAAGGAGGGGTTGGGTGTCTCTTCCTGCCCTCAAGGGACAGACAAGACACTTGAGTCCTGAATGTGACCACACACCAGGTGGGCCCTGCCTGCCTTCTGGCTTCCCCAGGTGGAGGGCCCACGGGGATGCTGTGCCCCTTTCCCCTCCCCTCAGTGTGCACAGTGGGTGGATGGGGCCTACATCCTGGACCTGGACAGCTGTGTTGTCCCACCGGACTCTTCTGGTTCTGCCCCTCCCTTTTCCCTACATCTCCTGGCCGGAGCCCTTCTTTTCTGCTTAGTCCACAATGAACAACAGACTCTCACCCCTTCCACTGGACCCTTTGGCTCTGGAGGGCTGAGAGATCTCGTGTCCATGGAGAATTCTGGTAAAACTGCCCTTTGCAGCCCCATCCCAACTTTCCAGAGTCCATGTCCTGCACCCCCTCCCCCAGCCCGACTGCCCTCCTGTGTGGACCTCCCCTCTCCCAGCTCTGGACTGCCCTCACAGCCTCCCTTCTTGCCCTTGGCCCACTGTGGCAGCCCTCCCTGTGGGGCTGAGCTCACGGGCATGTGTGACAGGAACATCACTTCTGGGGTCACGAGATTCAAAGTCAGAGACGTGTTTCTGCTCCATAAACCCCTTAAGATCTTGGACAACAGCAATAAATAAATAAATAGCTTTGCTGGCCAGTGTAGGAAATCTGCACAATGCAGAAGCAGCACTGTGCCAATGCGAGTCTGGAGTGAGACTGGAAGGAGTGATCATCCAAGTTCTTTTCCAGAAAGAACTTTCTGGAAAACTGAGATACTTTCTGACTCTGCTAATTTTGTGGATCTCTCCATATAAATGCCTCCAGAAGTGCTTTTTCCTGGCGGTTCTGCAGACAACGCTGGACTCAGGCAGCAGAGGATCCAAGGCCAGCCCTGGAGTCAGGTGGGCTCAGCTGCCCTGGCCACCTTTGGCTTATGTGAAAGCAGAGCTGGCACACCTGCTCTTCTTTCTCATGATTGGCACAGACCCCCATTTTCCATAAACTCAGGGAGGGTGGAAAACCTTAAAGGGCAAGAGAAAGTCCTAGTCTGTGCTTCCCCAGGTCTAGGCAGAAGGATCCTGGAGTTGTTTGCATGATTCCTCCCTCGGAAGGAATCCTCTAAGGGACTCTTCTAAGTGTGGAGACTGAGGACCACTTACGCTGCTCACTGCTGTTGAGCCCCTCCCACCCCGTCCCAGCCCTCTCTGCACTGGGGTTGGAGGGACCCTGGGTATTAAGGGAGGAACAGCGGCTTGTCAGTAGGGACCTCTGGGCCACGTTCCAGCCTCTGATCAGGGCCAGGCTCTCATGGGGTGATTTTCCCGGAAGCTGGCAGAGTTTTCCTATCCCAGAAAAGTTGGCTAATCAAAAGGAATGAAGGAAGGAAGGAAATAAGGGAGGGAAGGAGGAAGGGAGGGAGGGAGGGAGGGAGGGAGGGATGACGAAAGGAGGGAGGGAGAGGGGGAGAGAGAGAGGGAGGAAGGAAACCAACCAGTGGGAGGTTTTGGTGGCCATATTTGTGTCCTTCTGAAGCCCTGCTGGTCAGATTCTGGCTGTTATGCTGCTCCTGGAATGCGGGGTGAGCAAGGATTGTATATCTGGTGAGTAAGGGGTAGAACTTCCATCCTCATCCCAGCCTTTCCAGGTCCTTCTAGCTGTTTGTAACTGTGTGTGTCAGAACATGCTGGAAGGAGGGGTTGGGCATCTCTTCCTGCCCTCAAGGAACAGACAAGACACTTGAGTCCTGAACGTGACCACACACCAGGTGGGCCCTGCCTGCCTCCTGGCTTCCCCAGGTGGAGGGCCCACAGGGATGCTGTGCCCCTTCCCCTCCCCTCAGTGTGCACAGTGGGTGGATGGGGCCTACATCCTGGACCTGAGATACCAGGGGCCACAGAGGTGACCGTGTGTGTCCTCTCTGCCCCTCCCTCCCCTGCCTCCTTCCTTCTCAAATGGCATAAAGACCAGTGCTGATTTGACAAAGGAACAGCACCCCCTGAGGTGTTCCCAGCCAGGGCCCTGGCTCTGTACCCAGTCTCTAAAACTATTTCTCCATCATAGTTTTGGGAGCTGCTTTCTGTTGGGGCTCCGCATTTCCCATCATGGAGCCATCATCACAAGACCTGGGTCTGACCAGAGTCCAGGGAGCCACTCCCTGCCTTGGATGAACACTGAAATTCATCATGCACCATTTTCCTCGTAAGAAGATTAATAAGAGTTTTCATGGATATTGAACAGGGCATTCTGGAGTAGATGACTTCTGAGAGCTTCCGCCACTCCTGAGAGTCTGTGAGCCTGACATACCTAAAATTACCTTTAATATGCTATAATTTATAATAATATTTTCAATGTTGCATATCATTACTAATAATGACTGTTATCACTCTGCCTTTCCAATTCGCTGGCTGATCTGCGTAACTCCACAGGACTCCGCAGCACACTTGCTGAGGTCAACACTTACCATTGATACTTTTCTGAAAAGGAAACAGAAGCCAAGAAATAGGCCCCCAACCAGCTCCTCCCACTGAACAGCCCCTCCTCCCAGGAGCGAGTGCATCTGTGTGGGGTTACTCAGGAGCCTCCAGTTCTCCACAGCTGCCCTTCTCCCAAGCCTGCTTAGCTCTCTGTACCCCACAAGCTCCTGAGACAGTCAGCATTGCCTCCTATAACTCCTGCTTTCCTAGGTGCAGGATTCCAGCCTCTTCCCCTGCCAAATCTTAATTCCCTCCCTCTAAGATGGGCCAAGATTGGGAACTTAAGATCTGGTGAATTCCTCCAGAGGTGCCATAATAGACTTTGTAACTCTCTGTCTCTTCTCGAATAGTAGTTTTCCCAGGGCTATGTGTTGTTCTAAAATGAGCAAAAACAACCCGTCTTTGTAAAACCAGAGATCTGGATGCCAGCTTGTGCCCCTCGCAGAAACATGCAGTCCTCAAGGGCATACACAGCAACTGTCATTTTTACTTTAAATTGTTTCTGGTATGCGAGGCCAGCAAATGCATGTTGAATAAGCACACATGGATTTCTCCACCTCTCTCGCTTTTTCTGCTGGGCTCCATCTCCTCAAGGGCAAGGTTCACATGCCAGGATGCAAGCTTTTGACATGAAACCCAAACAACTCCTCATTGTTAATCTCCTCTGCAACTGTGTAAGCAACTTCAGGACAAATCCACCGTCTAGCCGGCTCTTCCCTGCACTACCTCTGTGACCTTGGGCAAGGTTAATCCTCCTTTACCTTAGTTTCCCTGCCCATAATGAATGTAGTAATACCTGGCCAGGCATGGTAGTACATTCTTGCAATCCCAGCAGCTCAGGAGGCTGAGGCAGGAGGATCGCGAGTTCAAAGCCAGCCTCAGCAAAAGCGAGGTACTAAGCAACTCAGTGAGACCCTGTCTCTAAATAAAATACAAAATAGGGCTGGAGTTGTGGCTCAGTGGTTGAGTGTACCCCAGTTCAATCCCCAGTATCAACAAAAAAAAAGGAAAGAAAGAAAGTAGTGATACCTGTTTCATTGTGTTGCTTTGATGAAAAATTGAGATAATCTACATAAAACTCTTAGAAAGTACGTGGCATATAGCAAACTCTCAATAAATATCCGATATGATTACAAATTCAATTTTGCAGTTCAATATTCACCTGAAAATTGCCAACCTTATGTCCACTGAATGAATTTCCTACAATTGGTCTGGATAGTAGGCAGCCAGGCCATCTTTGGGAGATAGAACCATGTCCTCCAAAATTCCACAGCCATGGCTGGGAAGAGCACAAGAGGGGACCCAGGAGAGATGCGGATGTAACTGAGGAATTAAATCCCTTCTTCTTGCAATAGTCCTCCTCAAAAGATGAGCAAGATACTTGCTTGTGACCAGGATTGTTGAGTCCATGATGGAGGGGACAGGTGTGAGGCTCTGAGGTTTCTTCCCAGGAATGTAGAAACAGGGTCAGGTAGATCAGCTGACAGAAGGACCCATGGTTTGGGGAACAGGGACATTTTGGATATAGTTCAGGGGATTCAAAGGAAAGAAAATTAACTATTATCAAGTATTGAAATGTTGAGTTGCTGCTGCGTGGGCCAGGACACATCGCAACCACAGTTCCTGAGCATGTGCAAAAGTAAGGTGGTGAGTTCACCATTGAATCACCAGGCTGGTTGGAGGGACCTGGGGCCATGGGAGGCTGGTATATGGACTGACTGGCCTCAGACCAGAAGGGCTTGGGAATCCTTTGGAGATGGGTGAAATCCTAGCTCCACTTCTTCATCAGTAGGAAACCAAGCATATACCTTCAGGATCCACTGACATCTCAGAGGGACTAGAAGAGGAGATCTTGCCCTAGTTCCAGACAGATGCCAGCCTGTGAGGTCAAGGCCACTGGCTGGACTGCCCAGCAGCATATCCTGCTATTGGATAAAGGGGCCAGAGGTTAATAATCCCCAGAATAACAGTAAAATGACCAGAAGTCTGCACGCTCTTCCCCTGGGTCAGAGAGCAGAAGACAGATGGAAGACATTGTCCAAACTGAGGTCAGGGTCAAGGCCATTGATGTGCCTTATGGCTATGGCAGGGTTCCCAGGACAGCTTTAGAGGTAAAGGCCAGCTCCTCTTTTTGGTCTGGGGAAGCAAGTCAACATTATTCTGCTATAAACTGCAGAGAAGGGAAACTCAGGAGCCTGATTGTCAACACTTCCTGGCTGTGATATGGAGAAGCGTCATGAAGACAACGGAAGCTGAGAACCCATGATCTTTGGTTTAAAGACTGAAAGCACAAATAGAGGTGTTTTAAACATGGAGGTCAATGTTCTTTTTAGATGTTGGGAGAGCAACTTGGGTGGATCTGGTTCTGCTCTGCAAAGGGACAAGCCCCAGGCATTCTGCTGGGAGAGGCTGTCGTGACACAACAAACTTTTCCCGTTGCCAACAGCATCGCGTGGGACCACACTGAGTTTGGGAATCTGGGTGTGATGTTTAAAGCTTCATGTTGAGGTGTTCTGGCTGCTGCCTGCCAACAGTCTTTTCTTTTGAATGTAAGTTTTTCCAGCAGCAGTCTGCAGAAACCCCAGTGGCTGCAAGAGCGGAGGAAGCCCTCAGCCCCAGCTCACTGAAGCCCTGAGAACGTCACTGTAGACACTTGGAGATCAAAAGCCCTGGGAGCAATTGGGCTGTGCTTAAGAGCAATCAATACTCCATACTTTTGGATGATCGCTCCTTTCTATTTTGGGAAGGGGAAAATCTGACACAGTGACCTTTCTCTTACCTGGCTGAAAATTACAACCCTAAAAAAAAAAAAAAAAGTGTGCCTAAGATCTGGGAGAAGTTCAACACTGTTATGATGGAGAAATGAAAAAAACATTTCCTCTGAGGAGAGCCTGCGATGTGTCATTATCAAGGGGGCGGGGAAGGGAGCTGCATTGTCTGCCAGAACACCTGACAATCAAGCATTCCCTCCATCTCTGCCATCTCTCCTCTGCCAAAGATGGGGAGCTGTCAGGAGAGCGAATCTGGGTGGGTAGGTATCTCCCCCGATAGGAACAGCGTTTGGAAATAGGAAGACGTGAGACCATAGGTTTGGTTATAGGAGCAAGCTGGTGTGAGGGTTTTTACCTCCAGGGCAAGACGTTACAGGCTCCCAGGGCAGAGGGGACCCAAGGAGACTGGAGAGGGAAGGCTCATTAACCTAGAGGTCACCAAGATAGGTGAAAGGTGACCGTGGGATGGGCCAGGCAAGGCAGTCTGAATCCTGGAGGAAGGTTCCTGGCCAGAAGGAGAGTATGTTTCAAGCCAATAAGGGCCAGGAAGGCTAGTGTGAGGTCAGAATAAACCACTTAAACAACAGGTTCTTGCCTAAAGTCAAAACTGAGGATCAAATAAAAACCGGGTGCTAAATTCATGGGCGAAACTTGGGAAGTTGTGTCAGCGTAGAACCCAATCTGTAACAGGCTGAAAGGTGAAATGGGGGGGCAGTGTGATGTCACAGACCCTGGGTAAGTTAGCCCCTCTGAACTTCAATTGTTTTATTTTTTTTAAAGGACATAATAACATCTCCCTTGAAAGAATGTAGAAAGGGTTCAGTAAGAAAAGTATGTGAAGTACCAAGCACAGTACTTGGAAACTGTAGGTACTTAATAAGCATTTATCTCTTTCACCTTCAAAAAGTTGCTTTCTAATCAATTTTGCTCTCACTTTAGAGCCGTGCTGTCCGACTCAGTGGCCAGCATTTTAAAGGTGGCTAGCCAGAATTAAGATGTCCTCTAAGCATAAAATACACACCAGATTTCCAAAACTTGGTACAAAAAAATTTCAAATTATTTTTACTAGTTTTATAATGATTGCATGTTGAAATAATACCTTGGATATATTAGGTTAAATAAAATATATGACTAATGTTGATTTCACCTGTTTCATCCTATGGCTACAAGGAAGTCTAAAAAATTACAGTGTGGCTCACATCTGATCCCTTTGGGGTGGCACTGAGGCAGACACAGAGAGAAGGTCTGGGGCTGGGAAGCTGTGTTCAGGAAGCTTTGAGTGTTGGTTTGTCTTCATGGTCCCCTTTTGAAAACACCACCCAGGACTCCACCAACACGGAGGGGAAGTACCCGAGCGCCCCTAGTGGCCAGGTGTGGTAGGGCTGGGAGGGCTGGTGTATCAGGGATAGAGAAGGTGGTGGGCAGTCGGGCCTGGGGATGGACTGCTCCCTTCTCCACCTGGAGTTTCACTCCACAGTACACCTTTACTCCGGGAGGACGGCCCCACCCTCTATTTCAGAAAACTCCCCCGCCTTTTACATGAACTTGGCAGGAAGCAAGCTCTCGCCAGGCAGTAACAAACACAGGTGCAAGAGAAAATGCCATTTCAAAGTCATCTTTAGAAAACCCAGAGTTTCCAGAGAAATGAACAGCAGACATTCACAGACAGGAGAATGTTTTTTTTTTTTTTTTCCTCCCTCCCAGGAAGTGTGGTCGGTAGCTGTTTGGAAAACCATACATTTGACTGTACTTTATCTTTTGCGAGAAGATTGGCATTTATATTCTGACCACAGGGATGTTGCTTTCCCCAACCCCCAAGTCAGAAACATGACAATCAAAAGAGCAAGTACATATCGTGTCACGACAGAGCTCTGCCGGCTGAAGGGCACAGTGAGTTGGCTCTTCCCCTTCCGCTGCCCACCACATCCCCCTGCGGGTCTAACAAAGGCAAAACGTCAGGTGGCATTGGAGACCACTTCCACAATGGCGACGTTTGGACAGGACGAAGGGGTAGGAGTCACAGACCAGGGGGAGGGGAAGGGGAGGGGGAGAGATTTCCCTTCAAGTCGCCCAATTCTGTGGGTGCCACCCTGACAGGGAAGGGATAGCCCCCTGGCACTGGGGGTGGCTTGGAAAATGAACCTGGAGTCTTGGGAGAGACTGGCCTGATCTGCTAATGACCTTGTTAGAACCAGAAAAAGATAGGGGGAGGGCAGAGTAGCAGACAGGAAAAGAAGAACCAAGACAGGAGACGGGAGGGGAGAGGGGAGCGGAGAGAGGGCGGAAGGGCACAGCTGGGTGGGGAGGCTCCTACGTGGAGCCAGAAGGTGGCCCTGCAGGGAGCCCCGCCTCCACCCGCTGGTGCCTGGGAGGCAGGGCGGGGCTTGCCTCCTAGCCTCAGGCCCGAGCCCATCAGAACTTCTACAAAGTCCAGAATGGCCTCACCTGTGTGCTTTTCCCACTGTGGTGGGCAAGTAGAAGGAGGAGGAGGAGGAAGAACAAGAGGAAGAGGGTGGAGGTCCGTGGAGGAGGCTGGGGGGAGGGAGGCGTGAATCGGGGAGACCCAAGGAGGGAGAGGTAGTGCGTTGGCCATGGGGAGAGACGCAGAAGGAGGCAGAGGCCAGGACCACAAGGATGCAGGGAACACCATTCAGGTGTGTCCTCAAGAGTTTCTCCCGGCTCTCTGGGAGTGGGGGGTTAATCCCTAAGTAGACTGGAAGGGTGAGCCTCCCCTCCCACCCTACCCACCTCTAGGGGTGGGTCCTCCTCAGGGAACCATCCAGAAGGCACCCCAGATCCCATCCTGAGCCTCCTTCTTCAGGAACAGACATGGGACAGACCTGGGACACAGAACTGTTCTAGTTGGGGTGAAGACAGGGGCCTGGATCCCAATGCCCCCAGGAGGTAGGCAGCCTCCGCCCTGCCCTGGCTTGGTCACTGATGCTCCATGAGACTGTGGGCCTGTCTCTGCTCTCAGGGAGACACAGGAAGAGCTGAGGGTGGGATGATCACCACACCTCCCCAAGCTCCAAAACTCTGATTCCGATTTCCCTCAAACATCTAGAATGTTCCCTCTGTGCCCGGAGAGGATAGGGACTGCTCTGGCAGCTGGTGCTCCTGGCCCACTGAGCTGGACACCGTGCGCTAGAGTTGGGGAAAGCCAGTGAGTCCTGAGACTGGAAGGGAAGTGGGGGGTCTTCTAGTTCTGTCTCAGGATTTTGCCAGTTAGAAAGCCGAGATCCACAGAGAAAATGTCCTCGCCTGTGTTATTCAGCTGGTGGTCCCTGTGGCTCTGGAAACCACACCCAGAGCTCTGGGCTCAAAATCTGTTGTCCCCTGGTCACCCCTCTCAGCCAGCACATGATCATGGGAACTTCCTGTCCCAGCTTCCCAGGAAAAGAGGCACATGCCCTGAAGCAACCCCAGAGCAAGGTCCCTATGCCCTACAGGCTAGAGCCCCCTCCCTACCCATGTGTAGGTCCCGGAGGTCACCCTCTGGCTTAAGCCACTGTGCTGGGTGAGGGCCTATTTGAGAAGCAAAGGACACTGGGTCACTATCGGCCTCTCCTGCCTCCCAGAGCAGGGCGTGGGGATGGCTGCGGGTAATGAGGGCTCTGGGCAGGGAACTCCACACTCCTCCAAAACAAGACTGAGACCAGAGTCATCCCCACGCCTTGCCAACTGGCCATGGTCACCCACAGCCAGGGAGGACGCTTTCTCGTGTAGAGGGAATTCTCTCGGTTATCTGTGGGAATGAAGAGGAGAAGTCTGGGAAATGGAAACATAAATTAGAAATAAAAACAGCACTGGACCCATGAGCGATCCGAAGCCGCTTGCTCGACGCTACATTGGTGATCAGAAAGACGGAGTCCCCGCCTCTCCAAACACTCAGGGCTCAGCGGACACTTGAGCGAGTCACATTCCCTGAGCACACCCTGCTGGGTGGTGGGGACGGGCCTGGGAAGGTGACATGGGGGGCGGGGGACTGGGAAGAAGGGACGAGAGGCGTCCACCGGGAGACAGAACTGCCCCTGGATGTAAACATCACCATGGAAACTCCACAAGACTTGCCCGAAAAGGTCCTTTGCCCTACTTCTCCCACTCCTCGGGGGTGGGAGGGAGGGTACCACCCGGGGGGCTACACCGTGCTCTCCATCACCCACTCGGAGCTGCCGAAAGTCCCCCGGGCCCCCACAAGGTCACTCTCCTCAAATGGCAAGAGCATGCCATTGACGGAAAGGCTGCGCTTCGTCCAGATGTTTGAGACCCTCCTCGGAGGACTGTAGCCACCGGGGGCCACCCCTCCTGCAGCGGCAGCCACAGCTGCAAAGTCCCCCATGTCAAAGGAGTGGCTGCGTTTGGTCTTGCCCTCCAGGGGCAGAGGGAGCAGGCTCCTGGCCCGGGCGGCCGGGGGCCCTAGCAGTGGCTCTCGGTCTGAGTGTTGGGCCCTGGCTGATGTCCCGGACCCTCTCCCTGCTGGAGTCCTGGAGTCTAGCAGCTCTTCCTTCCTCTGACTCTTGAGGTCCAGGGAAGCAAAGGCCCCCATCAAGCGGTCAAGGTTGGGTTTGGGGCGGGTGGCAGGAGGTGGAAGTCTCCAGGGACCCCGTCCCAGCCCCGCAGCCTCCCCGCTGCCCAGTGAGCTGGAAGAGGAAGAGTCGCTGAAGCCCACCAGCTCGTTCCGCACCACCACCTTGGGCCGCGGCTGCAGGGCTGGCGGGGCTGGCCCAGCGGGCGCGCTGCCTGGAGGTGGAGGCTGGGCCCCATTGGTCTGCGAGTACACGTTGCTGACAGCGGCTGCTGCCATCTTGCTGGGGACCTCCTGATTGCAGATCTTGTAGCGCACCATGAGGATGACGACGAAGACCAGCAGCGTGGCCACGATGATGCCCCCGATGACCAGGATCATGGTGCCACCTAGGATCTGGCTGTGCATGGACTGGCACTGCGGGTAGTCAGCCTTGGTGAAGAACTGGGCGCAGCCCACGATGTTGGTGGCCGTGAGGGTCGTGGCCGTGTCATCCCACATGGCCAGCACGCACAGGTCGTAGCCTGTCCCCGACACCAGGTTGTTGACCACGAAGGCCTTGTTGGAGGCTGGGATCATCCTGGGGAGGGAGGTAGACACAGGGTAAGGGAGGGCGCAGCGGAAGGTCAAGGTGACAGGGACGCAGAGAGCCCCGCAGAACCAAAGAAAGAGCCACCGGGGGAGAGGAGGGACAGGAAAGGGGAGATGGACCGAGGAGAGGAGGAGGAGGACGGGGCAGGTGACAGGCACGGGCACAGAAAACAGTGGGAAAGCAAGGACATGGGGAGCAAGACCCAGGGAGGGGGAGCGGGAGAAAGGCCGTGGAAGAGGAAGCGTGGGGAGTTCAGGGAAGGATATCAGAGAGTGAGGAAGCAGAGGAGGGCAGGAAGCCACCCAGAGGAAACAGGAAATGGATGGTGGAGGTGAGAGAAACAGCAGAGGACAGTGCAGAGGGGACACACAGGGAGAGGCAGGGGGGACACCAGAGGCAGAGATTAAAGGAGCCAAGAAACAAGACTTAGACAAAGGGGCCCCCGCCACCCCCTGCCAGGCCTGCTGCCAACATCCCCCAGTCCTGGGACGTGGGGTGGGGGAGTCAGGTCAGCCCTGCCCTGCTCCAGCCTGTCCTGTTCTCTGGGGCGCCTCAGGACACAGCACTGAGCCCTCTCTGGGCCAGGTGCTGTGCTGGGCCACACAGGGTCCTGCCCTGGGCCACCAGCACTGCCCCCACCTGCAGGGCTCTCTCCTGAGCCAGGAGGGCGGGTGACTGCACAGGGGCCTGTT
Organism: Ictidomys tridecemlineatus; assembly: GCF_052094955.1. Taxonomy (NCBI): domain Eukaryota; kingdom Metazoa; phylum Chordata; class Mammalia; order Rodentia; family Sciuridae; genus Ictidomys; species Ictidomys tridecemlineatus. Next base: position 110,816,385 of record NC_135484.1, on the reverse strand, counting down.
GGGATGGGGATGGGGTGGGGGGGGGTTAAGTAGAAGTGGGGGGAGTGGAGAACCGAGCAGTCCTGCTTCCCCAGGAAAGGGACGGACACTCCCCACTCCAGGCCACAGCAGGTGGCCCCCCAACAACTCTGGGGCAGTTTCTCAGTCAGAAGGACCCTGCGAGGGCCTCCACCTTCAGCACCGGCCTAACGGGGCAGCCGTCTCCCACACTGGGGTCCGTCCACTTCAGCCTGGGCCCCTCCTGCTTGGGCCTTCCAGATACGAGCATGGACGCAAGGCCCCATCTCTAATCGAGGGCCCACTTCTGTTTCCAGGGGTGATGCCTGGATCACCCTGTAAATGCTCCTGCAGAAATCCCCCCTGGGCCTGAAGGAAGGCCCTGCAGCCTCCCTGGTGGCCCCTCTTCTACCCCAACCCCCTATTCCCTAGGACTTGAGAAAGAGTAGGCTCCGTCCCCCCCTCCAGCCCCGAGACGCCATGTGACTGAGATCTCAGATGTGAAATACTGAGGCCTGAACACACCCACCTGAGAGATCAGGGCTGACAGGCAGATAGTGACATCCCGTCAGTGCACGGCCCGGGAGGCTCTGCCGTCCCCCCAGCTCCTGGGTCCTGCTGCTGGGGAAGCCACACTTGGGGAAAGGCCCTCAAGCCCCTCTGCATCCCAGAGGGTTTGGGGCACAAGAGGCCAGAGGGGAGGAGAGGTGGATCTGTCTGAGGACTCCACTGCCACAGTTCTACCTGGCACTGTGCCCTCCTGTGAGAGAGTGCTTAGGGCTTTCATTTCACAGGAGGAACGGCTGAGACTCAGAGAGGGTAAGTGATTACCAGAGGTCACACAGCTGGGACTGCTGGGATGAGGCAGTTTGGGGACTTCAACTTCTGGGCTTGTGTTGGATATGGGGATGCATTTCTTCATCTCGAGTCCTGTAGGGCCCATTGCAGCTCACTCTCCACCCATAGGATCCCTAGCCCCCAGGACACAGCCCAAGGATCCCTATGTGACCGATGTTCCCGGGGACACTGGCAATCCCCAAGCCCAGTTCCTCCTTCCTGAGGCTATAGATGCAACTTGTCGAGGTTGGAGCTGGGCACACCCAGAATGATGACAGTGGTAAGAGCAACTAGCAGCTGGCACCTGACTGCCAGGCTCTTGTGGTTCCCTGTGCCCATCAACTTGGCTCTCCAGAAGCTCTCTAGGTGGTCGCCGCCATGGTGCTCCTTCTGCCATGGGGGACACAGCCCTGATGCAGACCCCAGGGGCCCAGCTGCCGTTGCTGTGAATCCCTGCCCTCCACCACCTGGAGGGCTCGGGTGGCTTGAAAAAGCAGAGCCACCAGAGGAGGGGGGCATGCTGCGTGTGGACACCTACAGCCACATGGCTGTCCCCATCACTCCTGCATTTGACACTCCCAACCACCCAGCACAGGACCTGCCTCGAGACCCCTGAGGTCATCTCCATGTGCACCCACCTTCTGGGAGGCAGGCGCTGCTACTATTGCTGTCATTACTAAAATGACAGTGAAATAAGAGTGGCTCCCAGGGCCTTGCCTTGGGCCAGCTCCATCCTCAGCTCTTCAGGGAGCATGAATACTCACATAATCCTCCCAGCAATTGTCCAGAGGTAGTTACCACGATGGCATCTCCACGTTATAGACAAAAAACGGAGGTACAGAAAGGTTATGCTACCTGCCTGAGGGTGCCCAGCCATAGCCTGGGGCCCCAAACCAGGCAGTCTGGCTCCATGGCCTCCACTCCTCTCAGACACTGCTCATCTTCCTGCTGTCCCTGGGTGACTTTGGAGCCCTGGCTGCTTCCCAAATAAGGGAAATCATAATGGAATGAAAGCTAGTTGGACCAAGCTGCTCTTGGAGGTGCCATTGGGTGAGGCTGGTTCCTGGCAGGCTGCTGGCACTGGGGTTGCAAGGTCTGCCTGGAAAAGCCCCCCATAGTATCTAGCTCAGCAACAAGGCAGGAGGAATAATCCTGCTTCCCCAGACAAGGACCAAGAGCCAGGAGGCAGCTCCTGGATCCTCTGCCCCTGTGGGATGTGTGTGTGTGTGTGTGTGTGTGTGTGTGTGTACAGGTGTGGCATGTATCTGGTGTATGGTTGTATGTAGTGGGTCTGGGGTTGTGTGTGTGTGTGTGTTTGTGTGTGTGTCTGTGTGCATGTGTGTGCTTGCCCATGCATCTGGGCAGGAGATGTCAAGGAGAGCCAGAGCAGCTGACTCAGCAGGCCCCAGCTGGCAAGGTCAAGTTCATCTCTGTTAACACCAATAACCAGGACTTGCAGAGCCCTTACCTGGGGCTGGGAAGTTCCCATGCATATCGCATTTAAGCTCCTGCAAACCCCTGAGGAAGTTAGCATCATTCTGATTCAGAGGAAGAGGAGGCCGAAGACTTTGCACTCTTCCCTGGGGGAATGATGGAGCGGAGACCAGATGGGCTCCACTGGGATCCCACCCTTCTTCATCTGAAGCTAGGCCACTCCTGGCTCCAGGTAGCAAAGACAAGCCACATGAAAAAGTCACACAGAATGGCCACTCTTCAAATTCTAGTGACAGAAATGGAATTCCCTTGCCAACCACGTGCTCTGTACACCCCATCACACCCCCAACAGAGCCATCTGCTGACCCTGGCTGCACTGGGGGCCTGGGCTCCGCCTCCTGCCCACCTGTCCCTCTCTGGGAGGTAGTTCTACTACCTGAAGGCCCCCCGCCTCCCGATGCCACACGCAGGCCCTGCCTGGACCTCTCCACTTCTGGTCTGGACAGAGGCACAGCTGCCACACAGATGCTCTGCGTCGGGAATGCTCCTAGAAGTCCTCTCAGCCCCACCATCTCCAGAGTGATCCACCCAAGTCATGGCTGTGACTGTGTCCCTTGCCACTGATGTGCTGGTCAAGGTCGAGCCATGACCTACAAGAGACAGTCACAGCCACAGCCTGAGCATCACCTCCTTGTCGTCCCACCTACACAACCTCCAACTTTGCTTACTTAGGCAGGAAAACATCCCAGGATCAGTGGGGGCTTGTCGGGCAGAGGGCTCAGTGGCAGAGGGATAATAACTGAGGGCATTTACGAAAGGACCCATTGCAAGGAGGTGGGTAGGGCATGGGGACCACAAGGGAACAGGCAATAACCCAAGGCTAGTGTCACCTAGCTGTCATCCCCTGCTGTCCAAGGGAGGACAGAGAATCACAGAAGTGGATCTTGCTCATACGATGGCCCACAGAAGAATCCTGTCCATGAACTGTTTATTCCTGCTCCGTGATCAGCTGCCCAGAAATTGAGAGTAGGCATTACAGTTGTGAGCAACTTGACATGGGTTGTCACATCCAAGCGCATTGACGGTATTTTCTAATGTCTGTTATATAATTCCAAAAGCATTCAGACAGGGAAGAAACAGAGCTGGTCCTTTTGGAGGAATCTGAGAAGCAGCAAATGAGAGCACAGTTCCTTAGCCTCAGCCCTCAGGACCCCCCTGGCCTGGCTAAGTCCTGGCCGGGCCTTTGCCCTCTGCACTGCAGGATGTTTGCAGCACCCTGGCCTCCAGGCCTTGCAGTCCAGAACACACCCCCAGCTCTACAAACCAAAAATGTCTCCAAGCATTACTGAATGGCCTCTTGGGTCAAAATCACCCCTCACTGAGACACAATGGCCTACAGGATTGGGGTGATGGAGTTTGCAGGGTCACTTCCTGGGGTGGGGACCAGACAAACAAGTAGCCCAACCTCCCTCTTCCAGGCCCAACCTTCTGCTGCTCTTTTCCATGGCAGAAGCCCACTGAAGGCAGAGCCCTTGGTCACAGTGGTCAGCCTTCCACCACAGCAAGGTGCAGGAGGGGAGAGTGCACTTGGGGTCAATGACATTAACTGAATAGCCAGAGGTCTCCGCCCTGTCTAGGAAAACCACATTCCTGAAACCCTGATGCATTTCCCTGCATCACATAAACTGGCGACGTCTCTGTTAGCAGAAAATATGAATTGCTATTTTAAGTTAAGTTGCTCCAACGTGTTAAATTTAATTAAGCTCACACACTCTAAAACACAATTTGAAATTGCAATACCGGCGCCTACCCGGGAAAACAAAGCAGGCCTAAATGGCTGTTTCTGAGTCAGTCTCTTCCTCTCCCTCTCTCTACCCCCCGCCCCCACTCCCTCTCTGTGTTTTTATTCATTTGGCATTTGTTCATTCAGCTGAACACTATCCAACAATCTTCAGCTGACCCCAGAAGTTTAAGAAGAATTCACAGGCAAGAGCAGCCCAGTCATCCTGCTGTTTTCTCTCAAATTTGCTTTCCTTCTTTCCCTGGCCCCCTCCTTAACCGCTGCATGGCAGGGAACTACATTTCCCATGCTCCCTTGCTCTTCCCAGGTTCCTGTGCCCTGGGTCTGCTGGGTCCAACTGGCCAGTGCAGGCTAGAGGGTGGGAAGAGGGAGAAGCTGCTGTGACACAGTCCCTCTTCCTCTTCTTTCTCCAGTGCTTTCTCCCTGATAGCCTGAGTCCCCTCTAGGAGGCTGGCTCCCTGGTTCCAGCTCCTTCCAGAGAGATCTGGATCCCTGTCCTGCTGACACCCCCTCCTTATGCTCTTCCAGCCTTGGATGGGGCGGGGCGGTCACTTCTCACCTAGGCTCATCTGTGGTGCTCCCTGTCTCCTGGGTGACCCCCAGCCACTCCATTATCCGCACAAGTTCTTGCTCCGAAGTCTCTTTGGAAAGACTCGAAGGGCTCTTTCCCCCTCTCTGACGGAATCCTGAGTGACACAGGAGGTAGCTTTGACGGGATGCCAACATCCCATTCACACCATCTTTTCCTCGTAGGTGGAGTTAGACTATCATTCCTCCACGCCAGCGGCTCACATCTTGGCACTGCCTGGTGGGACTGCACCTGGGGCATCCCTCACACGCCCCAGGTCTCCATGCACTTGGGCCGCCAGGTCCAGTGCACTAGCACAGGCACAGGTTGGTCCCCTTGCATGTGGGGGTCCCTCTCCCCAGAAAGGCCATCTCCTTCTCCACCCAGGTCCTCACCCTCTGAGGCTGATGCAGATATCATTTCTGACCCCAGCCAGAGCATGTCCCGCTGCCTCTCCTCAGCCCTCCGCGCCTTCCCCTCAGGGCCCTTCTCCCTGGTGACGGCTGGTTCATGCTGCCACCTCCTTGAGGACCAGTTTGTATCCTGTCCCTCTTTGTACCTCTGGACTCGGGGTCTGGGTTGCTCTTTGGGGGACGTGTGCTTGGTTAGGTGCTGAGGGCGGAGTCCCTTTGTGCATGGGGAGGGGCTTATTGAGACTCACTGGGGACTAGTGCTAGGCTCTCAGATACCGCTGGCCTGTGACCTTTCTGCAGAGGGTCTTCTGTGTCCTTCAGGCTCACTGCGTGGGCTCCTGAAGGCTATTCATTGATGTGCATGTATGGGTTTGGGATGCATGAGTGGAGGGTACAGGTGAGTGTGTGTGTGTGTGTGAGTGAGTGTATGGGTGAATGTGTGTGTGGAGGGGAGGTGTTTACTCCTGGATCGTTTGTAAGGGTCTGGTCCCAGGCAACATTAGCCACTGTTGGGCCCCTCTTCTATCCAGGCCTAGCCCTAGACTCCCACATTCCCTGACACTGGGAGGGGTCACCCCATGTGACCTCCCAGAGACATCTGCAAGCTGGTCCTGCTCTTTCTTAGCAGCATAGTTTACCCCCAGAATACACCTCTGGGGCCTCAGGGCCCAGGATTGGGGGTGGGAACAGGAATGGGGGGGATTCTGAGTTTCCCCCTGGGCCTCATGGTGAAGCGTAAATGACCACCAGCAGCCACCCTCCCCTCGTGGGCCCCTCTAGACTTCTTCCCCAGCCTCCCTTGCAGCTAGGGATGTCTGAGGACAGTTCATTCTGGCAAATGGAATGGGGGACACAGTGTGCCACCAGCTTTCTAAGAGCTGGAGAGCCTCCCCCACATGCTCCTTCCTTCGCCCCTGGACCTTGCGGTAACCTGGCCTTGATAAGCCCTGAGGGGAGCTGCAGACCCACCCTGAGCCTGCGCACGAGGAGGGTCTCCTGCCTGGCCTGGCACGCCACGCTGAACATCAGGAGGCCAAGAAAGACATCAAATCCTTTTTGCAGCAGCCATGAACCTCCCCCAGGAATGCAGCCCCCAAGAGAAGATAGGTGGGCGGAGTCGCTGGCCTTGTGCAGCTGTGTGTGTGTGCGTGTGGGGAGGGGCTGTATAGGGTGCTTTTGTAGGGTGCTGGTGTCTACGTAAGAAAGCAGCTCCTTCCTTCCCTGAAGTTGTCAAACACCCCTTTTATCTCCCCCAGCACCTCCCCTTTGCAGAAGCTCTGCCCCCACTCCCCTCCATCAGCCATGCGCACAGCTGCCTGCTGAGCCCAGCACTAATTTGGAGAGGACACGTCAAGCTCCTCGCGCCCCTTCCCTGGCTCGGCATCCTCATTACCAGCCCTTCATGGACCCGCGGCCTGCCAACCTCTTCAGCCGCCTTCACATCTCCGACCGCATGAAAGAGCCTCATTAAACCCAGACGAGAGGCCCTGACTTTGCAGCCTCTCCTTCCTCTGCCGAGCCCCTAAGGGGCCTGCTGGCTTCCCTGCACAAACCCAAGGCAGGAGAGGAGATTGGATGCTCTATCTGCACACCCTGCATGCGGTACTTCCTGTGAGGCTGGCACTTCCTGCAGGCAGGGTCTCATTCTGCAAACTGACTCTGATGCAGGAATGTTGCCCCACATTGCAGATGAAGAAATGGAGGCTGGGCAGGTAGGCTGCCTGCAAAGGCCTGCCAGGCCACCCAAGCAAGACCTCCCTTTGCAGTGTTACCCGCGAATCCTCCAATTCCACAGCCTCAAAGTCCAACCAGCTGTGGATTGGAAATATTTGAAGGAAAAAAAAAAACCCTGTATACAGACTCTTTTTCTCGCATCGTCTTAGGTGCTATGAATAATCTGGAGATGACTTAAGAATACAGGAGGATGTGTGTAGGTTATATGCAAATACTATGCAGTTCCATATAAGGGACCTGAACATCTGAGGATTTGGGTAACTGCAGGGGTCCTGGAACCAGTTCTCCTCAGACATTAAAGGATGACTGTACTGTTTTACTTAAATTGAACTAAGCAGAATGAGATTTTGGCAGGAAGCAAGTCTTTGAGTCAAGCCAACTGTTTGATGGCAATTATCAAAGAAGAAGACATGTTACTTTGCAGTAACAGGTAACGGTTACTGAGCATCTACCATTTGTCAAATGCCGTTCTGAGTATTTTACATTATTAATTAATTTAATTTGTATAGCAGCCTGTGAGGGAGGTGCTATTCTCATCCCCATTTTACAGAAGTGAAAATTGAGGCTCAGAGAGGTTATGAGATTTGCCCAAGTTCTTGCAGAGTTTTGTGCTCAGCCAAGATGAAAACCCAGAACCCTCGTATTTTCTCAAGCTATATGGAAAGTACATTTAATTTTATTCCCCATTTTAGAGATAGTGATTAAATGAACTTCCTGAGGTCACACAGTCAATTGGAACAGAGATGGGATCTGGTGAGGGATGATGGCGGTCTCAGGGCTTCATGCCAGTGGGAGGTCTGAGGGAAGTAAAGAGCCACGTGAATACCTGTGGGCACAGTTTTGGGGCAGAAGGAGCTGCCTGGAAAGGCCATGCAAAGGCCCTGAGACAGGAACAGTGAGGAGGTAGCATGGCTGGAACAGAGATAGAAAGGGAGGGTGGTAGGGAATGAGGTCACCAAGGCAGTGGCCAGGAACCAGGTTCTAGAAGGTTTGCAAATAAGTTTACTCTTATGTTCCACCTCTGAGGGTTTTTTGGGTGCCAGTGTTGAGAAGGATTCTGAGGTTGCATTCAAACTCTGTAGGACGGAGTGCTGTGCATCTGGAAGACCCCGGGCCCCATATTTGATGGTCCAGGGATTGGAGGAGTCAAAATTATCAGAATTACCAGTGCAAGGCGTGGAATCCCCTCTACTGGTGCCAAACGCTGGCCTTGCCTGAACACTGGCCCTGAGTGAGGACCGGAGGAGGCGCAGGGCTGCTCTTCAGAAGGGTGGAGTGTGGGGAGCCTCAGGGCCCCAAGGGTCAAGCCAGGGCCCGGGATGAGGAGCTGGCTGTGACCCTGCTCACTGCCTTTGCCCCTCCTGAGAACACGGGACCTCCCAAGTGCCCCTGCCTTGGTGGCTCCACGGCTCAGTGAGCCAAGGAGACACTTCCTTCCATCAAGCCTGAGATTCTGAGACGAAGCGCCCAGCCGAGGCCTCCAGCCTCAGGTGCATCCAGACCTTCCTTCCACAGCCCCGGGGACTGCAGGCAGAGTTAAATGTCAAACCCCTGCCTCTGGGTGTCCTCCCTTGCTCCCCTCCCTCAGCTGCATCTCCGCAGCAGTCAGAGGGATACAGTTAGAACACAGGTCAGTCCTGTCCTTCCTCTGCTTGGTGCCACCCCAGTGAAGCGCATCTCATGTCACCCAGAGTCCTCCATGGTGCACAGGTCCCAGGTGATCTGCCTCTCACCTCACGGATTCCCTCTCCAAATACTCCCCCTGCTCACTCTGTAACCTTGGCTGCTGGCGGCTCCTCAGACCCCCCCAGGGCTTCTTGCCACAGGACCTTTGCACTGGCTGTTCTCTTTGCCTGTATGCTCTTCTTCCAGGTAGCTAGATGCTCACCTACCTACCTTCTCCAAACTTCGGCTCTAATGTCTCCTCAGGGAGACCATCTCAATCACCCTATGTGAGCTTCCGCCCACCTCTACCCTGGCTCCCCCAAGCCCTCTACTCTGTTCATTTTCCTCCATTGCCCTTTGCCTACAGAGATCATCTCTCCCTCCCTGTGCTTCCTGTTTGGTGTCTGTCTTTCTCTCCTTCCACTGGAATGTCAGCTCCCTGAGGTCAGAACTTTTCCTCTTTTGTTCCTGGATTTCCCCAGGGCCTAGAACAACACATAGTAAGCCCTTGACATCCTGAGGTGTCTTAGTGTCCTCTGAATGTCCTGTTTCTGTAAAATGGGGCGTTCGTCACCTTTGCCTTACAGGGTGTCCTGAGGATTCAGTCAATTACAATTCATGAAGAACCCAGGTCAGGGTCTGGCACAGAGGAAGGTCTGCGTGAGGATGAGCCACATATAGGAGTGGGCACTGCTTCACCCCCACAACCCAGAGAGAGGCATCCCTGGTTCATCAAGCTGGAAGCTGGAGATGGACAGTGCCTGGTCCTGACTGAGCATGCAGGGAGCCATGTTGGATGTGGCACTTGCAGGGAGCCATGTTGGGTGTGGCACTTGCAGGGAGCCATCTTGAGTGTGGCGCTTGCATACTGACTGATGTGCCACTTGTTTTCAGCAGACACAAGGATAAAGCCCTGGCCACTACTGGAAATTAGGCCACAGTGATCTGAGACCCAGCAGGCTGTCTCTGCACCCATCTTCCCAGAGTAAGAGCTTACCTGGAGACAGGTGAACTGCCCCATCAGGAAGGCCCTGCCTTTGCTTCCTGGCTGGGGAACCAGGGCAGATCCTGCTGCTTGTGCCTGTGTGGCAGCTGCTGCTTCAGGGTGCTCCTTCACAGAATGGAGAAAGCCAGGAGGTTGGGGACAGGTACCAGTAATCACTACCAGGGCTCCAACCCCTGTGCCACCAGTGACCAGTTGTGTGACCTTGGGCATGTCATTTAACCTCTCTGTAAAAGGGGCAGGTGATGGAGTCCCTCCCAGAGTTGCTGTGGGCTTAGATCTGGGTTTGTCTAGGTGCAGCCCTGGGCCTCCCGGGCCCTTCTGTCCAGCACTGCCTTTGCTGGCTCTCAGCTGGCTGCTGGCTTCTTTCTAGTTCTCCTGCTCATCTCCACTCAGACCACAGGAACAAGAGGGGCCCTGACAGTCACCGGATTCCTCAGTGCCTCAACATAGGCCCCTCTGGCTGCAGCACTCTGCTCCTGCACTTCCTGGGACACACCAACTGCTGCCCCCTCCCAGTTCTGGGCAACGCCCAAGGCTCCATTCTGATGCTCAGCTCAGTGGGCTATGTTCTGAAAGCCTGCTCCTCCCCTCCTCAGGGACCACCCCTCTGTCCCTAGTGCAACCCCAGGGGTCCACCTGGAAAGCTCCTATTTCTTTTACCCCTGGCTGACTTTCTCCAGTTGTGAGGCCACGCCACCCCACTTCTCCAGAATTAGCATCCCATCCTCCCCAGCAACAGACAGGCACAGATCCCAGTGCTTCTTAGCTGCTCCCCTCCCGTCAAATGACTTGTCTTTGGACCCACTCTCCCCGTCAGATGTCACGCTTCTCAGGGCCACTCTGAATTCCCTGGGAGCTGCCATCTCTGGGTGGCCCACACCCAGCCATCGGCGAAACCCCCGGGGGCTGCTCCTGAGACTCCTTTCTCTTTCTGTGCTCTGTCGCCATGGGCTGAGCCCACCAGGACCAGCCCCCTTATCCCATGCAAGGCCTCTGTCTGTCTCTCCTTTCTCTCTGTCTGTCTTCATCCAGGTCTTCACAGATGTGGGACTTCCCTCTGGATTCATTCCTCCTCAGCCTCCACCCACACAGGGACTGGTTTAGCGTATCTTAGAGGAAAGACTGTGGACTTTGGAATCAGACAGAAACTTCTTCCAAGACCAGTCCTGCCTCTGCCTAGCTGACGCCAGATCATTTTTCCTCTCAATTTCCTCACATGTGAAATGGGATAGCAAAGCCAACCTTCTGCGAGAAATGACGGGCAGTGGGGACAAGCACACCTGTCCCTTCCCGGGGCCTTTCAGAGCCACAGCAATGATGGCTACGATGACAATAGTTGCCATTCATCTCCTGGAGGAGCTGAGAAGAGTTTGCTCAACAAGTCATCGTTTACAGAAAAACGCAGAAGATGTCAGGTCAATTACACCTCGTCACAAACAGAACAGTGGGAGCCGAAGGTTCCCCACCAGCTGTGTCCAGGATGTGCTAGGACAACCAGCTGGTGCCGAGTCAGCATCACCCAACACGGAACCGGATGGCACGATCCACCTCCACTCGCAGACCCGTGATTTCACGAGGCAACACCCAGGGGCAAAGCCAGAGCCAGCATCCTTCAGAATGCCACCACAGTGCTCTCTTCAGCACTCATAGACTAAAAACTGGAACCTTACAGAGGAGACGAGTGTGACCCCTGTGAGAGGTGACATGCACGTCTGTGAAGCTGTCACCATTTTTTGGTAAAATTCGGATACATGCTACAACCGGGATGAACCTGGAAGACATTGGGTGCAAATGGACAGATACTGTACACAAAGCACCTAGCGTGGATGCACTCAGAGAGACAGAGGGTGGGAGGGTGGCTTAGGGGCTGGTGGAGGGGGACGCGGTTGCTGTCTGAGAGTGCTCAGTCTCACACTGGGGTGATGACTCCTAGAGACGGACGGAGGCGATAGTTACACAACACGAATGAACTCAATGCCAGCAAACTGTCACTTAAAAGTGGTTAAAATAGTCCCTGCTACACGCGTACATTTTGTACCTCTCTCTCTCTCTCTCTCTCTCTCTCTCTCTCTCTCTCTCTCTATATATATATATATATATATATATATATATATATATATATAAAATGTTATCACAAAGCAAATTGTGCCGGGAAGCAGGAAAAACAGGGGTTGCTGGGAATCTGGGTGTCGCTCCAGCAAGGCTGAGGACGCTTGGTGGCCAGCAGTGCACACAGGGGCTGCTTAGTTCTGTTGCCCAGGCTGGCTGGCCCTGTCAGACCTGGGGCCACAGGCAGCATTGGAGAAGGTGCCCAGTGGGGAGAGTGGCCCCTGGCCAACTGCTTGCTCTTCTCCATAGTCATTGAGAGCTGAAGACTGGGGCAGTTTCAGCGCAGGACATGGCAGGAATCCAATGCCCAAGAGGAATTGCTGAAGATTAAAACCCAGTGACTCGCAGCACCTGGGCCTGAGTTCAAACCTTGCTCTGGCACTGACTAGCTGTGTGATCCTGGGCAGATTACCTGAGCCCTCTGCCCAGGAAGCCTACCCCTCCTTTATGGAAATACTGTGGGCATAAAACCAAGTGTCTGAAGGTCAAGTTCAAATCCACCTCCGCCATCTGCCAGCTGAGTGACCTTGGACAAAGAGATGTTTCTCTCATCTGTGAAACAGGAAGACCCACATTAGTACCTGCGCCTCAGGACTGCTGAGGAGCCCAAAGAGACGCATCCCTCCTGGGACAGGCTGCAAGTGGCAAAGCATGCACCAGTGTGAGCTGTCACTTTTATATCCCGAGGATATTTGGTATGACAGCTTGGTGGAGAAACTGGCCAGTGCTTTCTTGGGGGCTGACGCATGGCCTGCTGGTCATCTGGCTTGCAGAGCTGCTGCATCATCTGCCCGCTGCCTGGGCCCCTGGAGAAATGCCCTTTCCAGCAGTGGTCAGGTGGAGCCCACTCAGCACTTCCCTGGGCTGGTTCTGCTGATCCTCCCAGACACCACATCTGCAGCGAGCAGACAGGAGGGAGGAAAGGGAGGAGGCGTGGCTTCAGGAGGGAGACCGCCAGTGGGCAGCAGGGAGGCCACTCTATCCAGACAACTGCAGCCTCTGACAGAGTCCAAACCCAGGAGCCCAAGGAAAGGAGGACGGGGACAGAGCTGTTCCCACCTACTAGACACCTAGGTTCAGGCTGGGTACCAGAGCCTCGAGCAGTAGCTCTGTCATGAGCCCTGTGTGACCTGGGACCCTGTGTGAGTCCCTTCTCTGTACTTCCACACGCAATTCTGACATTCCAAGTTTCCACAAGAACATCACCAGAGGGGAAGGGGTGGGGGAAGGGCAGGCGGGGCACAGCCATAGAAGGACAGTGGGAAGGCAGGGACAGGTCCCTAAGCTCACATGATTTAGCACCAAAGGAACCTGGGCTCTGGGCTAAATCCTGACTCCACAGCTTCCCGCTATATCTTTACCCTGTTCCTGGATTTCCCAGAAAGCATTAGTCTTCCTTTTTTTTTTTTTCTTTTTTGATACCAGGGATTGAACCTGGCGTGCTTCACCACTGAGCCACATCCCCATCCCTTTTTATGTTTTATTTTGAGACAGAGTCTTGCTAAGTTGCTTAGGTCCTTTCCCTAAGTTGCTGCGGCTGGTTTTGAACTCATGATCCTTCTGCCTCAGCCTCCTGAGTTGCTGGGATGACAGGCAGGGGCCACCATGCCCAGTTAGTCTTCTTGTTTGTAAAAGTAGTTGCAATCATAACTGCAGTGGTGGGAACATTACAATCAAAGTATGCAGAGCACCGACATCAAAAATAGCTCCATCACCCATGTATGCATATAGCGAATGCTTTTTTCCTCTATCATCTATCAATAGATGAATCAATGGTTAACTTATCTAACTGTCCATCATTTTTACAGGCAACATTGGCATCACCACCCTCTCAGCAGGAGCCCTCTGGTGGTGAAGGCGAGCCATGCCAGATGGAGGGAGCCTTGGTCTGGTCCTGTGCTGGGGGAAGATGAGCCTCATCAGGCACCTGACTCCTTATCCAGGAGCGTGGAGGCACCCCTCCGGCTGGGAGGCACACAGTCCTAGTTTTGGTTGAGGGTAACTAAGAGCAGCAGTGTCATGACCCCATTCGCAGGCGTCTCCTATGGTATGAAGAACACAGACCAGAGCCACAGACTGTGTCCCTCGAGGATGCATGCAGGCCTGAGACCTTTTCATTTAGTCGTGGTCACGTGAGTAAATTACACATGAGAAAGTCGCAGACTTGCTTTCCATGAGGTGCTCGGTCGGTCTGAGGCCCCAGAACCTGGTGCTCTGTCCCCGTCTCCTGCTGTGGCTGGGCAGAGGGAAGGACGCTGGGGAGGAGTCGCCTTGCTCCTCTCTGGCACACTCACACCCACGCAGGAGGGTGGCAGTGAAGCCGGGTGTGGGTGGAGGAGAGCTGTGCGTATTGGCCAGTGTGTTTGTGAATGTGTGTGTGCGTGAGTGAGTGTGTGTAAGTGTGTTCACCGTTAAGTGTGGAAGCAACCCTGGGAGAGCAAGCAGAGGCAGGAAGAGGCTCTTGGTTCGGGCTGTGAGCATCTGTGAATGTGTCCCCAGGGGTGAACCCTGACACAACATCTTTCCAGGGGCCACCGTACCCTGCCCCCCACCTCCACTCTAGCCACCCTGGCCCCCTCGCAGGGTCCCGATGCTCTCCAGCCTTGGGGCTTCTCCCTGATGCTCCCCTGCCTGGGATCCCTTCCCAGAGATTCCCTCCAAGTCAATCCCCGGAGGCCACCCTATTCAATGCTGTGATCTTTCCACCACCCAAGTCCCCTGCGCCCCTCCCCTGCTGTGCCGTTTCCTTTGGCACAGCTGGTCCCCTCCCTGCACCTCCATCCTAGCGGGCTCGAGGATGATGCTGTAGCCCGGTCCTTCCAGGAAGAGGAGCCTCTCTTGTTGTCCTGCTTCCTCATGTGTCCCCAGCACTTGGAACAGAGTGTTTCCTTTATAGTGTATTTGCTTCATTTTTAACACGGGGATGATGGCAGGAGATCGCCACTTCCTAGACGGGTTTCATGAATGTGTAAGTAAAAGTGCTGAGTACGGAGCTTGGCACACAGCTCAATGGATGTGTTGGCACCACAGCTTGGGGGTGAGGGTGGGATGAGCCTCCGTGGGGAGGATCCAGCCAGGCGGGAGGATGGGGTGGTGCTTAGGAAACACCCCTCCTCATTTCCCACCCCACCCCACAATTCTTAGGAAAGAAACTCCCCGAATTCCCCAATTAATGGAACACATAGTTTTGGGCCCCCTTTGGGTTAGGAGGTGTGTTATCAGGCAACTTGTCACCTATTTTGTTTTGTAAGTCAAGGTAAGAAGCAAGCACACCTTCCCAGCCCTGGGCTGCGCCACCCTGGGTCCTCTGGGTGGTTAATGGAACATGACGGACAGCAACGTGGTCACGGAGCAGCTTGGACCCTGCAGGACCTGGAGCTCTGGCTGGGAGCAGGAGACTGGGTCCTCCTCCCAGTTCTGTACCCCAATCAGTGCTCTCCTCCTCTGGAGCTCAGCTCTCCCTAGTGTGGTGAGGGGTCGGAGTCAGACCATCTCTCAGGTAACTTCCTGAGACTCATCCATCTAAAAATGTCCACGGAGTACCTGTCACATGATAGGTGGAGCTGTCCTGGGCCCTTGGGTACAGCAATGACCACAACCAAAATCCTGGCCTTAGGGGGCTGGAGATCTGGGAAGGTGGAGGGAAACGGGGCACGCTGCCATCTTTCTTTGTGGGTAACTCATTCAGTTAGAATTGGGATGTGCCAGGGACAAATGAAGAGGTGTTTCAGCAGGTTAAGAGAGAGGAAGTGTCAGTGAGGGGGACAGGCTGAGCCCCACCTGGGTGTCAGGCTAAGTGGGACGGGAAGGTGACATTGGAGGTGAGGGACTCCTTACATTCTAGAGGTCTGTGAATCTCACTGACTCTCAGGACTGCTATAATCCAGAGTGAGTACCATCTGGGGTCCCCCGGAGCCCCCACATCTTCTCTCCCTCCACCTGTGTGCATGCGGATGCCTGGTGGCCCAGCGGGTGACAGGGTGGAAGACAGATCGGGCGAGTTCCCCAGAGTGGTGAGTGATTTACCACCGTCTTTACTCACACTCCTGTATTTCAGGCTCCCGTGGCTCTGATGGAATAAATATGACCTTTTATTCTTCACTTTGCTTAAGACTCAAGGTCAACAGCCCAGCTGTGATCTATGGGCTGCTTCCTCCATTGGGCGTCCTCTGGCGGGGAGCCCCATGGCTGTCAGAGATTCATGGTGCCATCCTCCAGCCCCGAACGCCCTCGGGAGCTCTGGGGGATGCTGGCGCCTGCGGGGCAAAGGCCAAACCATAAATCTCCTCCCTCTCTCCCAGGCCCGCCCCATCACTGGGGTGGACCACGACCCGATTCATCTCAGCCTGGGGAAGGCGGTAACGGGGAGGGGCAGCCATGGTCCAAATGGCGCATTATAAATGAGAACTCTCAAGGGCATGGCCAAGCCAGGCATGGTGGCCCACGCCTGTCATCCAGAGGCTCAGGAGGTGGAGGCAGGGGAATCGTTTGGAGTTCAAAGCCAGCCTCAGCAACTTCGAGAGACTCTGTCTCAAAATAAAATATTTTAAAAAGAGGCAGGGGTTGTAGCTCAGTAGTGAAGCGCCCCTGGGTTCATTTAAAAAAAAAAAAATCCAGAGGAATCAGATGGTTCCTCCAGGCTCTCTATGCACTCTGGACCTCCTGTTTCCAATCCAAGACTTTATCAGGCATCACCAGCACTGCCTGGATGTTCTTCCACTTGTCTAACTTAGAATCTTCCTGAAGCACCCACTTCTGTCATATGACAGCGCTGGCTTCATGAAAGAAGGTTCGATTCGTGAGTAATTGCTAGGGAGTTTTTAAATTAAAGAGACAAGACTCTTACTACCTTTAATACCAGCTCCGGGACGGCTTCTCCTAGCTCCCGCCTCCAGCCACCTAATGCGGTGGCGAGGTTTACAAAGAGACTAGAGAGAGAGAACACACCAGGGAGTGAGCTTTTATTGGGGAACAAAAAATTCAAGGGAAAATCCCATCCAATGAAGGTTAAAGGGGGCAGCATCCCAAGGTCAGGGGTGACGACTGGGTATTCGGGGCAGTGGCCAGACACGCCTCTGCACAGATAAGCCCTCTGACCTGGGAAAGGGTGGGGAATAGCTCTGACACAGCTGTGTCTAAGCGCCTCTCACCCAGCCAGGGAGGCAACTCAAATCACGTGCAAGGATGGCCACCCACAACCCACCTGTCTCCGTATCTGTGGATGGATGGGGTGGGTTGGTCTGGTGCATGCATCACTTGTTTCCTCATGGTGACTCTGAGTGACAAAAGGCTGATGATTTGGAGGTTGTTAGTAGAGAAGGCGACAGTGTGAAAGGAAACGGAGTCGCTGGTTTCTAGTTTAAACACATCACCTGTGACCCCAAGACAACTTATTCCTCACCATCCTCTCATGATCTGGAAGGAAGAGGAGTGGCCAGGTGCTCCTTAGAGCATGATAGGCCTGGATTCAAATTCTGAACCTGCCACTTCCTGGCTGGGCAGCTTGCTTTCCCACTCTGGTCCCAGAGAGTCCAACCAGTAAAGCAGGCGTATTAGCTACTCCCGGGTGGCTGTGAAGGTGCTCGGGCAGTGGGAGGACCCAGCAGGCACTCAGACGGGTGCTGGAGGCTGCCGCCAAGGCCTGGAGCCAGCTGGCCTGGGTGTGAATCCCAGCTGAGACCTTGCAAAACTTCTTAACCAAATTGTGCCCCGGAAAATTGTGCTTTCTGCAAAGTGAAGTTGATCTCAGGGCCCTTCTTGGTTGGGATGTTGAACAAACTAAAGGAGCCCATCAGCGGCGGCTGCTAGGAAGTCCCCGGTGCTAACAGCTCTTGGGACAGCTGGCCGTTATCCTCGTCATCACTGAGGAGAAACCACCCACGTTTACTTGGCACTTGTTGGTAAACTGATGTGACTTCATTTTTGAGAAACCAGCCTCTACCTCAGGGCAAAGCCTGTCCAAGGAAGGGGGCGTGATTCTTGTCCTTGGAAAGACCCACAGAGCACTCCTAGGCACATACCCACCCTGCTGAGGTGTTTATCTACAAATAACAGGAGAGATCTGCAGCGCCAGGTGTCCCTGACTCAGTCAGGCTAGGTGAGGACCCATAGCAGCCCCCTAGCAGCCACCAATCAGCATGAGACAGGGAAATACCTGGGATGCCAGATGACCCTCCCAGTAGTTTATGGTGGTTGATAACATGTTGGGAAACCATGTAGTTCAGCACGTACACCCCTCATGGCTTAAACCAATGGTTCAAACGAATCCCCCTCTTGTACTAACCAATACCCCTACCCAACTTGTTCCCACCAGTGAATGTGCTAATCATGTTTTAGAGTTGTTATTTGATTTTCCCGCGGTGTGTGATGATTTGCTAAGAGATGCTATGATGTATGTGAAGTCCCTGCCTTCCCCAAAGAGTGTATAAAAACTGCTGCAAACCCTGGGCTCAGGGCCTCTCAGTGTCACCAGTTGCTGTGTGCGTGGAGGACCGAGCTAGCTCACAATAAACACCTCTTTGCTGCTTACATCAATCTTGGTCTCTGGTGGTCTTTTGGGGGTCCCCATCTCGAGCATATCATTGTGATCTACTTTCCATCCCTCAGTCTCTGGATTTAATCCATGTACTTCCACTCAAAGATGCACAATCTAGAAACATGCAGAAGTGAGAAGAGTGCAACTTTTAATGTTTTATTGAAGATCAAAAGTCAACATCGGGCCTGAGCTAGAGGCCCTGGGTCCCCAGGACGGTTTGCTGTGACATCCGGACACTGACTTCCCCTATGCACCCCACCATGGAACTGCCACGGGTCCGGGCCACTTCATCTTGGAAACAGCCTAAGGAGGAGGGGTCAGGAGGGCCCAAAGCAATGCGAGGGGCGTGGTCTCATGGGCGTGGCCTCTCAAGGACCGCCCAGGACGGGGCGGGGCTGCCTGCGCCCGCTTAGCCCTGGCCAGGCTGCGGGCAGCGTCCACCCACGGCTGACCCCGGGTCTGCAGAGTCGTCACAGACCGGTCCACAATGGAGGTGAGGCCCCAGGAGACAGACCTCAGGCACACACAGCCCAGAGAGGAACACACTGGCGCCCCGACCTGCTGCACAGGGGTCCCTCCTCCTGAAACCCTTCCCTGACTCCCGGGGCTGGGCCAGTCCCCAGCACCTGCTGTCACAGGCTCAGCACTCCCCAGGGCCCTAACTCCTGAGGTGCCCGCGGCCCAGGTTTCTATTTACTGTCTGTCTCCCTGGGGAACCCATCTGCTGGAGGGTGGGAAGGCCCTAAAGGCCCTGAGGGCCCTGTGTCCCCATGCTTGGGGCCCAGACCTGACTTCATAAGCCTAAAGGTAAAGGGCAAGGTGGAGGGCAGCAGGCGGAGAGGTTAATCTGAATCAGTCGGCACTGGGTGGACCTGGACAATCATGGACATATTACAGAAGAATTACTTTAATTATTTCTGCTGAGGACAGAGGTAGGATCTCAGGACAGGAGGCCAGGGGATGGATTTGGGGGCTATACTAAGGAGGGCTCAGAAGTCCTTGGCACTGAATAGGGGTGGGGCCTTGGGGGAAATGTGGGGTAGTTTTTGTCCCTGGAAGTTACTCCACATAGGCCCAGTCAGCATCCCCAGAGGGTAGCGGGGTGAGGGGTGACAGGTGGCAGAAGTGTGGGCAACTAGGACTCACACAGGGAGGGCTGGTCTGGGTGACCTTGAACTGGCCCTTTCTCATTGGGAATTTCTCAGCTTGTGAATGCAGCAAGAAGGAGGCCCATTTTAAAGACAGAAGACCTGAGTCCAGGATAGTTGGGATGAGCTGGCAGCCGGGCTGATCCAAGGACCTTGGCTTTATGGCTCCTCTTCCCAAACTGTCTATAGCTCTCTCAGTATGCCCAACCTGGGGAACTAGGCTTGAGGTCTCTTGTCACCTCTTCTGGCCTCTTCCCTCCTGCTGCTGCCAGAGTTTCCACTGTGTCCTCCAATAGAGTCAGCACCCCCTGTTGGCCCAACTCAGAGGAAGCCACCTCTGCGTCTCCCAGGTTTCTGTACATTTTACATGCAAAGAAATGCACCTCTAATGGTGGAATTTCAGTCCCTTTGATCCATGAAAAAGTCTATTTTGGACGGGCTCCTGTTCCTGGCCCACTCCAGGTAGGGTGTCGGGAAATAGGATTGAGCCTGAACAGGGACACTAGGGGTGGTGGACCCAGCCTGACCCAGTGGCCACAAGCCAGAGACATCCTGCAGCCCCCGCCCCGAGGAACAGACTAATAATTACTAGCCACGCCAACCTGCGAATTTTCAAAGCCCCCCCTTTCCACTCAGACCTGCTTCCCAGTGACACTCAAAGCCAGGGACAGAGAGCAGAGCAGCCCTGGGGAGCAGCCAGTGGCTCACACACGGTGGCATTTTGACAGGTGTTAAAAATATCTTTCTGGAGTTTAGTGCCAGCTGCCACCAAAGCATCTCAGCTTCCAGGATCCTGTCCTGTGCCGAGTCCTGTCCTCGGCAGCACCCCTGCCTGTCCTTCCACAGGGAAGCACAGAACCCCAAGTCCCTGGCCACCTTCTAACCTGCAACTGCCACCCTCATCCCGTGGCCAGATGCCGGCACCTGCGCACCTAGGAGCCACTAGAGAAGGTGACTTAGGATCAGAAGCGCCGCGCACATGCCGAATGAGCTAATTAAACAAGAACACAAATAATGACTTCCCGTCAGGGTAAGAGGACGCGGGTAGTGAGGGACGGGGTGTGATGGCTGAGGAGCTGGGACAGTGGCCTCGTGGGACGCTCTGTCCTGCTCAGGGAGGGCACAAATTCCTTTTCTCCACGAGGATGGTGAGCTGGGCCTCATCCAGGTCCCAGACCCAAGGATTCTGCCAGAAAAACCACTGCAACACGCTGCTGAGCTCATCCGGAAGGACACCCAGGTCCCGCTGCCCATCTTATAGATGTGGACATGGAGGAGCAGAAGGGTCTAGAGACACAGCTCTCAGCAGGTCCCCTAGCTCCATCCTTTGGCTACAATGTATTCTCCCTAAAGCAGCTAGAATTTTCTTTCTCAGTCACATGATGCCTATTTCCTGCTTTCAACCTCTCAATGGCTCTTACCTTTTGCAGGATACAATTCAAGGCCTTACCCATGTGGCCCATGTGGCTCTGTCTGCTGAAGCCCCGCCTGGACCTCACCTCACCCCCTGCCACTTCCCCCTCAGAGGCACCAAAGTCCTTACTGCCTGTGCAACAGTGTGAGTGCAACCGTGTGAGTGCAACCTGCCCCAGGGCCTTTGCACCAGCTGCCTCCCCTGCCTGGCCTATTCTCTCACTCCACTCAGGTCTCTACTCCAATGTCACTCCTCAGCAGGACTATCCCTGACCACCTGTATAAAATAGTAGCCCCAGCCTCTGTCTCCTGGTGCACATTTTTAATCCCATCTCTCTCTCCCCCATAAGAATGGTAGATCCTTGAAGGCAAGGACTTTGCCTATCTGAGTCTGGATTGGACTCTCAATACAGATTTGTTGATTGAATAAGTGAATATTGAAATCAATGAATATCAGTGCCCAATCCAGGGTTTTCCTAAGCACACGCCATTTATCCCCTCAGAACTAGGCCATGGCTCCTTGCTGCCAACATGAGCAAGCCCAAAGTCACATCTCCTCCCTGGGGCTGAGTTCTAGTCCACCAAATGACAAATAACGGGTCCCACCTCCCAGGAGAGTAGTGAGTACCAGGTACAAGAACACACAGGAAATGTGGCAGGAGCTCGGGAACACGGCAGCCGTGGGTGACAAGCAAGGCCTGCCGTCTGCCCTCTTCCAGCCTCCCTGCACAAACCTCCTGTTATCTCACCAGACCCAGGGTTCTCAAAGTGTTGGTCCCCAGACCAGCAGGACAGTGGCAGCCCCGCTGAGAGACCGTGTTCCAAATGCAGGTTTCCAGAGACCCCTCCAGGCTGGCTGGATCAGGGGCGGGTCCTGCGTTGTGTTGACAAGCCCGAGGGCTGATTCTGACACTTGGTGGGGTTTGAAAGCCAGACAGAGCCAGCCTGTCCACCCAGGACGTCAGGAGTGCTCTACTGAGTGATTGGCCCTGTTTCTTCACTTGCATGATATAACCATGGCCTCCTCCTGGCCTGGGGGTGGGGTGGGGAATGCCTGCCCTGCCCCTCGCCCTGAGTTCTGCCAGGGAACTTGCCTCGGCTAACATAGGATCTAGCAGATGTGACCCCAGCAGCCTGACACTTGCCCCTGCCACTGGCTTGCCCACAGGGACACACCCTGTTCTCCTCTCACCATGAGAAAAATATACGCAGATGACACCTGTCCTCCCCTGGGACTCCAGAACAAGCCACGGTGAGGAGATCCCCACCTGGAACTGAGAGCCACGCGCGGCCCAGCCCGCAGAGACCAGTTCAACCCAAATCAACCTCAGAGCCACGGACAAGGAAGTCGAATGTTAGCAGCTGCAGCCACTAGATACTGAGATGGCTTTGCTGGGTGACATTCCCGCAGCCGCAGCAGCAGCAGCTGACCCACACACCTACCCTCGGGCCTCGTGGTCCCCCTCGGTCTCTTTCTTCACTGACTCCATCTGAAAAGCGACACCTTCCCTTCTTCTCCGAACCCCACCTGTACCGCAGGGTGCCGCTTCTACTCCGTAGAGTCTCAGAGGTCCCCCGATATGGCCCTGCAGGCCCAGGACAGGAGGTGCTTCAGCAAGCTCCTGAGAAAGCTCTAGAGGACAAATTTCTCCAGGCAGTGCATTTCCGGGCTGACCCTTGAAGAGGCGGATTACTCAGGGGAAAGGCTCTTTAAGGTACCATCACGAACTCCCGACCTGGTTAGAGGCTCCGGGTGTCATAGCTCTAGGTGACGCTGGGCTTCCTGACACCTGACTTCTTTACCGGGCACTAGGAGTTGGTCCAGATCAGAACCCACAGCCTCCACCCCGCCGCCTCAGAACAAGTGGGGAGCCACATGTGGAGCCCACGCCGGTTAGAAAGAACCCTTCTCTGAATAATCAGGGGGCCTCTTCATCCTGACGATGTGCCTCTGTGACCCGCCTTTGGCCTGGCTTGGCGCATCCCACAACGCTCTTGGCACTCCTCCCATTCGCTCCCCCATATCTGAAGATGATGGGCATCCCTTTGACGTCTGACCCCGAGCCCTCTGTCACCCACAGGGTGCCCACTCTCACCCCCACACACGTACCAGGCCGCAGAAAAGCCAACTCAGCATCCCAGAGAGGAGGCCCAGATCACCCGCCTCCCGAGCCCGGCCTCAGCTCCCCAGACCGGCTGCTGGTCTCAGGGAGTGTGTGGGCAGGTGGAGAGGGACATTAGTGACAGGGCCCTGTGCCACCTGCCACGCACCCTCCCTCTCCTCATTTCCCAGCACAAGACTGACTTTCACTGGAAGGAGGAGGCGTTCATGGGTCTGATCAGATGCTTCCCTCGCTCGGCCCCCACGGCAGACTGGGGGACTCCGAGCAGAGTCAGGGGGCGGGGCTTCCGGGGCATTACAGGGCTGACACATCCTGGAGACTGGGCCTTACTTTGAGTTCCCAGGAGGTGGACAAAATTGGGTAGCAGTAGTTTATTCGGGAGGTGGACTCAGAAGCCCTGGTGAAGGGATCAGAAGGGATCAACACAGGCGGTCTTTTAGGCAGGTTTCTACCATGGACCCCACAGGCCTAGAGCATGCCCCACGGCTGTCCTCTCTTCTCCCCGGAGCGTGAGGAAGCTGGGGATCCATCCCCTGTTGTCTCTGTAATAGGCAGGGGGCTGCACCTGGGGACCCCAGCTCTGTCATGGCCAGGCACTGCAGAGAAAGCCCCGGGCACAGGCCGGTGAGCCCTGCCTCTGTTCTCCGGGGCCAGGGAGCTCCCAGAGCATCCTGGGAACACCCCCCCCCCCAGCTGCTTTTGCTTGGTGTTTATTCATTATCAACACAGGTCAGTTGTACAAATGAAGGGCTTCCGGGTGGCATTTTCATACCTGTGTATAGCAAGCTTAGAGCATGCACCCCTCCTATCTACTGTTTTCCCTGTTTCCTGACCCCTTTCCAGACCCTAATTGTCCCTCTTCTACTTTCAGCTCATTTTTTTTTTTTAAAGTTTCCATGTATGAGAGAAGACGTGATATTGGTCCACCCGTGTCTGGCTTATTCTGCTTGACGTGATGTCCTCCAGGGCCATCATGCAAATGGCAGGATTTCATTCTTTATGGCTGGATGGAACCCCACTGTGCATACAGAATGTATTTTCTGTCTCCCTGCATCTGTGGATGGGCTCCAGGCTGATTCTATGACTGGCCATTGTGAACAGAGCCTCTACCTGTGCTGGCTTGAGGAATGCCACACTGGAGCACCACAGTTCTAGTCGTAGCTTTCGAGGAAGCTCCATGCCGTTGTCCTCCATAGTGGTCACACTGATTTCCATTGGACGTGGGCTTCTTCCACAGGACAGAAACAAACCCTGGGTCTGGATGAGCTGCTGTCAACAGATCTCTGCCACTAGAAGTGCTTCCCACGCTTTGAAGATGTCCTCTTTCACGTCTATCATCTCCTTCCAATTCTACAAGCATTTGGGGAGGTAGCAGGATGGTTGTTTTCATCACCATTCCACAGGTGAGAAGCTTGAGGCTCAGACAAGGGAAGTCAGGGATTCCACATCCCTATCTTCAGAGAAGGAGCTCTTTTGAGAGTAAACAGGGAAAGACATGCAGAGAGATCAGTCACCTCTGAACTCTTGCCCTGAAGGTTTTTGAATCTGAGTGGTGTCACCTTCTTGAGCAGAGAGGGACCTGATGAAGGGCCAACGATAGGATTTAAGGCACTCTCAGAAGGCACCCTGGTACGGTCTCCCCTGTGCATGAGCCCGAAGTGGGTTTTGAAATTCCACCATTAGAGATTCACTCCTTTGGGTTTTACAGAGCTGCAAACTGAATTGCAAATACTTCTAAAAGGTGCACCTTAGACCTCGAGCCCTTACAACAGCTCTCTCTTCATATTCTTTTCCAGGTTTACAGCTCTCTAGGTTTTGAAAAATGGAGAGCCAAGAGGCATCCTGGCCAACAGAGACAAGAAGCACCCAAGCAGGGAAAGTAAAGGCTCCTCACCACAGTGAGCACTTACTGGTACCAGTGCGTCCCAGTTGACCGTGATTTCATTCCAGGACACCTCGTCCTGTGGAATAGACATAAAGGAGTCATCCCATTTACAGATGAAAAAATGAAGACTGAGAGCAGAGAAGAGATTTGCGTACGGTCTCAGGACTCGTAAACGATGGCGCTGAGGTGCAAGCAAAGGTCATGGAGCCACGGAAGGGTTAGCTGTCTCCCTATCTTCTCTGGATTACTAAGGGTGCCTTGTGCAAAATTTCCCAGATTCCCTTGTAGATATGTGCACATGGGCACCACTGAAGTGTGAACAGAAGGAATTGGGTGGGGCTTCTGAAAAATCTCTCACTTTGTCCTCTTGCTTTTCTTTTTGTTCATTTTTCCTGCTGCATAAAAGAGCACTGTGATAGCTAGAGCTGCAGCAGCTCTTATGTGCTATGAGGAGACCTTAAAGACAGAAACTGTGTGCAGAGGAAGGCAGGGGAGAAAGATAGAAAGATCTGGGCACTCTCTTCCACTGAACTTCTCTTAACAGAGGGGCACATTACTGTGGATGTCAGCCAGGTGGGAGGGCCTTGTTGCCCTTCCTCTGGGGTCCTTCTTCTCACATCCAGGTTAAATTCACTTTCTGTTCACCCACTTTTTCTGTGAGACCTCCAGCAACTTTGCCACTTCTCAATGGCTCACCATTGAAATGAGGTATGGGCTGCTGCTCTTCATCTTGTCCCTAATACCTACCAGGTGGTCCCAGCGGCTGCTTCTCAGTGGAATTGAGGTTCTCACTGCCACCCGTGTCTCTGCTTTGGCCAACATTGCTGGGATTTGGAAATGGTGCAGACTCTGGCAGGATAAAGAGAGGTCCTGGTTGTTATCCCCCACCCACATCTCCAGGCTCGATGAAGACTCTGGGTCATCGTGAGACTCCCTGCAGCGCAGAGCCTGGCACGGTGGGGAAGGCCCGGGTCTGGGAGACTGTATTCCTTATTCTTTGCTTTGCTAAACTCAGGGAATCTACTCAATTCACCTGAGACTTGTTTTTATCACCTGCGAAGAGGGCACAATATTCTTTGCCCCGCGCCTTCTTGTGGATGTCAGATTTCAATGGTCAGCGTGACAAAAATCTGTAAACGTGGAATTCAGGGCAGGCTGATTTTGATCTGGGCTCTGCCTAAGGAGCTGCCTCTCCCCCATGCACCCCCATTTCCCGTGCCTGCCTTTCTCTTCTGCCTGTGGGAGTTCAACCCACCTTCTCAGGAGACGCCAGCCTGGGGACACAGCTGAGTCCAGGCACCTTCCTGGGATTGGTGGCAGCCTGTCCTGGCACGCCCCCTTGCCTGGAGGGAGCATGTGTCCCTACCAGCTCTTCCCCATGTCCTAGAACCTGGGGGCCAGGTTCATTAGTCAATTTTCCTCCACCCAATGGTGGAGGTGGCCGTATTTTCCTGGGTTGGGGACGGAGCTCCCCCAAGGCGTGACTGAGAAGGTCCTCAAGGGGTGGAGACTGGCTAAATCTTTCTCCTTGGTCTTTCCTCAGATGGGAGACCAGCGGCAGCCAGAGCTACAGCCTCCAGCCCTGCCAAGCTCCGGCAGGGGACCGTCTCTCCAGGGTGGCCAGGGAGTGGCAGAGAAGCCTGGTAGAGCAGGGTGGGAGGGCCGTTGCCCTTCCTCCAGGGTCCCTCTTCTCACAGACCCTCCTTTGCCCTTGGAGGGGACCCGGGCTGTGACCTAGCGGTAGGGCGGGGAGAGTAGCATCCTGGCTAGTTCCACACTGTGTGCTTTGCAAGTATTTTTGCTGTCCCCTGGTCCTCCTGGGGACAGTTCTAACGTCACGCCTGGTGACAGATGTTCTTGACGACTCTTAGAGACAAGTGTTTGTGAATGTCACTCGGGCTGATAATGACATGCAGGGCACTTAATTTCCCATGTCACATCGGGGATGAGGTCCAGCTGGATGGGTTGTCGCTCTCTCTGGGGCCGGGAGTGGGGGACGCCCCTCCCATCCCCTGTCTACTCTTCTTTCATGATATGTCGCCATTGATGCTGGCTCCGACCTAGAAGGCAGGCCCTGGCCATGAGAGACGTGACTGCCAGCCGTCCCCAGTCACTTGGTGAACAGGCCAGGCCCTGCTTGAGAACTGTCTGTGGACGGGCATGTCCCCAGAGTCTACCCGCAGGGTCCACCGTGTGCACTTGGGGAGGACAAATGCTTTGGGAGGGCAGCCAGACCCATTGGGTAACTAGGGGCCTTGTCGTGTGACAGAAGAGCCAGGCGTGGTTGCACAGTCAGACTGATCCTGCAGGAGCTGGGCAGGTGTTGGGGTGACCCAAGGCTGCACGGCACCCCCTGGAATGCAGGTTACAGCTCCTGTGTCCAGACATGCTCACAGTTCCCCGGGGCTCTTGTGGGAGCTTGGGGTAGCTCAATGGTGACCTGTCAATGACCTATGTCCAGGTTGGGTTAGACCCTCTGACCCTCTATCAAGGTCCTATGAGACAGGGTCCCTAACCCTGGGGTACCAGAGGCCACAGTGGTCCCAACCGGTAGAAGCAGGTGAGTTTAGCAGGAGCCTCCTCGTCCTGCTCAGGGAGCCGTGGAATGAAGTGGAGCGACGGCCTCAGCGGGCCAGGATCATGTAGGTCACGTTTCCACTCCTGCCTTAAAGTCAGGGCACCGGCTTGGTATCCCTGGGATGGGACAGCCAGGTTCTCCTGTGGACAGCTAATGGTTGCGTGATGGCTCTTCCTCCACTGCCTCTCAGGGCCCGAAGGAGGGCAGCGGGAGGGTGTGGAAAGCAGGTGCTGCTGGAATTTTATTCTTGTAATGGGCTAATGCCTATTGTCCTGTGTGCGAACGTGCCTGTGTGCGTGTGAGAGAGAGAGAGTGTGTGTGTGTTTCTCTTCTCCCACCCGTAAGTTCTTCAAATACATTAAAGGACCCAGGATTTCTTTCCTGCGTCCTCTCATCTCCAAGGTCACCTTCACCCTGTCTGCCATGAGCCTCCAGGATCCCATTCATGCACAGCCTCTGAAGGCATGGCAATGTGTGTACGTGACCCCTAAATCTGGGCCGTCCCGAATTCACCGTCTCACGGCCCCACTGTGGCGGGGGTCTGAACGACTCAGGACGGCCATTAACCTCCTAGGCACGGTCTGTTAGCGGACTCCTGCTAACACAGCTGAGGACTAGGGGTGCGTTGCACCGCCCCCAGCAATGGTGACTGTGGGATTGCACCCGGAAGCCCAGCAAGGCAGGGCCTCCTCACCTTGAGATGGGCAATTGCAATCGAGTCCCTGAACCAAAATAGGCAGGTGGGTAGACAGATGGATAGTTAGACAGACAGACAGATTGATGATAGACTGGTAGCCATGACAGTTTTCTAAACACATTTTCTCTGCAGATATCCGTTCCAGCAACAAGACACTGAGCAGCACAGAAATGGGGACAGCCGCTGGGGTGCAAGTCCACGGCCTTCTACTTGTTCACATCAACTTCTGAGTCAGTGTGGGGGTCTGACCAGTTGCTGTCCCCTTCAGGAGGTCAAGTTTCTCCATTTTGTCCTCGGGACAGCAGGGGGCTTTGCCAACATCCCACCCAGTTGTAATACGCTGTTTGTGGTAGTGACTCGTCCAGTGGAAACCCTGAGGTGTTTGCCCGGTTCACCGGTCACCCCAGAGGTGGAGCACCAGGTGGGTACAGTGGAGAGCCCTGTGTAGGGAGAATGTCCACCAGGGGCACTGTCCTCGGGACTGTCAAGGGGGCACATAACAAGGGATGACCGGGTGGAGAACTACTAGCCCACTGCGTCTCCTGAAGACGTGGGTTCAATAATTGGGCAAGATCTGTCCTTTGTGAACCCATATGGGCTCAGCAGTCTTTGTCAAGGATTCACCGCCAGCTAATAAAAAAGTCTTTCTAGAATTTTCTAGGGACTTCATGTCCAGTCTTGCACCGTAAGCTTTATTGGGTTTATTCTTTGAAAACCAGAATGTCTTTCTTCCTGTCTATCTCAAAGTCACCGCCAAGGCTTGCACCTGTCGCCTCTGTGTTCTTCCAGTCCTGGAACGCGGCCTAGGAGCCCGGGAACTCGTCTTTGACATTCCGAGGCATGTCTGCAACTTGGACATCCCTCTCCATGGTACGGGTCTCATCCCTCCTGGACCAGGCTCTGGGCAAGCACAGACTGCCGGCATCTGGATTCTGTCTCTGCTACTTACCTGCAGAGGAACACCTTGGGCAGGGTTCTTGTAAAAGCAGAGTAATGGGTTTTACCCCCTGGGGTTCCTCGGGAACCAGAGCCCATTTTGTGCATTAAAGCTCTGGGAACAGCAATGGCAAGGCCTCCCTCTGGGCAGCCTGTGCCACCCCACTGTGCCCTTCTCCTTGCGGGGGGAGATGGAGTCCAGTGGAAGGTGCCCATGTTTGCCTCTATCTGTGCCTTGCAACCTCTTTCCTGACCAGCATTATTTCTTCCTGCTATGAAGACAGACTAAAACGCCCTTTGGGGCTGCTTTGGGGCTGCTTTGGGTCTGGCTTTAATATTCACCTTCCGATCAGGACTTTCCTTCATCCTTTGGTCCATCTTCTGGTTAAAACCTAAGCCTGGTAGAGAGTCCATGCAGCCGCTGACATCTGGTTTGTTGTTTGTTTGTGTGTTTGTTTGTTTCCTCATGGGGATGATTCATTTTCTAAAAACCCAGTTTCTTGTTTAAAGTCTGCTAGCCGTGGTCCCATGAGGACAGTGACCACAGTGGTTGAGCTGGCCGTTGAAGGCAGGGGCCAGGGTACACATATGGTTTATGGTTCTGTTTCGTGTTTCCATAAAGGAATAGCTGAAGCAATTAGCTCAATACAGAGAAAAGGTGTATTTGGCTCATGGTTCTGGAGATTCAAGTCACTGGCATCTGGTGGCCTTATCAGAGGCCCAGAACCAAAGGACAGGAAGCCAGGTGGGAGCAAATCCCTCAGAGGGAGAAAGGAAGACTCTGGGGGCCCCACAATCCTTTCTGGGGCACTAAGACCTAAGGATGTCCCATGAGGCCCCACCTCTTAAAGGCCCACCGCACCTTCTGATACCACCAGGGACAGGACCAGGCCTTTATAGACAGACCTCTGAGGGACACACATCTAAACTCTAGCAACAGCCCTGCCTCTTTCTGGCTGAGTGACCTTGGAAGAGTTTTGTCAGATTCTCTTGACCTTTTATGCTTCTTGGTGTGTGTGCAGGAGGATTAAATGAGATAGTGCCTACAAAGCTGAGAGCATCAAACACACAGTAAGCCTGCAAACATGCTGGCTAGAGAGTCTCTCACTATTATTTGGCTCTAGACCCACGTTTAACATTTTTTCTCCCAAATTCTGGAAGTCTGTCTTCTTAAAGATAAGACTGAATTGTATATCGAAACTTCCTCTTCCAGGAAGACTACCTGAAGCCCTCCCCTGCCTTCCCCCAGCCCCCGGGGTATTTTTGAGACATCACTTTGGTGACATGGGTGGGCCGCTGCCTAGATGCCCACGTCTTCTCTGCAATCTTCAGCTGTGTTTCCCACCCCCCGCACCAGGGCCAGCCACAGAGCTGGTAGCTCGTTCCCTTCATGCTTTTTATCAAAGTCAAGACCATATAATAAATTCACCAGGGAAGAAATAGACTTATTTTCAAAAGGTCAGCCTCCCAAGTTATCAAAGAATGTAAATTAAAACAAGTTCCATTTTTCATCTCTGGAATTGGCAAAGATAAAAGGCATTGTGTACTCAATATCAGCAAAGGTATGGTCAAGTAGGGGCGCTGTCACCCACCACCAGGGAAGGGTAGGAAAGTGCTCACATGTACGTGCAAAGATGGAAATTGACTTGTTAAATCCATCATTCGACTCTAGGAAAATAGGTTAAGGCAATCACTGAAGTTGCAGCAACAGAGTTATGTACGAAAATATCCATCCTTGTGCTACTTTTAATATGGAAAAATGGGAAACAACCTGGATGTCCAAGGATTGGAGATTGGTTAAATAAATTATGGTCCAGAGAAATGAAAAATATGTTCATATCATGGGAACTAAGCCAGCTGTAATGTTGAGTGGAAAGAATTAAGATATAATAGCATATACTAGATTGACCATAAATATCATTTAGAACTGATGTAAAACGGAAGGCACTTTCCAAATGCTTCTGGTTACATTTGGATAATGAGACTGCAAGTCATTTTTATTTCTCTCTTTATAATTTTTCTTTTCTTTCTAAATTTTCTACGAAGACTATGGCTTTTATAAGTAGAAAAATACATGTATTCTTAAGTTGAATGATATATCTCTATATATTTTGATATATGTATGTATATGCATATGTTGGAGTTCAAATCTAACACTGCTTCCTTTCCATTCTGAGATATGAAACTGCAGAGCAGTCCTGCAGATGTAGAGAGGGGGAGTTCCCTAGCCCCACTCTGATTCCCACCCCAATCACATGTACCTGTTCTCCCTCTTGAGCTCTCTTCTCCTACCACTTCCCATCCAGAGACTAGGCCAATCACAAAGTCCTCAGTGATGGATCCAGGATTCTTGTCCCGGGGACTCTGGCTGTCTGGTGGAGCCGATGGGCTCCCTTCTCAAACCAGAATGTGTAAAATGAAACATGGGATTTCAAAGGACACTTGCCTCTCTTGGGTAGGGAGACTGGAGCCATGTCCTTCATAGAAACTGAGGCCTGCCCAGGAACAGAGCTTGTCTGTGGTCAGCCATCCGGGCCCCTAGGCCTCTGTGTGTCCCTCTGCAAGTAAGTTAAGCAGCTACTGCAGCTTTCTGTTCCTCTCTTTCTACCAGGCTTAGGAAATGATCCCCTTGACCTTCACAGTAAGTCTGCAAGGTCAACATCATTGTCACCACCTCCATTAGCAGAATGGAGCCCAGTGGGGACAGCACAGATGGCAGGAGGAACCTCCTCTAAGACCCTGGCCCCACACAGCAGAGCACAACCCAGAAAGGGATGCTCTTCTCCCTCTAGGGTGGCTTAGAAGACCTGCAGAGGTCTTCCAAAGGAGAAAGGCTGCCTGAGGGTGGAGCCAGTCCAGAGGGAAACAGAACGGAGGGGAGGTCAGAAACAAAGGCAGGGCGTTTGTGGGGACCTCTACCCAGCTAAGCCTGAAATGGGATCCTGACTTTCCAATTACATGAGTCAGCACATCACCGTGCTGCCCTTTTCCTTCTCTCCCCCCCGCCCCTGCCCTCTGTTTTCTTTAGCCAGTCTGATGTAACTCTCTGCCACCAGATGTACATATTAAGTCAGCATAGATTATATCCATTTACAGATGAGGAAACTGAAATAGACCAGAATAATCAAATGACTAGCAAGTGGAAGAGCCATGACATGAATCCCACTCTTTCTGACCTCAAAAGCTTTTACCACAATTGCACAGAAACCAAGGCGAAGGCCAAGTGCCTTCCTCCTTGGACCTCTTTCCACCAAGAGGTCTCCTCATTGCTCTTGTAGGACCCCCCAGCTGGGCTCCTAGCAGAATGTTCAGAGGCTCCAGACCAAGTGCCAGCCACCACAGCCACGCACCTGAAGGGCAAGGTCCTGCTGTACACATACCCTGTGCAAGTCCTTTTCTTAGATTTGTAGCAATCTATCTCCTTTTACTTGCATAAATGGCACGGTGAGTCCCACAGGCACCCAGGGGAAAGGGGTACAGGTGGCAACAGCTCAAAACCCTGGTGGCCCCCTCCTCCTTCCCGCCAGATGCAGCCCCTGCCTCTGCCACAGCCACTCGCTCACCTGTAGATCAGTACCTCATCGTCGGAGCAGTTGTACTGTAGCTGGTACATCTTCACCCGCGGCGCCGACTTGCTGACCGACCACTTGATCAGGGCCGAGGTGGTGGTCACATCGGACACCAGCACAGCCCTCTCGGGGGTGCTTTTAGAAGGCTCCCCGCCCCCGCTGCCTCCACCACCTCGGCCGGTCTTGCTGGAGCCCGTGATGTCCGAGAGGCGGGACTTGGGGGGCGCCGTGCGGCTGGTGCTGTTGCTGAGGTGTGGCAGCTGGACAATGGAAACCTCCACGGTGGCCGTGGCCTCCCCGGCAGCGTTGGCGGCAATGCAGGTGAAGGCGCCGCTGTCCTGAGACGTGGTGATGAGGATGTCCAGGGTGCCGTTGTCATATACAGCGGTCCTTGAGGAATTGCCCACCAGCCGGTCATCGGGGGCTACCCAGTGGATCAGGGGGCTGGGGTCCCCGATGGCCTTGCACTTGAGCGTGGCCGCCTGGCCCTCCAGGACCAGCAGCTTGTGTGTGTGCTGTGTGATGAGAGGCGGCTCACACACAAACTCCTCCTCACGCACGTGCCAGAAGTAGCGCCCCTTGAGGGCCCCCGGGGAGCCACAGGTCTCCAGGTCATCGTCCCTCTCGAGCCTCCGCAGCCAAAGCAGCTCGCAATTGCAGTGCAGCGGGTTCCCCCCGAAACTAAAGGACAAGGGCGGGGCAAAGGGCGTGGCGGTCAGAACAGAAGCCTGGGAGCGGGCAAAGATGGGATCTGGGGGCAGCTTCTGCAGCCTGTTGGAGGTGAGGTCCAGGCGGGCCAGTTTCTGCAGGTCGGCAAAGGTGCCCTCGGCGATGTGGTCCAGCAGGTTGTGGTCCAGGCTCAGCTGGTGGAGGTTGACCATGCGCCGCACGGAGTCCCAGGGCAGGCCCTGCAGATTGTTGTAGGAGAGGTCCAGGTCCTCCAGCGTCAGCAGGAAGTCCTCGAAGGCGTCATCTGCGATGCCACCCAGCTGGTTGTTGTTGACGATGAGGTGCTGCAGGTTGACCAGGCCCCGGAGGGTGTCCTCTCCCAGGCTGGGCAGCCGGTTGCTGTCCAGGTGCAGGGAGCGGAGGCTCTCCAGGTCCAGGAAGGAGAAGGGCTGGATGTGGCTGATGGTGTTCCTGGACAGAGTCAGGTCCACCAGCCCCGTCATGTTGGCGAAGTCCTGGCGGCCGATGTGGATGATGAAGTTGCCGCCCAGGCGCAGCTCCACTGTCCTCCGGTCGATGTCGGGGGGCACGAAGAGCAGCCCCTTGGAGGGGCACAGGGTCCCCAGTGACTCAGACAGGTTCTGGCAGACACAGTACTTGGGGCAGGCATCGACCACGGCAAACGCCATGCCAAACGCCAGCAGCCCACCAAGCAGGGTCTCCATGGTCTGGTCACTCGGCCTTGGCGCCTGAAAGGGAGGCACAGAAGGTTAAGGTCAGAAGGTGACTTCCTAATGTCCTCCCTCCACCAACCCACTGCCTCAGGGAGAGGCAGAGGCTGGCCGTGCCCAGGCGAGCTCTCCTGCCTTCTCATTCAGTCCCACTAACCCAGGTCTTAGTTTTCTTCTTTCCTTGGTTCTTACCATCTTCTAACATCCTATTTAATTTGCTCATTTATTGTGCTTATTGATTGTTTCCTATACCCACTGCTAGAACTCCAGCTCCACGCTCCATGAATTGCTATATCCCAAGCATCTAGCACAGTGCCTGGAACACAGTTGGTGCTCAATAAATATGTGTTGGATAGATGGATAGATGAGTAGGTGGATGGATGGATGAGTAGGTGGATAGATGGATGGATGGATGATACCATATCAATGGTTCACCCAATGGTATTGAGTTTGAAGGCGTATTATAGCTGTCTTTTGAAGTACAGTGTTATCTGCTTAGTTGGTTTAGACTTAACATGAAATAAAATTAGGCTAGCATTTTTTAAGCATAAGGACATGGAACTTAATAAGAACATGGAACATGCCCGTAATTCTAGCTTCTTTGGAGGCTAAGGTAGGAAAAATTGCAAGTTCCAGTCGAGCCTGGTTAAGTTAGCAAGATCCTGTCTCAAAATAAAATTTGAAAAGGGTGGGGATGTAGCTCGGTGAACCTCCTAGGTTCAATCTGTGGTATGGAGAAGAATAAGGAGAAGGAGAAGAAGGAAGAGGAGGAGGCGAGGAGGAAGAGGAGGAGGAGGAGGAGAGGATAAAGATGAGAATGAGAAGAGTTGTCCCTGAGAGCACCAGGGTGGGTAGGGAAGTGGCACTGGATAATATCTTCACCAACGGGAATCCACATAGTTCACAGGTCTTTGAGAGTTGGGGAAAGTGAAGAGAGATGTAGGAAGGGAGGCAAAGGAACCAACTTCTGAGCATTTCCTTCCTGCAGGGTCCTCTGTGTGGCCCCTCACGTATTTGGACTCCCTTAACAAGGAAGGGATTGCCCACGCATGCAGGCCAGGACTAATGGTGGCCACAGGGTCTCCTGGGATCTTTATTCAAAAATCGTTTTGGCTTCCTGACCACCCTCCCCTGTGGTCCCCGACTCAGTGTGCCCCCTCCCCTGCTGGTTCTTTCCTCTCTGGAACCTGCCATGGTCTACTTTACTTGATATTTCACCTACTTGTCTGGTTTATTGTTTGTCCTCCATGCTGGTGACAAAGCCCCCAGGAGAAGGGGCTCTTTTTTTACTCACCACTGTGTGCACCACTGGTACTTAGTAGGTACTTTTTTTTTTTGCATGAATCTACTCTCTAAGGCAGAGTGGAACAGCCATTGGCTGCAGCCTCTGTGCCTCCTAATCCTACAGTTTTCTCAGTCGTCCATGTGATAGCAACTTTCTGAACCTTATTTGTGTGGCACTAAAAACAACCAATTGAGTCGGACTCTGGGAAAATCATGCACATTCTTGTGCAGCATCTTGAAGACCAGCGTTTCTCAAATTGCCTTCTAGGAGTGCTAATTAGGATTCTGCAAAACTGGCTTCTGAGACCAATAAGTTGGGGGAAGTGCTGCCTCCTCCTTTGTTCTTGCAGAAGCTCTACACACATTTCACCAGTTCAGAAGAGTTGAGGGAGACTGTGTCAGTCAGACAGTGGTTAACGTTTAATTCCACTTCACTCCCATTTTTTAAACCCATAAAGATATCCCCTCGTGAGCAACAGTTATTAACATCCTGAGGAAGTAGACTTCCAGAGGTCCCAATGTGAAGACCATTGCTGCACACAAAAAACTGGCAGTTTTAAAAAAGGGATGTATACTCTAGTAATTTAAAACACTATTCCAATCAGAATCTTTATCATGTAGATTCGAATTCCATTATGCAGCCTGTTGAAGGGTAAATCCCCACCTGAGACCCTGCAAGGGCCAGTGATTTACCCTTCATTTCAGCAGGAGACAGTGGTACTCTAAAAACAGCCCTGTCAAGCAGATATACAGTGTGAGCCAGAAATGTAACTGTAAATTTTCTAGCGGCTATATTTTTTAAAAACCTAAAAAAGAAATGGGTGAGATTAATTTTGATAACATATTTTATTTCACTATATCCAAAATCCTGTCTGAGTATACCGTCAAAACAATTATTAATGAGGCGTTGAACATTCTTTTATTTGTATGAAATCTTCAAAATCGGGTGTATATTTTATACTTAGTGCACATGTCAAAAAAAGCTTGTCCACCACAGATGGACTTTGGTTTCCATAAAGGACAGTGATGGGAACTGTAGCTCAGAGGCCGAATCTCTCCTGCCACCTGTTTGTGTAAATAAAGTTTTATTGGAACACAGCCACTCTCATTCATTTGCCTACCGTCTAGGGCTTCTTTCCTGCCACCGTGGCAGAGGAGAGTAGTTGCAGCAGATAGCATGTAGCCAGCAAAGCTGAAAATACTTACTACTTGTCCTCATATAAAATGTTTTCTGACCTCTGTTCTAGAGGACTTTAATTTCTTTTCATCTTCTTTATTGTGAGGACTCTGTTTGAAAGTATTTACCAAATGCCTAATTCCACCCAGTTCTGCTCTGGGCTCCCCATGGGCAGCTGCCCCGCCCCCCAGCACCTATTCTCACCAAGCTCCTGCCTGAGGTGGGCATACCCACCCCGCCCCACGTCCTGCCATGTAAGTACATCTATCCCCCCATGTGGAGAGATGGTAGCTTCCCACCTGCTACCCTGTGCTGTGCTCACACGTGTTCCGGCCTTCTGGGTCCCTGCTCAGCTGTGGCCTGATTGAGCAACCAGAGTCTTCTCCCTGTGCCTTGAGTCCTCTCAGGCTTTCCAGCTATTGGACCCCATGATGCAGTGTGAAGGAGGTGACATTCCTTTGCCTGCCATGGCTGCCTGACTGTATTGAGAGGTACCCCCATACTCCTTGGGGGTCAGGGACAGCCAGAACCCAGGGAGTCCCTGGCTAACATGTGTGTGCTCTGTGGCCCCATGAGGAAGGCTGTCTTCCTCATGAGCCCTTGTGAGTGATTGCTGCGGTGTTCTAAGGCCAAGTGACGCTGTCCGATATTGGAACACCGTGGCGTACCTCAGATGTGATAATATTTGTCAGTCGCAGTGGTGTACGCCTGTAATCCCAGCCACTTGGGAGGCTGAGGCAGGAGGGTCTCAAGTTCAAAGCCAGCCTCGGCAAATGAGAGACACTAAGCAATTCAGGAAGACCCTGTCTCTAAATAAAATACAAAATAGGGTTGGGGATGTGGCTCAGGGGTCGAGTGCTAATGAGTTCAATCCCTGATAACAATAACAACAAAAAAAGATAATATTTGTCAGATATCTGTTTGTCCCTTGGGATCCCCTTTCCTCCCCAGCTATTCTGTGTCCTGGGCAGGTGACCCATATGGACTACCCCAGGGTCATGTGATGTCTGCCTGCTGCATCCTGTGGCTCTGTTGCTGGCTCTCAGGAGCTGGCAGAGGAGGTGGCAGCAAGCAGGGCAGGAAGGCCACTTTGGGATGCAGCCCCTGGAGCCCGAGCTGGAGCCCAGGGCCTATTACTTCAAACAGCTCCGTCTTTGTAAATGATGCTAAACAACCACACTTTTAAAAAAGAAAAAAAAAGTTTTTTGAGGGATTAACAAATGTCTAATGAATTCAAATCTGTGACATAATAGAGCCGGGTAAATATATTTTAAGTAATCAGCATGGAAGAGATTACTGACAGAGAAGTGACTATTGAATCTTAATTAAAATTGTATTCCGAGAACTGTCACTTAACACATTCCTCTAACAGTTAAACAAAAGGCGCTTTAAACCCCAAGAACAGAGGGAGACAATGAACTCGGTGACTCTGCAATGGTGTGAATCCGGGGTGGGAAGGGGCTGGAGGAGGCAGCCCGGGTAGGTCACTCCATCAACCCCTGTGGTGTGGTTGGTGGAGGGAAACAGGCGAGGTGGCCATTAGGAGACAAGGGCTGGGACCAGGTACAAGATCACAAAGGAAAGTAGGTGGAAGGGCCAGAGGATTATTTGTGGGCAAAGCGGAGAGCTGTCCTGAGATCAGAAGCCAGACTGTGGAATAGATGCTGGTATCAAATGTCAGGATCGGCTTTGTAGGAGGAGTCCAGGTGAGCTCCTCAGCTCAGAAAGGCTGTGCACTGGCACTAGCGGAGAGGGTGGGACACAAGGAGAGGCAGAATCAGAGGAGCAGGAAAAGGAAGAAACTCTTTCCGGGCTCCAGCCTGCACTGCCCCAGTCAGCTCAGGCTTGGGTGTTTATCCAGTGTAGGAACAGTATCTCCTCCCTCCCTTGATTGGATTTCTTCATGAGTCCTTGAAAAACTGCAAGGTGAGTGCTGTCACCAGGACAGTGAGCAACCTGCCCCACCTTTCCTTGTGGCCCTGGGTACTCTTAGCAACATTTTAACCACTATGCAGTGAGGTTCAAAGCAGGTGGGGTTTCCCCAAACTCCCCTAGCTACCCTGGAAAGAACCACGATTCACACTGAGGATTGCCTGGCTCCACGCCATGCTCAGAGCGCAGGAGTCCCCTTTTGGAGGCTTCTCTGGGTATACCCAGGGAAACTGGCTGTTTCCACTACAGGATTGCCTAGGAATTGGTGATGCCCCAGCTGTTCCACTACAGTCTTGGAGAAAGGCCTGGAAGGAACACAGAGGTTCTCAGAAACTGCACTGGCTCAGAAAGACCCGCGTGTCAGTAGTCCCCAACAGTGATGAGTCATACACACCCCGCATACATGCACGTGCACACAGAGACATGCACGCATGCACACATGCACGCACAGAGAGAGAGAAATGTATTGGCAATGAATACAGAATTGTGAAACGAGGCTGTGTGTTTGTAGTCAAAGGCTCCAGACAGAATTTTATATTTAAAACAAAAGGAAAAAAAAAGAAAGGTTTGGACAGAGAATGGAAGCAGAAAGGAGAGGTCCCGTTCCTGGGCCAGAGGACTGCAGGCCCTGTCATTCCCACCCCAGTCGCTGCCTCCATTCCCTCCTGGGGCCGCCTCCCTGTCAGCATCACCTCCAAGCTGCTCCAGACGGAGGGAGCAGCATTTAGCAGATGGCTGGCTCAATGTCTGTGCCATCTCTCCACCCTGATTTCCATTTAAAAGATACCTTAGCAACCAGCCCGAGCCACCCGCCCCTCCAGCCTGTAAATCAAGCAAGATGCTTGTCTCGGGCTTCAGGTAAAAAGAACCAGCCCCTCCAGGGTGCTCCAGGCTGGGAAAGTGTGAATTAATAAGAGTGGGAGGGGCTGGGATGTGCCATCTAGAGGCAGCTGCCTGCCTGAGCTCCTCTCCAACTTCCCTCCCAGCAATCTGCTGCTCCTGCTCCGCATCACACCACTCCACAGGAGCCTGGGGCACTGGCTCTGGGGCAAGGGGTGGGGGGAATCCCGGGCCCCAGGGGTGCCCAGAGACTCAGAAAGTGACAATCTGGACCACAGTTATTCTAAGAGCAAGAAAAGCCAGTAGGCTTCAGAAGGTGATTTCCCACTCCCCTCCCCAGCACCACCACTTATAGGGATCCTTCTAGAACCACAAAAGATGTGTGATGAATGTGTGTAGGGGAAGAAGAGAGCCCTGGCCTGACAGGAGAGGCACAACCCGTGACCTCAGAAGCCCCGATTTTGATATTGGAGTCTTGGCTTCCAGAGAAAGGAAAACAGACAGGGAGAGAGAGAATCACCGAGAGGCCCTGGCCCACTCCATCCCTAGCTTGGTGGAGACAAGGAGCCACACATTGAACCGCCAAACCCCTTCGTGAAGAAGAGCAGCCTCTGTTGGCACAGACAACAGCGAAGAAAAGGGAAAACAACGTCTAAAACGTGGCAGGGGAAGAAGGCGACCATTGAGGCTGTTTAAACTTCTATTGTGCAAGATAAGCAGTTGTTAGCCTAAGTTATTAAGCACAGAACGCTTCCTCCCCGCGCTCAATGACAGCATTACGCCTCTCTGTCACGGCATCCACTATGGCTTTTATTGTGTTGCAAGGTAATTATGTGTTTGCCTGCCTTTACCCCCCATTCACCAGGGACCCCCTTCTTGGCAGGGACTGAATTTTGTTCAGCTCTGAATCCCCCAGTAGCAAGCCCAGTCCCCGGCACTAAGTAGGCACCCGGATGGGTCTGATGAGTGAATGAATAGGTGCTCTACCAGGAATGGCCATGGCCTTTGGTACTTGTCACAGCCTGTATCCTCTGACTTGCTGCAGGGGGAGGGAGGGCTTGTCCTTGTGGGCCGGCCAGGTCTGCTGGGGAATGAGTGCCCCACCTGGAGAACAGTCCCCCACCAAGGCTAGTAGCAGATGGGGGATGAATACCTCAATTCCCTCTCGCCTTGGCAGAGACGACATGGAAGCATGTTCTACCGTGTCCCCTAGAGAACCCCAGTGGGACCGAGTCTCAGTTTCCCTTGAAGTCACCTGCTCCTTAATGCAGTGTCCGCTGGCCTCCTTCCCTGGCCCAGACTCATTTCCCCACTTCTCTTCCCATGTTTCCTGAAATCACCCAAATAAACCACTTACACTCAAACCCTCGTTTCAAATCCTTGTTCCACTTCTGAGGAAGCCAGCCCAAGGCAAAGTCCTTAATTATAGCTGTCATTATATAAGCTACCGACAGCCCGGGCACCGTGGCACTGTGAGATACAGGGGAATGAAAACTGTTAGGAAAACCATGCAGCTTCTTCTCAATGACCCACGGACCCAGCAAGTTACTGGAAGGAGGAGACCTCAGTTTGCACACGAATGATGGGTGGCCGCCCTTTAATGGCAACGTCTCCTGCCCAGCGTGGCCGTGACCTGAGGGTCTGAGTGCGAATGGAGCATGGCCTCTGGACAGCGGGTGTGAATGACAGCCTCTGAGGGTGTGTGTGTGTGTGTGTGTGTGTGTGTGTGTGACACAGAGGAGAGGGGCATGAATGGCGCTGAGGGAGGGAGGGAGGGAAGGGTGTGCTCACAGGACCAGGCCCAGGTGGGTGGAGGAGGGCTGGTTTCCCAAACCACCCGGATGTACTGAGGCTGCAGGAGGAAGGAGAGGGACAGGGGTCTGTTGGTTTGGCTTTGATGGAAACAAATGCCGTTTTGCTGCCGCCTTGTCAACTTCAAGTGCATTAATCTCCATGGTTGCCTGGGATCTGTCCCTGTGTTGGGGACACAGACAGCCCACGGCTGGCAGCTCTCTGTATCCTTCTGGGCCTCAGACTCACCCTCCTCCTGCCTGCCAGCCTCCACTCGAGCCTCAGGTGTGAGCCGTGGGGCTTAGGTGACCCACATACAGACTTCTGCTTTGGTTCAGTTGTGACTCTCAAGGTGCTTTCTCTAAAATCCTCCCTGCCCTGATTCCCAGCATCTTTTGGGGTTCATCACTCAAAATCTTCAGCTAGGAAGTATCTCTAGAAACCTGAGGGGACATGACCTTCTCACCCTAGAGAGCCAGGATGGAGAATGTGGACACCCAGGGGTGTGTTTCCAGTCACTGGGGACTCTCGGGGCCTTTGTCCCTTGCCCCAGGCCTTCTCCAGCAGGTGAAACCCAAGGACCCAGCCCTCGCCATCTCCACGCTTCACATTGGAATCACAGATGCCCCAGACGCCCTGACTGCCCAGCACACCGCCCTCCCAGTGCCCTCTGGCTCTGCCCCAGGACCACGTGTCCCGGTCCTCTGCAGGATGGGGCGAGCGAAGGGGCAGTGGGGTGGATAATTCAAAGCAGCAGATAATCCAAACCTCATTTCCATTTGGCCGGAGAATGTTCACTCTCTGATTTACTCTCCTCATTACATTTGGCTCAGGCTAAAATTAAAATTGGCTTTTCATGTTCGAGCCCCCCAGGCTGGAGGCTAGCCCAGGCGAGATAGTGGTAAAGTCCATTGTGACCAGGGGACATGATTGTGCAGTGACATCTTGTGAGGGACATCAGATTTGAAGATCATTAGAGGGAGGGGTTATGTTTCTGCCAGCAGACTAGGGCTCTCTGAGGCTGGGGCAATGTCCATTTCCTTTATCCCAAGCACTAAATTCCTGTTTCCTAGGTCTGAGGCAGATGTTCACAATGTCCCCCCACCTCCTCCAGGAAGCTGCCCTGTGAGGCCTGGTCTCCTGGACCCCCTCCCAGTGCTGTACATCTGGGCCTCGTCAGGGACACAGGCCGTGCTGAGTCTCAGGATAGCTCAGAGTCTGCCCTGAGGACCGAGCCTCACACAGGCCGGCGGTCCTTAGTGGGCCTTCTTTTGCATTTGGTAGGACATCAAGCATGGCAGGTTTAATATTAGGCTCCTGATGACACTTATAGTTATTAAGACAAAAAGAGTGTAGAAAATGAAATTTGCTTCTCGATGGGTGTTTGTTTGCCTATTGGATTGCAATAGGCAAACAAACCTGTTGGCAGGTGGCAGGCAGGGTGCTCTGCCGGGGGAACGTGGCAGACACGAGGCTCCCGTGCCATGCCTGGGCCTGGCCTTTCCAAACTGGGTTCACAGGAGAGACTGAGTCACAGAAGCTCAGCGCCTTCCAGCTGCGAGAGCTCTCCCCAGGTCCCTGGGCAGATGTAAGTCACGAGGAAGCCACAGTAGGCTCAGGGGCAGGATCGGATGTGGGACAAGACTTCCAGGGCCTCTGAGGGCACAGGATGCTGGGCTGGCGTGTCCTCGTTGTCCCCTTTGCACACGTTGCTGAGACCTCCCAAAGACCAGGTGTGGGGGGAGCGCCCAGCCCCTCCCTGTCTCTTCCACTTGGCCAAAGGCAGATGGGACAGGCTCCTCCCAACCTAGCACCTTTGTTATGCTACTCCTCTCTGTCCCCTGACACAAAAATCAGGGTCCTGGGAGGAAACAGATGACAGAATCAAAGGGACACCTGCAGGAAGTCAAAGGAGGGGACTATTGATAGAGGCCTGGGTGGGATTGAGGAAGCAGGAGTGGGGGTGCAGCACCCCAGGCTGGCAGCACGGGGACCCCTTCACCCTCTCAGTGCCAAGCCTGAAGGGGTGAGACCGGAGGCGCCCTCAAGAACTCATCCAGCCTAGACACAGAGGAGGAGAAGTTTGCGGTCCAGGAGCTGAGGCCCAAGTCCACAGAGGTACCAACTGGCCACCCGCCTGGGAGGGAGCAGTCAAGGGCATGAGCATCTCGCTCCCACCCCACCTCCTACTGATGGCTCCAGGGCCAAACCCAGCCAGGAGCCATAGGACAGGGAGCCCACCCGCCTGGACCTGGCCGAGCAGCCCTTGGAGCCCAGAGCCCGGCCAATACAGGTAGAGAGTTAATATGGAAGAGCAAATGGAGAATAACCAGAGAGCCTTCCCCTCCTCAACTGTCCCAAAGAGTTATTGGATAATTAAAAAAAAAAAAAAAAAAAACCCTCGGAAATATAAGGAAAAAAGAAGGAGGGGGAGACAGGAAAAAGAAAGAAGAGAAATTAATCCATTGGAAACAACAAACCCCATAGACTCAGGGGCAGTAAATATGAATTCAATTTGGTTTTGCCATTTGCAGAATCCAGCCTTCTCAAGTGCTGACAGGCTGATCAGATAAAAGCCACTGTTGCCACCAGGACGGTGCATTTAAATTTTTATTGCAAACACCAGGCTCCATTACCCCAGGATTTGCTCTCTGCATTCCTAATACCGCCCGTCTCCGTATCGGAACAGGAGCATCCGGCTCTCACCCACAGGGTAGCAGACAGCAAGGCAAGAGCTCTGCTCACTAGGCCAAGGGCTGGCCCTGCCTTGGGCCTCCACGAGCTGCTTCTCCTCTTCCTGCCTCGGTTTCCTCACCTGGGCAATTTGGCTGAGTAGGGGGATGGGGACGGCCATCAATGCAAGTTCACCTTCCAACCCTAGTTTGATGAGATTTGGGGAGGGAGCAAGGACGTCCCAGGCCACCCCAGCACCCAGCCGAGCCCACCCCAGGCCCTCAGGTGTGCAGGGTGAATCTCGGCTGTCTCCCTCAACATCCTGAAGTTCAGACAGACTCCCCCCTTCTTCTCAAGGTGCTGCGTTTCCCTCTACGTCTCTCTTCTCCATGGCTTTTCTTTCCCCCTCCTTTGGCCTCCTTGCTAAGACCTCATCTGGAGCCGAGATCCGGACCCCTGCAATCAACCCCTCCTTCCCACCCACCTCCACCCAACCCTGAGAGATGGGGACATGCTCTGCTCAGCGGCACCGCTGCAGACCCTGCATCAGGCT
The DNA here is from genome assembly GCF_052094955.1 of Ictidomys tridecemlineatus. Lineage (NCBI taxonomy): Eukaryota > Metazoa > Chordata > Mammalia > Rodentia > Sciuridae > Ictidomys > Ictidomys tridecemlineatus. Next base: position 110,772,287 of record NC_135484.1, on the reverse strand, counting down.
CCTATCAGGCAGCTCATTCACGGGGCGGGAGGGACAGGCAAGGCTGGATGGGCCGACTCCCTCTTCTCCAAGGTGCTTAGCTTACAAACACGCCCCACAATGACTGTCATCAGGGGAGGAAGGAAATATTTACAGTGACCCGGCCCTCCACACGTGCTACTTCATTCCAACCATTCCAGAATGCAATACCGTCTGCCCTTTCCACAGACAGAGAAACGGAGGCTCAGAAGCTCATGTAACGTGTTCAGTGACCCATGACAAAAAGCAAAGCTGAGACCCCAGCCCAGGTGTGCCCTGCCCCATCACAGGTGACACCGTTTCCATGGTAGAAAAGGAAGGGACAACATGCTATGGAAATTCTGCAGAAGTTTCCTCCTCGACAGCTAGGAAACACTTCCTGGAATGGGTGTCGCTGACTGTGACCTTGAGTGACAGATGGGAGGATCTATGCAGCAAATGCAAGGGCGAGGTGCTTAATGGGGATGTTCTAGAAGGCAGAACAGAGGTTCCAGGTGTGGCTGGGGAGAGGCAGTGCTGACCGAGGTGGGCCATTGCAGATGCCGGTTTAAAGCAAGACCCTGTGGGAGGCCCAAGTATAAGAAGTGCGTCTTAAGAACTTAGCAGAGAGGTGACAGGAGGTAAACCCATGGGCTCGCCCTCATGGGCCAGGGATTCACCTCACCTCGAATCCCGCCTTACCTCTCACCAGCTGTGTGATCTTGGGCAGGTTACTTGACCTCTCAGGGGCTTTCAATTTTCCTCATCTGTAAAATTGACTCATTGGGTGGATGCACTGGGTAAAACACTGAAGCCACGTTGTGAAAATCTCAAAATGGTGCTGCCTGGTAGAATTCTTATTCTGTGGACTGGCTGCTCTCAGATGGAAGTTGGGTACAGAATGGATTTTCGATTGCCCCTGAAATAGAACGTGAAATCGCAAAGCTCTATCGCAGAACTCAGCGCTCCCGGGGGACCTGGGCCACTAGCTGAAGAAATGCTGGTTGTCGTGGGCTGTGTGGATAGGAGAGCACAGGGAAGGCCGTGACCCTGGGCCACCAACTCTTCTCCACCTGCCACCCCAGGGTACAGGCTTGGGTGGGGTAGGGTGCAGGTCTCTGGTCCAGGAGAAAGGTGGCCAAGGGTCCAGGCAAAAGGGTCCAGAGCCCACGAGAGGAATGTGCAGCCCTGCTCTGACACTTCTGGCCACCTACTGTGACCATGGGGGTCACAGAGGAGAGAGGTCCCAGCCTCCTCTCGGGTCACCATGGGTCTCTTAAGAACTTCCACCCCTGCCCGTTCCTAACCACCAATGGCTGCTGAGTGCTGTCTTCTGCTGCTGCCAGGAGGCTGTACTATTTATTGAGCTGAATCATTATCAGCTATAAATATTTATTGAGCACCTGCTGAGCTGCGCTCGCTGTCGCCTGAGCGAGAGCTCCCTTCTGTCCTCTGGGAGGCTTCCATCTCTTACACGCAAGACAGAAATGCTCCCGAGAGGGAAGACACACAATTTTCTTCTTCCAGAGGCAGGGAGAGTTGTATGGGGCAGGGGACAAGAGACAGGGGGAAAAGCTGACAGCCTCTTCCTCAAACTGGAACTTGAGAAAGGTGGGGGGCTGACTCCCTCAGACGGAGGCTCCCTTTTGGACACCCTGGGGCCCCCCACTTCTTCGCCATGAGAGTAGTTCTCCAAGAATTTCTATTTCCTCTTTGTGCAAGACAGAAGACCCCAGGAATTTCTATTAACCTCCAACAAAGCATGTCCCCATATTATGTCCCAGTTGGTCCTGTGTAAATTTGGACGTCACTTACCCTTTGTGTGTGTATGTGTGGTACTGGGGATCAAACCCAGAGCCTCACATGTGCCATGCAAGCACTTGACCACTGAGCTACACTCCAGCCCTTTTTTTTTTTAAAGTGCTATTTTTATTTTGAGACAAGTTCTTACTAAAATTGCAGGGGTTGGCACATTGAACTTGAGATCCTCCTGCCTCAGCCTCCTGGGGCACTGGAATAACAGGCATGTGCCACCACACTTGGGAGATACTAATTACCTTTAAAGTTGCCATTATGTTGGGACACCAACCACAGACTCTGAGATGGGCCACGCCCTCAGTCTTTCTTCTCTTTCCAAATCTGGCTGCCATTTTAGCATCTCCATAGGCAGAGCTGCCGCTCTGGGGGCAGGAGAGGGGTGCTTCCAGGTGACCTAACTGGGAACCTGAGGTTAGAATCTTCAAAGTTTGTCCTCAATCTTTATCTTTCAGTGAACTTCTCAGAAGGTGACTGACTTGCATTTAGCTCAATTAATTGTCACTCCTTGTTACTTCAAATGCAGAACCTCTTCCTCCTCCTCCTCATCTGATGGCAAAGGCTAGTGAGGGCCAACCATATGCTAAGCACTTCCTGCTGTAACCCTCTTTGTTGGCCTCCACCCGGGAGGTGGGCATGGTCACCAGCCCCACTTTACAGGTGAGACGAGCAACTCCTAGGCTGGAGTTTAGAAGACTTGCCCAGGTGGCCCTCCTAGTGAGTGGGCACTCATGTCCCTGTAGATGTCAATAGGGTCTAGGGACCCTTAGGCCCACCAACCAATGAAAAGATGTGAAGCTCGCCAAACAGCAATCACTTTATTATCAAGCAGTGATAATAACTGATAATTAATTGAGTGAGAATGGGGAGTATTGTAGTCGGCTTTTTCGCTGCTGTGACTAAAAGACCTGACCAGAGTAACTGTAGAGGAAGAAAAGTTTGAGGACTCATGGTTTCGCAGGTCTTAGTCCATAGACGGCTGGCTCCATTCCTCGGGGCCCAAGGTGAGGCAGAACATCATGGCAAAAGCAGCTCACATGCTGATCAGAAAGCAGAAAGATCTCTACTTGCCAAATTCAAATATATACCCAAAGCCATGCCCCCAGAGACCCTCCTCCTCCAGCCACCCGCTACCCACTCAGTTAATTCCAGCAGGGGATTAACTGGGTTAAGACTCTAACAACCCGATCATTTTTCCTCTGAACCTTCTTGTCTCACATCTAAACCATCATAAGGAGCATGCACCAGAGCTTGGGGGTGGGCAGGCCAGATGTACTAAAGGCCAGAAAGGTGCCTTCGCAGTGAGACCAAGTGCCTGGGTGTTCCTGAGCACTGTCCCTCGCACCTAGGGTGGAATGTGGCCTTATCTTGACTCACACCTGCAGAGCTGGGTAGCTGCCCACACCTTCCCACTAGGACCAGGAGAAGAGGAAGCTGTCTTAAGGGGGGTAGTAGACTCTGTGATTCTGTGGGGATTAGTGTGCTCAGCAAGGGAGAGCTCCTCTCCAGACCCCACCCCAGCCAGCCTCAGTTAGAGTGAATGAATAATGATCTAGAGATCATGTGGTCAGCGTGAGCTTGAAGCCGAAAGATACCCACTTCTGCCAGCATGTGACCACAGCTGGCCAAGCCAGACCGTTACCCTGTTGCTTCCAATGCAAAATAGGAGGGGTTTTGGGGGACAATAAGATGATGAATCCTCTTTTAGCCCTCACCTTTTAAGATGCTTGTCTTGCTCCAATACACAAAAAGATCAGCTAAGTAGGTAGTTGAAATATTAATGGCTGGTTGTGTTAATTGAGGATCTGCACTGCCTTAACCCAGGTGCGGGTCCCTAATGGCATCTGTGGCATGTGGAGGGACTGCAGGGCTGGGGGAGCCTGCCTGGTTCTCCCAATTCACATCACATATGCACCCCCCACCATTTGACGTCAAGCAAGCTTAGGAAACCGAGGCCCCTGGCTCAGCTCCCTGTGGAGCCCAGGAGATTGCATGGAGGACTTGCAGAGCAGAGGAGGAGGGGCCTTTGGCTAAAGAAACGAAGTGGGGGCAACTTCCCGCTGCTGTAGAGGGATAAATGGCCCTTCCTGCAAGGGAACTGTGCAGAGCCTCCCGCTGTCCCCTTTCCCTGCTAAGAACCTCCAGGTTTATACTGTGAATATAATTAATAATAGAATGTTTCACATTTCAAAATTGCTAAGAAAATACATTTCAAATGTTTTCACCACCAAATGTTGAGTATTTAATTATTCCTTATCATACTTATAAATTATAGCCCTTACTTTTAACCTCCTAAATATGCAATTTATAAACTATCCATCTAAAATAATAATAATAATGAAAATCCGCAAGTGTTATTTGACCACAAGGTCAGCCCAGAAGAAGACTACATTTCCCAGCCTCCCTTGTACCTAGGCATGGTCATGTGACTAAATTCTAGCCAATGGGTTATAGGTCTGTGATGCCTACAGGCATCCTTTAGAAAGTCCACACTCTTCCTAGCTCCTCTCTGTTCCTGCTGACTGGGAGATAGGCCAATGTGTAGAGCTTGAGCAGCCATCATGGGCCACGAGGTGGTAGCCATGTTTCAAGGAGGCAGAACATAAAAAAAAAAAAAAAACGAACCCAGATACCAGATGATGATGACAGCTCCATATAGCCCTGAAGACTTCCTGCAATTTCTTTTCATTACCAATTCTAATTCTGAAATAGTTTAAGATTCATAAGAAGTCATGAAAATAGCATAAATAGTGCCTATAGACTCTTTTCTCCAGTTTCCTGGTGATGATATCTCATGTCAGCATGGCACTGTTGACCGGGATTACTGTTTCATAGAAATAAATTCTGCATTTTTAATCACTCCCAAAGAAATCTAATTTTTTAAAATCACTCCCAAAAGAATATGAGGTCATCCCAGCCCCATCCATGAGACCTACACAGTGGGCAGATGGATCTGCACAGGTGCAAGGAAGTAGGAAGCTTCCGGACACGTGGGTAGGCCTTTGGAACACCGAGGAGCACAGGACATCTGGCTGACTTTCCCTCTGCAGACGCTTGCAGGACGGACCTCTCCTGGCCCTTCTCCATCTCTGACACCACCCTCTCTGAGGCCATGCTCAGCCTGCACACCCTTCTCACCTAACCAGCGCTCAGCCATTCGCCCCTGATTTGTGGAGACCTGAGTGTCCATTAGTGTGGAGTCTCGTGTGATGGACACACTGGGAAGGCGAGGGAAGGCGGGTGACATTTGTTGGTATTTTAAACTCTGGTGAAAACAAACAAATTGCAACTGGAGTTAAATGTCAAAGGCCCCTGAGCACATTGCAGGAGAGGGGAGGGAGGAACCCCTCATCTGAGGGACATCCTCCTCCGCGTCCCTGTGTGGGTCTGCATGGGGGATCAACCATGCCAGAAGCCTGAGAGAAGTCCAGGTGCACAGCTCTTGGCCAACGTCCAGCTGCATCCCATTGTGGACTGGCTGGTGATACAGGAGCAGCTGTCCGTCACCCCTTCATCCACCCAGTGAACACTGAATCCACACAAAAGACTTGGCATTCTGTGCAGAGGGTCAGTCAGTGATGGGACAAATATGGGTGGTCCCCACCTGCAGGAAAGGTCTCCTTCAGAGAGGACAAAGGGATATGAGCATAATGCAAGAAGGACATGACCACCATCGTTAGGAGTACAGTTCTTTGATTGCTCAGATAAAGGAGGAGGAGGATGGGAAGGATTTCAGATGCTTTGCCCTGAGGCCCGAAGAACATACATGGGGGTGTGTGCAGGTGGGGTCTGTCCATGCCATTCATCTCAAAGGTAGCATAAAAGCATCATCACACACATTACTGTTGACTTTATTGTCATCGCTCCCCTAGAACTGAAGGGACGTGTGCTGGAGAAGCTGACCTGTGGGGCCTGACCTGCAGAGGAGTGTTTATCTGTCTCCTGGGTCCCCAGAGGGGTTGTTCCCGAGGCCTGCGAGTGAACTGTTCAAATTGCATGCTGGCCTTTGGGTGGTCAGTGCATGTTCCTGGGAAGAGCATCCAGAGCCTTCTTTGATTCTCCACCGTGAGGAAGATTTGACTCCAAGTTCAGCTCCCAGTCTAGAATCTACAAGAGGGGAGGCCTCGCTGGCCCTCTCTCCTTGACTCATCCGACTGAACCTCTCCATGGAGAGAGGCTGCCCATTTCTAGATGTGGCTCTCATTCCTGAGACCTGGGTTGAGGCCTGATCTGGGGAGAAACACGGGGGAGAACAAGGTGAGCTGTGTCCCCAGGGGAGGCGGCATGGTTTGCTGATGTCTGGCCGGGGCCGTGATTGAATTATCAGCCCTTTCACTTAATGAGCTTCTCTCGGGACCCGCCACGAGGCCTGTGTTGGGAGAGCAGGCGTCTCATTACCGGGCTCCAGTGGCACCGTGTGGAGCCTGGTCTCCTGACAATTAGGAGAAGGAGCTGGAGCACCAGGCAGCATCCCTACGTGAGCCTGAGCCTGTCAAGAACATACAAGCTCCCTTCCACCTGCGCGGCCTGGCAAGGCGGGGAGGTCTCTCGTAGGAGATACCAAAGAGAGACTCTCTGTTTGATGTCCCCTGGGGTCTGGACCAGTCTGGCTGCAGAAAAGACATCATGGCTGCCTTCCAGATAAGGAAAGGGAAAAGACTCTACAGGCTGCCAGGCCCAGAGCCGTCACTCCTTCTCCACGTCACTTTCATCCTTAGGGAAGATATGGGAAGGAAAGGCAGACACAGGCTAGAACTGCCATGTGAGGTGACTATTACAGCTTGGATAATTGGTGTCCCCTGAAAGCTGAGGAGGGAGACAATGCAGATATTCAGAGGTGACCTGATGAGATCCTGAGAGTTGTAGCCTAACGGGTGAATGAATTCACTGATGTGGGCCGACTGGGTGGTAACCGTGGGCAGGCAGGGTGTGGCCGGAGGAGGTGGGGCCCTGGGGGGCGTGCCTTTGGGTGTATATTTTGTCCCTGGTCAGCAGAGCTCTTTCTGCTTCCGGATTGTCACGTCCTGAGCTGCTTTCCTCCGCCATGATGTTCTGCCTCATCCTGGGCCTAGAACTGCGGAGTTGGCCCGTCACGGACTGAACACCCAAAGCCATGAACTAAAATAAATGTTTCCTCCCCTACATTGTCCTTGTTGGGTCTTTGGTCACAGTGATGGAAAGGCTGAGGGAAACAGTGAGAAGGCATGTCAGAGTGCCTCTAGGTCACCAGCTTAGACGCCTTCAGGACCTCACGAGTCAGGGTTGGTCAACATGGAAAAGTTCAAGGCCAACCCCATCGTGGGCCAGGCGCGCGGCGGATCTACTCCTGGGAGGCTGTCCACCAGCTCACACCGATCCAGCCTTCACCACAGCAGCCGGCCAGGTCACCAAAGCCCGTGGCGTCACCAGCTGGGGCGGTGATGTCACCATCAGCTTTGGTGAGTCCTGAGCATGACTGGATGCTCACCCAGGGCATCCTGGTGTGGGGGACAGAAGGACCTCGTAAGCATGACTCTCCTGGATTCTTCACGTTCAAAGACAGAACTCAAGGACCAGACCCACCGACGGTCAGCTCTGGGAGGCCTTCGTGACACTGACCCCAAGGAGGAGGGGGATGACTGGCGGCGTAAGGGAAGCTCCCGTGAAGCCACCCGCGAGAACATTTTGAAGTTGAGGGGAGAGAGGGAAGGCAGGGGGAGGGGCCGGGCGAGAAGGAACTGGGGGAGCTGTAGGGAGTCCCCCATCTCACACCAGTCGGTTGGAGCCCTGGGCTTGTTAGGCAAAGTAAGAGTGATCCCCTGACAGGGGTACGAGGTGAGGCCAGGGCACTGCACTGGCACAGTAGGGGACAGGTCCTCCTTGGGGATGGTGTATGGCCCTACTCCAGGCCAAAGGAGGGTCCTGATCAGCACTTCAGGTGGAACCCCGACTTTCTCCAGGAAGCGGGCCCAAAGTGCTTCTCTTTTCTGTGCCCTGTCAGGATCTGTGCCCTGTCAGGAACTGTGCCCTGTCACCAATCATGTCAACAGGCTGGACAGACAAGGAGAGGTGGAGAATGACATTGTGGCCATAGCATTAGGGGACACTGAGTGGCTGGCTTTCTCCCTGTGGCACTGATGTGGCACCATGTGGCTGTGAGGTAAGCGTTCAGGCCTCTGTGTCTAGTGTCACTAGACCATCAAACCAATTGCCACCAACCATAAGTCCCCAGTAGTGCCCTCCCCATCTCTATTCCTCCTGCCCAGAATCCCTCCCCCCTCTCTCTCTCTCTCTCACACACACACACACACGCACACACATACACACACACACACACGCAATGCTTTTTGAGTTGGCTTTAATATCCAGATGCTCCTTCCCTCTAGGTTAATCTGCGCCCCACCCACACACACACACACACACACACACACACACACACACTAGTCTTCTCCCGGAGGATAGCATGGTCAGGAAGGATGCGGGAGTGTCTGGAGTTTTATCCACATCACTCATAGGGATACAGGGATCTCATTTGCTGGGGGCAGGTGATATGCCCAGGATCAGTAAGTCACTGATTCAGATCATCTTCTACAGCAAACTAATATTCAAAGTTCTCTTGGATGTGCCACAGCTAAAAGCAAAACGTTCCCCCGAATGTCCAGCCCCCTGCCTCCTTTGTCCTGGCTCAGAACACCTGCCCTCCTCTCCCTGGCCAACCCTCCAGGCCTAATATCTCTGCTCCCTTTCTTCCTGCTAGGAGCAACCCTAGGGTCCTTGGGGCAGGCTCTCCAGCTGAGCCAGGTGCTCCAGACCAAGAGGACAGACTGCAAGATGCCTGGGCGATCTTAGAACAACCTTAGAGGCCTAAGATGTTCAACCTTATTCTTCATAAAGGAAATGCAGATGAAAACATTTCAACTTCATGTTTCACCAAGTTTGATGAAGAACAAGATATTGCTAATTCCAGAGCTGGTGAGGCTGTGGGTAGACAGGCCACCGAACACTGTTGGGGGTGGCGGGAGGGAGGTGCAAACGAGAACAGAACTGGAAGACATTTAGGCAATATCTATAGAAATTTAAACTCTAGGGGACACGGAGTGGCTGGCATTGACATTCTCCCATGTGGCTATGGGGTGAGCATTCAGGCCTCTGACTGTAAGATCCAAGACTTAAGTGTCACTAGACCATCCTACCAGCTGCCACCAACCATAGGTCCTCAGTAGTGCCCTCTATTCCTCCTGCCCAGATATTCATTCTCTCTCTCTCTCTCTCTCTCTCTGTCTGTCTCTCTCTCTCTCTCTCTCTCTCTCTCTCTCACACACACACACACACACACACACCTATCCTTTGTATTTATCTCTCATCTAGTTATCTACCTTCTCTCCATCTTTGATTGACTAAGCCAGGAAAAAAAAAATCTTGAGAGTTTTCTCTGAGAACTCTAACTGGGAATCTAGGACATAAAAAAAAAAAAAAAAAAGCTTTCTTTTCATTATATACACTTTGCTACTTTCCCCATTTTTAATTTAAGTGTCACTTTTATAATTAAAAGTAGTCATAAAGTAGATAATGAAAGTAAGGGGACACCTCTTGATTCTCTCCCCTGCTCTTTTGCCTGGGGAATTCTGCCTTCAAGCCCTGTTTCCAGCTCGGGGGCCCCTGGTGGGGTTTTCCGAGGTCCCTCTCCATCACCCCTCCAGGTTTGCCCATGCAGCTCCGGGACATCGGGGTCTGTAAGATCTAAGCATCTTGAGGCTTCACCTGCATCCCAGACCCTCAGCCACTCGCTCACCTCCGTTGCTACCATGGCAGAACACTTCCATGCAGACGCGGGGTCCCCTGTAGGTCTGGGCTAAGTCCCCGCACCCCGAGCATGGGATCTGGCTTCTGAAGCAGCTCCCCAAGAGGCCCAGGCTCCACCCGGAGGGCAGGGGAGGCCACTCCCACTGGGGCACTGGCCCACGGGAGCAGGAGACAGGAGGGAGCAGCAGGTCCCAGCAGCTTCCCCCGGGACATGGGTCTCCAGAAACCCTCCCAGAGCAGCTTCGCTAGACTGAGCTCCGTGCCCCTGGCCCAGGACCTGCTCTGGGGGCTTGTTGTGAAGCAGAGGCCACCACAGGGTCACGTCACCCTGCCTGGCTCCCAGCCTGCTCCGTTCCTCCCCGTGGCCTTCACTCTCTCCGCCCTGGAACTGTGCCTCCAAATACGCAGCCAGCTCCTCGGGCTCGGGGTTCTCAGGGTTCTGGGGACATCAGGCTGAGCCGATCACTCTGAGCACTACTTGCTTTTAAGCCTCTGCGGTGGTTAATGGCACGTGTCGGTTTAACTGGCGACACGTGCCAGCAGTAAGCGTGTTTCTAGAGGGGTCTGTGAGGGCCATGTGAATGGGAGGACTCCATGGGAGAGTGGGTTGCAGCTTCCAGTGCGGGCACCATCCCATGCCCTGAGGCCCACGAGAACCAGCCCCTTTGTCTCCCGCCTGCCTGCTCGAGCTGCAAAGCCCCATCTCCTCGTCCCCTACCCTTGGGCTGGGATTTACAGCACCGGCTTCTCCAACTTGCTAATGGCAGATGGAAGGATTTCTCAGCCTCCATAATGGCATGAGCCAATTGCTCATCATCTCTCTATCTTTCTCTCAACATTTTCCTGGACTGGCGCTCAGACTGATCTGAGAGAAGAATAGAGGACCAGAAACACAGAGCCCCTGGATGCTGTGGAGGGCAGAATTCCAAGAGGGCCCCCCACCCCCCCCAGATCCCTACCTCCTAGACAATCCCCTCCCCTTGAATGTGAGGGGCGGGGATTGTGGGTGTGGCAGGGCTTCACTCCTCCTGTGACTGTGCCCCATTCCACAGCAGAAAGGACTTGGCAGAAGATATTAATGAAGATCCCTAATCAATTGGCTTTGAGTTGATGGAAGAGAAAATCCTGGTGGGCCTGAACCCATCAGATGAACCCTTAACAGGGACTCCGCCCTTCTTGAAGTCACAGAGATTCATGGCAGGACAGATGTTTCCCCTTCTGGCCTCGAGCAAACCGCCATGTCAACATGGCTAGGCAGCAGGGATGGGGGGACAGCCTCTTGGAGCTGAGAGGCCCCAAGAGAGGCAAGAGAGCGGGAGCTGGAGTCCTACCTCGAGGATCTTCGGTCTCCCAGGGATCTGAGAGAGCTTGGATCCTTTCCCTAGTCCAGCTGCCAGATGAGGAGGCCTCGATACAGTCAGGCCAAGAGGATCCACAGGTACAGAGACAATAAACCTGTGTTGCTGTAATCCATGAAGGTTAGGGTCGTTTGTTATGCAGCAGTTAAAAACCAACAAACCCACAAACCAGAGTCAGCTAACAGCTCCAAAGCCAGTGAAGGACACTGAGCTCAGAGGCAGGGGGTCTAAGTAAGAGGGACAGAGAAACTGGATCCAGGTGTCGAGGAGGCCTGATTCTTGACTCAGAAATATTCTGGCTCATAGCTGCTCTGGGGACCTGTGATGGCTGGTGTCTTTCTGCCTCTGTGCTGTCATGAATGGTTGGGGACACATGATAACCACGATGACGATGGTGGCAATGGTAACCAGGCTGCAGTGGTACCCCACGTGTGTCGCAGACCTGTTGTCCAATCTGGTGCATGTGTTACCTCGAGCGATCCTCCAAGGGCCCTGGAGAGGAATAGTTGATGTTTTGCCTTCATTCCATAAATAGAGAAAATGAAAGCAGATCCCTGGGGCTTTCCTTGGTGACACAGTGATCAGAGACTGTGCAGGACCCAGATCTAAAGATCATGGCCTTAGGGAGGGACAGAAAAGAGAAGGAGGAAACTAGTAGCAGTGCTCCTCGGGTCAGGGTCAAGGACACTTAGTCACAGGAATGCTGGTGCCCAGGGAGAATGGCGGTCCCAGAATCCCCCATGCATGGCTTTCCCCAACCAGGAGCCATCGACACGGGGCTCTGCAGCTTCTTCCTTAGAGAAAGACTGGGCTAGGCATCATGCAGTCCCTCAAGACCACGGCACTGTCCCCACTGCGACCCTCCCTTCCACGCACTCCTCCACTTCCCCGTGGAAGCACACCTGCTCGAACTCCCTGGTTCTGGGCACTAAGGGACCCCCACATATGGAGGCATGAATGGATAATGAGGGTCCTATACTCCACCTCCAAGCCAAGAGAGTGTGCGACTTCTTAGACATTTGTCTGAGTCCCAATCCCCAATCCCAAGGAGGGATGCTAATTATGTAGCTTTGAGGTCTTGAAATATAGGTAAGCTGCCTAGTCTGGAGAAGAGCCCAACAGCTTCTCATATGGGATTAGCATTTTTGTCCTTGAAATACCTGTCTAATCAGTAACATGTAAATATTCGTTGTTATTCCCAGGGTTATACCAGAAATAAGAACACTCAGAAAATAGCTTCAGGTGCCATGATTTGCTATGGGATCGTGGGCCAGGCACGTGTAACAGATACCACTAGTGTTCACCGATACTCAGTCCTCCCTGTCTAGAAAAACACTTCTGAGCCCTTCTGCAGGTTTGTGAGCTCTGTGACGGCCTCTGGCCAATAACATGTGAGCAGAAACGATGTGTGTCATTGGCACATCTGAACATCCACACTCTCTGTTGTCCTGCCATAAGGGACAAGGAGGCTACGGGTTCTGGAAGTCACAGCTACAAGATCAGCCATCCTTGGCCTGATCTTTGAGAACCACATGGAAGATGCTTGCCCCTCAAAACGTCACTCAGGCTCACAGTGGATTTTGTGAGGGTTAGCAACAAACCTTCACAGTGTTAAAATATCACAACTAGGGGCTGCTTGTTGCTGAAGCATAATTTAACTTATTCTAACTAGTACACACTTCACTTAACTGAGACTGTGTCTCTTCTATGATGTGGAGAAAACCTGCCCAGCCTTTATCCCAGTGTGACCCTGAGGAACAGACAAACCCAGAGATAACTTCTTTGTAAACATGGATGGGTGAATCACTGCAGGTGAGTTCAGGGAATGGGAAACTCACGAGGATGGGGTCTCATTGCCCATTGGTGTCCTTCCTACGGGCATGCGGTGATGACCATATGTATGAGGCAGGAGTGACAGCTGGGCACTAGACGTTCTCATGGGAAAAGCTACTTAGGAACAGTGAAAAGTCCCAGGTCTCAGGAAACAGACACATGTTCCTTTTGGCGCTCAGTCTAGGACTGCCCATGCAGTCTCTATGTTGGGTTCTAAGTCCTGGCCACCTGGTAAGCAGTGATCCCAAGCAGCACCAAGTGCATCTCAGCTTTCTCTGTTCTCCCAACAGTGAGATAGAGCACAAATGCTCCACCCTCTCTTCTTTATGCTAACAGATGCCCCCATCCTTTCCCCAGGGTTCAGTTAGGCACATGGGGCCATCCAAATAAGAGATCTTATTCCTTAGCCTCTGGTAGGGTAGGTGTGCCAATGTGACTGTGTTCTCCAAAGGCAAATGGAAGCGAAGAGTGCAATATTCATACCTTTTGTTTTAAAGAAAATCTCTTATTCTCAGTTTCTCTTTCCAATTCCCATGAGTTGGATGGCAAATGTGGCAGCAGATGAGCACAACACCTAAGGGGACAGTTGAAGCACAAGATAGAAGGAACCTGGGTCTGACCCACTCTGTGGAGCACAGCTGCCCACCTGCCTGAACCAGCCAGACTAAGTATAAAATATGCTCCCATCTTATTTAAGCCACTCTCTGTGGGGACTCTTTGTTACAGCAGCTTCACTTCTATCCTAACTAATACACTGGATAAAAAGATGCCCTGAGTAGATGTTTTAGTTTATTCCACACATGCTTTCCAAGAACATAAGGGACCAGTAGCAACTAAGCAGGCTTTCTTGTTTGTGAGCTTGGCTGAAGATCTTTGTCATCTCGAAGGAGTGAATCCAGGCCCCTCCACTGGTTGGAGCCCTGAAGAGTCTCAAGATCTATAGGCCCCACCAACTCTGCTCATGTTCCCCAATAATCCAAGGAAATGGTCTCTCCACCTTGACCACCATATTTTAAACAACGTTTATAAAGTCCTTAATGGCACAGTCACAGGATAAAGGCTTAGACCAGAAGAATTGCCATTGCAAGGGATGATGTGTTCCCTGGTGTCCCTGCCTGATGGGGGTGGTAACAAATTAGAGTAAGATGCCCAGGGAGGCTGTGTATGATGTATAACTCCCTAATCAACTGCAGTGAAATTGTACATATTGTCATTTTATAGTAAATGGAGATATTTTGCAGCCTGATGGTCTCCACCTTGTCTATGAAATCCTAACTCTGTCATCTTTCAGGACGCAGAGCAAATGTCACCTACTTCATCTTGAAAAACCTGCCATGTTCTGCAAGACCCCTTCTCCAAACTGCCAAAGCACTTTCCCTCTGCTTCTTTTGGGACACTCGGCCCTCTGTTCCTCCAACATGGGCAGTGAAAATGCGACATGAAGACTTGCTAATGAGAACGTGTCACATTTGTCTTCTGCATCCTGCTAGGGACCTCACATGCGTTGCCTCATTGGATTCTTAAGTCAATTCAATGGATCAGGCATGATTGTTATCTCAGTCTTACCAGGAAGCACAAAGAGATTAAGTCACTCTTTTTTTTTTTTTTTTTTTTTGGTCACCCTGCTAGCAACTGGTAGAGAGATTTCAGCAAGCTGCAGCTTGAACCAACCTCTATTACCAGTGGGCAATGTTCCCTCATCCCAGAGAGAAACAAATGGGTGCCCGTGAAGCTGGGCACAAGGGATTAATGTCCGCATCAGAGAAGGTGGTTGCAAACAGGAGCAGCCACAAGATCTGAACCTTGTCTCTTCAGAGGGGCTTCCTTGCTGAGTGAGGCTCCTACCAACCGCAGGCCTGAGCTTTGAGCTCCTCAGCTGAGACAGGGAAACAATTCTGTCAATTAAGTCAAACATCTGCTCAATGTAGCGAAAAATCAGTCACCAGGGTCTGGCCACAGACCCAGGACTCCTTCCAGGGGACAGACTCCTCCCAGGTCCAGACCAAGGGGATGGAGAAAGAGCTGCCTCCCAGGACCTGGGTCCTGATTTGCATACGCCCTCTGATTGGTTGGTGAGACTCACACCTCCTCTGGTCCTAAGGACCTCCCCTGAGCGCAGGAGGGGCAAATCCTGTGGGCTCCGAAATGTGCATTAGAAGAAGAGCTGGAAGCCGCCCAGATCCAAAAAGCGCATTCCCAAACCGGGGAGTAAGTTCTGTGCTGCCTGCTGTAGAAATGCAAATTGCCATAATAAATGCCGATTATCCCAATTACCTCTAATTGTCTGGCTTGTGCAGCAAGAGCATTACCATAGGAAAGGCCTAGAAGGGAGACAGCATATTTAGCAGAAGGCCCCCATCCAGGGATCTGGGTGACAAATGAAGTAGGTGATCTGGCCCAGGAAGCCCCCACTGTGTCCCCTGGGATGGATCATCGGAGGGGGCTTCATAATCTCCCGGCTGCTTAGGGATGGCACCGAGGCAGTGACATCTTTGTGCAATGGTCATTAAATGCTATTTTAGAAATTGGCTGTGTGCTGGGGAGATAAGGGCAGAGAATATATGCTTGTTTTCCATGCTGCCTTCCTGCTGGCCAGCTGGGGCTGGGGGAGAGCTAGGAGAGAAGAGAGGCTACTGAATGAATGACCCACATTATTTTGTATGGTTATAATGTAACATTTGATGCCTGCATTTACTGAATCAAGCAGCCAGGCAGTCAGGAAACAAGTACTATCTACCAAGCTTCTGGAAACACAGGAATTTAGAGCCCCAAAGTGATGGTTAAAATGACACACACACCCCTGTCCCACTCTGTACCAGGTAACTTCATTCCTTCTGAGAGCAAATCACTTTTTGAGCTTCCAGCCCATGCCAGGCACGGTTCTAGGCCCTCCAGATGCCACAGAGAATAAAGTAGACAAAAGAGAAACAAACAAATCCCCAACCAAAGACAGGGCCTCTATTCTAGTTGGGAGAGACAAGAGAATCAGTCAGTAAAACCAAGGAAACAGTATTTTTGAAAATGGGACGTGCTCAAGGGAAAAGAAAAGCCGAAGGGGGTGGGGGGGGTGGACAAGGCGGGTCTAGGGCAGAAGTTAAGTGACATTTGGGTGACAAGAAAGAACACAACACAAAATCTCCATCTGAAGCAGCAATGATAGATTGGGCCTTCTTCCAAGAAACACAAACTATTAGTCACCACCTGAATGAACTCGAGACCCAGGACAGAAAAAATGTGGTCCCCTGCTATCTATACAAAAGCATTAGCTAAGGTCCTGTTTGCAGTTATGTACACTCATTTTTTATTAGCTTAGGTAAGATCACCAACCTTGCTGGGACCTTTCAATTCTGTTACAGTATCGATTGAAGAGAAGGGAATGCAAAATGTGCAATTTGCACCTACCCTTGTGAAATTAAAACCTTTGCATTTACTGAGAGAGCAATAATTACTCTAGAGTCAAGGGAGCCTTATCTAAAACCAAGAAAGGATTTCATTTGCCAATAAAGAGAAAAACAGAGCCTGAACAACGAATCTGGGAACACTTGCCCTGGGTTCCAGTTCTCAAGCCTGGTGCGGTCCAAGGGCAGAAGCTTTGGCAGGTGCAGAATGATCCAGAGTCCAGGAGGGTAGCCACCCAGAGTGTGTGGATGACACAGAGAACTAGAGATGACCTGTTTTGCAGGATTCCAGGGATGTGTTTGTTTTCTTTCTCTCTCCCCCCCCCCACCTACTAGGGATTGAATGGGGGGGGAGGTTATCACTGAATCCTGGCTCTTTTTAATATTTTATTTAGAGACAGGGTGTTGCTGAAGTGCTTAGGGCCTTGCTAAGTTACAGAGGCTGGCCTTGAACTTGCAAGCCTCCTGTCTCAGCCTCCCAAGCCTCTAGGATTACAGGTGTGTGCCACCGTGCCCATCCGGGGATGTTCTCTTGACTCTGGCTGGAGATGCTGCCTCTAGAGGAGCTGGGATTCTGTGAGGAGAGAGAGCCTGCGATTCCCTCTGTACTCGATTCCCAGCCTCCCTTCCCTGGCCCGCTGCCCCAGACAAGTCTGTAGCCACTTCCTCTTCGTCTCCTCCACTGCCAGTGACTTTGCTGGCTCCTGGGCACTCCCTGGTCATCAAGGGGCTCTGAGGCACACGACACCTCATAAGTGACAGCGTTCAGGGTTTACGAAGCACTTTGGTGTCCGTTTGCTCATTGAATCTTCACAAGCACCCACATTTCTGTTTACAGGTGAGGGCACCAACACCCAGAGAAGGTGCCCAAGTTCACAAAGGGCCAGGTGGCCTAGCCACAGTACACATGTCCACCATTACCTCATCGCAGCCAATTGCCTCCAATGTCTATGGTGTACTTCTTCTGTACTGATGATTGTGACTAATACGCATATGTGACTGTCCATATAACTTCCAAAAAAGCAACCACATGTCTAAGTTCTGGTCAATAAGATAAGTAGTGGAGGTATGGGCAACTTCTAGGAAGTCTACTGAAAAGAAGGCTTGAGTTGTTCTCCCTTCTCCCTTTTGATGGCTCAAATGTGGATGTGATGGATGGAGTCACAGAGGCCAGGTTGGACCATGAGGTAATTTTGGGAATGGGTGACATGCCCAATAATAAGGTTATGGAATAGAAAAACCCTGGACTTTCTAACTGGGCTTTCACATAAGATGAAAATAAATTTCTACTCGTCAATTTGGATCTTCTGTCTCTCAAAGTCATATCTCGTCCTAAGTAACAATAGTATTTTATCTACAACGAACCTACAATTAGGACAGAGACAGATGCCTTTCTGCATCTTTGACCAGAATTCTAACTTAACCCTCTGTCTCTTCCCTGGACCACTGCAGTAGCTTCTGTTTCCACTCTTGCTTCTTGGTATCCACGTCCCCCATTGGGGAGAAGGGACCTAACAGCTATGCTAATCAGGCTACATTACTTCCTGGCTCAAAACCACGAATGGCTTCCCGTAGGCTGTAAAGTGGTGTGTGGCCGGGGGCTAGTGTCTCATGGCCACGTTCCTGCTTGGCTTTCCAGGGGACTCCCCACCTCCTGTGTCTTGAGCACAGCTGCCCATTCCACCCTGGGCTTCCGGCATGCACCACATCATTTCCTACCCATGGGCCCTTGCTCATGCCTCTGCCTTCACCTGGAATAGTGGCAGGGATCGACAGGGCTCCCTTATGAATGCTTCGCTGAAATCCCTTCCCACATACAATACCACGCCTGCTCTTCTGGCCCAAGATCGGAGGCTTCTGTGTCTTCCTAGAACTCTCTGTCATTAATTATTTATCAAGTAGCTGCCTCGTGCC
Organism: Ictidomys tridecemlineatus; assembly: GCF_052094955.1. Classification (NCBI taxonomy): domain Eukaryota; kingdom Metazoa; phylum Chordata; class Mammalia; order Rodentia; family Sciuridae; genus Ictidomys; species Ictidomys tridecemlineatus. The sequence goes on along the minus strand of NC_135484.1, from coordinate 110,754,190 downwards.
CTGCAAATGGGGACTCGGGTGAACCATCTGAACCTGGCCTCTGCCCCGTCCAGCCTCTGGAATTCCCTGTGCAGCATCAGAAGTAGGTAGGTAAACAGGCCCTCGCCCCTCCCGCCCTTCCACTCCCCCCCAGGCTCTGAGGGGTCAGCGATGCCTCCCCAGATGCCACCATCTGCTGGGGCCTGCCCTGGTCATCTCCAAGACCTGCGTCCAGCACAGGTCCAGCACAGGTGTTCAGAAATTATTTGCTGCATTGAAAACACTTCAAGGCGGGTGTCCACATGGTATTTTCTGTACCCTTCTGCAGGCCTGAGATAGTCATCATTTAAGAGAGGAAACGCGACGAGACGGGTGCGTTGAATCCTCCTGGAAGGAATGAGTGGGACTCGGAGAGGCGCCTCTGGGCCAGGGGGTGTGTCTGAGGGTGGGAATGGGCTCACATGTGGCCCTGGTGGAGTTTTGTCTGGGGCTGTGGGTTTGTGAGTACTTCTTCCCTGACTCGGAAAAACAAACTAAATATCCAAATAAAAGTGGGCAATGAAGACCAATCAGGACGGAGATGACCAAATCTGAGTGCTGGAAGCCCAAAGGGGAGGGAAACACCCCCATTGGAAACTGTGCTGACGTGGAGGTGGAGGGGCAGCTGAGGGAGCACAGGGGGGGCTGGTTCTGGCCCGCAGTATGCAGGGAAGGACACAGGAGGAGCCTGACAGGTTCGCATTCCCACCCACCTCTGCTTCCCACAAGTCTCAGATACGACTCCTCTCCTTTCTGGCTCCATCTGTAAAATGGGAATGATGTCAAGCTCAATCTATCCCCCTGGCCAATTTTCAGGGCAATGAGGTGAGGTGTAGGGGACATGAGGAGGGACAGTCCTTTGTCTCAACCTGAGATAACCATTGCAGGGGGGTGAATAGAACCTCATCCTTAGAACCCTGAATGTGACCTCATTTGCATGAAGCCTCTTTGGAGATGTAGTTTAGCTGGGTGATGAGAGTCTCCTGGAATAGCCAGTCGGACCCCAAGTCCAATGGCAAGAACCTTAGAGGAGAAATGCGGAGCAGGCGGGTGGGGGAGACAGAAGGGCCTCTTTAGCCCTGTGCTCCCCCTCATGATGTCCTGGGCCACCACAGTCCCAGAGTCACACAGCCAAGCAATCAGACTGAACGGACTAAACTCCCAAGCCAAATTCAACCTCTCCCTTCCTGTAAGTTGCTTTTGCCTTATGTCACTCTGATGAGAAGCTAAGACCTTGTGACAAGAGAAGCAGAGACTGGAGCCCTGCAGCCCCCAGACCAGGAATGTTGGCACCACAGGAGCTGGAGACACATACAGAGGACCTGCCCCTGAAGCCTTGGGGGAAGGTGACACCAGCACCTTGATTCAGGCTTCTGGTCCTCACAGCTGTGAGAGTTGACATTTCTGTGGTTTTAAGTCACCTGCTTACAATAATTTGTCACAACAGCCACAGCAAACGCAGGCACTATGAGTTGTGGTATGCGTGCCCCACAAGTCCACACCACTGTCTGCCCTCTGACCCCCAGGGCTGGCCCCTACAGACACATCTCTCCAGGGCACACCTGGCCCCTCCCTGTGCCCAGACAGCCTTCCAGATGGCCTGGAAGTGCCCAGAGCTGCCAGCCCATGTCAGATCCCGACTCTGTCCAACCTCTGTGAGCACATCTTTCACTCATCTCTTTAGCTGACCTTGGCAGATGGTCACCTATCTGTAGCCAGGTCCCTGCCAGCCACAGTGTCCTTCTACATTGGGAAAGAGGAAGAGACTGATTGCCTCAATACTGGCCCTTTCCTTCTGAATCCTCCCTGGCAGATTCTTCTTCCTACACATTGGGTGACCATGTCCCCTTGGTACCTGAGGCACGTCTGGGAACACACCTCCCCATCCTGCCTGCAGAGCCCCCCTGGCCCAGCCAGCTGGGGTGAGGCATGTGGGCTTGGAAAGGGGCAGTTGTGGTGGGAGACACAGCTACAAAAACACAATGCCCCTCCTCCTCCACCACCTCCCCATGCCAAAGAAACCATAGTGAAAGGGCCTGATGTTCTTCATTTAGTAAACCATTTAATAGGCAGCTTCCTGCCGGCTGCAGAGGATTCCCTGAAAAGCAAGGCAGGGGTAGATCTGGAAGGCCACACAGCTGGCAGTGTCCCTCTTCTAGTGTCACCTCCACCCAAATGTCCCAGCTTCAGGGTCCAGTGCCCCTTGCCACCTGCTGCTGCTCTATCTGGCTCCTGCACATGTGTGACCAGGCCTATGCCCACCTCTAGGGGCCTGAGACACTCAGGACAGGAAGTGGGATACAGGTGGCTTCCCACAGATATTGCAATGTCAGGAGAAATGACAGGGCTGCTTGAGCCAAGCCCTCACCCCATGGAGGATGTCAAGGACCAGAGGCACCAAGGTCATACCTGGAATGCCCAGCCCAAGCCTGAGAGGGACATTCTCAAACCAGAGCAGCAAGCCTGAACCTGGCAGGTGAGGGTTTTGCAGGCCAATGGCTAAAAAGGAGGAAAGGCTGGGGAGTTCGGGGACCCCAAATTTGTGCCATCTAAATCTACAGGCCTGGTGCTAGGGATTGGAAGGGGGTCCAGGAAGGGGCCGGGGACTCTACTCAGCAGCTCCAGAACTGAAGCCAAGCAGGAGGGACTAGGGAGGCAAGTTTAGGAATCAATATCCAAATGACTTTTCCCAAAATGCAACCTGTTGGAAGGCTGGGTCTGGCCTCCCAGAGAAGTAATGAGCAGGCTGTCCCTGGATGTGTTCCCTGGAAGACTGTCATCATGGGTAGCATGTGCCACTTCACAGGGACCCCGAACATCTATTCCCTGATTAGAAACAGATGCCCCACCCCCCAAGTGAGTGTGTGAGTGTGTGGCTACACCATGGATACCTGGGGAGTGTGTGTGTGTGTGTGTGTGTGTGTGTGTGTGTGTGCTCTCCCTCTTGCTCTGTCCTCCCTCTAGCCTCTGGCTTCTTCGGTTTGGTCTCCTCCCCAGGGCTGGCTGGATGTCTCTAGGTCAAAACAACTGGTCGATTCCACCAACTCAGGGCCACGGCAGGCGGGGTTTCGAAAGAATCTGGAGAGTTATTCTGGCAACACAAGAACAAACCACTGTTTGCCTGAACTTTTCACTTCTCTGCTGGCCGAGTCAGCATCTGGAGCCCCAGAGCTGTTGGCCCCAGCAGGGACGGAGCAGAAGCGGGAGGGTTAGTGGTGCAGGGATCAGGGGGCCACCCGGGTCCTTTTCAGCCTGGATTCCCATGGGTCCTGACAAACGACCTTTGGAGACAGTCTGCTGAGTACCTCCTCTGTTGCCAGGCGGTACCCAATCTACCCTCAGAGAGAGGCACAGAGACACTCCCTCCTGCCGATGCTACAACGGCTTCAGAAACTGCACCTGTGCTTCCGAGGAGATGCTCCCGGGAGCTGAATGTGTCATGACTCTGAGCCTCATTTGACACGTTGATATCATTTGTTTCCCCTCGCCTCTCCCCTATCTGAGGCTGCCACCCCCACCCGGAGGCACTTTGGCAGGCTGACAGGTCTGAACCCTGTCGTTCCCAAGCCTCATTTCCATTCTCTAAGCTTCCCATGAATGGGATCCTCCTGGGCTTGGAATCCGCCTTTCCCAGCCGCCACTCAGCCACCTTCATTCACTCTGGGCTGATCTGACAGCAGCTCCTTCAGCACCTGTCTCTGGCTGTTATGGAAACGGGTCTCCCTAGATGAGTAGCTGGGACAGAGGTCCTCCCTGTGTCCCCAGAGGACACACAGCGCACTCCTGGCTCACCCTGACCCTGCAGTACAGTTCACATCGCATCTTCCCAGGCCCATGCCTTCGGGTCCCCTCCTCTATCTCTTTCCCTCCAAGAAAGGTGACCCATTGAGCCCCAGCCAGGCTCCAGGGTCCAGCTCTCTGCTGGGTGGTGGCCAGGAGTGATGGTTATGAACTGACAAGCAGCCCAGCTGCTCACTCCCGGGGCCAGATGGCCTGTGACGCATCTCAGGTAACATCACACCTGCTCTCGGCTCACGTTGCATCTGCAGGAAGCTCCCGAAACAAGGCAGCGTGTGTCAGAGTAGAGAGCACCTGTGCTTCAAAGTTGGGAAGACCTGATTTCAACTCCAGCCACCTCACACCCACGTGAGGAAGGTGGCATGGACCGCCTGTCCTCAGTGTCCTTTCTGGGCTGTGGGGAGATGCTAATCAGCCAGGGCGGACAGAGCCCCAGCCTCATCCTAATCCGTGCACTGCAGCCCCCAAAGCAGGCATTCCTATGGTCACCCCATTTTACTGATGGAGAGACTGAGGCACAAAGGGGTGAAATCACCTGCCCAGGGACACACAGCTAGAGGGTGGCCATCTGAACCATCCATCCATATGACTATCACATGCCACCTCTCATGGCCACCCTCTGGCTCACCCAGGTGTTCCCGATTCGGAGCAGGCACACAATAAATGAGAGATGTTTTTATCACTGCTATTACTTTAGACACGGGGCTTTCAGGTGGGCCAAAGCATCCACCAGGTGTAACAGATGAAACCACTGAACTCAAGAGGGAGCTGGGGCACCTTCCAGCAAGCCATGAGCCTTCTGTGGTGGCTTCCTGAGGCTGCCTGAATGAATTGCCACAAGCCAGGGGACTTCAACAGTAGAAAGTTATTCTCTCCTAGTCCTAGAGGTCAGAAGTCTGAAATCAAGGTGTCAGCAGGGTGACCCTCCCTCTGAAGCTCTAGGGAAGAGTCCTTCCTTGATTCTCCCAACTCCTTGACATCCTTAGTGTTCCTTGACTTGAAACCACATGGCTCCAATCTCCGTCTCTGTCCATATGGCCATCTCCCAGGGCCTCTCTGGGTCTCCTTCCTCCTCCAACACCCCCTCCGCTCTGTTTTTGTTTTGTTTCTTATAAGGCCACCATCATTGGACTTAGAGCCCACCTTAATCGGGGATGATTTCATCTTGAAATCCTTATTCCAAATAAGATCACATTCCAAGATTCTGGGTAAATTTCACACTTAGGAGCCGCTGTTCAACCACTCCACACTTTCTTGGCCCTGATTTCTGTTGCTTCAAAAGAGCGAATGGCGCTAAAAGTCTCCGTGCTCTCCTGGGTCTGTGAGGAAGACGCGAATTGCAGAACCTCAGCGTCTCAGGCAGGAAGACATGTCCTTAACGGATGACAGACCACATTCACTGCCACAGGCTTCAGTAATGGACAGCCACAATGCACCCCACCCACGCAGGAGGAGCCTCCAGACACAGGTGAGGCCCCAAGAGGAGTGGGGGTGCTGAGGACCTGTTCTCCCTCACAAGCCAGCTGCAGGCTGGGCACGGGCTATGGGGCACGTTGAGGCCAATTGATGTAGCTGTTCTACTCAGAGATGGCAGCCAGACCCCTAGTGTCACAGGGAATAGATAAGGATGCGGGGGCCACGGAGGGAACGTCGAAAAGAATGGACTTTGAGGAACTGCTTGGGCTCAGCACCACGAACAGCGCAGGCTGGGCTTTGCCCACCTGCCGGCCCCGCCCACACGCTGGCCCCGCCCACACTCTGGCTCCACCCACAACCTGGCTCCACCCACACGCTGGCCTGGGCTTCCAGCTGAGACAGCAAAGTGTGAGAACTGGCATAACCAGGGCCGGCCTCAGGGGCTGGCAATGGGCGAAGACCAGGAGCGTGCACAGGTCGGGTGCAAGGAGAGCTTCTACGGGCTGTGCCCGCGGAGAGTTCATCAGCTCTTGGTCCAGGAGGAAGACCACCTGAGGGGATCCCGAGGCTGAGCGCAGGCAGGCCGATTTCTTCCCGGCACTGAGAGGGACTCTCTCCTCACAGCTCTTTTAAAGCAGTATCAATTTTCCTTTAGCTGACGCCTCACCCTATGGGCCCTTCCCCTGCTGCAGTTCCAGCGCACCAGGTTTAAAGTACCCCAGGTTTCAGAGTGCCTGCGCTAGGGTGAGCTGCCTAGAGAGAGCGCCTTACTCACTCTCAGGTTACAGAAGGCCAAGCAAGGGCACTGGTGATTTGCCCAGAGACACACAGCTAATTAAAGCTGGGGTTTGGAAGAGCAGCCCTGTGAAATCCCAGCCAAGGGTTTTGCCCTGGGGTGACACTGTGACTTTCCTGGTCTCTAGACACGTGCCTTTCTGGGCTACTTCCACCATTTAAAAAAAAAAAAAAGAAAGAAAGGAAAGAGAGAGAGAAAGAAAGAAAGAAAGAGAGAGAGAGAAATTATACCTTATGATTGCATTGGTAAATTGCACTGGTATAAGGATAAATGCAACCCTGGCTAGATTAAGAATTAAAATGTGATTTGTCCAGCAGGTTCAACATGGCCTCCCCACCGCACGCCTCCTGACTGGGGATTGAACCCAGGAATACTTTACACTGAGCCCTTATTACTATTATTATTATTTTAAATTTTGAAACAGGGTCTTCCTAAATTGCCCATGCTGGCCTCAAGCTTGCAATCCTCCTGCCTCAGCCTCTGGAGTCATTGAAATTCCAGGAGAGCGCCCCCACGTCCATATGAGTGTGGCTTTTGAGACTCTCTACTAGCCCTGCCCAGGCCACTTCTCTAGGCCTTTGTCAGGCAGGCCCCTCCCTGCCCCATCCATGCCCGGACCCAACCTTGCCAGGAGCTGGGTCATCAAATATTCAGGCCTTTTCCCTTCCCACATCTCCAGCAGCCCCCTGGATGTCCTCTGCTTCCCATCTGCCACTGCATTTTTCTAGATGCATCTCCTTCCTCTGAGTAGCCTTCTTTGACAACACACATCTACATTCCCTTTGTATGGAACCATCCAGAAATCCCCTCTGAATGGGTGTCTCCTCAGTTCAAGGGCAGGGCCATGCTCTCCTGTGCGCAGGCGCACAGTGCTCCCACCCACGGCCCATGCTGGTTCACAGCCCAGGGTGCACAAAGCCCTGTTCAGCAAGCCCTGTTCAGCCATAGGCTGGGTGCACTCAAGCGTTTTTAGTTTCTCCTTCCTTGCTTTCTGTCTGGCAAACTTGTATACATCCTTCAAAGCCGCAGCTGAAGCCTCCCGGCCTCTAGAAGCACCCCTTTATCATCTGGACAGTCCGTGTCTGCTTGCCCACTCTCCTCAATTCCCACTGGGATTTGTACTTGGCTGTTTTCCCATGGTGGTGGGGCTTTCCTGATGACAGTAGCCAGCCTGGGAAGTCCTGTGCCCCACTTCCCCTCCACACTCACTGGGATACCGGTCAGGAGCTGCATCCTCTGGCCTGCCTGGGCTGGGCCCCAAAGGACATCTGAGGCCTGGTGCAAAATTGCCTTGACGTTTCTTCTTGCATTCTTCATTAATAAAAATCACCTGTAATTCTTGATTATTGGGGAATAGATTATGTAGGTCAGTGATCCTCCACCTTGGCTGCACGTTAGACTTACAGGGAGCTTGTACAGAATTCCAATTCCTGGCTTCTAGCAGATTAATCTGAAAATGGGACTCATGTCAGTATTTAGGGTATTTTTTTCAAAGGCTCTTTAGGTGAGTCTGATGATCAGATGGGTAGAAAGTTTTCTAATTGAGTGTCTCCCTTTTGCTCTCATGATGTCTCTGTTTTGGCTCATTTCCTAGGTCAAGGGACTTACTCCAAGGCTGGCCAGGCAGAGGCTCATAGCTCTTAGAGCTGATGGCAATCTCAATCAACCATGTGACCTGGCTGCCTGCCTTCAAAAGGTAATCTCCATGGTCTCTCCTCTCATAAGAAATCTGAAGCCCAGAGAGGTTAAGTGTTTCTCACAAGGACACACAGTGAGTGGATGGTAGAACTGAGTTGTTACAAGTCAGGTTATTTGAATGGAGATGTGGTCATAGGCTGGGAGGGGCTGGCACTGGGGGTCAAATAAGGCTTGGGGGGATGGCGTGGAGTATATGTCTTTCCAGCACCCACTGGCCTTCCCATCCCAGGGTCTACAGAGTTAACTTCCACCTCCCTTAGAAACAACTCCTTGGCTTTGGCCAAGCCGCCAGCCTTGGGCAGAGCCTGAGATCTCCTCCCAGGACAGAGAGCCCCCCTGGAGCCCAGCACTCTCAGCTCCCAGAACCTTCTGCTCCTATGCTCCCTGCAAAGCTTCTTCAGGGGCTATGGCAGTGAATCTCCACCCCATTCCTTAGGGCCCTGGCTCTCTTTTCCAAGCCTGGGAAGGAGAGGTGTTTAATTTATCAGATGACGCCAGAGATGCTGTTTACACACATGTGGTGGGACACAGGTGGCAAACCGTGAATGTGTAAACCCATTTGCAGCTTCCCCTCCTCCTGCGATCATCAGAGAAGTCTGGGTCACAGGAGCCAAGTGGCAGCGTCAGAGCAGGAAGCCACAGAGATGCGCTGGGGCAGAGGCTGCCAGGCCTTGCCACTGCTCTGCCGGGCCGAGTCCTGCTACCATCCTCCTTCTCCAAGATGGAGTGGCAGGGCATCCTGGTGCCCAGCACACGCCTCCTTCTCCTTTCCCTAAGTCTGAGCCCCCACTCTGTGCCATTATCTTAGTTAACTTGGTCCCTAGGGTAACTCTAGGAGGTTTAATGCTATCATGGGCATATGCAAAGTGATAATAACTAATTGTCACCATCAACACCATCTCCATTGTTAATATGTTTACATACTTATTATGCCAAGTGCTAAGTTCTTTATACAAACCCCTTCATTTAATTCTTGCAAAAGCCCTAAGAATAGGAAAAATTACTATCCTTATTTTTACAGGTGGAGGAAAATGAAGAATGAAGAGGTTGAGTAACTTGCCCATCGTCCCACAGCTAGAAAAGGAGATGGTCCCTTCATCTGTTGGAGAGTCAGGAGTGAATAGGAAGTGAACACAGCATCACCCCCCCAGAGCGGGAGAGTCAGCAGCAAGCCAGGACGTGAGCAAGGGGCTCTGGTGTTCTGAGTTCAGTACTTCCTGCTTCACCTTGTTCAGGACCCTAATACGTGCATGTGTATGCATGTCAGAGTGAGTGTGACACCTGTGCATGTGTATGCATGTCAGAGTGAGTGTGACATGCTGTCGGTGGTGTGCCAGAGGCCATGTTCAATCAGTTGATAGGTATTGATACATTAATAGGAACCAGACACGTGTTTGTCATTCCAGCTGCTCACACAGTAGGTGGTGACGACACACCAATCAGAGTTAAACTGAATCCAATCCAGTACCCTTCCTATCCTGGGCATCCAGGGACTGGAAATGTAGAAAACTTAGACTCCAAGGAGTCCACAGAGACTCCCAATGATGAGAGGCAGGTTCTGGAGTTTTGCCTGAATAAACCAGGTGCCCCCTTTTGCCAGGGGGAAAGTGATCCCTCCCCCGTGCCTCAGTTTCCTTGTTGTGAAGGGAGATGCCAATGGTTCTCACCTCTAGGACTAAGGGACATAGAGCTCTTAAGACAACATGTGGCCCTTTAAGTGACACGTCATTACAATGGATATCAGATATGCCTTTTGCCTCTGCTCTAGAGCCTGGGAAAGGCCCCTTTCTTTCCTCAAGGGGACAGTGGTGATCCCTGCACTGCCCAGTGGAGGGTGTCAGGCTTCACACCACTGAGCTGTAGTGGCCGCAGGGTGTGGGCCTGCAGGACAGGACACGTGGGTGCCAGCCCCAACTCTGACCTGCACGTCACCCCCACCCCAGGCCTCATGTAAAATGGGGACTGTAGAAGTAACACTCTCTAAGGTTCCTTCTAGCTCTCACTTTCCAGAGTTCCCAGGAGGCTCCTTCTGGCCACTGGTCTTGCTGCACCGACTGGAGGACACTCTGGATGGGGCAGGAAGGGCCTCACCCAGTCTGTGCTGCTAAACACAATTAAAGCAAGATCCTCAATGCTGAGGGGAGGAAGCTGGAACCTCGAGCAGGAATCCAACCCAGTTAGTGGCAGGACCAACTTGGGGGTGGGGGCTGCTGGCCCTCCGTCCCCACCCAGGGCCCCCCTGAAGGACCTGGCCTAGGGGGCAGGTTGAAGAAGGTGCCGGGTCCCACTTCTGTTGAAGGTGGAGGCAGGGTCACATCTCTTCTCCAATCTACTGGCAAGGCCCTGTGCCGTGGTGGAAGACGTTTTGGAAAATAGTTGGGCATAATTTTTTTTTTTTAAAGGACAACTTCTAGGAAATATCAAGGACTCCTGAGAATGGATGTTTGAATGTAGACAAAGATCTACTTCCTTTTTCAGGTCTTCATATAGCAGCCTCATGGTCTAGCAGGAAGGATAAAAGTAAACACTGATTTAGTGCTTGTTGTAAACTAAGCTGTGTTCTATGGTGTTGCATATATTAACCCAGTTAGTCTTTTCCCACAGCCCCAGGTTAGTAGTAGTATCCCTGGTTTTCAGATGAGAAAACAGAGACCTAAAAGGCAATTTCATATATCAAAATGCTGGTGACGTGGAGATTTGGTCCCCACTTGTCTGGTCAGGAATTCAGGCTCTTAACCAACATCATGGCTGTCCCATGCCTTAGGGATCACACTTTAGGGCCTGAAGCTCCTAGATTTGAATCTTGACTCTGTGACCTGCTTGCTGTGTGACCTTGAATAAGTCCCTTGCCTTCTGTGGTCTTCATATTACTCCCCCTGGAGGTCAGAATAAGATAGTCTACTCTGCAGAGTTATGTTAGAAATCATTAATAGCATGTATCTCATGTGGTGCCTGGTGGGGCACAGGCCCTAATGGTAGTTATTATTTGTGATTTAAAGGATTATCAGACTGCTAACCTGGCACTTAGGTGCAAAACCTAATTACTCTGAAATTCATAGTAAGTAAGATGGAGCCTAAAATAGCATCACCTTTATATTTGCAGGGGAGATTTAAAAAATAAAAAAAAATTAAAAAGACCCTGGGGTAAATGTCCACAGAGAGTCCGTGCAGAGAACTTGTATGTTAATTGCAAGTGCCATCTAACTGGAGAGTGCTACCAGTTGCTAATGGGCCCTGACAAGTGTCTGGGCTATTCTGGAAAGCAGGCCTTGGGAGGGCTTGGGCTAGGGAAGCAGAGAGTTCCTGGGTCTGACTCTCATTGAGGTAGACAAGTCCTCCCCTGAGGATCCAAATCAATTGGCTTTGCAGTTGCTTATTTCTTGCCAGGGATGGAAAGCACTTTCCAGAAACTGAGGCTGGCAGTCTGGTGTGCTTGCACACTTAGTTGCACACTTAGAGAGACAGGACCCTTCTCCCCTCCAGCCATTGCCTGAGTGGTGCTGGAGGCTCCCTGGTGAGGTTGGGCAGGTGGATGCCAGTGCCCAGGTCTGAGAGTTCCCTGTGCCCCCATGCCAGCAGAGGGGGGTTGGCAACTCCATCCACAACCCTGCCATCCAGTCTCGGTTCCCAAGTGCTAATAGGGGAGATTACAGTCACCCCTAGACCAGGTGAGCCTCAGCAAGGGCAGCGTGCTAAGCACAACATCTGTGGTGACTCACTGGGTCCTTCCAGCAGCCCCGGGAGGGAGATATTGCTGCATTCTCCAGTTTACTTGGGGCAACCGAGTGGCAGGATAATTATCCTGATTGTCCAAGAGCTAGAAGTTTTTTTTTGGGGGGGATGTGCCTCAGGGATCTGAACTTGTATCCCCAGGCTCCTATCATACAAGCGTCAACTCCAAGCAGAAAAGGAGGTACATTTAGGTGGGGCTGGGGAGGGTGGGATATGGAAAATCTCCTTAGCTTCTAAAACGTCCTTCTCCAGATGTGCCCAGGTCTGAAAAGGGTTTCTCTACAGGTTTTTGGCAAGACCTGCACAGCATCAGGCCTGGATGACAAGCCCCACAGATGTCCCCGGTTCTAGAAGGCAGAGTATAGATGGACTGGTGTCAGGAAAGGACAGAGGCCCTGGGACCACATGGAAGCGTCTCCACCACCCTCAGAGGTCCACGTGGGAGGACCTCGTGCCCCTGACCCCCAATACCACGTGCCAGGCTTCTCCTCCAGGCAACAGGTGTATAGACAGCGAATAAAATCGCCAAACTTGTCCTTTTTCTTTTTCAAAGATGTCACTAGTCTGCGGTTGCCATGGCAACACCCGCCGGCTTCTCTGAAGTCGGTGCTCAGCTCCCTCCAGCGGCCCCCGCAGCCTCCCCCACCCGCCCTCCTCCTGCCACCCCTCTTCCCGCCCCGGCTCAGCTCCGCCCCAGGCCCTAGGCCTCGGGTTTCTCCAGGCCCAGCCGATCAGACGCCGTGGGCAGTGGGGATGGCTGGGGCTGGGGTGGAGGACTTCAGAGGAACCCAGATTGCAGGCAGGTAAGTGACAGTAATGAGCTCCCGCGTGGCACAGGCCTGCCAGGGACGGCCGGACATGACTAGGCAGCCGACGGGCCGTGCCTGCTCCGCCGCCAGCTCCCGGTCCCTGCTGCAGCCACTGTCCTTTGGAATTCTCTCTTCCTCCACCAAAGCCCAGAGGGCACCCGAACGGTGGAGAAGAAAGAACCTGGAAACCTGCGAACGAGGCTGCCCCGGAGCCGGCAGGGCAGGACTCCGCCTCGCAGGGCCCGGGGGAGGTGGGTGTGGCGAAAACATGTGCGAAGGCCGTGATTGGCTGGGGTTGCCGGCCACGCCCCTCCCTCCCCAGCTTCCCCCCCCAGGCCCCTCCTCCTGCCCAGTCTCCTGCACACAGTGGGTTCCAGTCTCTCCTGCTGTCCTCTCTCCTCCTGCTCCTCCCCCCTGGACTGAGCAGCTGGCAGAGCTGGGGGCCACTGTCAGCGCTCCCACCCTGGGGTTTGCCCTCCCTCTCTGGGGCCACCAGACTTCTCAGGGAAATGGGGTCCACTATGGACAGCCCTGAGCTCTCATAGGGAACTTTGATGAGCGCGGGGGTATACTCAAGGCAGCGGCGACATGACATAGATGGAGCACCCACAGTCTGGTCTGCCAGACCCCGAGGAGTTTTTCCCAAACCAGCTGATTCTGCCATGGTCCCCTTTCTGCAGTGCAAACTGTTGCCAGACCCATTTTACCTCCAGGGAAACCGAGGCCTGGAAGTGTCAGGAAATAAGGACAATTCCACAACGTGGAACACGAGTCTGGGGAAGGACAAGGACAGCTCAGAAGTAGGAGCCCTGCACCCTCAGGTCTCAATGAGGCTGTCAGGGTATTATATCCCCAAAGGGGTCTGAATCTCTGAGAATGTTTCTAAGTTCAAGGTCACCCACAGAATCTCCCTCCTAATCAGGTAAGCAAGCCCAGCCCAGAGAGAATGGCCATCTCTGCCCAGCTCCCCACCAGGAGCATAGCTCTCAGCAGGCATAACGGGCAGAATTCTCCACTCATTGGGCAAAACCTTTTCCAGGGATGAGCAAGGGGCTTCCTGCCCACGCAGGTCAACTCTGGAGGCCGGCTGGGGGGCTGGCTGTGCTCCCCCACTGCCACCTCTTCTCAGTACTGAGGCAACATCAGTGCCCACCTCCTTAGTGTCAAGGAAACAGTTTCATTCCAGGTGCAAGACAGTGCCCTGAAGAGACAGGGTGGGGTGGGCAGGGTAGTGCCCAGGAGAGCTCAAAGTTCCCAGGCCTCTGCCAGCGTCTCTCCCTGCCTTTTGGCCCTGTTCGCCTGAAGGCCCCAGCTGAATAAGAGGGCACCTCTCATTGCTCCTGTGCCCACCTGAGTTCCAGAGCGTCCCTGCAGGCAGTATCTCTGGATGGCGAGGACAGTGCCTCTCACACTTTAATCACCTGGGGGTGAGCAGGATGTAGGGGGAGGGGGAGTCCGAGATGCTGCACATATGTGTTGCCTGGATGCACCACATCTGGAGTAGTGAGGGTCTCGCTGACCTAGGACCTCCACCCAAGAGTTCACCTGGAGAGGCAAGGCTCCAGGGCTCTGTAGCTCCACACTTCCTCCACACCTGCCTTAGGCCTGCTTCCATGAACTCAGAGCCACAAAATGCAACAATGTGGCCCTTGTCTCAGAGGAATTGGATCCTTGCAGACCCCTTTAGCCCTCAGACAGTGGCAAGTATGCCCAGATGAGAGTTGCCGAGGTGGGCCCTGCGGTCCATACTCTTCTGCCTAATCAGACAAAAGCCGATAGAGTTCAAAAGAAAGGAGAGAGCCCAAGAAAGAAACAGTGAATTTCTAAATGTAGCTTTGCTTCTCTAAGGGCCCCCAGAAGAGGATCTGAGGGTCATGGTGGATCAATCACAGAAGAGGCCAGGAACAGGCAGGAACTCTCTATGTCACACCCCAATCTCAGCCTCCTTCCTCTTGGGTTTACTCTTCTGTTTACAAAAGGGGTACTTCTCAGGCAGCTCTTGTCTGTAAAATGCTTCAACCATCAGCCCAAGAAGGTCTGTGTGCACTCAGACATAGGAGGATAGGATGACATCTCAAGGTCACTCCCAAGTTGGGGAACTGTGTGATCTTCTTAGCTTCTCCTGGGCATCACAGGGGGAAGAGGTCCCTTCCCTATGGTTATTTGTGGTTTTGACTTTGATTAAACCTCAAGATTAATTTTTCCCACTGACAGAGTGGCCAGCCTGGAAGCCATAATCCCTTTGGTGGTTCAACATGTTTATGAGGGTGAGAGGGTGCTTAATGCTGCAGTTAAAATGCTAAGCTCAGTAATCAGTTCATTAGGAATTTACTCAATATGTTTGCTGTCTGCAGCTGGGCCCCGCGCCCCTGGATGGAGATAAATCAGCAGACAATGCAACCAGTGACAAGATAAACTCCAACATCCGCAGTCATGCTTGGAAACGCACAGGAGAACGCTCTGGCCCCGTGCCCCCGAGGTCCTGGGCAAGGCCAGGCTGCTGACCAGAGCCGGGAGAAATCCCAATGGAGATGGAGGACACCCGAAGTGCTGACTTCAGGACCCTGAAGGACCTCGGGGGTGCATGGGGGCCATGATCCAGGGTCTCATCTTCGGTCATGGGTCAACCAGCCGTGCATCTTGGTTTAGGTGACTCCAGAAGGAGACCCCCAGACAAGGGTTGTTTATTTGGGAGAGGACCTCTGCCGACCCTGGGAGGGGAGTAGGGGAAGCGAGACAGATAATACAAGCCAGGCGCATGAGGCAAGTCCCAGCGGTGGCCTGATGGGGGACCTCTGGAAGACTGTGCAGAGCACCCCCATCAGTGTCATCCCTCCCTCCTGAGGGCAGGGAAGCTGGAGCGGGA
The DNA here is from genome assembly GCF_052094955.1 of Ictidomys tridecemlineatus. Lineage (NCBI taxonomy): Eukaryota > Metazoa > Chordata > Mammalia > Rodentia > Sciuridae > Ictidomys > Ictidomys tridecemlineatus. The sequence goes on along the minus strand of NC_135484.1, from coordinate 110,739,057 downwards.
GTGCCCACGGGCCACTGTTTGAGGGCTGCTCCTGGGGAGAGCGGGCTGCCACTAGGGTGCCGATGGAGGCCATGGGGCCAGGCTGGTGTGCACTGAAATGGTGAGGTCCAGGGTGGACAGCACCCACTCCCTAGGGGATGAGCCCTGTAGGAGTACACCCTCCACTAGAGGAATCTTAGAAGAGACTCACTTTCTGATTGTGCAGGGTCTCGTGTGACTCTAAGGAAGGGTGGGAGCCCTGAGCCCCGGGCACAGACTTCTCCGGGCAGTCACAGGTAGCAAGGCCTCATGGTGGGTTCCTTGAGGCTCCCAGGGGGCCTCTGGGATGGTTAGAAGCAGTCTCCATGGTACTGCTCCTGAGCCCGGGGTGGGAGGCAGTTGGAGGCGCTGCTGGGCCATTCTCTGGGTGGAAAAGGGACAGCAGAGATGGCCTGTGGTGGCAGTGGGCTGGGCTCATCTGAAATGTTAATAGAGCATCTGGAAGAGGGAAGCCACACAGGGAGAGCTGGGGATGTGCAAATGGCACTCTGTTTTTTGGGGACTGAAATGTCAGGCCAGTGGGGAGATGCTAGCGATTCTCATGAGGGTGTGTGCAAGTGGGCAGGAAAGTGACAGATGAGATGCGGTGTGGGCAAGTGTAAGAATGTATTTAAAGACATATCTCAAGCGCTACAAGACTTCCTTCGAAGATGATGCACGCCATGGCGGTTTTATTTTAGGAAGAGTCAGGAGAGAGGAACTGACATGGATGGAAGGGCCACTAGGTGCCAGGTGTCTGAGAAGGTTTAGTGGATCTCCTGGATGCAGAGGGAGGAGACGGTGTTCAGAGAGGCACAGAAGTTGCCTAGAGCCACACAGCTGAGAAGGGTTGGGGCTGGCATTCTAATTCAATCTGTGTCCTCTCGGGTCTGTCCCCAAGGACAGGAGCCTGACAGGTAAAGTGGCCAGAAGAGCCCCAGGGCCCAGTCACATGAGTGGTGCACCAGGGTAGATGTCACAGGAGGCTGTGCACATGGCTTGGACAAGGGTCAGGGTGACAGGCAGCCTGCTCCTGGTCCCCTTCCTGTTGCCCATCCTGCTTGGTCTCTTTTGCTGGTTCTTCCTGTAAAACAGTCACGTGCTTCAGGCCCTTCTCGGCCCCTCCTCTGCTCCTGTCTTTCCCGTGGGGAATTCACCAGCTCTATGGCTGGAAGTACCATCAGGAGCCTCAGATGTCAGGAGCCCAGGCTCACGGTTTCGTGCTGAGCTCCAGACTACCATATGACTCTCCTTCACGTCTCCACTGGGGTGGCATCAGGGTGTCCCAGACCTCTCAGCCATGAGGAGTCCTTGCTGTCCCCCTCCCACCCTGGCCCAAAGCCTTCTTCTCCTGCCCCCTCCTTCATCTCAGGAAACGGGCTCCATGCATCCTGTCTTTCAGTTTCTGCAAAAGGAACGCGCCCTGGGCAAGTCAACAGATGGTGGGGAGGGAGGTGACAGGTGTGTGACCGCTTCTGGAAAGATGGCAGGGAGAAGGCACGTGATGAGAAGTCAGCAGATCCAAGGGTGGTGGGATACGGGATGGCTGGGACCAGGCTGGTCACCCAGCATGTGCAGAGAGTTGTTAGGAGAAAACCAAAGACCACCATGTGGGGAGCCCACCACCCCTCCTCTTCCCAGATCTCTGCTTCTCTCCTCCTCGGGGATCCCCCGGAGGTGGCCCTGCCCCCTTTCTTCTCTGTGGCCCCTGGGCTGCAAGGCCAATAAGAGGCTAAGCGGTCAGGGTCACTCATCCCTGTACCCTGTGCCTCAATGTCACCTTGAAAAGCCTTGTGTGGGGCATGGGGTCCCCAGATCCATCTGGCTGGTGTGCAGTTAAGGGCTCAGCAGGCCCCTACTCGTCCCCAGCCAGGGGTCACGAAGGAGAGAGATTGGAAAGCAAAGCTGAACAGGAGAAGCCGTAAAGCCACGGATTGGAAAATGAGAAAGTGGAATAAATGGGCTCTTAGGAGGGAGACGGGTCTTCCCCACTCTCTGAACAGGAGTAAACACGAAGCCGGCCTAGGAGGGGGAGCTGACATCAGGGGGAAGGTGGCCGCCATTCTAGATCCATGAAGGATGGGGTGCAGGGCCCCCCCCAAGAAACTTTCCGATTCAGGCCTTCCTTCCCCCACCCTGCCGGCCACACCTCCCCATCCACGCCCACCTCGACCTCCATCTGGCTCCCTTCCAGCACTAGCACCCCTGGGAGGCAAACCCACCCTCCCCCAAGCCTCGCTCCTGCAGCCTGCACCTCCTCCCTCTCAAGACAGCGGAGTCCCAGATGTACACCAGTCCCACTTGCCCTCTGTCCTGCACACCAGGCAGCTGCCTGCCACCCTGTCCCTTGTCCAAGCCATGTGCACAGCCTCCTGTGACCCACAGAGTGTGGTGGATCTCATACTTCCTCCTCCAGGAAGCCCTCCGAAAGCCCAGGACCCTCAGCCTGACCTCATGCTTCCACCTGTACTTCAGTTTCCCCGTGGCTCCACGGTGGTGGGTCGGCGTGGCCGGGAGGAGGGGTCACCTTGGGAGGTGTGAGATATTAGGAGGAATAAAGGAAGGAACTAACTCTGCCACCCAGAGAGTGCTCATCGCAGGGCTGAATGGACTGTGGCACACAGCCCTGTCTACCTGCCACCCCTCCCTCCCGTGTCCCTGCTTCCACTTTCTTGTGACTGCACACCATCAATGGCCTCCCAACAGAAAACCAGAAGCATCAACCAAACTGCAGGGTGTCCATCCCGCTGAGCTCCCATCAGACGCCCCTCACACGTTGGAACTAGAAGGAGATTGAAAGAAGCTTCTAGGACCTCTTCATAAATGGGGACACTGAGGCCGGGGGTGGACAGTGCCTGTCTGAGGTGGTGCAGCAGGGAAGGGGACAGAGTCCAGGACCCTTGCCGGCCACCGACACCTGGGCCTGGCAGTGGGAGGCGGCCGAGGAAGGCCTTGGGTGCTGCTGAGGGCGGGCCTGGGGCTCCTTCCCTTCGCCCCCTCCTGGGGAGGACGCATCTCCCCAGCACCTGACTCCCCCATTTCCTTCAGCGAAAACCACAATGAGAAGGTGCTGAGGAGAGACCAGAGGGCCTCACCGTGGCTCCTCCCTCCTGTCTGTCTGTCCATCTGTCTCCAATCCCTCCCCTTCCGTGACTCACCCACATGGCCCACTCCACGCAGATGCCTGGTGCCCTGGCCCCACCCCTGCCTGCACCGTCCCACGTCCCATGGCCTCCGGGGCCTCCTTTCCAGCCCCACCTGCCCCCCACCTGCTGGGACTTCCAGCTCCGAGGGCCTTGGGCCTCTGCCTTGGTCCTGGTGGTGATGTTTGGTGGCAGAGTGGGGGCCTCAGCTCCACCCAGAGCGCAGGAGGAGGAAGGGTCCAGACCTTGGGCTTCTGGCCAGCCTGGGGAGGAGCAAGGCCCGTGGAAACAGACATCTTGTCAGGGTTCCGTGGAGGCCGGGGAGGAAATGGGAACAATTAATCCACATTTGCTTCTCCAGATTGGAGTACAAGTGGGGAGATGGAAGAATTAACCTTTTCAAAAATGTAATTTCATAAAATCATCTCGCTTGGAACAGACTCTCTCCTTATTACTATTATTTATGGCCGTGTCCAGGCCTTAGGCCACCACCGGTGTGCAGAGACAGAGGAGGAGCAGCGACCGCCGTTCCTCATGGAGACAGGACCGCTGACGGGCTTGAAGCCCAGGTCTGGGGTGCAGTCGCAGACATCCTTAGACCCCTGCGGGCCCCACAGGGCACCTGCAGCTCTTCCCTAGAAGCGCTGCTCACTGGGACCCACTCTCAAGTCACTCTCCAGACTGTCACAGGAAACAGCATGGCTTTTCGCCCTTCCAGGCCCTGTGGACCCTCTCTGGGCTGCCAATTCCCTGCCCTCTTCCCCAGGCTCACTGTGGCTGCCCCAGGCTGCAGCCTGTGAGGCCAGACCTCAGGGGACACGCTGATGTGCAGGTCCAGGCTTGTTCACAGCAGATCCCTAGCCCTGCCAGGGCAGGGACATCAGAGGACCCTGGTGCCACTGCTTGCTCCTGGGCGTGGGGAAGGGGCATTAGGTTTTCTGTGCTGGGACCAGAAGTGTCCTGCTCCACTGGCTCCTCTGGCTCTGGCCAGCTGCTGCTCTTAGACAACAGGGGGCCAGTGTGGCCACAGGGTGATGAGTGAGGATTGTGGGGAGGACAGGCAGCCTCGGGTGGGGGCGGGGTGGCCTAGCACAGGCCCTTGCAGGCCCCGGGGAGAACTTAGGTCTTCACTGGGTGGACTCGGAGCCACTGTCAGATCTGAGCAAAAGCAGGGCATGAGGGGCCTTCTCCAGCCCTCTCCACCCTGTCCCAGGGTCCCAGCTCCGGGCCTGACCCTTCACTCCAGTGCTCACAGGAAGCCATCTTGGAGAATGCCTGGCGGGTGGGGAGGAGAGGCAGAGTGGCCTCTGGCTGCCCATGTCAGGCTCTCACCTCGTGGACGAGAAGCTTCCCTTCCCAGCAGTGCCATAGAAAGAGCAGCAGGTGGGCCTTTGGTGGCCTGGCTAGGGTTCTACTCTGCCATTCTTTCACTGTGCAACTTTGGGTAAAGCAGTTCACCCTCTCTGAGTTTCTGTTTCCCTCTCTGGAAAATCAGGGGTTTGGACCCTGTGGTCTCAGCTCCCTTCCAGCCAGATGCTACTTTTTCTCAGATCAGATAAGGAAGAGGATGGGGGGAGGATGGTTGGGCAGGATCTCCAACTTGGGGAAAGAGCCCTCACCGAGTCCCACCGAGGTGGGTGAAGCAGGGAGAGGAGGTTCCTCCCAGGTGTCTGCCCGGGCCCCCTCCCACCCTGCTCCGTCCCCAGCCCCGCTCCCCTCCTGGGACCCTCTGGCACTAAGCAGGAAGCACATTGAACCTGCCAGGTTAAATCAGATCAGCTCGTGCAACAATTTAACGAAAGATGGATCTGGCCTGTGTGTGCGGTTTGTAAATAGAGGCTTCTCGGAGCCGGTTGTTTCACTCAGAATGAAAAACAATTGATTATCTTTAGAGCCACTTACTGAGGCTTATGGGCCTTGATATGACCAGGCTGGGGATTCCGGGGCCCAGTGCGCACCCGCCCCCACGTGGCCCTGCTGTAGTCCTGTTCTTGGGGAGGGGTGAGCATGTGGCAGTCAGGGTCCCTCCTTTGCTGGGGACCAGAGAGAAGGAACAGGACTCCAGGGGAGGACAGTGGCCCAGCCTGTCAGCTCTGAGGCAGGTAGAGCAGAGTGCCCTGGGGACGGAGGAGGGAGGACTGGGACCTGGGAGCCTCCCTTCCTGCCCACTGCCAGCTGCCCTTTACCCCTTCCTGGGTGCCCAGGGGAGCCCCCATTGCAGCACTGGTGGACCCCCGGATGGCAGCAAGCAACCACATACAAGATGTCAGAGAGTAGTAGGTGCTTCAAGAAGACGCCAAGCAAGGTCAGGCATGAAGGGCAGTGAGTGTTGGCCCCTCCCAGGCCCTGCTGACACCTGGGGAAGGACATTCACAGCAGAGGGCCCACCTGCCGTCCTCCAGACCCTGGAAACGGGACCTGGGCCGAGTGTCTGGGTTGGAAGTGTGACACTGTAGATGTCTCCTACCCCGGTCAGACCATCCTGATCTTCTGCCTCGGTTTCCCTGTGTGGCAGGGACCTGGGGGCGACCCTCCTCTGTTCTTGAAGTCCTGCCTTGAACCCTCAATCTACTTGACATCTGCGTAATGCTTCCAGCCCCTTCCCAGGTGCGAGAGGCTGTGTTCTGCATCCCAGGCTGGACGGGGCTCCCCTGCACTTGGACAGGCAACTCCAGATCAGGCCGGCAAGCCCAGCTGGCCCGGCATGGCCTCTACCTTCACAGCCCCCATTTTTGGCCTTAACTTGCTGGACTGGGCCTGCTCCTCCTCCAAAAGGAGTCCCGTCCAAATCTTTCTTGCTGAGGACGAGGCCCCGTGGGACCTATCAAAAGCGCCCTGTCCCCTCCAGCAGCCCCTGGAGGCTCCCACTTCTGTCTCCTCCCCTATTCCTGACCCTCCATCTCTTAGATCTGGCTTCTGCGCTGTCACTTGGATCCAGCTTCCCCTGTGGACCACACTGGTGCCTTACCAGGACGGTCGGTTTGTCTGGAAGCTGGCCTCTCCCTGGGCACTGGCTTCCAGCCTCAGGGGCCAATCCTGCCCACTGCCTTTCCAGCCAAGCTCCAGGATCCCAGTCATGGCCAAGTCTATGCACTTAACCTCTGGGTGCCGACCTGACCCCAAGGGCAGACCCCTCGGCTGGGCAAGTCCTCTGGCCCTGCCACATGCCTGTCATTGAAGCCCAGCCTGTTATGAGTGCTGTGCCGTGGTCCTGGAAAAGGACAGGCAGGGTGGGATAGGCCTCCCTGGGGACAGGGTGGGGAGGAGAGTCCTGCTGATGCTGTGGTCAGTGCTGTGTCAGGAACCTTAGGGGGAAACAATACAGACTGGAAACAGGTTCGAGGTAGTTAGGTGTCTCGGGTCCAGGGGGAGACAGAGCGCTGGGTCTTGACTCAGAGTGACCTTGGATAAGTCGCAGTCTTGTTCCTCAAATGTGAAGAAAAGGGCCTTGGCCTAGACCAGTGATTTCTAATGGCCTTCCGTGGAAGGTCCTGAGAGTCCTCTCAAAGGCCCTGGGGTGGAGGCGAGAGTAAGCCATCCAGCCCTGGACTCCATTTCCACACATGCCCACCTTCACCTCCCCTGTCTATTTAAGCTGCCTTGGAACGATTCCTTTGTGCTGCGCGTCTTGCAAATAGTTTTCAAACTGCTTCACCAGATGGGTTTGAGCTTCCAAGAATTAAAGGTTCATGGCCAAGCGATGACTTCCACGCCAGCTCGCTGTCTCTCCACAGAGCAATTCCCACCATCATTCTCGACCACTTTGGTGTCCTGGCAGGTGGCCCATCGCCACCCTGACCCACTAGGACCAAGATCTTCTCCATCCCTTCTTCTCAACTCCCCTTGTCATGGTACCCTAGACTTCCTCATGCCCAAACCACCTCAGCCTTGAAAGCCCGATTTTCAGCATCCCTTGGTCTGATCACCAGCGCCTCATCCCTCTCGACTCCTATGCCAACAGCCATCCCACCTTGCCGAGATTTCTGGTCTTGTTCACTATCAACCTCTTCTGATTTTCCTTCATTACCCAGCCCAGGTTTCCTGCCCCAGCTTCAAAACCACCCTCCCATCAGACACAGGTGGCCCAGGCCTGTAATCCCCGTGACTCGGGAGGCCGAGGCAGGAGGATCGCAAGTTCAAAGCCAGCCTCAGCAATTTAGCAAGGCCCTAAGTAACTTAGCAAGACCCTGTCTGAAAATAAAAAGAATAAAAAATCCAGCTGGGGATGTGGCTCAGTGGTTAAGCATTCCTGGTTTCAATCCCAGGTACAAAAACCCAAACCAAAAATCCTCCTCCAAGTGACCATGATGTCCTGGGGCTGCCTCTCCCTCCTCACACTCACCTGCTGGATAACCCCAACCCTGGTGAAACCAGCCAACCCCTTGCCAAGCACCTGTACCCATTAGCTGGCTGCCATCTAGGAGTTCGGTGACGTCACCCAGCTGTGTCCACTGGTTCTAACACACGCCTGAGCGCGCCTTTCCACCTTCCTTGTGATGTTTCTGCACCTTCCCAGGAAATTCACTTTTCAAAGTGTCCCATGAGTCTTCGAATCTTCACCACTTTCCCTTTCTGACCAGATGACAGCTTCCATACATCCTTTATAGAGAAGTCAAGGAAATCAGACAGCTCATCCCTCTACCCCTGCTTTACCAGTCACCCTGCCTCAGCACCTACATCCTCTGCCATTCTTTTTTTTTTTAATATTTATTCATTTATTTTTTAGTTTTCGGTGGACACAACATCTTTGTCTGTATGTGGTGCTGAGGATCCAACCCAGGCCGCACGCATGCCAGGCGAGCGCGCTACCGCTTGAGCCACATCCCCAGCCCCTCCTCTTCCATTCTTTATGCTAAAATGAAAAAAAAAAAAAAGTGCCCCTGTTACTTTCTGAGACCAAACTCTCCTCTTGTGACCATGATCCTAACGGGACTCTCATCTTTTTAAAATTTTTTTTTAATTTTTTAATTTTTGTTTTAACTCCCTCATCTTTTCAAAGACTCTTTCCTACAATGATTCCTTCTTCTCTCTCCCCTGTACCATTATTTCCTCTCTGGATCACTCCTGTTGACAAGCATGTTTCACTATTCCGTATCTACATACACAGTACATATGCTGCGTCTAATAATGTCGCACGTACATTTCCCTCGACTCCACATTGCCTTCTAGAACTATTGCCCTGCCCGCCCCGTTCATAGCAAAAGATTGACAGTTAGCTCTGTCTCTGCACTTGGTCCCTCCTCTCTTGCTCTGGGGCTTTCCTTTTCCCGTGGAAGTCACTTTGACCCAGGTCACCAGTGTCCGACCGACCTTTCCACCATCTTCTCATCGCCCAGGGCCAACCGTTTCCACACTCTCCACTCTTCACATCAGCTGGCACAAGGGACCCAGTCTCCTTCCTGAAGCCATCTGCTATACCCAATCCCCCTTAATCTGCCCCCAGTCACTCGGCTGTTCCTTTCCAGCCTCCTCTGCCCCCTCCTGGGCCTCTAGCCCTCTGCTTGTCTCAGGGTCTCCCCTCCGCCACCTTCTCTCTTGTGTCCCTGCGCTCCCATCTCACATGAACATGCCCTGCTGTGGGGCTTCCAGCGCCTTCTGCCTGATGGAGACTCTTCAGAGCTCACCTCCAGCCTAGACCATCCCGACTCCTCCAGAACCGACCACCTCGCTACCCACTCGCCACCTCCATTGCAATGTCTGCGGGACATTTTGAACCAGAATGGAAAAACAAATTCCCTCTTCTCACTCTAATTATTCCCTCGTTAAAGCCTTTCCCATCTTGAAATGCCCACCAGCCACTTCCTTCTACCAAAAAACTTAAAAAGCATCATTGACTCCTCTTTTCCCCTCCTGCCAAATATCCCATCTGTCACTAAGTCTTGTTAGTTCTACCTCCAAAATGTGTTTCCACTGAATCTCATCCCGTGTCTCTCCACTTCCACTGCTGCTGCTGTTTGGCCCAAGTCACCATCCTCTCTCACCTGGACCCCCACATCAACTGCCTAATGGGTCCCCTTCCTGTCGTTCTGGCCCGTCTCCAACCTGTCCTCTGCCGAGCCACCAGCAGGATCTGTCTTGACTGGAATCAGGTCGGGTTGGTCCACTGTGGCCCCTGATATGCTGAGGAGAAAAGCCACAGTCCCCACTGAAGCCCTCCAGGGACCTCCCCCAACCCTGTCCTTGGTCATGAAGCTCCCGACTCCCTGGCTTCAGCTTGGCTCAGCTTAGGATCTTTGTGCTGTCATTCCTTCTGCTTGGGCACCACCCCTGCCCCACTCTTGCCCCTCATCTTTCAGCTCTATTTCAAGTATCCTGTCCTCTTAGAGCCCTCTCCTGACTGCCTGTCCAAAGGGGCCACCCTGCTCGCCACTGTCCCACCACCCTCCACCCCACGTACCTTTTTATCTTCTTTACTGATACCGAAAGCATGTGACTGACTGGTTTGTGTGTCGTTCTCTTTCTCCTGCTACAATCTAAGAACTCTGAGGACCAGATTCGGCCTGTGTGGTTCCTGATCCTAATCCACGCATCTCAGAAGCACCTGGCACATAGGAGGTGTGTATTAACTAGACCTAACTAGAAATGCTCGCCCCTGAGTTCCTTGCTGACTGGCCTCAAGGAGTCCATTACCACTCTGCACCTCCTTGGTCTGTAATGCGAGGGTTCTAAGACCAGGTGTGCCTTCAGGGCCGGGTAAGGTCGTGGACGGATGCCACAGAGCTTTGCAACACACCAGGCACCATGCAAAGGAGTCCACCCCGCCTGGCTCTGCAGAGAGGGAAGGTGTTCATACACCCCAGGCCACGCCCTTCTCTGCATCCCACCTGCCACCTCCCTCAGGTATCCATGTGCTTTCCATTTTCTCCTCTGCCTCTGCCCTGGCCCAGCCTCAGAGACCCCTCTGCATTCATGCTAGATATCCTCACCCTGACCCTGACCCTCAGCCCCCTCCCTGGTTCTCACTCTAAGTACCCTAATGACCCTCTCTTCCAGCATCTCCTTCCAACCAACTGGGCCCAGCCAGCTGCCTGCATCCACCCCTGCCCATCCCACTCTGGGTCTCATCTCTCTGTCCTCAGCTCTCTCTCCTCTGGGCCTCCCCTGCGCCCGGCCCCTGTCCACACTCCTGCCTCCAAACCTGCCTTGGGCTTTATTCACCAGCAACAATGTGCTCCCTTTTCTCCTTTTCTGAGGGTGGCCCATCACCACATTAGCATCGAATAAGTCCCTGTGCTCCATACAATGCACGGCGACTCGCTGCCCCGGTTTCCCTCTGCATCCGGAGGCTCCGCGGCCAGCTGCTGGCAGCTGCTCTAGGTTGTCCACACCGCCCGCCCCGCCTGCCTGTCTGCCCGGGATTGATGTCTGGCCTTTGCAGAGAGGGCCTCCAGCTCCCCGGGAAGCAGGGATGATCACAAAAACAAGATCCGGACATCAACAGCTGCCACACAGGGGATTCTCGGAAGACTAGAGAAATGTCACCTCCCCAGTCTCAGGCCACAAGAGCCATTTATCATCCTTACTGTTGGGGAGCAGCCCCGAGAAGCAGCTGACCTTGAGGAAGGAGAGACTCACTCACTGGGGACCTGCTGGGGTGTTGAGGGGAACAGGGACTGGGGAGGACAGGTGTGGTCAGGTGAGGGAACAGGAATACTGACTTGATGACAGGGTGTTTATAGGTCTGGTAGCACTAAAGGTCCTAGGGAGTCCCCCTGGGGGAGAATGGCATTGCAAGTGTATGCAGAAGACCAGAAAAGCTGGAAGGACCTATCACAGAGACAGAGGTGAATAGTGTTTGTGCCCAGTCAAGTCCAGTCCCCTGCCCTTAGGTCCTCATGGAAGCTGCATGCATCACTGAAGACCCAAATCCACACTCACCAGGGCCACTGGCAGAGAGCCAGAGCCTTCAGGTGAAGATCTTGACACGTTTGTGAAGGCGTTTCTAGATATTTCCTCGATATTTCTGCTCCCAACCTCATACTCTGTGGCTCTCTGCACATTTATCTATTTCTTACATCTTCACAAAAAAGCATGCACACTTGCTTCCACATACAAATATATTCACATCCAGTGTTTTAAGGACTGAGGTAGCCAGGGACTATACTCCTCAGACACATGATCACATGTGCTCCGCATGCCATCATGCTGACCCTGCTCTGGGACACCCATGTGGACATGCGACCATCCATGGTGACGGTAATAGGCACTGGGATATGATAGAGAATAAGTCCAACCCAGAGTCCTGCACTCAAAGAGCTGTGCACCAACCGCAGAGAGGCATACACGCATCCTCTGGCCCGTGCACGCAGCCTCCCTTGACATGAGTAGGTGCCCAAATGGACACTGCACACAGGGGCTCACATAACCCACAGGCAGTCACTGAGCATGGGTTCCACATGTTCCTGGAAGAATGCTCCATACTGGAGATCACGCAGGTGAGCAAGAACATCATGGTTCCTACCCTCATCTTCCATTCGCATGTGCGAGCACACATCCACACACACACCCACATATAGATTTTAAATACAGATCCCAAATGGAGGCATTTTTTAGGAGGCTCTTGAAAGGACCTCATTTAGAATAAGGGTCCTTCCAAGCTCAAAGTCAGATCCGTAGGCTGTCCATTCCTCTCCCTGCCTGTGTGCCTCTCTCCCTTCAACATCACATCACCTCCACCCTGACCTATCATGGCTCTGGAATAATTAAAAGGCCAGAGGAGCTGCTGCCTACCTTCAGCCTTGAGTTTCCATCCCCCTTGAGGACGCTCAAGACGTCTCCCAGTCTCCCCACCCCCAGGACAGGAGCCGGGCGTGGCCCAGCGCTCAGGGATTTTTGCTGAGACATTACATTGCCAACAGAGCCTGCTCCTTCCAGACATTTTTTTTTTTTTTTTTTTTGCTTTTTGCTTTTAAAGAATCAGAAATAACTTGGCTGTAAAAATGTGCTTTGGGCAGAGAGCTAACTCCCAGGGTCAGAGCCCAGGAGAAGATTTCTGCTACATAGTTTCAGGGAAAATAGCAGGCGCTCAGCAATTTTATTTTCCAAGGGATGGAGAGAAATACAATTGGAGTGGATTTAGGGCTTCGAGGGGCTCCTCTTCAGGTCGTGTTGTGTGTGTGGTTTCTTTTTTTTCCCCTGATGGAGAGCGCCACATCAAAAAAAGCAGGCAGAGGGGAAGCCTGAATGAAGCTGGGTCTGCTTCCAGCTCCACAGGAGCCCCCCCCCCCCCCCCCCGATCCTGGAGAGCAGGTGGTCCAGGGGGATGGGTTTGGAACCACTGGCCCAGGTTTGGATCTCCGCTCTGCCTTCTGTTAGCTATAAGAGCAAGATTTTAAAAATAAAATAAAATAATTCTTTGTGTCTCAGTTTCCTCATCTGGAAAATGGAGGAAATAATAGCACCACTTCCTAGGGCCACTGTGAGAATTAAACGTGTCTATGTTTTATATGCAGTGCATGCAGAGACCTGGCCAGCCCTCAGCAGGGGTGGGCTGGGTCAGCCTCCTGTTCTCTGACTGTGGCCTGCAGCTCCCTGCCTGTGGGATGGATGATGGAGGGTGGACTTCTAGCCAGCCTCATTGCAGACAGCAAGGCCCAGGTCCTGATCCCTGAGTGCCACTCCATCAGGCTGCTGTCTAACAGGTGGCTTATTCCCCATAGGGACAATGCAGCCATTGCTTACCCTTCTGGATCCTCCCCCACCCTTTCTCACCTGGCTCTGTGCCCAGGAGGCTATCTCTGAGGTCTGTAGCCCCTGAGCCTCCTGGCCCTCATTGCCGGCTGGGCTTTGCCCATGGATGTAGGAGCAGATGGGCACCAAAGGACGGGGGCAGCTGAGGCTGGGCATCTCACTCTGTGCCTTGGTTCTGCTTCCTCCCACCCTCCAGGCCTGGGGCAGGCAGCTAAGGCTTTCCTCCCTGCTGTCTAGTAGGGCCCCACCTCCCTTGTTGGTTCGGTCCATTCTGCTGACACCTTTGTGAACAGTCCCTTCCTTAAGTCTTCTGGAGAAGAGCGAAAGCAGCCAAGTACAAGGAAGTCATGATTGTATACAAAAGTGTCTGTACAAAGATGTTCATCGCAGTGTTGTTTATAATAACAACAAAAAAGGAAAAACCTAAATGCCTTACTATAGGGCACCAGGTAAGTCAACCACAGTGACCAGATGGCGCACCAGGTGGCAACTTCTGTAAAAATGATACAAGTTATGAATGTGTGTGCTTGTCTGATTTGGCTTTGCCCTTATCTTAGATCAATTGGTTTATTAGTTTAACCTGACACATCGTATCGCCCACTTTACACATAGCATAAATGTGAAACTTACTGAAGGTTTTATAATTTGAGTGGTAAACATAAAACTTTTTTTTTTTTCAGTATTGGGCCTTTTCAGTAGTGAGCCCAGGGGTGCTCTACCACTGAGCTCCATCCCCAGCCCTTTTAGTTTTAATTCAAGAGGAGGTCTCACTTAGTTGCCCAGGTTGGCCTTAAACTTATGATCCTCCCACATCAGCCTCCTGAGTACCTGGGATTACAGGTGTGCCCCACCAACCTCCAGCAATAATAGATCTATTTAAGAGGCTTACACATTGATGAAGGGATATGAAGGCTGGGCTATAGCCCCAGCAGGAAATAAGACAGGAGCCCAGATGAGAGGGTTGGCCTGCAAGCAGTGACTACTCTGGACAGGGAGACTATACGAGGGAGGATACCTGGTGAATTCTGGGGGCCACCAGCTGGACAGGCCTCCAGGTCAGGTCATAGATTTGGGAAGTGATTTTCAAGGGGTGAGAGTGTAGGTGTGGGTGACATGGATCGAAGTGGGTTGTACAGACTAGATGGAGCAGGAAGACGGGGGTGTGTGGGGGGGCACTGCCCAGTGGGAGAGCAGGAGGAAGCTCTATGATCCCTCACTAATCCGGAGAGTGGGAAAGACCATTACTCGGCAGCACTGGATGGACTGGGGTGGGGGAGGGGGGCTGCCATTAATGACGGCCAGCTCTGGCTGCCACAGCTGGGTGGCAGAGAATTTTGAAGGAGAAGGGCAGGGGGCATTTGAGGCACTTCTCAGGCATCAGAGAGGGGATCTAGAGTTGACAGCTGAAGATACAGGCAGGAGCCCAAGAGGGTCCTCTGGGTAGGAGAAGCCTGCTTATAGAGAATCCACATGTGGAGAGAAAAGGAAGACAGAGTGTGGATGAGATCACTAGGGAGAGGCTGTGGGGGGCGAGGCCTCGCAGGGTCCCACACCAGTGATTGATAAAGTACCAGACTCAGGAGATACCGCTCCCAACCCTGCCTCATGACAGGTCATGTGACTTTCCTCTGCAAAAGAGGAAGTGGGGAATGGAGCCAAGGACTCCAAATGCCTCCAAGAGAAGTCAGATGAGAGGACTTCACAATGCCCCTTGCATTTAAACACTTGGAGGCCACCGGTGACCTTAGGCAGAGCCCCTGGGTTGGAGAGGCAGAATGAAGGCAATTCGAAAAGTGTCTAGGAGTTAAGACATGGAGGGAGGGAAGGGAGCCAGTTCTAAGACTAAGATGTGCATGCAGGGAGGGGGAAGGATAGGCAGGCTGTGGGATTAAGGAAGAAAAAAGGTTTGATTCCAAGAAAATGTGCTCAAGGCCAGGGTAAGAGCTTCCTGGAAGCACACAGCAGCAGAGATCTGCTGAGAGCCACACTCCAAAACTAGCCACCATCTGGTCCATGAGGGACGCCCATCACTCAGAGGGTAAATGCTGGACTTTGAGGTAGGTCCTGGATTCAGGCATTAAGTGGCTCTGTAACCTTGGCAATGTGACTAAACTTGTCTGAACTTTAGTTTCTTCATCTGTAAAGCAGAATACTGAAGGAGCTCTCCTAAGCATTAATGGAAACATCACCTAGCAAGTGCTTAGCACGGTCCCTGAAACATATAAGTGCTCAAAAGCGTGTCTAATCAATTCTCCAGTCACAATGAAATAGCCACTGTTCCTCAAAAACTGGGCTGTTCACGGCTCATCATCCACTGGAGCTACAGGTAGTCAACAGCCTCCTTCCCAAGGAAATCCACTTGAGCCAAGGACAGCCAAGATGGGAACAGTAAGGGAAGCTGGTGGAAGGACGCTGGCTGGGGCTGAACTCGCAGCCCAAGCACAGAGCAGATGCTCTCCCCAGGATGGAGAAGCAGGTGTGGAGCAAATCAACGCCCGGCCTCACTTTTCAGCCCTTTGCCATTTCAAAGCCCCTCTTCCTACACAATCGCATTTGCTATGACAGCGAGTCTGCTTCTCATGCCTTAAAATTCCTGAAGGCACCCAGGGGACCTGTCAGTGTGGCAACTAGGGTCCTTGGGTCTCCAGATCAAAGCTGCTAAAGACTGGCTGGTTGACAGGGACAGCCCCTCCTTTACTGTCAAAGCCATTTCCTCCTGAACCTTTGCCAGGGTGTGTGACCCGGAAACGTGGATGGCAAGCAGGACAGAAAGTCGTGCGTAAGATGGGCCTGGATTTTTACAGAGGGGGTACCAGATCCCCCCTGGTGCCAGCAGCTTCTGTGATTGTTTGCAATCTCTCACGGGGGACCTCCAGCGGTTCTGCCGGAGTGGAGGTGGGGGGCGGGGCTAGCCAGCGCCATCCCCAACTCCAGAAAATCGCCTCCCGGTGAGTGTAATCGCCACTTTCCACAAGGAATTTCACCGTGCGTGCTCACTTGCTTTTTAATCATCTTCTAAATATGCATTTTTTTCACGTTATACCCTAATGACACCCAGAGAATCATTAGGATCTGTTGGGACCATAACCCACGGTTTCGGAAGTCTCCAAGTATGTAATTTCGCTCCATGACGCAGGTTTCTAAAAGTCCGCAAATAACCATTTGCATGATAAAGTCACAGCTCCAAAGTCAATTACCGCTAAGGCTGGAGAGAATTTGTTTTTGAAAATTAAAATGCAAAAATCTTGAAGTCGACGCACCAAAGCCTGCCCTTGCCCTGGAGGGAGGCGGGCAGAGAATCGAGCCCCTCCCGGTGGGAGGAGCCGTTTTGGAATGGCTGTGCAATCTGGGCCGGTGGCCTTTAGGGTGGCGCTCAGTGGGGTTGGCTGTGGTACTTCACCTCCACAGGGATACCTGTCTTCCCAGCACATTTTGAGGTCATGCATGCTGACAGAGATTGGAGGTCCTGGCTCTGACTCCCCAGGGGTAGGCTTCCTGGACATGCCTGACTCTGTCTCCTAGCCATGGAGGGACAGGAGAGACTGTGGCTAGGTGTCTGCTAGAGCAAAGAGACCCAAGTCGTTCCCCATCTCAATTCTCAGACCCTGTGGCCTGGTTCTGAGCTGCCTGGGTCCCCCAGTAAGGAGCTGGGACCGTTGCCACCCCACCGGGACCAGGTACACCTTGGAGGGTAACTCTTTCTAGCATCTTCCCAGGGCAGACATGGAAGGCAGGCAAAGCTGTGACCAGGGTCACACAGACAGAGAGCAACAGAATGGATGCAGACCCCCAGGCTGCTCCCTCTGAGGATAAGCTTCCTTCCATGAACCTGGAAGCCCCCTCCACCACCATGGGTTTATTCCAACAGCTGAATAAAAATCCAGATAGATTTGTGTTCCCTGTTCATGCAGAGATTTGTGCAGGAGCTTAAATTGAAGGTAGAGTTCGGACCAGAATGGACCTGCTAGCTCTCTGAAGCATGAATGGAACTATTTTTAAAAGGAGGGGAAAAAAAAGGATACCCCCAGAAACAATGCTCACTGGAGCCAAACCTCCATCCTACATCGTATATATTCTAGAACTGTGAAACCAGGAAGTGTGGAGCCCTCAACGGTTCCCCAAGCTTAACCGGTACTGGATTCAGTCGGCATCTAGGACCTCGAGGGAGATGCACCTGGTCTCTGGGAAGGTGCTGGCAGGCTGGCAGGACTCCTGAAAACCAGACTGTGGGGTGCTTGGCCCCAGCTCTGCAGCCTCACTGTTTCAGACCTAGTAAAAGATGCTTCTCCCAAGGTGTCACTGTCCCCAAACTTGGGATGGGCTATGCCTCACTAAGAGAAGGAGCCCAGTTTGGTGGTCAGTGAGAAGTCCATGATCAGGAGTTTGGAGTTCGGGCCCACACACTTCCGGTGACAAGCTGTTAAGGTTTGGATATGAGGTGTCCTCGAAAAGCTCGTGTGTTGAAAGCCTGGTCCCCATGTAGCAAGGTTCAGAGGTAGACCTTCAAGGAAAAGATTGGATCATAAGTGCTGTGACCTCATCAGTGGATTAATCCATTGGTGATTCATAAATTTGATTAATAAATTGAATGAACTATTGGGTAATAACTGGAGGCAGGTAGGACATGGCTGGAAGAAAGTCACTGGGAGCATGGCCTTGACTTCCATCTGTCCCTGGCCCCTTCCTCTGGCTACTTTCCTGGCTGCCAGGGACTGAGCAGCCTGCCTTCTCCCTGCTTGTCCATCACAGTGTCCTGCACATCCCAGGCCCAGAGCAAGATGGTCGGCTGACCATGGACTCTGACACCATGCCCACGATAAGCTTTTCCTTCTCTATCTTGTGCTTATGGGTATGTTGGCCATAGCAATGGAACACTAACTATCACACCAGCTTTGAGAATTCAGTCAACTCCCAGACTCTTAAGATTCAGCTTCCTCAGATGTCAAATGGCACTGTCCCTACTTTACCTGGGGCTGTAAAGCTGGGGGAAAATTAGGAAAAAAAAAGAAAAAAGAAAAGAGACCATAGCATTTTCAGGTTTAATGTTTGTAAAAGAGACCATTTTCAAATTATAAAATACAAAACAGCTCAGGTCCCATTATTAATCTAGAGAGCGTGGCAACAATAAGCCAGGTAATGATGTTTAAGTGGTATCGACCCTGTTTCTGCTCCCTGGGTGGAGTGACGTCCTCAGCCCTGGGTTTGGAGGCAGGAGCCTGGAGTCTGATACCCACTCGCTTCAGCTCGGCATCTCTGCTAGACCGTAGGAGCCTTGACTCATCCAGTACATGGTAGGTTCTTAATAAACCTCTGCCAACACGTCAAACTTTCCCCCAAGCCAGACTAATATCGCCTTGGTTTAGTCCATGATCTAAAAAGGGATGCTTCCCCCCGTCTTCTGTGCCCTAGCAAAACACAGATGGGATTTTGATTACTAAGTTTATTGAATGCTTGTTCTGTGTCAGACATGGTGCTAAACCCGGAGCACACCGCATCCTGTTTAATCTTCACCAAAGCTTGCTGGGAAGGGCTGGATTTTCAGAAACTGAGGCCCAGAGAAGCTAAGAGACATAGGCTGGGTAAGCAGGTCACAGGAGGAGTTGAGACTGAGCATGAGGGACTCCAAAGCCCCTGGGGTTTTTTTGTACCAGGGATTGAACCCAGGGGTGCTTAACTACTGAGCCATATCCAAATTTTTTTATATATATATTTTATTTAGAGATAGGGTCTTGCTGAATTGCTTAGGGCCTCTCTAATTTGCTGAGGCTGGCTTTGAACTCGTGATCCTCCTGCCTCAGCCTCCCTAGCCGTTAGGATTACCAGGCATGTGCCTGGCTCCAAAGCCCTTGCTCTTGACCTTAGTTACTAGGCAGGTCCTTGGGACCCTCTGAACCTTGCATTTCTCATCTAAGAATTGGGAAGACTGAGGCTTCTTACTAGTTTAAAGAGCAAACAACAACAACAACAACAAAAATTAAGCAAATGAAAAAAACACAAAATTCTTTTGTATTTAAAGACACAAAAGAAAAATTGCCCAGTGCTGTGCCTGGTACTCTGTAAGTACCAAGAAAGCAACGCTGGTAACATCTTGATTTGTTTGGATTGGATTTTTCGGTCATGCCTCTAGGAGATTCTTAATAGCCTACTCACAAAATGTTCAGTTGCAGAAGGGCTTCGGATTCTATCTGAATCTGATTAAACCTCAAGCCAAAACTCGGAGACAGGCCTTCTGACTCTGATGTCACCATGACAGTAAGATGAATAATGACGAACACACGTGTGCCTTTTCGGAGCCAGACCTCACGCCTGTCATTGTGAGCCTGGAGGCGGGAGCCTTTCTCATTGGACACAGGAGCAGGCAGAGCTCCGGAGTGAGCCCGCATCTTGCACAGCCTGGAGTCAGGTCGAGAAGGTCCTTCCCAGCTGTCACCGTGGGCTACTGCCTGCCCCCAAGCACCACTTCCTCCTAGACTTGACTATCTCTGCAAAGTGACAGGCCCCTGCGGCTGGCCTTGTGCCACCCTGTGAATCCTAACGGCTCCTGTTTGGCTGCCCAAGGACCTGCCAGGGGGAGGGCAGAGGAGCTTCAGCCCGGCCCCTTGTGCTGAGGCTCTCAGGAGGGGAAACTGCTGCCACTCTGGGAACAGGAAGAAACCATTTCCATCCAGCATGTCCTCCTGGTGGGAGACAAACACAGAGCCCCCCGCCCCCAGATGGTCAGGGGCAGGGGCCCACCAGGTTCCGGCTCGCAGCTTCCAGCTCAGTCAAGTTGAGAGACAGTTTTTCTGTTTATAAAAAACCCAAATGGGCGCTTGGCATTTAGTTGAGCATATCCTCAGTGGCAGGGGCTTGTCCACTGCTGGGCCGCGGAGGCCGGGCCTGGAGCATGGGTCCTGGAGAAGCCAGTGTGCCGGGGAGACAGGGTGCTGTGGCCGTTATTTGTTTGCAAGCTCAAGTGCTCAATAATTATTCATTTAAGGGGGTAAGGCAGTACGGCCGAGGAAGTCAGTCTTTCATTTAAGACATAGTTCTGAGCTTCTATTTCGCCGCGAACAACAAACAAAGTAGAGAAGGCTCCCAACTCTCCTGGACTAAGCATTCCAGGGGCAGCAGCTGGATCACAGTAAATGAAACCAGTAGCTAATGATACCATCTTCAAAGACAATACACACCAAGGAGAAAAATAAAACCAGAAAAGGGGACCGGGAGGGCTTGGGGGCAGAGATGGTTCAGGAAGGTCTCACAGAAAGGAGGACAAGTTCAAGGGAAACATCCCAAAGGGAATGCCCCGACTGAGTTTTCAAAAATGATATGTCATTAAGAAGACACAGGAAGAGGGACATACTTCCAGCAGAGGGAGCAGTATGTGCAAAGGTCCGGGGGTCTGAAAGCTCAAGGAGACTGAGGAGCTACCTAGAGTAGGGCTCTTACCAGAGGGAACATGAGAGGGGCGGGAGGTGACAGGTCAGAAGGGGCAGGCATGCCACACTAAATCCTAAACATCAGCCTTGGAGAACCTTGGAGGATTTCAAAGAAAGAAGTGGCACAATCCTGTTTCAAGAGGATCCAATGAAAGCTGGGTAGGAGAAAGGAGTGGGAAAATTCTGGACAGCATTCTCAAGGAATGCACCACAGAAGCAGGCATGAGAGAAAGGGGTCCACATGGGAGCCAAAGGATTTGGGTGAATAGGAAAATACACACACATTTATATATGTTAGATTCTTTTTATATATGTTTATATACTTTATACATTCATATTTATATCATATATATGCATATAAGTGTTGTTATTTATCCTAAATGATCTGAGAAGGTCTTCAAATAAAGTTTTAACTTTCTTAACTTTTTAAGATTTTAAAAAGTTGACTGCGCACCGGGCATGGTGGCTCACGCCTGTAATTCCAGCAGCTCGGGAGGCTGAGGCAGGAGGACCATGAGTTCAAGGCCAGCCTCAACAATTTGGTGAGGCACTAAACAACTTAGCAAGATCCTGTCTCTAAATAAAATATAAAAAGGGCTGGGGAGGTGGCTCAGTGCCCCTGGGTTCAATTACTGGTACCAAAAAAAAAAAATTAAATAAAGTAGAAGAAGCTGAATCTGCCAACCTCAGCATTTTAAAACTATCTTGCCCACTCACCCTTTTTTGGTTCCTTTCTCCCCCACCCCCCATATGCCTATTAACCACCTGGAGAAGCAGCAGATCAGGTCAAGGGCCGCCAGGCAGCTCCTGTTTCCCAAAGCGCGTCTCTTTTTCCTTAAGCAGCGCCCGTGCCCCGGCAGCAGTCCCCACCCTGGGTCTGTCACCTGGGCGACTCCCAGGCTGCTGAGCCTGCTGCAGGTGAACACACAAGGCCCAGACGCTCCTGGGGAGGTCAGCATAATCCAAAGCAGCAGATAATCCAAAGCCATTTATTTTTGGCACGCTTAAGTAAGAGTTTATTTTTTTCTTCAGCATTAGCTTCCTGATTTGGCCTCGCACAGACACATGCTAGAAGGAATTTGCTGTTTCTGAACATCGTCTGAGTGAAGGGGGTACAGGGCCCCAGAGGCGCCTGGGGAAGCCGATTGGGGAACAGCGCACACAGCGTGGTCTGACCCTCTCTCAGCTGCATGCGGGAAGGGCCTCCGGATGGGACACTGGGTGCTCATCCAGCCCCCCAGCAGCGCCCCAGATGACAAGGAGCAGCAGTGAGCGGTGCTAAGAGTGTTTGTGTGAGGGTCACGTTGTCAGGTTTGGTCCCAGCGTCCCTGATGTTCTTGCTGTCCCCCTGCGACTTCTCCATGCCAGTGCCTGACCCCAGCTGACTGTCAGCACCTGCATCTTTTTCTCCCATAAGAGCTATGGCACCTACCCCAGGATTGGCCCAAAGTGCCAGGAAAGTAACACTCCCCATTCCCAGCCCAAGCCGGTGCTGCCAGCTCAGGGGCACCATCACTCCTGCCCGCTCACCGCTGGGTGGCGCGATTCTAAAGCTTGCGGCCTCACTGTCACCCCAGGGTCCCCTGTGGGATTAAGCTGCTGCTGCTACTACGGGCAGGTGACCACCCTCCCTTGGCTGCAGCCCCTCCTCTTTGCACTATCCACCCATGTATTCTGGGCCAACCTCCCCAAAGAACTACTTACATTCAAATCCTGGTCTCAGACTACGACACCAGGGAAGAGCGACTTAGCATGGACTGAGCCTCAGTCTTCTGAGTCCTTGGACAAGGCACATAAACCCACTCGGTGTGGTTCTGCTGGACATTGCCACATGCTGAATAAGCCTTTAGCCTTTGTCATTTTCCACCCCCAGTCAAGTCAGAAGGGTCACCCAGCAGACTTCCCTGGGACCAAAATGTCCACAAAGAGACAGGAAGGAGAACGCCGAGAGGGAAAGAGGCAGCCCTCCGCAGCCCGGATGCAGAAGCTCAGCCTGCGCAGCACTGAGGGAGGGCAAGAAGGGGTCACCTGATTGAATTCACAGACATCTCCAGCCAAAGCCACCTGTTTTGCTAATTAGCAAATTACCTGCCCAGAGGGTCCTCCCCCAGCATCTGCCCATCCTCTTGCTCACACTGGGCCAGGCTGGCCTCCCTGACCTGCCCCCGACTGTCATCTCTCACACACGCCCACTCCCTGCTAGACATCTGTTGTCACTCAGATCTCAGGTTCTTGGAAGGAACACGGGTGGCCAGGAAGAGCTGGGGATGAGCCAGGCTCCAGTCTGAGCCTGGCTGGCTGAGTCACCTTGGGAGAACACCTCCACCTCTCTGGAACTCTTTCTCATAATCCAAAGGGCAAGAAAAGATCTTCCTGCTAGGACTGTCACAGCCTCACCCAGGAGGAGCTCTCTGTTCCTGCCAGAGCTACTATTTACTGAATATCTGCTAGGCACCAGGCCCTGTCCTAGGTGTCCTGGTGAACAAACCAGGGAAAAGTACCTGCTTGCAAAGGAATTATGTTCCTGCCTAAGAAGTTAGAGCTTGCAGGCTCAGGATGTGGCTCAGTGGCAGAGAACTTGCCTAGCATGCACAAAGTCCTGGGTTCCATCTCAGCACCAAAGACAGCCCTGTACCCTGTCACACAGGTGTTCTATTAAGAGACTCCCTCACCCCCAGCTATAAGACTCCCCACGGCCACCAAAGAGTCCCTACTGCTCCAAGTCTCAGCCTAAATCTACTCGGCGGAATTCATACACAGTCTCCAAAAGAACTCTGCTGCCAAGTAGGAGTTCATTATCTGGAGTGAAGACTCAGTTACTCTATCCAGCCTGCAGCAGAGATGAAGGTCCGGTTCCAACCCAAGCTGTGCAAGACACTGAGCTCAGGATGGGGAGGCCAGTCCCCCTAAACTACACCTCTTCCCACTGCTCCAATCTCAGACAAAATCACGCTGCTCCACTTGAGCTTGACCCTGAGCAGGCGCTATCTGATGTGGACCCAGGACAAGAGCAGAGAATGCTCCTGGGCTTCCTTCCACCCACACAGATGGCTCTCCCTGTGGGTCGCCATGTCCCTGCTGGGCTCTGGCACCTTTCTCCAACCTGGATCCCTGCCCTTGACACCTCCTGCCTCAGGTGTGTGCCCATGGCGGGGCAGGGGGGTGGGGGACACTTATTCTGATAGTATTCTGTGCAAAGCCTCATTAGAGAGTTAGTGAGCAGCCTCCCCTGGCACATGCGCCCACCAGCAGCACCCACGCCATCCATGGCAGAGCTGGGGAGAAGGGTTTATGGGATTAGCACACTTTGGGATTATCTCTGCTCAATTAAGGCAGACAACTAGGTGAAAACAACAGAGATGGAATCACTCAACCAGGGCTCACATGAGCTCGGAGGGGAGCAAGGGCAGACCAGGCCATCTTCCCGCCCCAGCCCACCCCTTTGCAAGTAGAAATGGGTGGTGAAGGAGCTCTGCGCTCTGCTTAGGCATCAGTAAGCCTGGCTGCTAGTCCCAGTCCTGTGACCATGAGTTTAGTACCTGGCTTTCTCTGAGCCTCAGTTTCTTCATCTATCAAATGATAAGATAGGACCAGATGACAAGAACCACTGGGAACGCATTTCTGTGTGCCGAGACCTGCGCCCTGCACTAGACACTTTTCACAGAGCCTCTTATTCCGTCCTATGTTGATCTTTGTCTCCTGCTCTCTCTTCAGTGGCTGGCCCCTTGTTGGTGATGGATAAATATTCACTCAACGAGTTCTTCCAACAACTTTCCAGAGGGGAAACCCACAACAGAATGTGGGTAAATTGGCAAGCTCACCCAGCCAGACCTGAACCTGGTTCTAGACCTGCACACTCACCTCTTACGCTGCCCCTCCCTGGAAGACCTACTGAGTGCAGACGTCGAATGAGGCAGAGTCTCAGTCCAAAGCCCAGCCCAGCCCAGCCCAGGGTGGGCACCTCGTGAACGTCCACATCATTTTCTCATGTGCTGGCACTGATGGCCCCACAAGAGCCCTCCTTGAGCTTGTACAAATAAGTCAACAAGGGTCCAGTCAGTCCCCACTCATTCTCATTCATTCCATACATACATTGAGTGCCTACTGTATAGCAGGCTCTGAAGGCCCAAGATGAACAGGACGCAGCATCTGCATAGCAATACAGCGGAATGAGTACTCCCCAGAGAGAAAGGAGCTGGGAGCAGGCAGGAAGCAGTCAGGTGGGGGCTGGAGGAGGGCTGCGTGGGGCGGGGAACCAGTCAGTGCGAGCCAGGGAAGAGCGACCGCTTCTGCAGGGGTGGGGGGCAAAGCAGGAGGACTCATTATTTGGAGCAGACATTGAACTCAGCATTCTCCATACATTATCTGCTTTGTTCGCTGCTATATTTGCAACATTTAGAACAGAGTCTGATGCCTAGGAGGTGCTCATACTTCAAATGAATGCGTGAGTGATTCAAATTCTCCCCAAGGTTCAGAGAAGTGCAATGACTCGTCTGTGTTGATAATCAGTGGGACCAGGATTCAAACACTGGCATGGCTCCCAATGTCTTATTCATGTTCTTTGCTACAGGACTTTGATGCTTCTTCCATAAAGAGGCAGAGTATATCGCTCCCTTCTTTGACTTTGAACTTGGCCATGTGACTTCCTCTGGCCAGTAGAATACAGTGGAAGTGATACTGTGCCAGTTCCCAGCCTGGGCCTAGGCTTCAAGGGGCCCCCGCGGGGTTCCTCCTACATTTTGTACTTCCCCCAATGCATGACAAGAACGTTCCTGGGCTAGCCCACGTGTCTCCTGAGCTAGCCCATGTGTCTCTCTTAGGAATGAGACCTCCCCCACCAGCTCTCCAGCCAAGCTGAGCTCAGCACTGCTGCCTCAGACCTGGGGGCTGGGGTGGCACGTTACTCAGCATCAGCTGACAAGCACCGCAGGCCTGTCTCGTTTTAGAGCAGGAAAGCTCATATGTCAAAGGTGCCCCATTAACACAGGGGCTACAGGTAAGGCCAGGGCAGGGCAGGGAAGGGAGATTTCCCAGAGGAGGAGCCTTCGGAATGGCAGCAGAAATAACGAACGATTCATCATTTGTTCAACAAACACCGTGTACATAGGCCACGTGCCACGTACTGTCATAAGCACTAGAATTGTTCCGACGAGACAGGAAGAGCATTCCAGGTAGAGGGAAGAGCATCTACAAGGGCACAGTGGTCCTAGGCACAGCCTGGCACATCTGGATAGAAAGGATGGGCGGGACCAAGAGGGAAACAAGCCTGCAAACCCAGGCAGGCTGGTGGGGGGCGGGGTGGGGCGATGGGCCCTCTCTGAGGTGAAGGAGACCCTTAAAGGATGTGAAGCGATGCAGTGATGAGACTCAGCTTGGGGTTTAGACAAAACTCACTACCGCCGTGAGAACTGGTCAGCAGGAAGCAGGAAGCCCCGCCAGAGAGTTGTGATAGGGGACAGGAGAGCAGAGGGCAGAGGGCAGCAGCTATGACATGGGCTAGAGGAGGAGGTGCTGGAGGAGGCGTCAACAATGTCATCCCCGCCTCCAGCGTGAGCAACTGAGTGACAGGCTGTGGGGAAACAGGTGGGGTCAGTTCTGGGGTCTACGGGGTGCAGGGGAGAAGAGACTACCCTGGGCCAGGTTCCCCTGTGGGAAGAGCCTCCCCTTCCCTTGCTGACTTGGGCCCTGCCCCACCACCCAGCCATCTCTCCCACTCAGCCTGAGCCTGATGTGTCCCACTCATGCACTCCCCACCAGACAGGTCCCCTAAGGGTCTCTGCTGCCTGTGCACTCCAGGGAGGGCAGGCCACTGGCTGACTCAGCAGTGCTGGCAAAGAGAGGGGGCTCTGCAGGCCAGGCAGGGTGGCTCAGGCTGCCATACCGGAGTGCTTCTCCCCGCCCCCATGGAATCCATGCTGACACTTGGCCTTGAATGTGGCCAGGGAGGCTGGCGGACCTGTCCCCTACTCCTTTGGAGCATCCTCAGGGGGCAGCACAAAGCCACCAGGTGCAGGGCAGGGGCAGGTCATTCAGTCCCAGAGAGGGAAGGAGGTAGGGAAGGAACTGGGCCCAACCAGACAGAACCAAACTGAGCAGGAGGAGTCGAGCTGGGAGAGTCAGGAGTGGAGGAAAACAGACAGAGTCCTTCAAAGACAGAACCACTGTGACCAGGAGAGACACAGCTGGAATCAGGGGGGACTGTGGGGGCAGAAGAAAGGAGAGAGAGGGGGGAGGCGCTGCAGAGGGTGGATGTGGAGGGTTGAATCCCAAAGACGGGAGTTGGGGGAGGACAGAAGACGAGTGGGTGGGGATTCTCAGCCAAGGAGACCTCGGTGGCCCTCAAGGGAAGGGGGAGGGGAGAGGATGAGAACAGCCACCAAGACACCCCTCCCAGAAGGTCCAAGGCCCCCCACCAGAGCCTGAGGCATCTGCAAGCTGAGGCTGGGGTGGCCAGAGAGAGGGGGCTTCTTTGACAATTTGAAAGAAAATGGGCACAGCGTTCTAATACTAACAGCCTGTTATTAAAATCAAGTGCTATTTTGCAAAATGCATTTGCCAAGGAATCGCTAATTACAGGCAGCGCGCATTTCTGTGTGTTGGTGCAGATTAATCCTGAACGGTTTAAGCAGTCGAATTTTATACATATAATTATCATTCAGGATTCACAAAACAGCAACATGATGCTCTGGGGCTCTGCCCTTCAGGGACTGAGGGGCTGGGAGGTGGGGGTGGGCAGAGGTGTCCAGACAGGGGGCTTCCGGCCCACCTTGGGCTGTGCTGAGCCGTGTGTGGGCAGCTCACCCTGACCCAGCTCCTCACATGCATCTCTCACTTCCCGGAACGGAACAGAATAGACACTGATGACGAGGGAGGGCGAGCAAGCTGAACACAGCCCACAGGAGCGCTACGGGAAAGCGGCGCCCCTCCCTGAGCCTGGCTCTGCTGGGAGAGGGAACAAGCTGCGGGGATGTGAGGCGCAGGGTGTGTTCCATCCTTCCAGGGCCTCGGTTTTTCATCTGTGAAATGGGCTTGCTGCAGAGCTTCTCGAGGGCTGAGGCCAGAGGAAGGGGAGGGGTCCATGTGTGTCCTGTGGCGCTGCTCAGCCCACGGAGTACCCTAAAACCATGCAGCCTCTGGCGGGATGGGTCTCAGGGCAGGGTGTGGTGGGGAGGCTGCTGCTGCTGCAAGGCATGTTGGGAGACTGCTGGGAGGGGAAGGCGGGGAGCTGGGGAAACCTGTGCCAGGTGCAGGGGGCACATCCAAAGCCACTTGGCAGCAGGAGGCTGAGACAACAGCTCAGTCTGGGAGAAGGGACAAACCCAGTCAGATGGGGCCTCAGGGTGTCCAGGAAGATGGCGTCACAGGAGCTCCTGGAAACAACCCAGAAGTGGGTGCCCATGGACCTGGAAGGCCCAGGGCCCCAGCATACCACTTGAGGCCAGTCTTACCCCTCAGGGGAGTCTGGAGGTGAGACCCGACAGCCCAACTGGACACCTGGGCTGGGGAAGGAGAAAGCGGGCGCCCACCCTGCACCAAGGGGCTACGGCAGAGGTTGCTGGAGAAGCTAGGTGTGTCGCGGTGCACTAGACGTGGGTCTCAGTGGGGGTGAGCTTTGACTTTAGTTACACTGGTCCTCGTTGCTTCAGAGGCTCTGATGAGGGGGACTACTGGGCCCAGAATCAATATCATGTCCCCAAAGGTGCCTGTTACTCGGTTGGTGCTCAGTAACTGCTCACTATGCTGTGAATTTGAACCCCCATGTCCTCCCTGGGGATGCCGGCCGAGGACCCTGGCCTCCAGCGCTGCCCCTCCAGACAGGCCTGTCGGGCATGACTCAGGTAACACAAGACCTTATTTCACCACAGATGCGATGGTTATTACCTTCAGCCTAACAGAGCACCTACTGTGTGCAGCCCAGACCTTGCAAGAGCCAAATGGCACCATCAGCCCTGTACTGGCGAGACTCACCGAGAAAAGTGAAGTCAGATGCTCAAGGCCACAGGGGTGGGGGGGTGGGGGGGGTGTCCATGGTGGCAGTAAGCCCCTCCCACGGCAGGGCAGGGGTGCTACCCCCAGGTTCCCCAGGTCCCGGTGTGTTTCATTGCCTGGAAAGGTGAGTTGATCAAGATCACAGAGATGAACATTCCACCCAGTTTTCCTCACAGCTGTGAACAGCAGGGGGCATGGGAAACGGGGGGGGGGGGGGGGGGGGGGGGGGGACGGACAATGGTCCCCGGAGCCTGCTTTTCTTAGCACACAGGAGAAACTTAAAAATGGAATGAAAAGCACATCCCAACCTGATACCTCAATCTGCCCAAGATACACGCAGATTTTGAGACAAAAAAAAAAAAAACCCACCAGGGTCAACTCAGCGAGCCCTCTGCCTCCAGCAGGTGTCCGGTAACCAAGACACATCAGCAGGATTCCTGCTCTGGCCCAGGGACTCCACCTGCGCCCTGACTCACCTGTGGGCTGGCCCAGCCCTCTTTTCTGTATGGCTGTGAGGGAGGTGAAGCCTGGCTTCTGGTGTCCCCTTTTTGTCCCTTTTCCATCTTTTGGAGACCAGGCTCACGGTGCAGGGGATTCCTGCTCCTCTGCTCACTCGCTCCCTTCTCCGAAGCCCACTCTAGACCTAGTACTATACCATCTTGCTGTGTGGCCTTGGGCAAGTCCCATCCCCTTTCTGTTCTTGAGTTCATCCTGGACACGTTAGAGAGTTGGTATAGAGAGACTTCAAGATGCCCTCCAGTTTCTCCCCTGGGTTCCGACTCTGTGACAAGAAGGGTCCCACCTGGCCTGGCTCCACTCTTCATTGTCCTCTGGGGCCACGCCAGCATTTCCAGGAGGGGAGCTCTGGACACAGGAGCGTGCCCTGCTTGGAACTGAGCTCCCGCACCAGTCTCAGAAATCGCCCCAGAGAGCAGAGGGGCGGCCCTGCTGCAGGCTGGTTCGCTAGGCAAATTACAGCCTCTCGAGGGTGCGGGTGACAAATGACGACTAAATGGTTTGCTTTGCGTATGCAAATGAGGCCGCCGATTTACATTCATTTGCACCTGATGGGTGTCTGAAATGGATGGATTTGATTTGTGCTTGATCCGTAAGTGTCTAATTTATTAATCAATAAAACGTCATGTACAGGCGCGAGGATCCCGTTCCAGCCGGCCTCCATATATATGTAAATAATGCAATCTCTCAATCTACTTGTTATGTAAATGTTAATATAAAACTGACAGAAATATGCGTCTGCACAACTCCAGGAGCAGAGCTGAGCTGAAATTTGCACAGCTCCCTGCCCCCCCTTTGCCCCCCAGGCTCTTTGGAAGCTCTGGTGGCTTGCCCTGCCTTCCCCTGGGGCTCCTGCTGCCCAGGGGACCCTTCTCCAGCAGCCACAAGCCAGAAGCCTCACTGGCTCTCCCAACCCTCAGGCGGGGCCAGACCTCCACCTGGGGGACCCTCCCTTCTACCCGCTGGACAATTTGAGCTTTCTCTGGCCCTGGAACTTTGTCCCCAAGAGCACACTGTACACAGTCTTCCCCCCAAATTCCCCCCTCCATTTCTGTGTGCTGAATCTGTCCCCCTCCAAGGACCAGCTAAATGTCACCACCTTTAACTAGCAAGCAATGGAGCTCTCAGGCCCAGGGGTGGGTCTGAACACATCCTGCATGGTCCAGGGCGGGTTGGGCCTTTCCCCCTGGAGCAGAAAAGGCTGCTCCAGGCCATGGTGTGCCCGTAGGTGACCCTCCAAGGGCCAGGCCCTGTCTGTGCCTCAGCACTCCTTGAAAGGCCACCAAACCAACCTCAGCAAAGACAGAAACCAAGGCAGCTCCCCCTCCTGCGGTCAGGCCCGGCAATGCCCGGGCCTGGTCACTGTTCCTTTGGGCACATCAGCTCTGCACACTGGCCTCCTGGACCTTCTCCACGGCTCCCCAGCTCCCCGGGCCCCAGCATGGCATTCCTTTTCTCCATGTCTCCCCCTGCTGTCCACCGGGAGGGCAAGCTGGCCGCTTCCCAGGTCAGTGGCCCCCAACCTAACCCGTGCCTGCAGCGGGTGGCCAGCGCCTGTCTCCCCTTGGGACGCAGCCAGCAGACCCTGCCCACTCTTCCCCCTGCATGTCCCCCACCCGAAACTGGCTTCAGGAACCACTCTCAGCCCACAGGTCAGGGACCCAAGGACAGAAACCCAGAAGGTGAAGCAGGTTCCCAGCCTCACACGCCCAGGAGTGGGTCCCGTGGAATTCCAGGCCAGGCCTGCCCCTTGGGCAGGATGGGTCAGTGCCTAAGCTGGATGACCAGCCAGTGGCTGAGAAGGACCATCCCCAAATTGTTCCCTTCTCCAAGGTCTTTTATGGCCCTCCCTCCTACCATTAAAGCTCTGGGGGGGGGGTCCCTCTCCCATAGGGGCCATCTTTGAGAGCGTTCGTATCCCCAAAGCAGTGATCAAAAGTAAGACTCTAGCGAGAATCCTCTGTGGGTTACCAGCTGCCTTGTCTGTCCAAGCGGCGCTGATTCACATGCTCAGCAGGGACTCGGGGCTGGGTTTGCTGAGGCTGGTCCTGGAGCCCTCAACAGAAAACACAAAACCTCCCCAGGCATCTTTTCATGGAAGATAGCATTGCGGGCGGGAAGCTGCGCCCGTTGGCAGTGACACCAGAAGGGGCTGCGCAGGGACCCTAAATGCAGGCCAGCGGTACTCGGTCTTCAGAGCTTTAGAAATGCCTGGGAGGAAGCGCAGGCCACTCACCCTTAAGTAAGATGGACAGTGACTCTCCAGGAGCCACCAGGGTCAGGCCTGGAGCCTCAAGCCAGGGTGTGGCACTATTTTCTGTGGCTTCTCAATAGATGTCATTTTATTCACTTGGCCCTGTTGTCAAGGAGGTCACAGCTAGCAAGTGGCAGAGCCAGAATTGGAACTCGGATCTGTCTGACCACAAAGCCTGGGCTCTTTCCAGTTCCCCGGAGTCTCCAGTCATGGAAGGAAAAGGCCTTAGAGACACCAGAGACGGTGTCTTAATGCCAGACTTAAATCATGAGGCGGAAGCTGGATTCAAGATCGTTTATTAAGAATTGATAACAAGCCTGACCGAAGATGTAGTCATCACGTAAGTGATTAAGGGGAAAGCTACCCCGTTGTACTTGGCCACAGTCTGAAAATCATATGACATTAGTTATTTTACTCATTAATGATTGCTTAACAACCCTGCGTTAAAAATAATTAAAGCGATGCACCTGCAGGCATTTGAAACCGCATGGTGATGTGCTGGATATTGGGACAAGTTCCGTGTCTAAAGTAGATCAAGGAACCTCCTGCCACCGGACACAACAGTAATCTTAACCAGAGCAGCTGTAATGTATGCAAAGTGCAAGTGCTTTAGACACAAGAACTCAGGTAATCCTCCAAGGTGGCTGTTCTTATCTTCACTTACAGAGGAGAAAACAGAGTCTCAGAGAGGTTACGTTACCTGCCCAAGGTCACACAGCTAGTTGGCCATAGCTGGGATTCAAATTCACTTTATCTCTGGTGGTCAGAGTTAAGTACTTAAACCCTTGGTCAGATTTGATATTTTTTAAAAAGAGGTATCATAAAGGAAAACTTTAATTTCATATTTCCAACTCCTGAAGTCTAACAGGGTCAAGATCCTAAGTCCCTATTCCAGCCCCTTCTCCCTGCGGGATCCTGCCGAGGTAGGCTGCACAGGGGAGTCCAGGCTGAATTTGGGGAAGGGGCGGTGCCTAGATCCCCAGACACACCAGATGCCCGTGTGGGCAGGGTGTCCTCTGGGGAGGAGCAGACCCTGGGCCTCAGATCCCTGTGCCTCCTGCCTGCTACCGCTGCCCTCTAGAGACCCGGGTGAACCCTGGGGGTTCACAGCCAGCCATGGCTTGCCCACTAGGTGGAGGGCCCCAGGCTCAGCTGATCCTCCTGCTTCTCTCTCTGGAGGGGAAAGGGAGTCCCCTGGGCTGCCCGCTCCTCAACCCAAGACCTGTTGCCTTCTCCAGGAAGCCTCCTGGATTGCGCACACTAGCTAGAGGTGCCCTTACCCCATTCCTGCCACCACCAGGACATGGCGGGCTCCATGTACCTGCGCACAGGAAGGCCCTGGGTGGACAGCCCGCCTCTTCAGCAGGTGGAGGCTCCCCGCAGACACACAGGTCTACCTTGGGTAGATTCTCCCTACCCTAATTTTCTCTTCTCCAGGCCTCACCGACCTTCTCAGGGTGGAAAAGGAAAGATGCTGGCCGTCATAGCCTTCCTGTCATCTACACCCAGCTAAACTTGGTGGGGAAATTATTTCCAGGATTCCAGAGGAGGAGGGCAAGCACAGCATCTCCGAAATCACTGGGTATAGTAGGAGGATGGTCAGTAACTTCAAAGGACTCCAGGACCTTGGCATCACCCTGACTAAATGGGGATGGGAAGTCCCCATCGTGACAAACAAGTTCCCAAGTTGTGTGGAGCTCAGGGTCGGTGTGGTGCCAGTGTAAATATAATGAAGAAAATGGGCTATTTATTGCCAACCTGAAGCTGTGGACTAGACTGCTTACCTACCGTGCTATCCACTTTGTTTCCGCAGCTGGTCATTGTGGGCTTAACAGAAATACAACTCATCTTAATATTTGCTTAAACCAAATGGAATAGAGAAAGGAAATAAATCTGCTGCCAGACCATCAAGTAGGGCCGGAGGATGGTCTATGGATTCTGATTATGTGGCTTCCAGCCACTGCTCCTGTGTCCACCTTGTGGTCATAGTTCATGAAAGGCGCAGAGAGCTATCTGCGTCCAAATCCCAGCTCTGTCACTTATTAACTAAGAGGCTTCGAGCAGGGAACTAAATCTCTATGGGTCTCAATTGCCTAAGCCAGGGGGTGGGACTGAGAATTGCAAACCTCAGCAGTCTGCTAATGTGTGTGCAGAGCCAGGGCCTGGGGGGTGGGGGTGTGAGGGGGCGCAGGAAGGTTCCCTCAGTGGCCATTATGGCTAGGACCCTAATTTGAAGGATTGTTCCTGTTCTTGTTTTTAAACTTCTTTGTCTCATATTGCATACATATTTATTTGCTTGCAAATCTTTCCCTTGCCCTGGTTAAAAGATGCAGATGGCCCCTCTGGGAGACTGTTGGGTGCTGTGACATTTTAAGCATGGATAAACTGCAGACCCCAGGTAGTTGATAGAGAAGGGACAGAAACTGAGATAGGCTTTTCTTTGCAGTAGAGCCTAGGCTCTGGGCCCCTGGAACATGCAGGACTGCCCAGGGACACCATGGCTGTCTCCACCTTCCTCTGAGGCTTAGATTGATAGAATGTGAAGTCTAACAGGGATGAACGCAAAATTCTACATCCGGGTTAGGCAATCCCTTGCACAGGCCTAGGGTGGGGAGACCTGATTGCAGACATGAAAATGAGCCGAGTTACAGCAGCAGGTGGGCAGGGAGGTTGGGTGAGAAAAACTTGGAAGAAAGTAACGGGGATAGCAACAGCAGCGTGGCGGAGATGGTCCAGGTGGCCCTGCTTGGTCTTTGCAGCACGTGGCCCTATTGCCCACACCTCCGTGAAACTCTCCGGTCTTCTCCCTGTGTTTTTGACCTCTCTCTTGCCCATGATCTTGGAAGGTCATCCCTCTTTGCTTGGCCCTTGAGCCTTGGTGTTCCCCAGGACCCCACCACTGCCCCCTGCTCCTCTTAATCTCCACGCTCCACATGGGTGACCTGGCTCTTCCTCCACGATGCCCACAAGACACCGGGCCCTCACACCCACTCTCCCCAGTTGGCCCAACCCGAGCCCCCAGCACACATTTCCAAGTGCCCATCCACCTCTGCCCACAGGGCCCTGGGAGCGGACCTCCTCCAGAGCCAATTCCCTTGTGTTCATGCCCTGCTGCTACCCTGTGTTCCTGGGCCCAACAGCTGGCAGCACCATTTGCCTGGCTGCTTGCTCCAAGCTGCAATCCCTGGAGCCACTGGGGGGGAGGGGGACGGTGGGCCCCATATTGAAGAATGAATTTGTGGACATATAAAATACACGCAGAAAAGCTCGTGTATCATAAGCTCCATGAATTGGTGCAAAGGAAACACAGCCCTGTAAAGCAGAGCTCGGACCCTGAAATAGAACAGAATCAGCCCCTCGTGTGTCCCCTTCCAGCCCCGTCTCCACAGGGCGACTGCTCTTCTCACTTAGACGGTAGATCATGGCTTGGTAAATTACAGGCACGGAACCCTGCTGTGCAGCGCTCTTTCAGACGCGGCTGTCTGCACATGTTCCTGAGATTCCCACGGGTCACGTGGTGTGGCTTTGGGTGCTGTGCGGTGTCCCTGGGTGTGAGCACCTCCCTCCCGATGATTGGCTTCTTCTCTCCGGGGCGTTGATGCACAACGCTGTAGCCCCCCCCCGCCCCCCCCGCCCCCCCCCCCCGCAGGGGCTTCCTGCACTCGCTGCTTGCATCCTGGAGAACGCATCTTGCGGGGACACACGTGTGCCTTCCCGCTGCGTGTTCATCTAGCAGGGAGCTGCCGGGTCGATGCAGCAAGCAGGCAGCTGCACTTGATTCCGCCGCTGGCTTCAGAGCGTCTGCCCCGCATCTCCCTCCAGTGGCTCCGGAGCTCTCAGGTTGCTCTTGGAGCTGTGTCTGGACCCCTCCCTCTCCCTCCCTCTCCAAGTAGCATTTCCAGCTGTCCTATCCGTGTGCCAGTTTTTTTTTTTTGTTTACGAGGCTGCTTTCCCTGGGCGCACAGGTCCTGCTGATTCTACTGACACAGTAGTTTCTGTACCTTCCCCAGTCTCTGGCCTTGATGCCTTCACTCTGCCGTCCTATCTCCTGTCCTTCCCTGCAAGCCTGCATTGGCCGCCAGTCTCCTGCCTCCTCCTCTACAAGACAGCAGGGTGCCCTCACACACCTATCAGGTCCCTTTCTGCTACAGAAGCCCCTCCCTGCACCTCTGGCAAAGTCTCCATGCAGGGATCTTGTGCCTCTCTGCCCTGTGCGTGAGTCCTGGAAGAGCACCTGGGTAGCTCCTGCACCAGTGGAGGATCAGCTCCATTCTAACCCCACCTACTCTTCCAAGCACACCCCCCACACCCCCCTGGCCTGGAGACCTTGCAGGGGACCACTGTTTACCATGCACCTTGGGAACTGCTCAAGCATCCCTGTCTCAAGTGTGCCAACTGCCTCAGCCAGGTGCTGGGTGGTAGCCTTCACCTTGACCTGCCTTGGAGACAGTCTCAGGCAGGTGTCATCTGGTCCTACTTGGGGTCCTTGGACCCAGAGATGTCAGGGGTGGACATCCAGCTCACTGCAGCTCAAAGATGGGAAGGCAAGGCATCCTGTAGTCAGCCACCCTTATGATAACCAGGCCTCCCAAGGCGATTTTTTAAACGTTTGCTCAACAATTTATATTTTACAAGAGAGCATCATGCACATTATTAAGATGCAACCGCCCTATGAGATGTATCTCGTTATTCTCAATTCATAGATGACGAAACGGGCTCAGAGAGGTGAAGCCACCTGCCCACAGACACACAGCTAGGAAGTGACACAGTTAAGAGATTAAATTGGGGTTGTGATGCAAAAAGCCACCCACCACCAACACAGCCCCTGCCTGCCCCGCCCACGGAAATGCTCCACCTCCTCTCAGGCCTCTTTCAGGTATTTTCCCTACAAAGCAGTTCCGGGTTTCCCAGTCAGAATTAATTAATCTCTCTTCTGTGCTCTTTATCTGAACTTTTATTATAGCAATTATAGCAGCCTGACTTTTATTATAATCATTATTTACATGTCTGCCTCTCCAACGGGGACGGGAGCTCGTTAAGGGCGGAACCCTGTCAGTTCTGTACCTTGAGCCTCCGGCAGGCTGGTTCTGAGCCCCACACAGTAATATTAACAGCAGGACAATAATGAAGGCCTCTGGCCTCCAGGCTTAATCAAGCGCTCGGCCTGGTCACCTGACTGCAGGTCCAGCCACAGGTCATCTGGGGTTGTAAAAATGCATCCCGGGAAGGTCCTTCCCAGCAGGGTCTTGTCTCCCTGGGGTGAGGAGTTTCTCTGGGCTTCGTGGGGGGTCCTGGCCACCATGTCCTTGGTTGGCAAACTGGGTCTCCATCTGTTTTCGTCCCCTTCTCCTGTCCTCCCTCTCTGTCTCCTTTTCTCTCTCTCCTTTGTCCTTTCTTTACCGTTCCCTTAATTGGATGAGATATAGAACCAAAATACATTTTCCATTACTTGTTGTACCAATTGAATTTTTTTATCTGTTCCCTGCTCTAAAAAGTCTGTGAGTGGGATGTTTTCTACTTTACTTCTCTCCTGCTCAACACACACACATGCGCACAGAGAGGGGGGGAAGAGAAACCAATTCCTATTTCCTTAAGCGACCCTCAAGTCTTCTTTTATTATTTATTTTATTTATTTTATTTATTCGTTTGTTTGTTTATTTATTTATTTATTTATTTATTTATGGCACTAGAGATTGGATCCAGAAGCCCTTTATCACTGAGCTCTACCCCCAGCCCTTTGTGATTTTTTTTTTTTTCTTTTTGAGACAGGATCTTGCTGATTGCTGAGGCTGGCCTAGAACTTGCGATCCTCCTGCCTCAGCCTCCTGAGTTGCTGAAATTATAGACCTGCACCCCCGTGCTGGCTTCAAGTCACCTTTTCTATCAATTACGAACTATCGATAGGAGAAATAAAAGCGCCACTCCCACTCCCCACTGCCTCCAAAGTGAGGTGCCACTTCCTAGACTGTCAGGCTGGTGGCTTCTCCTAGACCTCCATCCTCTCCCTGTGAGATGAGATCTTGGGGATTGGGTGAGTTGCTCCTCATGTTTTGGGGATCGAGGACCACTGTGAAGACCTTGTGAGAGCTCTCCCAAGGGAAATATGAAATGTATATCTTTTGCAGAAATCTTTTCACCCAAGGGGCCCCCAGAGCCCTGGGAGCCGTCCAGTACTGACCTGTGACTATCAATTCTATGTACAGCTCACATCACGGCTCTGGCAGCAGCTGCCTCTGCCGTGAGAGATAAGATCTGCACAGGTTCTGACACAAACCACGTGACCCTCGGCAGATCCTTATCTGCCCTGTGCCTCAGTTTTTCCCTTCTGGAAAACGGGCTTCATAAGAGCACATATATTTCATAAAGATCCATTGGAGAACGGACTTCTGCTGGTGGAGCCTGGCACCGAGCATGAGATCCAGAGATAGCAGGTGCTGCTGTCATTATTGTCTAGGCTCATTCTTCACCTCCCTCAGGGGCTGCTGTCCTGGCCACCAGCGATGGCCACCCTGCTGAGTCAGCCTGGGGAGGAGGAAGGGCCATGAAATTCTTGGACAAGACCAAGACAGATCCCTCTTCATTGGATGCATGCTAAGAGCCAGGAGCCCTGCATATGCCTTAGAAAGTCCCTAGGAGAGAAAACCAATCTGCCCTCCACGTCCGGGAGTTCTGTATCCACAGACCCAGAGCAAAATGTGTGTGTGTGTGTGTGTGTGTGTGTTTGTGTGTATTTGGGAAAAAAATCCTCATCTGTACCAAACGCGTAGACTTTTTTCTTGCCATTATTCTTTAAACAATGCAGAATAACCACTGTTGGCATGGCGTTCACGCTGTATTAGGTGTGTATTAGGTGTCATGAGTTATCTGGAGATGACAAAGTATCTGGAGGGTGAGTCTAGTCTATATGCAGACACTCTGCCATCTTACACAAGGGACTTGAGTGTCCTAGATTTGAGTACCTGGGGGGGTTCTGAAACCAATCTCCTGGGTGCTGAGCAGTGGCACCACCACTGTCCCATTTCACAGAGGAGGACATGAGCTCAGAGGAATGATGCCACTCCTCATCCCGCCAGCTGCGTGGCAGAGCTGAGCCGTGGGCCAGCAGCAGCCTGACTCCAAAGCCTGGCTCCAGGTCACCACTTCCACCAGGCAGCCTGCCTCCCTGCCCGGGCAGCTGCAGCTCAGGCCTGTGTGCGGAGTTCACCCCGGAAAGCCAGAGGGCCCCAGGGAAGTGTTCCTGCGGGACAGGAGGGCAGGCTGGGCACTGGGATCCTCACCAACCTCTCGTCTCTGAGTCCTGGCCGTCCTGCCCGCGTGTCACATGAGATGATGGCTGGGAATGCCCTTTGGGAGCCATGGGAGCATTTACAGCCAGGCCAGGCTGCGTGATGATCATCATCATTATCGTGGCCATAATGGCTGCTGCCCCTGAGTTAAGCAGGCAGCTGTGTCCAGAATGCCGGCGCGGAGCGCAGGGCGGCCTGAATCCCAGGCTGTGACCTGGACTCAAACCTCCAAAGAGGAGGAATGAGCAGGGCCTGGGCCATCCCTCGACTGCTCTGGTGTCTCCAGGGTGTGGACAAGAACCACGGGGGGCAGGAGACCTGGCCACTGCAGCCCACCAGGAAAGGGCTGTGACGTGACCCCATTCACCACCCAGACCTGCCTCCCCATCCGGGCACCTCCTTGGCAGGTGGCAGGACTGGGTGAGAGGCACCCTCCAGGGCTCTCCAGCAGCCTGGGCAGAGAGCTGCCAGTGCCCTGCTCAGCCATGCAGCCGGCCTGGTTGGGGTGCAGGCAGGAGGAAGGGGGGCAGCTAGGGGTGAAGCCTGGTGCTGAGCTGATCATGCCTCACGACGCTTATTATGCCCTGCTTGTCACCGTGCTTGGAGCGCGTCAGCGAGGGTAGAGAACCCAGGCCTGCGGAAGCTTCCTTTGACGCGCACAATGCAGAGAAAAAAGTAATTCGATTAGGGAAAGGGGACAAGAAAGACAAGGAGACGGAGGTGACCTGGTTTTGCAGCTGGCTCAGCGATGCAGAAGCAGAGGCGCTGGCCTGAGCTGCAAGGCTCGGAAGACACAGCAAGCCCTGGGTGGAGTCAGGTGAGAGGCAGAAACACAGAAGTCAGGTCAGTGGACAGCCGCTGTGACCAGTCACCGGAAGCAGAGCAGGAAGAGACCTGGGAGGCTGCCCAGGCTCCTAAAGCAGGGGGCCCTGGGGAGGAGCCAGGGAGAGAACCAGGTCCTTGAGCACCAGGGCCCTGTCCTCAGGGACCCCCAGGCTGGGGAGATGCCACCCCATTCTCAGGAAGCTCCAGTTAGAAGGGGAGAAACAATCTCTA
Source organism: Ictidomys tridecemlineatus (assembly GCF_052094955.1). Lineage (NCBI taxonomy): Eukaryota > Metazoa > Chordata > Mammalia > Rodentia > Sciuridae > Ictidomys > Ictidomys tridecemlineatus. The sequence goes on along the minus strand of NC_135484.1, from coordinate 110,699,684 downwards.
CTTTCCGGAAACTTCTAATCTGAGAAATGAATCAAAGTCACTGTCTTTGCCGAAGAGATCCCAGGACACACATTACCCACACATGAACTATTTCCCAAGGTCATCCTGTGACTTCTCTATTTTCAGGACTAAACAGAAGGACTTCAAATAAGTAGATGGATTTTTTTTTCTTCAGCTGGTTGAGTTAGGAGAGGGAAAAGAATCAGAGCAGACAGGGGGAGGGGCCGGCAGTGAGTCAGAGGGAGGAACAGGGACCACCCAAGGTGGAGGGAGATCAAGGCCTGTCCCAGGGAGCTCAGAACTGGCCTGCAGCCCCCACCACGGAGGACCCAGAAGCCCAGGAGAAGCCCCGCCACACAGAGGGCAGCTTCTATGCACGGGTCAGAGCTGCCCACCTTCATTCTCCCCTCCTGTGGCCCCAGCACACCACCCAGCAAGCACCGACCTCAGCTGTTCTGAAAGTACCGTTTATTGAGTGCTTACTAGGTGCAGTCGCTGTTCTCAGGGCTCCACACACAACCTTTCTTAAACCTCACAACTCTCTAAGGAAGGAATAGTCCTCCCTCCGTATTTGTGGGGGATTGCCAAAATCCAGGGAGGCTCAAAAGTCCCTTCTATAAAGTGTCATGGTATTTGCAAAACACCTCTATACATCCTCCCAAATACTTTAAACCATCTCTAGATTACTTCTAATACCTAACACAATGTAAATGCTGTGTGAACAATTGTTACACTGTGTTGCTCGGGGAATTGTGGGGGGAAAAAAAACCTGTACTGACTTAATTTACTTGATTTTTTAAAAGAAAATATTTTCCACCCGAGGTTGGCTGAATCTATGGATGAGGAATGAGGATCCTGCAGCTATGGAGGGCCAACTGAATTACAAGTTGATTTCCCTTCCCTGAAATGCTTGGGACCAGAAGTCATTTCTAAAGCGTCTGAATTTGGGGATAATTGTGTAGACATAAGCAGCAGAGCATCTCTAATCCGAAATTCTGAAATCTGAAATGAAACTTTCTGAGTGTCATATCAGATTTTAGATTTCAGATATTTGGATGGGTGGGGGGATGCCTGACCTCCATTATTATTCTTGGTTCCCAGATTGAAAAACCAAAATAAGACACAGAGAATGTAAGTCACCTGCCAAAGCTTAGGAAGCAGGTACCTAGTGGACCTGGAATTGGACCCAGAGGCTCTGAACAGGGGCAGGAAGGGAGGGACTGCCCAGGAAGAGGGGAGGGTAGGAGAGGGTTGGGGCTGGGCAGCTGTTGGGAAGCCCTGGTCCAATAGTGTCCCCTACTCTCAGCCCTCCCTGTCCATAGCGTCCTGCTTCTCCATGGTCCCCAGCCACTCACTGCCTCCCCTCTGACAGCTCATTCCAGAGCAGGAAGCCCCTCCAGCCAGCCCAGGCCTGCTCACTGGTGGTGAATCACCACAGCACAATAGGTCCAATCAGATGCAGAGGGAGGCTGGCCTCAGACAGAAGCCTTCACCCTGGAGGCCTGTGTCCTCTCCCTCCTTTCTGGGGTAACAGGCAAACTGGCCACTATATGCTCATGACTCACTGCCCCCAGAGGGCAGCTCCTATCCACAGGTCAGGGCTGCACACCTTCATTCTTCCGACCTGCCCCCCAGCACACCATCCCACAAGCACCTACCATGGCCGTTCTGAAGGTACCATTTATTGAGTCTTACTATGTGCACTCAGTAACCTGGTCACCAGCACCAATTACTGCCCTTCCCCCAAATGACAGATTTCCGCAGCACCTCCCAAGGGACACCTTATCCCATCCCCAACCTCCAGCCTGAGTTCTCACACCTGTGTCTGTCCCAGGGCTTCCCCTGAGGACAGGATGCCCTGTCTTCCCACACTCTGGGAAACACACAGAAGGATTACTCCTCGTTCAGGCTCAGGGCTGGGGCCGGGGGAGGGAGAGAGGAGTCCTGGAATCAGCCAGTGTCAGATTCTGAATCTCTGGTTCATCAGATCTTTCTTGCATTCATTTTTATTTTCAGAAAAGTGACATGCACAGATTATTTATCTGGATGAGTGTGCTTTGTGGCATCACCTAGAATTTTGTGCCTTACCTTCCCCTACACCCACCCCTGGAGATTACAAGTCTGGGGCTCTGTCCACCAATCCTCTGTCCCAATTTCTACCTCTCTTGGCCTCAAGTTTGCCCTTCTGTCTGCTGTCCACCCTGTGCCCCAGGACAGATCTCAGGGGGCAGAAGCTGAGAAACAACTGTGAGCTGTGGATTTCTGGAGGCTTCCTAAACAAGTGCCAAGGTCGCCCCTCCCTTTCTGGGGGTCACTGACCCTCTTCCCGTCAACGCCGTGCCAGAGGTACCATTTCCCCAGCTTTAATCATCTGGATGTTTCTTCCCTGACAGACACTGACAAGGGTTCACTGAAGCCAATACTAACTGTTTGGAGCACAGAGGAATAAATAAGATGAGGAGATGGAGGAAACGGCCACTCTCGGCAGCCCTGGGATGCTTCCAGGGCCAACGCGCTCACTCATTCAGTAGAAATCTTCTGAGCATTCACGGTCCTGGGATGTGGGATGCAGCAGAAAACAAATCCTCATCCTGCCCACGGGAGCTCCCGTTCAAGTTTCAAGGTGGAAGGCGCAGGCACGCCCACAGACCTCCGGTGGCCCGGGCCACCTATCGTCCACAGCCCCCATGGCACTGGGGAGCCCAGGATAACTGGTTGGTGTGTTTGTGTTTTGAGCAAAGAGTGAATGGAGAGCTTAGCCTCTATGTAGGGTAGAGAGGCCTTGGATGGGGCTTGGGAGGTCAGGGTCTTAGTTCGATCTTAATCTCTGTCCCGCTGCTGCGGGTGGGAGGGAAGGGGGACATTGGGCAGGTCACAGATTCAGCAACTCCTGACTTGATTTCCCTATCTGTGACCAAGAGAGCCTGACCCTCCATCACTTCTCCTTCCTGCCCACGGGGAGAGGACAGGGACTGTAATGATAGCAATCTGGCAGACCCAGGAGTCAGGGCCACCGAGCACAGTCACTGAGAAGACAGATGCTGTGTCAACGTGGGCATCCCGGCCAGTTGTATGAGCCTGGAAAGCCTTCCCATAGTACCCCGCGCCTCAGTTTCCTCATCAGGTGTGGGGGAGGAACTGCCATGCACCCAACGGTGTTGCTACAGATGAAATGCTCACAACAGTCCCTGGCACTTGGTAAGTGTTTGGTTAAATATGGCCAATTGTGAATTTGCTGGGCTACCCTGGGCCTGCCTGTGCCCCCTCTGTGCTGTAGGGTGATGGCTGTAAAATGAGCAGATGGACCTAGGACCACCCCCTGGATCCAAGCTCTTGCAAATCATCAGCATCTCCCCTGAGGCCCCAGGCCCTCCCCCTCAAAGCAGGGGCCTCAGCATCCCTGCACCCCCACTGGTGCCCAGGCCAGGGAGTAGGGACAGCCAGAGAGCTGTGGGACTGGGCAGTTTTCGTTGTGGATCTGCTGTGACTGGTGGTGCAGGGAAGGAAGATGTCGCCCCGAGGGGCTGCCAGCTGCCTCTGCCGCACTGTCGTTGACAGCAGGAAACAGAATGGTATGTTCATGGCGAAAGGGAAACGGCAGAGCGAGGCTGGGCCTTCCACAGGGCTCCGTGTGTCTTTGCTCCTCGCTTGGAGGAAGCTCACCAGCATGCTGTCTGGGGACACACACGCCACTGCCCCCAGAGGTCCCAGGGGCACAGCAAGGGTCTGCCAATGCCCAGGGAGGCAAACCTCCATGATGGAAGAGGACAGTCTGGCCAACTGAACTCCTTCCCCAGCTCCCTGGGGGGCCAGGAGGGGTGATGAGGCTGCAGGAAGTCACAGAAGTCAGGAGGAAATGAGCACTTGATTCTCCCAGGGAAAGGACAGGGCCGTGAGCCTGACCACGCTAGGCCCTGTGTCCACATCCTCTGTGCCGTCTGCTGCAGCAGGACGGCTGTGCACCCAGAGTGGGGCTTGGTCACAGGGGTGCCACAGGCCAGGTACAGCCATCGAACTCTGACCCCCTTGCTATGCTGACTGGAAGGGTGTGGTCCAGCATGAAATCTCCAGGTAATGCTGCTTTGCCCCAAATATTCTCCTCCCATGACCTATGGGGGGACACCTACTGGTAACTCACGTGGGGCCACCTGACACACCTATCAATTCACACATACAAGCCTCCTGTTTTCTCAGAGGATGCATCTGTGCCAGAGGTGAGGAGGAGGATGCATCTGTGCCCAGGGTGAAGAGGAGGAAGTGGCTAGTAGCAGAGACCCATCCTGAGTATGATGGTGTGTGCCTGCATGTGGCACTACTGAGTGTGCGTGCACATGGGTGCGTGTGTATATGTGCATCTTGTGGGCATATATAGTCCTGCCCCTGGACCCCCAGCTGCCAGGCAGAACATGCCCCCTGGGCACAGCTGTGGGCTCTCTGAGGTCTCTGTTCTCCACAACCTCCACATGTCAAGACGGGACAGGTCTCTGGTGGGTATTCATGAGATCTAGGATGGAAAGCCGTGGGGATTGAGGGAAATGATAGAGGCAGAGATTGGGGTGCTGGTGACATCAGAGGAAGCCCCATGAGGCTCCTCTAAACACTCAGAGGATGAAGATGACAGAGAGAAGGTCTGGGGTAGGGGGCGGCCCGAGATTACTGCCTGGTCCTGATATGCTGACCAAAGGCCTAGGGGGCAGGTCTCAGCTGCCATGAGTAGGGATGTTCTCACTTACAAAGGATGCTGGGAACACAGCTCTGCCAAGGCAACTGGATCCCTCTGTCCTCCAGCACCCTCCCCCAGAGACTCATGCCCAACAGTTGGCTTCTGGGCCACAGAGAAACTCTCATTATGCTATTCAGACACATGCACCATCAGACCCTTCAGCAGCTGCATGCAGATACACACCAGTGACTCCCTCACCCCTACATGCAACCAAAGAGATGCACCAGTCCCTGCATGCCCACATATACACAAGATGCACATATACACATGCACCCACGTGCACTCACACTCAGTAGTACCACATGCAGACACACACCATCATGCCCAGGATGGGTCTCTGCTACTAGCCACTTGCAGGAACCTCACCATATGCACACTTACAACACACACACACACACACACACACACACACACACACACGCTCTCTCTCCATCTCCAGGTGGGCTCCTTGGGCAGGATGCTATTTGCAGGGGCACTCATGTCAATGCTAAATGAGAAGCGAGGACAGTGCAGGAGGAAGCCACACTCGGTGTGACGCTTCCCAGGCCCCGGGGTGATGGTCTTTCCATGGCCTACAAGCTGTGAGATTTCCAATTAGGAAACCTGTGCCCCAAGAGTTGACAGTGGGTCATTAGGATGCAGCTCAGGCAGCACAGGGCTAGGAGGACGAGGAGGAGGAGGAAGAGCTGGGGTGGTGGGCAGATGGGGTGTGGGAGGCACTGGAGTGAGACAGGAGCTTCAGAGAGACTTTCAAAGCAATCTGGAGAACATCTGCAGAGCGCTGAGCCCTCGGGCACTGGGATCCACAGCCTCCACCAGCAGCAGCTTCCTTATCCGCTCCCAGGAGAGCAACCACCACCCAGGCCACCAGCAGGGACCCTGCACCCTGGCCTCTAAGATGCTCAAAGACCTTCTCCCATCTCCTCCTCCACTAAGAATCAAGATGCTAATCCCCAGCCCCCCATCCTGCCACTATATGCCTCATCTGCAAAATGGGCAGCAACGCATTCCCAGAGTAAGTGACTGGGTCTGATGGCTTCTAGAGCCCCTGCCCCTCCAGAGGCCATGACATTCTGAATTACTCTTGAATGACAGCCCTTCAGACATGAGCAGGTGCATTGCAAAGGCCACACACCTGTTCTCCCTTGAGTGCATGAACATCTCTCTGCTCGTCCACCCCTGCCTCATCAGCACGGCATCCGTGGTGTTCTCGTTCATTCTGGCTTCTCTGCTCACACCAGCCCTGCAAGTCCTTTCTGAATGAAGCCAGGCCACATGACCATGACACCTACACGGCCATGTGTATGTACCTGTCTCCTCGCCAACAGCGATGACATGAGCTATGTGCTCCGTGGCTGAGTCATATTCGTGGCCTACGCTCGGCTCCTGGTCCAGGCACACTCCAGGTGTCTTGCACATCTGTGTCCTCCCTACTCCGACTTCCCACTCCCGTCATCTCGTCTCCACGGCCCTCCCCCCCCCCCACCTCTGCTCACCTAGGGAAACGAGCTGTGGGAAAACAAGTCTGTGATTTTTCACCGTGTTTATGAATCTCTTAAGCTTGACACAGTGCTTTTTTTCCAGCTAGAAGCCTAGCTACGATGTTGCTGTTTTTGCAGAGAAAAATCAAAGGGAAGGGATTATAATTATGGGTCAAGTCCCAGGCGGGAAGCAGCTGCGGGTGATGGGGGCTTCCCTCCGTGGGCATCTTTTGTATCAGCAAAGAGCCAGGCCTCCTGACAGCGAGCTGGAGAGGAATTGAACCTGGGTTTTTGCCTCCTCTGTTCTCTCCATCCCCTGCCCTCATGAAATGCAGGGCTCCTGTCCTTGTCCTTGGTGTGGCCAATGCCTGCAACCAGGTTTGAAGGGCTCAGCGGGAGCCACTGAGGGACCTGGCCCAGGCATGCCCCCACCCTGTCCCCTGTCCTCATCACATCCTGGGGAGCACCCTGCTGGCCTCTAGCTTCCTTGGAGGGACCGCCACACATAATTCCACCAAACCAACACCACCCTGAGGTGCTGGCCACCAGCAGCTTCACTCCAAGGTGCCACCAGCAGCCACTGGTACCCAAGCTAGGAAGGGACTATCCAATCTGCCCAGCTGAGAGAAAGAAAAGAGAAAGGGAGGGAGGGGGAGAGAGAGAGAGGAGAGAGCAGGGAAAGAGAGACCCCCGCTTCTGCTCAGATGCTCCTTGTCTGTAAGGACAGACTTCCCGACCCACACGCCTAAGGCTGAGGAGACCCTTTTCTGGCCCAAGAAACTCCAGGCCTAAAGTTCCCACCAGTATATTAGGACTATTCTGGGTCTTTTTTTTTTTTTTTTGTCTTGAGCACAAACTTCAGTGTCACCATGAAGCTGTGATAAAAGCCAGCCTCTGTTCCCCAAGCCCCAGGCCTGGGGTTACTGGGGCTGAACATTTCTGTGTTGAGTGAACAGCTCTAAGCATCTTGTATTCCTGAACAAGGTCCTGGCTGGGCACCTGAGTGGCCCGTACGCCCTTGCCCCCAAAGATCTGTGATCTGAGCTCTCCCTTCTGCTGAACCCCAGATTCAGAGAGCCGGGGCTGAGAAGAGCTGGGAAGTCCTTGGCTCCTGTGATGAGGAGATGGAAGGAAACTGGTCCAGGCTCACACTCACAAGGAGCAGCTGCCTGTACCCCCGTCTCCACAACACAAGCCAGCCATCTGAAGGCATGGCCCACCCTTCATGGTGCAGAAGCAGTACTGGCCAGCGAAGGCTAGTTCCGACTCAGTGACCAGCTCCTTAAGTGCCCTCATGCAAGCCAGCTTCCCTCTTTGGACGCCAAACTTTCATTTTTATAATGAGGGAGTAGAGTAATTGGGTGACAGAAACCTCTGCAGCCGGATGGTTAGGCTAATGTCAACAGGGGCAGGATGGGGTAGTGGTCCTGAATTCAAATCCTGATCTTCCACTTACTAGCTCATGTCCCTGGGGAATTCACTTCTCATCTCTGAGCTAGAGTTTCTGGCTCTGTAAATCAGGGGTAATAAGAGAGCCTACCTCATGGATCTGCCGTGAGGTCCAATGAACTGATTCATGCAAAGTGCTTAACATAGTACCTGGTATAAAATAAGCACTTCATAGTTGGGAGAATTATTTTCCCCATTTGAAAACTGGCCAGAGAGCAAGGAACCCAGTCTTCCAATGCTGGAGTACTGTGCCGTGATAGAGGCCTTGGGCATTTAGGGGTCAGAGCCTGGGGGCAGGCTGCTGATGACACAGGATGAAGATGGGGTCACTGCGGGGGCAGAACGCTTGAGTTCTGAGCCCCTTCAGGGCCCCACAAGACCAACTCTCTCATCCATAATGCAAAGCGGGCAGCCCTGGGGCTCACTGAGCTGCCGCAACGACCTTCCATGGGCAAATAGGAGAGCGCGAGCTACCGTCATTGAAAACGAGTTGATTGAATGATTTATATTCCCTCATCTCCCACGTTGGAGCTCTGGGCCAACTCCTGGAGCATGCTAAGTGGGTTCCCTGGCTGCGGGGGAGCCAGAGCTAGAGGGGTGGGGGAGGCGAAGGGACGCACTGGGATGGTCCAAGGAGAAGGGCAGGGGAAGGGGTGGCCAGGCAGGGGTGAGGAGAGGATCATGAGGAGGAGGAAAAGAGAAGGGGGACGAGAGAGACATGGGAGGGGATGAGCAGAGGTGAAGCAGGGAGGAAAAAGGGAGAAGAGGGAGAGGCACAGGGTACAATTCAAGGAGTCTGCCAACATCCTTGGCTCAGGGGTGAGGCATTTTAGAATCCAAGCTCCAGCCAGGCGCTGTCGCACACGCCTGTCATCCCAGCAGCTCCGGAGGCTGGGGCAGGAGGATCGCGAGTTCCAAGCCAGCCTCAGCAACTTAGCGAGGCCCTGAGCAACTCAGTGAGACCCTGTTTCTAAATAAAATATACAAAAAAAGGGCTGAGGATGTGGCTCAGTGGTTGAGCGCCCCTGGGTTCAATCCCTGGTACCAAGAAAAAAAAAATGCAAGCTCCTGGAGCGGGTAGACATTTTTATTGGGACCATTTCTGTTTTCTTTCTTTTCAGTGTTCTCTCAGCTCCTAGCATCGTCCCTGCCTAGGGAAGCATTCTATAACTATTTGTTGAATGAACACGTTTTGGGGCAGGCACTCACACATTTTGGCTGCACAGCTTTCTGGAAGCTCTCTTCCCCGACCTGCAAAGTGGGGGACTGCAGAGAGAGAACAGGCCTGGGCTTCAGTTTGTTTTGTGTGGTTCTAGGGATGGACCCGAGCGCCTTGCACGTGCTAAGCAAGTGCTCTACCACTGGGCCATCCCCGCCCCGCCTCTGTTCCGTAGCTCATGGCTGTCTTTGAAGATCACAGCTTGGCTAGGGAAAGAGGACTGAGAAAGTGGAGGTGAGGGGAGCTCACAGACAGCATAGGGCCTGGGTAGTCTGATGGCGGTGGGGGTTGGGGGATCCATGCAGGTGTCCTGAGCACAGCTGAGGATGTGGCTCTGATGTGTCCACTTGGTCACAAGGATATGGCAGATCCTAAAGTTCTTTACATCATAACTGAAAGGCTTATTCCTCCTTGGAGAAAAGGTAGAGTCTTCATCCCCGTAAGCTGCTGATACTGACCCCAGGTCTCCCTGTAGCCTCTGCCAACCACCTTGTCTGCTGGGTTTGGAGGCATTAGGGCTGGTGGTGAGCAGCTGGGCCCACCTCCTCATCAGTGCTGGTGGGGAATCCAGGAACCCCCGTGACATGCCCCCATTGACTTGGCCGACTCTTGGTACAGACCAAATGACAAGGTGACCTTCACTGGTGCAAGTCCAAATCCCAGCTCTGCAGTTTCCAGGCCTTGCGACTTTGAGTCATTTAGGAAAGAGTCAGAGCTGATGGCAGGTGAGCATCTGCTCTATCCCAGTCACAAAGAGCCCTGCATAAGAGCTCACTCTCCTCTGTAGCAGGCACCAGGCAGAGCCCATTTTCAATGGGGAAACTGAGGCTTGGGGAGGTGAAGGAGCAGGGCCCAGCCATGGAGAGAGAGGTACAGTCAGGTCTCAACTACCTTCCGCAGCACGTTCCACCTCTCTGCACCTTGGTCTCCTTATTTGCCAGATGAGATGCCATCTTCTTCCTATAGTCACTGAGAAGATCCCAAAGTCCTTGGTGCAGAGGTAGCCAATCAACTGCAGCTATTGTATTTTACAGATTTGAGAGTGTTTTTTTTTTTTTGGTCACAAATGGCAATAAAGCCAATTTTGATTCGTGCCTCTAAGGGGTCCCATATTATGGTGATGCTCCTGCCTCCTCAAAATCTCCAACTGCTGCAGCTGTTAGCTTCTCGGCTTGTTCGCCCCTTCAGAGCCACCATCCACGCCTCTCTGCCCAATTACTGCCCGAGAGGCTGGTGAGCGTGGTCCACGTCAGGGGACACCGGGCCCTCTGCTTCCTATTGGGTGAGGATAGTAGGGAGGATGGCAGGCAATGGGAGGGGGAGAAGGGAGGGCGTCAGGGATAGTTGTCTAACCCTACTTCCTCCCCCTCAGTCTGACTGTGACCTTCAGCTATTCCTAACAGGCTGACTTCAGGTCACTGCTCACATACTCAGGGGCTCAGGAACCACTGCCTCTCCAAGTTCAGTGTTATGAGCCCCAGGGTGTTACACTTTCCCCTGACTTCTCTAGACCATGGCTGCACCTTTGTAAATCACTCCTTTCAAAATAACTCATTGGCCTGTGTGTCTGTTTGCCAAGGGCACCTGGATGAAGGTCCCCCTAACACAGGGGCGTCTGCTGGGTGAAGTCTGAAAGCATCCTTCTCATTAAAGTCCAGCAGACTATCTTTTTTGTTCTCGTATTTACCAGCCAGGTGACTTACATGACTACCTTAGTTTTCTCATCTATTTTTACAGGAGAGTAAAATTAGGTGTAAAAAATACTACCCACCTTATGGGTTATTTTGACGACACAATGGACATAGCAGGACTCAATAAACGTCAGTCCCTAGCATTGCGGCACTGTAGTTAGATCAGGAAGATGCATGGATGTCTTCCCACAAGCTCTGGCTTCAGTCTGGGGAGCTGCACGGTTCTGCAAAGTTCATTCCAGCCTGGCTCCAATCCTTGTGTTTCAGTCCCTTCCAGACTGCAGGGAGAATACATCACCCCTCCTTTCAGATGGTGATCTATGGACACAGCCTACATCTGCTGTGGCCCTGGTGTTACTGGAGGAAGGCCGACCTGTGGGTAAAGCCAATTCACAGAGAGCAGAGAAATGGAGCCAAACTCTGAAGCATCCATACCTGAAGTCCACACCACTGTCTTCTTGTACAAGCGCCACGGTTTGTATCTGGAAAGTCCCCCCAAAAAGCTCTTGAGAAAACATGGTCCCCAGTGCAGAATGGTTCAGAGGTGGGGCTTCTAGACAATGATTGGATCATGAGAGTTCTGACCTCATCAGTGGATTAATCCATTTGGTGGATTGATGGAGTAACCCATTGATAGCAGGATGGACTATGGGGAGGCAGGACCTAGCTGGAGGAAGTAGGTCACTGAAGGTGTGCCCTGGAAGGATTTACCTCCTCTCTCTCTCTCTCTCTCTCTCTCTCTCTCTCTCTCTCTCTCTCTCTCTCTCTCTCTCTCTCCCCCCCACCCCCCTCTTCTCTCCAGAGGCCATGAGCTTTCCTCTGCCCACCCTTCCCCCAGGATGTTTCTGCCTTAGAGCTGACCATGGACTGACTCCTCTGAAACCATGAGTCAAAAGTAATCTTTCCTCCTCCAAGTTGTTCTTGTCCTGTATTTTGGTCACAATGACAAGAAGCTGACTAACACAAGGCAATAGAATTCATGTTTTAAAGTTGATTCAAATGGGGCTTTTGTTTACTTATAAGCAATTGCCCCCATCAGATTGGGAACTCGGTGCTGGGAGTGGGAGGTTGACACAGTGCACTCTCAGGTAGGGCTTTTGTGACCAAACCAAAGAATCAGCCCGGCAGATGACAAAGGTAGTGCTCTTCAGGGCCTCTGAGCACTGTGCCTTGAGCGACTCTGGGGCACTGCTGACATTCACAGTCATTGTACGTTTGTATATTTACAAGAATATATAGCAAATGGAAGGAAAGTGACTGGAGAAGAGAGACTTTTTCTAATTTGCACAAAGATGTCAACAGGGCCAGGAACAGAGCTGTCACTCCCCAAGGCTGGCAAATCAGCGACAACGGGGAGGTGGCTGGCCTGCAGCCTCACGTTCCTATCAGTGCCTGGTAAGGCTGTGGCGGGTAAGAAAGGCTTTGGATATTGGAACAAGCTGGCTACTTCCAGTGGCCTTCAATAAAAAGTAAAGCCCAATCATAAGAAGGCAAACTTTGGCTCAAGCTGGCCCACTGAGAAAGAGAGAGAAGATAAGGTTTTATTAAGAGGCCATTGCTGCCTCCTGTGGCCTGGAATCCAAATAGTCTGAGATTCTGGTGATCTGGAGTTGGCGTGTTGTTGCATGTGAGCAAATACAGGTGAGGTCCGAAGTGGGACCTGGGTGAGCCTCAGGAGGAAGTGCCAGGCCCCACCAAACACCATTGCAAGGAGGTCCCTCCCAGGCAAGGACAAGATCTCCTGAGTGCGGTTGGAACTGGGTGGAGCCAGTGAGTGAAGGGCAGGTCTGGGCTGCAGGGACCTCCAGGAGGGACAGACCAATGTGGAGGCAGGAGCTACGAAACTAAAAGCTGGGGATGAGGGACAGCAAGGGTGCCTGTTGCCAGGAGACCAGGTCTTAGGTCCTTAGTTACCTCTCAAGCCTGGTTGACGGTGGTCCTTGAGTGCTCAAATCTTAAGGCAACCCCAAGTTCTCAGCTTTATTCAAAAGGTGGTATCTAGTCCTCTTTAATGTCCACCTCAGAAGGGTCCTATGAGGACAATGAACAGGTGTGATCTTCCCACCCCAGTCCAGCTAATTAAGGAAGTCAAGCACTTCTGGAAGATGCTAAGGACATGGACCGGTGATCACAGTTCAGCTTTTCTATTTCACTGAAGATGATGAAGAGGAAGAAAGGACTCACAGAACCGAGAGGGACTGGACTGGGAGCCATAGGAAGCAACCAAGTGACTTCACATGTCTCCCTCTGGGGACATGGGCATTGCATGTAGGTGGGTATTTTCAAAAGTGTATATATGGTACTAGGATATGTGTCAGCAGCCAAATAGGTGGTTGCTTTCCAGAGAGCCAGGGTAAAGTCACTGGTTGTCCAGGAAGGACATCTTTTGAAGTCTGGGGAAGCTGATTCCATTTCCAACATGCTAGCTAGTCAGTGATGGTCCATGGCACTGCCCAGAGACCAGTTCCAGAGGAGACTTTGATACAGTTCATTTAGAGTGACTCTCAGAGACAAAGCACTCAGTGACAGGGGTTTACAGGAAGTGGACTGGGGACCAGGCATGATTCTCTGTCCTCCAGGAACTCCTTCTTCATGAGAGTGTCGCGTACAGACAGGAGGCCAGGACGTGAGCCCGAGGAGCAGGAAGTGGGCACACAGAGCCCAGGACAAGAGACGAAGCCCCGGTCCATGCAAGCTGCTCCTGAGCTCTAGGCTCCCCCTGGGCTTTTCACACACATGACCCAATAAATGCCCTGGATCATTTAATCTAGCTTGAGTTTTTTATTACTCGCTTGCTATTTATCCCTTGAGCTGAATTCATTTCTCTGGATTCCATCATAGCACCTAGACCCCTGGCGAGAGCACAGATAGAGATCAATAAACGCATGAATGAATAAACACATTCGGAAAAGCATCAAATATATGTTCGAAGTGGACGGACTCCAGGACGGAACCATAGCGGCTACCGTGCTCAGATCCGCCGCAAGGAGTAGACGGAGCAGCGTAGAGGAACGAAAGAATTAACAGAGCATGCTAGGGAGAGGAGGAAAATAATTACTCTGATCCGTTCTGACATACACTCATGATGGGCTCTGAAGTGGAAAGAAGGAAACCTCAAGTCCATTAGGTCTGATCCACCCACTTAGCAGATGAGGAAACTGAAGCCCAAATGAAAGGCAAGACCCATCCAAGTCCCGCACAGACCACAGTCCACTTAGAAAGGGCAGGACACGCCCATGACCCCCGCTCTGCCCACAGAGGGGACCAGGTCGTCTGCTCCATTCTCCAGGGAAGTGGTTCTCAAAGCGTGATCTCCAGCTTGTAGCTCTGCATCACCTGGGAAACCATTAGAAACAAAAAACCTCCCAGGCCCCACCCAGACCTGCGGATTGGGCACTCTGAGGCCCGCCCAGCAATTCCTGGTTTCCCTAAGTCCTCTAGGTAATTCGGATGCATGCTCAAGCTTTAGAAAACCACTGTTCTAGAACAGTGGTTCTCAATTTTAATGTGCATACAAATCACCTGGGGATCTCATCTTGTTGAAATGCCAATTCAAATTCAGTAGGTCTGGGGCAGGGCCTAAGAATTTGCATTTCTAGCTAGTTCCCAGGTGATGGCTAAGGATGCTCATCCATGGACCTCACTCTGAACAGGCAAGTGCTCTATACTAAAACTTTCTCCTCCCTGTCAGTTGTGGAAATGGGAACTTCTTAGACAGGTAGCTGAGGAGACAGACCCACGTGGGATTTGACCAAGTACAATTCCCACCACGAAGGAGATGGATTGATGCCAAATCGTGCCTGTCGCCTACCACATCAGGTAATTCAAGTACAAAACACAGGTTGCCAAAGTACCAAAACCTGCTTTTTTTTTCTTCCTTTCTCACTTTATAAAAACCTTTTTTCTTATAAAAGCAACATCCTGAAAAGATTTTTAGAAAAAGAAAAGGAAGAAAAACACATTCTAATCACCCTGGCCAAGCAGCTATTATTTATATTTGCATATTCCTTCCAATTTTATCCATAAGTATCCTTAAAAAAAAAAAAAAGAGTTCTATCATGTACCATGGAGTTTTCTCAACTAGAATCATTCTGCGTTGGAGTGCTGTTATTCAATTCTCATTTATCTTAATCAGCAAAAATCCCATGTCTAATCATCCCATTAATATATCAGCCATTTGGCAAGTTAGGAAGAGCTACACTTTCTTGAATTTGCAGGGGCTGATGCTTCCTGGTCCTTAGAGCAGGTGCAGGCTCTCCAGCACGCACTTCCCTTCTCAGACACTCTCCTCCCCTGTGGAGGGGAGATGGTTGCTTGCCTCAGCCATTTAAGTTTCTAATTAACCCACATTCCTAGGAGAAAGAGGCTTCTGGGTGGCTTAGCCCATCTCTGCCTCCTGACTATTTAAAGAGATTTGGCTATGGTAAATATCACCCAGTGTAGACTGAATTATTAAACAAGGCAACGATGAGATCAACACAATTGATTTTTTTTTAATATCAATAGACCCTACCCAGAGAAAAAAAATAAACAAATAGAACTATCGCCAAGGAGCTAAAACCAGCAATGGAAACTGAGTCACGCCAAAGGAAAGCCTCAAACTCCCCAACGAAGGACGCAATTCACACTGTGGACATCTCAGGGAATTGAGGAAGCAACAATTCCAGGGGACAAGTGAAGAACTGGACTTCTAGACACTGTGAATAACCAGGGGAGGACTGTCCCCACTGCGTCCTGAACAGGAAGGTAAGTGAGGGCAAGGCCCTTCTGTTCTAAGGTCAGGGTCCGAACATCGTAAATGTCCAATACGAAGGAATAGATGAGTGACAAAGGAAGCGAGTGACCAGGGAACTAGCATCCGTAATGAATCAGCCCTGGACTGAATGACATTATAAGGATGAAATATAGACATACATTGTCCGCATCACAGTCTTCTTACAGGTGGATGATGCAGGTTTTATTTTAATACACAGGTAAAAAATATGGTGGTGCTTCCTGGCAGGGAGCTGGGGGCCCAGGGAGGCTGGGACCCTGGCTTTGTGCTTCTCATTTCTGGGGCTTCTCTCAGATCACACTCTGCGTGGTTGGTGTCCTTCTAGCTCTGAATTGGCTGCTGGTGGGGCCAGAGAGGCCTCTGTCTCTCCATGGCTTCAGGCAGACTCGCCTGGGTCAGCTGACCTTTCCAGGTCTTTAGAGAACGTCACACTCAACCTCTTCCTCCCCAAGCCACCTGGACCTCTCCATCAATGATCCCTCCATGACCACCACCTGGGAATCAGGGCATCCTCACTGGAGACAAGCTCCTGCCCCTTATTCCTTGTCCCCTCCTAAGAAGGAGAATCGTCTGTGAGATACACTAAAGCAAAAGGAAGAGACTGTCCAGAACAGGCATGTTAAATGGACTTAGGACTTGGTTTGGGGGATCCCCTCAGTTCTGGAACTTCTGCTCAGCAGACTAAGCTCATGCCCTCCGGAGGGTCTCTGCTCACTGGGCCTCCCCAAAGCTGCCTCCTCTACCTTGGCTCCATCTAGGAGTAAGTCAGAATCCAAGAGGGATGGAGGAGGGATGGGCAGATGGGTAGAAAAATGTGGTCAACAGATGGGAAGATGGGTGGGTGGGTGGATGATTGAGGCAGATGGATGGTGCGGAGGTGGGCATATGAATGAGTGTGGGAAGGTGAATGGATAGAGAGATTCAAACGTGGATGATCACAAAGACAAAATGATGGGCGCCATCTTGGATGGACAAACTAACGAAAGCAGAATGGTCCCAAGGGAACAGAGAACTGTTTTTATTCTTGTGTTGGCTTGTTTCCCAAGAGCAACCATGAATTCAAGGCCAAGTGGACCCCACAACGGCTCAGCCCTCCAGACCACTATTTGGTATTCTGGTTGTCAAACCCTAATTGCAGTGGAGGTTAAATGAACTCCAGATGAGCCCACGGAGGCCCGGGATCAGAAGACAGGCCCCAAGTCTCAGATGCTTGCATGCAGCCTCCCCGTCTCCCTCCCCAACCTCTCTGAGATATCACTTTTGTCCTGAACTTCACCTACATATCTTCCATCTATTGCTCCTCCCCACCCCCAGCCAGTTTCTCTGTTTAAAGTCACCGCACAGCAAATCCACCTACGAGCTCAGTGGTTTCCGCAGCCAAAGCAGGAGGTACGGGCGACATTCTCTTTCTAACAAAGCCATTCTCAATAATGTATAATTAATTATAATGTGTTTTTTCAAAAGGCCTTTTCCTTACATGCCGGTGGAAAGTTCTTCCTGACATCTAACGTAACTCTGTCCTTCTCCCTGCAGTTGATTAAATAATTTCCCCTGGATTCTTTTCCCTGGGAATACATGGCATTGTTGCTACCTGCTTTAGAAAAGGCTAGTATAATTAAAAGCACTCTAAGCGCGCTGCTGGGGGCCCCCTCTCCTGCCTGCTCCCCAACACCCCCAAAGGGAACGCTGTGGAGAAAGTGGGCACATCAGGCTCCTGCCCACCTACCACCCCTCCAGGAAGAAGCCACAGCATGAGGTCACCCTGGGGAGAGCAGAAGGCTGGGGCCTGGGGAGGAGAGACAGCAGGGCTTGGGGGAGGGGGCAGGGAGGGGGCACCGGAGATGAGCTCATTCATGGTGAGGGGGGAGGGCGACCCTTCTCCTCCGGGCCCCTCCACATGTGAAACTGAGCTGACAGGATGCAGGAAACCTTTCTCAGAAGTATTGATCACAAAGGGATGGGTGGCAGCCAGCGATGGGGCCCCATCCGGAGAGGAGGTCAGGCCATAGGCAATTGGAGACCCACGCTGCTGCCTAGTTGCAGGAGGAGGAGCTGCAGGCACGGGAGAGAAACCCTTTATTCTCAGCTCCACTCCTTGCATTCACTAATTTTCTTTGATCTCCACCTGTTCTTCAGTTCCTCTCCCGTCCTCCCCAAGGCTGCAGGGACTTCCACCCTGCAGGAAGTCCTCTTCCCCAAAACAGATGAACCGGGAGTCCAGCCCAGGTCCCTCTCCGCTGATTCAAAATTCCCACCACTAACCCCCATCACTTGCACGTGCCTGACATACATATTGACCAGGTAGTTTCTTACCTGGTGCTCATGCTTCGCTGTGCTAAATCTTTCTTGTTCACTAAGTCAGACTGGGAATCCCAAAGACAGACATAATGAAATCAGGAGAAATTTTTTTTTTCTTTTGGAACCCAGGATTGAACTCAGGGGTGCTTGACCCCTGAGCCACATCTCCAGCCCTTTTTTGTATTTTATTTAGAGAGGGTCCCACTGAATTGCTGAGGGCTTCACTAAGTTGCTGAGGTTGGCTTTGAACTCGTGATCCTTCTGCCTCAGCCTCTGAGCCGCTGGGATTACAGGCGTGCGCCACTGCACCTGGCAAGATCAGGATAACTTTAACATCAGGAATAGAGCACATACCCCATTCCAGCTCTCCATCGGGCGTGTTCTGGCCACTTGCCCGTCCGCCACCTGTTCTCCCCAAGCTCCACCTACCCCACCCACTTGAGCCACCTGGTAAAGGCTCCCCAGTTAGTGGGTCTGGGATTGGTCTTGTGGTTCTGAATTAGGGTCTGGAGTGGCTGGAGGGAGCCACAGGCTCTGGCGGCCCTCCCAGGATTCCTCCCCTGTACGATGACCCAGGCTGGGTGGCCAACTTTCCTGTCTAGCACTTCCTTGGTCTGCAGGTACCCAGTCATCTGAGCACAGGCCCTCTCAGGGCCAGGCCCTTCTTGCTAGGGTGAAGGTCCTTCTGCAGAGGAGAATGTGACGTGAGGCTGGGCTGAAGGTACAGAACAGTGAGATCAGGCTGTGACCCACTCATCCCTGGGGAAGGGCAGAGGGAGGGGAGGTGGAGGCTACTTCAGTGTGACCGTCCGTCTGCACAGGACGGGTTAGGGTTAGGTTTGGATATGGGTAGGGGTTAGGGTTAGGGTTTTCTGTAAATGATCCTGGTGGTCGTTATTGATACTCTTCCTAACAGACTCTCTAGTAGCTTTGCTGATATCTCATTTCTAAATTTTGGGCAAGGACTCAGTCACCCATGTTCTTAACGACAGAACAGACTGCAGGGGTGAGTGGCAGAGGTCAGGTGTCGTGTACTGGGGCATCCCAGTGGATGCCCCTTGACCCTCGCTGCTCATGAAGGGATGGAGCCTCCGCTGGATGATGGGTGTCTCTGTTTCCCTGGGCATGGGTAAGCCAAGGCCCCAGGGAAGCCAGCGGATGCCCCTGAGGAGACCCCCAATAGCAGCGTCCTGCAGTCCAGTTAACACCTCCTCTCCCTGGGGCCCCCATGAGGTAGGAAACATGACTGGCAGCTAAGGAAACTGAGGCACAGAGGACTTATATTCTCTGCCCTTGTCCCTGCTCATGGGTGGAGGATTCAGGGGAAGGGCATGGAAAAGAGAGTATGTGGGGTCAGAATGGAGGAAGGCCGCGATTCCTACCTTTCTCAAGTGCAGAGGGGAGCCAGTGGCAGGCTTGGTGGGGAGGGGGTCAGCCTCTAAATGCTCCTCTGTGAAAAGCTGGGCCGAGGCTTCCTGAGGGCGTGTAAATCAGAGCTCCTAAGTGAAGCCATTCCGGGGCGGGAGCGCTCAGTCTGTTGCCCGCTGCCCCTGTTCCAGACATTATTTTGAATTTAGTTTATGAGTCCCGCCGCTGTAAATCCCGCTGAGAGCTGCTGGAGGCAGATGTCTGTGCACCCTGGGAATCCCCGGCCTGCTGTCTGTCCTGGGCTGAGCTGCAGGGGCTCCCCTGCCCTGGGAACCTGGCCCAGGAACCTGGCCCAGGCTTATCCGTCGATGGAAATGGCTACATGGCGCCTCCTGCTGGTGAGACCCTGATAATACCTCACCTTTTGACCCTAAGAAATTGTCCACCTCAGAGAAGTATCAGAGGTCCCAGAAGGGCCACAGCAGATGACTCGAACCTGCCTCTCTGCAGGGGCCTGTCCCAGGCTCCCCCTCCCCCTCCTGGAGCCCTCTCCAATGAGCAGCATGGCATTTGACCAGCCTCTCTGCAGACCCCCACCTCCCTGTCCCGCACCTCTGGTCTTACTCACAATCCTCCATTTATCTTTCTAGACCCTCCGCCAAATTCCACTCATGTGGGAAGAGCGGGCCTACAGGGGCAGCCTCTCCACATGGCCCTCTTGAAGGCACAGTGCTGAGGGGGCCCTCCCCAGGCCAAGAAACATTTAGCGATCTGCCCAAGCCCTCCTCGCTGTGCCCTGCTCCAGCCCAGGTCACCAGCTCCAAGAGAGCAGGGACCCCTCTCCTTCATCTCTGCACCACCTTGGAGAGCACTGGGCAGAACACTTGGAAGAAGCTCAGTAACATTTGCTTTGGGCAAAACGACTCATTTCTGTGGCCTTAACATCTCCCACAGTGTGGGAAACGAAGAGGGTGCTAAGAGTGGACATAAGGGAATCCAGTCTGGAACACTCTCTGATTGAGCCTGAAAGCCACCAATGCCTGCTCCCTAACAGGGCAATGCTCTAGCCAGCAGCCTGGGCCACCATCACCAGCCACCCTTCCAGAGGCCTCATACTCAGGCCCTGTGGGTTCTTCCTGGGACCAAGCTCCAGGATGCAATGCCTGAGAGTCCATCCCTGATGGAGGCGGGGTGTGAAGCCAGGGACCCTAAGATATCCAGAAATGGTGGGGCAGAGTGGCATGAGAAGAACAAGCCTGACTCCCACAGGCAAAGGGCCTGCAGTTACCCACCTACAGAAATGCTCTCTGTCTGGATGGGCCACACGGAAGATGAGCCAGGAGGTGAAGCTTCTCCTACTAACCAGAATAGACAGAAGCTCCCTCACCCATCAAACCAGGTCTGCCGGATCACCCAGAGCAGGACTCATCACACCACGGTTCATGGCCCATTAGTGGGTCAGGAATCAATTCAGGAGGTCATGACCAGCATGCTTAACAGGCCAAAACAAGATAGGAGAGGGCTGGAGAGAAGAGGTAAGAGGGCATTGTGTTTACTGAGGACATTGAATCGTGATGTATTTGTCATCACTGTGCATGTGTTTGGTATTTGTATGTATCAAATGCACATATTAAGATGTCACGTAAAATATATTTCTAAAGATGGGTTCAGTCAAGAGTTGAAAATCACTGATATACCTGCTCGAGATCCCATCCAGGCCTCCCATCCTGATATGTGCCTCTGCCTGCTCTGATTCGATGCAGCAAATACGAGCAGTGTCCACCTGTGCATGCTCACGGCAGCATGCGCATGCACACATGCGCACATACATACACACACACATCCCTGACTCAGTGCAGAACCATCTTCCACCCAGTATCACAAGTAGAGTATGTTCAATAGTCACCTTTGTTGGGACCTTGGGGATACTCAGAAGGTGGTGCTAGGAGCTCAGTCCCCAGCAACAGGGCCATCAGAACAGGAGGACCAAGCCCCCTGACACTTGGCACAGTCAGCCATGGGGACTAATCCCCTGCCTTGCGGAGAGAAGAAAGTGAAGCACAGGTCTGTGTGGGCTGCAGGAGAGCTGGCAAAGATCCAGGCCCTCTCATAGCAGGTCAGGGCTAGAAGGGACTCCATGGACGACCTTTGGCAAGAACTTGCATTTAGTAGATGAGTTAATAAAAACCCCAACCAGAAGCCAATAGCTGGTTTGGGATGGACCTGGAAATAGACTCCATGGTGCCTAAAACTTCCTTATGAGCACTGTGGACCAGGCCTGCCCGAGACACCAGTACACTGGGCAAGTAGCAGGCCACACACTGACAAAGGGCTCTCTCCTGGGCTGGGGGCTGGCTGCTGTAGACCCCCACCAGCTTGCTGTGGCTGAGGATTGATGAGATTTGCTGCATATTCTCTTCTTGAGCTTCTGCACAGAGATGCCTCAGCCCTGGGGTTTGAGAGGAAGCTGCTCAGAATTCAAGTCTGAGCTGAAGGTGAGGGAGGCCCAGCCTTTTTAGCTACTAGAAAAACCAGAGCCCCAGCTTTATCCACATTTAGCCCTGAAGGGAGAGTCAGGAACGGAGAGAATGACAATGAGGACAAGTGCCAGAGAGGCTGCAGGAAGGGGGCAGGATGCGGCAGGCCTGGGAACCCAGCCAGACTCAGGCCTCCTTGCTCAGGCAGCAGAGAACCAGGGCATCTCCCCTCCACCCTGCTGCCCTGCAGGCCAGGAGCCTAAACAGGAAATGTGACTCCTGCTCACCTCCACTGCCCCAGGGCTTAGGCAAGCACACAGCTCATTACAGGTGTTCAAGAAGCATCTGAAGAATGATTGAATCCACAAACAAATGAACGAAGGAAGGAAACTGAGACCAGAGAGCACAGAGTCTATTCTCTGAAAGATGATGGTCCATCTAGGACATGAGGAGAGTGATAAAGATGATCTGAACATCACCGTGTGATAGGAGACAGATGAGGAGTACAGATCACGAATGAGGTGGGAGGTCAAGACTGAGCTGGGCAATCACAGGAGGTCTCCTGCATATGGAGGAGGGTTTGCAGGGTTGGGTCAGAAGGAACGTGAGAACTGGCCAGGTGAACAGGTCTGGGGTGGGCATGATAGCCAAGGGAGGGGGGCGGGGGTGTGAGGATAGGAGAGCTCCAATTTCACAACCCTAGGAGGAAATGGAGAACCACCTGGAGAGCAGGTCATTTTGCCAGAGACCTATGGTTCCAGCCAGAGGCGGGAGTGTCCCTCTGGAGCTCCCAAAGCTCCAAGGACCCTTCGCCACGGGAGAAGAAGCAGGCATCGGGCCTCCTAGTGACACGCACACATCAACCAGCTAGAGAAAGCTCGGAAAAGAAGCCTGGTCTATTTCTGTCAGTGCTTAGAGATAAAGACTTCCCTAGAAATTGACTACTAAGCCTCCATTGTGCATGCAAAGGCATGCGTGTGTATGTGCATGTGCACACACGCGAATGCGCATACACACACACACACACACACACACACACACACACACACTCCATTATCCTCAGGAGGCCCAATCCGGAGCTTGCCCATAGCTGTATCCCTCCAGGGGCTGCAGGTGAGTCTGCAGCTGGCCAAGGACGTTGAGGGTGGGTTTGTGTGTGCCAGGATGTGTGGGAGTGTGGGTCACAGGGGATCCTTAACACCTACCTCCATGTTTTGCTAAAGAGCTGCCTGGCCCCTAGATGGCTTCTAGCCCCACCTGCGTCTTCCTGGGGGTTAACTCTAAGCTGACGGATGACTCAAGGGGTCACGTAGGTAGAGACCCCTCCCTGCAACCTATAGGGGACCCACCGATGATCTACATGTGCTTGGGCCTCTCTCGGTTCTGCTCTGGAATGACCTGCCTCTGCCTCCAATCAGTTGCTCTCCATTTGTGACTGCAGCCCAGACAAGCAAGGACAGCCACAGGGGGAGGGCCCATGAGCTCCCCCATCAGCCCCTCTGGGGGCCCGCCAGGGTCCTCAGGCTCACAGAGTTTTCACTTTTCAACAAAAGCAGAACATGCTGGAGCAGCAACTGACAGGGGGCCCCTGTCAATCCACAGTCACTCAGCACGGTGCAAAGACCTTTGGGGAGCCGTTGGTCAGGGGCTCCATCTGGAAGAACATCACCTGTTGGCGGTTTAAAAGCCCGTTGCTTTGGGACTCAGCTGAGGCAAAGGTAGATTGCAAACAGCTGAGTCCCCAGATGTCAGCCCTCCCCCTGGGCATGGGGGACCTGCCACGGGCCCAGGGGCCATATCTCGAGCAGCCTTGTCTCCTGAGATAGTGAGAAACAAGAACAGAATCCAGGGTGGAGGCAAGAGGATGGGTGGAGGGAACAGCCCTCCCCCACAATCTCCTGCTGCGTCCCCAACATCTTCCCCAACTCACTATCCCCGAGGTTCCAGGGACTCCTTCCACGTGCTGGGTCCCACATACAGGGGATCCACCTTCTCAAAGGACCACCACCACATTTACCAACCACAAACCAGGTACGTGGCTCGGTGCTTTATATCATCTCATTTAATTGGTACAATGAACATAGGAGGTAGGTTTTCTTCTTATCCCCATTTTAAAGGTGAATGCACTGAAGCTGACGGAGGTCAAGTAACTCTCCCCAAATCATGAAAGCAGTAAATGAAGGCCCTGGGATTCAAACTTGGGCTCAAAAACCAGTCCCTAAAACAGTAGCCATCCCTGTGTTCAGCTCAGCATGCTTCATGTCCACTGGAGGATGTGGGCAGGGGACCCCAGAACTGTAGTAAACAGTTTCTGTCACATTCATGACCAAGGGTCAACAATTGCAATCATCCAAATAACATTTCCAGAGGATCCGCCATATGCCAGGTACTGCTTGAGAGCCCAGGGATTCAGGTGGACAACAGGAAGTTCCTGTCCCCATGGACCTTAGAAATCTAAGGATCCATCCAGCTGCCCAAGCCAGAAACCTCAGGGTAATCTTTGCTAGCTCCTTCTGTCCACAGCTCCCCCATCTGATCAGGATGCCCCCTAATCATTGGCATGTCCACTACCATCATGACCACCCAAGCCACCATGCTCTGTGTCGTGAACTCCCAAGGTCTCCCAGCTGGTCTGCATTCACACACTCTTGCTGTGCTCTGATCAGCTTTCCACAGTGTAATGAGAGTGATCTTTTCAAAATGTAAATTTGATTCTCCTTCCCTTCAATTATAATCCAGCAATTGCCTTTCCATTGCTCTTTTGCAAAAAAATTCTTCTTAAAAGCCCATGATGCCTTACTTACCATCCAGACGGTCCCTGTTCTCCTGACCACCAGAGCATCTCCACCCTCAGGGCAATCACAGCCCCCATCCTCACCATCCCCCCAGCCACCTGCACCGAAGCCTTCGCCATCACAGAAGCACAAGCCTCGTGGAGCATCCCGCGTGTGCGGCCTGCTGATGCAGTGGAACCGCCCTGCCTTGAAGCTCTGTCGGAGACGTGCATGAAGAATCACACAGCCAGGTGTCTGTCTGTTCAAAGAGAGGCCTTAATAAGGCTGCTTGGAGTTTCTGGACTTCCTTCTGCTCAGCCACAGTGGGAGGGAGCACTGCTTTCCCTGCCCCACAGGCAGGATGCCCAATAGCCAGGACCATCCGGCAAAAGATGAGAAGCCCATGACAGGTCATTGTAGGACCGTCACCAACATCTAGATTCAAGATCCGTCACCAACGTCGAGACTCAAGCTAAACCCTGGTATGAAGACCTCGGAGCAAAGCCGTAAAGAGAAGCACAAAGAGCATGTTCAAAGGAGGAAGAGGCAGGCTCACCTCTCTGAGCCCTTAAAATATTATGTGTGTAGCTCCTGCATCCCCTGATTTTAAAGATGAGGAAACAGAAGAGGATTCAGAGACGGAAAGACACATATCAAGGTCACACCACAAGTCCCTAGGACAGCCAGGATGCAGCTAGGATTCCTGGCTCTGAGACTTCTGGAGGGAAAGGTGTGGAGAGGGGAGCCATTCAAATAAGGAACTACCACAGGGCCCTCATCCATGGGCTCTGAGGAGGAAAGAGTAGGACACTTTTTCTCTGGGCTTCGGTTGTTCTCCAAGGCCAAGAGAAAAACAAAATGGCGGTCACTGCCTACTCCCAGCCAATAGGATAAAACACTGAGGTGGGGGCCTTTCTCACTGATGCTCCTTTTTTTGGCTAAAAGAGGAAACAAGAAGAAATCCTCCTCAACTCCAGGCCGTAAAGGTCACCAACAAAGTGAACAAAGTGACCCGATGACTTTAAACCCACTATGCCAACGCCATCTTGATTCTTGGCTTCCTTTCTGTGTCCTCATCTCCCCTTCTTCCCTTCTGAATCCCAGCTTCAGAGAAGATGTGGGACACAGGCCTAGAGCTGGAGGGGCCAACAAACACTCACAAGAGGGACAGAGTGACGGCAGGTAGAGCTTCCATTGAGCATGGACCTAGTGTACTCACAGGCCAGCACATCCTCAGTGTCCACTGGGTCACACGCCTGCCCATTGAACCCCCCAGCAGCCCCACCTTGAGGAAATCCGCGGGAGGAAGGTGCAGACCTGGCCCAGTCAACATGGAGGTGCTGGTGAGGTGGCGGGGCAGGCACTCCACGGGGACTGGACCCCAGAATCAACTCTTGAGGTCCTTCTGGAAAATCCACAGCGGACACTCTATCCTTTGAGTCCTGTATGGTCTGCTGAAGAGCAGTAACGCCCAGATTCACCAAGGACCCGCTTATGCCCCAGAAATGTGAAAACGAGGTTCACTGTTGGTAGCTGTCCCTTCCTTATTTCTTGTCTTTCTTATAAATTGGATGGTGCCTTTGCTGGTTGACAGCAATTTACTGACTGTCCCTCTCATAAGAGAAATATGTGCAGATTACTAATGCGAGTGAAGACCTTAGACTCTGACCTTAGACTGGGCTGGCCTGTCCTCCCGCAGCGGTTAAGTCACGCCAGGACTGAGGTTGGGCCCCGTGTACCACAAATCTCGCTCTGTGCCTGGGCAACTGTGAGGTGGCCTCGGACCTTGAGTCTTGTGGTTTTTCTGAACACAGAGACAAACATGCATCCCTGCTCCCACCCACAGCAGCCCATGTTCCTGCAAGGGGCAAGAAAGGTATTTATGTGGGGGGAGGATGCTCACGTGCTCTGCTTCCTGCCCTGTCTCAAATCCTTCTCTGATACCAGGAAACACAGAGTTCAACTAAAGCCTAGAGTATCCTTTGAATTGGGTGACCCACTTGAACCTGAGGCCACCACTGGTGTCACTGGACCAAGTAAATGTCTCTGAGCTTTTACACATTCTTACAGATAAGGAAACTAAGGCACGGGAAGGACAGATGACTTGCCCAAGATCACACAGCTAGCAAATGACAAAGGCAACCTGGAGTGCCCGATGACACTGCCTCCAAGGGGTGGCAGATAGTGCTGTTCCTTCAGAAGGACACGGAGCACTTCGTCAAGAGCTCACTTTGCCATTCAAAGACAGCTCTGGGACCACACCCCCTCTGCAGGAGGATGCACAGACTGTTAGAGGGGAACTACATGGTAGCCAGGGAGCTGGGAGTCAGGAAGTGTGACTCGCACCCAGGATCCAGGTGACAGACTGAGAAAAGATTTAAGCTGCTGCTGAGACAGAAGCCCTGGAGGGTGGGTGCCAACAGCTTCAAGGCTGGACCAGCCTGGAACGCAGGAGAGCCGGCACATGGGAGGCGTCAGCTTTGAGCCAGGAGGGAGGGCTCTCTAAATGAGGAAGCTGGTCCAGGAGGGATTTCCGGGCACACACACCCAGCTCAGGGCAAGGGGCTGTGGACTAGGGAATTTTCACCGAGACTCAGGGGTTCAAAATCACACAGAACACTCAGATCAGGATGAGTCGGGGTTCCATCAGCCCAGAGGGTCACAGTTTGGAACTGCAGCTGGGGACAGGGAGAAGGCTGCCCTGCCTAGCATCCATGGTTCAGACACGCCAAGGACGGCGGAGAAGGGAACCTAAAGTCGCCTTCCCTGGATAAGCCTGACCCTAAACCACTGTGGCTCCAGTGGAAGGCTCCTGCACTCTGGTCCCTGGCTCATCCTCCACTCAGCTGCAGACCTGCAACTTGCCATCCATCGGGGCTTAAAGGCCTTGCCTGCTCCACTGACTTCCCACCAAACCTAAGCTCCTTGGCTGGACACAGGGCCCTCCCTGGCCGGGCCCTGCCTTCCCTAGAGGCCACTCAGCTCCCTGCTCCTCCTTTCAGGTCCCCCTTCCTCTGGCAAGGCCTTTCTGACTAGGTGACATTCTTGAGGTTCTGCATATGGAATCAGAATCCCAGGGACACTTGAAACTCCCATGGCCAGGCAATGTCCAGGCCAATTAAATCAGACTCTCCGGGCATGCTTGGGCCTCTGTTTTAAAGTCCCCTCCCCCAGGTGATTTCATTGTGTCACCAGGGCTGAGAAACACAGTTCTCTCTCTAACCAACTCCATCCTACTCCCTTGAAGATTCCGCCCAGGTGTCTCAACCAATCATCAAATATTTATTGAGTCGGGCACTATTCTAAGCACTGGATATAAAAATAATAATGATAGCTAATATTTATTGAGCACTTGCCATATGCCAGACACTCTGCTAAGTACTTTACATATATTAACTTGTGTAACCCAAACCACACCTCTGTGGGGCAGGTACTATTATTCTTCCCTTTCTACACATGAAGAAACTGGGACACAGAGAGGTAAAGCAACTTCCTTTGAGTCACACAGCTGGTGAGTGGTGCAGGGGGACCTGCACACAGGCATTTTGAGCACCACAGTTTGTGCTTTGTATCACCCCGCCTCTTCCCGGTTCCTGTCTTACAATACTCACAGGCTGCAAAGAGAAACAAAAAGCAAGTAAGCAAATAGAATGTGGAAAGGGAAACGGCGGGTAGAGGGGAATGCCATCCCGAGAGCAGCAAAGGGGCCAACTTCTGAAGACCCGGCATCCAAGCTGACATCAGAAAGGTGGGAAGATTCTAGCCCAGCAGAGGGGAGACAGGGGATTCCATAGAGAGGCTCAGAGAACACAAAGGACCAGAGGCAGGAAAGAGCAGGAATTATCCTAGGAGATCTCAAAGTCCAGGTGGGGAGATGGGGCTAAGTGCAAAGAAGTGGACAGGGACAGGCCTTGCAGACCACCTGGAGAGAGTTTTAACACCCCCCCTCCCCCGCCCTGTACAGTGCGCATGCGCATTATCCTACAGGACCCAGAGGAGGCAGGGCCATCCTGAGGAGGCGGGGCCATTCCGGAGGCTCCTTCTGGAAGCCCTCCAGGTGCCTCCCACCATAGTGCATGTTAATGGCTGTTTATCTCTTTGCCTCCCCACCGGAGTGGGAGCACTTTGAGGGCAAGGACTGAGTCTAACTGACCTCAGTCACCCAGCAGTTGAGCAGTACCAGTTGCGCGCTGTAGGTGGGTCCAGTGGATCCCGCTGGGCTGGGCTGATTGGGTCCTCTCCCCAATAGGTCTGGGGACTTCAGGCACCTTGGCCAGCAGAACAGGATGTGGCACCCTCTCCTGCCCGCGCAGAACACCCCCCAGTACACACCCCTGATGGGAAAGGAGTGTGGAACTGCAGATCAACTGCAGATGACCTGCCCAGCGGGCCCATCCCCAGCAAACCCCATCAGCAGGGCGGCAGGGAGGGAGGGAGCCAGGCAGGGCCCAGGGCCGCTGGAAATAGCAGAACCCCGGGATTCCAGGCACTGCAGGATGTTTTAAATAGCCCAGGTATTTAGCAGGCTGCGGAGGCTCCCGCAGCTCCTCTGGGCTTCTCAGGAGGAGGGAGGGCCAGGTCTGGCATCAGAGCCTCTGTGGCCCACCCTCTGCCTTCCTCACTACCACCAGGTGGCCTCAAAGCCATGTGATGTCCTATTGGCATCTAAATCTGGAGGACCAGGCAAAGGGGAAGAGGCTTCCTGCAGGGCCCCAGGTCACATGGCTGTTTGGTGGCCAGGCTGGGTGGGGCATGGGGTTTCCAGACTCCCTGGGCTGGGCTCTCTCAAGGCACTTCCCAGCAGACCCTCACGACCAGGGCCTGACCTGGCCACTCCTGGAGGCTGATTTTCTGTGGAGGTGCTACAGTGGCTCAGGGCACAGAGTACCTGGAACAGGAAGAACCGCTGGCTCCCGGGAAGAGGCACCTGGCCAGCTCTCCAGGGAGAGCAGCAGCACAGTGGTTGAGTAGGTAGGGTCATACCCTGGCTCTGCCACAACCCAGCTGTGGGGTCCTAAGCAGGTTACTTAACCTCTCTGCCAGCTTCCTCACTGGAAGACCATGGATGGCTCCTGTGATGGACTGATAACAGGGTGCCCTAAGAGTCATGGGAAGTGAATGAGCTCACAGGTATAGAGTGCTCAGAACAGCACTCTATATGTAGAGTGGCATGTAGGACGTGCTTAATGAACCTGAATGTTGGTGGGAACTTCCTAGGCCAGTGTCAAGGAACTGGGGTCACTATCCAATTCACAAACCCACTCCGTGACTCAGTTTCCCCATCTGTTAAAGGGGGAGTGGCCCATGCCTATAGGTGACAAGAAGAGCCTCATGAAATGCTAAGAACTTTGAAGTGTGGAAGTTAAAAAGGAAAAGGCTCCTGAGAAAGGGGGAGGCTTGATGGGCAGGTGACCTCGCAGCAGAGGAAGGGGCTCATAAATCACCCCCACCCTGCAGGCTGTCTGGGTTTTTATGGGCCCTAGGGCCCAGGCCACTTTACAGAACATCATTCAGAATTTATAGACTCTTGTCACTGTCCTTCCCAGATCTTTTATTTAGTTGCCTTAGAAGCAAGCCTGGCATTAATAGTGTCTTTGCTGCCTGTCCAGGGAGATGCAGCCTGTTCTGCATTCAGTCCCCAGCTGGTGGGAGGAGGAGCTGGACGTCCACAGAGAACCCCAGTGTGGAGCCCTGTGGGCACCTGTTGTCAGCAGATGTGCGGCCAGCAGGCAGGCAGAGATGCCTCCTCTACCTGCGGGGAAGGATCAGATAATGACAACGACATCAAATAAAATAGAGGAGCCTAAGTCCCCCCCACTGCCCTCACCCGCCAGATATCTGGCCCTGTGAGGACCTCACACTTACATATCAGTCTGAGCGCAACCATGGGGCTGGAGGCCTCCTACCCTGTTATCACCCAAGGAAACAACATTAAGTGCCAGATGAGAACCCCCAGGAAACCTAGTCCTGCCCCATCCCCATAAGCAGTGTGACTTTTGCTAAGAAACCTGGCTTTTCTGAGCTTCAGTTTTCTGCTCTTGATACAGGGTTAAAAGTACCTGCCCTGACTACTCCCCAGGCCCCAGGGATGAAGAAATGAGACCATGCATACATTCAGGAAATTTGGAAAAGATAGGATAGGAGTCATGGCACAGGGGTCAGGAGTGTGGGGCGCTGCTTCCAGATAGGGCCCCAACCCCAATCCAGCCATTTCCTGACTGTGTGACCCTGAGCACATTACTTTACCTCTCTGGGTCTCAGTTTCCTCTGGTTTCATTGGATAAGAAGGCCTAATTCACAAAGTTTTGGTGAGACTGATATAAAATAGGATCTAAAGTCTGCCACTTTAGACGAGCAGAGTGCAAGGGCAGCGGGTATCAGACCAGTGGGTTCAATCCCAGCTCAGCCACGTTTGCTGTATGACCTGGACGGGGTGGCCAACCCATCCCAGTTGGCCTGGGAGTTTCCTCATTTTAAAATTGGAAGTTCTGCCTCTAGAATCCCTCGATTCCAGGCAGCCCACGACAGCTCTTGGAGGAGTGTCACTGCTCCATGGAGCTCTGGTCCCCACATCTGTATCTACTTGGTAAAGGCAGATGGAGACAAGATGAGAGGTACGGGGCGCTCTGTAGCTGGTGCTTGTGCTTTGCTCACGACCACCCTTGGGAGTGGGGCTGGGATTAGCTTCCTTGTACAGAAAGGGAAACTGAGGCTCGGGAGATACGTGACTTGCCCCAGATCACACAGCTCCTCAGTGGAACCGCTGAGGTTTCGTCCAGGCTGCCCAACCTCCTGCACAGCTAGTGCTCAACAGCAGTAGAGGGGAACATAAAACAGCAAGCGCCTGACCCTCTGAGTCATCTCCCTAGCTAGTGTCCAGCACAGCCGGAGACCCTGAGCCCATGGGAGGGTCACTTTGTCCTTCACACCTACCTTGCTAAGGGCTCCATTAGCAGGGCGGAGTGGAGAGGAGTGGGGCAGGGAGTCACCCAGGGAACCCAAAGCCCACCAAAGCCCAGATGTGCAGACCCCCTGTGAACTCTGCTCAGACTCAGGAGACCCAGGTGGGCTGGCAGTGAGCAGTTGCCCTCTGGCTGTGTGCCCTGGGACCTGGGCCCAGCTTGAGGATGAGCCTAAACTCCAGGCGGCTTTGCCTCCATGACAGCCCAAACCCAAAGGTCAAGGGTACTGCAGAAAACAGTCCCAAGAGACCCTTGGGGGGGGGGCAGGGGCAGGGTGTCAGGACAGCAGCCTTCCCTGGCACAGGAGGAAAGGGAAGGGCAGTTCCTGCACCACCCATCGGGACCCCACACCACTAGTCTGCATTTGCCCTCTGCCCCTGCTGCAGGGAAAATGGCGACCTTTGGGACCCCAGGCTCCTGAGGATATTGGGGCCAGAGCAGGGCAGCCCTTAGCTTTGAAGGCATTTCCTGATGCTACCAGGTTCTCCAGGATGTTCCCTAGGTGCAGTGAGACTCCCCTGCAATTGAAGGTGTTGGAAAACAGGAAGCCTCTTTGTCATTCTGTGAAGCCGATCCACCCCTCTGCACCCTCCCACCCCAGCAGGACTCAGGATCAGAATGTAACAGCATGAACCCCCCTTAAGAATATGGGCTAAAGAGCCCATTCAAACTGGGGTTTGAATCTAAGTTCTGCCCTCTTCCAAGCTGTGTGACCTGAGGCAAGCTCCTTAACCACTCTGGGTCTCCACTTCCTCCTCTGTGAAATGAACTAAGAAGAGGACTCAGCACACGGAATTAATGTGAGGCTAAGGATGAGTGCAGAAAGCTTACAGGGGAACAGAGCCGGGCTCACCGTTAGCATTCGACACCCAGAGCCGTCCTTATTATGGTACAATATCATATAATCCGAGCATGACCTGGTCATTCCATTAGCCTCTCTGAGTGCGGGTGTCCTCATGTTTAAATGGAGCCAGGTCCGCATGCCCTACTTCCTCACGGTCGTGGGGTCCAGAGGAGATAAGCAGGGCTGTATGAAGAGCTTTACGATGTAGAAAGTGCCGCGGGCCGGGAAAGGCAGGAATGGAATATGAACCCTAATAAATACAACACAGTGTAAACAGGCTGCCACGGCCACGATGCAAGGGGAGATAATGCCCTGCATTAACGCCTGCATCCAGAGAGGGACAAGACGGATGGCAGAAGGGATCGCGGCAGAGAAAGGGCGAGCGAGACGGGCCGAGCGCGAGGGCTGCACCGGGCGAGCGGGAATCGATGTGGTTCTGTAATTTAAAAACCAATATACAGTAAATATCAGCCCCGCTGCAGAGCGGCAGCCCGGCAGGGTGGCCGGGCCCCAGATAACTCACGCCCCAGCCTGGCCAGCCACCTGCCAGCCTCTCCTGCCGCTGACTCTGATTCATTGCTGCCTCCCTCTCTCCTCCTGGGGTTGGGATTTTTTTTTTTTTTTTTTAATTCAGAAGCTGCGGTACCTGCCGCGCCTCCCTAATTAGATGCCGTATTTACATGGCCTGAGATTGACAGGGCAGGCTGATCACAGCGTCCAGGAAGTGTGCTTGGGGCCCAGATGGCTACCCCAGAGAAGGAGCCCGAGTTGGGGCTCAGGTCCCAGCAGTCTGGAGTGGCTGGGTGTCCCGTGCTCCAGCGGGGTCCTATTCTGGCTTTCACTGCCCACCCCCTTCAATTTCTGTGGTCACAGCCTCACCACTGCCCTAAATCCCTCCCTGGACACTGACCCCTGCACCCATTTTCCCAGGAGGTCCTGAAACCCCGGGCCACAAGCATCCTTCCTCTGGTCTGGTCCCCTCCCGCAGGGGGGGGGGGTCTTCAGTCCTTCTGCAGGGTGAATGGGTTCAAGGACCAAGGCCGTTTCCTTGCCCCAGATGCTTTCTGGGCTCCTTCAATCCCCAAAGTCCCAGGAACTCTTTCCACCCACCACCAGAATAGCCCTGGGGACGGGGAGCTGGGGGAGGGGACAGGAATCCTGCTCCCAGGGAAGCATCTTCCAGGCCTGGATGAACCATCACAGCTCCTCCCTGACAGAGACCCACAGTCCAGCCTCCTTCCCTCTGTCCCTGCTCAGTGCCCTTCTTCCCCCACCCCCACCCGGCCCAGTACATCTTCAACAGCTCCAGGACGTGGTACCATTATCATAGCCCCTCCCAGGGCATTTATGACAGTTTCCAAATATGCCTGTCCTGTGGCCTTGCCACCAAGTCCCACTCCCAAGGGGCCATGCTATGTAGATGCAGCAGCCTCTCCTGTCCTCTCTATGCCATGCAGACCCTGACCAGGCCTGAAGAGGGGTGTGGACTTCCTCCCACACTGGGCCTTATTGTTCCAGTCCAGTCCTGACCCCATCAGCCATCGATGCCTGATGTCCTCTGCTTCCAAACTCCTATAAGTCCTCGGCTGAATGCTGTGGTCGTAAACTATGATGGAAACACCCATGATAACCCCTGTGCCTCAGTTTCCCCTCAAACAGAATCATCATGTCTGTCTGGTCTGCCTGGTAGGATTGGTGGACAGGGCAGATGAGATCACCGCGCACCTGGGAACCTCCCCAGCTGCTGGGTACCTCAGTGAGCGCACCGTGGTCTGCTCCATGCTTAGGAGCACAGCATACTACTGCTCCCACGGCGTCTGCTGCTGGGCCACACTCGGGCATGTGCCAAGCCTTTCCAGACAGTCAGTCACTCATTTAACTCTCTGGCAGCCTTATGAGAACTGTGATCATCCCCGTTTCTGCAGATGAGGAAACCAAGAGACAGCAAGCTGTGCACACTCACATCACCAGGGAGAGAGGACACAATGGTGGCCCTAGCAGTGGGGGGGCCCATGACACACATCCCCCAGAAGGATGCTGTCTCCACATATTTTGGCACCTTCGTGTTCCCTAATAAGTTGCCATGCATGTCTGTCCCATCTTTGTTATTAGATACAAATTTCCTAAGGACAAGGGAAGGCCTGCTATCGTCACATGAAGACCTCTCCAGTACAAGGAACCTGCGTGACCATTTGCAATTACTCTGGGACTGCAAGCCCAGCCTCCAGCCAGAGGTCCCACATCTGGATTCTTGCCCCAAGTACAATGGCCCTCGTTGGTCACTGCTTAGAAGCCGTGACTCCAGACACGGAGTCCAGGCTTCATGTCTATTCTAAGGTCTCTCCTCGCCCGCCTTCCCCAGCTCAGTCCTTATGACATAAGTACCCAAGCCAGGAGGAAGATTAAATGGTTCCTTTGGGGACAGCTGCCCCTACATTGGGACAACGGCCCCAATCTCTTCATCCCTTCAGTTTCTATCTGGGTGAGAGGGTCAGATGTCAGATTAGTGTTGGGGTTGGGGGAGGGATCTGGAAAAGCAGGTTGGGAGTCTGTCTCTTAGTGGTCTTCGCCAGCACACCATCGGCAGCACCATCGCCATCATTACCACCATCACCCACATCACCACCACCACCACCACCACCACCGTCAGCTTTACATCAAGCAGTTAATCATGTGTGACCTCTGGCTGGTCTGAGAAAATAAACACACACACACACAGGACTCATAAGCAGGCAGATGGGGGAAGTTACCAGAAACCAGTGAAAAACGGAAACCTTCACCACCGACTCCGACAAGTCCCTCCATAGACAGGACTATAAGAAGTGCAGAAGATAAATCCAATCACCAAAGAGACTAAGGCTGCATGAGCTGGGGAGATGATTCAGCTTGGTGACATCTGACCTGCTGGGGGCACATAGTAGGCATTCAATAAATGCTTGGAGAGTTAGCCTGAACAGGGGAGCACCCGTGGCCACCAAGTCATAGAAGGGCTTGACCACCACATCTTGGACTGTCAGGCTCCCCGGACCTTAAAGTGTGAAGAAGTGGAAGAGTCGCTTCCGAACCAGTAAGGGAACCCCAAATCCCCCAGCAGGCATCACAATGCAGGCCTCAAGAGGTGGGGCGGGCTGAGACCATGAAAAGCAGCCTGTTCACCAGGAGCAGGGCTGGATCTCTAAGGAGCAGCAACAAGAAAGCTTGACCTGACCCCAAGGACAGAGGTGGCCAGTGCTCTCTGGGCTGCCCAGTGAACACCAGTCAGGACTGGGGCTGGAGTGAGTGCCTGGGGCTGACCTAGGGTGGCATTTCCCAGCTGCTGGAATTTGACATGAATAGAAACTCCCAGCAGCCTGAAAGGAAGGAGGGAAGGAAGGAAGGAAGGACAGACCACCAAGCAAGATAAAGAAAGCACACATGTCCTGGCCAAGAAGCACAGAGGGCTCCACCACCCCAATTGGTACCCAATCTCCCGTCACTAACCAGGGACAAAATACGCCCTTCCTGTTTCTCACAGTCGTTCTGCAGAGCGGAGAGTGCCATGGGCTCTGGAGTGACAGAGCAATCTCTGGGAGGGGACCAGAGGTCTGGGTTCTCATCCTGGCCCTGCTGCTACCTGGCCTCACTCAAATCTGAGCCAGATTCCTTATCCACAGAGAGAAGAACCCCTGTCCTACTGAGCGGCTCAGGGCTGTGGATGGCAGGAGTGCTCTTGGTAGAATGGACAGCACCTCAGGGGGGCCGGACAGCATGCAGCCAGGTCTTAGAGGGAAAAAAGCAGAGATGGTGGACAATGGGAGTGTGTGTGTGTGTAAATGTGTGTGCGAGGGTATGTGGAGGTGCATCTATGTGTCTGCAGGTATATCTGCTTGTATACATGAATGTATGTGGGGGTGGGTCTGTGAACGTGCTTGTTTTGTGGATGCGTGTGACTGTGGACATCATGTAGAACCATGTAAAACCATGGGTGTGTGTGTTTGAGTGTGCATTTGCACACACATGTGCAGGAGTGGGGGAGGCGGGAGATACTCCCATCCAGGACTGCAGCCCTGGATCCTGCACATTTAGAACTGGACCCTGGCGAGGAGTGTGGTCACACAGCAGTTGAGGCTTGAAGCAGAGGGCAGCACCAGGTCAGTGGTGTCTGCAGAAGAGGATGAGAAGCAGGCCACAGGACCCTGGCAGAGTCCCCCCAGGGCGCAGGCAGCTCAGCGATGTCTCTGCTGTGAGGCTGGCCTGTAAACTCACGAACCACAGGACCAGGGCCCGAACTGGAGAGTGGCAGACCCTGCTCTACCAGTGGGCATGGAAAGGGACAGGGGATGGCAGTGTCACTCGTTAATGCCCAGCAGAGTGGGAAGAACTCTTTCCAGGGTCCCCGTAACCCTCAGGGCTTTGACCTGTAGGAGACCTTTAACCTTTTACCTCTGTGACCCCAGGTCACCATCATCCTCTCCCTTCTAACCCAGGACCTTTCTGGGTATAATCATGGCTTCACTACAGGGGATGTTGAGTTAAGGGTTCAACTTTGCCCATCTGGGAATTTTTGATGCCTTTTTAGGATGATAGAGCCTTGTCCTGCTGTCCTATGGGGTCATGTCTAAGGGTCTCCAGGGGTTCAGAAAGTCAGCCATGTTTTAACCTCATTGCAGTCATCCCCTGACCCCCAAGATCCAAGCCACAGGCTCAGTTTAGATCACTTCCCAGTTTCTCCACATCCTACAGGCTGAGTGACAGCATGTCACACATTTTGGGGACCAGAGCACAGAACAAGGAGACCTCCTGACAATTGTTCTGAAGCCGGAGCCTCCACAGACACACAACCCTCACTGGGGACTGGGGCAAATACCCCCAACCCCCAGCTTATCTGACTGGAGCTTCCTTCCCAGGGAGTAAAGAGCCCCGAGCTGGGGGGGGGGGTGCTGTGTGGCTCTGGAGAAAGGGAACAGGACTGTCCTGGGGAAGGGGGTTGGGAAGACCCGGTCGATTTTGCATCCCAAAAAGTTGATTAGAGACCCGAGTTAAGGCAAGATGGAAAGACTGCTCCTTCTGGGAAGGAGAGAGGCAGAGACGTGTGGAGGGAGAGGGGCCCTGGGCTTTCTGCTTCTGTGTCTTGTGTCCTCAACTCCAGAGTGAACCTGCGGGGGTGGGGGGGTGAATTCATTTGGGACATGCCCGCCATAAACATACAGAGCCCTGAAGAGTCCAACTTTGGAACTGTGCGACCTCCCGTGTTTCAAAGTAGGACAGCCACCAGGGAGGCCCAGGCTATACCACAGGCCATCCCAAGAAGGCTGACAAATTACAGGAAACATTCTTGTCCCTTAATCCTCTTTGACACAGTGTAACACTTACGTCTCGTCTCTATCGTTTCAATCTGTCCCTCAGGCTGCCCTTGATCCGTGGGGAGATTCAAGGAAGCAGACCCAGATCCGTCCAAATTAAGAATGCGTTGCCTTCCATTGCTTGGAAGCAAGGCTGCAAGCCCGGGTCTCCGTGGTGGCCCTCACTCCTCTACACAGCCTTCACTTACACCGCCAGGAGATGATCCAGAAAAAAGCATGGTCAGATACATCAGGGCACCTGTAGACCATGTCATCACGTAAGCTTTCCAGCTGCATTTGGACTCAATAGTCTAAGGAGCCATGTGACCCAAGATAGAGTTATTTCTGGTCTTTGGCCTCTCACCTCTTTTCCTTTGACCTTGTGATCAAAGACTAGCCTTGAGTTCTGGGGCAGTGCATCCAACCTGGCCTCCCCACCCGCTTCCATCTGAAAGGAGATGCCTACTCAGGAGGTCTGGGGTGGGGTTTTGCATCCCTGACCTGCTCCCAGGTGAGGCTGAGGCTGTTAATCTACTATCCACACTTGGGATAGGAAGGATTCAGGGGATCTGCCCTCAGGTCACCTTCTGAGTTCTCCCTGTGCATTAATCCATCTCTTCCCGTTGGCCCTAAGCCATGCATTCTCAGTGGGGGCAATATCACCCCCAATGGGGCAAAATTTTGGTTTTGGTGAGGAGGCAAAAAAAAAGAGAAAGAAACAAAAACACATCTTTTGATGTGCAAAAAACAGATAAATGTACAACATAAAAAGAGATATCCAAGCCAGTAAGGTGGTGCACACCTGTAATCCCAGCAGCTCAGGAGGCTGAGTCAGGAGGATCGAAAGTTCAAGACCAGCCTCAGCAACAGCGAGGTACTAAACAACTCAGTGAGACCCTGTCTCTAAATAAAATACAAAATAGGGCTGGGGATGGGACTAGTGGTCGAGTGCCCCTGAGTTCAATCCCCAGGTACCAAAATAAAAAAGAAAGAAAGAGCTATCCAGTCTCTCTGTGGCGCTAAGCTCTCCTGGGAGGCATGATCAGGAAGCAGCCTCCTTCCAGGGAGCAATAATGAAAAAATGATGGAGAAACGCTGGCCCAAGGAAGATGCCCTCTGCTCACGCCTGTGCCCTTTCCTTCAGTGACAGCTGCCTGATTTCAGAAGTCAGTGAAGCACGCACCATCATGTCCTTTCCTAGCTGCCTGCCGCCAACCCGCAACTCTCTGGACCACACCTCTATAGGCCCGTCACCACCCTTTGGCCACAGGCACAGTGCCTACCTGCCTGGCCTGTGATCTTACTGGCCAACCATAGTCCAGTGTAAAACCCATTCACAAGGCCCACCTTT
Organism: Ictidomys tridecemlineatus; assembly: GCF_052094955.1. NCBI lineage: Eukaryota > Metazoa > Chordata > Mammalia > Rodentia > Sciuridae > Ictidomys > Ictidomys tridecemlineatus. The sequence continues at coordinate 110,660,952 of NC_135484.1, read as the reverse complement.
GACGCCCAGGCCAGGGGGTTTCTACCTTTGACATTTTGCTGACTTAGTCTCAATGAGGAAGGAGTCACAGACACAACCCAAGTGCGCTAAGGGACTTGCTTCTGAAGTGCATTCACACTCGCTGCCTGGTTCTTACAACCCTGGGGTGGGGGGCGGGTGAGCCTCGCAAGGGAAACCAGGCTTCGGAGGACAGGGTTGGCCTCCCCCCGCCTTCACCCAGGAGGCAGAGTCGGCTGCCCTGACAGGTGGAAGTCCACTGCTCCCACCATCGTCCTGTCCTGCTCACGGCTCAGAGGAGCGGCACTCAGGTGTGACGGGTGATTTTAAACTCACGAGGAAGGATGAGGTAGGTCAGAAAGGAGAAGCTCCAAAGTCACCTTCTCACCAGGCCAGCAGCAGTGTAGAAGTGCCCACCCATGGTGCCCACCCTTCCTCACCACAGCGTGGGGGGACGTGGTGTAGAGTAGTTAAGAGGGTAGGCTTTGAAGTCAGGAGGACATGGGAACTGCATGCCAACTCTGTCACTTACTAGCTACCCAGCAGGTACTCAACTTCTCTAACCTCAGTTTTCTCATCTGTAAAGTGGAATAATAACAGACGATCTTACAGGATCATGAACCTTCCCTGATACTAACGAAGAGCCCTTAGCATTATGTCAGGCACATACTTAGTGATCAAGAAACCAAAGAGGCTGATGGCCTAAGAAATTTCTTAGAATATGCATCCTACTTTTTCAGTGCCCCATCTCCGAAATGCCCCCAAATTCTTGTTGACCTCTAAGAATTTAAGAGAAAATAAAACCTGCCTTCAGGTAGCTTTGATGGGCTGCTGCTGCTCCTGTAACCCACATCTCCAGAGACACCCTCCTGATTACCCTCACCCTGAGCAGGCTAGACATGGACACCTTCCCCCATGCTACCTTTAGACCTGATCCCTGGAAAATATCTTTTTTTTAGGCCTGTCTCTTAAGGTTAGATGACTTCTCCCCTGCTCTAGTTGGCCTGTGGGCACATCTGCTAAATACATATCTGGGTCTGAGCCATCTCCCAGACTTGAATGTGTCCAGCTCTGAAGGCTGGACCTGAGCCCAATAACAAGCCCTTCCCAGACCCCAGGAGAATGGGTCCATTCCCTTGACCTGGCCTGATGCCTACTTTTTCTGTGAGGTCATCCCTGGAGGACAGGGAGGCAGAACTAAGAGAGGGCAGAGGCCAGTCCTCAGGGATATTTCAAACCTCAGACAGGGAAGGGTAACAAATGACTCTTGTGAAACTCCAAAGTGATCAAAGACAGGGGGAGAAGCAGGTGCCTGAGTCCCAGAGGGGAAATTTACTTCCCTGCTATCAATTCTCAAGTTTTCTGGAGGGCTTCCTGGAGTCTTTTAACCATGAGCTCATGAGCAATGGCATTGAATCCTCCTGGCAGCTCCATCTCTCTGAAGGCCTCTCCCCATCTCCCAACCACCCCTACCATGAAAATTCCCTCATCTCTGAGAAGGGGTGTGGGGCCTGCCAGGAAAACATCTGGCCATAACACACCTGCAGGGCACATGCCACTGTTTCATTGCACCAGATGATAACCCAGAAGCTCAAGTGCTACCAAAGATGAGGCAGAGTCAGGATTTGAACCCAGACCCTCTATATTTAAGTTTTGTTCCATGATATGATAAAACTAGTCATTCCAGTAAGTTGTGTACTAAACTCCATCTCTGCCAAAGAAAAATCACAAAACACCCAAATTGTTGTAGTAGTTCTTGTTTAGATCCAAGTGCACATAGCCAATGCAAGTGGTTTTGCTTTTGATGTCTCTGTTTTCAGTTTAGCAACGTCCACCATCAGAGTGTGACTTCCTTGATGTCAACCATTGTGCTCAGCTCCACCTTAGGTCTGGGAACTTTCTGAAAACAATTTTAATTCCAACTTCACCTCTCAACTGCCTCTGGGGTAGACAGCTGTCTAGGCAGGAGCTTGGAGGCCTCTCTACACGCCCCTCAGTGATAACAAAAGAGCAGACCTGCTCCACCCAGCAGGCTGCAGAGGCTTGGCAAGCTGGCACTTGGAGACCAGAACCTCTGAATCCTTGATTTTACTATGAAGCTGATGCATGGATAAGAAAATAGGAACCCCCTTTAGTAAACCAGGGCCTGAGAGGTCAGGAAGCTGCCCACTCTCCAGTAGCCCTGCCCCACACCATCCGCATTTCCCATCCCATCCATCTCCTTCTTCTCCTCAGCCTGGCCTTCCTAGCTCCCTGCTCACCCTCTCTTGGAACCAGACTCCCGGGCTTCTCACATTTCTGGACCTGGGGAAAGAACTGGCACTTCAGAGAAGGGACCCTGAACCCCAGCTCCCCTCCAGCCACCGGCAGGCACCCACCCAGTCCTGCCAGCCAGAGAGGCGCTGGGAGCCCACCTCCTGAGAAGCACCGCCAAAGGCTGGAGCAGAACTGCCAAGTTTGCTGTTTGCATTCCCCAGGGTGAGGACCCGGAGATAAGTAATTACATCCTTGGGCAAAAATTAGACCAGAAATTCTAAATTAAGGGCTGGGCAGGGGGCCTGAGAAGAACCAGGGGAGGCGGCCTGGAGGAGAGGTGGAAGGAACTCTGCACTCCCAGCCCCACACACAAGGGAAAGACAACATTCCAGCATCAGCAGAAGGGTCGGCAGCTGTCTTGATGCTTGGAGATGATGGCTCCAAGCACAGGCCTTTAGGAGCTTCCCATCCTCCCTGCAGACCCTGACCCCCTGCAGGCCCAGACAGACTGACCCCAGGAGCAAGTCTAGGCTTCGCTATATTGCTGGATATAGCTCTGGCAGGGGGTGGTGACCAGCCCAGGCACAGCCCTAAGACTCAGTTCACTTGCTCCCAGTACACCATCATTCCTGCCTGGGCTGGCTCCCGACAAGTTCCAAATTGGCCCCCTCCCAAATACAGGAGCCCATCAAGAACCTCTCGCCTTGGTCCCTAGGAGCTTTTCGGTTCCCTCCTCAGCTTTGCTCCTCCCCAGCATTGGGGGTCTGTTTCCTGAAGCAACCCCGTCCCCCAAGCCCCACAAAGCCAATCAGACCATCTAGCCCACAGCTACAACCTCCCTCTCTCTCTCTCTCTCTCTCTCTCTCTCTCTCTCTCTCTTTCTCTAACACACACACACACACACACACACACACACACACACACACACTCTTCATGATAGTCAGGGCAGAGGGTCAGCATCTATCTACAGCCTTGCTAGTAACTCCAGCTCAGAGTATAGGCTCAGACAAGCGCCCTCTCCCTGTAGGTCTGTCTGTCTGTCTGTCTGCCCCTGCCTCTGGGTGCACTTGGATTGGTCTGGCTCAGTCCCTCTGCGGTCTCTGCTCAGGCTCCCTCCTCTCTCTACCTCTCTTCAGCTCCGGCTTTCAGGCTGTTCTCCCAGGAACTCTCTGCCTCTGTCCTTTGTACTGGGCTGATGGGAAGATGGGCAAGACACTCCCTCCAAGGTCTGTGCAGAGCAAGACACAGTCTACCTCCTTGGTGCTTTCCAGGGCTCTTCCTCTTCCCTGCCCAAGCCAACCTTAGAACCAGGGCAGGGCTGGGTGGGAGTCAGACCTACCAACCCCGGCATGGCTAATGCCAGTTTCCATATTGCTTCATCATGCCACTCTGATGCCCCAAGCTGCACATGCACGATCCCCCATCTCTCTGCATTCGACCGAAGCCAGAATAGGGTCCCTGTGCCTGCCCTATCTGCCTCCCCAAACTGCAACCATGCCTTTCTCCCCTGGATCGGCGATCGGCACTGCATCAACCCCTCAGCACTTGGATCTACTGCACCCTACCCACCAAGCTCTGGAGTCCCCGGCGCCCCCACCCAGACCCCAGCAATGGCTCTCTCCAGGCCTCGCATGTGCGGAGATGCAACAGAGTGGTCTGGCGGCAAAGTTCTCCTGCTGCTTCCAACGGTTCCGTTTGCCCGCGGCTCCCATTCTCTCCCACCCGCTCCCGGCTTCACACCGACCCACTCTCCTCGCTCCCCGGCAGTTTCACCCCCACAATCGAAAAACAGGAAAGGAAAGGAAACCTCTCGCGATAAGGATGGGTAAAAAGAGAAGGGGGTGCCCGCACGAGGATCCAGGATGAGGGGAGTCCTCAAGTGAAAAAGAAAGGGATGCAAAGTTCCCCCGTTCCCTCCGGTGCGTTCAGCCCCGTGCTGAGCTCCCGCAAACACCCCGGATCACCAAGACGCGGCGGCGGCGACCACTCACCTGGGCAAGGCAGCATCTACCCTCGGCTGGGAGGCTCCGAGGCCGGCTCCGCGGGGCGCTCGGGCTCCCCGGCTCGGCCACGCATCCTTCCCCGCTCGAGACAGGCTCGAGCTAAACCTCCGGCTCCGGCGAATGCAGGCAGATGGTGGCCTCCGACGTCCGCGCGGGGAGAGCCCTGAGCGGCTTATTCAGTTATATCCATGGCATTTAGCAAGAAGAAGGGTGGGGGGAGCACAACTTGTTCTCTTCTCTTCCAGGTTTAAAAAAAAAAAAGGAAAGAAAACAGAATTCCTTCCTAGGAAGATGCCCGTAGGATTTTCCGGATCCAAGAACCCCAGGCATTCCCAGGAACCTCGGGCATTATGGAATGTGGGGTGTCTTCAAGTTCAGACGAGCCTGCCGGTGTGTGTGTGTGTGTGTGTGTGTGTGTGTGTGTGTGTGTGTGTGAGAGCGAGAAGGAGCCAGGCACTCACACCCACACGCACACACACAAACACACTCCCCCGCACTCCCCGCAAGCACACTGCCCCCCCACGCGTGCGCGCACACGCGCGTACTCAGTCTCTCTCGCGCTCACACACACACACACACACACACACACACACACACACACACACACAGTCTCTCTCTCTCACAGAACGATCACACGCACAGATCCGGAAGGGAGCTGGGCGGGCTGCGGAGGCAGCGCAGGACCAGCAGCGGAGAAAGCCTACCGGCCGAAGGCGCCCAGGAGCCCGGCGGCCGTGCGCTCCGTCCCCTCCGGGATCGCCGGCTAGGCAGCCCCCAGTGGCGGCCGGCGGAGCTGCAGGAGCCCGGAGCCAGCCTCCCTGCCCGCCGCCCGGCCAGCCGCGGAGAGCACCCACTTCCGCACGGACCGACTCGGCCAAGGAAACCCTAGGGATACACGGTCCTGGCCGGGTTGGCGCAGGAATGGTGAAGGCAACTGGAGGGACCCGCACGGACAGGAGGAATGGCCTGGGGCTGCGGCCCAAGGAAGCGACGGACTGGTGGGCCGCTAGTCCCGGAACCCGGAGGGCGGGCTCGCCGGCCGGGTGACGCGGGCAGCCCCTGCGCAAGGCGACCCGGGCGGCCCAGGCTGCGCTGCTGCAGCCGGCGCCGGTGCTGCCGCCTCACGTGCGGCTCGCGCTGTGCAGCCGTCAGCCCGCCGCCTGCCGGAGGAAAACCCGACCGCGCCGGCCCTGAGCCGAGGTTGGGGGCTGGGAGGATCGCGCCCACCCAGCCCTGGAGCCCGGCTCTGAGTCCGCACCCTAGCGAGAGACCTGCGAAAAACCAGCGGCTGGTGCATGCACACTCACTTCGACTTTTCGTGAATGTTACAAGAACCCGTGGTGTTTAACAGGATCGCGAATCTTTACAACTCTTAGCTTGTTTGATCTTCTCAGCAACCCCGTTTGACATAAGGAGGAAAAAGACTCAGAAGAACAACGCGACTTGCCCAAGGCACGTGGTAGATAGTGGCGTCCCTACTCAAAGCAGATTGTGGGTTTGGAATCAAAAGGCCAGGGTGCGGTCAGGGTCTCTTCATCTTTGATTATCCCCTCTGCCCACTGGGATAGTAACAGCCAGTTCCTGGGGAATGCAGGACTGGGCTCTGCCTTCCTGGGTTCCCAGAGAGGCAAGTGCGCCTTTCCCATTGAAGGAGATCCGTTGTCAAGTTCTACTCATGCTCCAGCGGATGCATCCAGGGGCAGGGAGAATGTCAACATCCATTTCTTCTCTACTGGTGGTCAACATCCCATGCACCTGTCCCAGTTACCCACAGGGAGGCACATGTGGCATGTGGATGAGTCTCTGCAGCACAGCACTGGCTCAGCTGGATTAATGTGTAACCTAAGACACAGTCTCCTGTCTAGGCACATGGGAGGGTGTATATATGCAGAAGCCCACGCAGCTAATTACCAAGCACTGAGTACCCAGGAAAGCTGCCACACAGGCAGGCTACAGACCCTTGAAGATAAACCTTCCCTGCCAGGATTCTGGAGAGCCTGGGGTGGGGAGAAGGGTGTGGCCAGGAAGAAGCACAAGGTGTAGCAAGGTGGGCTGGCCCTGGGGAGAAGGAAGCTAACTCAGGCAAAGTGAGGCACAGGAAAGGTGGGGAACAGAGAAAGAAAAGAAAAATAGGAAGGGAAGGGAGAAGGAAGGGGGAGTTGAGTAGGAGGTCCAGGGAGCAGCTGGAGGGCATGTTGAAGGGAGGAGGAAGGGGAAAGGGAAAAGGAGGGGGAGGTGAGAATGGAGGAGGGTGTTTTCCTCCCTTCTAAACTCCACTATAGAGGTGGAGTCTCCCTGGGGGAGGGGAAAGGAATGGAGAGAGGAGCTGCAGCCCCAGCTCAAGTCTCTGAATTCCCCCAACAAGTGGAGGCAGCAAGTTAGGCTACTTGCATGACCCACAGTCATCCTTAAGAGGACCAGAATGGAGTGGCAGAAATACAATCAGGCGGCCACCAGAGCAAAAATGGAACTGTTCTGGGAAAGGTTAAAAAAAAAAAAATGAGAAGGGGCGGGACACAGGAAAGATGGCCCAATCCCTGCTCCGGAATAAACCCTCATACCCTATCAGAAAGTTTTCCCTGGTCAGAGAAGGAAATGTGGATATTTTTTGAAGAGTCAGACCTTGGATCATGGGTAATTCAGAGACTGGCTCTGCTGAGCACCGGCTAGGAATCAGGTGGCTAGGAAGCTTGCCATGGTTTCAGAAGAAGGGGTGATGTGTCAAGTTCCTTCCCCTTAAAGGGTTTGGATTTGTGCTTTGTAAGAGCCTTTCCAGTTCTAATGACCCTGGAGCAACCTCGGCATATGGATGGGGCCCCAGATGCATCTTAGGAGGCCAACAGAAAACCAGTCAGCAGCCGCTATAGGGCAGATAGCAAGGAAAATCCCCAGAAAATAATCCACATTTGGATCATGGAAAGATGAGTGATGGTGGATTTCTTGTTCCCTTGAGCAAGCACAGAGGGTGGGATATGGACACTAACATGGCACCTGGCTGCTTGCTCTGGTCACTAACCACAACAGTGAATCAGGGCTTCCTACTAGGTAATAACATGATTCTGTACGAGACAGGGATGTCACACAGAAGTCATTCTAATGATGGGCATTTGGATTCTCCCCCATTTTCACTCTTCTAATAACCCTGAGATGAACATCTTTGTATTTAAGTCTTTGCCTACATTCTTGTTTCTTTAATCAGGCAAGACCCCCTGAAGTGGAATCACTGTGTTAAGGGTATGAACATCTTGAAGGCTCTTTGAACACACTTCTTTGTTTCGGTTTTAGAGTCAAGGCACTGAAGTGCAGGGTCGATAAATGATTTCCCAGAAAGCGCCCAGCAGGAGCCTTAGGATGTTTCCTCTCACCCTCTTACTGTCTCCGTGGGGGTGGGGTAGAGAATGCCTTGGGCTCCAGGCTGCACGCCAAGGTCACTCTCCATCCTTCAAAATGACTAGAAAACTCCAGTGTGAAGAAAGTTCCAGCTCCATGTGCTACCAGTCCAAACTCACCCTCCTTGAGGCCATCAACTCTCCCGGGCATTCCTTACCAGCCTTACCCTACTGTCAGAAGCCCTGACTCCCTGGCTGTCCCATAAGGACCAGTCCCCTGGCACACTTCAGAGCATAGAGCCGACTCCCAATACCTGCTTGCTACCTGGAATCTGATAAGGAGATGGCCTAACAGGGGCTGGAGGTGGAGAGACACTCAGCCTGGGGAGAAGACTGAATTAGCCTGGGTCTACACACCCATAGAAGCACCCCAGTGCAGAGGATGAAGGTGTACTGTGCCCACTAAATACCAGAAAGAGAAGGAATTGTCCTAAAACAAAGTGAGGGCTTCAGGTTAGACAGAAGGATGGAGCCGGGTGCCTGAGGCTATGGAGTTCAAGGATGGTGACTGTTAAGTTAGCCCGTTCCATAAAAGAGGGGTGCAGTTTGTTTTTAATCCCAGAAAGCATTTGCTGTCATGTACCTCAGTTTTCCTTGGCTCATTGTGGCCTGAAGAGTGGCCATTGGCTAGGAGCGATCCCAGGACACCGTCTCAGTGGATCTCCGACTGGAAGCTGGGAGCCACTTGAATTCTCAGCATCCCCTTCACCTAGCTTCCCCCAGAACCAGCAGCCACCCTATCTCCAGCTTATCCCATAGGCCTGTAGGATGTGGGCAAATGCATCCCCAGGAAGTAAGACCCAGAACTGGAATATACTTTCTGGACATGCGGATGTGGTCTATAGCTTCCACATCCTCCTCAACTGCTCTTTCTTTCCCAAATGCGGGAGTAAGAAGCAGCCAAAATAAATTCCTATTAGTATGCATATGTATTCCCAAATTCCTAACGGAATGACTAACACCACCTACAGCCATTAGTTGTAGATGTTTAGAGTTTGTTTTCTAAATCCAGTTTACTTTTCGTCACCCAACCCTCTGTTTACCTCTTTCCCTCCCCCAAGCCCTATGGGCAACCATCTCAGCTTCTTGCCCCGGTGCCAGGTCTGCCTGCCAGTGAGTTCCTGATGCACCAAAGATCAGACCATCCTGGGTCCTCATGATCCATCACTAGAGAAGACTTTACTGAGCATCTTCTATGTAGCACCTAGTGCTTTGCTGAATACTATAGAGGAGACGATAAGGAAGGAGAAGGCAGAGAGAAAAGACTTGCACTGACACTAGCACCACAGCTTTCAGTCTATAAAGAGCATCCTCAAATGCTCCCTCATTGGTTTGGCACAATAATCACATGTCAGATCATTGTCCCCATTTAATAAAGACACTGAATCCTGAATAGGTAACATGCCAGCTCTTGGAGCTGTGGACTGATGGCCCTGGATTTCAAACCAAGTCATCTGACCCCACATCCCAGGGTCCTTTCTGTGTACGGAGCAGCCTCTCCAATCCCTGCCTTGATGCTACTAGCTGGCCAAGCACCTGATGCAGCCTGGAGTGCAGTAAACATGAGGCAAAGAGAAGGCCAAGGTGACCAGGGCTGGCTTCATAGAAGCTTTCCAGCCCAAGAGACACACACTGACCGATGCACAGTTAGAACATTCTGGATTTAGGGTGGTATGGTAGAAAAAGCACCAGAAGAACAGTAGGGGCTCCAGATCCTGGTTTCTTAATGTGACCTTAGGCAACTGTCACTCTCCCTGGACTTCTGTTTCTTCATTCTAAAACGAGGCAGTCAGGGCTAAATGATCTCTAAGATCCAATTAGAAGCAATAAAGAAAACAGCCATTCAGAACTGCAGACAACACATGTCATTGTTTCTTGGTGTTCTGTCTCCTACCAAGGAATTCCCAAATCTTAAGGGTGGGGTGGCAGCAGAAAACACTGTGGGCCCACATGAGTGCCTAGGCAAATCTGAAAAGGATCATGACTCCTTGCTCTGCCCAGACACTGGCCACAGCCCAGGCAAATGTCCCAGGGCTTCTCCAGGCCACCCGGAACCCCCACCCCACTCCCTGATAATAATAGTACTAGGACTGTGTACAAGCCACTCTTTCTGCCATGGGTGAGAATTAGTTTATTTAATTATTGTAAAGACCCAACAAGGCAGGTCATGTTGTTATCCCCATTTTATAGGTATAAAAACCAAGATACAGAATGGTGAAGCAACTTGCTAGGTCAGAGAGCTGGCAGGTGGCAGAGCCACAGTTCTTACCCTAGCACCTGTGCTAGAACCGACTGGTTGGGAGGTCAATTTGTTTAAGAATTAATAGAAGAAAAATCAGCATCTCCACCCCAAGTGGTCAGAACACGTCCTCCTTCTTTCTTACCAGCTCTGGCTCCCTTCCTTTGCCTCTCCCTGCCTCCTTTATGCATTGTTTGGAACATAGAGTCATAAGTGTGTGGTTTGTTTTATAATCCAGTCAACTGTGGAAGCACAGCCATCGTCATTTATGTCCCTGCCTCGGCATCGTTCACCCACGAGATTTATCGCAGGAGGAATTGACTGACTACAAGACTCTTTCCATTCCTTAATCAAGTCCGTGGCTTCTCTTTCAAAGGGACTTGGAGAATGGAGCAGGAGCCAACCCATGCCTGGTCCTGAGCAGGACAATAATTCAATTTAATCTAATAAAACTGCCTTTGTGGTTCCACGTGAAAAGTACAGAGAAGGATTAAGGGAAAAATGGGCTGTGGCCCAACCCTACTCACTGGTAGGGCTGGCCAGCCATGTCTCCAAATGACTGTAGTCAAAGAGAAAAAGTAAAAATGGAAATATTGGGGGAAGTTCTGTATTTCCAGTAGAGAAATCAGAATAGAGAAGTCAGACAAGACTTCAAGAAGGGGATGACAGGTGAATGACACTTGAAGGGTGGGCAGCACCTGGGTAAAGAAAGAGGTGATAGAGACCAGCATTGCAGGTGGTAAAGAGGGCTGGGGGCCAGGCAGAGAAGTTGGTTTTGGGGCGATGCAGAGTTTCTGGTGTGACCCAGTCACAGGGCATAAGAAGGCAGGATGGTTAGGAATGTTGGTTCTGGATATGGACTCTCTGGGTTTAAATTCAAGGACCCCACTTGCAAAGGGAAGTTACTTTAGGCAAGTTACAAAACCTCTCTGTGCCTTCATTTCTTATCAGTAAAGTGGGAATAATAATAGTGACTATGTCATGGGGAGATGAGAAGATTCAGTGACCTAAATGACTTTAGGAGTGTGGCACAGTTAATATTCAATTAACTGTGTAGTTATTGTTTTACTATTATTCTTATTAATGGATAGGCTGGGAATTAAGGGTGCAGTAGGTTGGCATTTCCCTGCTCACAAAGGTAATGTTTCCAGGTTCATTTCCGCAGATAACTCAGAAACAGTGCAGGTTTTGAACAGATCAGGGTAGAGATTTGATGATGAACTGTTGAGAGATGGGACCGAAGGAAAGGAATACAGTTGCTGTGGTGTGTCTAAGTATTCTCCAAAAGCCTACGCGTTAAAGGCTTGTCCCTGGCACATGGTGCTATTGGGAGGTGGTGGACACTTTAAGAGGTGGGGCCTAGTGGAAGGATTTAGGTTATTGGGGGATGTACTCAGCAGGGATATGAGACAATGGTCTCTTCCTCTTCTTTTGGCTCCCCAGTCCTGAGGCAAACCATTTGGCCTCACTCTGCTGCTATGGTGGGCTGCCTTGCCACAGGTCCCAAAGCAACGGTGCCAGATCCTCATGAACTGGAATCTCCAAAACAACAAACCAAGATTAACTTTTTTCTCTATAAGATGATTGTTGCAGGTATTATATAGAGAGAAAGCTAAGTAACACCGCAGCTCTAAATCTATTAGGAGAGTCCTAGTAAGGGGGAAGAGGAGGTCAAAGGCTGTGGCATTAACAATGGAGAGGGATGAGAGAGAGAGAGAGAGAGAGAGAGAGAGAGAGAGAGAGAGAGAGAGAGAGAGAGAGAGAGAGAAACAGAGGGAACTCAGAGGCGACCAGAGGTGGAGTCGGAACACAAAGGGGGGCTTGGGTGGTGGTACTGAAAAATTTCTGAATTTTGATCACTCACATGTCTGAGTCTGAGGCTGAGGAGGGGGCAGTCAAAACCCATTTCAGAACATGAAGTTCACCACTGGCACGATGGTTGGTGTCCTTAGGAGGGACAGTGGGACGAGAGGTAGGAAGCAAATCCCACATTTGACATGTGGAGCCTGAGCGCTTGCGGATGCCCAGGTCCTCTTGTCCAAGATGTAATTTGATAAAGGGTGTGGAAGAGATGATGGGGGTAGACTAAAAGTGAAGGTTATAGGAATGGAGGAAATTCCCAGCACAGGAAGGGTAGGGTGACGGGAAGCTGGGGGTTCGGACCCTATACTTACTTTATTTCATGTACCATCTTCCTCGAGCCCTTGTACACATATTATCTGGCCCATTTATGTTAAGGAGATATGGCTCGACAAGGTTCCAGTCACCCTTTTACGTAGAGAAGCCAGGAGACAGACAAGCCCACCAAGAAATCAAGGCGGAAGAGGGGGCTTAGAACTTTGTTTCCAAATATTCCATGCCAGGACTGACATAGAAAATGATATTTTCATGACACACGAAGGGTAAATAGATTGTTCTTCACCACAAGTGATTGGTCAGACTTGCCTGATTTCACGCAGCGGCACTGAGTACGGAAGGAACTGTCGTCACAGCACAGTGATAAACAGGTGATGTTGAATGTATTTAACAATGGCATAACCTGGACCCCAACCAGTAAGATCAGAAGCCCTTGACCAACCCCAAACATCTTTCTGTCTCATTATTCCACGAGGAGGAGGTCCATCTTGTGGTTCTAGAACAGGAGCTTGGGCGGCTAGGCAGTGGAGGGGACCACAAAGGGGGCTTGGGGGGCGGTCCTGAAGAATTTCCAAATTTTGATCACTCACATGTCTCAATGACATGTCCTGGCCCAGACTGTGACAGATCTGCAGCACGCTTGTGAGCCACAGCACACCAGCTGGACGTCCGGCTCGGAACTGGGTTAAATAACCTACTCGACTTGGCAGAGGAGGAGGTCTGGGGGAGGCGGTAGCTGATAAAGCAGAGCTGTCAGGTTTGGTAATTTGGAGGTCATCAGTGGCCTTTAAGAGAGCAATTTCTGCAGTGTTACGGGTGTGGGAACCAGATTGCTAGTGGTTGGAACCGAGTGGGAGGTGAGGAAGTAGAGGCGGTGAGTGGATAATACTTTTTTGAGAAGTTTAGCTGAGAAAGAAGGGTGGAAGGTGGGACGGCAGCGCAGGAGAAATTGGAGTGAAGGAAAGGGGGGTGGGAAACACTTGGTAGTGAGCCAAAGCCAAGCAGCCACGGGAGAAAGCAAGCAGGAGAGATCGTCCAGGGGGAGGGCAGGAAGGGAACCCTAGAAAGAAGAAGGGCTCCCTCTTTCTCAGACACCAGCAGACATGGACAAAGGGCAAGGAGACCACACTGATGTTTTTGAGGTAGAGGGAAGTGAGATACAGGCTGGATTGGATCTTTTTCGGTGGGAGACAGGGATAGAGGAAGAATTTGAGGGGAGCAGAAGGTTGAGCAGCCCTAGGGGATGAGGGTGGCCCTCCATCAGAAGGCCAACACAGATACTCCAGGCAGAAGGGTGGCCTCGGGCTCACACGGCATTATTGTGGAACTCAGCAAGTGCCAAGGGATTTGTCCTGCTGTTTGCCAACCTGGGGACAGCAGAAAGAACCAACTGTGTGTGCTTGAGGATTTGGGGACAGTCAGGAGAGAGTGAGGCTGTATGGAGCATGAGTGACCCTACTGGTGAACTCTACTTGTGGGTAGAGTTTGATAACTCAATGCATGTCTACGATGTGTAATGATCAAATCTGGGTAATTAGCATATACATCTCCTTGACCCTCATCATTTCTTCATGTGAGTGCACTTTGAAGTCTTCTTTGCTAGTTCTTTATGAAATAGGTAATAAGCCATCGTAAACTAGAGTTAGTCATCCTGCTGTGCTGTAGGACAGGGGAATTTGTCCCTCCTGTCTCACGGGTCTTTGAGGCCTTCTAATATGACATGAGAAGGCATGAAGAAGGTGACAGTCATTTCCTGCTTTTGGTAGCTGCAGCATCAGGGTTGTGAGCTCCTAGGGTTCTGCCCAGCGTCCACATGCCTGCGTCAGGGAGTGCAGGGTCCTGGCCTGTGGGTCACAACACTTTCCCATTGTTCTTTCTCTTCCATGGACTCTAGGTGTTGGTGTAATAGTGCCCTTTGTGATTCTCAAAATCCAAACATCAACTTTGATCTACGTGCCCTGAATTAAATTCTCCTCTGTCTGAAACACCTAGGGTGATTTCTGTTTTCTAGATGAGACCGTTTTATCTGATGAAAGTCCAGGATGTGACCAGGCATCTGGATGGCTGAAGTGGGGGTGGACCTGGGGGTCTAGGAGCTGGGGCACTGAGGCCAAGTGACCAAGATGGAGAAAGGTCGCAGCTTCTGAGTGTGAATCTATGGTGGAGGCCAGAGAGGAAATCTCACACCTCGCCCAGGGTCTGGACTCTCTTGGGCTATTTCCCAAACGTCCCAGTTTTTACTAAACCACAGCATCTTTCTTGTCCTACACCCTACTACGTTATCCTCCTCTGTACCCTTACTGGTTCCAGTGACTGTAATCAAATTGTGGTAGGTTTCTCACTCATTTCCCTGTCCTTCCTTTCTTTTATAGTTTTCCTTCCTCCCTAGATCCCTAGAAACAGATGTTGGCCTCTATTTTTTTAAAGTCCAATTCCTTTCTTTATTTCTTTTTTGGGGGAGTGGGTGGGAACTGGGAATTGAACTCAGGGGCACTTGACCACGGAGCCACATTCCCCAGCCCTATTTTGTATTTTATTTAGAGACAGGGTCTCACTGAGTTGCTTGGTGTCTTGCTTTTGCTCAGGCTGGCTTTGAACTAGTGATCCTCCTGCCTCAGCCTCCCAAGCCACTGGGAGTACAGGTGTGTGCCACCGAGCCCGGCCATCCTATTCCTTCTTACAAGAGTTTCTTGTTCTAGAGCTCATGGGTAATTCTACGGGGAGCTCTGACCCACCTGGAAGCTTACAGGCAATCTCACATGTATGTGCATTTGTGTGTTTCTTCCTACATATCACACTTTGTTCTCTTTGTCTTGGGAGTCGTTCAGGGGAGAGGAAAAGAAATTCACTGATAATACCTGGGAAATTTATTTTTCTCAAGGTCTCCAACTTTTTCTGTGATCTCAAAGATGTCACTTTTTTTTTTTTTTAATAAAGATGTCACTTTTGCTCCCTGGATCTCAGTTTCTTCAACTGTACAATGGAAACAGTGTTTCGTACCTTTTAGGATTGTCATGGGATTAGACACAGTATAAAAACAGCAGAGCAGCCTGCCACAGTTGACTTTTAATTAATGTTAGCTATGGGCATTGGGCTAGTTGTAGTTCCTCCAGACCCAGGCCTTTAGAAAGGAGTATGAGTATACCATATTTTATTTGGGAGGTGACCTAGAGCATGTCAGCAGGGAAATAGAAAGTCAAACGTAAAACCAAAAGTAAAAGACTCCAATAAAGTATGTGTTACCAAGCAAGTATTGTCAGGTGGAACTCATTCCCAGCAGGGATGCCTGGGATGCAGGGTGGAGCACACCCGAGAGTTGTCCACTAAAGGGCAAGGAACTGCAGTATTTATCCATTGACTTGCCATGTGTCA
Source organism: Ictidomys tridecemlineatus (assembly GCF_052094955.1). NCBI lineage: Eukaryota > Metazoa > Chordata > Mammalia > Rodentia > Sciuridae > Ictidomys > Ictidomys tridecemlineatus. The sequence continues at coordinate 110,645,560 of NC_135484.1, read as the reverse complement.
TTGGCTAAAGACTTCCAGGAACATTAACTCTCCAACACACCTGGCTTCCTTGACCAGGAAATAATCCTCAGGCCTAGGTCTCAGGTGCTCACAGTCGTGACTTGGTTGGATAACAGTGAGCGTTTAAGAGATGGCAGGAGGGCCATGGCTGTGACTGCTGCAGGGGCTAATCTGAAGCCTTCCCTGTTCTCTCAACCAGCTTTGATAGATTTCCTGCTCTATGCCCCATTAGCCATTAGCTTGTCTTTTTGTTGTTGCTCTGTGCTAGTCTAGCAGTACGTATTGTGGGCATGCAATCTGTCTTTCCAAGAAGACTGGAAGCTTCCTGAAGGCAGGGGGTGGATTCTCACCCAGTTCTCTGATGCCAGAATATGACATAATGGCTGGTACCCAATGTGAATATCTGATACACATGTATAATGAGTTGATAGTCCTTAGAGTGACAGTTTGGGATGAATCTGATGACCCCACTCTGCCAGAGGGGTGACACTATTACTCATTCCGCACACGTGGTGGGAGATTTATGTCCCTTCCTGTTTCAGTGGCAGGTGCCTTTATCACAAAGGGTGTATGATTCCTGAATCACTTGCCAAGGGATTCATGTCTCAATATTATAATCTCTAAAGAGATGATATTAGAAATTCAATTTTAAAAAGGAACTGTTTAGGGTGTCAGCACGTTATGATAATTATCTGGGAGGATTTCTCCCTCCTGTTTCTTCTTGAATTGCACTAGTAAGCTCTTTTTCACCTCAATACAAAGAATGGGAAGAATATGGAGTATTTATGTGTGGGTCCCCCACCCCCACCCACATCCTCCATCTCCCATCCCCATCTTGCCAACACATGGGGAGCGTACTCTGCTCCCCGGAGCACACGCCTGAATAAGCCTGATTGCTTTCCTGTATTTCTTTATAAAACTTTAAATATTCATCGTGCCATCAAATTAAATGGGATTCTTCGGCTGTCATTCTTTTCAACACACTGAGTTCTTTTCTCTGGTACCTGTCCTTCCACGATTTGAAGCCTCTGGAGACTGGGCATTTATCTAACATTATTCCCTATCAGCTTGGCTCCCAATCAAGAGAGAGGGATGCTAATGAAAACAAGAGAGTGGGCGGGGCTTGTTGCTGAGACTGGGAAATCAGTGGGGAGAGTTGGGGGAGGAAGCAGAGAAAAACCAAGTGATTCTCCTAGCTCAGAGGCGCAGATTTGAGGATGAAAGGCCAGATGGGAGAAGACAAGACAGAGGAGGTCAAGGGTGAAATGGAAACCACCCAGTAGGTCTATCTCAGTCTTCCTCCTTCCTTTTTCACCAAGTTCAAGGGCAGAAAAAAAAATAACCTGCCCTTCAAGATTTCAATATTCTTGGGCCAGGAACAGGGCGCTGAATTAGATGACATGCTGAAGGCCTTTCTAAGCCCCTCAAGTCATTAAATTTCTTTGTCCGGCAGCAATAGAAGCTTAACAACGAGGAAAACCCCAATGGGAACCTCTAGGAGAAATTGGGAGGGGGGGTGCGGAGATTGTGAATATGCAGATCTGGCTGAATATTATATAGCATTGCGTTAAATTTCAATGCATTACATTATATTTTAATCTACTTCCTCTGCCTGTGCGGTCCCTTAGCAAGGGAATCCATCAGCGAGCAGCGGACTAACTGCCAGGGAAGGGGTCACCATCTCAGCACCATAGTAATTTATAATCAGCCTGAAGTTGGATAATGCGTGATAGGGATAAGCCCGCGCGGCAGGGGGAAGGCGGGATCCGAGTGCCGCAGGGGGCAGGGGGCGGGGCGGGGGCCACTGCAGGCGGGCACTGCAGCAGTCCACCCCGCGGGCCGCCCACTGTCGCGGAACTCACCGCAGTGCGGGACTTGGGAGTTCACCCAGCTTCAGGCCGGCGTGCTCCAGGAGCACGTGGTGCTGGACTGCGCACCGCGCTCTGGGAAGCCTTGGGGCGTCGCTGGGGAATAACTTCGTCTGAACCACCAAGATTGTGCAGGAGTTGCAGAGAACCTAGCTGACATCTTCCCGGCGGGAGTACCAGCTTGTAGTACGGTCCTGGGTAAGGCCCTTCTCTCCAGGTCTCAACCTTTTAGATTTGCAAGCGACGATTTATTCCAGATGCTCCCAAAGGACTTTCCGATCCTAAGAATCAGTTGCTTGTAAATGCGTTAGATTCCTGTAGATTCTCAAACCTGATCATCAGTATCATTGCGGAGGAAAATAAAATGTATATTCCCAGGTATAATTATGGACTTTTGATAGGACTGGGATGGGACTTGGAGAAGGTATAATTTTAGCTTCCATGCTTTTTGGCTCTTCTGCACCAGTCAGAGAAGAGGAGTTTGGAAAATACTGCATTGGAACACCTCTCTGTCTTGATGTTTTGGGCTCTCTACCAAGACTTCCCTGTCCTCACACCCCCTCACCCTCGCATCTGCTCAACACCCCCGCCCGAACATCCCTGTGCACCGATGACTTTTTTTTTTCCCCATAAACTTTTTAAAGAGCTCCTTACATTTCAGGTTGGCCTTCAAGTTTTCTCAAAGATAAACAATATATAAGACCAGACAGCTGCTCTCACAGAGGATCTAGTCTTACAGGGAAGATGGACAGGCAGATGGCTGGTTGCATGTGATACACTGGTAAGTGCCCCAAGAAGCAGCTGAGTACCTTGCAAACAGGGTCCAGTAGGCTTCTGCTATGTGCTTACACAGTAGGGCAGATGCTTGTACCCCACTCCCACCCCGTGGCTGCATGGCTTTCTTACGCAATTTCCTTGATGTCACAGACAGCTCTCCATCTGTGTGGTGTGGAGCACACTGCCAAGGACAACACTCGTCACCCTTCTCATTCATCATGGACCCTCAGGGGACACCTCCATCTATTATTCTGTGTCATAAATCTTCCTTGTAACCCCTCTTTCCTTCTCCGGTTGCTTTTCCCCAAGATTTTCCCTCTCCCCACTTGTCCCCATCTTTTCAGTTTATGAGTCCCCTCCAAACAAAGAAGCTTTCCCTAACTCCACTCCTTGTCCCCAACTTCAGATGCCATCTGTGATGAGGGTGGTGAGCAGCAGCTGCCAGAGAGAGGAGTCCTTGAAGAGATGGAGCTGGATTCCTTGCAGCATTTGTACGGAGAGTGGGCCGAGGTTTGACTCCCAGAGAATCACACCGGGGCTAGCGTGGTGCTGAGGTGGTAGGATCAGCAAAGCAGGCCCTGGGTGAGGAGCAACCTCCCTCCAGTAATGCAACCCCAGACTGGCTCGGCACTGACCTCTCGCCCAGCCCAGAGGTCTACACACCAGACGCCTTCATTCCTTTGTAAATACCGAGTCTTTCCATCCTCTTCCCTTACTGCTTTATTTTGCTCTCTCTTCTTTACCAACCCACCCCATGGTACCCCACTGCTGCTCTGCTCTTCTCTGTTTTCATGGAATGGATGCTTTGGACATTGGTTCCCAATATTGTACACCTTACAATCACGTCCATTTCTGAATCTCCAAACCCTTCCTTTCATCCAAGAAATTGTCCTGATGGAAAACATCTATGTTTTTCTGTGCCAACCCCTAATTTCTCAGGGTCCATTGGGATTCATGCATGTGACTTGAAGGCAGAGGGATAACCTCTCCCTCCCTTGACAATTATTTTTTCTACTAATCAAGGTGAGTGTGTTACTCTTCTGAATGAATCTGATTACCAAGTCATGCCAGTTTTTGCCAAGGAATATATATATATATATATATAAATAAATATAAATTATTCCTAATATATATTTATAAATTATTCCTAATATATATATAAATTATTCCTAATATATATATATATAAATTATTCCTAATATATATATATATATATATTCATATATTCCTACTTCCACCATGTAAGGTTGAAATGAATATTTCTTATATTGCTCCTACTTCATCTCTAAGTGAAATTCATGATGTGAGTACCACACACCACACACACCATCAGGGTCCCCCTCCCCCAATTTTTGCCCTGGATCATAACTCACATTTGGCTTTCCTTCTGGGACTGTCCTGGAACATTCTTCTTAACTTTGGTGGTTCTCTGTCCTGGAGTCCGGGTCCTGTTCCCATTAACAGCTAATCTAGTTTGACATCAGATCCTCCAAACAAGAGGTCTCACCTTCACCCAAGAGAGTCCTACCATAGAGCTCAGTGTGCCCCTGCTATAAAGCCCTCCCCATCATGCTCACCATTCACAAGATTGACAAGCTGACTCAAACCCAGTTCCAGTTCCCTAATCCCCTTTCTATGCTATAACACAGACTACTAGACAATTTACTAGAGGAATCGAAGGTATCTCCAGTAGTGAACCCAGCCCCAGCCCCTCTTCCTACTTTGACCACTTGCCCACTACATTTAATTATAAATGACAACTCTTCAAGGTGGTAGCCACTAGTATTCCCTCTTTGAAAGCATGAAGTTGAAATGCACAGAGGTTGAAAACCTTGCCCATAGTAACTATGGGGCCTGACACTATCAGGAAGACTCTGCCTTCTTAATTCAGGAAAGACTTTCAGAATGTGAAGGGAAGGCTCAGATGTTCATAGCAAAAGGGCTCTTTTCCTGTGAGCCCTTCCCAGATGAATGATTCTTTTTACCCTTTATTTGCACAAAGGAAACCATAGAATTTTGAGGGTGTTAAATATGCATGGTGGATTCTATCAGGGCCCTGCTCATATCCCCTTACCACTCACTGGTTCTGCGCCTGCTGAGAATCTCTTATTGCAAGCACCTGCATCTCCCTGCCTGAGGGTTCCTCTGGCAGTAATGGCACACTCGGCCCTCATACCAAAAAGGCTGTCAGTGCTAGAGAGTTAACACCCAGAGAGAAATTTCCCACCAAGGATGAATGGGAGACTGATGATTAATGACCTCATCATTCTGCAAGTGGGATAATTCTGAAACACATGTCCCAGAAATTCTCATTGTATACCAATTGTTCACAGTGACAAACTGGTCATCTTCAGACCTACGTTGGCTTCTTTCCCGGCTCCCCTATTGGTCTCTCTCTTAGTCTAGCTCCTGTTTCCTTCTGGGATGCCCTCATACAACCCTAGGCAGACACATATCACTGGAATGAACCACTAGGAGTTGGTAGAGCTGGTTGGAGAGCAGAGTAAAGAGGATAGGGAGAGAGCAAGTGCGTGGAGGAAAACCCACGGTCCAGAAATCTCATTATGATTCCTCCCTCTGCTTTGACTCTCGGCAATTTCACACCACTCTGCCTATCCGGCCAGCAACGGGCAGTAGGGCTGTGCAGTCTTGACCCAGGTTAATTGCACAGTTCTCCTGAGACTTTGGGTCTAGAGAGGTTAAAACAAGGTTTGCATCCCTGTCTGGAAAGGCAGCCCTTCTGCCTGGTGCCACTGAGCGCTGGCCTTGGTCCTGAACGGGAGTGGTGCTAGCATGTGGTCTAGTTGAGGCTGAGCTAGACCAAGCTGTTGGAGCTCAGAGACCCAGAACCTCAACAGAGCTGGGCAAAAGCTTTGGACTTACTTATCTCATCCCCTTCATGGTAAAGGTGGTGGGGTGGGAGGCCCAGAGGGTGAATGGGATTGCTCAGTGGATGTGATTATATCTGCCATTTAAGATCAAAATATAACTTGGCTTTGATTACCTGTGGCAATGAAAACAGAGGAGGAAGTTCATAGAATTCCAAAGAGCATGTAATGCAGAATAATTTCTATTTTGAGTGTAGATTAAATTTGAAGCCAGTTAGGGGGAGGAAGATGTTTGCAGGTGTACCTTTGTAATCATGTTGAGTCCTGTTAAAGGAGGCAAGAGAGAGGAAAATGGAGGAAGGAGGGAGAGATGCTAGGGAGTAGCCAGCATAGAATTAAGGATGTCCTGTGGACGATATTCATGGAGTAAACGGAAAGCTACTCTACCCACCCAACACACGCATCCCCTGCACTCAGTCTTCACAGCGTTCCCCCACTCTCTCCCTCCTTGTTTCTTTTCCCTCTCTATTTGTTTACTCCTCTCTTCTCTGACCCCTGCTCCATGGTTTTTGTGATCTAGCTCTCGGATCCTTCTATTCACCACCTCCTTACACAGCTGCCCGCATCCTCAACTCCTTGCTGGTCTGCCATATGCAATTGAAAAGCCTCCATCCTTGAGTTCATTCAGCTCTCTCCCCAGGTACCTCTGCTGCCAAGCCCTCAAGAGGCAAGTCACATACTGAACCTGAACCCGAGTTTGGATCTCACACCTCATCTGACTTCTTGTCACCTCTTGGGACTAAGACTTGGAAAATCTCTTTTTTCTCACTCTCATAGGGATCCTGTTGAATTTCTTCAACTTCTCTGATGGCCATGACCCTCGCCCAGCTTCCTCTTGGTAGGCGATCGGGCTTCTCTGATAACCACAAAGAATCAGGCTACAAGGCATGGGCTTCCCCAGCCTCATTAAAAATCAATCCCTTCTTTCTTTCCTTTTTTTTTTTTTTTGCATAAAGAAGGGAGTCTCCCCTTTTCTGCCCAATCATAATCCCTCTATTCATTATGGGGAGTTTTGATCCTCCTATCTTTAGGAGAAATTTGTTTCACCAAGCCACCCTCTTCTCCATCAGCCTCCTTCCTGCAGCACAGAAGCAGGTTTAGGTGTCCGCCATTCCGGGGAAGCATCTCCTCTCTCTTCTTCCATTAAAGGTCATGTTTTCTAAAAGAGTGCAGAGTGTCTTACATCCTCTTCTCGTGTCCTCTCCCCCATTCATTCCTCAACTCATTGCATTATGGACTCCAGTCCAATCCTTCCACTGAAGCCTCCATGCTCACGACAGCAGTGAGCTCATAATCTCCACATCCACTGAACACACAGACATGCAGAAACCCAGACGCTCCTTTTCGTTCTTGCTGTATCTTACTACTTCACACTTTGAGTGCTTTAAGAATACATCCTCCATGATTTTTATGACACAATGGTTCTTCTCCGATCTTTTGGACCACACCTTCTCAGCCTCCTGAGCTGTCCTTAAAAAGATGGTGGGCCCTGTTCTCACTCCATGCACTTATTTGCTACCAAATGTGTGTCTCAGCTCAGCATACACTGTGAACCAAGCAGGGCCATGTGAAGATCCCCGCTGGGTGTCCATGAGCATCTCAGTCGCATCCTGTCCTCCACAAATGTCATCACTTTTCCCCCAACTGGCTTTCTGCTTTCATTTTCCATAGCTAAGGAATTAAGCCACCCTAGACCTCACATCTGCTCTCTCCCCACCTTCCTACACCAGCATCTCATTAGTTGTGGATCTGAGGTTGCCTCTATGTCTAGTGACATGACCACCCAACCCCTGACAGAGCTGCACCAGAGCCACACATATCTCTGCTCTTAGTCCAGCTCCCATGTCCTCCTGGGATTCCTTTGTATAAGCCAGACAGACCCAGATCAGTGGGAATGCACCACCAGGAATTGATGGGACAGGTTGAGAAATGGATTAAGAAGGGCATTCTCTGGTTAGGTTTTGTTTGTTTGTTTGTTTCCATTTAGGCTGTTTTATTTGACTACTTATTTTGACTTTTAGGTACTGGTGTGTGTGTGTGTGTGTGTGTGTGTGTGTGTGTGTGTGTGTGTGTGATTTCTAGTAAAATGCAATTCTAAACAGGAAGTGTAAGTTAATGTTAGTCATTTTTGCTTTAGTGTGAATTAGTTTCCTTATAAAAGAATATGACAGGGGATATAGGAAGAAAGGCTGAATACCTTAGGTGGTAGCTAAATGAAGACCAAGGAACACTCCCAGGCACAGAACCAGGAGGCAGGAACATTTGAGTCAAACTCTGCCAACCTCCCAACTTCCCCCCAGCCTTGGTGTTCAGTATTCACTAGTTTCAAATTACAGAAAGCTGGTTATTGCTTCACATCTATCTCAAGGCTGACCTATCTGTGCGGTGTTCACGGTGACCGCTCCTCTTGGGAAGATTTGAAGATTTAAAATAGAGTTATCTGATCTATAAACATAAGCTACATTCTCTCTCTGTCTCTCTCTCTCTTTCTGTTTCTCTCTCCCTCCCTCCCTCTCTCTTTCTCTCTCCCTTTTGCTTTATGGCTTGCTTTCACTTAGCTAGAATGTAATTAAATTTGAATTGTGGCCAAAACCGATTTGTGAGACAAGCATTTGGTTAGTGATACAGAGCCAACCAGGTGAAAAAAAGCTCAGCAAAACTTCAAAAGGGCCAATGATCACATTGTGATTGAAATTCAGTCCCTCTCTTCTCATCCCTTCTCCTATTAAGTTGGACAAGAGCTGGAATTCCTCTTGGGACCTGGCTCATCGTCTTTCGCAGATGGGTCCAGGCGTGTATGTACACACAGCAGAAAGGGGCGGGGCCCAGCCTCCCCCGACGAGCGGTTGAGACCTCTAATTTGATGGACAGATTTCAAGAGATCAGAATGGGCCTAGAGTTAGCAGAAGAGGGTTGGGGTAGAGACAATGTTGGGAAAAGATAGAGGAGCAGGAATGAATGGGGTCAGATGGTTGGGGCATCAAATTCCAGAATCTAAGAGTAGAGGGAGAAAAATCAGATTAAGACTCAGAGAAAAGGTCTTGGGGGATCACTCACCAAGGAATTCTTAAAGTTGGAAGGGACCTCACGTGGTGTCTCTTCTAGCATCCTTTCCCGTTTTGCTGATGTGGAAACAGAGGCCAGGAAGGGAGTGGACTCACCCCGGGGTCACCTAGTGATTTTCAATCAGTCATCAGCAAATAGTGACTTGGTATGCCTGATTCACTGGGAGCGCTCCAGGGAAGTGACACCTGGGTGACAACGAACACATCCTCCCAGTGGCCTTCACCTTTCACTTCCTGTGATCAGAAACACACCTGCAGTAGGTGAGCTGTGACTCTGGTTCTTCCTTTCCCAGCTCTTCCCAGGACCACTCTTCCCAGGAGCTGTGGATGGGCAGGAGTGTGTGGTGAATGTGTGTGTGTGGTGTGTGTGCACACCCATGCACACAGGCTGGGTAAGCAGGAACCCACTGGCCATCTCTCATTACCTTCCAATGCCAGAGAGAAAGGATCTGTAGGGTGTTGGCTCTTTGGGGTTCTTGGTGTGGCCAGCTCTTCGTGATGGCCCACTGTGTCAGGTCAATGCCCTGCTTCCCACCAATGGGCTTCTTTAGGTCCTGGTACCTCCCTCAGATCCCTGACATTCCCAATTGACACAGAGGTTTCCTATATTCCTTTGTTGGATGGATACATGAATGAATGGATGGATAGAAGGATGGATGGAAGGAAGGATGGAAGATGGATGGAAAGAAGAAAGGAAGGAAGGAAGGAAGGAAGAGGGAGGGATGGATAAACAATGGGCAAATGGATGAAGACACTGAAGTTCAGAGAGGTTCAATAACCTACCCAAGCTCACAGAAATAGTTTCGGACAGAGTTGAGCCTTCCATCCCCGTGTTCCACACGTCCTTCCAAGAGCTGAGAGGAGACCTTGAAAGGTGACCGCAGACACGGGGATGGACCAGCTTCTTGGTGAAAACCAGCTAAATGTCCTTCCGTGAAGTTCCACGGCACTTAACCAGGAGCATCAGACTGAGAGTCCAAAAACTGGGGCTCTTCTTTGGGTGCTGACGTCGGGTGCTCAAGTCACATCTCCTCTTTGTGTCCCAGCCTCCTTCTTGGTAGAACAGGTCATTTTGACTGGAGAGCGTGAAAGGCTGTGGGGCCCTGATTCTTTAAAACACTGTTAATTCCGATGCCCATGGACACCCAAGTCCCATTAATTCATTTAGTCAACAAATAATAATATCAATAATAAAGATGATAATTATGATTGTTGTATTTTCCAGCTGGATGGGAGATGTTTGGCTGAGAGGCTCTTCCTCCCCGACGCTATTTGGGGAATTCAGAACTAAATATAGCCAGTGACAGGCATTCCAAACACCATCATCTCAAATTAGGAAACACATTTGCACCTCCTATCAACAGTGCGATGGCAGACACTCTGACGACGCTGGCAAAGATGTAGGAAGGCTGTTTCCTCCCATAAAAAAAATATATGTCTGCCTCCTGGAAAAAAAAATGGTGTAGAGATCCCGAGGAAAGAGCTGATAATGGGACCCGCGGGGCAGGGAGCTGTGTGTTAGACCTGACCCCATCCTCAGGAGGTCTGGAGCATGCCATCGCTACCATTTATTGAACACCTACTATGTTCCAGACTCTAAGCAACTTATTAATCACTGAATAATTTCCTTAAGTTCCTTCTGGTCTTCGTGGCAATCTTGAAAAAATCATCTCTCAAGGCCACAAAGCCACGAGTGACAGAAGCCAGCTAAGCCTCTACAGCTGTCTCAACGCCAGTTTTCTGTCTTCCACAATATGGTGCTGGGCTCCTCCTTCTCTCCTTCCTTGAAGGCAAGTGGTGCTTCCCACGTTTCTGACCCTGTGTTAAGTACACAAAGGTAAATAATAGACCGCTCTCGCCCCTAAAGACATCCCAGTCAGTGCTCAACTGACAACAGCAGCTATGATCAAAATACGGTGTGACACAAACAACGATAAAGATTAATATGGGGTCATGTAGGCGTGTAGACAAGGGCCGCAGGAGACCCTTCAGAAGGTTTGAGGTAAGAGACAGCAGCCACAAGCCTTTGACAGGCTCTGGAGGCATGAGATGGCCGTCTAGCAAGAGGAGCAGGACCGGCACCCAATGGAACCCTGGGATTCGGGAGCAGCCGCTGGTGCAGTGGGTACTTTTCCCTCTGCGATACTCGTCTCCATTCCAACACCAAGTGGCACTATTAGAAGAACAGGGAGGAGAACCAATTCAAGGGGCCCCAAATTCAGAACTTCTCTCCTTCCTACTTGGCAAAATGAGGTAAGCACTGGGTCTTCTCCCCGGGAAACTCAAAGCCCAGGTGGAGAAACCCGGGTGGTGACCTGGGTCCAGAAAAACCTGAGCCTGCCCTGCCCCTCCCCGCCCCCCCCACTTGGCTTCCAGGTGACTCCACAGCCCTGGCACGTGAGCTGGACAGTGTCTCCAGGAAACTGAAGCTTTTCCCATTGAAACTGACCATGGCCTGTGGCTCTTGGTGCCTGCCCCGTGGAAGAAGGAACTGGGGAGATGATTGCCAGGGTCTCGCTGTGTGGCATCGATTCCTTCCTCTCTGCCCTCCTCTGCCACCACCATGGTCCTGTGTCCTCCTCCCTGGTCTCCCTGGTGCCTCTTCAGTTCTTCCTCACCCGCAGCCTCCATTGGGTGTTTCCCCTTTGGCCTGGCCCCTGCCCGCCCCTCCCGGCCACCTCCCTCTCTGTGCCTCCGCATCACCCCTCTCTCTCCAGCCTGAGCTTCGCCATGTCAGAAAATAAAAACAAGGCACTTTTTATGTTTTGTTTCTAAGCCCAAAGCCAATAAAACGCTGCTTGCATTTGAGGGAAGAGAAGCGATAACTCAGGCTTAAGGAGAAGCGCAGCTCACATCTGTGGTCCTCCTGGAGTTCTGTGGGGGCTGGTGCCACCCACGTCACAAGGCCAGTCCCAGAGCAACCGCCTGGGGTGTGGACTCAGAAAATAGCTCCCAGGGAACAGAAGCAGCAGGTCCTACCAAGCGGACCGGCTGTCACTTGACTCCGGACATGCCTGTCCCCTTCCCTTGGAGAGGTGAGTCCCACCCCTTGATCAGCAACCTCGTCTCCATCACCCAAGCACAGGAGGCTTCAAAAACCCTGTGTCCCTCAAGGGTAGATTTGGTGACAGGGCCAGGCCAGTCGTTCCTCTATCCCAACCTGGTTGTGACAAGCTGCAGTCAACAGCAATACCCCAGTCAGAGGAGGAGACCAGGTCTTGGCCTCCGGGATTCCCTGAGGATGGCAGATGGACAGACCATCCTCTCACCAGACTTACAGACCATCCTCTCACCAGACTTCTAGTGTGATACAAACAACATCAGCCCCACCCTCGAGGAGTTCCCAAGTGAACAGCTGATACCACTCACCTCGATACCTGCAGAATGCTGGGTCAAAAAGAGAACTAGCTGCACACACCTCTAATCCCAGGGACTCAGGAGGCGGAGGCTGGAGGATCTCCATTTTGAGGCCAGCCTCTGCAATTTAGGGAGACCATATCTCAAAATAAAATGTAAAAAGGGCTGGGGATGTAGCTCAGTGGTGACACAGCCCTGGGTTCAATCCCCAGTACCAAGAGACGGAGTGGGTGGGGAGAGAGTGGGATGGGAGAGAACATGGTCTTTGGAGCTAGAGGTCTTGTTGATTAGAAAGAAATCCCCGCTCCAACCTTAACTGACATCTACATCTGCAAACTGGAGCTTCTTTTCCTAGAAACCCATAAAAGAGCCATGGAAAGCTTTATTAACTGTCACTCCCTTTACCTCCGCGCGGCTGGCAGAAGTCTGGATCTCTTTCCTGTGACTCCTCTTGGCCTCTGCCTCTGTGGCCCTTTCGGTCAGCACCCCCCACTCCCTCCCCCCCCCCCCCCACATACACATTCTTCTGTCAAACTCTGTCTCTCAGATTCTCTCTAGAATAACAATAATGCCACCTATTTACAGTGGGCCAGCTTCAAGCCAGGCACTATAATAGTTGCTTCACAAAATCTCGGTCTCCACCTCCACTGGCTTTAGATCCGTTCTTCTTCTTGGGAAGTCCTGGGTTGATTGCCCCTGGGGACTTGCTCTTCGCTGCCCTCCTCCGGCTCAGCTCAGGGTGGCTGCTTGGGCTCCATTCCTGGGGTCTCAGCTGAGTGAACACCTAAAACCAAATGTCACGATTTGTAAACCTGCCCAGAGCCATCAGCGTGCACAGTTGTTGTGAGCCTCTATCCAGCTTAGCATCCCACCCCCGAGGCCCAAGTTCCCTTTGATTAGTTCATTTCTTGATCCTTCTATTATGAAGGTTCAAATCCATTTTCCAGATGGTGCTGCTGGCACAGGGAAAGCCTGGGCTGCTTATTCAAGGTCACCCATGGCCTCGTACCAGGAAAGATGGTGAATCTGAGGTAGGTACAAGAGGACAGGAGGCCAGGGTCCCCACCTGCCCGGTTGGCAAAGTGGAGGTGTGTGCATCTCAGTGACCAGGCTCTCCACTGCTGCGCCCCCTGTCACCAGGTCCTCCAGTCAAGCCTTGTAGCACCACCCAGGCTACTGTGCAGGGGGTGGGCAGAGCAGAAGCCGGGGAGGCGGGCCTGACACAGGGCTGCCATGACTGTCACACTCCTCCAGGGCCCCTGAGGAGCCATGAGGCTGACTGCCAAGCAATTAGGGCCCAATCTTTGAGGATGGCCAGAATGGAAGCCTCTGTTCTCTGAATGCCTGCCCAGAATACAGAGTGACCCCGGCTTGGAAGGAACAGCTCCTTCTCAGATTCCTCTGCAACAGCAGCGCTGGTAGAGAAGGGTAGGTGCGTCCTCCACCACCCCCTCCTCAGTCTGGGGGACATTCTAGGGTTGGGGAAAGGGGAGGTGCAGCTCCCAACCAGAGACCGAGACAGCTCGAGGCAGCTTTATCAAGGTTCCACTGCTCCTTCTAAAGTGAGCAAATGTCACGCGGAGGATGTCATGGAGCTGGGGGCTTCTGTGGTGCTGGGGCGCTGGAAGATGAGCCTCTCTCCACGTCCGGGGGCGGGGGGTTCCGTATCTAGGCGTCCTTCAATCCCCTCGTTCACTCACAGCCGCCTGGAACAATCCCTCTCCCTGTGTTGGTTTTCACCTGCCCTTGTCCTTCTTAACTGGTCTAGGTGCTCGCGTTTCCAGGAAGCCTGCCTGGAGGGGGAGCTTCCCTTTACTGCCATCCCACCTCCTTCCAGGTGAGACACACGGGCCTCGCGTCGTAAGAGGTCTCTTCCCCATTCCGAAGGAAGATGCGCATCTTCTGACCTGGGAAGGACGGAGCTCCCAAGCACAGGGCCTGGACGCAGCTGAATGGGTGTTCCAGATCCTCAGGGGTAACTGGGTCTCCCTGTCACTACGTGGCATGACTGTAGCTGACATACAGTGATCTTTATTATAATGGTGTAATTTAAACTATGATGTTTGCATTAAAACAAAAAGCCTCTCATCTTCTCATTATTGGATGTGTGTGTGTGTGTGTGTGTGTGTGTGTGTGTGTGTGTGTAAAACACCCAGTTTGTATTTCTTTTAATTGGGCATTTAGAAACCAGGTGGGGAGTAGATGAAAGTTCCTGCACTCATCTTCTAGGAAAGAAAAAAAAAAAGTAGCTCAGAGGTTCTATATGTTTGGGGAGAATAGAAACAGAGTAATTGGCTAATGTTCATAAGAACCAATAATTAACAAATTTAGACTCCAGGTATTTCTTTCTCCAAAGAGTAATCATGTGTTTGTTTTAAGTAACAAATGGGTTGATTACAATGATCAGCTGGTGGAAGTGTTGACTGAGCCTGACCAGCTGTGGAGTGCAAACAGACCCGTGGAAACAGAGTCGCGTTCTCATTCCTACTGATGGATTTGGTGAAGGCAGAACGTCCACCACACGGTGGAACGAAAAGATGAGCCTCTGGGTTATCAGTTCATGTGCAAGTTCTTTAATTAGCTCATATCATCTCTGGTCTTTGGGAGCATCTTTTGTTGCAGATATGTAGCTTAAAAAGCTATGCATGCTGGCCTATGTCATTATAAGGCAACTTTTATTTCCCACAAATTATAGTCTATACACAAAAATTATTTCCATTAATATTTCTCTTATATTTTCCCCAAATTTTATCATGAAGAATTTCAAACATTCTGAAGAGATAAAAGATTTTTATTTTTAGTGAACACCCATCTACTTATCTCTTGTCTCCTAAATTAACATTTTAGCATGTCTGCTTTTTAATTTCTAACCCCCCTCTACCCTTCCACCTATCTGTCCACTAATATAGCTTATTTTTGATAGATTTCAGAGCATATTATAGACATCAGTGCAATTGACATTTAAGTACCTCTGTGTACATATCATTAACTAGACTTAAATATTTGCTTGAAGTTCTTTTTTAGGTGGAATTTACATTTAGTGAATGCGTCAATCTCCAATCTACCCCTTGATGGGTCTCGATGAATGCACACAGCTGCACAGCACAAACCCCCCACCCCCAGCGCATCACCGTAGCTCCAGAAGGTCCCCTCGTGTCTCAGCCAATCCCCTCGCCACCACCACCCCCAAAGTAACTGCTGTTCTGATGTTTTTTCGGCAGAATAGTTTGCCAGTTCTAGAGTTTGATATAAATAGAAGCATGCAACGTCTACTCTTTAGCATAAGGCTTCTTTCACTGAGCATATTTCTGA
Organism: Ictidomys tridecemlineatus; assembly: GCF_052094955.1. NCBI lineage: Eukaryota > Metazoa > Chordata > Mammalia > Rodentia > Sciuridae > Ictidomys > Ictidomys tridecemlineatus. The sequence continues at coordinate 110,630,293 of NC_135484.1, read as the reverse complement.
ACTTCATGCGGATCGCGTTGAATTGGTAATTTGTTCCTTTTGACGACTGAGTCGTAGTTCACCGAATGACTATATATCACAGTTTCGTTACCGGTTCTCCTACTAATGCAACCCTAGGGTCTTTTCAGTTTGGGGCAGCTGGAAAAAAAGCCGAAATGAACATTCTGTACAACTCTTGCAGGGGACATAGGCTGTCATTTCATTTGGATAAATATCCAGAAATAAAATTACTAGGTCATATGTTAGAGGTATGTTGAGTTTTGTAACAAACTGCCAGAATATTCCAAGGTGGTTGGATCGTTTTCTACTCCCATCTGCAGTCTAAGAGCCGAGCTTCCACATCCTCACCAACATCAGTGCTGTCGGTCTGTGTGATTCAAGTCATGTGAATGGGTAGGTAGCAGAATATCAGTGTAGCCTTAATTTACATTTCCCGGATAACTAATAATGTTGTAGAAATTTTGGGTGTGATTATGGGCAATTCATTTTTCTTCCTTTCAAAGTGTCTGTCCAAACCTTTTGCGTGTTTGTCTTTTTATTATTGAGTTGTAGGAGTGATATACACATTCTGAATACTAGTCTTTGATGAGATGTATGCTTTGCAAATATTTCTGTCAGTCGGTGAGTGCCTATTGACTCTCTCAATAATGCCATTTGATGATTAGGATTTTTTACTTTTCAGGAATTCTGATTTAACTATCATTTATGTTTTGATTGTCTCCCTTAATCCTGTCTAGGAAACACTTGCAAGCCCAAGACACAAAGATAATCTTTTCTTCTAAAAATTTTCTAGGTTGTGATCCATCTCTAATTATTTTTTTTTAATTTGGTAAGGGTCAGAGTTCACCTTTTCTGTGTCAATATTCAGATTTTCCTGCATGATTTACTGAAAAGACTTGTGTTTCTCCTCCTTTACACCGATTTGGTGCCCTTGGTGAAAATGGAATATGGCTAGATCTGAGTCTATTTTGGGACTATCTGTTCTGTTCCGTTGATCTATTTGTTAATCTGTATGTCAGCCCAAACTGTTTGGATTAATGTAGATTTTAGAACATGTCTTTGAGACAAGGAATCTAAGCCCCTTTGTAAAAAAAAAAATTGCCTTGGATATTTTAAGTTCTTTGCATTTCCATATAAACTTAAAATTAACATATCAATTTCTATGAAAAATTTCTTTTGGGATTGTGATTGGGATGGTAATGTATTTGTGGAGAGAAACCAATTTAGGGGAGACTTGGTATCATAACAATTTTGAGTCTTCAACTCATCTCTCTCCAGTTATTTAGATCTTCATTACTTTTTTTCAACATGTGTGTTTTTCAGTCTCACATTTATTTTCTTTAGTTTATTCCTTTAGTTTATTTGATGATTAGTTGCTATTGTAAGTAAAATCTTACAGTTGCTGTTACTGGTATTTAGATATCTATAGATTTTAGGGTTTGACTTTATATCCTGGAATTTTCTCAATTCGTTTATGAATTCTAGTGCTTGCTTTGTGGAACAACTTCTAATTCCTTGCCATTGTATATAGAAACAACCACGTCACTTCCACATACAGTGCCGTGTCTTCCTTTCCAGTCTTCATGCCTCTCTTGCTTTACCACACTGGCCATCAGGTTTAGAATGCTGTCGTATTAAAGTGGTGAGCATGCACTTTCGTGCCTTGCTCTCCACCCGAAAGGTATCAGGATATAATTCTCCATGGATCGCTCTCATTTTTCTTCACCCTAAGAGAAATGCTTACAGGCAGAAGTACTGTTGTCCTGTTGTTCTGAGCTATTTTCTTAAGAATGTTTGTACAGCTGGGCACAGTGGTGCACACCTGTAATCCCAGCAACTCAGGAGGCTGAGGCAGGAGGATCACAAGTTCAAAGCCAGCCTCAGCAAAAGCGAGATACTAAGCAACTCAGTGAGACTCTGTTTCTAAATAAAATACAAAGAAAAAAAAGGTGGGGGGTGCTGGGAATGTGGCTCAGTGGTCAAGTGCCCCTGAGTTCAATCCCCAGTATCAAAAAAAGGACGTACAACAAAAAGACTAGGCAAACAGAGACAGTGTCTGCCTATAGAGAGGAAGCAGATCTGTTTGCAGTCAAGGATGATTCCTCCAGGGCAGTAGCTTGGGCAGGTTTGCTTTAGCCTCTTATAATTAATTGGGGTTTCTTAGCTGTGGTGCAAACCCACTGCATGTGGAGAATCCATTTAGGCCTGGTGGGACTTGATGCGTGAGGATAGCTAATAAGAACATGAAGCTCATGCTGCCTACCCTGCTGGGAGTCATTAATCCTTTGTCTCTGACCCTGGAGTCTTGTGGCTCCTGTCAGTGCCCGTGGATGGAGTCATGCCCATAGCACGATTTGTATGCTGAATCATAATTCCCATGTTGGTTTATTTATATGTTAATCTTCAGTGTAATTGTATTTTGGACCTAGGATCTAAAGGAGATGATTAAGGTTAAAGGAGGGAGGTCCCAGGGTAGAGCCTGGATTCCAATAGCATTAATGTCCTTACAAGAAGAGATGCCAGAGAGTGTATCATCCCCCATCCCCCAGCAACACAGAGAGAAAGTGATGTGGAGGCAGAGTTGCTCTCGGAAAGCCAGGAAGAGAACCCACATCAGAAACTGAACTCTCTTGGAAACTTGATCTTGGTTTCCAGCCTCCAAGGCTATGAGGCAGTGAATTTCTGTCGTGTGAGCCACACGCGCTAGTGTTTTGCTGTTTTGCTGTGGTGGTCGAAGCAGACTCATCAGCATCCATGAAACTGTGAAAGGCTTGTTGTTTTACCATTAGGGTGAAATCGTAAACCCTTCACGTTTCTTGACGAGAGGGAAAAGATTAAATCTCTCACCATAAAGTATGATGTTTGCTAGGAGATTCTTGTTGATGCTTTTAGTCAAATTGAAGGAGTTCCTTTCTATTATTAATTGCTAAGAGTTTTTATTCTGATTAAGTTCTGCATTTTGGTCAAATGTTTTGTCTGCATCTGCTGATGTGATCATTTTTCTCCTTTATTCTATTATGTTAGTGAATTATGTTGATTTGTTTTTGAATGTTGAATCAGTCTGGAATTACTGAAACAAACCTTATTTAGCCATGATGTAATATAAATATATAACTATTATATTATGTAATAATATATGCGATATGTGTAATAATAATATATAACCATTAACTGTACTTATGTTGATAATACTTTGTTAAGTATTCTTATATCTATATTCATGTAGGATATTCTGATTTTCAATTTTCCTCTACTTTCTTCTTCTTCTATTTTATTTGTTCTTTTTAGTTATATATGACAGTAGAATGTATTTTGACATATCATACATACATGGAGTATAACTTCCCATTCTTGTGGTTGAACATGATGTGGAGTTATATTGGTCATGTATTCGTATGTGAACATAGGAAAGTTATATCCGATTAATTCTACTGTCTTTCCCATTCCCAGGACCCCCCTTCCCTTCATTCCCCTTTGTCTAATTCAGTGAAATTCTATCCCCCACTTCTTATTGTGTGTTAGGATCCACATATCAGACAGAACATTCAGCCTTTGTTTTGGGGGGATTGGCTTATTTCACAAATTATGATAGTCTCCAGTTCCATCCATTTACCAGCAAATGCCATAATTTTATTCTTCTTTATGGCGAGTAATAAAGACAGTGAAAAGGCTTTCCAAGTTATTCTATAAGGTTAGTATTACACTAATGCCAAAATCAGATAAAGAAATAAAAAAAATAAAATGAAGCTTTTTCACTTCCTTTATTTTATATGTTTGTATTAGTCAGCTCAGCTGCCATAACAAAATAGCATAGACTGAGTGTAGAAATAGAGTTTTATTATCTCACAGTTTTGGAGGCTAAAATCTTGAGAGTAGGATTCCAGTGAGGGTTCTTTTCCTGGCTTGCAGAAGACCACTCCCTCTGTGTTCTCACATGAGCAAAGAGAGCCCTTTGGTGTCTCTTTTAAAGGCATAAATTCTAGGACCCCACCCTCCAGACCTCATTTAAACTTAATTATCTCTGAAGGGCTCCATTTCCAAGGACCATCACACTGGGGAGTTCAGGTTCAGCATATGATGGGGAAGGTCACAAAATCCATAGCAGAGTTTGAGTAGGACTGGTATCATTTCACTCCTACACGTTTGATAGAATTTACCAAAGAATCCACATGAGCATGGAATTTCCTTTATTTGAACAGTATCATTAATTTAAATTACTTCATAGATAGAGAGCTATTAATGCCTTTCTACTTCTTGAATTGGTTTTGACATTTTGATTTTTTCAAGGAATTTGTCCATTTAATCTAAGTTGTCCAGTGTATGTCCTTAGGACCTGTAGTGATGTCTTCATTCCTGATACTGGTCATTTGTGTCTTCTCCTATCTTCTTGATGAGTGTGGCTGGAGGCTCACCAGTTCTGTTGGAGCTCATGATGGTGAGTTTTTCCAATTAGTTATGTGACTTTGACCTCATTGATTTCTGCACTTGATGCTTTTCTTCCTCTTACTTCCTTTGAGTCTGCATTGCTCTTCATTTTCTGGATTCTTAAACTGAAATCTTAAATAACTGATTTTAGATATTTCTTCTTTTCTAATATAAACCTTTAAAGCTATAAATTCACCTCTAAGTACTGCTTTAGCCACAGGTTTTCAATGTGGTATTTTTTTTTAACCTCATCAAATTAATAATCAGAAAAATGACAAATAGCTGTCATTTATTTAGCAGCATCTTTTAAGTTCTTTGATTCATGCCTCTTTAGAAAAAAACTTATTTTCTAAATATTTGTAGTTTTATAGATTTATTGACATCTAATTTGATTTGATAGTGGCCAGAAAGCATACTCTATATAATTACCTCCTTTTATATTTATTGAGCCTTGTCCTAAGGCTCTGGGTCTGGTCTGTCTTGTAAAACATATCATGCACACTTGAAAAGAATGCGTATTCTACATTTGTTGAATATAGTTTTCTGTAAAAAAAATCAATTCGGTCAAAATGATTGATGTTGTTATTCAGATCTTGACTGAACAAGATTTTTGCTTCTGGTTTCTCTTTCCTAGACTGGAAATTAAAAAACAGACATAAAACTGAGGGTTTCTGTAAGCTCTTAAACAAAAAATTATGTAAAAATATGTAAAGCACTTAGTGTATGTAATGCTTAAAAATGCCTGTGACCTTTCTCTTGGGTGCCCACTAACCCCCATCTCTCCCTGAGGTCTGACATCAGCTGGAGGAAGAACTGATGGACAGACAGAGATCCAAATAAGGAGGGCGTGTCCACCAGTTCACTCGTCCTTGTCCTTCTTCCTCACCCCCATCTGCTGGTCCTTGCTTTGTTCCAGGGATCAGAATTGGATCTTTTTTTTTTTTTTTTTTTCTGGTACCGGGATTGCACTCAGGGGCCCTCAACCACTGAGCCACATCCACTGGGTGGCATGCAGATAAGGTCTCAGTGAGCCATTATTTGAAGCATCAAAACAAGCGGGATGGAACCCCCAGCAACCTCAAGGAGTGACAGACACAAAGCAATTCTACCTTCTCTGGGTAACCCAAGCTTTTTAACTAAGAATAATTAGAATAAGACATACCCCATGCTTGTGTAACTATGTCAAAATGGACTCTACCGTCATGTGTAACTACAAATAACCAATACAATTTAAAAAAAAAAGACAAATGTTCATTTTTATTTAATGTCTTCGGGGATCTTTTTGTTACAGGAATCTAACCTGAATTCTGATGGATTAAATCCCTCCAACACTGAGGCCCGGATACCCTGCCAATGGAATGGTGTTGAGTTGATGGTAAGTTTGCCATCTTGATCTCAGCTTTTGGAGCCAGGTGGGTGGACTGTATGAGGCCAGGCAATATGTGCCCAGCATGTCCCCCAGAGTGTGTCTCTCTGTGCTTCTGCTCAAACCTAGGTCACTCTCAGGAGGTCTTTGAGATGAGTAGGAAGCGAAGTCTCAGCATTCCCAGGAGAGCCGGAAAGCTCTTGAGCTGGTTTCAGAGCTGAGCACATACCTGGATGGCCAAGGTGCTCAAGGACAGTAGGAGTAATCTAGGGTTGTTCTGAAGGTGCTGGCTAGTGGGGGAATCATGAGGACCGGGAAGTCTGAGGGTGGGGCAAGTTCAGTGCCACAGTGTTAAGGTCGTGGAACCTTTAAGAGGCGGAGCCTACTGAAAAGTAATTGGGTTATTACATCACCTCTCTTGAGAGGCATTGATGTCATTCTTGTGGGATGAGTTAGTTCTTGTGAGAGCAGGTTCTTATAGAATGAGGCTACCTCATACAGTTGCACATGGCTGTTTCTCTTCCTGCTTCTCCACCACATGATATAGCCAGTGGGACCTCCTTCAGGACTCAATCACCATACTTTTGAACCACTAGAACTGTAAGTGAAATAAACTCCTTCTTTATAAATCACCCAACCTCGGGCATTTTGTTGTAGCAACATGAAGCAGACCAAGATAGCACAGGTGGCCGAACCAGTAGGCTGCAGTCAGACTCTCTCCATCAGGGGTCAGAGGCTAGAGAGGCGTGGTAGAACTGTCCACGCTCTGTCTCTGAGGTCCTCAGCCTTGCCACACATAGAATCACCTGAGAGCAGTGGAATCTCTTCAGGGGAAGCCAATCAGGAGAGGCCCGAAAACTCCCTAGTGGGACCAATGTGTAGTCTTTGGCATGTGTTTTAATCGGCGTTTTCACTGCTGTGCCTAAAAGATTTGACCAGAACAACTATAGAGGAGGACAAGTTTATCTGAGGGCTCCCGGTCTCAGAAGTCTTAGTCCACTGAAGGCTGGCTCCATTTCTTGGGTCTTGGGGTGAGGCAGAACCTCATGGTGGAAGAGTGTGGCCGAGGAAGCAGCTCACATCATGGTAATCAAGAAGCAGAGAGAGACTCCAACTCCAGATACCAAATACACACCCATAGGCACGCCCCCAATTAACCACGGCCACCAGCCACACCCCCTGCCTTTAGCCACCACTGTTAATCCCATCAGGGATCAATTCGCTGATTGGGTTAGGACTCACAATCCAGTCATTTCTCCTCTGAACCTTTTGCATTGTCTCACACTTGAGTTTCTGGGGGACACCTCCCGTCCACACCATAACAGCGTGAGTCCTGAAGTATCCACTGACTAAACTGGCTCTTCTGAGTGGGCCAAGCCTTATTTCCTCATTGGTAAAGGGGATACCTGGTAGGGGTTATACTGAGTCTCCACAAAAGATTCTGAAATCCCAACCCTCAGCAAGTGCGAGGGTGAGGTTGGGAAATAGGTCCTTTGCTGATGTAATCAAGTTAAGATGAGATCGTTAGAATGGCCCTTAACAAGTGTCCTTTAAAAATGGAAATCAGGTCACAGACATAGAAAGGGACAACACCATGGGAGGACTGGAGTTGTGCTGCCACAACCCCAGGAACACCCAGAAGCTGAGAAAGAGGCCTGGAACTGATCCTTCCCTGGAGTCTTCAGAGGGAGCAGGGCCCTGCCAACACCTTGATCTTGGGCTCCTGTTAGGGTCTGTAAACAAGTCAGGATGGCGCCTGGCATTTTGCCAGAGGGAGTGGTTTGTGAAGTAATGCCAGCGAGCCATTAAGTGTGGAGATTCCTTATTGGTTGACAGCTGTATCTAGTTTATGTTAATTAAGATAAGCTGTGCAAAATGTATAAATACCCCTCCTGTCCTACAATAAAGGGCTCCCACTCCTGCTGTATCAATGTACACAAGTTGCTTGTCACCCCCCCACCCACCCCCACCCCGGTTATTTTGCTGCAGCCGGACTGTGGCAGGCTCCCAACCTCCAGAACTTGGGGAACCCTCGAGCCTTTTGGTTATCCACCCACGGTCAGTACTTTATTAAGACACTTTATTATTAGCTTACTGACCAACACACCACTTTAAGGGGGTTTTCTGGGATTTGGTAAAGCTCTGATGTAACATCTTCACTTAATACATGGTGATGATACTATTTTACTTTTCTGAGTCTTTATGACTTTATACAGTATAGCCATGTGGCCCCGGACAAGTTGATCTCTGGACACCTCAATTTTTGTCACCTATCAGTGAGGGTCTAGTTGATAGTATCCTGAGAATAACTTGAGGTCAGATGTGAAACACACCTAGAATAGTGCCCGGCACATCCTAAGTGCTCAATAAAGGTGACGATGTCATAAAATGAGAAGGAAGGACCCAGTGATTCTTACTGACACATTTCTAAATACAAAACCACATCCAACAACTGCTTTTGAAGTGGTCCAATTAGAGAAATCCTCTGATGGTTTTTTTTTTTTTTTTTTTTTTTTTTTTTTTTTTTTACAAGTTAGATCCAGAGAAAAACAGGAGAAAATAAAACTGGAAGATTGTTCAGGAAGAAGTCCAGAGAGAAATGGCTGTGCCTGGGATCAGGCTAGACCTCGGGGTCCTTCTTAGATTTGCAGCTAGTGCAGATGCCGGCCAGGAACTGCAAGGAAGGGCTTCGGTGCCTGGACTCTGGATTCTGTCCTTCATCTCTGAGCCTACGATGCTGCCTGGCCAGGAGCCTGTCCTCCCATGGTCCTCACTGTGTGGAGCATGTTATTAGAATTAGGCCCATGTGTCTCTTAGCATCGGGGACCACAGCCACAGACAAGTGGCCTTGAGAAGCCATAGCCTCAGGTCGGACCCTCAAGTTCATAGGCAAGGCAAAGAGGGCAGGGGTCTGGTAACACACCACCTACAGCCACAGTGCTTAACAACCCCAGGGGATGCAGGTGACAGTGCTGGTTATGATGAAGGTGACAATGACAACATCTGGGTCTTGCTGTGATTTGAGATAGATCCCAGCCCATGCTAAGCTTGGGAAGCTAGGAGGATAAATCTGCCCAGTTTTATTGATGCCTCCGACTCGTCCTCCCAGAGAAATCTGATTATCTGGGCCAGGCTGGCAGACGTCAAAGTGAAATGTTTGCTTCCAGGTCCCCACTTGAGGGGGGTGGCTGGGGCTGGCTTCTGCCTTCCTGTCAACAAACCATCATTAATCCCCCTCTCTTACAGTCGATATCTGATGTCACTTTTCCTGGTTTATGTGGCTTGGTGACCTTCCCTTATTTTGTTCCTAATAAAGATGGTTCCAATGGGGCTCGTACTGAGGAGAGCCCTTTAATTCAGAGGGCATTAAATCAGAGAGGGCCATTCTGGGACAGCAAACAGCTCCTGTGGTTGGTCCGTGAGCCTCTAGTCTGGCCACCACTGCAGGATGTTTCTCCGCCTGTGATGAGTGCTTTCTTTTCTCTTGGCCTGGGATTTCTTACCTTTCCTTTATAGGTGTGCCTCTGGGAAGGTTCCAGTTTAACTGATCCCAAGAGGCACCCTGGACTCCAGGGTTATGATTCCTGTAGCTCCTGCTATACCTACATATCACACACACACACACACACACACACACACACACACACTCACACAGAAACTATTCACCTCCTGGTTCCACTAATTCCATCTCTTTAAGCCAAAAGCAGCTTCTGACCATAATGGTGAAGCTCCTGAGGTTCTCAACCCCGGTTATGTATCAGTATCACCTGGGGAGCTTTAAAAAATACCGATGCCTGGAGAAAAACTTAGCAAGCACTTTACGAAAGAGGCCTCCTAAATGGCCAATAAACATGTCCAGGGGCTCAGCTTCGCTGGTCGTCAGAAGAACGCAGACTGATCCACAGTACTGTCCCACTGCACCCTGCACAGCTGGTGCCAGTGAAAGTTGCAGGTGGCTGCAAGCCACGGCTGGGGAGTGACGCACACACAGCTCTTACTCACGCTTAGCAGCGGTGTGCATGGCGCAATCGCATCAGAAAACTGGGCATCCACACCGAACATCACGTACCCCCTGGTCTGGCACTTTCCTAGTGCAGACTCACAGAAACACAGCATCTCTCCACCAAAGACACGGTCAAGAGTGCTCACGGCAGAACTCTTCATAGTAGCCCAGCCTGGAAGCCACAATAAAGTGTTTTGATTAGTCAGAGGACTGATAAACAAAGGGTGGCATTTTCCTGCAAAGGGATGCTAGTGACAGCAGGGATCAGTGGCTATACCCAGAGCAACATCAACGATCCTCAAACACACAATGTCAAGTAGACGAAGCCACATGCCCAACATACATACTTTTAAAATCTCATTTATTTAAAGACCAGAAACAGGTAAAAAAAAAAAAAAAACAAACCTTGGAGGCCAGAGGCAGAATGTTGGCCAACTTTGGGGGAGGGACTGGGAGAGGACAGTAGATGGCTGAGCACTCTCAGTGCTTAAAGTGTGTAAGGTGTGTTAGTTTGTGAACACTTATCACATGTGTACACTTTGGATTTGTATGCTTTTCTGAGAGAATGTTATATTTCCATAGTCTAAAAAAATCAGTACATAAACTCTATATTCAAAGATTCTGATTCAATTAAATTGGGCTTCTGCTCTGGCTTGGGTGGTTTTTTGGTACTGGGGATTGAACTCAGGGGCACTCGACCACCGAGCCACATTCCCAGCCCTTTTTTGTATTTTATTTAGAAACAGGATCTCACTGAGTTGCTTAGTGCCTTGCTTTTGCTGAGGCTGGCTTTGAACTCTCCATCCTCCTGCCTCAGCCTCCTGAGCCACCGGGATGACAGGCGTGCGCCACCATGCCTGGCTTGGCTTGGGTGGTTTTAAGTCATCCCAGAAGGTTCTAATGTGCAGCCAGGGCTGTGAATCCTGGATTTAGGGAGTGGAGTTTCAGAGTCAGAGACATCAAGCTCAGAAGACTCATTCTCCCACGAACTTGCATAAGTTATTGAGTCTCTCTGGCTCCCTTTCTTTTGTTTTGGTTTTGTTTTCAATCTGGAAAAGGCGACAATAATTCAGTCCCTCCCATGATGGACTATCACAAGGAAGGATGGGGATAGTGCATGCAGAGTGCTCCCTACTGTTTTACTGCTCTAGGTTGGCAGCAAACCCAGGAATGGCCAGCCCAGGGTGACCCTTCAGCTCAGAGAGGTTACATCACCTCCAGCCCTGCCTCAGGACATCTTCTGGGCCACCAGGGGGGTCCAGGAGCTCTGGACTGGGAGATGGGAAGCCTGGATTCCAGATTGAGACACGGAGATGGAGGCTGGGCACATTCCATCCCTATCAGGGCCTCAGTTTTCCCCAAGATGACAAGAAAAGCCAAAGCCTGGCCCTGACATTCAGTAGACACCATGATCCACCATGAGAAAATGTCACAGCCACGCAGGCCCACTTCCTCCCTCTGGGTCTTCCTCCCCACCCCCATCTGGGAGTAGGTAGTAGCGTACATTGAGACAGAACCGTTTCGGTTGACGAAATGGAATCGCAGTAGATCTTCTGGCCCCTTGAGGACCCCAGGCTACCTGGACGCCAAACAGTATCTGTTCCAATTCCATCAACTTTATAAGCCAGACTTCCCACCAGCACTTTCTCAACCCTTGCACACGAGAAAGGGTGAGAAGAGAGAAAGCAGAGGAAGGTGGTCAGCTGTCCCCTTTGTCCAAGGTCCCCGCTCAGCCCTGGATGTTCCTGGCTCATTGCTCCAGCTGGATCTCAACCATCTTCCGCGGAGGCTGTGCTCTGCCCGTCAGGGTGAGGCGGGCCTTCTCCACCCACCGTCCCCCAACTACTCGCCAGGGGCTGTGCCTAGGTGGAAAGCCTGGAGCCCCACAGGTTTAGCTGAAAGATTGCAGCTCCACCAGGCAAACAGAAATGGAGCTGAGGAAAGGCGTATGCAGATGTGGCGAAGCTATTCTGCCTTGAGAAAATGTCACCCCCCTAGCAGGGAATGGGGAAGAGGGCCAAGCTGGGGAGTTTACTGCCCCCTCTGAGTTCACTGAGAATTCTGTTCCAATATTAGTCATCTGAACGTTTTAAGAATACGACAGCTCGGCTCCCAGATGGGGAAGTGGGGACAAATGGATGTGGGGGATGACTGCCAATCAGGCAACAGGACAGATGTCTGGGAGGTGAGTTCTTCCTCATTTACCTTCTCCCAGGAAACGTGGGAGGTGGCTGGAAATTAGCACTCTGCCCCGGGGCCTGGCCCCCCAGGGTGGGGACAAGGCCTGGGCATGGAGATCCTGCCATTCCCTAGTAACCATGCAGTACAGTTTTCCAGAAGTCTCCATGCAGCCACAGCAAATGTATTTACATAGTTTTTTTTTTTAAATGAAGTAAAATGACAGGGCATGATTTCAGCTTCTACAAATGCATTTTTTTCTGAAAAGAGAAGGGAGCCCGCATTTCTATGACCGGCAGAGCCCACGTCCTTATCAGCTGCGAGAAGAAAATTTCATCTCCCTTTAAATGCTATTGGAAGTTGTTTATCAACCCCAGAAACTAAGAGTCTAAAAACAGAAGGGGGACGTTCTGAAGACCTGCTAGAGACAAGCATGTACTCCTTGGAAGTCGGAGAGTGTTTGGCTCCTATTTGCTGCACGCTCTTTTGTGAGAGAAAGAGATGAAGGGAGATGGGGTTCAGAGAGAGTGTCACTCGAGAGTGGCAGAGACTGATGGAAAGGCAGACACACCCAAGGCAGCAAGAGGTGGCGTCCAAGGATGAGAGGACCCTAGATGCAGAGAAAGCCACGTGTTCCATGGCTACCGAACAAGCTATAAATACACAGCGGAGTCCAGGAGACACATTAACACCACAGACCAACAAACGGCAACTCTCCACACTGTGATAAGCAGCTCTCCAGATCCCTGTGGATTTAGGTGTCCACCCGTTTGGCAGAGATGGAGACTTCTCCATCTGCATTAGACGTTTGGTAAGAGCAGCGGCATATGGCTCGAGGGCCACTCGTGGAAGGGCATCAGACACGCAGGGCCAACTGTGGTCAGTTCCTGGTGACTAGAGGGCAGAAGCATGATCTTCCCTCAGTCAGATAATCCTGCTGGATTTGAGAGAGGGCACACTGGCAAAATGACGGTCCCAAGGGTGGAGCTACACAAAGCAAGCCAAGGTCAGAGAGGACACGGGATAGTCGCTGGTATTGCGGAGGGAGCTGGGGTAAGAGGAGAGTCACTTATGGACTGGAAGGAACACAGAACTATTTGAACTGGATCCACAGCTGTGCCTGTAGAGCATGGCTCTGGGCTCTTGGGGGAGAGATCCTCTGATTAAAACCTCTCCTTGGTATCTGACATGACATAAAATAACTTTGCATCCATAGGGAACTTCGAACTATAAATAACAGAATATCCAACTCAAAACCACATTTATTGTCTGCCTAACAGAGACCTAGAAGTATACCATTTCAGAGTTATTAGTTGCTCACTAATGTCAGCTCACATTCGATGGGAGTGGCACACCCCCCCATATCTTGATGGGAGAACTGTGAAAGAGTATGAAAGCAAAAGAAAAAAAGAGTAGTATGAAAATAGCATAAAAATGTTGTCTTAGACGACTGAACGTGGGGGTGGGGGAGGTTTGTTACACAGCATTATTGTGGCAGTGACTGACTGCTACACCTTCAAAATCATACAATTTTAGCAGTTAGCTACTATTGTAAGTTTGGCTTTCTCTGGGAGAAATAGAACTTCAGAAGGAAGGTGGTCTCCCTGCCCCTGTGGTTACTGTCCTTCCCTTTCTCTCATCTTCTTTTACCCCACAACCACTCCATAAACTGAAGGAGACTACAGAAGTCCCCTGTTGGAGGCTCCCATCATCCTTCATGCTGTGTTGATTTCCGTCACAGACATTGTCATAGACTGCTCCTTACTGCCAAGGTTGCACAATACCTGCTGGGACATCTTCATTCCCTGCTTGCCCACAGACCTTGCTTCCTTACAAATTCCTAGTTACTCTTTTTTTTTTTTAAAGATCCTTCTCCCTCCTTATTCTTTGTATCCACAGATCCTGTAGCATCATCCTCAAGTCAAGCCAGAGCCAGTTCCTTTGCAAATCACACAGCCCCGTCAATTGGGTAAGGCAGTGGGACATCGTCTCCTGCCTTCTCTCTGGGTGGCTTTGACACTTTGAATCTCGACCCATCAGCCTTCCCTGGGTGACTCTCCAATGCTTTCCCCTCCCCCTCCCCAGCCTTGGTGCTCACTGAGCCTCTGGCTTCTGGTTTCTATTCCCACCTAGGTTGGAGTTGTTTCCTGCCCTGGACTTCAGGAATCCCCTGCAGTCAATCAACATGTGATCCTTAAGCTCTTGTCCCATGCCAGGCCCCTGTTGGTACAAGAGTTGCTCGGAGTATGCACATGTATGGAGGCGTCTAGGCAAGAAATATTATAAAGTAATATGCAGAGGTATTCCTGGATCTCTCCCAAAGGATGTTTGCTAAGCACCTACTATGTGCACAGCAGTGTGCTGAACACAGGAAATACAACAGTGCCCCCAAAGAGCCAGGGTGACTGCCTTTCAGTTTCAGCAGAAGTTTAATAGAACTCTTCCGGGAGTCCAGTGGGATCCAATAAGGAGCATGGCATTTCCTGAGGAACAGAGGTGTACCCCACAGGTGTGTCAGCCTTCTCCCAGGCCATGCTGTGCCCTCTGCTGGGAGAACCTGGGCCTCAGCTAGGGCCCTTCTCCTGGCCCAAGCCCCAGGCAGCCCCCTACAACCAGGTGTTCAAAGTGCACAGATTCCGGCTTCATCACCCAGAGAGGACACTCCTGAGGCCCGTTCTATGCAGTGGCCAGGAGGTCCACACTAGGATGGAGACCCCCTCTCCACAGTGGCAGCTGCACATTAACACAATACTCGCGGCCTCCTTCCCCTCCCGCGATATTTCCCACTCTCTACTGGTGCTTCTAGGGCTCAGTTCCAAAGTAAACGGTTCAGATCCAAATATGGGTCTCAGGGTCTGCTTTGGAAGAGACCCAAAAGAAACAGAAGGACAAGCAGGAGTGGTGGCTGCAACTGAGGGCCCACAAGGCACTGGGAAGCTTAGGATCGTTTAACTCTCGTTAAGCATTTGAGTCTTGCGTCGCCTCCATGAGGCAGGCACTGGGAGCCTCTCCACTTGGGACAAGAGGAAGCAGGTGGTGGAGGGGAAGGGCATCCGGGAATCCTGTGCACGCGATCCAGGCCCCAAGTCCCGCTCTGGTCCCATCAGCTCTGGAGAGTGGGAAACCCCTTTGCTTCTAGGGCCTCAGTTTCCCCTCTTTTACGATGAGGATGGCGCTCCTGCCCACCTTACCTCAGAGAACCGGGCAGCTCCTGGGAGCGGAAGGACTGCAACTCCCAGAACTCCTTGGACGAGAGCCGCTGTGGGCAGGTGAGCCTCAGTGCGAGAGGGAAGGCAGCGGAGGGCTCTGCTCTGGCCCCAGGGTCAGGATGCATCTGGGAGGGGTCCCCCGGTCCTGCCTGCCCCCATCTCCAAGGAGCAATGTTAGCGCTCTCCTCCTGGGGCAGGTCTCCTACCCACTGTTCCTTCACCCTCTTCTCCAACAGAATCGTCCTGTGCTGCTGCTGTGTGTTTGCTTTGGTGTTTAATCTCCCCTGAGCCACGGCTCCCTGAGCATAGTGCCATGTGTCTCTTCAGACTGGGGCTCCCTGAGGAACAAGGCCACATCTCCCCTTTCCGCCAATGTCATGGCTCTGAGCATTAAGCCTCTAGGCTGGGGACTCCTCCAGCAGACCTGGGATGGGGTGGGCGGTGTGGAGGTTCCATCCTGACCTCAGTGGTCAGGGAGCAGAAAGCCCAGTGTTCATGGGGATGTCCTCATTCGGTTGGGTCACCTTCCACTTGATTTATTGATAGGTGTCCACGCTGAGGGAATTTACTGGCCACGGCATTGGCCACATTTAGGGGTCTCTGCGATGGAGGGGCTGGAGGAGGAGGAGAGGAGGGAACTTCAGGAAAGAGTGTAAGCTGAACACACTCAGCCCTCGCGGAGGTGCTGCATCGATGCACACTGTGTTGCTGATGTGTAAAGGAGGCTCAGGTACCCGTAGCTCCTGGAGGAAGAAATTCAATGCTGCCTGGAGGCCTGGTCTGACCCAAATCACAAGTGGGAAGACATGTTTCTGGCTCTGGCTCTTGCCTCTCCATGCCTTCCTTCTCGCAGGGTCGAACCTCCCTGACCTCCTCCATGCACCGCCTCTGGCCAGCTGTTCTGTGTCCCTGTCCTCGGGTCCCTCTGTGGGGAGAGATCCTGTCTATTCCCGTCACCTCAGGCTGATGCTCAGTCCTCCAGGTGGTCCCCGCCTTCTGCAGGCGTTTCCTTAGCTTAATGGATACGGGGGATAAACCCTCATGAGCACTTTCATATCCTAAGCCTATTCTGAACAGTGCATAGTAACTCATTTTCTCTCACCACATCAAGTAAGTGTAACTTGAATTACATGAGGTGCTGCAACCTGCACGGCCGTTTATTCAGGTTGCCAAACCGGGCGGTGAGGGGATTGAGAGAAGACAAACAGACACGCAAATAGAGAAAAAGCCGGGACTCGGTGGTTCAGCCAACCTCTGATGGGGGAAGACTGACCACCAGCACGTTTGGCCCATTTTTTAAAATATAAGTCTAAACACCAAAAGGATTCATTGTGAGAAAGGTTCTTCGAGGCAAGCAGAACCAAGGTCATGAGTATGAGCAGCCCAATTATGATTGTCAATTTGTGCCCATAACTTTCTACCCCCGAGCAGCTGGCTTCGGAACTTCAAGGAGAGGAACTGAATAGCTCCGTGGCTGGCACACAATCTCCTATTGAACAGGGCATCACCGTAGCAACTGAGCTATCTTGATTGGCACCTTTGCACCCAGATTTCTCCAGAGGGGGATCACCTCTGTCCCAGGACAGTTCAGGACCTAACATAATTCAGTCACCGCTCCTGACAATGAGGCCTAACTAGTTTTCAGCTTCATTTTACTGATGAGGAAATTGAGGCACAAGGACACTGAGTTGCCCAGAGTCACACACAGAGTCCCATTAGGGGAAGATGTACTTGAACCCAGGCCACGTGCTGCCAATAGTGAGCAATCCCTAGGATAAGAGGATTTAAGTCACTTCCTATAAGCTGCCTAGTTCCCTTCACCATCCCATTCCCTGACCCTGCACCCCCTTTTCCTTTCCGATTCATACTATAGCCTTTCCTAGTTCATGAGTGTGCCCATAGTGGTGTGTGGTCCCTGCTAGCCTGCAGGCCCTTGAGGGCAATCATGGTAACCTGTCTCATTCCCCAATGCTTTACAGCTCCAGGAACAGGATCTGTCATGCAGGGGTGGTTCTGCAAATGCCTGTAGAATGTGTTTGTCAGCTTTTCGCCACTGTGACTAAAATACCCGACGAGAACAACTTAGAGAGGAAAAAGTTTATTTGGGCTCACAGTTTGAGAGATTCAGTCCATGGTCACCCAACTCAATTGCAGAAGGCCCAAGATGAGTCAGAGCATCATGGTAGAAGGGCATGGCGGAGGACAGCTGCTCACCTCAGAGATTGGTACCAGGAGTGGAATTGTTTCCCAGACTAACACGAATGTGATTCAGGAGCCTTTGTAACTGGTTTGCAGGACAAGTTCAGAAGTTTAAAGATGCGGATAAGAAAAGGCTTGGAATGTTGTAAGCAGAGATTAATGGGCAATTCTTAGAAGACCAGAATGCTGAAATAAATGTGGAAAGTAAAGACTGTGCTTATGAGATTTCAGAGGAAGATAGGTTCTCTATTGGAAATCAGACTAGAGGCCATTCCTGTTATCTTCTAGCATAAAAGTTGTCTACCTTTTGCACATATCCTAAGAATGTCAGTGAGGCTGAACTTAAAGGCAATGGACTAATTAATCTCGGGAAAGAAATTTCAAGGATGTGCAGCATTCAGGTGGTGGAATGGGCATTGCTGGCAGCTTTTAGCCAGGTTTACTTTGAGAATTGGAAGCAAAAAGCAGAGAGGAAAGATTTGAAAAAGCAGCTTGGCTAGAGAAGAAGTGCATACTATTGGGGCCAAGGAAGTGTGATTGCCAAAGAGATTACCACCAATAAAGTGAAGCTAAGTAATTTGCACAGAGACAATAGAAAAGATGCCTTGAGGCGTCTCAGGAATTGGCAAGAGCACACATGTATTAAATGTAGGCTCATTTAAGAGGGCACAGAGTTTGCACAGGGGTGCCTAAAAAGCTGTTTCCCCAGGATTTATTTCACCCTGTGTAGCTACCCAGACACTCAGAGGTCACTGCAGCCATGGTTCAATGCAGTCCAGCTACTGTTTGAGCTGGAGCAGAACTTGGTACCATCCTCAGGGTGCTGGTTCTGCAGGACACTGGTGTCATGGAGGTTTCTAGCAAGATTTCCAAGGGAGGCCAGGCAAAGTGTAACAGGGTTGAAATCCCTGCAGCAAGCACCTGAGAGGGCAATGCATGAAGCCGTGAGAAGGAGGCCAAAAATGCACTTGGAGACCCCTCTCCAGATTAAGGTATTCCAGTAACATGGAAGATCTGCCAAGGAATACTGCTGGCTGTGCACAGAGCCAGCCTAAGAGAGAGGCCAGATGGGCAGTAACCAGCAGGGCCAGAGGACTGGGACTGCCTAAGCCCCTCTGGAGCTCTCATCTTGTCATCGCATGCCCAGATGCTGGACATGGAGCTAGAGGATTTGTTTGCCCAGCTGGGGTTTGACCTGGTCTTTGCTCCCATACCTTCTTCCTATGCTCCTCATCTTCCCTTTTGGAAAGGAAATGTTTGCTCGATGCCATTAAATATTGGAAGTGTATAACTTCTGTGGATCTTTACAGGAGCTGACACTCTCCCTTGAGTCTCAGAGGAGACTTTGGACTTGGACTTTGGGGCAGTGGTCAGACTCTGAAGACTACAGGGACTATTGGAGATGGACTAAATGCATTTTGCATTGTGAGGTGGACATGAGCTTCCGCGGTCCAGGGTGGAATATTTTGGTTTGGATATGAGATTTCCCCCCAAATCTCCTTTGTGTTAACAAAGAAGGTGAAATGATTACATTGTGACAGAGGTAACGGATCAGTGGATTCATCCTTTGAATGGGTGACTGGGAGGTCACTGCATGAGGGGGGCATGGCTGGAGGAAGTGGGTGGGGGAGGGGCTTGGGAGTTACATATTTTGTCCTTGGTTCTCCTCTCTCTCTCTCTCTCTCTCTCTCTCTCTCTCTCTCTCCTTCCTGGTACCATGAGCCACCCTCCTGTCACAATGCTCCACCTCCCCTCAGACCCAGAGCAATGGAGCCAGCTGACCATGGGCTGAACCTCTGCCACTGTGAGCCTCAAATATACTTTTCCCCTCCAAATTGCTGTTGTCAGTTATTTTGGACACAGTGACAAAAAGCTGAGTAACACACGGGATAAATGAAGGAGTCACTCAGGGAAGGCCAAGTGCTGGCCCTCTCTGTTGAAACAGTTTTCTCCAAGTACATCAGTGAGGCCCCAGACTCTGTCTAGGCAGATTGTGTGGGAGTAAGCCTGTGTGTGTCTTTGTTGGTTTGTGCTTCTCTGTGTGTCTGTGAGCATGCATATTAATGTGTGTAGGCCTGTGTGTGGGTGCGTGTCTCTGTGTGTGCATGTGTGTCTGTTTTTGTGTTCAAGCGTGTGTATGTATGTGTATTTGTGTATGTGTCTCTGAGCACGTTTGCCTATGCACGTGTGCCTGTGTGTCTCTGTGTGTGTCTGTGTGTATGCACGTGCGTGCATGGGTCTGTGTGTGTGCATGCATGTCTGTTTATGTGGTGTGTGCGTCCATGTGCTTTGGCCGGAAGCTGTCAGGCGGTTTGGGCTGGCTGGGCTGAGACACGCCTGAGCCCCGCAGCAGCCTAATCATGCCTGACAGATTGATTAGGGGAGAGAGTTGCTGTGTCTCTATTGCAACAGACAGGGCACGCGTGTCTCCACTTAACCTCTCCCATCTCATAGGAAGGAAGGGGATGCAGGCTGCACGGAGGAGGGACTGGGCATGGAGGGCGAGCAGGAGATCTGCAAGGAGACCGGAAGAGCAGCAGCAGGGTGAGTGAGGTGGATGAGCCGGAGGAGGGGAGCAGGAGGCTGGGACATGGGGGTGGACGTGGAGCTGGTAGCAGCTGCAGCTGAAGCAGTTGTCCTCACTGGATCCAGTAGCCCTGTCCTTGAGGGCTGGGCAGAAGGGGCTGGGACAGCCACACACACTCACACACACACACACCTGGGCAGGCCCTGAATCCTGGTGCTGCCCCACTCAGGAGGGGAGGAACATGGCCAGGAAATGGCCAGTGGCCTTCAGAAGGGAGGACCAGGCTGTGGGCTCCCTGTCATGTCACTGAATGATGGCAGCCCTCAGTTGGGGAGAGGAGCACTGGACTCAGAGCTGCAGAAACCTTGGACAGCATGACCACTGTCCCCATGTCACTAGGGGAGGGAAGAAACTGGACGCTCCTAGCAGTGGCCTCTTCACCTGGGCTGAATCTTCTCTACATTTCCTTAAGGGCCACAAGACGCCATGAGACCCCATGTTTCCATCCAGTCCTCTCTGCCCCAAGTACAGAGGCCCTATGGCTTCTCGTAACTGGTCACTCAAATTCTGATTATGCTTTTTTAATTATGAAGGTCTAGCAACAGAAGTAATGTGCCATTAAGTCTCTCCTTATATTGTCTTTTTCTGTAGGATTTAAAGATGACTGACTGACCAGTGTAAAAAACTCTGTGTGGGCCGGGGACGGTGGCGCACACCTGTCATCCCAGCGGTTTGGGAGGCTGAGGCAGGAGGATTGCAAGTTCAAAGCCAGCCTCAGCAATTTAGTGGGGCCTTAAGCAACTCAGTGAGACCGTGTGTCTGTAATAAAATAAACAATAGGGCTGGGATGTGACTCGGTGGTTGAGTGTCCCTGAGTTCAGTCCCTGGTAACAAAAAAGGAAAAAAAGAAAACGGTGTCTATGTCTAATCTCCGATGCACAGCTCCGGAGTGCTCAGGCGGGTGAGGATCTGGACTGCTCCGGCACAATGGTAACAATCGTTGTCACGGGGGAACAGGAGTTGGAAATTTTTTATTTATATCTCCTGCCTTCTCTCTGTTTTATAATCAGAACAATAGCTGTCCCTCTCCTAGAAGTGAAATGCCAGGTTTTAAATACATGCCGTTTCCCAATTTGGTAAATAAAATACACGTAGCCAAACGACTGAAAAAAGAAAATTAAAGAAAAAAAAAAAAAGGTGGCAGAGTGGCTTCGTTTTAAAACCATTCCTGAATCTCTCTGCCTTTTCTTTTACCGGCTCCTTCCAGATCAGCTGCGTCCCCTCCACTGGGGGCCCAGGTGGCGTGGTGGGAGGGGAGAGCCGTCCTCCACCCCAGTCTCCTCGCCCACCAGGAGACTCCCCAAGACGAAGGTGACAGCGATGTGCTGTGAGCTCTGGGTCCTGGGCTCTCGGAGTGACAGCACCACATCAGCTCCACTGCTGGTGGCCTGGCCGACTCTGCCCCTCACTTTGTGCCTCGGCTTGTGCCCACCCTCCTCCCAGGGGCCCTGGGTGCAGCTGGTGCCCCATGCACTTGGACAGTGCCCAGCGGTTCCCCATGGGGCACTGCTGGCTCCTGCATTAGGGGGTGTGTGACATTTCTGCCCCCAAGGAACTGGCTGCTTAGAAGGTCCCAGACGATAGATTTCCAAAGACTCCTCCCCACACGTCCCACCCCTCGACCACACAGAGGCTGTTCTGCCCCCATTGCCCCACCCCACGGAGGCCAGCTGCCGTGACTTCATCTCCCCTCCTGAGGACTCAGGAAAGGGCAGCTGCTGTGGCTGGGTGGAGCCCACCCCCAAAATCACGCAAGGCCTGACCCCAGTACCTGTGCACGCAGCCTGGTCTCATCAGTTACCATGTGGGCCCATTGGTGTGGGCCCAGATCAATGTCCCTGCTGTCCTTATAAGAAGGGGAGACAGAGGCACAGACACAGACACACACAGGGTCAGAGAAAAAGCTGATACGAAGGCTGGAGCTTCGCTGCCATGAGGCAGGAAACAGCGGGCTGTGAAGATAGAGGAGGCAAGAGAGGTCCCTCCCCTGCACAATCCTGAGGGAGCACAGCCCGGCGGAAGTCTCCATGTCAGACTTCTAGCCTCCAGACTGTGAGGCAATAAATTCTGTTGATCTTGTGCTACTTTGTTATGGCCACCCTGGGAAATGAATAAGGCATGTGATTAGCCCTAGGAAACTAACACAGCATGTAATACATTCTGGTCAATAACATTAGAGAAAAAAGTCCACTAGGGAAATGTTTCCCACTAATATGAGGAGACTCAAAAGAAACAATGATTTATCAGGTGATGGTGTTGCTGTGTCTGCACGTGATGACGGGAACTGCTGCAGCCATCTTGTGAACGTGAGACAAGGCAGATAGTATAAGCCTGAAAAAAGAAAAAAAAAATTGGAAAGAATGTGAATCATTGATGATTATTGTTAAGGAAGTAGCCAGCCCTATCACCACTTGGCCTTGGGACTTCTTATTATGTGAGATAATAAATATACTTATTATTAAAAATCATTCCGTGTTTGCTTCTCTGTTTCTTAAATTCAAATGTGCCCTCAATGACACAACATATGGTATAATCAATCAATCAACAGTCTCGTAGTCTAAGACCAATGGTGGATGCAATTGAAGAAGTTAGCAACTATTGATAGCTTAACAAAGAAGTAGCCAAACCTCAGTGAATCAATATTAGGTCTGTGAGTCAAAGCCCCAAGAGAGAGAAATCTAAGAAGTACTGGATGTTTCTGTCTTCTCAGTCAATCTCAATTTTTCAGATACAGTCACAGAAATGTGCCAAAGCCAGGCTGCCTTGAGACAGAGGGTGCCAGTGTTTGTCCTTATGCGACAGGTCTCCGATCGTGGTCTGGGGCCTCAGGGAGGTGGAGGTCAAAATTACTTTTATAATAATTCCAAGACGTTAATCACCTTTTTCCTGTCCTCTCTCATGAGTGTGCAGTGGCATATTCCAGAGGGCGCCTGACATGTGATATCACAGCAGATTGCACGCAGAAATAGACACGGGAACCCAGCTGTCCCCTAATGGAGCCAGACATTGAGGAGCTTCAGCAAGTCTGCTCTCCTTGCAAATTTGTTTTGTAAAATATAGGTTATTTTTCATAAAAATATCATTTGATTATGATGCAATAGATTTGCCATGATTTAAAAATAAGAAAATAGCCTAAAGATTTCTCAGTAGATAAAAGTTGATGTAACTCAAATAAATAGAAGCTCTTTGGAGCCTCAGTAATGTTTCACTGCATTGAGAAGTTCTGAGACCAAAAGGTTGTCCAACTGCTCACCCAGTGACAGAATAGTTGACTCCAAGCAAGGAGAGGGGATGTTCATTTAGCTGGGACTGCAGGCAGGGGAACAGGAATCACATCAGCTGACCAGCCTGGGAGCCAACACTTGCAGATGCCTGTAATAGACTAGCTATTGTTCAGAGTTTTCACACATGTTACTTGCAACACCTGTTACTAGCAGACCATTCACACCTGTTACTTGCAGAGTGTTCCACCTGTACTTGCAAACCATTCACACTTGTTACTCACAGAGCACTCACACCTGTTACTCGCAGGCTGTTCACACCTATTACTCAAAGAGCACTCACACCTGTTACTTGCAGAGCATTCACACCTGTTACTTGCAGTGTTCACACCTGTAACTTATAACACCTGTTATTTGTAGACCATTCATGCCTGTTACTTACAACACTTGTTACTTGCAGACCATTCACACCTGTTACTTGCAGAGTGTTCACACCTGTCATTCACAGAACATTCACGCCTGTTACTTGCAGAGCACTCATACCTGTTACTTTTAATACCTGTTACATGCAGAGAATTCACACCTGTTACTTACATAGCATTTATACCAGTTACTTGCAGGCCATTCACACCTGTTACTTGCAGAGTGTTCACACCTGTATTTGCAGAGCGTTCATACCTGTTACTTGCAGAGTATTCACACCTGTTACTTTTAATACCTGTTACATGCAGAGAATTCACACCTGTTACTTGAAGAGCATTTATACCAGTTACTTGCAGGCCATTCACACCTGTTACTTAAAACACCTGTTACTTACAACACCTGTTACTCACAGAGCATTCACAGCTGTTACATGCAGAGCATTCACACTTGTTACTCGCAGAGCATTCACACCTGTTACTCACAGAGCATTCACACCTGCTACTTGCAGAGCATCCCTGTTACTGTGCATAGTTCTTCCACCACACATTCATCTATTATCATCAATGCAATACCCATTTTGCAGGTGAGAAAAACAGATCAAATAAAAATAACTCTATGAAGTCTCATAGCTACTAAGTGCTAAAATCAGGGTTTGAATCTGACACCAAAATGGCGTTCCTGAATCTTCTGCCTTTAGCCTGTACATTCTCATGGAGCCAACACTTGAGACCCGACGCTTGCTGGTGTTTGAACTTCAGTGGATGCTCTGAGGTCTCCGGGCCCCGGCATCCTCATCTGTGAAACAGGCATTGAAATATCCAGGTTGCAAAAAACAGTGGAAATAAAGGACAGGAGAGCAATTTGTAAATGGTGGCGTCGATGTGATTATTATCTTCTGCCTTCCTGCTGGCGCCTCTTACCTGGGAACCATTTTGGGGACTATTAACTTGCTGTTAACATTAAAAATCGGAGCCAACTCCCAGACTGGACACGTGTGTCTGTGCACAGGCACAGGTTTGGCTAGGTGGCCTGGGGAGCTCTCCCTGGGCCCTCCTCCCCATCTCGGCAGCCTTTGTGAAGGGACGGGCCAGCTTGGCAAGCTAACCCAGCACCGACATCTGCGCAGCTGGAATGAGAACTCAGTGGTGGTGGTGAGTCGGAAGGCCAGCCCTCTGCTTCCTCCCTGAACCACAGTCAATGGCACTTGAGATCTGACGGCCTTTTCTGAGTCTTTGTCTCCCAGCCCACAATTTAAAAAGCACCATTTCCAGGCACTATTTTGTGAGGCAAGTAATAGAATCTGAAATGATTATTAGCTATTTACTATAGCAAAGCTCTGAGCTGAGATGTGCTTTAAAAATACGAAACAGCCGATGGGAAGGGGGGCTGAAGACCAAGGGCCTGGGACCGCTGGCGGGGAGGCAGGCGTGTCTTGGGCTGTGGCCCCACGGAGATGGTTCTGGGCCCAGGAGACTGTCATGCCAGCACTGCCCCCAACTCTCAGCCAGTGTCGGTGCTGTGAAGCCACGTCCCCTCACTGGTCCTCAGTTTCCACCTCTATCCCTTGAGGGTTGACCAGATGGCCCTTAGGATCCTGTCAGCCTTACAAAACAAGGTCCCCTGTGGTCACACTGCAGGGCCGATGTACCCAGAGTAGCAGTGGAGCAGGTGGGGGTGAATGGAGAGGTGGCTGGAGCTTTGCCCAGGGACGTGCCTGCCTTGGAGAGTTTCCCAGCTCCCCAGGAACTCTTGTAAAGGGCTGAAAAACTTCTGGGGAGTGTTCGCTGCTATCCTCCTCTCCTGAATCCAAGGACTCTGCCTCCTTGCCTGGCGGAGGAAAACAGAGTCCTTCTCATGTTTGGGAACAGCAAGAGCTTAGCCTGGGCCTGCAGGAAACTCTGTTTAGCAATACTGGAAAGCCAAGCCGGCCTTGGGTCAGGAACCCCATCAGCTGGAGTGGCTGACCCCGAGGTAATGGCTATGAGCTACCATTAACTGAGTGACTACTATATGCCTTTCCAACTCAGATTGCCAAGGACATGGAGAAGCTGGACATGGTTCTGGTACAAGTCTGGCACTCAGGGTGGGCACGATCCACGCTTCTCCATGGTCTGCCGCCCTGGGCACCTGCCTCCCCACTCCCAGGCCCATGACAGGGCAGGAACTGCAGCAGAGCCTGGAAGGTCAGCTGTCCAGACCCAGGTCATCCACCACACCTGTCCAGGGTGAGGGTAACCAGCAAAGCACCCGGTGAGGGCAAGGTGACAGAGACAAGATGGGTTGCAGATTCCTCACTTGAAGAATCTTCTGGAAGGACAGCCAGTGTCCACCTCGGGAGAGAGTCAACCATTCTCCAAGGCACACAGCAAGAACTGATGTGGGTTGATATTGAGGATAAAGATGTACAAGCTTTCCCACATCTGGGAATGTACATTTACCAACAAACATGATGGTGTCCACTTTTTAGGAAAGGAAAGGACACTGCAGTGTTCCCCCATGTTGTTTGTTTGCTGAGCCACCAGTGATAGTGGAAAGGCTGAGAGGCCCTGGAGACCCTTGATCACTGAGACGGCAAAGGGAGCTTCCTTTGGTATCATTAGCTGAGCACCTAGTATGTGCCCTTGTAACAGATGGTACTTCATTCACTTTGCATCCTGAGGGCTTCAGATCATTATTGCTATTCTTTATAGAAAGGAGGAACTGTAACCTGCCCCAATGCACAAGGCTAGCAGTGATTGGCCAGGTCAGAATCTGAACCCAGGTCCTTGGATTTCCATTCTTAAGATCTCTTTGCCTCGGCAGCCTGCATCTCTGGAATCATATCAGCCTGACCAGAATAAAGATGAGGAGGAATGCGTGTGTGGGTCTACACCCGGGTGAACACAGATCCTTCAGCTTCTCTATCCAAGCTGAAGAGTTGGAGAAAGAGAATTGTGTAATTCACAAAGATGGAAGAAAAAACCACGCCCCTTCAGCCAGCCCCTGGTCACTCCCTGTGACGAATGTTCACGCTCTGGCTTCCTGAGTCACACACACCATTTAATAGTATAAACATTGATCCACATATTTCATGTTTATAGCCACTGCGCCCAGAGTCCTGCAGCAGCTCCTATGAGCGCACTGCTGTGTCGACAAGTGCAGTGGCAAGGCCACCCTGGGGCCAGGCTCTGCAGGGTAGGGACCCTGAGCTGTTCTGGGGACACCAAAGTGGGAGAGGAACTGGAGGGAACCGTGCATGTGGGCATCTAGGTTTCCAGGGGGAGGATGACGTTCAGCTTGGGGCAGGCAAGACACATCAAGAAGGTCAAAGGCACTGGGGAGACCCTCACCGGAGGAAGGTGGAGCAGGACTCGGGGAAAGAGAGGGGAGGAGGGCAGCGGTGGGGAGGCCAGCCGGCAAGACGGCAGGCCAGCTTGCTTTCCTCTTGTTCTCCCTGAGCCGAAGTCAAAAGGAAAAGTCTTGATTGAGGTTCGCCCAAGTCAGTGGCCAGGACTCCTCCAAGGGACCTGGGAGAGCTGGCTTGGGGTCCCGGCAGCATGTCAGCTCTTGGATGGCCCTGGAGAAATCGCCCCGGAGCCTTCCCACCCTGGAAATGTCCTGTTCCCCAAGCAGAGAAAGAAGGAGGGGACAACCAGGGGAACAGGATCCACCCCATGATTGGCAGCCAGACCCAACTCACCCAGGCCTCTCTCGCCCCACCTCCCAGGACTCCATCCCCTCTGACCCCAGGGAACAAGGCCCATGTCTACACAGGCAGAGCAACGAGTGTTTCCACGTGGGATATGAGTTGTGTAGATGAAAGGTAGACAGGATGGGCCACTCCCTCCAGGTCGAGGGTCCTCAACTGTGGCACTGTTGGCATTCGGGGAGCCTGTCCTGTGCATTGTAGGATGTTTAGAAGCATCTCTGGTCTCAACCCAGTAGATGTGAATAGAATCCCCACCACACACACACACACACACACACACACACACACATAGTATGGCAAGTAAAGATGTCTTGAGACATTGCCAAAGTCGCTCTGGGCTTCTTGCTTCCTGGAATGAGCTGTAGGAAATGCCTGCTCTATCTTCCTGGGCCTCTGGAGGACCTGCCTTGCAGCTGGCCTCAGTGCGTGTCCCAGCTCTGTTTCCAAGTCCACCGAGGGAGACAGCTTATGTGAACATCACAGGTGACGTCTGGCTGCTTCCACCTCCTCATCCACTCCCCAGGAACCCCTGCAGCATCCACTAGACAGGGAGTAAGTAAGATCCAGGACTGGTCAGCAAGAGGCAGGATCAATGAGGAGGATCCTGAGTCAGCAAAGCCCTGCCCTGGGGACTCTCTGCCCCTGGGGACATGGGTGCCTCCATCTGTTCATCTGTACAGAAACAGAAGCCACCTGGGCCTTCATGAGACTGGGCTCCTGGGGCCCTCAGGCCTCTGTCTTCTCACCCGTGTGATGGCTGAGCTGAAGGTGGGAGACCTCTGAGTTTTCTGCCCATCTCTCAGGACCTGGTCCTGAGATTCTCTGCTCTAAGATTATAATTAGAAAAAGCCTGAGCGTGTGTGGCATCAAGATGTGCCAAGCATGCTATGATTTCCTCACGGTCACCTCTTAATTACCTGAAAGGATCCAGGCAGGCATTGCTAATGCTAAAGGAGAGGATAAACCCCAGCCTAATCTGGCCAACCATCAAATGCAACATGTCCCCACCCCAACACCTCTGTAATAGACGGGAGACCTCATGGAAAAGCTACCCCCAAGAAGCAATCCGCGGATCAATGAAAGTCGACCAAACACGTGTTTTGATTAATTTCTAGCAACGAGCAAGAGCTTGCTGGGCCCAGAATGCCTGGTTAACGTCTAATTCCCCAAACAGGCAAAGGTCACCCCTCCCGCCTCTTACCCCCAAACCTGAGAAAAACCTGCCTGCCCTCTGCTTCCAGATCTCTCCTAGGAAGTCAAGATTTCCTGTTTCCATGTCTCCCTTTCTCTGTTTCGGTATCTCTGTCTCAGCATCTCTCCATTTCCATATCTCTGAGTCTCTGTGCCTCAGGCTCTGGGTCTCTGTTCCTGCCCCTCTCCAGTGCACCTTTCTTGTGTTTCCATTGTCACCCCTCTGTGACACCCCTGCACCCCCCCCCTCCGCTTGTGCTCTCTCCCTCCAATCACAACAAATTGACATAGAGTAGAGGCCCTGTCAGGAACATTGTCTGCCTGTTCAGACCAAAGGGGTTTTCTTTGTGCATCTCGCTGTGATTCATCTTCAGAGGGATCGATTCTCCGGCATCCATCTCGGTGTCTGCAGAAAAACTCTCCAAAGCACTGCTTCCCCGCTCCGCCTGGACCTCTCGCCTGGCTCAGCAGCAACAGCGCTCTGAGGTTTGCTCGCTTCCGCCCCTCCAGGAAAAAAAAAAAAAAATCACCAGGGGTGGGGGCAGAGGCTGACTCCATGGAGCTGAGCTAGAAGCATTACTCCCTGGAGGAACCTGAGTTGGGACCGTGGACCTGGGACAGAGCTCCAGGGCCCCCTCTGCTCCCCTGGGAGGGGCGCCTCTTATCCTGGGCACGCAGCATTCCGATTATTGATGGAGTTGTAAAGTGTCCTTCAAGCAGCTCATTCTTTTCAAAAGCTGTAAGGCAGGCAAGAGAAGAGCTTGGCCCCAAACCCAGGCTGCTGGGGAGGGGGGTGGGGAGGGAGCAGAGAAGAGACCCCCCACACACACACTCCTCCCCTGCACAGATGCCTTTCAGGTTGACCTTGACGACTGGAGACAGGCGCGGGTTTCCCATGCCGGGTCCATCTTCCTCCAGAGCCGTGTGCTCAGGGATCAAGGGAAGCTGTGGGGCCTCCTGGGAGGGGCGGGAGTGACAGGCCAGGGACCCGGCCTAGGAAGTGAGCTGTGAGCTGGTCTTGCTCCATCTCCCCTGCAGCCCCTCAGAACTGATGTGACGGAGGGTGCCATCCAGGTGTGGGAACAGGGAGATCTCCCCACGGTGCCAGGTAGACAGGGTGTATCCTCCACAGCCCGGCTCCCAGGCCTAGGTAGGCTGACATGGTTCCCCATGCCCTGGGGTCCCGGCTGAAGCCCACTGAAGTCTCTGTGGCTGAGGTCAAGGGTGGAGTGGCGAGGATTCCCCTGAGCCAAGCCCAGGGTGGCTTGGAGCTTCCTAAAGCTTCCTGACAATGAAGACGGTGGGCTAGGATTATCCAGAGGGGACCCCCTGAGACCCTCCAATCTGAGCTACAGAGAAGCCTGGGGTTTTCAAAATGGGCTTCTCAGTAATACAGTGTATCGACCTCTAGGTCAGATGGACGGCATCCTTGACTGTGTTTTTTGTAAGAGACCACATCATTGAGTACATCAAAGATTAAAATAGGAGTCCCGAGACGCCTGGCATGTGAGCTACCCAGTAGCTAACAGCTGAGGCCTATGAACCCTTTGCCCCTGGGGTTAGAGATGAAGCATTTGCTCATAGAGCAACAGGAGACCTCTGCAGCCTGGAATTGAGGCCATAGCAGATTGGAGTGTGCCATGGTGCTTATGGTCCCTGATTCTGGGGCCTGAGTTTGAATCCTGACCCAACGACCTACAAACTATAGGAATTTGTCCAACTCACACCCCACCCCACACCTGCTCCCCCCCAAAAAACTCTCCCTGTGCCTCAGTTTCCCCAACTGTACTATGGAGCTAATAATAGCAACACACTTTCTAGGTTTGCTGTATGCATCAATGAGATAATAGATCAAGGTCTGGTGTATCCCAAGCAGCTAGTAGTATTTTTAAAGCTATCCCCGGACTCAGAGGACTTAAATTTGACCCTGAGCCAGGGACTTATTTCTTCAGGCTTTGGTTTCTTGTATGAACTTGTTCCTACCTAACTCACGAGGTAGTTGCAGGGAATAAATGTGAATGAACACGGGCACCGTTACTAAAACTTCAAGGGACCGTTCAAATGTGAGCTTTTTCAGGTTCCACCCGGGGAGGAGACAGCGTCTCAAGGTTGAGGGGGAAAGTAGAAAGCCGATGAGCTCACATCCAGATGGGATGGAGGACAGACAGACCTGCCTGGCCAGGCCACCCAGGAAGACGTCATGCCCGAGGAGGGTTGCCCAGGCTTGTCTCTCAGCATTATGAGAAATGGTGCCTCTCTGTGGGAAAACTCTTGGCCAAAATGTTTTGCAAACAGTGACCCTGACTGCCACCAGCTCTGCAATGAGGAGCAGCAGTTTCGAATCAGGCTGCAGTTCTCCCAGAGAAGGGAAAGCTGCTGTCCTCAGAGACAGGACAGTACTACCTCCAGCAGGAGACACACACTCCCATTCTTCAAATGATCATGATCACTTCCAGCACGTGGCAGGGTATATGTCCCGTGCCTTAAAATTAGGCATGTGCATATGGTTAGCATGCAGCTTACCTGTGACTTGCAGTGAAGTGCAGAAGCACTTACTTGCCAGTGCTTGGCTCGAATGTTCTTTCTCTTACATTAGAGATCTTAGAAGTTCATGTCCAGGTGATATCTCTTCCTTCCCTGAGTAAATAGATTCCCCTTCCTCCAAGTTGTACTGAACATGTAGCATGAGCAGGAATCAACCTTCTTTACATGAAATTGCTGAACTATGAGTGCTGTTTGTTTCTGCAGCAAAAGCTACTCATCCTGACTAAGAAAGCCCTGAAATAGGCAATCTGAGCACTCACCCTGGATTGCATGATCTCGTCTCCTGAGAGGACATGCATTCACTTGTCCATGATTTCCAAAGCAGTCACCATAACAGGAGTGTGAACTGGGAGGTAAGTAAACAGCTCACAGAGGGCAGAAAGGCAAGAGGTTTTAACCCTGGGGTGGCGCAGCCTATTGGCCTGTGTGCTGCTGGCTTGGAGAGCTTACCCAAGCTGTATCTCTTCCTCTCATTCCCCCTTGATGATCCACATGCTTCCCTGGAAAAGAGCACTTCAGAAAGAGAAGGTGGGGGCCTAGAAGATGTAACCTACAACCATCTTTTCTTGTTCCCATCACTTCCCTCAGTCTCCAAATAGGACCCTCTCAGTGTTCCGGCATTCACATCAATGTGTACAGGACTTATAATAAACTTTTACATAACACTTACCCTGTGGCAGATACTACCTTAATCTTCACTAGTACCTCATGAGATACATACTATTGTCCCCACTTTCCAGATGAGGCAATTGAAGCACAGAGTAGTTGAATAATCCTCCTGGGATCACACAGCCCATCCCTACTCAGTGCACGTGGCTCCATAGACCTGCTCTACTCGGATCCTCCAGAGGCCCAAGAAAATAGAACCACCAACGTCCATGCTTTTAACCACCACACCATATCAAGAACATGGCACTCTACCTGCCCTGGAACCTGGCTCTCCCTCAGGAGCCCCATCCATCGGATCCTGGGAAGACTCAGGAGTAAGGCAGAGCGTGGACACACGGGAACAGTCTGGGGCTGTGATGCCTCATTGACTTGCCTCAAACCTGGAGTTGCCTCCTCTGGACCTCTGGTTATGTGACCTGAATAAACCTTTACCAGTGAAATCACTTCTCTTCAGGTACTTGGTGACTTGCTGCCTAAGTGATCTAACTAAAAATGATTCTCACTGGTTTATTTTCTTCTAAATGAGGTAGAAAGCAGGGGATCCAATTAGTACTACAGCAACCACATTCCCACACTCCACACTCAGAAAGACCACCAAGATCATAACTGAGGAATGAAAGTGTTCTTCGGGTCAGGTCCCCATGATCAACACACAATTAATTCTGACTCGCTCACTGCACATCTCAAATCGAAATATGTTCGCTATCTAACCCTACATACCTTCTCTTTTTTCCAGAGAAATAAAATTTTAATACCCTACCGAGAATCCACACGTGCAGGTGGATGCTCCCTTGTTTCTCTTTACTTCCAAGTGGAGGTAAATGATAGTTGGAACTTCACGATCCATCTTCCAGTCCCTGGCGGTGTTGGGGATGCAGCAGGGACAGAATTTTATATGTGGGGTCAGCAAGGACGCTTAGGGAGCAGACTCCTCCAAGGAGCGGGTCTGCAGCTGCCTTGCTCTGGAGGGCAGGAAGAAGTTCAGCTTAGGTGGGAGCCCAGGGGACCTGATGGAAATTCCTCAAGCCAGCAGGGCCGAGTAACCCAGTCACACTCAGGAGTCAGAAATACTCGGGTTGTTATTTCAACCCTGCCATTGACCAACCTTGGGATCCTGGGAAATGTCCTTGACCTGTGTGTTAACCAGATTTTCATTGTTAGGACCAAAGTATCTGACCAGAACAACTTCGAGGAGAAGGAACAACTTATTGAAAGCTCCTGATTTTAGAGGTCCAGTCCATGGTCAGCCGACTCCATCGCTCTGGGCCCAAGATGAGGCAGAACATCATGGCCGCAGGGCTGGCGGAGGAGAGCTGCTCTGCCCATGGCAGCCAGGAAGCAGGGAGAAAGGGGGACAGGCTACAGGGAAGATGAACCCTTCAAGGACACACCCCAGTGACCACCTCCTCCAGCCATGGCCACCTCCCTACAGTCAGTCCATTCAGACCAGGATAGAACAATGGGGCTCCAGCTCTCATAATGCGGTCATTTCAAACCCCTCTGAATATTTCTGCATTAACAGAGGAGCTGGGAGGAGGGACGTGGCCACCAGAACACATCTCACTTTCTCCATTCTGAAAGGTGGCTCTCAAAGCCCTCCATCATAGGAGCGTGTGCGGTTGGCAGAGACACAGGCAGGGGACGACTGGCAGCCAGGGCTTCCCTTCCCTGGGTCCACCCCATAAATGTGTCCAGTGCACGTTGAAGGAGGAAGAATCTTCTCAGCAGAGGAGTGAGGGCCGCGGCTCATTTTCAAGCCCGATTCCCCGCTTTAATTGAGTTTTGCTGAAAAACCCCGCGCAAGCACTTTTCCTGCCATTTTGCCAGATTTGATTCTCGCTGATAGCACGCGCGCGAGCGGCCGCCCAAGATAGATGAGTGCTGTTGGCACCGGCGCGGGATGAGGCGGAGGAACAGGAGCCTCGGAGGAGCAGAACTGGCTCTGTTCCCTAGAGGGGTCCCCGGGAGGGGCCTCTTCCCCTGCTCACACCCATCCTTGCCTGGGCATCCCCAGCTGATAGATGAATCCTCAACTTCGAGGTCACCCTGGGGGACTGGAAGAGGTCTGGGACGGGACATGATGTCTGGGTGCCACACTGTCCTTCAGGCAACTGAGACTGTGGAGAGTCTTTTGAAGGATTCACACACACACACACACACACACACACACACACACACACACACAAGAATCCTTAACCAGCACGGTTCACCATGGGTGCTCAGCACTGGCCGGTGAGTATTGATGAGGGAAGGATGCGGGAAAAGTAGTTTTGGACTCTGGTGCCCAGGTGGGGTGAAGGGAGATGTAGGGTGTGGGACAAGGCTCACAAGAATGGCAGCCTGCTGGTAGGTTGTTTGGAGGAGAGTCAACCTCTTCCTCCATGACTGACAGCCGCCACATTCCTCACCCCCATGTACCCATTCCCACCATGTGGCATGGTGAGGGGGCAGGGCTGGTCCAGCCCTCGCACCGGGTTAGCCACAGAAAGGGAACCGAAGTCAAACTGTGAGCAGAAAGACGCAGCCACCTTGCAGAGGATCACTGCTGGCTTTTGAAAGAAACTCCAGACATTTTCTCTAAGTGGAAGATTCTTATCTGAAAGGAACTTACTGGCAACTTGAAGACAAATCAAATAAAAAATAAAGGCTCCATTATGATTCTCACCCAGTCTCCACAGGAATTCTGGATAAGACCCCATCTCCGTTTCTCTTTCATGTTACATCTTTTAAAATCCAACATATAGCTAATAATATAATGAATATCATATACCCGCCAATCACTCGGTGAAATTAAATATTATAGTTTCAATTGAAGCCCTTATAAACTCTGCCCAGGGTCACCAAGCTCTGGAATCTGGTGTTTGTCATGGCCATCTCTATACCGGTTTTCATGGTTGGCAAGAATATATGCATCCCTAAACACCATGCAGCGTTGCCTTGTGCTTTTAAGCTTGATGAACATGGAGTATTCCTTGCAGTCTCTGCCACTTGCTTTTCTTCATTCAACATTGTGTATCTGAGATACATTTGTGTTGAGCAGTGTAGCCATTTTCTCTACATAGATGGATACTGCTTTTTTTTTTCCCAACTGTTGCTATTTAAAAAGCTGCCATTAACATTAACTTGCACCTCCTTATGTACATGAGAGAGAGATCCTAAGTGTCCACCTAGGAAGGGAAGACTGTTCCCAATCACAGAGAGCCCTGGTTGAGAACCAAGAGCAGTGGCATCCACTCATAAGATCCCTCCGTGGTCAAGGTATCTGGTAGCTTTGACCGTTGCTGTCCTATTCTCCCAAAGAAAGGATGGATAGAGAAGATGATGTGTGTGTTGGGGCAGGGGGTAGATCTGAGTGCATCTGCAGGAGCAGTGCATCCTGTGACCAGGCATCCTGTCCCTAGAGCAATGCCTGGCCTGCATGTGCATAAAAAACGCTCAGTGGCTGAACGTATCCCACGCATGCATGTGTGCGCATGACATTGCATGACATTCTGCACACACGTGTGCTCCCTCACTCAGGGAGGGCACAGAGCACAGAGGTTGAGGCTGGAGGTAAGCCCATGCTCTGCACCTGCAGCCCCTTAGGAGAAACACAATGACAGGTCTCGGAGTCACAAAGAAAAGCCAAGAGGTCTGACTCATGAAAAAGGGTGGGCGCCGCCTGCACTCCTGGGAGAGGACTGGGCAGGCGACTCTCGGTAATTAGAAAACGGGACAAAGTCCAAAGAAAACGGAAAGAAGGCATTTGGTCATCTTCCCCACAAGAGCAAAATTCCTCCTCAGCAAGTTTGAAGAACCAACAGAACAGAAGACAAAGAATTCACAAACGGAAGCAAAAAGAAATTAAAAAATTAAACACCAAGACAGAGAAAAATCGACACTGATGAATGATACACGGTGGCTAAACACTGAGTACCTGGCCAGAAGGACTCTCCAACACCTGGGTTTTTGTTGCCCTTGACCTTAGGTTGTAATCCCTGCTTTTCTGGACCACAACAGCTTTGGGGACTGTGGAGGTAGGGTTATTGTGGGTGGAAAGCAGACAGGGTTCTGCCTCAAAAGAACAGTCAAGCCACAGGGAAAGTGGGTGGGGAGGCACAATGGATGACCAGCAGGCATGGAAGTGCAGGTGAATGGGCAGGTAGTCAGTCAGTAGTAGGGGCTGACTGTCAGCACCAAAAAGGAGGAAAGGGGAGAAGTTGGGTCTCTGGATCAGCTGCAGAGAAGATCTGGTCTTCTACAAACTTGCTGTGGACATGGGTGGTCCTGGGTCAGACCCTGCACCTGCCATCAGTTACCCATGAGCCCCCAGGCAGGTCATCTGCTCCCACTCTGCCTCAGTTCCACCATCTGTGGAAGGTTGTGCCGATTCAGCACCTGCTGCAGGTCAGGTGTAGCCCTGACACCTTCCACACATCCCATCAGCCAGTTTGGAAGCTCTACCTACTTTACAGATGAGGAAAGCAAGTCTCAAGTAGAGGTTTCCGGGAATTGCGGTGAGGACTTCCTATGAATGACAAGCGTATTTGCCCCACACACCTGGGATCTGCCACCAGCTGTGCTTGGATTGTGGTTACCATGGTCGGGCTCAGATACCAGGTATATTGCCCTTGTGAGGTCTCAGGCCCAGGGATGGGTCAGGGAACCTATTGTACTTGGGATTCAAGCAGGGCAGAGCCTGCTTCTGAGACCTGGCTCATCCGTCTGTGTCATAAGCGTGCCCACCGAGGGCCCACTCATGATTGCCGTCTCCCACAATCTTCCACATAGCCTGCAGCAGAGATTCAGTTCATCCACTCCAGGAATGAGATTTGAAGGCTCAGAGAGGAATAGAGCCTGCAAGATGGCGTGATGGCAGAGCTGGGCTTCCAACACCAACCAGACCTCCTCCCCATCTCCATCTCTCCCTGGCTCACGTCCCTTTCAGTGTCCCTGCCTGGTGGATTAGTACCTCCACCTCAAGCCATATCTGCCTCCAACTGCAATCAATCCTTGTCTCCTGGGCTGGGAGGCAAGCCTGGACCTTCACAAGCAGCCTCCTTGGGGCCTCCAGGGCCTGCCCTTCTCACTGCCCTAAAGGTTTGGAGAAACTAAAAGGGTTAAAGTGTTTTAAACTCCTTTGATTGTGAGTTAATTTTCTTCCATTAAAACCAGCCCTCTCTCCTAAGGTAATAAGGGCAGCCCGTGTCTTGCATGCAAATAGTCCTACTTATTATTGAACATGGGACCCTGTGTACCTGTGCAGCCTTGGACGTGGTCAGACTGGTATGCAGCCCAGAGAGGGAGCTCCTGCACACAGACACACACAGCCACAGGGACACACATGAAAATGGACACCAGAGTCACCAGACATAACACTGCATACACACACACACACACACACACACACACACACACACACACCAAGGAAGGCTGGCACACAGGCATAGGCCAATCCTTACACAAAAAGGTGACCCTTCCTTCAAGGTTCCTAAAGCAAAGCCTGCAAATGCTCGTGGAATTTAGAAGTTTCTGGCAAACACTTGACCCCTGTGTCCCTCTCTGCCCCACTGGAGCACTAACCACTTGCAGAGGTCAAGAGAGTTGGCCCTGCTGCCATCTCGCGGTTGAGATAAAAGATATGGACTGGAGTCCGGTGG
Organism: Ictidomys tridecemlineatus; assembly: GCF_052094955.1. Taxonomy (NCBI): domain Eukaryota; kingdom Metazoa; phylum Chordata; class Mammalia; order Rodentia; family Sciuridae; genus Ictidomys; species Ictidomys tridecemlineatus. The sequence goes on along the minus strand of NC_135484.1, from coordinate 110,592,951 downwards.
TGACCACATCTCTGGTCTCCAGAGGACCTCTCACCTCGGCCCCTGCTGGTGCTGGCCGTGGTGCTGCGAAGGGGCGGGCTGTGAGCAAGGAGAGGGCCGACCTCCCACACCTACACTCCTGGCTACAGCACAGGGTTCAGTCAATCTCTGACCCAGGTGACCAGATCTGTTTATGTCCAGCAGAACAAATAATCCACCAGAGTTGATTTCCTACAGAAAACGCTCCCTTGTGCACTCGGGCATGAGAAGCTGGTCTGGGGGCTGCAAAAGGAAGCCACAAAGCCCCCGCCTCTGAGCCAGCATCCGGGGGTCAGCCCAAGCCTCCCGCAGGCCTCTGAAGGACCAGTGAGTGGGGATCAGGAGGAGTCCCATCCCTCACCCCAGGAGGGCCCAGCCTCTGCCATCTTACCCTCACACCAAGAAAGGATGGGTGGACCTCCAGATCCTCGGGGTGTTGGGGGGCCTGGGTCTAGATCAGTGCTTTTGCAATGTTTTTCTTCATCCTTGCCCCTGTCCCGGAACAAGACAATTTAGGTATTGTTTTCCCTAATTGTTCCTCTGATGGTTTTAATGCCACCGATACATACACTACATCTCTGTGGAGGGCCGTGAACCCTACAGCCATTGTCATAGCTGAGAGCATCCCCTGCCCTCCCCTTTAAGGACCGATTTTCATCCCCATGAGAGCAACATTACCACTCCCCAGTGGTTCCTGCTCCACCTCAGTGGGTTCCCAGAGAGAAAGCCCTCAGCCCAGCCTGGGGGGCCGAAGGGTGTGCTCTTCCATCAGCAGAGTTGGGGTGTGGGAAACTGAAGACGAATGGGGAGCCAAACTGAGCTCAGAAAGAATCATTAGGTCTCTTTTAAAAAGGTCATTAAAAAAAGGAAACTGAGCCAATATATTTAGTCTCCAGCAAACTAAGGAAGTTTCCGCCGTGGAATTGGAGGTAAGGCACCAGGCAGGACTTCCTGGCACCAGAGTGCCGATGAGCACCTTTGGACACCCAGTAATTACTTGTTCATTGATTGGCGGAAAGCAAGAGGAAGGCATGGTTGGTGGATGGAAGTGAGGCCTGGGGGGAAGGAGAAGGGCAGACTGGTGCCTGGCTCCCAAGCTGGCGGTCTCTGAGACAGTGGCAAGTGACCAAATCACATCTCCAAGCCTCAGGTTTGTATCTGCAAAATGGGGTGAAACCTATCTCAGAGTGGAGTTGTAAGGATTAAAAACATGATGCTCTAGGCCACCAAGCAAAATGCTTGCTTGTGAACCAAAGATAACTTTGGTCTTTCTTTGATTTTCTCCAGAGTTTGCTTTCCTTGTCTTCTCCACTTGGTCTGCCTTCCCCAGTCACGTCTGCAAAACAGCAGCTGTCAATCAAGGAATCCCGTGAGCGTGCACCCACCCACCGCACGGAGCACACAGAATAACCAGGACTTAGGGGACTGGGACGATGTGCCGGGCATGGTGCTGGGGATAGGTATAAAAAGATTTCATTTAATACCGTCCTGTTACCTACTGATGCCTGACAAACCTCCTTGACACAGTGGCTTGGAGTAATAATTGCTTTTCTCATGGATCTGGGGTTGACCGGGCTCACCTGAGTGGTTCTTGCTCAGGGTGTCTCACGGTGACAGTGCGATGGCATCACCTCAAAGGCATTCTACTCATACGTATGGCCATCAATGTTGGCTGTCATGGGACCTCAGTTAGGGTCAACAATGAGCCAGTCCCATGTGTCCTCTTACGGTGCCTTGGTTTCCTCGTATCATAACTTCAGGATTCCAAGAGAGGCAGACAGAGGGAGAGGGAAAGAGCCAGACAGACAAGCAGAGACAAAGACGGGAGTCGGGAAGTCGTCTCACTTTTTATGACCCAGCTCTATATGTCACTAGAAGAAAGTCACCAAGGGCAGTCTCTCATCCAGGGGAGGAAGCGAGATTCTACCCATGGAAGACAGGAGTGCCAAAGACTTGACACTCAAACTACTCCTGATGGCAGGCATTACTAGGGTCATCCTATGGACGGGGAAACTGAGGTTCAGCCCAATTTCATAGCTCACCCAAAGAATGTACGATTTCCCCGTGAGCTTTAATTAAAAGGGGATATGTGTTCTCATTCTTAGGAAAAACAATTCTGTCTTTGGGAATCTTTCATGAGAAGAGAGAGAGACATCCTTACCTAAGGGGGGTCTCTGAGCTTAGTGAGACCATCCTATTCTTGGGGAGGCCCACTCTGAGGAGACACAGCCCCATCCTGAGGGAGCCCCTGGTTCTGTGCAGGACTCAGGGTCAGTTACCTTCAGGGGTTCCAGGTCCTATCGGAAAGCTCTGCGGGTTGGAGTGCATGTCACTCCGCTTTCCTACCTAATTTTGGATGACTGAGGTTTATCTCCACCCTATTTTTAAAAACAAAGAATTGGTTAGGAAAAACATTTATACATCTTATCAAACTGTCTTACCAAGAAAGAGGCTTGAATTGAGTGTCAGGTGGTAGAATTTGGTTCCCAGCCTCGTTGATGATGAACGAGGCAGGTCACGCGCTCTCTCCAGCCATTTCTCCACCAAACCATGTGCATGGCAACCCCGGCACAGCCAGGCTCCCTGGTGTTGTGAGAATCAGTGGCATGTTGCAGACAAATTCCCCACATGTTGCTGTCAGAGCCGCATCGTGACGAGCATCACATGGAACCTAGAGTAAGCCAGGATTAGATCCCAATCCCTGCAAGGCCCAAGCCCAGGGCTGTCTGAGGAGTGTCCCAGAGGGCAGCTCAGAGCGGAAGGCCCAGAGGTGTCTGGGGGATGGAGGTGAGGCAGGGCAGGAGCTGGTAAGGAGCGGGTGGATATTGCACTCATGCCTCAGGGAGATGCCCTGCCTCAAGTCCCTCCTCCATATGCCTCATACCCCTCTGTGTCCCTGTGTCATCCAGGGGCCTCCTGACTCCCCCAGCAGAGGAGTGGGTCCTACGGATGTTTAAACAACCGAAGCTGAAGCCCCTCAGAGCTGGGAAGAGCCCAGAATTCTCCACGAGGCACACCTCTCTGTCCTCTCTGTGAGCTGTGGTGAGTCTACGTTCCACAGAAACCTCAAGGAACAACCGTGATGAAGCCACCCGCGTGAGTGGACACTCACCCAGAGGAAGGGATTTTTGTGTGTTATTTGTTTTTAAATATTCATGGGAAAACTGGGAAGTTTTGTTCCCCCTTTTCAGAGGTGCAGGCCGAGAGTCTGGAAGATGGGAGAGTGGCAGGTCAACCCACTGGGCTCACTTATTCAGCATCTACACTTGGACATGCAAGCTCGATGCTGGATCCCGGGCATGGATCCAAGGCCTAGTTCTTCTCTCCCGCAGTGGGAGACCCATTCTAGACAGGTGGCCACAAGGGCCCTGAGGGCTCGGCACAAGAAGTTTGGGAGCTGCAGGGGGCGCTAGAGGGGAGCCCGCCTGGCCTTCCCGTGAGGGAAAGGTGCCCCCGGGAAGAAATGGACAAGTTGGGGTTTCGAGGAAGAACTAGAAAAAGCTGCTCACCAACTTGGTGAAGTGTCAGTGGCACCCCGTTCCTCTAGGACAGTGGCTAGCCTCCACTTCTCACTGTAGGCACAAGGGAACTGGGAGCTGGGGAGGCTTGGGGAACCAGACTCCTCATTAGAGAGAGGCTTCCCTCAGGGCCCTGTTTGGGGTTGGAGGGGACTCCCTTCTCCTTCAGATGAGCACTCCCACCAGAGAGCCAGACAAAAGTACAGACTTTCCCTGTGGCCAGTCTTTCCATGCTGTTCTCTGAACCACGGTGCCTCGGTTTCCTCATCCATAAAATAGGAATAACAACAGTACATGGGGGAAGACGAAAGTGGTTAGAACAGTTCCTGGCATGGGGAGCTGCTTAATAGATGTCACCTGTTACGATTATTATGATGACTAATTGTTCCACAGAGGAGGGTAGTGCCACTGTCTCTGCTTAGATTCTTGGAAGAGCATGTGAGTAATTTGGGCTGATAACAATGAAGACTGGTGGTGATGATGTAAGAAGTGGTGGTGGTGATGATGATGGCCAGCCTCCAGTGATGAAGATGATGGTGGTAACGTGACAGTGATGATGGTGATGATAGTGGTGATGATGGTGATGATGGTGGTAGTGTTGATGGTGATAATGAGATGGAGGTGGTGATGATCATGGTGGTGATGATTATGGTGAGGATAGTGGTGCTGGTGGTGATGATGGTGATGGTGATGATGGTGGTGATGATGGTGATGGTAATGATGATGATGGTGATGGTAATGATGATGGTCATGGTGATGGTGATGGTGATGATGGTGGTGATGATGCTGATGGTAATGATGATGATGGTGATGGTGATGATGGTGGTGATGATGGTGATGGTGATGATGGTGGTGACAATGGTGATGGTAATGATGATGATGGTGATGGTGATGGTGATGATGGTGATGGTGATGATGGTGATGGTGATGATGGTGATGGTGATGATGGTGGTGACAATGGTGATGGTGAAGGAGATGATGATAATATAAGCCACAATGAAGACTCAATACCTAGTAAGAAGCAGACTGTGATCAAGTATTTTTCATCCCCATGTCTTCTCATGCCAACCATGAGGAAGAAAAAGGTATCTCCCACCCATTTCCAGAGAAGGGTTGGATCCTAGGTATTTCTTACACCTTTTTTCTCTGAATGAAGTGATTTTAATGCAGAAATTTACAGAGGGATGGGCAGAGCTATGGGACCCAGTAAAGAAGTACAAAGTCCTCAGGTGCTGGTGACAGCAAGCAGCCTTCACTACACTTGGGCCTCAGGGAAAGGAGAGGGGAGCAGTGTGACTGGAGGCAGTGAGATCTGATGCCTGGGACAATACACCTGGTTAAAGCAGGGCGCAGGAGGGGAAGAAATACCCCACCCTCTCTCCCTTCCCCTCTGTCTCCCGCCAAGCTCCCCTCTGGCCAAACCAACTGGAAGTAAGAGGCAGGAGGGCCCCAGGTGGTTCTCTCTATATCAGGCACAGAAAGTGAAGGGGGAAATTTGAGGGACATGAGCTTCCTTCCTGATTCCCAGATTTCTTGACAAGACCTCTGAGGGTATGATTCATGTCTTGTCACTCCGTTGTCCCCCACGCTCCAGCCCCTTCCTTGCTGAGCTGGTAACATGTTCCGTACACAGTGATGTTTGCTGCATGAATACCAGATCTATGCCAGACAGGTCACTATCAGAACCACATCATCACAAGGAAAGGAAATGTCACCCTTTCTTCTAGCAGCTGCTTCTGTGTCTCTCATGGCTCAGTTAAAAGTTCCTGATTTTTTTTTCTAAATCATTTTTACTGCAATAGTAAAAAATGTTCTATGATGGGAACACAGCAGGGTACCCTGCTTCTCTCTGGAGCCTGATGCAGATACAGGAGCTCTGTCCTGCCAAGGTGTGGCCCAGGGTCCTGTGGCATTTCTGAAATATGATTGACAGCCACTTGCAGGAAACGGAAAGCTATTCCTGGAAGACAACCTCAGAGGCTCTACATCAGCCACCCCGCACCCCATGGAAACCAAACCACTGGGACCAGCCCTGCATGAGTCCCCCAGAGGAGCTCAGACCCTTCCCCAAAGCAGCTCCTCCCCTTTCCCTGGACCGTCTCCAACCACCCAGGTCTAATCCCCACCCCCCACCACGAAGAGCAGTCGGGGTTCACCCAGTCTCACACTGAAGGCAAAGTGGGGCCAAGACTGTGAGAGTCACTCAAAATCTACTCTCTTCCCTAGTCACTGTATTTGACTTTGCTTTTCTAATTAGGCATATGATGATCCTGAGTCTAGAATGAAGTCGATTTTCCCCTCACCTCCTTGCAACTTGGTGATCAAGTTTTGGCCAATGAAATCTGAACAGAAATAAAATGTCCAACTTCTGGAAAAAGTCACTGAAAGGAAGAGACATGCTCTTCTTCCTTCCTCCCCTGCTGGCTAACATGCAGATAAGGATTGGGCCTCCCGGGGCCACATGGGACCCTGAGGCCATGTTGAGAGTGGAGGCTGGAACCACGGAGGAAGAACATGATAATATTACCATGTAACTCTTCAGCGATCTAGTATTGACAACCTCTGCATTTCTTAAAAAGGAAAGATAAATGAATTTCTGTCTTATTTAAACCATTGCTATTTTGCTTATTTGTTTGTTTTCTGCTACTTCTGGCTAAATCTAATTCTAATTGGCATATCCACAGACAGAACCCGATCCCCTGGCCGATATTGCTTGTCTACATAGGAACATTCAAATATTTTAAATTTAAGTTCAGTTTTTTTTAAACCAAGTCTTTTTTTTTTTCTTTTTCACATATAAATCTGAATTATGACTTCTGAAAAGACGGAAGATCGGTCAGCCTTAGGCTGCAAGTCAGCCTGGCAGAACTGGGAGAAGCTAACTAACAGCTGTGCTTCTCAGCTGGGCCTAGTCTTTCCAGTCCACAGTCTCCTCTGAGCCTTCTCCACTCTGCCGTCCCCCGGCTCCCGCTGGCCCTGAGTGTGACTCCCCAGGGCAGATGTGCCTGTCATCCATATCCGGGAACCCACAGCACTCCAGAGAGCCTTCCTTTCCCCGCTTCTCCCTAGGAATCCTGAGAGCCTGGTCTCCCTACCTGCCCCTAGAACCATCCAGAGTCACACTGTCTGGGCCCAGCCACAGAGTGGGGCTTCCTCCAGGAAGGAAAATCCAGGTAGAGAGGACACAGCGTCCTGGAGCCACAGAACTCATAAGTTGATGGAAGCTGTGTCTGGAACAGGCATGGAGATTTGTTTGGGGCCACACTGAAGTCTGTGGCAGGGTGCAACTGACATTCAGGTGTTCTGAGCACCGGCCCAGTGTGCAAGCTCCTGTCTCTGCAAGTGTGTGTAGACACCGTTCCCTGCAAAGAGACAGAAGTTTCTTATTGTTGTCAAATTTGTTTTAAAAAAAGAAGTCCCAGTGTATTATAATTGGGATCTGTAGAGTCCCCCTAAGGCTCACTAGTCCCTAGTGCAGCAGTGTTCAGAGGTGGGGCTTTGGGGAAGCGATTGCATTATGAGGGTTCTGAGGTGGCGTAAACTGTAGAAGGCAGGGCCTAGTTGGAAGTAGGTCACTGGAGGAATGCCCTAGAAGGGTACACATGTCCCCAGCCCCTTCCTTGCTCACTCTTTCCAGAATGTCATGAGGTGAGCAGTTTGGCTCTGTCACACACTCCTCATTATAATGCTCTGTCTCCCCACAAGCCCAGAAACAATGGGACCATGGAGCCAGCCAACCATGGACTGAAATCTTTGAAACAATGAGCCAAAATAGATCTTTCCTCTTTTAAGTTGATTTTCTCAGGTACTTTGTCACAGCAATGGAAAACTGATTAACACACAGTATGTTCAAATCCAGGTAGTGCAGGGAGTGTGGGGGCAGATTTTTTTGCATGTGGAGCATCTGGTGAAGATAGCCCAGCTACTTGTCTATTTTTAACCATAACCTCCAAAATACCTGTGACAGTGACAGAGACCTCCACCTCCGGGTAAAAGCTGCTCTGTTTAGAATCAGGCTAGGGATTCCTTCTTATAGAGATTATAAGGCCCAATCCTTTCATTTTGGCATCCCTGTGGCCAACAAAGAGCCTAGAATGTGAAAGGGGCTAAGTAAACTGTTGAAAGAATGAATGAATAAAGGAACAGCGAGTGCAGGGCCTTGTGTATTGGGCCCCAGGTGGCTGGCACAGCCACAGTGCGCACCCTCCCCTCCCAGCCTCCTGTCCTTAAGAAGCAAACCAGCACTCTTGGATAAGGGGTCCCAGCCTGGTGATTCCAAACGTCCCCTTCCCTTCACTTTGTGGCCCCTTCCTATGTTTTAGGAGATAATACAGAATAAAGAGTGGCTAAGTGGCTGTAGTAGCCGTTCCCCCAGGAGTCCCTCTGTGCCTGGCCCCTGCGGAGCCCCAGGGCTGACTAAAGCCTGGTGCTCCATCCCTGTGCTACAGTGACCAGCAGGAAATTGTTCCTCTATTAGGACTCGTGATTTGTCTCTACAAGCAGCAAAATTAACTAGAACAGCTAATTAATCAGAGAAATGTGCAACATCTCTGTTATTTTTAATTCCTCACCCACATTAATGCGTTATTGGTTTATGGTAGAACTAATTCACAGCCCCGTCTTGATCCCCTTATCTCAGGGTTGCCAGCTCCAGGCCGGACGGGGAGAAACTTCTGCTGTTGATTTCCCAGCCCTTCAAATCATCTCTAAGCACATTAGAGTCACATCAACAGGACATGTAATGAGACAGCCCTACTTGGCCTTGATACTTTTAATTACCCGCCTGAGAAAGGCAGAGGAGAGGCAGGCAGAGAGGCCCAGGAGAGACAGGGGCCTGTGGCCTGGGGATGCACATGTTACCGGATGCCAGAAAGTCAAAACCAGCTGGCTTTTCCCTGAGTGCATTCCCTGCCTCAAGTCCCAGCAACAGAGACTTAGGGCAGCACACAAAGGAGGAACGTGGCATTTGCCTGGTCATTAGTGAACGATCATTACGCTGACATAACATAAGATGGACATAAACAGTAAGCATAATGAAGAAGTGCATCCCAGAGTTTGTTGGGAAGCAACCATCCAGGCTGTCTTGAATTTCTGCACATCTTGTTCTAGATTATCCTTTCAAGAACATTTGTGTGGCAAACAGATACAAGAGATGGCACAAACCAGACATGCTTAGTATCCAGTTTAAGGAAACCATTCTGTCTCCTGGAGTGACGGGCAGGCAGGTTTACTGTGGGTTATAAAACATTTGGGCTCCCCCAATTCCAGTTCCTCTCTTGTGCGGGAACGCACTGCATGTTCAGGTGTTACCTGATTGTCTTCCCATCTCCCAGTGGGAACTGGGACTGTCTCAGGAACTGGCATAAAATAACATCAGACAAAGGAGGATGAAACTTGTCCCTGCTTTTAGTAAAAGTGATTGATAAAAATGCCGCTGCCCTCGGAGGCATTTCATCCAGCTTCAACTCACTGCCCAGGAGTGTCCCACATGGTGGACTTGCCCTAGATTTTCCCCAGGCAGGTGAGGTGGAGTCTGAGCGTTTGCCAAAGCATCTTCCCGCCGTGGGAGAGCTCTCCAGAGAGGAGGCAGCATCTGGGAAGGCGGTAGGCGGATGAGGCCACTGCAGGCAGGCCCCTGAAGCTCTCCTGCCTGCTCTGCCCTTGGTGGCCTAGATTCCTCTCATCCCCCATCAGAATGATTCCCCTGCATCATACTGAAGCTCACACTCTTGGCTGTTGGGATGCGGCTTTCATCTGCTCACTAGGTTGTAAGCCCAGGGCAGCTACCACGTCTCCAAGTGTCTCCAATCTGTCATACACCTGGCAGAGCGCTCTGCTCATCATAAGCCATCAATAAATTCTGGGTGACAAAAACAGGCCTCCTGTTCCATGCCAAGAGCTGTCCCTGTCCTTGATTCACGTGGTTGGACTGAGGTGGGAAAAGGAAGTCACACGGGGGCTGAGTGTAGGGGTCCCAAAGTCCCTCTTCTTTGCCTCCCAACTGTCCCTCCATTCAGACTGCCCTGGGCCACCTCTTCCCAGGACGAGCCCCATCCTCTTCCCACCCTCCCCAGTGAACTCTCCTCCTCCACACCCAACCCTCCCTGGGGAGAAGGAGGTGGGGAGCCTGGTTAAGCACTTTCCAGTGTCTGCATCCTGCTCCCCCAGCCCCCGCGACTATTATTGGTAAGTGAACCAATTTTCTTTCCTGACATCTGTAGCTCTTAGCAGTGAATATATTTGAAAAAAAAACCCTTTATGATTACTTGAAATCTTCCCTGCAATTTGATTCCTGATATTTTTCTTTACTCACCGAATGATTCTTTTAACTCATTACTTCTTACACGGCAGGCCTGCCCATCTTCCCCACCGACACGCGCCACCTTGGCTATTTAGCCCCTTTTTTCCTGCCAAGAGGAGCATGCCCACGGGCCAGGGCCAGGGCCCTCCAAGTGCACGTCCCCAGCCTGACCGTCCTCCTGCCCGGCCAGCCAGTCTTGGTCTTTGTGAGAAGGACAATTTCTCAGAGATGAGGGGTCTCCTGCTTGCATTCTGCCCTGAGCCTCCAACGCCACCCCCCTGCTTGTTCTCCTGATTATGTCTGGTTCCTTCCAGAAGGCTTAGCATTCCAACCTCAGCATGCAAAGCGACTCTTCCCCCAGGAGGGGAATACAGTTGGAGGATTAGTAATAATACCGGTGATCACAGTAAGGAGACAAAATTAGAATGGGTCTCAGAATACTCAGCCGCTGGAGGAAGCAGGTGAGGGGCTGGGAGCCACCTGGAGCCTCATGGGACTCTTAAAATGTCAGTGCAGGGCAACTTCCTGCTGAGGGGGTGGGTGGGGTGGGGCAGGGGCAAAGTTTCTAAAGGCACAAAAACTCCTTGAGATCCCAGGTTGACACCGATGACATCTCCTGACCCCCATGAGACCTGCGCTTCACGGTGTCCAGGGACCAGGCGCACCCCAGCAGGGACTTCCCTGCTGTCTCCTCACTGCTAGCCAGTCAGATGCCCTTTGATCCAGACCCAAATAACCCTTTATGGTGGTGCCTGTCACCAAGCCCCCCACGCAGTCAATCGTTCACTTGTGTAACTAGAGTTACTGGGCACTTGGCACATGCCAAAGAGCTACCTCAGAGGACAGTGAGGAATCAGCCAGGCTCCTGTCTCAGGAGCTCCCAGTCCAGCATTGGCAAGGGACACAAAATCACCATGGAACAGTCACAGCTGCAAGAGATGGATCAACCTGGAGGTCACTGGCCTAGCACCTGGTTGGAATCCTGGCTCTACCATCTGTTAACTGTGGGGCCTTGGACTAGGCCTTTCCATGCCTCAATATCCCCTTATCCCACACAGGGTAGGACTGATGTGAGTTAATGTGAGAAGCCGTTAGGACGGAGCCCAGCAGGGGCCATGCAAGTTAGCATCCGCGTCCATTTAAAGGAGGGATTTGTTGGGTCTCCTGGTACCTTTGCTTGCAAGAGGTCTTTCTAAAGTGATCATCCTTTTACCTTAAAGCTTTCTGTTTTCAGGACAGAGGAAACCAAAAGGCTCTCCCTCCACCCCTAAAGATCCATTTTCCTTCAACCACCTGCCAGGTATTTCTAGGTGACTTTTAATGGGTGGACATGAGGGTCCCTGCTGTATCTGGAGCCTCACCACCTGCATTGGGAGGCTCAGAGGGTAGGCCACATCCCATAACCACAGTGGAAGATCTCACGGCTAGAACAGGATCTCCAGGTACATGTAGGTCTCCTCTGGGTCCTCAGGACAGGCTTCATGCACAGGACTCACCTCAGGTTGAGGAGCGGGTGGGCTGTGATTCAGGTGCTTTGAATCAAATCATGGGGACATTCCCTCAGGCTGGGAGCACCTGTCTACTAGGACTTGCTGCAAATGCAGATTGGGTTCTCATGATGGAACCAGACAGCTGCCCTGCCCCCCAGATCCCTCCTCTGCATCCATGGGAGCTCCCTGCCCCCACTCCGGTTCACCCACCAAGATAAGGGGGACACAGCTGGAGTGATGCACTGCTCAGAAAGGTCCACAGGGAGGAGCCAGAGGGTGCCTCTCCTCTACCCATCACGCAGGGAGGGGCTTCCCGTGAAACAGGATGAAAGCTCCAGATACTTATTGTTTGCACAACTCTTAGAGCAGTTCTCATGTCGTAAGCCATCTGCTTTTGTTTTAGTCCTATCTAGCCAGGGTGGGCCTCATTCTCCCCATTTCACAGATAAGGAAACTGAGGCTTAGAAAGGCGAGAAAGCATATCCGAGCATACCCAGCAGAGAAGGGCGGCACAGACCCCCCAGCCCAGGTCTCCTAACTCCAAATCCAAGACTCTTCCCCAGTGTGTGTGCTGTCTGCATTTGCACTTGGCTTTCAACGGGTGAAAACTCAGAAACACAACCAGGAGGAAGGCCAAATGGGAGCAGCACTTTGGAGCCTCCATACCGATGAAGTCAGAGGAATTTGTTGTCCCTTTCCTGGGCAGGTGGGGCTCCAGTCAGGTGGCCTAGGATGCAGGGTCTGGGTTGAGCGTGTAGGATTTTGCAGGCCAAGGGTCCAGGGAGCAGCTGCTGGCGTCATGTGGCCCGGGCAGTAGAGCTATAGCGGGGATCATTACCACAGTGATTAATTAGGCTCCTTGCAGCGGGAGCCTCTGGGTTCTGGGTACTTGTCAAAACTGCAGCACTCAGCCAACTGCAGGGTGCCCGCCTGGAACCGCCCTCCAGGCCCCAGATGCTGTGGTGCAGTGGGTTCTCATGATGACGCGGTTGTCATGTTCTGCACATGCTGAGGGTTTAAGGACCTCACCAGTCCACCCCGTCACCACGTATCATTTCTCAAAGGCCTGCTATGTGCATCTGAAACCTAGGGACACCCTGAATAAAAACCCCACCTCCACTTGCTTTTAGTTTTTGCTTTTAGTTGACTTTTAAACTAACCCATTTGGGAGGTCAGGTGGCCCCGGGGGTGTTATTAGGCTCCCACCAGCCTAGCGGCCAACAATACTGCTGATGTTTGGGTCATAACATAATAGTCGCCTAAGTCATTTTTTAGGAAATTGGAGGCCACTTTGGCCTGGCTCAAACTGTCGGAAACCACCAGCACAGAGGACAATATAAGTGCCCATGAATGACTTATCTTATGTCAAGAGGCCAAAACATCTGTCCTCAGATCATGCTAATACCTCGATTTCTGTGGACATTTCTGGACATTTTCTAAACATGCGTCCTACAAAGAGCTAGGGAGATCAATTACGGATGTGCAGACGACTGGCTGGGTCCCTTTTCTGAATGATGTTAACCACCCTGCTTCTTTACCCCATAAATATCCCTAAACCCTACCCCTTGGGGGAGCAGATTATTGACTTGCTCTCTCAAGTCCTTGTTTGGCCACCTTGTGAATGAACTCTTTTTTCTCTTTTGCAAAACTTCCTGTTCCAGTGATCAGCGTGCTAGGTTGCAGGCAAAAAAAGCCTAGTTCAATAACACGTCCCCCCCACTCAGGTACTTTCATGAGTCATCCCCACCCTAAGCCCACTTTACAGATGAAGAAACGGAGACCAAGAGAACTAAAGACGTGGCCTGAGATCACCCAGTGTAATTGAGGGGACAGCGTAGGAATCTGGGATCTGACCCTCTCACAATGCTAAGGTCCCCACCACCATTGTAGCTTGATCAAACCCATAGCCTCCTGGTGACCCCCAACATCAAGACCCCTTGCCCTTAGTGTCTCTCTCTCAGTTGGGCAAATCACTCAAGACTCCCCACAGACTCAATGATCAGCTCCTCTTCACATCCCCCACTCAAGACCCTTGTGCTCTTCTAGTCTGGCGGGGGGGGGGTGTGCAGGTGGGAAGAGGCCATTCTGGAACCTCTACCCAAACAAGCAAATGGAGACACTCACCTGCAAGTGTCCACCCAGCTGTTCTCCATCTACAGCCTAGAAATATCTGAATAACAGAGTCTGGTCATCTTAGCTCCTGGATTACTCCATCTCCCCATTTTCCAGTTTAATAAACAGAGTGCTCAGTGGAGTTGGGACCTTGAGTTAGACTAAGCCTGACAATAAAAGGGCCAGGTGACCTGAACACAGCATCACCACCAGTAGGCTGGCTGGGCCTCCTCCAGGGGCTCTGGGCTCACTGTAGCACCTACCAGTCCACCCTGAGCATAATAAGCCTGCAGTGTCAGGGACAAGGGACAGCTATGAGGCAGGTGCTGTCCTCAAGGAGCCACCCTGCTTCAAGAGACCAAGAAGCACATGAGCCTGGCTGCCCTTTGGGTGCTGCAGACTCGATGAGTGGACAGGGGTATCAGACACCAAAGACACCAATGTCCCCATTGTGGTAGAGAGGGAAGCAGAGGGGGTTTAGAATGCAGGGGAACTCCAGAGGGGTCTGCACTGGGGATGAGGAGAAGGAGCAGCAGAGGAGGAGGGGAGCACGTGGAGGCTGAGAACACAGGCTCAGGCATCCTGGGCACACGACAGCAGAACCCATGTCAAAGAGGACTTGGTGTTTACAGGGCCGCCGGCTGGGGTCAGTGCTCTGCCAGCCATGGCCTCATTTCATCTTCAGAGCAATTCTGTGAGGATTGGGAGAGATGTCAGGATTCTCTTATGGAAACGAAGGCTCAAGGATGCTCAAAACTTGCCCAAGTTGGAGGGGTTAGAAGGGCCAGGGACACAATTCACACAAGATCTCTGACTCTGGAGCTCCGGACAGCGTCAGGCTGAAAATAAAGAACAGGAGTGTCCACAGTGAATTAAGAATCGCCAGCTGCAGGCTCACTGGTCCTTCTCCATGGGGACTGGACTCAGTCCAGCACCTACCAGTCAATCCTGAGGCCTGCTAATGGGACTCCAGGTCAGTGGGACTTGCTGGGTACAGTGGACTGGGCAATGGGGCCATCCCATAAACTTCAGCAGAATGCTGCGCTGTCCGAGGTTATCCTGTGAAGTCCTCGCATCTGTGATGAAGCAGCTTTCATACACTCCAGGGTGAGGGGCAGGACCCCATTCCAGAGGTGGAGAGGAGTGAAGAAAGGTGGAAGAGGAGGATGTGAGTCAGCTCAGGCCACCATAGGAAATGCCACCAACTCGGGGCTTCAACAGCAGAAATGTGCTTTCCCACCGTTGTGGAGGTTGGAAGTACAAGATGGAGGTGTTGGCAGGGCTGGTTTCCCCTGAGGCCTCTCTCCAGGGCTTTCAGATGGACACAGTCTCAAGGTCTCTTCCCAGGGATCTCTGTGCAGTGTGTCCTGGTGTCTCTGTCCTTGTCTCCTTATGAGGAACCAGGCAGATTAAATTAGAGCCCACACTGGACTCATTTGCTCTTGACCACCTCTGTAAAGACCTTGTGCCCCAATAGTCACATTCTGAGGTGCAGGTGAGACTGTGGCCTTCAGCACACGAGGTTGGGGTAGACGATTCAGTCCACGAGGTTCCATCCTCTAGAGCCCCCGCATTAACATCACATGCCAAACACACACACCACCTCAACAGACCAAAATTCTTAACCCTTTCTAGCACTAGCTCTAATCCACAGGAAGGGACCTGAATCCCAGACGGCTGATGTCGGGTGTTGGGCTCTAGATAAGAGACAGCTCCCCCAAACTCACCTGTGAGACAATGCAGGAATGCTCAGAGGTGAAATGATTAGGTCATAAGAGCTTTAATCTAACCAGTGGATTGATCTACCGATAGAGACTAAGTGGTGGTTACTGTAGGGAGTAGGTCCCTGAGGGCAGGCTTTTATAATTTGTTCTTAATGAACAGAGCCCCTCTCTCTCTCTCTCTCTCTCTCTCTCTCTCTCTCTCTCTCTCTCTCTACTTCTGGCCATCAGGAACTGAGCAGTTCTCCTCTACCACGCCCTTCCACCATGAGGTTCTTCCTCTCTTGGGCCCAAAGTAATGAATTTGGCCCACCGCAGACTGAACCTCTGAAACTGTGAGCCACAGCGAACTTTTCCTCCTCTGTGTTATTCTTGTCAGGTCTTTTGGTCACAGTGGTGAAAAGCTGACCAAAATGCTGAGTAAAGGTGAGGAACAGTCAAAAGGGGGAAGAATGGTATCACCAGAACCCAGCCCCATTCCGTGGAGCCTGACCCTTGGTGACCTGGCAAGGATGCATCCAAAGCAGAAGGCCTGACCATCAGATATCACCAGGCCAGTGCCATTCCCATGGAGGAAGGTTGGGTCATGAAGACAGGACAGGCAAAGAGGCAGGGAGCACCAAGGTTTAGCAGAGCTTGGGGTACAGAAAGCTGCCGTGTGAAAGTAATATGTGTGTATGTGTCCACCTGCGCGCGTGCATCTGTGCTTAAACACCATTATTGATTTGCATTCTCTGCACCTGTAGGTCAGAGACACAGGGACCAGGATGGATAGATCTATTGATTAACATTTTCATGCCGTTCAAGACATGGACTTCGAGCCCCTTTTGAGACACATTTTGCTGGAGGCAAATATCTTTACCTTGAATGCTACCAGGCATTTTTTTATATCCTGATCTCTGGAACGTGTGGACCACCTGGAGAGGCAAGGAAGCACCTGACCACCTGTGGCCTTTGCATAATAGGGGGAAAATCCCATAGGGACCTGAGCCCACAGGCAGGGCTTCTGGAGTGGAGGATGGTCTTCAGTCATTTCTGGAAAGCCAGCAAAGTCTAGCCCTGCCAGCCCCAACCTTGAGTCTTTGGAGACATCCTAGGCACGCAGAGTGACAGGTGCCACAGTCTGGCTGGGCACAATTCAGGAGCCACTTGTCAAAAGAAACTAACTTTATTTTTAGAACTACAAACGCCAAGCAAAACAGCTCCTCAGGAAAAAACCCTCAGAGCCCAACTGCCACCACCCGCTTCCACAAGCCTCTCACCCCCACACCAACCTCACCACCTCCCACAATCCTCCTGCTCTTGAGGCCTGATTAGCTGGGTTGTGTGGGCGGAGCCAAAGAAGTCCCCCAATGAGCAGCTCCGTGGAGGAGCCGATCAGCTAGATGTTGCTGGGGCAGCTGTGAGCCAATCATCAGCTGGCAGTCTGAAGGGCAGGGAAACAGCCCAATGAACATCACCGTGGAGGAGCCAATCAGCTAGATGTGAGCCAATCATCAGCCGGCAGCTGGAAGTTTGCTGGTAGCTGGAAGTTTGCTGGTAGCTGGAAGTTTGCTGGGGCCCCTTTGGCTGTGGCTCTCAACAATAGGTCCCACAACATTTGGTTTCCAAACATGGAATTTTGTATTGAGATCTTCAGGAGTCAAGTTCAGGATTTTGCATTTTAACTAGCAGCCTGCAGGATTTTTATGGTCTACTGGCTGGCTATTTGGAAGAAGACTGGGTTCTGTCTAGGCCTTTTTTTCCCATGGCAGGAAGATCAGCTGCAAAATCCAGGCCCCAGGAAGTAGTCCTGAGACCACCTGACTGTGCTGCTTCCTGGTCACCCCATATCTCCCTCCAAAAGGAAGGGAGACCCCTGTGGGGAGCATTAATCTTTTTAGGTTCACCAGAGGTAACACCCTTCCCCACATCATTCAATGCCCTACAGCCAAACATCCCCACAAGTGCACCTGTAGTTGGGTACATTGGCTTTATTACTCGTTCCATCCAAGAGAGCAAGGACCATCTGCAGCCACTGGGCAGCTCAGGGTGGGGATAGAGCCAGAGAGCAGAGAGAAGCTATTTTAGGATCTGGGCTTTGGGTAGGTGATTTGGGGAGGGTCTGTGGCAACAGGAGCCTGTCTGGATTGAGTGCTGTCAGGAAGGGGTCAACCCTATGATGGGTGTCGCAGTCACTTTGATCTCCGGGGAGGACAGGCAGAGCGAGGCTACAGCAGCTACCATAAAGCAGCAGAGGGGGTGCTTGGAGTGTTGTGGCTCAGACTATGCTCCTGTTTCAGACATGATCATGGAACAGACATGTTTCTGTATTGTCCCATTTTTGCCACAGGTGGCCTTGTCTGGTGTCAATGTTCTGTGAAATTGTCTACATTCAACAGGAGAATGGTCAGGGCCACTCCTAGAGGTCAGTACTGCCCTTCCCTTTCTCACCCTGCTCTTGGGCCCTTGCCTGGGGAAATCGGGCTGTTTGTGTGCTGGCCAAGAGAAGGACAACAGGCAATCAGAGTGACCTTTAATCTCCCACCTTCCAGCTGCTCCAACTGACCCCTGTGGCATCCCTTCACCGACACCATTCATGGTGTCTGCCACCCCCTCGGGTTGCTCCCTCCCCAGTGATGGATGCCTCCTCCTGTCCCTTTATCCCCTGTCCCTTCCAATCTGAAACATGCCCTATGCAAAGGAGATGGCCCTTTTCTTTTTTTTTTAATTTTGTTTTTTGTTTGTTTGTTTATTGTTGTTGTTGTTATCAGAGATTGAACCCAGAGATACCAACCACTGAGCCGTAACCCCAGCCATTTTTTTTTCTTTTTTCTTTTTTTTTTAATGTCTTATTTTGAGACAACATGTCACTAAGTTGCTCAGGGCTTCACTAAGTTGCTGAGGTTGGCTTTGATTTTGACCCTACAATCTCCCCCACCTCAGCCTCCCTCCTTTGGGTCTTGATTTTGCGCCGCTGCTCTGTGTTTGGGATTCCTAAGCGGGTGTCTCTGTCTCTGATGATAGCCCCTGAGCACCCTCACCCCACAGTTCTTGATCCAGCTGAACCCTTTTAGAACAAAGAGCCACGTCCTCTGATGTATAGGCACCGAGGCTGATGGTGTCCTGTATTGATTTCCGTTATGGAGGCCCCAGTGACCGTGATCATGATAATCGTGGCAGTGGCCGCCATGAGGGGTGTGTGAGGGATGGCGGTGCCACTCTTGGTGGTTGTGGTGGTGGTGAGCTTCTGGATGGATCTGGAGTTCATGGCCGTCACTGCGGTGGGGATGACAAGGGTGATGATCTTGATACACATCAGTTCATAGGTGGAAACCCTTGAGGTTCAATCTACAGTGTTGGTGAAATACTCTCAGAAAGTTTATTAGGTCCCTCCACTTCTTCCTCCAGGCAAGGAAACTCCAAGTCAACATTCTGAGGTTGCTTGGGGGCACACAGCGAGGCAGAAGGAAGCTGGTGTGACAGATCTCCATGGAGATCCGTCTTCCACCCGACAGCCCCAGGCTTGCTGCCTTTCCAGGCCACTCAAAGGCGTCGGCCACATTTCCAGCAGGGTCTTCAGGGGCTCACCCGAGGGGCCTACCATCTGGGAGACAGCTGGGGAGACTCTGACGAGGACCTGTCATGTGCCACCATGGACAAGAAGAGACACAGGACACAGGGCCTGGGGCCCCAGATCCGGGCCATCTCCCAGGGTGGGATGCTCTGGGCAGATGGTGTAGACTAGAGCTCTCAGAAGCCAAGATGCAGAAAGGCTCCCTGAGCTGAGTCCAAGAGAGCAGCCAGGAGGGAAGAAGGAGAGGGGTGGCACGGCTGAGGCTTCCCAGGAAACTCGCGGTGAAGACCACGCCTCAGACAAAAGGGCCCTGACCCGCCAGGCCAAAGACTGCCCTTGACCATGGGGACTGTTACCCTCCCTCTATGAAAGCCCCAGGAACAGACCCTGACCACACCCCTCATGGCCCCCGTGGCCTTAGAACTCAGAGGGCCTGGGGTTTGGAAAGATCCCCAAGGACTGGTGAACCATACGGAGGCCTCAGAAATACATGCCATCCAGAGAATCGGCCATGTAACTTCCCCAGGTGGAGTCTGTACTTCTAACAGAGAATTTCATCTCGGAGATTGGTTTGCAGAAGCGCTGGGAGAGCAGTGAAGCCAAAACAGGGTGGTAAAGCTACCAGAATTTATTGAGAGCCACTATGACCTTAGGGCTGGCTAAAGGGACCATGGAGACTCTGTCACCAGGAGCCAGATGCCAAGGCCATTTGGCTGGAGCTGGAACCGTGTTGGCTGTTCACCCACCAGTTACTAACCAGGAATAGAGATGGGGGGACACCTGCTTCTCACTCTTTCTTTCCCCTGGTTTCCCACCACACCTCCCATGGACGGGTCCGTACAAGAAGCCACGAAGGCTGAGAAATGTGGCGTGCGGAAGGGCAGGCACGACGGTTGGAACATCTTTGTGGTCTCCCAAGCTCGTGTGGAAACTTAATCCTCTCTGAAACAGTATGAGAAGGTGTGGTCCCTCATAGGTGATGGAGTCAGAACCCCACCCTCCAGAGGGGGACCAGAAGCTCTGGATGAAGGTGTTCGTGTCTTCTGTCCTTCTACCTTCTGTCACGTGAGGCCACGGCCTTCCTCCCCTCCAGAGCATGCAACCATCAAGGTGCCACCTTGGGGAAACAGAGACGGGAACCTTATCAGGCAACAAAGCCGCCTGCCTCTTGACTGTGGACTCCACAGCTTCCAGCACAGTGAGAATTAATCTCTACTGTTTATAAATTTCCTGGCCTGTGTTATTCTGTTTAGCAGCTTAAACAAACTAAGCCGAAAGAAATAGATCTGAAAGCAAATAGGCATTGACCACAGTGTGTTCCAATCTTAGGAAGGTGATCTATGTTAGGACCTCAGGGGATCAATGACAAAACTCTTCTTCGCACCTCGCTCAGAACTTACTAAGAAATATATATATGGAAACCAAGAAGACACGAGGACCAAATTAGGACCTTTATTCTAGTGACACAGTAGAGATTATGGCTGTGAGGTCTCTCAGCCAGGGTGACTGGCTGAACTGTGTGCCTGGATCTGACAGATTTATGGAGGCTCCAGCAGAGCTGAACACTGGCTGTCTCATTCCCATGCCATTGTGGGGAGGAAATGTGTGCTGTCACCAGGGAGACACCCAAGTGGAGTCCACTCACCCCCGTTTGCCATTTGGAGAAATTGCCTTTTCCCAGGATGGAGGCCAGAGGAGAGGAGGGTGGCTTGGATGGAGGCTTTGCCATTTGGAACCCGAGACCCGGTGTTGTGAAGTCTTGGAGGCTCCAATTGGGAGTGCGGGAGCAATCCTGCCATCTGCCACTCGGTCATTGGCCTTTCTTGAGAGTCATCCTGATGAGGAGGAGCTTCAGGGGTGGCCCCGTCCACATTCCCACGGTGCCAATGACCCAAACACTGAATGAATCTGAAATTTTCCTGATTTCCTTTGCTCCCTCTGGGGCTTCACACCACATCTCCGATCCTTTTCCAACAAGAAATTTACTTCAACAAATATGGCCAGTACACCATCCTGAGAGGTAACTTCCCCAAGCTAAATACTTACCGTCCCTTTGATTTATTATTTTTTTTATTTGTCCCTAGTTTTCCAATGATTCAGCCCCCTCGTCACCTTTTCAGTGCAGATGGAGTTAATTGGCCAATGTCCTTCTTAAGCTTCTAGGACTAGCTATGTTAAGAAGTCGCCCTGTCTTCACTGCCATCCACGTGACTACAGTGGACCCCGCTCCCAGGGGCTTTATATTTACCATTGTTAACCCTTCTCACTTTTGCAATGGCAGGAAACTGAGACTCAGAGAATTTGTGACTTGTCCAGGATCAGGAGCAAGTGACTTTGGATTATCAGATTACAAAGCCAGTGTTCATTCCATGATGACCGGGTGCTGCGATGCTAAGGTGCTGGCCTTGACCGACCGGCCTGCATGCAGACTGACGTTGACAGTCACAAAGGCAAGGTGAGATCCCAAGGCCACCCATCTGCAGGCAGGGACAGGAGGACTGGAAAGGAACAAGAGGCTCCTGTGTGCTGGGCCCTCCTCCACCCATACCTGGACACTGTGTCCTGCTGTTAATGGTGACCCCCTGGCTTGGGCTGGGGGACATGAGTCAGTTTGGGAGCAGCCAGCCCGTCATCTTCGTCTCCCAACAGACCCAGGGATGTATGTGCACAGAGCAACAATGTCCCCTGGCTCCTGGCCCACAGGAAACCCGGAGCACAGAGCCACCGTTTCCTCATGTTTATTTTAATGTGTTTTAGGCAAATAGCTTCATCCCTGACTCTAGCTGAATAAAATCCTGAGCTGTTCCCAGCGCCTGAGACAGAAGGGAAATCATGTGTTAATAATTCATCAGAGGGGTGTGTGCGTGCATCGTGTGTGTGTGTGCGTGTGTAAGGCTACCTGAGAACTAGTCTCATATTTCTCATTTATAGGCCTCTGATACCATCCGACAGAAATCCGTTCTTAAGTGAAATATTGATAGCTTCCCTCTGCAATCTTAAGCACGCCTCCTAAATTGCTGTAATTAAGGCTGGCAAAGCGGGGTGGCAGCAGAGAGGAGAGACCTGGGGGCTGAGGCTGGGCCTAACACACGTGTGTGCGTGCACACATACACACATACACACACACACACACATAGTGCTGGTGATTAACACCCAGCAGCCCCGAGCAGAACTGAGGGCTGAACTCCCAAAGAAGAATCATCACCAAAGGACAGATCAGACTCTTGCTCCCAGCCCAGCACCCCCTCTCCATCCAAACCGACTTTGGGTCAAAACCCTCCTTCCTCCCCCTTGACAGTAGTCAAATGGTCACCTCCGTGTGTGTGGGTCACATGTGGGTACCACACTTTTGAGGACTCTAAGAATCAGGTCTTCTAGATAAGGAGGTACTCAGTCAGGGGGACAGCCACTGCCCTCCCTCAGGAGGGACACGGGGGTCTGCCTGAGTGAGTCTGCTGCTTGAGGATAGCATGTTGGGGTCCCTAATTAGAGGTGGTCACGGGGAGCAATAAGGGACAGGGAGGTGAGGCCGTGGGGACTGGATCCTCAAGGAGCTGTGGTGGGCCAGGAAAGATGAGGTCTGGGGACACAGGGACCCAGGGCAGGGAGCATAGTGCATGGAGCAGAGGGAGCAAGGGCCTGTGGGAGTGTGCGATGGTCACAGGGCCTGCCTCTGTCTGCTGCCCCAGGGTCTGGGGAGTCCGCTTCTCCTGGCTGCTCCTCTGTCCACCTTTTCCTCCTGTGGGTCCCTCCTCCTCCTCCCTCCCTTCTTTCTCTCCTGTCCTTCTCATCCTACCTTCTTTCCCCGTTGCTCACCCATTGCCCAAGCAGAAGCTGGAGCAATGGTAAACATTTATCAGAAAGGCTTTAATTAAAACGTTAAACACTCCACACTCCGCTGCAGCCCAAGCCACTTTCCCAGCACTCAGGCCTCACAGCAGTTAATTATTTAAAGTAAAGTAATGCCATTCCCGCTCTGCACACGAGAGATTAACATATTAATGGGAGGTAATTATGCTATAGCACCTGCAGCCCTCTCCCTGGAAGCCTCAGTGGCTGTCCCCCAGAAGATGGGGATTGCTGCACCTGCTCGGGGGTCCCTCTCCTTCTAGGTCCCTAGGGGGAAGCAGGAGGAGGCCAGGCACCCTTCTCCTGGAAACCCTTTCTC
The DNA here is from genome assembly GCF_052094955.1 of Ictidomys tridecemlineatus. NCBI lineage: Eukaryota > Metazoa > Chordata > Mammalia > Rodentia > Sciuridae > Ictidomys > Ictidomys tridecemlineatus. Next base: position 110,570,067 of record NC_135484.1, on the reverse strand, counting down.
CCTGTGAGAATGCTCCATCTTAATCAGAAAATGCAAGAACCCGAGAAGGAGGGATGGGGAACCAAGTGTGCTGGTAGGGAAGTTTCCTTCAGACAGGGCGGGAGAGAGATCAGGGAGAAAAGGGAGCTGAGTGTGGCCTGGGGACAGGGACCACATGGAATTGTTGGGGAAGTGTTTTCAGCAGCTGATAAAGGAGGACACGTGCCTGGGGAAATGGGGCGGATGAGGGGGAAACCAGACCCGGGATGAAGTCCGTTGGAGGAGCTGTGAGTCTGGATCATGTGAGCTCAGTTATTCATCCATTTATTGATTTGGTCCTTAACAATCCCCTGTGCGTGAGCGGAGTCCACCGTCTCAGGCGACAGCCACGCACCCCATCATCTGTGTGGACATCTGGTCTCCAGACTGTCATGAGACAGAGGCCTCTGGTCTCAGCCTTGTTAAAGGGAAGGATGACAGGGGCGGGAGGCACAGGGAGAAGCAGGACAGACAGCTCCTCGCGTGTTCACCACCTGCCTAGGACAGGCAGGCACGGAGATGCTGACCTGCTGGACCTAGAAGGCCCGCCACACCACCGGGTTGGGCCAGACGTCTCCTTTTGGAGTTGGGTTAGCCTTACTTTTTAAGTCCAGAGTGGTTGATCTGTGTAACAAAACTGGACCAAGCCCCCCAGAAACCCCTTTAGGGGTGACATCAGACAAGGAATATTGTCCACAAGAATGAATGCTCCTGTGTTCAATGCCCACCGAGACCAGGAGCCCACGTGTTATGGTTTGGAAGTGAGGTGTCCCCCAAAAGCTCATGATTGAGACAACGTAAGAAGACTTAGAGGAGAAATGATTGGATTATCAGAGCCTTAACCCAGTCAGTGAATTAATCCCCTGATGAGGATTAACTGAGTGATAACTGAAAGCAGGTAGGATGTGGATGGAGGTTCGTCTATGGGGGCCATGGCTTTGGGGTATATATTTTGTATGTGGTCAGTGGAGCCTCTCTGACCATGGTGTGAGTTGCTTCCCTCCCCGACTCTTCCACATGATGTTTGACTTCACCTCAAGCCCTGAGGAATGGAGCCTGCTGTCTGCACGGAGACCTCTGAACCCAGGTGTCCCCAAATACATTTTCCTCCCCTAAAATTGTTCCGGTGATCTTTGAGTCTCAGCAGTGAAAAGGCCGACTAAAACACCATGTTTGCCCAGCACCGGCAGGATGCCAGGCACCCAGCTGGCACTGCGGGGACCCACTCAGAGTTTAACAGGCACAGGGAGAGAGTCTGATCACGTCATCTCCCCGGGATGAGAAGGTATTGGCATTAGGATGCAGTAGAGTGACTGATAAAAGCTGGCCTGCTAACGGTCAGAAAAAGCTGTTTACCTTGGGCCGGCAGACAAGAGCCAGCGTCTTCAGAACAGGCCCCAGTTGAGTTGAGACAGGTGACCCGGAGTTTCTTTGGGATTTTTACCATCCATAGGTGATCCACTAAGTAATCATTCACTTGCAGATTATTGAAAATTAACTCCCATTACCCAGCCGGAGGCATTAAAAATAAAAGAGGGGGGGGCGGGGAATATTATGTTCTTCACCTTCTAATCTGCAGAAAAAAGTCCTTTCCTATTTAGAATCCATATTCCAGTGTTTTTGCTTCCATGTAGCAGACAAGACAAGTAGACTGGGAATCCCAAGAGGGGATGTGGTATAGTTGGTGCATTTTTCTGAGAAGAGAATTCCCTGCTCTCTGGGAAGCCACAGTCTACAGAGAAACATGGCCCCGTCCTTAGGGAGCCCCACTCTGAGGGGACACAGCCCTGGGCTGAGATCCCTCATATCTCATAGAGGCCATATTATAAGCATATTTCAGAGTGAGGGATAAAGAAAAGGCCCGGAACAATTTAAGGGCTCTAATACTAAACCACATCAGACCGTCACACTGTAGGCACTGGAGAGAGATGGGGTGGGGCCGTGCCAGCTCCACCCAGCAGCCTTGGGGCCAGTCTCCCTCCTCGGCAGCCCCCCCCCAACTCCCAATTTCCTGCTGAATTCAGGCAGCACTGGGTACAAACCTTTCTGGGATCAATTAGTATTCTAAACATGAAATTAATTTATCCTACAAATATGAGAACCTAGTAATTTGTTTCACTTTTATTTTATTGTCAGATAGGATTCATTTTCTACATGATTTTATGGTTGGATAGGATTCATGAGAATTTTTTCCCCAACTTCTTCTTTAAAAAAAGAAAAGGGCCCTCTCCGCGCAGCTGGCTCTGAGCTGGTCTCCGCTTTCCCTTTGGTTTCTCCTGGCGAGGCCCCTGCCTGCCTCACCTTGCATCCCCAAAGCCCCGGGGAATTCTCCTCCGTTTTATTTTAATTCCCACCTCTGAAGAGCCGGGGACTCAAGTGGAGATAAATCTTTCTAGAAGCTCCTGCAATGGAACCTTTGTTAATGGAGTGGTCGAGAGAGTCAGCAGCTCCGAGGCTCCTCCGTGTTATTTACTGACACCATGACCCTCGCTTTCTCAGAATAACAACTATCATTTATTTAGCACCTACCTGGGGCTGGGTGCTGGTCCAGGCCACTGACATTGGTTGTCTCTGTCACTTTGACTTCTGCCTGTGTCCTCCTTTCCACCAGATCACTAGAAGCAGATCCTTGGGGGGGGGGGGTGTGCTCAGTCCCTGTCTGTATAGGGTCCCTAAATGCCAACACTAGCCTATTTTCCAAGGCTGTTTCTGCTTTGATCACTGTCTGCTTTGTCTGGTGTCCTGCTCACCAACCTCAGCTGCACTGTCATATTCAGGCCCCTGCAGATCTCGCCTTTGATGACACAAGCAGGACCTGGGGCTACATCTCCCCTGCCAGCTGAGACCTCCAAAGACAGAGGCAAGATCTCCACCATCAGACTGCAGTCTCCCGGAGAGCACAGGCTAGATCTCCTTGACCAGCCAGGGTGAGGTCAAACTGCACTCCTCCTGCAGGCAAGCCTGTGTCCCCCCTGCTCAGACTCGGATCAGACCTAGGCTGGGAGGGGCTGCATCTCAGGGTCCTACCCTCTGCCACAGGCCAGGTCACCTTATTGCAATTTCTCTCTCTGCCCTGCTTCTCTTTTAATAGCACAGACCCTGACTATAATTAATCATACCCATAATTATCTGTTTAATCTCTGTCTCCCCTCTAGGCTATGAAGTTTGGGAGGGCCCGGAGGAGTCTGGGCTGTTCACTGCTGTCTCCTAGCACCTACCACACTGCCTGGCACACAGAGGTCCCCAGTAAATATTCATCTACTCAATGAACAAATAAAAGAATGAAGTGTTCCAGGTACCCACGTGGTCATGGAGACCCAGGATTCAGAACCCAGGTGTCCACCAGGGCCAAGACAATTCCTAAAGTACAGAGTAGGATCTCATATGGTTCTCCCAGCAGCTGTGTGAGAGGAGAACATGGGGCCGTGGAATGGAGGCATTTGGAAGCAAGACCACCTGGGTCTGGAGCTCACCTGTGCTCCTCGCCAGCTTGGGAGCTGGAGCCAAGTGTCTTAATGCCTCCACACTGGAACCCTTAACTACCTACCTCATAGATGTGGGTCTCATAAAAACCATAAAGCACTTGGGGTGGCACCCGGGACACAGTAGGTACTCCATTCATGATGCTGCTATGATTACCATCACCTCTGTGCAAGCAATGGGACCAAGGCTTCCAGGCTAATGGATGATCAAGCAGAGTCACAAGTTCTGGACTGGGACTCCTGGTCTTGAACCCTGCTGGCCATCTGTCTTCCTTCCCTTCCATGCTAGAGTCATGCATCCTGATTAAAAATGATCAGCGGAGGTCTTAGGGGGATATGAGCCCCTCTGACAGATTTGGAGAAACTGACCAATGAGGAGCAGGTCCTGCTTCTGGTGGGCAACAGGAAGAAGGACAAGAGGAAAACCAGGCCAGGGCTGAGACCCGGCCCCCAGGAGAGTCTACTGTGATTGAGGCTGAGGACAAGGTCCCAAGATGGCCACAGGCCCTAGCCATCCAGCCCCATCACCTCTTTGAACTCAACTCCTATGGTCTTTACCTTAATTACACAGGTTGGATATACTTCGGCTTCCAGGCCTTTACATGTCCCACTACAGGGACCCAGGGCCATCAGTGACAGCCATGATGAATCGTAAACTCGCCGCGCTTGTCGCCAATCACTTCCATCTTGGACAGTGCCTAAAAGTGAGTCTTTCTAGCTGGTCAAGGGACTGGAGAATAAAGACTGGGTTAGTCTCCGTTCCCCAAGAAGCAGAAGCCGAGAGGAAAGAGAAGCCTGTGTGCAGAATGGGGAGAGAGGCGGAGGCGGCTGGGAGAACAGTCCGTCCCATGCCACTCTGAGCTCTGCAGGGGACAGTGGGAAAGGGCTTAGCAGTGCGCTTTGAAGAAAGTTTGAGCAATAGGGTTCCGCCATCCAGGACCCTCGAGCCAAAGTCAACGTGTCCCTTTCCCCATCTCACAGGAATGATGGGCCTTAAGGACCCAGCCATCGTTCCAGGAAGTGGGTACTTGGTGGCGGCCCATGGGAAGTGGGGCCTCCAGCCAGCGCTGGTGGACGGGAGATGTAGAAGGGGATACCCTGCCTCCCACACAGAGAACCCACAGCCTGGGGGGAGATGCAGCCCGTTCTCAGGGAGCTCTGGTCTTTGCCCCTGCTCACCTTGAAGTGGTTTTGAGATGCAGCAACCAGGCCGACAGGCCAACTCCCTGCAGAAGGTCTCAGAAGCACATTTTCATGGCCACCAAAGGCCAGAAACCTCTACAGCCGACACCCTGCCTGCCTCCACTGCCCTATCAAGTGACATGGCTCAGGATTCCCTCCCCGGAGGCACTGCAGGCCTAGAGATGGGGTGGGCCCACTGGGAGATCTACTGCCAGAAGCCACATCCAAGGGCCTCGGTGGAGAAACACAGCATCCACGGGGGCTTCCTCCTCCAGCACAACTAATGGCTCCTGGGTCTAGCTTCTCTGGTTTGGGTGACCTTTCTGTCAGGCCTTCTGTGTCACAACCTTGACTGTGATGGGAAAGTGCCAGGGTCATGACCTTCCAGGGACAGGCCAGGTACCAGGAAGCCAAGGGGATTCCGCACCAGGGGGCTCCAGCCCCGACAACCAGCCCATTCTCTCTCCTTCCCACTGTTTGCTGCAGAAGAAACGCCAGCCCAGAGCCTGGCTCCCCACGGGCCCTCCTGCCAAGGCGCTCCGCCCCCTGCTCCTCTCGTTCCTCTGATCTTGTGCTCCACCGTGGACACGCTGCCTCGGATGCCATCAGAATGGGCTGGTTACATAACCTGCCTCCTCACTGGTGTCGAGTCTCACTCGCTGGAGAGGTTCCAAATTAATGATCTATTATTCATGCCTTCCACCGTCTCTCTCCACAGACAACGTCAAAGGGAAGAAAAGCTACATGGGAAGGAGAGGAGAGGAAAGGGGTCTCCTTACGACCCAGCCGGGGCCAGAGAGCAGGATGGATCCTGAACGGGGCCCTAACCTGACAGAGCCCTCAGGGTGTCTCTGGGGAGCTGGTGTCCTTGGCTTTCTGCCATCCAAGGTGACCCATAGAAGGGACAAGGAGACAGCTACCGGGGCCTGAGAAGCTCCCAGGGTTTACCAGATGAGAGTGAGTCACTTGGACTTGTGACTTCAGACTTTTTTCCACCTCTCCAAAGTAGAGCACCTTCCTAGACACTGGGGTGGGGCTGGCAGACAGGAGGCGTAGAAAGAGAACACCTTGCCTCCCACACAGAGAACTCACAGCCTGAGGGAGATGTGGCCCTGTCCTCAGGGAGCCCCGGGACCCTCGAGAGCAGATTTCTATCCTGCTAGGATCCTGGAAGAAAGAAACACTGATCCTGCTCCCCTAGACTTTGAAAACGTGGTTTTCTGGGTGCCACAAAAAGATGTTGGTTAATGTTAGATTAAAAACTACAAGACGAGGATAAAAAGGCCTAAAAGACACCCAGAATGTTCCTTCTCAAGGTTCATGGGAGTATATTAAAGAGCCATTTGTCAGTAGTACTTTTTACTTAGTGGGAAATGACGCCGTAGTTTTCAGTTGAATGGAGCAAACAGAATACGTCGTTGAGTTCTGATCCCTCTGAGGAGTCTAAGATGTAAGTAAAAGAGAAAATAAATAAGTAGAGATAATTATTAACTCTAAGAAAATTAAAAATAGTCCAAGAAAGGAAACATGCTCACACAAGGCTCTTTCCTAAATGGTATTTACAGACTCATAAATGCCGATGGAAATAGCAAACACTTATTTTTAACAACAACAAAAAAAATTGTGATAAAACTATCCTGGGAGACTTGTAGGGAGTGTGATGACGTTGTTGGGGCTGTGACAGGAGGAAAAATATAGGAGTGTGAAATGCTCAGACTCCATAGTAGTAAGTCAACAGATAATGCCTCAAAGTCAAAACTCAAGAGCCAACAAGAAGGAAGGAATAGCACAAGAAACAGCTAAAACGTGGAAGCTTGTCCCCGGGAGAGGGACGTGCATGGGAGGGTTGGCCACTCTCCTGCTGTGTTATAAACCTGTTGACTTAAATATGCACAAAACCTTGCTCAAAATAAAGAGCCATCTATTTGGTCATGGAGGATGCTGTCAAATCCTTACCATCTGCAAGACCATGAGCACCATGTTGTTGATCCAATCCATGGACCAAGTATCAAAGCAGCAGCCGAGGAAGGAGACCACCTGGGAGCCACTGCCCCAGGCCCTCTCCTCAGAGGCCAGGATGCTGCTGCAGCCCACCTGCCTGGGCATGTGCCATGCGGTAGTGCAGAGCCACAGCCAGAGAAGCTGGCTCCAGAGGAAACACGTCAGCCGTGGACATTCTCCAAGTAAAAGATCCAGTGGGTCCAGGGAGAACGTCTGCCTTTCAGAGCATGAAGAATTAAATTATTTTTCTTTCGTCCACCCCTCTGAAGTTTTTAAAGCATGTTCACATGTTATGGGAAATACTGTCCTCCAGCCCTGTCTTAGTCCGAGCCCTGGCTTGGGCTGCTGTAACAAAATGCCACAGACTGGGTAATTTATGAACAACAGAAATCTATTGCTCACAGTTCCGGAGGCCAGGACGATCAAGATCAAGGTGCTGGTGGGTTTGGTATCTGAGGAGGGCTGGCTGTCTCCTTAAGAGATGGTGTGTCTGTGTGTCCTCCCATAGCAGAGGGGCTCATGAGCTCCTTTGGGCCTTTTGGTTTTTATAAGAACACTAATCCGATGTAGGAGGCCGGAGGCTTCGTGGGCTAATCACCTCTTGAAGGCTCCACTTCCTAGAACTGTGACATTGGAGAACTAGGGGAACCCAAACATGCAGCCCACAGCCAGGCCCTACCAGTCCCCTAATGCTCTTCTCCTTTTATGGCCCCTGAACTAGAGTTCAAAGAATCAAGCCTTTAAGGGGCAGAGGCTATTGTGCCCGATGTTCTCAGCCACGGTGGCACTTTGGAGTTCCCCAAAACAGGCCTGACAGAAGACTCGTGCCCGGGGCCACATACAACTGAATTTGAATTTTTGAATTTTGTCGGTGACCTAAAGTCTCGCCCTGGGTGACTGTCATACTATACACCAGGCTCCCTCTCGTCCTTTTTAATCAATCAAGTGCCACGTTCCGCTCCTCAACACACACTCTTTTGTGGACATCAGAGAATTTGCAAGAGCAAGCAGCACCGGCGTTTCAGTGGTTGAAAGACAAAGATGTATTTGACATTCACACCAAGTCCACCGAGGGCCTGGCGTCTCCCCAGGGCAGCTGCCCTCCATATGGCACTCAGTGTCCCCAGGACTCTCGCCCTGCCCAAATTACAGGCCTTACACAGGCCACTTCCACCTACAACCTGTTGAGTAGCCAAACAGGAATCAGGTGTCCCCACATAATAAGCCTGCAGGTGGCCGGTGTAATATTTTCCTGTGTCCCAGAGGCAACCCGGCTATGGGTCGGCACTGGTGACATCAACCGCCCGCTCCATGCCACCCTGCTGCGCTGGCGACTCCCTGCTCTCTGCACTGAGCCCCCTTGCCTAGCCACCGACCGTCCTCATTATCTGTCATTGTATTTGGCACTTACAGTTGGTTCATTAAGACTTTTCCCAGTCTTTTCATTTTCTCTCTGGTGAATAATTTAATCTCCTGGACTTTGGGCAAAGCAGCAAGAGGAACTCCTGTCGTAGCCAACGGAGGAGAATTTAGCAGAAAAGTCGGAGGGGCGGGACCCCTGAGGACGAGGTGGTGACCTCTGAGCATTGGGTGTTGCCAGGGCAGGGAGCTGGCCCTGGGACTTTGAAAACATTGTTTTCAAAAGTTCCTCAACCTGAGAAAATTGGAGTCAAAAATTGAAGTCCAGTGAGGAGCGCTGGGCCTCTCGGCAGGAGAAGGGTGACCTTGGAGCTGCTAATCACCTTAATGAGGGGATGAGAAGTATTGAAAAGGACCACAGTGTGCACGGGAGCCCAGATCTTGGAAGGACTTGTACAAGAGACAGAAGCGTTGCCTCCTCTGAGCTCCCACCGTACCCTGAGCAGGCAGGGTCCCTGCCATCCACACAGTATTATAACTTCTTGCTGATACGGTGACTTATTTCATTTTAAAGATATATAACACTTACTATGTACCAGGCAATGTGTGCTGAATTAGTCCATTTGGTGTTGCTATAACACAATCCCTGAGACTGGGTACTTTATACACAAAGCACTTAGCTCACAGTTTTGAAGGCTGAAGGCCCAAGAGCGAGTGGTCCCATTTGTAGTGCAGCCTCTAATGAGAGGCCCCACCCCCATCAGTGTCACAACAAGACAGAGAAGCAGAAAGGAAAACATCTGTGTGAAGAAGGGACCGCACGTTATGGCCTTGCTTTATCACAGCCCACGCTGGCTTGAGAGGACCACCCATGCCTCAGACCAGAATTGGTCCCTTCCAAAGGTGGTGTCCCCATGACCTTACCACCTCCCACCGGGCTCCACCTCTTAAAGTCTCCACCTCAATACTGCCACACAGGGACCACGCTTCCAGCTCATGAATTTTCGGGGGACACCCTCAAACCGCATCCAAGCCTTCACTTACTCTCATTACAACCCCGTGCGGTCCCTCTCTCCCTTTGTGGATGGGAGGTCCAGGTGCAGGAACGTGTTCAAGGTCATCCCTAGGGAGGGGCAGAGCTCCCAGCTGCTTCATGACAGGGTCACATTTGCATGTGCCCAGTAACTACCCACAGGGAGCTCACAGGAAGTGTCCAAGGGCCTCCAGATGATGGAGTCTGTCTGCTTCCCTCTGAAGCTTCACTGCCTGGTTCAGCTCCCAGTTCTACCATTTACTGGCAAAGCAGATTATTCACCTGTCTGCACCTGGTTTTTCACCTGTCAGGTGATGTTGCTAAGGGGACTCACAGGGTTGTGGTGACGACCAATTAATCAATCTGTGTAGGGTTCAGCACAATACCCAGCACAGAGGAAAAACTCAAAACGTCTTGCGTTCACAGTCTGTGTTCTAGCCCACAGAGCACAAGCCTGTGGAGGTTCACACTTCTCACTCCTGACACGGCCTAGAGTGTGTTAGGCAGAGAACCCTAAGTATTGCCCTAAAAGAGGGATTGTTATTTATATTAACACTCCTTGACAAAATTCAGCCTCTTAAAACAACACTCTTTCCTTTCCCACAGTCCCCGGGGGTCAGAAGTCCAGGAAGAGCCCAGCTGGGTCCTCTGCTGGAGGACTGGATCTGCCACCAAGATGGCAGCCAGGCTGGGGTCTCGTCTGAAGCTCTGCCCAACGGGATCTGCTCCTGAGCTCCCCGCCCCGTGCTCCTTGGCAGGATTCAGTTCTTCCGTGGTTGTCGGGCTGACAGTGCCCACTCCTCGCTGGACACTGGCTGGGGGTGGCCCTTGGCCTCTTGCCATGGGGATCTCTCCAGCTCACTCCACCGGAGCACGTGGAGGTCAAGGTCGGTAACGCAGCCACAGAAGCATGATCCTGTCCCTTGGCCATTTCCTACTGGTTAGAGACAAGCCATTCACCAGGCCCTGCTCACCCGGAAGGGGAGGGGAATCACACAGGACATCGACAGCAAGAAGCAGGAGGCAGGGGTTGGTGGCCGAAGCTGCCCACCACCACCACCACGTTCAGACACGTTTGTTGACCTAACTCAGGAGGCAGCTCTGCTTCCGATGAGAGCGGGCACAGGGGACAGGCTGCTGCTCAGGGTTCTGCCTCTAGGACCTTGGTTTCCGCTCCCATAAAATGAGCAGACTAGATGAGGGGAGGCCTAAGGTGCCCCCCATCCAACGCTTGAGAGTTCTAGCTCCTTTGAATTTCACAGATCTTAATTCAATTAAGCTGATGAGGCTCCATTTCTCTGCACTCTTGGAAAGCAGCCAGACACAGGATCATGTCAGTCCCTTCCGGGTTCCCAGATGGATGGGGGTGATGATGGCTAGACTCTGCCTCTCTCCCCAGCAGCCCCGGTGGAAGGGGGGGGCGGCGGGGCAAGCAGAGTCCTCCGGAAAGGGAAGGGCCCAGGTGGGTTTCCATTTGCCATTCTCCCACCTTCTCACCCTGAATCACTCCAGAGGCTAAATCAGAGCCGGGTACAGGCAGCCAGGCGGGCTGGCATCAAACCCTCTGCGAGATGAAAGGCCCTTCCGCGGTGCAGAATTCAGAGGAGCAAGCCCTGCGTGCAGCATGTGATTAGAATAAATGTGTGTCCCCGAGGCGAACATGGCTCCGCGGCCGCACAGGCTCCCGCCGCTCCCCTTGGAATCCCTCTCATCTCCTGTCCCACCACTCATTTCCTTGCTATTGACAGCTCAGCAGAAGCCCACCCACGGGCCTGCCTCTCAGACAGCAGCCTCTTCCCCCGTGGAGAGAATGACTCAGGAGTTGAGGCTGCCGAGAAGCCAGGTGGAGGACTGGGGGTCCCGGCTGGGTCCCCAACTTGTGGCAGGGCCCTGAAAGAAGCCCTTCCTGGGCTGGGCTCAGCTCCTCACTTCTCACGGGTGAAGATGGCTTAGGCGACTCCACAGAGACTCCTTGCTCCTATATCCCAGGTGCTGACATTTTCCTAGAGGAGGTGGCCGACATGTTTTCCCTCACTGGAGGAGTAGGATGGTTTGTCTGTACGGAGCAGCTATGGACTGAAGGAGAGCATCTGCTCAGAAACTTAAAACTTGACCCCCAGGGAAACAGTATTAATAGAGGTGGGGCCTCCAGGAGGTGATTGATTCTGGAAGGCTATTGGGACTGGGTGCCCAGTTTTATAATGAATAGGCTGGGCACGGTGGCACACACACGCCTGTAATCCCAGCAGCTCTGGAGGCTGAGGCAGGAGGATTGTGAGTCCCAAGCCAGCCTCAGCAAAAAAACGAGGCATCAAGCAACTCAGTGAGACCCTGTGTCTAAATAAAATGCAAAATGAGGCTGGGGATGTGGCTCAGTGGTTGAGTGCCCCTGAGTCCAATCCTGGTACCCCAAAATAAAAACAAAAAAAAGGTTGAATAGAGGAAACTCACCTCTTTGTGCTCCTTTCACCCGCTCTGCTGTGCGAGGGTACGACCTTCATCCCTCTAGAGGATGCATTGGCAAGGGGCCATCTTAGAAGCAGAGGGCAGATTTGCCCAGACAACTGATCCTCCTGGCTCCTTGATCTTAGACTTCCCAGACTCCAGAACTGTAAGAAATAAAGTTTTGTTCTTTAAAAATTATTCAGCCTTCAATATTTTACTCTAGCAGTTACAAATGGTCTAAGACAGGGAGGGAACCCCCAGTAAAAGGTGTCTTCCGCTTAATAAAAAATCATAAACATTGGGAGTTTCATGGTCAAGGCAGTGATTCAGCAATGCCACTTCCTTGTCTCTTTTTGCTGACAACTCCGGTAAGAGATATACCCCCAGGGGGCTAAGATGGCTGCCACAGCTCAAGGCATCACATCCTCACACCACAGGGTCAAGCACAGGAAGGAGGCATGACAAGCACTGCTTATTGCTGCTATCTTCTCGCAGGGGAAGGTCTTTCCCAAACACTCCCCCTCTCACATCTTATTTGGGTTGAATTGTGTACCCCAAAATGAAAGGTGAAGGACTTCGGCTGTGCTACTTTGTCATGGCGGCCGTAGGAAACTAATCCATGCCCTATCAGCTAGAACTGAGCCCCACGTCCACCACTGCTGCTACAGGGCCCAGTGGTAAAGAGGAGATGGCATTTCCAATGTTTCATCCTGTGAGACTGAGCTCATTACTTCCAGAACAAACATGTTCTGCAGACTACAAGGTCACCGAGCCCAACACATACCCTTAAAGTATGACAAAATCTGGGCTCGGGGAGAAGACTCTGCTCCAGCTCCTTCCCAGCCCCCACCCTGTGATGGAGCACTGCTCAGTGCCTATGAGTGGCTGCTGCATGTGACAGTTCCTTTCTGTCATTGGTCCATGCTGTGCGGTCTGGTTTGAATGGGTCCCCCCAAAACTCCTGACTTGGAAACTTAACCCCCAGATTCCTGTGTTACTGATATTTGGAATTGGGGCCTTTGGAGGTGATGAGGATTAGATGACGTCATAACAGTAGGGTCCCTATGATGGCATTAGTGGCTTTAGAAGAAGAGAAAGAAAAATGGAGCTAGCACTGGTACTTTCTTGTCATTTGATGCCCTCTGCCACACTGTGATATAGTGCCAATCCCTCAACAGAAGCAGAGCAGGCTCCAGAACCAAGAACCAAATAAACTCCTCCTCTTTACAAATTACCCTACCTCAAGCATTTTGTTATAACAAAAAGAAAATAATCTGGGCACAGGAGTGGATACCTGTAATCCCAGTGACTCAGGAGGCTGAGGCAGGAGGATTGCAAGTCTAAGGTCAGCCTCAGCAATTTAGCAAGGCCCTAAGCAACTTAGTAAGACCCTATATTATTTATTTATAATAAATAAATAAATAAATAGGGCTTAAGATGTAGCTCGGTGGTAGAGCGCCCATGGGTTCAATCCCAGTACCAATAAATAAATAAATGGCAATTGAAAATAGACTGACCTTGCATGGTTCTGACGTCTGCAGGTTGGAGCCCATTGATGAGGAATGGTTGACGAGGGGCAAAGTAGGAAGCGAGCATTTTTAGAGCATTTCATCAGACCCCACAGGAGGCTGGTTGAGCGGCGGGGCCCAGGTACAACTCGACTGGGTGGGAAATGGGGCTTGGAAGAACAGCCTCCCTGTGGCTTCCTTAGAGGCCAGGGTCTACGTTGGGCAGAGGCTGAAAATAGGGAGGAGCAAAAACAAAAGATCAGGGTGTCTTAGGAGGCAGCCACAGCAGGTCTGGGCTCCAGCAGGCACGCTCATGAGTCCTGGGCTGGAGCCGAGGCCTCCTCTCCAAGACCCAGACAAACAGGGGCATCCCCCTGCAGCCATGCCTTCGAGGAGGCCTGGCAAGCGCCACTCACTCAAGGCAGCTCCTGTTCCCCAAAACGCTCTGCACTTTCAACACCAGGTACCCCTACCCATGCGGTTGTCCAAGCTACAGCTAAAGGAGCCATCCTTAACCCCGCCCCCTGCCCCTTCTTCATCAATAACCAATATTTCTTCCTAAACACTCCTCGAATCCACCCACCTCCCCCACCTGCAGGCCCCGCCTCCGCTTCCCACCTCCCTTCCTCCCCGCCAGCAACTTGATTTGCTGGTGTGATTCCCTTCTAACCAGAGTGCTTCCCAAGAGCAGGGGCTGGTCTGCCGGCCTGTGGTGACGCCCCCCAAACAGCACCTGGTCTCCTTAAGTATCCAGTCCACACATCAGTGGGTGAACGCCTGCATGAATCAGCCTCACGCCCAAATTTCTTGCCTGCCCTTCCAACTTCCCATTAAGTCCACCTTCTCTTCCTCAGTCTTTCAAACTTTCCTGCTTCAAGAAAACAATCCTGGCTGCTCTGCCTACCGCTGCAGTTTCCCCCACTTCTTTGCATTATTAAGTAGGTACAGACAGTGTGGGGTCGACCCCACAGAGGTTTCTGCCTCCTGGCTTCCCATTTCCATCTCCTGGGTAGGTCATCATGTCCCCAGATGACCACAGGGGATGGAAGGGTGACAAGGCACAAGATTCACCAAGAGCCTGGCCATGGAATCAAGCTGGGGTATGATTGGGGTCCCCCTAGAGAACTTCCTGGGGTGTCCTGGGCGTGGGTGAGGAGGAAGGCCCTGAGTCATCTTCCCTCCCTGTGCCTGGGCCCTGGATTCTGCCCTGCAGCTCAGGCCTGCTGGAGTGGAAGTGTCTAGAGAAGACCCCTGGCCCTGCTCCCAGGTGTGGGCTGGGTGGAGGGTCACGCCTGGGCTGGCAGCCTGGCAGGGGAGCGGGGAGGCACAGGCACTGGCCCAGGACAAGTGCTGTGGTCTGAGCTGCGGTCTGCCCCTGTCTGCCTGAGCCCCTGCATCACATTTCAATCAGCCTGGAGGGTGGGCACAGCAGCAGGCTGCAGGGGGCAGAGCCGCCAGCCAGGCTTCCCAGGCCCTGTGAGCTGGCTGCAAATGAACACAGGGGCAATTCCCGGGATGGCTTGCTCCTCCTATGCTGCAGAATATGTTCCTAGAGCCCGGTTAAGACGCCACAGCAGGTGGGGCAAGGTGCGGGGGCAGTGAGACACTTGGAAAAACATTCAGGGTCCAAAGACTCTAGAGGTCCTCTTTTGCATCCCTCTTTGAAGTTCAACTTCACAACATGCCGTCCAGAGAGATACTTTTGCCTCAAGGTGATAACGGGACATCTCACAGGGTGAAGTGCAGGGCAGCATGTCTCAGGTAGAGGAGGGGCTGCACGGAGAGGAATCCAAACCAGAGCAGGGGCAGCAGGGACTCCCTGTGCCAGCCGGAAGTTGATGGTGGAGTTCTGGATCTCCACGCGGAGTGGTAGGAAAGCCTCTGACAGAGGGAATTCTGAACCAAGGGTGGGGGGCGGGGAGCAAGGGGAAGGGAACGCAAGGTCAGCGCCTGGGATGTGACAAGGAACTCCCACCCCTTACTGAGCGTGGCTCGCACCAAGTACAGTGTCAGGCACTTGTACTCACTGAGTCATTGAATCCTTAAAATAACCCTTAGAAGTAGCAACAATTGCCCTCGTTTTACAAGAGAGAAGAACCAAGGCTCAGAGAGGTAAAAGGAATTTGTAGGGCCACACAACCAGGTGAGGGGCCCAGGTAGGACTGGAAACCAGGTCTGCTGGCCTCCCAAACCCATCACCTTTGCAGGACTTCCAGGCCCTGTCACAGAGCCACCACCAGGGGGATGTGCCAGGACGAGGCTTGGGCCACAGCTTCCTGGTGGCCTGCAGAGGGACAGCTCTAGAGTGGTTGAGCCAGTGGAGGGCTCCCGAGGGTCTAGGTCCACCTGTCCAGAGCATTTGCTGGGGGCACCCGGGGTCCGAACCGACTTACCTCATGCTTTCCCAGTTATTGACAGGGAATGGGTTCAGTGTCCCCTCTGTCCCTGTAGCAACACAGTAAGCAAGTTTTTGTGCACATCCACTGTCTAAGCATCAACACTCCAGCTGGCCTCTCCAGCATCCCCCTGCCTCTGATTCACCTTCCATGCAAACTCACTCCAAGGCAAAGCTGTTCCTGCAACTGCTCTTACAACCCACTCTTGCAGACCGCGTTTGCCTGGGGGACCAAGTCCGCATTCCTTAATTTGGATCCCGGCCTTGCCCTAGCTGGCCTCTCCATCGTCCACACTCAGGAGCATGGAGGCCGGTACCAGCCTGGGTGTGTCTCCATCTCCATAGGTTCCTGTCCCGCTCCTGCCCTGCTCCCTCTGCCTGGCTCGACTTCCCTGTACCGGATCTCTTTCCCTTAGTAAAATATCATCTTTCCTGCTCCATTCAAATGTCATGTGCTCTGGGAAGTCATGTGCTCCATGCTCACCCTCCCGAGTGCAGACTCCCATGTCAGGGGTGGGGATGGCCATAATAAAGTAATGAAGGCCAGCACCAGGGACAGCATGCACTGTGCTTTTCAATGACCTCTTTATCCCCTGCACACACCCAAGAAGGGGATGCCCTTACTGTGCCCATTTTGTAGGTAGAAAGTGGAGGACCAGCCAGACATGGTGGCACATGCCTATATTCTCCGTAGCTGGGGAGGCTGAGGCAGAAGGATCATAAGTTCAAGGCCAGACTCAGCAATTTAGCAAGACCTTAAGCAACTCGGCGAGACCCTGTCTCTAAATAAAATACAAAATAGGGCTGAGGACGGGTCTCAGTGATTGAATGGAAGTGTCCAGAGAAGACCTCTGGTTCTGCTCCCAGGTGTGGGCTGGGTGGAGGGTCACGCCTGGGCAGGCAGCCTGGCAGGGGAGCAGGTAGACACAGGCACTGGCCCAGGACAAGTGCTGTGGTCTGAGCTGCGATCTGCCCCCGTCTGCCTGAGCCCCTGCATCACATTTCAATCAGCCTGGAGGGTGGGCACAGCAGCCCCTGGTACCAATACCTGGTACCAAAAAATAAAAATAAAGAAAGTAGAAGCCCAGGGAGGTTGAGTAGCTGGCCCGTGATCACACAGCTAGTCCGTGGAGAGGAGCGAGGATCCAACAGCGGCCAGGCGGTTCCACAGCCGGTGCCCTTCGTCTGGGCCCGTTCCACACTCATGAAGGCATCTCCGCACACAGGCACCGCTAGAGGAGCAGTGCCACCCTGGCCTCCGAGGCAGGGACTCCTCTGCCTCCCTGAGCTTGCTCAAGCTCCTGGAGAGCAGGGCCCGCCTGGGGAACCTCCGTCTCGTGTCTGGCTCGGCAGCGAGGACAGGGATGAGCAGGGCATGTGTTGAAAAGAGCAAACGAGTGATGTGTGACGATTATTTAGAGCATCATCCTATCTGAGTCACCACGGGAGAGTGATTAAGGCCCCCCAAATGACCCAGTTGTGAGATGAGCCACTTCCCTGCTGTCTCCCCGGCAGATAAGTGGAAAAGAGGCCAGGGAAAGAACCCTCCCTAGGTGTGACCGCACGGGAGGCCGCCCTCCACCCTGGCCCTGCACTCTCCCTTGGTCCAGGGGTCCAGGGCAGGGGCAGGGCACCCCCTTCCCTTCTCCCAGATACCTACATCCCAGGTAATACTCCAGGGCTCCAGGGTCTGGGGCCTCACCTGGTGCACGGGGCACACCTGTCTGCCCCTCCTCTCACCACAGACTGGAAGGGCTATGGAGAGGGAGGGGGAACAGGGACCTACAGAAGCTGGGAAGGAGAAAGTGATGGGTGACAGTGTCATTGGTCCCTGAGATTCATCTTGTTCTATCCTGAGCCCATCATCCCACACCCATGCCTCCCCCACACAGCCCTCTCCCACACAGCCCCTCCCCCACACAGCCCTCCCCACAATCCTCTCCCACACAGCCCCTCCCCCACATAGCCCTCCCCCCACAGCCCTCCCACACACAGCCCTCCCCACACAGCCCTCCCACACACAGCCCCTCCACATACAGCCCCTCCCCCACATAGCCCTCCCCCCCACAGCCCTCCCACACATAGCCCTCCCCAACACAGCCCTCCCCCACACAGCCCCTCCACATACAGCCCCTCCCCCACACAGCCCTCCCCCACACAGCCCTCCCACACATAGCCCTCCCCCCCATAGCCCTCCCACACACAGCCCCTCCACATACAGCCCCTCCCCCACATAGCCCTCCCCCCACACAGCCCCTCCCCCACACAGCCCTCCCCCACACAGCCCTCCCACACATAGCCCTCCCCCCCATAGCCCTCCCACACATAGCCCCTCCCACACACAGCCCTCCCCACACAGCCCTCCCACACACAGCCCCTCCACATACAGCCCCTCCCCCACATAGCCCTCCCCCCCACAGCCCTCCCACACATAGCCCTCCCCAACACAGCCCTCCCCCACACAGCCCCTCCACATACAGCCCCTCCCCCACACAGCCCTCCCCCACACAGCCCTCCCACACATAGCCCTCCCCCCCATAGCCCTCCCACACATAGCCCCTCCCACACACAGCCCTCCCCACAAGCCCCTCCCCCACAGCCCCTCCCCCACACAGTCCTCCCAACACAGCCCTCGCCCACACAGCTCCCCCACACCGCCCTCCCCACACAGCCCTTCCAACACAGCCCTCTCCCACACAGTCCTCTCCCACACAGCCCTTCCCCCACACAGCCCTCCCCCACCCAGCCCTCCCCCACACAGCTCCCCCACACAGCCCTCCCCACACAGCCCTTCCAACACAGCCCTCTCCCACATAGTCCTCTCCCACACAGCCCTTCCCCCACACAGCCCTCCCCCACACAGCTTTCCCCCACACAGCCCCTCCCCCACAAGTCCTCCCAACACAGCCCTCTCCCACACAGTCTTCTCCCACACAGCCCTCCCCCATCCTGCACCCCATCACCCCCAGGTCCCGTGATTCCATTCCTGAGTGTCACTGAGCCTGCCCCTCTTCTCCACCACCAGAGCCCACAGCTGCCAGGCTAGGATGGGAAGGCCCTTCCTGCTAACTCCTGCTCAGCGCAGGGAGCACCTTTTCCTTAACATTGGAATCATGCCACTTCCTGTTGAGAACCTTTCCCCAGCTCCCCCTGCCCAGGAAACTCCCAGGCTGAGCCCCTCTCCCCTCCTCCCACACCCCACTTCCGCTACTGCAGCACACTATGCTGGGCCACACTAGGGCCCTTCCAAGCTCTGCCTTCTGCCCAGGTCGCCCCCAATGTCCCTTCTTGTCACCTGCCCACTGCTGCTCCCTGTGGAAGAGGTAGCTCAGCTCCTCCAGGAAGCCTTCCATCCTGCCCCATGCCCCAGTGGGTTCCCACAGATCTCTCTGCTTTCTATAAAGTTTTGTGCCTCCATGATTTACACCAATTACTCTTGAGACATTGCCACAGTTCACGGAAATCCTTCCATCACATGCATTTACTGTGTCAGAGCAGGAACCTTGTCAATAATGAACGTTCCTGTGTCCTGTCCCCACTGTAGTTCCTGGATTGGAGCTTAGTGGAGACTTGGGGAATGCATCTTGAATAGAACTGGGATTATCTTTAAATCCTCCCTCTGTAAATACGCAAACTCCCCAGCCCTCTTACGGCTGCTGTGTGCGTGGAGAGGGAGAGAACATCATGAAGGTGCTTACTGTATGCTCCACAGTGCTTCATTGTGATCGTTTCCATTGTGACTGTGATCCAGGGAGAAAGCATTTGACCTGGCATTAGGAGAAGTACAGTCTAGTCCCGGACCCATATGACTATAAGAGTGACCTTGGGTATGTCAGGTATCCTTTCTGGATTAGTCCCCGATAAATGTTATGTCCCTTTTACCTCCACCTCTCCCCGACTTCAGCACAGATAATTAAGAATTCTCAGATATCGAGTAAGGCACCGTGACTTAGGAACACTACATTTATGAACATCCCGAGGCATAACTGTGATAGTCAGCTTTGTAACCCTGTGACCAAAATACCCGACAAGAACAACTTAGAGGAAGAAGAGTTTATTTTGAGCTCCCGGTTTCAGAGGTTCAGTCCATGGTCAGCTGACTCCAATGCTCTGGGTCCAAGTGAGGCAGAACATCATGGCGGAAGGGCCTGGTGGGAGAGCGCTCGCTGCTCTGCACACGGCAGATGAGTCCTTCACATCAAGCCGCTACTGACCACCTCCTCTGGCCACGCCCCACCTGCCTACAGTTACCATCCAGTTAGTCCATTCAAACTCGGATGGACTGATCAGGTCATGGTTCTTGTAATGTCATCATTTCACCTTTGAACTTTCCTGCATTAACATAGGAGCTTTGGGGGACACCCCATATTCAAACTATAACCACTTCTTCTTCCTTCCGTTTCCCATTAAGCCCTCTCCCATGTCCCCCAACATGTTTCTACATCAAAAGATGGAAAAAACATGAAACTCTAGAAAGTCCTTTAAATTAAATATATTTAGTTTTATGACAACAAATGGCATTTAAAATTTTTTTTCTCACTTTTTTTTTTTTTTTTTTTTGGTATTAGGGATGGAACCCAGGGGTGCTTAATTACTGAGCCACATCCCCAGCCCTTTTTAATATTTTATTTAGAGACAGGGTATCACGGAGTTGCTTAGGGCCTCTCTTAGTTGCTGAGTCTGGCCTTGAACTCACGATCCTCGGGCCTCAGCCTCCAGAGCCGCTGAGATTACAGGCCTGCGCCACTGCACCTGGCTTATTTTCTCACTTCTTTGTGGACTGTAAGCACAAAGTTATTTCTGACCACTTCATTGTGGAATGTAAGCACTCCCTGGACCAATATTTGGGGAGTAGATAGTATGGTGCACCACTCTGAGGTCTCCAAGGAGAGCACAGCAGGCCTTTGGTTATCAAATCCCTCTGGGAAGCCCAGCCCCAGCCCCTCCCAGTGGGGAAACAGAGAGGGACAGGATCTGATCAAAACCAGCAGGGCAGGGCTGTTCAAGCAACCTTCCTTTTCTGAAAATCATTAGACCCATGTCAGGCTACAAAAAGAAGTCCCCACGACTCCCACAGTACAGTTACACCCTCAGTTCTGAAGAAGGGCAAGGGTTGCCCCTCCCAGAAGCCCCTTTGGGCCTGGAGGCCAGTTCTGCCCTGGGAGCAGGAGGAGCCAGGGAACTCTGCGACCATAACCCCTGCAGCTGAACTTGGCCGGCTGCTGGCTTCCATGCGCTGTGGCCATCGCCTGAGCTACTGAGTAGGCGGGGTCTCCTTCTCTGAGCTCTAAAGGCCAAACAGAGAATGAAACTGAGGGTGGTACCATCTGTCCCACCAAGAAACTCAGGGTGGGAGTGAGGAAGGGAAAGAGGAGGTGTTGCTCTTTTCAAAGGTGGCGTAGGGGAGAAAACCAGCAAGCACTGGCTGGTGGCGACAGTCCCTTAAACCTCAGCATGGTGGGGGCAGGGAAGAGCCCCGACTGGCACAGCACCCCGGACCGCGGAGGGCTCTTTGCCCTTAAGCCTGGCAGGAAAGGATCTCTGTGCTCTTGAGCTGATGGGGGAGCCCAGCCCTGTCCTCAGGGGGCTGATGGAGTCGCAGCCCCTGGCTTCCAGAAGCCTCTGGTCTGGTGGGGTAGACAGAGCGCTCATCTTCAGAGTGCCTCTGCCCAGCTCTCTGCCTTCTGTGCCAAGGTGGCCCCTGCAGCCAGCTGAAGCCGCGCTGCAGCTCTGATGGACAAGGTGGCTTGGCACTTGTCCTTGTCCTCGCTCCACTGAGCCTGAGGTCTGACTGGCTCTGGAGATGAATGGGCCGTTCTCATGCCAGGAAGAAAAGCTATGAGGGGAACATAGGCCCCAATGCAGCAGCACTCTGCAGCCCGAGCAGGCGTCCTGCCAGGGGCAAGCGTCTCCGGGATCCTTCTTGGCCAGAACCGTGTTTCCGGTCCTCTCTCCACCCCTGGAATGCAGCCTCCGACTTCCTCTGTTCTTTCAAAAATGGCTCCAGCTTGCTGAGCGCAGGAAGCTATCGGGCTTGCTGTCCCTCTCTGCCTCCTGCATTGCACATCAGGGCTGGCTGCTGGACAGGGCTGCAGACGTGGACTTCACGTGGCTTGACGTCCTCTCCACTCTTGGTTTCTTTCTGGGTCCTTTGAATCCTTCAGAAGTCCACGGGACACCTCAATAACAGAGCTTTGGTGTCCCCCATATAGATTGTTCCTCTCCCATCTGACCAGGAGCTCCCAGATAAAGTCCAGGATCTTACCTGCATTATAGTCTGGGGTCTCCTCAGTGGTGGAACTGTCACTTCCAGGAGATGTGGAATTTGAAGACTTGAGTTTGAACTCTATCCCAAGAACACTGTGTTACTTTAGATAAGATGCTCCACTTCTCTGAGCTCCAGTTTCCTCCCCAATTCAAATGATGGTGAAGTTGTTTAACAAACTTTTAAGAGTTCCCAGGGTGCAGCCACCATCCAGAAACTTTGTTCCTGAAGAATAAAAGCAGATGGAGATAGAACTACTGGGTTTACAGCCAGGCCGAGTCCTGGAAGTCCTGCCCTTGTGGTCTTCCCCTATGGACCCCAGGGTCTTCCAAGAGCAAAGCTATAGGGTCAGAACATCACCGAAGAGCAAAGCCCAGCTCTGAAGCTCTTCTCAGTGCTGGGGATTGTCCAACTTGGGCCCAGGGAAGGCTTTTCCCCACAATATCAGATTAAATATCGCCTTCAGGGAGGTTCTGGGCTGATTCATAGGCCAGTGATTTTCACTATGAGGTCTCTCTCTCTCTCCTTCCTTCCTTTCTCCTCCTCCCCCCTCCTCCCCCCATTATCCTCTCCCCCTCCTCCATGAGCTGGATAGAAGAGGTTCTGGGGGATGGGAGTCAGTGAGACATCAGGGGTAAGTCAAGGGGCAGGACCTCTTCCACCCGTTGACTGGCAGCGATGGGTAGGATGAGGTTTAGGTGGCAAGAATCCAAGAGCCTTCATTTTGCTCAGGGCCAGGGACCTCCAGCCCTTACAGAGACCAAAGGACAGGGGAGAGAGGCCTTGTAGCTGATGAGGACCTGGTGGATTATCACATCCTCGAAGCTACTTCAGCCACTTCAGTTAATGACCAGATAGGGGATCCTTAACAATTTGGTGGCTTTTAGAGGCTGATCTTCAGAGACAGACTGTTTTTAGCTCACCAACTATATTGTTAGGAATATATTTAACTGCAGTTAAATATATAACCAAATAATATATAAATATATATATTTAATACATATATTATTTATAATTAATTTATATATTAATATAATAAACATAATCAAATTGCTTAAATTGCAAAGTAGTTATTTTTCTTAAATATCAAGTAATCCAGAGGTAGTCGTTGGTAGTACTGATCTAGTGCCCAACAATGTCAGAGATTAGGCTTTTTCTACCATCATCCCCCGAGCCTGGCTTTCACCCTGACTATTAGAGATACACTTAGTGTTGTGGTCACAAAATGGCTTCTGTGGTTCCAGGCATGGCATCACACGTGAAGGAAGAGGACAGGGACCACAGGATCATCTGGTGTCAGGAAAAGTAGGACTGTGACACATCCGGCAGGTAGACCTCATAACCCAGCAGGGACGGATAGGGCGGG
Organism: Ictidomys tridecemlineatus; assembly: GCF_052094955.1. Lineage (NCBI taxonomy): Eukaryota > Metazoa > Chordata > Mammalia > Rodentia > Sciuridae > Ictidomys > Ictidomys tridecemlineatus. The sequence continues at coordinate 110,547,013 of NC_135484.1, read as the reverse complement.
GCGGCAGAAGTGCGTTCAGGCTTTCAGGCCAGTGGTCTCACTCTACAGCTCAGCTGAGGTGTCCAAAGGATCATCACGCAGCTACCTGCTCATCAAGTGTAGGATCTTTATCCCTTGCAAGATGGGGCGGGTGGGGGGCAGGTGGATCACCCTATTCCTCCTGGTGGCATCTGGGACTCTCTCAAACACTGGAGATGGACCCTGTGGGGACAGAGCTGAGCCCTCTGTGGCACAGCAGGCCACTGGGATGATGACTTGGCTTCCTCTCGGCCGCCCTGCAGCAGGACCCAGAGGCCCTGGCTGGGCTGGGTGGAGGGTGGAGACGCGAGGCCACAGAGTGACCCCGTGAGCCGACTGTCTCTCTTGCCCGGGCTCCTGAGCACGTGTTTGTAAGGACAGCACTGATTCATCATGAAGACTTCACGGTGACCTTCTGCCTTGGAGGGCAGGGACAGCAGGGGACAGGACGTGAACTGAGCCCTGTGCTGGGAGTCCAGTCCCCAGCCCATGGCCGACCCCACCACCGGGGCCTTCCTCTCCTGACCCCTCTCCTGCTAGTGGAAACAATGAATCGTGTGCGCCCCAGGAGCTATTCAACCACTTCAAGTCTCTGTTAGGGTCTTATTTTAAAGTTGTTGATTCTAGAATTTCCAGCAAGATTAAAAGGGAAATAAGTAAATATTAAGGCTGGATTATTATGTTCCCCCCGATTTTATGTTGAAGTCCTCACCCCCATTAACTCCGAGGGTGACTGCACTTGGAGACATACTTTGAAGGGGAAGTTGGGTTGAAATGATTAATCCAGAATGACTGAGGACACAGACAGGACTTGGCCAAGCCCAGGAGAGAGGCCACAGGGGAGACCAGGCCTGCTGCCACCCCGATCCCACCCTGCGCAGCCACGTGCAGGGCCAGGGGACCGCACCCGCGGCATCCCCCGAGATGCCACCCAGAGCAGGGACAGTGCCACTCCAGGCTGCCTTCCAGTCGGGGACCGCGACGCCAGAGCAGCACCCGACAGTGCGCCTCGTCCCGTCCCCTGGGCCCCGGGGAGTGTATTACTCACAACTGTTAATCCACTGGAAATGACAACTGCCAACTCGTGACCAATTTGCTTATTTTAAAACCCAGACAAGCTTCGGAGTCACGCGTGCGGTGACGTCACTTCACTCACCCATTCACTGGCGCATCTCCCTGTTCAACACGGATGTTTGGCAGACTCTTGGGGACCAGGCCATCCACGCTAATTCTGGGTCAGGGAATCACACACCTGGGAGGGAAAACAGAGGCGCCCTTGGGTGTGTGACAGGGGACGTTTCAGGAGGAGGGAGCCACAGGTACCAAAGCCCTGGGTGAAATGGGTTGAATCTACCAAGAGAAGAGCAGGAAGATCATTGGAGCAGAGCTAAGGGAACACAGGGAGAGAGGAGGGGACAGGTCAGGGACGCCTCGGGAGCCAGCTCCCGTGGGCAACAACAAAATTTTGGATTTTCCTTGGGGTGTGGTATAAAGCCACTGGCAGATTTTGCACAAGACAATGACAAGCTTCATAAGGATCCCTTGGCCACGGTGTGGCCCGCAGCCCAGAAAGGCAATGTCTGCCCACGGACGGGATGGGGTTTGCGAAAAGGCGTCCCGGTCCTGCTAACCCTTCCTCCTGAACCCTGGGCCGGTGGAGGGGCCCAGTTCCCTGGTCCACTCTCCGCAGGAGGGGAAGAGGAGGTGGAGACCTGCCTATGGGCCCTGGTGCCTGCTCTGTGCAGCAGCCTGGGGGGCAGCAGGTGACGTCAATGGTCTCTGATAGCACAGTAAGGACAGCGTCCACTTCACATCCCAAGATGGCCCTGCACCCCGAGGGAACCCAGGCCTGAAGGGTCCCGGATGTATGGGCTGGGAGGGGCCGGAGGGGCGGTCTGAGGACACCTGCCTGAGTCACCAGAGATGCTGGGGATGGAGAGCCAGAGCCCTGCCCCCCACTTCCAAAGTGGGCCCTCAGAGCCGGGGCTGTGGCTGTACCTGCGGCTACTTCTTTGGGGACTCCCATGCTCTCCAAGGCCATGACCCATTGTGCCAGTGGAAGCCCTTCGATTTTCAGATAGAGAAGCAGGTCCCCGCCCAGTGCCTCACCTCCAGACCTGGCCAACCCTCCAGAGCACAGTGACCCCAGTGGTCAGATGACAGAGCTCCTCTCCTGGCTCCCGGGCTCCTCCCACAATAGGATAGGGGTTCCCAGGGTGGGAGGCCAGAGAGGAGGTGCAGGGCTCACCACCACAGTGACAAGTCTCACGGGCGGTAGGGACACACCCAGTGCACTGACGGAGGAGCCCACAGTGGCCGCTTGGTGTCCCGTGCTGAGCAAGGCACAGACGTGCAGCAGCGGACACAGGCCTGGGCCCCCACGGGCCCAGCACTGCCCCTGTTGAGGGGACTGCCTGGGCTGGAGGAAAGCGCAGGTGCCATTTCCCCCCAGAAAGCCCCTCCACTGCTTCAGCCAAAGGGAGAAGGGCGGAGACCAGGGCTCCCCCGGGAGGCCCTCTGGCTGACGGAGGACTCCATTTTCTGGTCTATGAAATGTAGCCCGCGCTTCCTTCTGGAACCCTGCCACCTCGGGTGAGCGCCACACGGCCTGGCGTTGAGCGTGGCCGCCAGTCGTGGGTGGCACAGGAGGCTCCAGTGGTGCTTAACTTGGCTCACCCCCTGCCCCTAATGATCCAGTCGCTGGTCCCCAGGGAACACGATGGCAGAGAACACTGGAGGGGACAGACCCTGCCGAGGAAGAGCTACAGCGAGAAAAACTGGCCAGCGTCATGCCCGGCTCCTCGGATTCTCACTCAACTCTATGGATTTCACTATTCAAGGGCGAAACGTGGATTCTCTGCCTCTGAGAAGCAGCCATTTCGATGTCCATATGTCCCCCCTACAAAGCACCAGCCAGGGAGAACCTTCTATAGCTCCCTGGGACCAGGGCGCTCTTCACTCTGCCCAGGAGGAGATGTGTCCCCAGTGGTCAGGAGTTCACTGTTTTTAATTGCATTAAGGCTACATGGATGTCCTTTGTCATACACAACCGCTGAACACAGGGTCAGACACCCAGGCACATACCCCAAACAGGGTTCCACGCAGATACCTCCCCAAAACGAGAGTAGCCGTCTCTGGAAGTGCTTCCGGAATTTCAGGCAGGGTGGGAAGGCTCCATGGGGGTTACCTCATTTAAGCCTCACAGGAGCCCTTTCAGAGTGGGGCGGGGGGCTATTGTTAGCACCATCTTGATTGACAGGGGTGGTACTGCCCCCAGGTTCCCAGCTCTGATTTGCACAGCCAGGATTCTAGCTTGTCTCTGGGACCCTCCCAAGTTCCCACCATGGCACACCCACCTGTATACATGTTCGTGCACCCACGAGGCCTCTACACTCAACTCCTCACCCCCCAACACACACCTGCTGAATGCACCACACTCTCAGGGGCATGCACCAAGGCAGGGCATCCATAGATTCTCCTCCTCCTTCCCGGGAAGGGCATGAGAGCGCCTTCCAAGGCTGCTCTGAATCTCATTGGTGCCCCCTGATCCTCAGACCCTGGAGTCAGAGAAATTGGTCACTTGTCTCATTCAAATGCAGGCAAATTGCCGAGATGCATTAAGTCTTTGTTCAAGCTTCTGGGCGATAGGCAGATCAGGGACAGAAGCATGGACCTTAAATCATCTTATCTAAGTCCACAACATTTAATAAATCTGTGGTCGGAAGCTCTCTCACTGGCTGCTGGCGGTTAAAGAAAAGGACAGTTTTACAGCTAAACCCTAATATGCTGGCTCACAAAGAAATCACTCCTTGTTCTGACTTATCAGACTCCATTATCACTCCCTTAAGCAGGAACGCACTGTTTTGTTCTGCCACTAACACTATTAGCTCAGCGTACACTGGAAATACCAAAAAAAAAAAAAAAAAAAAAAAGAGCCCGGGACTTCCAGTAAGTTCCTGGGGAGCAGAGCCCTCCAGGTGCGGTGGGACGAAGTGGGCGCTGTAGGGTCAGGAAAGCTGCCCGGGGACTGCCAAGTGCTTCTCTGGAGGAAGACATTAGCTGTCCTGCCTCCAGGGTGCAGAGGACCCCTGGGCTCCACGCTGGGCAGGAGGGGGGGCCAGGGGGGGCTGTTCACCCTCTGGAGCTGAGCCAGGCTCCAGGGCATATTAGTAACCCAAACTCTGGGTTTAAAATTTGATTCAGCAGACGCTGACCCTGATATCAGACAAGACTTTCTAGGCCTCAGTGTCCCCTTCTGTGGAATGGGCATAGACAAAATAGCACCTGTTTCCTACAGGAAAGAATTGAGTAGAAGATGAGTCCATTCTGAGTGGTTTTGCTCTAGAAAATACCCTGGGGTGGGGGCAGGAGGCCCTGGCCCCACCTGAACTTCCTTGGAGAGAAGGGTGCTGTTGGAGGAGAGGAACGACCGTCCCTGGTCACGGCTACAGAGAGGCAGGATTTAGAGGTGGAGGGTGGGAGCCCCCAAGACTGTCCTTGGTGATTTCATCTCCTGGTGTCCACCCTGCTGGCACAGATGCCTCCAACATGGAATCAGGGTGTCACTGTGGAGGTGTTTCTGTGACCTTTGAAGCCAGGTCATAAAGACCTGTGCCTGGCACGTCATTGACTTGGATTGTTCCTGGGGAACCGCCACCACACCACGGAGATGCTCAGGTGGATCACTCAAAGGCCACGTGCAGAGGCCCTGGGACCTTAGGCGACAGCCATGTCAGTGAGCCACATGGGAAATGGGTCCTCAGCCCCAGTGAGGACTGTGGGTCCTTCAAAGACTGTGGGTAAGAGCCCCTGAGGCAGAACCACTAATCCAAGTCACTCCTACCTTTCTGCCCCATGGAAACCAGGAAGGATGGTTATTGTTTTGGTTTGGAGGTGACTTGTTACAGGGCCACAGTGATCAGAATAGGATTGAATGCCTATGGTATGGAAAGATAGCTTGCCCAAGGTCAACAGGAACAGAGAGACCAGAACCCAGATTACTGAGCACTACGTTGGCTCTTTTCAGGCACTACCTTGAACCTGGTGCCTGGCCTAGCCTCTGGAAGCTGGACTTAGAGGAGGCAGGGAAGTTTCCACTCCACCTTTCTCTCTCCCTCATGACCTAACTTCCATTTAACATATTTCAGAGATCCAGTCTGAGACAAGATTATTAGAAAAGCTACTACTATTATATTTTATGAAGGACAGTCAGTACTCTCCAAAATCCACATGCTCCTCTATATTTCCTAGCTTTCTTTGAAGTTAAATTGAAATGTGTGGTAAGTTTTGGACAATTTATTATTAAGAGAAATGTGTTAGTCAGCCTTCCATGACTGTAGCAAAAAACTTGAGATAATCAACTTATAAGGAAGAAAGGTTTATGTTGGCTCATAGTTTCAGAGATTTTATTCCATCATTGCTTGGCCTTGTGGTTTGGGGCTTGTGGTGGCATCATGGTACGTCTTGGTGGGAGCATATAACAGAGGAGGTCTGTTCACTTCATGGCAGCTGAGAAGCAAAAAGAGAGACAGGAGGGATCAGGGTCCCAATGTCTCCTTCAAGACCACACCCTGAAGGACCCAACTTCTTCTGACTAAGCCTCACCTTCGAAAGGACCCACCACCTCCCAATAGCCCCACAGGCTGGGGACCAAGTCTTCATAGGGGCCTTTGAGGACATTCAAGATCCAAACTATGGCAAGAAGTGATGTCACTTCCAGACCAAAGTATTTAAGAGTTGGCACGTGACCCTCAATCTGTCCTCTCCTTCCTCAGCCATCAGGAAGTCACCTGTCCCAGAGACTGTACCTAAAAGATGCAGCCTGGGTCCCTGGGTCACTACCTGGAAGAGAACTTCCCAAAGAGCCCGTGGGCTATGTGCAGACTTGGCAAAGCCAAAAACAGACCTTTAAATATTAAACCACTGAAATTTCAGAATCTGTTACTGCACCGTCACCTGGAAGAACCTAATATACAGATACACAGCTACTAGTTGGGACAGGGTTACCAACCCATATCGGAGTACGATGGAGTGAAGAACAAGCTATTATTGTTTTAAGTCACTGCAATTTCCAGCTTTTGTTTGTGATTCTATCAGAGCCCCGATTCCATCCTAACTAATAAAAACAGATGGGAAAGCAACTTATAACCAAGGGCCACTTATGCACGAGAAAATGTATTTTCTAATAATGTTTTTTCTAAATAATGAAAACAGGCACAAACATTATCGGTAAGTTTCCGTGTGCAAATCAAACTGGTGGTGAGTAAAACCAAAAAGACACTGCTCCCTTGACAAGTCAGAGGTAGGCAGTTCAAATATTAGATTGACAGCTCAGTGATGTAATTAAAGGCCCAGGGTTTCTCTCTTTCCTCTGTGCCTCCACTGTTCAGTGGTTTTTACGCAGAAAGTCTTACAGTCAAAAGGTGGCTGTCATAGCTCCAACCATCACATCCTCACATCACCATTTTTAATCAGAGAGAAAGGATGATAAATGAGAATTATTCATCAGAGTAGAAGGTCTTTCTCAAAAGCACCTGGGAAATGTCACCTATCTCATTGGCCAGATCCAATTCATAACTGCTCCTGGACAAAAAGAAATGAAAAACACCCCTATTCTCTGGGCTTATTGTCACATGGGATAAATCAAGATTCTTTTAGCCAGAGAGTGACAGCCATTGGGGAAGCCATCAACATCATCTGCCGTGTATATAAATAAGTGTCCTTGCCTAACACCATAGTGTTAAATGCAATAAAAGGGGGAAAGGTGGTGAGATAATGGTTAAAACGCCGCTCCCTGTTCTCTGGCAGACTCATATCGTTGCTTTTCTTCAAAGTCCCTTCGTTCTATTTAACTGAGCCTTGGGGAGAAGGACTCCTCCAAGGTTTCCTGATCACGAACAACAGAGCAGAATCTTTAAGCCAAGTGCCCTGGCTCGTAGGCCAAAGAGCTCCACGCCAGTATCTTCCATTGTGGATTCCAGGGACTGTATTTCACAAGGTGCTCTGCAAATCAGGAAGGGCAGAGTAACCAAATAAGTTAGAAAAACGCTACCTACTTGACCCCCGTCTTGGGTATCCACTATGACCGCCAGCGTGTTGAAGTCTCTGAGAGGTCCTCAGTGAAGAGTGGACCTTATCACCTTCAACAGAGTAATTCTCAAGACGTATGTGAGCACGGAATTGTTAGCATCCTGGGACTAGTGCTCCGGAAAACACTCTTTGGAAATGCTGTCCCAAACAGGGCGGCTTCCAGCCACAGCTACCCATGACAACCGGCACAGACGGGGGAATTCACCCAGCCTGGGCTGCTGTGCTTCTGCTGCATTCTGGTGCACGCTCTGCTCAGGCGGTGCATTTTTTTTTTCTCTAGTTAATGAAGAAGATCATTTTTGCATGCTCGTTCAGGAATTGTGATCCCTTTGAAGAACGAATGAGAGCGTGTCATTGGAAAGAATGGGCAGGGACTTGGGAAGTAATGCAGAAATCCACGTAGACGTTCTCTGGTTCCAAGGATGCTGGCAGCAGGCATCCACTCGGCTCCACCCTGCCCTCTGAGCCCCAGCACCCCTGCAGACGTCACCCAACCAGTTCTGAGAGCAGATGGGCAGGGGTCTCACCACCTCCACGCAGGTGGTCAAGATGAGGTCACTGGCTCTGCCGGCTGCTGCATACAGGACCTCCGTCCATTCCTTTTCCTCCTGATCTGGATCAACTTGTCACCGACCCCTAAAGACCCTGAGACTTGGAATATTCCAGAAGCTGAGCTCCACGGGGGGCTGGTTCTGGATTCTGCACTCTTTCCCCTTCACAGGGCTGGGGAGGAGCAGGAGGAGATATAAGCCATCGGATATTCCAAGATCACTTAGAGGGTTCGACATTTTGTGAAAATAATCGCGCAGAACAGTGCAAGCCTCGGAAGTGTGCATCTCAATGAATTTCCAGCAACTGAACGTATTAGCATGACTCGCCCCTCTTAAGGTGCCGACCGACTTCGTTGGTCCCTTGGAAGCCCTGGTGCCACTGTGCAGTTACGACGGCCCCAAGGTAACCACCCCTCTGCGGTCAAAAGCCATGGGGTACTTGCATCTGTTACTGGAATTCATCTAAATGCAACCAAAGGGTGTAAATACACCGCTCGCGTCTGGCTCCTTTGTCCCGGAGCATGTGCGCGAGGTTCTTCCGCGTCGTCGAGTGGAGCCGTAATTCTCGGTGCGGTGCGGTGTTCCGGGGTGTGAACACACCCGCTTTGATTTATCCATTCTATTCTCGACAGACAAGTTTGCTTGAGTAGTTTCCTGTTTGGGACTATTAAAAATAGCGCTTCTATGAATATTCTGGTGCGTGTCTTTCAGAGGAGCATATGGAAGCCTTTCTGTTGGAGTATCCTACCTAGGAGTGGGAACACGGAGCCACAGGCGACGTGCTGGAGGACGTCCAACCACTTGTCCAGAGGGGCTCTAGCCATCTTTAGCCGTTTCCTCTCACTCCAGCCAGGAGTTCAGTTGTTCCTCTGCTGCCTCTGCACCCCCACCTTCTCCACCTCTTTCATTGCCGTCATTCTGGCAGGGGTGTGTGTGTGTGGGGGGGTGTCTAGTGCCCTTAATTCTGGATTTAATATGCATTTCCCTGCAGATTGGTGATGATGTGCATCTTTTCATGCTTACGGGCCCTTTGGCTATGTTCATTTTGAGCAGCATGCCAAGTTTTTACCCATTCTTTTCTTGATCTTTTTCAAATTCACACATTGGGATGGAAACACAGGAGCTGGTCTCACACACACACACACACACATACGCGCGCGTGCACACACACCCCACTCTGACTAACAGAAACCAGGAGGTATGAAGAGCAAGTCCCGTGTGGTTGAAGAATGCTTCCTGGAGGTGTGTGAGTCAGGAAGGGCTAAAGTCCACTCCCCAGCCCCCAGCATCGCCCCGTCTTGAGAAGGCTGCACTGATAGATGGGAGGAGGAAGGAGGAATGCCACATTGACCTTGTCAGTAACTGTCAGGTCTACGCTTTGCTCCCGGCACTGCCCATGGGGCCAGGAACTGGGCGGTGGACCTTACAAAACAGACCAGTGCCGAGGAGCTCAGGGCGCTTAGAGGAACCTGGGAGCCACGTCTAGCCTTTTCTCCCCTGGAGCTGGGCTCAACTCTGCCCAAGACTCTGGGGGCCACGAGTGCCATCTGACAACAACTGTAATAAGCTGCTAACATTTATTGAGCCCTTGTGATGTCCCAGGTGTTGTTCCCAGCGCTGGACACGCACTTAGCCAGCGGTTCTCAAACAAGAACGTGCTTCCGCCTGGTCTGGAGGGCACATTCAGCACAGCCTGCGGACTCAGCCGGCCTGAGAATTTCCACTTCTAACGAGCTCCTGAGCCAGCTAACAATGCCAGCATGAAAGCCTTTCCCTCGGAGTGAGGCAGAGACCGTTATTATTATTATGCCTCTGTCACGCAGAGAGGCCACTGAGGCCCAGGCGGCCTGGGCAGTATCTTGGCGGATCACTGGGGGAAAGTGGCGTTGGGCAGGAGCCTCGTGGCCCAGAGTTGCATCTTGACTATTAGCTACACCACACTGGGCCCCGTACTTGCTTTGAAAGGCTCTCATAAAACGTCCAGCTGAACTGCTGAAATAAGAACCAGGTGCAGCCAGTGGCCTCGGATGCCCGTTGGACAAATCCACCCTTCCTGGAGCGCTCTTGAGTGAGCTCAGTATCCGCCCCTGTCCTGCCAGCAGATGTGCCGCTGCAATGGCTGCTGGGAAGGGGAGCCCAGGACAAGGGCTGGGGTGCAGCTCCGAGATGTGCATCTGAATCCCGGCTCCAGGCCTTACTTCCCAGTCAAGTCCCTGAGGCCTCTGAGCTGGTTCCTTTATTATTGTTCAAGAACTATCAAGTGATCTCAGCCCTAGTGAGCGTGGCTACGGCATCCTCCCAGCTGGAAGAGCACAATCTCCCTGCAGGCCAACATCTCTGCCTCTGAGGGACGGTCCTGATGCTGCACAGGGGTGTAGAAGCAGAGGTCCTGAGGGATCAGACCCTGTCCGGTCAGAGGAGGGAGCTTCTCCTAGAGAGGAGAGGCAGAGAGCAGGGGCAGGAGGTGAGGCCCCGATAGGGGATCCGGGGGAGGGAAGGACAGGTAATTCCAAACACAGGCTGGGACGATGGGGCAGGGATGGTGACAGTGAGACCAGGAAGAGACACTTTAAGAAAATGGACATTTTAAGTCATTTGCTGTTTTGAAGGCACAGGATCACCACCCTTTCTTTCCAAATTCTGCTCCTTACACCCCTGTGTTCCTCTGCTTAGGGAGTGAGTAAAGGGGGAAGTGATGAGGGAAGGACAATGTCCCCATCACAGGAAATGCAGCCAGAGCCCCTGTGGATGGTCCAGCAGGTGGAGAAGAAAGCACACTGCTTTTTTAAAAAAATCAACATTTGTGCCTCCAGTGAGGGGTCCCTCGAGAGCAGAGGCCCAAGGCCCTCCCCATTCTGGACCCGCATTGGGAAGCTGGTGTGGAGGAGACGGCGACTCCTGCCTTATGAGATAGGGGGATCGGTGGAGGCCCTCGATGACCTCCTGTCCCCCTTACTGGGGCTGAGAAGGTAGGGTGCTGCCCAGCAGCCAGTCGTGGGGTGTCAGTGCACACTACTCACTGAGCCCAGGGACTAGGTCCCACAAAGTGTCTCTTTATGTCTGCGGTCTAGCTCATGAAGAATCCACCAAATAAATGAAGAAAAAAAATAATAACATTAAAATGATACTATTCGGCATCTCCTGTGAACGGAGGGATAGAACAGGATTTTTCACTGGGCTGTGAACACACCCAAAGAGACACAATCAGAATTGTGCATCTGACAGAAGAATACAACGTCACTGCCAGGCGCGGTGATGCCTGCCTATAATCCCAGCAGTTTGGGAGGCTGAGGCAGGAGGATTGTGAGTTTAAAGCCAGCCTCCGAAAGTTAGCAAGGCCCTACGCCACTCAGAGAGACCCTGTCTCTAAATAAAAATACAAAAAAAAAAAAAGGGCTGGGGATGTGTCCCAGTGGTTAAGCTCCCCTGGGTTCAATCCCTGGGACCAAAAAAATAAAAGAATACAGCATCACCTTAGAGGTATTCTTGCCAAAAAAAAAATGCAGGAAGGAGGGATGAGAGAGAGAGAGAGAGAGAGAGAGAGAAAGGAAGAAGGAGAGAGAGGGAGAACAAAAGCTGAATGTGCCCAAGCCTATGGACCCAGCCTGTCAATCTACAGGAAATACAGAGGACAGAGGAACACGTTAAAGGTGACCAAAAAGACGCAGTCAGTAAGGCCAGACAGGGGATCTGGGCATAGGACAAACAACCCAAAGTCATCAGTAACTATCAAGGGGAAACGAGAGGACGTACAGGCTCATGAAGGCTTCAAAGACCTGTCCCACCACGTAGAATGTGTGGCCCTCATTCAAACCCTGACTCAAACCCACGATGGTCAAGAAGGTCACTGGGGGTCTACTTCTGCCTCAAGGTAGCTCACCACCTACTAGATTAGGCTTGGGCCCAGGGAGAGGTGGAAACACACTCCCGCGGGGCTCGCCCCTGGTCCCCATGCTGTGGTGACCAGCACTGGGGTTGGCGTCTGGCTAGGTCTTCCATTCGTCCCCGCCTCCCCAGCTGGGTCCTCTGGGAACTTGGGTGGGCGGGGCCACACAAATAGGGAAGGAGAAGGACAGGTCTACCATTAGAGAGAAGAGCCTGGGTCAGAGACAAAGGAGAAGTCCCAGCATGGGGGAGCCAAACTGAAATGCCAGACCCTCCCTCTGGGTCTGTCCAGGGGAACAGGCAGGTCCTACCACCAGGGGCAGCACTGAGAAGTCTCAGAGCCCCAGGGTCTGTGCAGGTCCCAGTGGGGAGGAGATGCCCCGGGGCATGGCCCCTGCCTCACTGCACCCTGCCTACACCCCAAGAGGGAATTTGACCTAGGAGAGGGAGGGAAGTAGTTAAGAGAAGGACAGTCCCTTGCAGGAATAGAAAAGTGCTCCTTCTCCAGCAAGACCCAGCCTCGTCCAGGGAACCTTCTCTTTTCCCTTCAGCTGGTGCCTTTGTGCAGTCCACAAACTGCACAGCCATACATGGCCCTCCTGGGGGAAGTGACAGGGGTCTCCCATGGGGGAGGATGAGGTTTGGGAGGAAGGTCCCCCCATCCTGGGGCTGGGAGAAGGGCAGAGGAACGTCTGATCCCACAGGTGTACTGGGCAGTGGTCTCCTGGGAAACTCCTGTCTCCGTGGGCCCCCTGCTGTCCCAGCATCTCTTTCTGGAGCCCAGTGACCCAGGATTATTGGAGACAATAAAGCAAGCAACAGCTACGGGCCTGTCCCCATGGAAAGTGACAGATGTGGTTCCATATAGTCATTTGCCCTGAACAAATTTGTGCCCCTGCTCCTCCTTGTCCTCCTGCTCTTGGGCACCCAGGGTGTGCAAATAAACTCACCCAGACTGGAAGCAGGCATGTGACAGGGGACCCAGGAGGGAAAGGAGAGAGGTCTGTCCTCGGGCCCCCTGTGCTCTGTGTCTGGGGAGAGCGAAGGGAGGACGGTGGGTCACTTCTGCTTTCAATCTGCAGCGCATCCTGTCCTCACAGCCCCCCGCCCCTGGTCCAGCCTGTCCCCTCTAATTTATCCCTCGTGCTGTGTGCATGTCATCCCCAATGACTAGCACTTATTGAGCACCTGCTATGTGTGTCCTGGGCAACGGGCCAAACGCTTTACACACTCTACAGACTGGGCTTTTAGCTGCACACAACAGAAACCAATGCTGGCTGATTTAAACTGTAGAAAAATATACTGAAAATGTTTGGGGTCACTCCTAGAATCTCTGAAGGGCCTGAAAGGCTCACAAAGAGATGCTGCAAAAGTGGTCCACATCCGAACACCTCTGCTGCTGGGCTAGCCCTAGGCTCAGAGCATTTGCCAGTGATGTCAACTGGTCACAGCTGCCAGATTAGCAGCATAGAGGCTACTGTCCTGGGAACTCTTCAAACAGTTGCAGCAGCTGGAGATGGCATTGCAGGGGCCCCCCAGGTCTGGGGCAAGTGCCTTCAGCTGGCAGATCCAAGCCTTCTATGGTGGAAGATGGGCTCTGCCCCCTACTTGGATCTCAGCACAGGGACGCATCTCCAGATGGAGGGAGAGTGAGGTGCTGGCCACAAAGAAAGACGTGCGTCCCCTTCACATGCATGGTCGCGTGTTCCTCGTGTAAATCTTGCAAAAGCACAGTGAAGCGGATTTGTCACCCTCATTCATCAGATCAACTACACACAGGTCAGGAATATCAGCTAAAAATACAGAGCCAGTCGGCAGCAGAAGGCGTGGAAGGAGGATTTAGGGCTGTCTGACGGCAGAGAGCCATCCCCTGACGGAAACTCCCCTGAGCCTCCTGCTCACTGTGCTGCCAGACAGAGAGGGGACTGGAGAGGGCAGTCCACAGGGAAAAGAGAGGGACAGAATGCAAGGGTGTGTGTGTGTGTACGTATGAATTATATGTATGTGCCTGTGCTTGTTTGTATGTATGTGGGAATTGTGTATGTGTGTGTTGATGGGTCTCTCTCTCTCTCTCTCTCTCTCTCTCTCTCTCTCTCTCTGTGTGTGTGTGTGTGTGTGTGTGTGTGTGTTTGGGGGGGGGGCAGAGGTGGGCGAGCATCTCTCCCTAATTGTCCGTACAGAGTCTCAGGCTTTAGCTGGTTGAGGTGGTGCATGCCTGTAATTCCAGCAGCTTAGGAAGCCGAGGCAGAGGATCGTGAGTTCAAAGCCAGCCTCAGCAACTTAGCAAGGCCCTAAGCCACCCAGAAAGACCCTGTCTCTAAGTAAAAATACAAAAAAACAACTGGGGACATGGCTCAGTGGTTAAGTGTTCCTGAGTTCAATCCCTGGTACCAAAAAAAAAAAAAAAAAAGACTTTCAGGTTCTCGACTATGCAGCCCAATGGCTGTATCCTAGCTACATGTCCCAGACACATGTGTGGCCTTGTATCTAAGGGGGCTCTAACTCCAGACTTTCTGAAGGTGACCAAAAGGCTCTGCAAAGAGAGTTGAATGCAGGGTTGACCTTGCAAGCTCCTGATGCTCACTCACTCCTGGCCATGTCCAAGCTGGCCTCCGTGCCGCACTGAGGCCCATCCTCTCAACAGCATCCAGGGCTGGATGTGTAGGAACTGCCGACTTGGAAGGAGACGTGGGGTCTTCTGAAGTTAGTCCCACTGGCTGTGAGCGTCACATCTCTCTTGCTCACCCTCAGGCTCGGAGCTGCCAGTGCCAGGTGAGAAGTAGGTGCTCGGTGGCTATTTGTGGAGAGCCTGGGTATGTATGAGTGAGTCACTGAGTGAGGCTTCTCCCTGACCAAGTCACAAAGCCAGGACCCATGGGCCTGGGAGGGTAGCCTCCGTGCAGCACAGGTCTGCCTCCGCCCTTGTCTTCTGGTCCCCACGGGCTCTGGCTGCAGCTTTGATGTTCATCTCTTGCCTCTTCTCGTCTGCGCCACGTCCTGGTCTTTGCTTAATGGTTTGCTTCAGGTGCACTCCCAGGGTACAAAATTGGTCCCCCTTGGTTTCTACTGGGAGGCTCTGATACCTTCCAACAGGTGCCGGAAAAGCCAAGCAGGCTCTGGCCACAGCTCTCCATGCTTCCAGGAGGAGTCTGTGGGAGTGCTCTGGGATCAGGGAAGAGGACAGAAAGAGGCTGGATCTGCTGATGGGCCAGCACAGCCCCTGCCATTAGCCAGGACTCAAGAGCCTGCAGAGCCCAAGCGCCCACAGGACCTGGCTGGAGGGTGAGCTGCGGTTTTCCCTACAGTGTTTCCATGCACGGCAGTCAAGTTGTCTGAAAGGCCATATCTTTGATGCTCTGAAGACCCACTCTGGACCCGGAACCTCAACTCTAGTCTTTGAGGAGGATCCAACCCTTCAAAGGTGGAGATACCCAGTGGAAGTTACCTGCCTACTGCATCCCAAAGCGAGCAGAGGCATCTCAACCCAGGGCTCAGAGGCTCCGGGGCTTTGATCTGTCCCCTGGCCCCGCTGCATACTGGGTCATTGGAATTTGGAGAGTGCTGCAGGTAGGGATGGCCCAGGGAACCTGCAATGCCCAAAGAGGTAGGCGGCCATTCCCCTGTCTCAGAGTCTGAGCTCCGTGGCCATGAGCTTCTGCTCTCTCCACCTGGGCCTTCTCTTACTGCTCCTCTCTCTGCTCTCTGAAGCCCCAACCTTGCCTGGTGGGCAGGGGGCCAAGCTGTGTGCTGGAGGGGTGCTGCCATTGGATACTGTGCTCACAGCAGCGGGTGGGGGCCTCTCATCTCTCAGCCCCTGTGTTCATTTGCTGAGCCAGAGATGGTGCCTTGGAAGTCAGGGCCTAAGCCATCTTCCTGGCTAGGAGATGAAAAGAGGAGGACTAAGGGCCTGGTGGAAGCTTCCGGAAAAACTCTCTGGCCATTTTACACATATCAGCTCATTTAATCTTCACATTAACCCAAACCCTCTGAGGTAAGTATGATGATCAGCCTCATGGTGCAGATGAGGAAACCGAGGGATGGAGAAGTGAAACAATGTCCTGTGGTCACCAAGCCAGGATTTAAGCAGCCCTTTCTGATGCTCTGGACAGAAAACCCTTTTGCTATGCTATCCACCACAGCAATGGCCATTTTAGAGTTGGACAGACACAAGCTGCATCCACAAGGGATGCATGGGAGCTTTGTGACCTGGCAGGAGCCATCCCCCTCTTGTGCTCTGTCTCCTCACACCACATCCTAACGGGGTGGAGCAGAGACAGAGAATGTGCATCCAGGGCTTGGCTCATTCATGAGATCTTCCCTCCCCTCACTCAGGCAGAGGAGGAGAGATCCAAGGAACTGGGGGTAGGGGAGGGCAGCCTGAAATCTGAGGGGTTTTCTGCCACAGGAACTGCAGAGAGGACAGGTGAGCCTCTGAGCAGAGGACACTGCTTCTTAGGGGACCTAGACCATTCTGGAGGGTGTCGGCTTATTCACATTCGAGAGGCTGCTGCGCTCTGAAAGGAAGGAAACCAGCAAACAGAGGAAGTATGAGCCCAGGCTATAAAAGGATCCTCAAGTTCAAGGAGAGCTGGACCAGAGGGGAGAAGGAAGGTGAGAAAGAATTGCTGGGTTAAAGCGATTGGGGTCTGAAAAGCCAGAGTGACCCGGGCAGGCTGTGCACACCCAGGCGCAGCTGCCCTCGCTGTTTGCAGAGATGAGCACTGTGTGTCATTATTTGCAGAGCTTGGAGCTGTTTGCAAAGCTTGTCATCGCCTGTGTCACCATTTGGAGAGCACGGCACTGTTTGTCATTCTGCGGAGTTGGGCTTTATGTGCAGAGCTTGGTGTTACCGGGCGAGGCCAGCACTCACGATGTCACTTTTTGTGGGGCTCGTCACTGTCTCTGTTGGGGTTGTGTGTTGACCAGGCCCAGCCCCTATCCCTCTGTCTGCTGAGCCTGTCAGCATTGATGTCACTGTCTCTCTGATGTCCAGAGGTATTGTCACAGCATGCCTTGCCTCCACCTGGGTCCCTGTTTGCAGAGCCCATCCTGGTCAGAGTGATGGTGTCTGCACTGTTGGTAACAGGAATGCAGGGGCCAGCCACTCTGCGCTGCTCTCTCTGAGCCTTATCACTGTTGATGTCACTGTCTGTGTCTTGGTTTGCAGGACTCAGTGCTATCTGTGTCTGTGTTGGCAGAGCCTCTCACCATCTGGGACACATTCCAGAACCTGGGATCATGGGTAAATCTCCATAGGGAGTCCTGACCATCCCTAAAGCCTACCGCTAACCTCTGCCAATCACTGTCCCCCTTCCCCAGATGTGCACACCATCTGGCCCGCCTTCCACATCCTTTGAGCATTTTTGAATACTGCCCTCTGGGCCTTCCTGAGACCAAAGACCTTGCCTCAGCTCCCGGCCCCACCCTCGGGGCCCTATGACCTGCTTCTTGGAGCTCACAGCACCACAGAGCCCAGGTCCTGTGATGGTTCTGGGCCAGGAGCTCAAGCAGGCTCACAAAAGAAGCCAGGGTTGGCAGGAAGAGGGAAAAATGACACAGGAAGAGAGGAGCCATCAGGAAAGATGAAAGCGTTCTGCTCCTTCATCTGACGGGGCTTGAAGGCTGTCACTGGGAGGGAGATGGCTCCTTATGGCAGAGGGTGTAATTAATTAAGGGCGAGGTGCTGAGTGCAGGCGGCTGGTGCAAGTGATAAAGTGGCATTGCACAGCGAGTCCCCAGTGGTGACAGAGATAAGGGACACCCATCACAGGCACCAGGTTTGCTGCATTCATTCCTGGGAAGGGGGGACCTGGAGACTTTTGGAGACAAGGGCCAGAGCTGGGCAGAAGCAAAGCTGTGCTTCCTCCAGACCCCAGACCTTGAAGTTCAAGCCCCCTGGTGAGAAAACTGAAAATGCCCATTTTGCCATCCCTCATTTCTTATTGAGAGAAATACAGAAAAATGAGAGCATGTGTTGAAGGGGGGAAAAGTCGAGAGGAATGTTAAAGAAAAGTTTAAAAAAAAAAAAACATTTTGAAAGCACAAGAAACCCATAGACTATTGAAAAAACATAAAGAAAATCCTCATTGAAAGTGAGAATAAATCTGTGCTAAGGATCAAAAAGACTGGTTTCTGGAAAGAAAAAAAAAAAAAAAAACCTCCGCACAGCTAACTACCAGAGAAAAAGAGGTCATGTAAAGGGAAAGGCATTGCTTAAATGTATACAATTATATATTTACATTGGATTTTTTATCATTTAGTACAACAAAGGAGGGTGCCCTAGGTCAGAGGCACACTTGAAGTCAGAGGTCCAGGAAAAGCCACTGAGAAGGATTCTCAAGTTCAAGGATAGCTGGACCAGAGGGGAGAAGGAGGGTGAGAGCAACTCCAAAGCTGGGAAGAAGAGCTCCCTCAAATAACTTCAAAGTCAGAAAACCAGGTGAAGAAGAAGTGGGAGCCCTCCGTGACCACAGGGCCATAGGTGTGATAAACCCAACCTGATCTTTTATTAAATTGGGAGCCCTCTCACCACAAAGCCATGAAAAGCTAATTTCGGCTTTACTATAAATTACTGCAAATTCTGAACCTGCTTGGAATGCCTGCCCGTGCCTTGAACTCACCCATGCCTGGCTCTCTGACCAGATAGCAGCCCTCTCTGAAACTTTAGTGACACCTCATAAATATTGGCCTTCCCTGGCCAGACAACGACCCTCTCTGAGGCTCTAATGGTCTTCATAAATTCTGATGTTGGAGCCAGCAAAAAATGTAAACTACCATTAGTGTGATGCTTGTCAAAGTTCTGTTATCTGTAACCCCCCTTTTGTGTAACTTTCTGGGCTATAAAGCTGGGCTGTAGGAAAGCTGGGGCGGCTGTCTTGTTCCTGCCGTTTTGGGAGGAAAAGGCAGTCTGGCCGGTCGAAATAATAAGCTTGCTTTAATTTGATTTTATTGGAGTCAGTGGTCTTTTCTTGCGTCCTGGTCTAACAGTGCCCGCAGCATGGAAAGGGGCTGGCTGTCACACTCCACCGAATCCGAGCCGGGGACGATGACCCAGAGATCTCCAGTCCCAAACCGTCTTCTGATGGTGAGACACAAGCACACAAGATCAAATATCAAGGACAGCAGCGACTCTTCACGTGAGCAGGTGGATGCCCGATGTGCCATTTCTCTCCCTTGCATAATCTCGCTTGATTTCATTATCATTTCACCTTAGAATGGGAAAGAGGAAATTATATCAGTCCCCCTTCGGAGACCAAAATTGGTTAGGAGACAAGGACCTTCAGATAAGTCATGAGCACGGGGCTCCTGGTCCTAAGACCCAGGTCTTTATGCACTACCATGCCATCTCTGTTAAAGGGCCCACAGCGGCAGACCCTTGGGCAGGAACATGGACTCAGGTTGTTTAGTTGGGAGGGGAAGGAGGGACAGTGGGACAGGCGGGTAGAGGAACCAGCGTGGTATGAGCCATCAGGCTGTGGAACGCTCCTGCAGGGATCCCCTGGGCCATCGTGCTGCGGGAAAGACTCAGTCTCTTCCCTGACAAAGGCTTTGATTCTGCATTTCATCCCCAAATAGATACAAATAGGCCACCTAGACCTGCTGATTGCCACTCAGACCTTCTGGGTGAACTGTGTGTGACACTGATGTCCCAAAGATCACTCTGGGGGCTGGCCAACTGCCAATCACACTTGTTCCTAATGAGCGGATCCTTGACACAGGGGTTCCCTCTAATAACGATACTATTATTATCTTATAAGATGCATAGCATGAAGTCCACATTTGCAAATGGAGAAATTGAGTTTCCAAGAGATTGAATAACTTTTGCCCAAAGACATGAAGCTATTAAATAGGGAGAAATGGATTTGAACTCTGGACTTTCTAATTCTAAAATCTAGACCAGCTGTATGAGGGTTTTCTAGAGAATAAGAATGAACAGGAGATACAGATGATATAGATATAGCTAAAGCTATAGATACAGATATAGACATAGACATAGATTTAGTATGGGAATTGGCTTTCACAATTATGGAGGCAAGAAGTCCTAGACTCTGCCTTCTGCAAACTGGAGAACCAGGAAAGCTGGAGGTGTGACTCAGCTGGAGTTTGAAGGCCACAGAACCAGGGGAGACAGTGGTATAAGTGCTGGCCAAGTCCTGAGGCCAGGAGAACCTGGGGCATGGATGCCTGTGGTAGGAGAAGGTGAGCAGATGTTCCAGCTGCAACAGGAAGCAACCCCCCTCCCTGCTCCCTTGGGTGCCCACCCACACTGATGAGGTGGAAGTTCTTCACTCAGTCTACTGATTCAAATGAGGGACACCCTCTCGGATACACCCAGCAAGAAAGTTTGATCAGCTCTCTGGGCATCCCTTACCCAGACAAGTGGACAGTAAAATTAACCACCACACCAGCTGCCCTTACCCCTCACAGAGGTGGTATTTGTAAGTATGAAATTTGACATCTTTTCCCCTGCACCCTGTCAAGTCTCTATTCATGGACAAGAAAGAGGGATAGCATAGAAATCTAGTGTAGGTTCGTGCCTGGGAGACAGATTTCCATGGAGGTAAGAAAGGGATCTGGAACCCCTCTTGAACCTGTAAGAGTGACCTTGCAGATACCTGTCTGTGTCTGAGTTGTAGCCGGGGGCACTGAGGGGCTGCATAGATGGTGCATCTGATGGTCTAAGTGTATGTGTGTTTGGGTGGGGGATCCTAGTTGGAATGAGCATCACCCACAGGCGGGGAGGGTCGGAGCTGGCCCAGAGAGAGACCCCACTGCAGAGGAAATTCAGAAGGGGGTTGGCTAAGAAGAGAGGTAAGGAAATTCACAGAATGTCCTGGGGCTGGGGAAATGTTCCAGGTCCTCTCACACCTGCTGTTGTCTGAGGTACTCTAGTCCCCAGGCTCCACCAGGCCCCTCGCCTGTCCTACCTTAAATTCCTCTTTTTTTAGAGCAGGAAGTTCCGCGCTGAGAGGCAGTAATTGGGAATCTTTTGTTCCACGCAGTCCCTGCCAGGCTCCTGGGGTTGCAAAGTTACTTTCCGCTGCCAGGCACACGGGGTTTGGCCTTTTTCATTCATTTGAACATTTGCCATCCCAAAGGGAGGGAGAGAGAGAGAGGGAGAGGGAGAGGGAGACAGGCTGACAGAAGGAGAGAAGGAAGGGGAGACCGAGACCAGGAAAGGAGCTGAACTCAAGATCAGAGCACTTGGAGAGAAAGAGGCCTGCGGACTCCAGGAGGAGGGACAAGAAGTGAAAAAACACTTAACAACCCTTAACAACCGAAGCCCCAGAGGCAGCTGGAACCCAGAGGAGCAGGCAGGAGACACAGAGCCAGGGAGAGGGGAGAGGAGAGAGAGGAGATGACAGGGAGGAGAGGAGACAGATGTCAGAGGGGAGCCAGGCGTGATCCCAGGCAAACTGGGGAGAGAACGGAGAGGAGGTGCTCTCTCAGCCTGAGTCCTGCAGTACCTGAGCACCTACCAGCCCAGAATGTTAATTACAAGCTGTCTTTAACAATCCAGAAGGCTCAAAGCTGAAAGAGGGGGAGATAGGAAGCAAACCTGCAGGCAGCACTGAGCACCTCCCTGGCCCATGGGGGAGGGCGCCACAAGGAGCAGGGGTGCACGGGGCTCTGAGGAACTCCCAGCATCCTTCAGAGGCCTCAGGAGCCACAGGCAAGGCTGAGCAGCTCAGATGAGGGAAAGGGACCAAGGGAAGACAAAGGTCAGCAGGAGGAGGGGGCTTCCTGAGTCTGGGGGCCCTCAGGCCCAGCCACGGCTTTGGCAGACAGTAATCCCCTTGAGCTCCTTCTGTCCTGAGGTGGGTGCCCTTCCACAACCCCACCCAGTGCATGGCTTCAAGTTCACCAGCACCATCTGTAACCACACCCTGTGGTCCCAATGCCCAGTCCTGCTCCCCAAGCTCCAGCTGGCTGGATGGAGATGGGCAACCCTGACTTGGCTTTTCAAGTAGCCTTGGGAAACTGAGAAAGTGACCTCCTTCTGGAACTGAGACCTGTTCCTTTATATCTGGGCCTTTAGTTGACCTCACCTCTGTGCTCTGCAACCCCAGATCCTACGGCCAAGATCTGTCTGCAGATCAGGTCTCCAAGTCAGCAGGGCAGAGGCCAGGCCTTGAGGTCATGAGCCAGGGGCTCCAGCCAATGCTGGGACACTCCCCTCCTCATATCAAACCCTATTCCCCCTCCCCAGCCAGCGATCCTGCCAGCCATTGTTTGGATGGAGAAAGGGAGACGGGAACATGCATGTGCAGTGGTTACTGGTGGGGGCACCAGGGGGCTTGGAGTGAAATCCTTTGCCTGGATTGAAGGCAGAGAAAAGCACTGGTCTCTTGATGTCCCCAGAGACCCTGGGAAGTCAGGCCTGAGTTTTTGCAAGCTTCCATCCTGGGGGCCCCAACCGTCAATGCAAGAGGGGCTCCATGCAGGGTTTTTTTGTGGACACGTTTTTGCCAGCCTTGCCCCCACACCCCTGGTCCTGCTCACGTAGACACACGGCACCCAGATCACCCAGCTGGGCCCGCATATGTGAGCCATGGACACACGCCAAACACGTAACACACACATGCACGGGTACCCACAGAAACGCCTGCAAAGGGAACACTCACGCACACAGGCCCCACACAGGCAGACAGCCTCGCACTCCATAAATATAAATTCAATTAAATTCACATGCGCACAGCCACGGCAAGTCACCAGGTTCCTGCTCTGCCCCAGGCAAGGAGGTTGGGGCTCAGCCGACTCTGCACAGCTAAGGAGCTTTTGATTTGACAAATAAATTACATTTCTTTCACATTAAAGAAAAGGCTTTGAAGATTGCAAGCCTCGGGCCAGGAAGCAGTGACCACCCTGGGGGACAAGGGCAGGGGGTCAAGCTCTTCTCTCCCTGCTCCTGTCACTGTGAGACTGTCCTCTTCCCCAGGGCCTTGAAGGGCGTTGAAAGTCATGATGATGTGAGGCTGAGACAGGGTCAATGGCGTCACACACTCTGTGGCCTGTGCTAATGATAGGACCTTCCCCATCCTATTGGGACATTTCTGTGGCCAAGAAAATGTTTGCACTCTTGGGACAAGAAAGACACAATCCTGCTCTGCCAGTGCTGTGCTGCCTAGGAGAGGTTGGAGACCCCTGGGGAGCTGCTGCCCCACCTGGCTGGTCAGCTTGCTCCTCTGATGGTGAAGGATGCCCCAGGTAGGACAGGGCTCTCTGGTGCAGTCAGGGCTTGGGCTGAACCCTCTGTTAGCTCACAGTAGGGCTGGCCATAGAACTACCTGTGCATCTCCAGGATGCTTCCATCCCTCCTTCCACTCCAGGATATCTGCCAGTCTCCGTTAATAGCCCCCCACATTGATTTTAAGTGCCATTAAATCTTTTGAAATGGACAGCTTTCTGCAAAGGTCACTATGCTGCTCAGCGTGGTCTGCACTGCCAGGGGAGCCTGGGGAGGCACTGAGGCAGGCCCAGAAGGGCAGGGGACAGGAAGAGGAGGCCTTCTAGAGGCAGGGCCAACCCTTCTCCAACCCCTGCTCCACACCACCTGAGCCGCCGCCTCCTCCTCCTCCATCTGGTGAACACACACACAAAGTCATGGGTCGTCAGGCTTGAGAACAGCCCTGGAGATTACACGAGCTTCTATTCCACAGATGAGGCAATGGAAGCCCAGAGAGGTGGCAGAACTTGTCTGAGGATACCCAGCCAGTCAGGGGCAGAGCTGGGTCCAGAAGCTCCGCATTCCTATCCCAATTGGTCTTTAAATATTAACTTCCAAAACAGCCAGAACTTCCCCCTTTACTTCTGAAAGACGATTATTTTAAAATACTTAGTCCCTGTATCCAGACTGTTACCTCTACTTGAAATATCCTCTCCTCCACACCCTCCCCAAAATTTCTCCTGGGAAAAAATCTCTATTCATACTGCAAAACCCAGTTGCAAGGTCCCCTGCCTCCACCCCAGCTTCTTGCTCATCCCCTGGATCTCCACAGCACTCATCTGACTCTCCTGAGCTCATAACTCCTTGCAAATCAGCTTCTTCCCCTGGCCCATGGGCTTCTCCCAAGGCGAGGACCACAGCCATGTCTAGCACAGTGTCTGACTCAAGTGACATTCCTAATCGAGACTCAGTCCCCGTATCCGTGGACATGTAGAGGGAAGGGTGACTTGAAGGTCAGTTTACTAGAAATCTGGCTCCATCAAGAGATGGGGACCCCATGTATGGACCAGGCTTTCTCTCCAGATGCATTTGTATCTGTAAAGACCCCAAGGGTCGCCCACTCATGGCGACCCTTGGGGTCTTTAAAGATACAAATGCATCTGGAGAGAACATACCTACCCCATGCAGAGAAAGGGGTAGGTATGTTCCAGGGGTGGCACTAGGTAACCTAAGTGGGCTTCCACCTGGTCACTCTCTGTCAGGACAGGGTTGAAGCAGAAGCCACCCCAGGCTGACCCTGACACAGGCCTGGCTTGTCCCACTCGCCTCCCTGATGGGCGTCAGCAGCCGCTGTCACACCCTCAGTGCGCTCTTAGACAACAGGTGTGGGCTGGCTCCCGAAGCAAGAAAGCTGAGATGCACCCAGGCTGGGGCTGGGGCTGGGGCTAGAGTGGGGAGGGGGTGAGAGAGGAGGGTGAAGAGTGCAGAGGCTGGAGGCCACCCTATGGAGGGGGTTCTCCTCTTGGCTAGACAGAAGCGTGCTGGCTCTCTGGAAGGAGACAGAAGACCAGGAAAGGGGGCATACGCGAATATGACATCTGACCCCCTGAGATGCAGGACTGAGTTGTGTCTGGAGAGAATGGACAGGGAAGGAGGGCCAAGGAGGGGTGAGGGGAGGAGGTGGCTGGGGGCTCTGGCCTCGGCTCCAGCTGGTGTGAGCCCAGCCACATGCCTTCTCCCTCCAGATGCTTCCTGGTGGCCCTCGGTTACCTGGCTGTGTGTGTGCCTCTGTGTTTGTTTGGCACACAGGAGAGGGGAGGTGGGGTGGAAATGGGACAGGACATTCAGAGATGAGCGACTAATTTTCTGTTAATGGCTGGTTGCTTGGCAACCCAGCTTCTCTCTGCTTGTTGCCCTCAAAATTGGACTGCGGGATTTCCAGTGTCAAAGCACCTCCCTTGGAAACCCAGTGCTGTGGAAGCCACCCTGTCCTTGTCCCACCCTGCCCCACCCTGCCCTGCAGAGTCATAGAGCAGAGCACAGGACACAAAGGATCCAAGTCACAGATCCACGCAGCCTGCCTGAGCCTCGCCTTCATCTCTCCTGAACAATCTCACCTGCACACTCATGGACATACACACACTTGCTCCTAGCAGTCGTGTGTGATTCGGTGGCTCAGGTATATATTACATTAATGAACGGCTACTCTGAGGACCCACAAGTGCCAAGCATTTTACTAGGGGTTTTATAATCATTTCCTCTGTTATTCTTCCCTGTGGCCTTATGAACCGTATTAGCATCCATGTTTTATAAAGAAGAACCAGGAAAACCTGTCCGGAGACCAGAGCTCTCAGATGGAGACGTTATGGAAATCTACAAGTGACTTAAACTGACTTCAAAGTACCCAGAAAGTGATCTCTGTCTAAATCCTTCATTCCCACCCTCACATGTTCTTTGAGAATAAATCCATCTGGAAAATAAGAGACCTAAGTACCGGGTTTCCCTTCTTTCATCCAAACAACTAGGGCCTCAAGGGACGCCCCACTCTCCGTCATCCTCCACCCAAGTCAGTGGACCTGGGACAAACCTGACTTGTGCCTTTGCCTAAGGAGCAGAGATTTAATACAGAATACCCTTCTATCAGTCACAGTTTCTAGTGGAAATCTGCCACCTAAACAAATACACGGACACTTCGCCTTCCTGGCAGAGGGGTGGCGGTGGCCAGTGAAATTATAAGGGGGAGTGGGGGTGGAGCTTAGGGGAAAGATGTTAAAGCTGCGGTAGGTGTTTCTCAGCCAATAGGCATCCTTTTGCTCTCCGCCAGATCTCCCTACTTTCTCTCTGGAATGCCAACACAATGGCTGGAATTCTAGTAGCCACCTTATGTCCTGAGGTCACCTTGGGGGGCAGAAAGATGAACGGAAGTTGGCACATGGATGCCAACCTGGAGCCCTCTTAACAGTCTTGATTGGCTGACCCTCTTTCCTGGGAGAGCCAAGCAAGCCCTAGGCCAGTAGCCCGCTCAACATTGGGGTTTTCTGTCACACAGCCAAGCATAATACTGGAAGGTGCAGCTGGTCTTCAAATAGAAGTTGCCTAGCTCCCCGGCCCTCAGAGCCCCCTGGAAGGGGGTGAGCTGAGGGGTAGTGTTCTAGCAGGGGCCTGTTCTGGCCATCCTGTGGTAGGTGGCATCCGATCACTCTCTGTCCATATGCATTTGCACTCACACACACTCCACACAGGACACACCACACACTACACACAAACACACACACACACACACAGAGAGCTTTTTGTGTGAACAAAGTTCCAACTCACTGTTCTAGAATCTCTTAGATTTACACAAGCTGGAAAGGCCATTCCAGAGCCTCATTCATAGCAGATGTCAGTCTGCATCACCAAGCACCTGGGGTTTGGCAATGAAATTTAATGTTCAGATCACACGATAAAATACTTTTATTTATGTGCCTTTTATATTCCCTATATAATAAAAGTAACAGTATTTTCATGGATGCTTTACTTATTCACTGTGTAGCTCTTTCCACTAGCAGCACCTCTGGGGAAAAACCCAGAGAGAGAGAGAAGTGGACCATTCACTCTTGACCACTCAATTGCCAGTTAGCCCGCGGCACCCCCACTGGGCTGTTGGGGGGGTGGGGGCGCCCCCTGGTGTTCAGAGATGGGAGGGTGCCTGGGCAAGAGCAGCCGGAGGAGTTAATCAAAATGTGTTCACAGCTCCTACATCTGTCTACTCCAACACCCCCTCCCTTTCTTATTTATGTCACATAATAGATTAAGTAGTTTACATTTGATAACAGTAAAGAGAACCAAGTCGAAAGGGTAAAGTTTCTTACGAGTTCAACTTTTCTGTTCCACTGGTAAATATTGGTATTGTGTTTCAGAATGCAATAATTTATCTATTTTGGATGCTCATTAACAGCTGTTAAACTTCATTATTTATTAAAAGACTAATAATTCATTCGACTTTTAAAAATTAAATATAGAACCACTAATGGACTACATTTAAATAATTAAACGTAGCGTGAGTGGAGAGGGACTCTGGCAGAGAGCTCTGCCCTGGGTAGAGTTTCGTGGGGGAGAAAAGCTGTGTGTGCAAACAGACTCCTAGGTGTAGGCAGGAGACACGCACGTGTGCTCACGCACAAGAACCAGCGCAGCGCTAGGCACAGCAACAGAGCTGAGGTGGAGCTCTGGTGCCCCTCAGAAAGTGACTGCAGACCCCCGGATTAACTCTGGCATCTTCCGTAGCTGGCTGCATCCGCTCCCCTGGGCACCCCACTGAGGGGAGTGCAGGGCGCCCCCACAGAGATGAAGCACATCTCCTCTGTCACGGGCTCACACCCAGTCTGGCTCCTGGGCCAGTTTTCCCCGCTCTGGACACCAACTACTGGGATTTAGTATACAGACTTCCCGAGCTGACCTCTTTGAACTTGATCCCTGTCTGCAGGACCCATGAAGCCAGTTAATTCCAGTTTCAGAACAGCCACAGCCACTCAGTTTACAGTGTCTGATACCAGTCTCTTTGGGCTGCTAAAACAAAACTCCTTAGGCTGGCTGGCTTATGAACAACAGGAATTGATTTCTCACAGCTCTGGAGGCTGACAAGTCCAAAGTTTGGAGCTCATCTGGCTTTTTTGTGTGTGGGGTGAGGGGGATTAACCCCATCTCTCAACCAGTGCTGAGCACCAGACCCTTGACCGGGGTCTGAGTTTGGAACAGGAAACCAGCTGGGCTCCTGTCCCTGGGCTTGCAAGCTCTCGGGGTGGAAACCACGGACCCATCTCCAGGTGATGCCTGCCCAGGAAGGAGATGAGAGGGATCTAGCAGCTTCTGCAGGCAGGAGACACCTTGATGCAGGGGTTCAGTCAAAGCCTCCCCAGGAGGAAGCCTGTAAGCAGAAACCAGAGAGGATGAGCGGGTGTTGGCCAGGGGACGAGGTATGGGAGGAAGGAGGAGAATGTCAACACAGAGGACAGCATATGCAAAGGCCCAGAGAAGGTGTTTCTCTGCAGCAACACTTGCCTCTGAAGTGGTACGTGGTCCCCCACCTCCAACCCCATGTGGGCTGGAACCTTCCTCTGAACCCCTAATGTTGTGTTTGTCTCTTTTTGCTGTGGCATTCACCTTCTTCCTCTCTTATGGAAGTACCTGTGTGTGAACCTGTTTAATTCTATCGGCCAGCACATTTCGGAAGACAGGGGCAAGAGCTCTTTTCAGTGGGTGATCTTTGACAGACACAGACAAAGCCACATCCTAGGGACGTGGACATCAACTGAAATAACACTCTTTTGGGGAAGGGTGGGTAATGGGGATTGTACTCAGGGGCACTCCACCATTGAGCCACATCCCCAGCCCTTTTTAACATGTTATTTAGAGACAGGGTTTCACTGAGTTGCTTAGTGCCTCACTGTTGCTGAAGCTGGCTTTGAGCTCGAGATCCTCCTGTCTCCAGAGCTGCTGGGATTACAGGTGTGCACCACAACAGCTGGCTGAATGAACACTCTTAAGGCAAATAGCATCATGCTGGGCACCCCTCCGGAACTCAGGAATTAGTTATAAAATATGAGCATGATTAAAGCACATTCTTGAATGACAGTGCTTGCCTCCAATTCCTAGCTTCGTGACCTGGAGCCACTTACTTAACATCTCTGGGCAGCTACTTCTTCATCCGTGAACTCAGAAAATGCCTCCCTTATGGACCTATAAACTTTGAATGAGCTACTCTGTTAAAAGTAAATCTATATATCTATCTCAAACTGCTCAGCATATAAATTCCAGGGTAGCTATTATCAATTTTTAGCTTTGAGTTATCTGGTGACTGGCATCAGCTGTCTTCATATCCAGAAACTTCTCCAGGCTTCATCCCTTTCCGACTCTGAAATCCAGCCAGCGTTTTCATAAGATCCATTGGGACAGCGCAGGACACCTTTCCCTCTCCCAGCTCTCCTTGGGAGCCCCAGCCCGCCAGGCTCCAGCGCCATCAACACCACAGCCAGCTCCTAAATTCCCAAACGAGTCTCATGGGCTTCCTGGAGTCTCTAAAAGACACTAAATTTCATCAGAAAGGGTTTCAATGTCCTCTGGGGTTTGCTTCTTATTTCTTTGAGCACTCATTGTGTGTGAGCTGGTGGTGAGTCTCTCCTACCCAGTGCAGCAGGTCTGAGAAGGCAGCCAGCTCCAAGGCCACATCCTGATTTTGCCGCTCCCTGGAGGTCACACACATCCCCCTTGAGGACAGCAAGCTGCTCTCAGAGTCAGGACCGCTGGCTCCAACATGCTCCACTGCTCACCAAGTGCTGCCGGGCAGAATCACTGCCCTCCCTGGCCCTCAGCTTCCCGATCTGGGCAGGTGGGTGGATATCAGTGTCCTCTCCCAGCATCTCCTTGAGATGCTGCAGGGAGGGGAGGTGAAGCAGGGTTGACTAACGAGTCTGGCAACCAACATGCTGTAGTACGGTGTCATTAGCTGCTCCCCCACCACCCTCCAGCTCAGGGCGACCCTGGCCTGGGAGACTTTGGGACCCTGCCTTCACCCTGCGCCTGTGGGTTCAAAGCATCTGCTGCAACGGATAAAATATCTCAAAGAGGTGCAAAGGGGCAGCTCTTGAAAGGTGCTGATGGAAGATGTCAGGGACACAGTCCAATGAGCCCTGTGGAGAGCTGTTTTGGGGATACCCTTTGGAATAGGAAAGTCGCCCCTCCTGATCCTGGGCCCTGCTAATGGGAGGTAGTCAGGGCTGGGGAAGAGGAAGATTTATGCTGAGTAGAACATCACATCCATCTCTGTTGTGGTATTCTTTTGCTTCCTTGAAGTGTGATGTAAAAAAGTCAGATTCCATGAACTGATGGCCTCCTGAACGCAGACCCGCAATTTACACACAGATGGTGACCAGGAGCTTCGGAAGCAAAGGATGTTGGGAAGATTGTCACTGGAGGATAAATCCCCAGGGAAAACCTGAAGGAGAAGCATCAAGGGAGGATGACTAAGAGAAAGATCCCGAGCCTGGTCTGTGTGTCCACTCAGGGGGTCCTCTCCCTCCACATGGCTAGAAGCTAAGTGGCCTCCCTGAGTCTGTCTCTGAGGCAGCTCCTTCAGCCGAGGCTGCTTGGTAATTGCGATGGTAATCCTAACTGTACCTAGGGCATGGGGCCTGTGATATGCCAGGCATCATGCCGAGTGCTTGGTACTGTTCACTCCCTTTAGCTGTCCTGCAGTCTGGTGTGCTGGCCCCCAGCACCATCTCCATCTTACAGATGAGGAAACCGAGACCCAAAGTCACATGCGCCAGAGACAAAGGCGGTCAAGGATCTGAAGCACTGCCCATTGCTGGCTCCACTGAGCTGGGGACTGAAGGGGCTTCCCAGGCAGACACCCCTGTAAGCACCACCAGCCCGTCTCTGTCACTCCCACGCGCTACTTCCTGTTCAGCCACAGTTTGCACAGATCCCTCCTGGGAAGCTTTGGGTTTACAGAATGTGTAGATTGGAGATGTGACTTTCATTTCACTGATTTACAGAAAAACAAAAACAAACACAAATTTCCCAAACCCTGACAGTCAACAGAGATATCTTTTCTAATTAGACAAAAAAAAAACAAAGGGGCAGGAGAATCGGCCCACAATTCTATCAGTTGGGTGAATCAAGAGAATCGTCAATTAACTGAGAGAAAGCCCGGCACCCCGGTAGCTGGGTAGTTGAGGATGCTGTTGGTATGTTTTTGTTTCTGTTTTTAAATATATTACTATCTTCCCTATCAAGGTGCCTCATTTTTTTTTTTAAATCTAGGTTTGATTGAAACTCTGAGATGATATTGCGTCAGACGCCGCAATTGAGCTTCTGTGCCCCCCCCCCCGCCATCCCTGCACCTCTCAGAACAGAATGCATGAAAGTGCTTCATAAATCCTCCATCTCATGGTTAATTCTCTAGCTGTGCCCAGCACTCATCAGGGACCAGCGAGATGTGGGAACACAGAACATTTAAGCATGAAGAGACCTTAGAATCCCTTTGCACCCCCTTCTGATTTTTCAAGAAGGTTTGCGTGGGCAGGGCCTGGGGGAGACTGGGTCAGGCTTTCTCCTGCCTGGGCCAGGGTGCTTCTCCTTCAGCTCTTCAGAGATGGAGAGAAATCAAGGGGCCCATTTAAAACACATGCCATTAGCAAACTCGGAAACCCTGTTAGCATTGAGCACAGCCCAGGAGAGAAGGAGTCCCGGGCACTTCGTCATAACATCTCAGTTTTAAAAGAGATAATCCTTCTCCATTAGAGCTCTACAAGGACAGAGGGGGACTTGCTGAAGTCCTCTTGTCCCCAAGGAAGGGAATGAAGGAAAGCTCACCTTGGCCGAGGGCCTGCCACATGCTTTCACCCCTTTTAACCTTCACAGAAAATCTCTGAGGTAAGAAGGGTGTGTGTGTGTGAGTGTGTGAGTGTGTGTGAGTGTGTGTGAGTGTGTGTGAGTGTGTGAGTGTGTGTGTGTGTGTGTGTGTGTGTGTGTGTGTGTGTGTGTTTACAGATGAGCAAATCAAAACTCAGAAGTTAGGTGGCTGGGCCCCAGTCACAAAGCAAGTCGGAGACTAAGGTGGGTTTTAAAAATGGTGTTTCTGGTGCCCAGAGTGAGACCCTTCCTGCTGCTAGCTCAGGGGTCCCGAGGCAGCACCGACTCCAGACTTCCTTCTGAAGGAAAAGGTGAACGTAGTTGGAAGAGCTGTGGATTTAGCAGTCGGGAGACCTAAGCTTGAGACTTTCCCCAGGCAGAGCCCAGGCACCTGGCGGAGCACAGACCCTGCCTGGCACAGACCAGTTACTAGATTAACCCTCCTTGAAGAAAATGATGACTGTCTACCTCTGACCAAGGGTCCATATTCAAGATGTGCCATGGCACACACCAAGTCTGCTGCAGGTGAGTCCTGTGTGTACCGAACCCCTAGAGCTCAATACTAAGACGAGAGACAATTCACTTTTTTAAAAATGACAGAAGATTTTTTTTTTTTGCAGGGGGCAGAAGTTTACTGGGGATTGAACTCGGGGGGCACTTGACCACTGAGCCACATCCCCAGCCCTATTTTGTATTTTTATTTAGAGACAGGGTCTCACTGAGTTGCTTAGTGCCTCGCCATTGCTGAGGCTGGCTTTGAACTCGCGATCCTCCTGCCTCAGCCTCCTGAGCCACCAGGACAGAAGATTTTAACAGATAGCTCATGGGAAGGCAATGCAAGTGGCCCATAACCACGTGGAGAAAGTGTCACCATTAAGGACACATGAACTATGATCATAAGAAATTGGCATTTCACCCCCAATGCTTCAAATATCAAAAGCTGACATCACCACTACGTGCAGATGAGGAGGTGGGGACACTGGAACCCTCCCACTCCTGTGGGACAGCGACAGGGCAGGGCGCAGCCACTTTGGATAAAGGTCTGCAAAGGAACTCAACAGACATCAACCTGTGACCTGACTGTTCTACTCCTAGGTGTTCACCCAGAAGAAGCAAAAACTCATGTTCTCAAAAAGATTTGTACAAAAACACGCATTGCAGTGTTCTTCCTAATCACCTAGAATTGGAAATGATCCAAATATCTATTAACAGCAGAATGGATAACCAGATTGTAATATATACATACAACAGATGCTATTCGGCAGCAAACGGAATCAAGTATCGATGCAGGCAGACGATATGGGCGAACCGCAGAATCCTTATGCTGAGTTAAAGCAGCATCGCTCAAAGAGGGGTAGATGGAAGGCTTGTCTATGTAGAGTGGCAGGGCAGACACGACCCTATGTGTGGTGCAAAACAGCAAAATCGTGGTCTTCTGTGAGTTCAAGCAGGAATCCACCAATAAGGGAGTACAAGGAACTTTCTGGAGTGAGCGCATGCTGTTTCTTATAAGGATTCAAGTCACTCAGGTGGATTTCTTTTTTTCCAATGATGTGATACATGTGCTGAAGTGTTTAGGACCCACATGAACTGAGGTGGTGACTTACTGTAAAAGACATAAAAATAAGACAGATTAATAGATGGATACGGCAGGGACTGATGGAAAGATGTGTCATAAAACCAACAAAGCAAAATGCTAATTATAAATCTGGATGGTGGTTGTCCACCAGGCAACTTTCATGTATTTTAAAAGTTTTTTTTTTTTTTTTTTTTGCTGGGCACAGTGGCGCATGCCTGTAATCCCAATGGCTCAGGAGGCTGAGACATCTCAAGTTCAAAGCCAGCCTCAGCAAAAAGCAAGGTGCTAAGCAGCTCAGTGAGATCCTGTCTCTAAATAACATACAAAATAGAGCTGGGGATGTGGCTCAGTGGTCGAGTGCCCCTGATATGCTCGAGTTCAGGACCCCCAAAAGACCACCAGAGATCAAGATCCATGTAAGCAGCAAAGAGGCGTTTATTGCGAGCTAGCTCAGTCCTCCATGCGCACAGCAACTGGTGACACTGAGAGAGCCCAAGCCCAGGGTTTGCAGTAGTTTTATACACTCTTTGGGGAAGGCAGGGACTTCACATACATCATAGCATCTCTTAGCAAATCATCACACACCACAAGAAGATCATAAAACAACTCTAAAACATGATTAGCACATTCACTGGTGGGAACAAGTTGGGTAGGGGTGATTGGTTAGTACAAGAGGGGGATTCGTTTGAACTGATTGATTTAAGTCATGAGGGGTGTATGTGCTAAATTACCTGGTTTCCCAACATGTTATCAACTACCATAAACTTTTGGGGGTTCATCTGTCATCCCAGGTATTTTCCCTGTCTCATGCTGATTGGTGGTTGCTAGGGGGTTGCTATGGGTCCTCACCTAGCCTCACTGAGTCAGGGACACCTGGCGCTGCAGATCTCTCCTGTTATTACAGACAAACACCTCAGCAAGGTGGGTATGTGCCTAGGAGTGTTCTATGGGTTTTTCCTTGGACAGGCTTTGTTCTGAGGTAGAGGCTGGTTTCTCAAAAATGGAGTCACATCAGTTTCTCACCCCTGGGTTCAGTCTCCATTACCCTCTTTAAAAAAAAAAAAAAGATTTTTTTGGTGATATAATTTTGCCTCCTCCCCCCAAAAAAGTTAGACGAGACTCCACTGTGGGCTGAACTTGCATGGACCCCTGTGGTCACTACCTGCAGTCCCTCTTCTCCCAGTCCACACCTCGTTCTCCACCCTGACTGCACAGACTTTCTTCCCCTTCCTCAAACCCACCAGGTACCACCTCTGGCCACAGGACCTTTGATCCTCCTCTAAGAGTGTTGCCAAAAGCTCAGTCCTTGTCTCCAGGTCCATCCAATAACAAGGACACAGTTTTGAGAAAAAGGTAAAAGAAGTTGGCTGCTTTGCTAGCAAAGGAGAACCACAGGGGACTCCTGTCCCAGAGGCTGTGATCTGCTCATCAGGGAAAGAGGGGATTTTTTAAGAGGTGACTCAAGGCTACATTCCACATGTTCTCCTGTTCTCATTGGAGTTGTGATTCACTTGTTAATTGGGGAGATAGTCGTCTCTGGTGCCATGCCCAAGTCGGCAGTACTTTGTTGCTGCGGTGGGGTGTGTGCCCAAGGCCAGGGCACTCTGCCCAGGCTGGGGAAGAAGGTAATCCTGTATCCCCTGAGATTAGGGAGGGGGAGAACTTGGGGAAGAGGCGGGAGAGAGGAAGAGGTAGAAACATGTCTGTAGCCGAGCAGCAAGGTCAAAGTCACAGGAGGGGCTACTCCCCCTGCCCCTGGTCATGCTTCAGATAGCTCAAGGGGTCTTTCTCTGGCTCCTTCTCTCTCCGTGCCCTGGCACCTCTACCTGGGGCCGAGCGTGTTAGCTCTTGGGGACCAGCTCCTTTCTGCCAGAGCTCGTACTGTTCACCCTCAGTGTGGTTCCCTTCACAGCCCCTGCCTCAGGGCACTGACCATGCCATGAAAGCAGGACCTTGTCCACTGGGCTCTCCAAGGTCCAACCACACCCAGCCCGTCGCCTGGCCAGAGCCGGTACCCGCGGGGTATCTGCAGAATGGAGGAACTTTCCTAACTAGCTCGTGGCCCCAGGGAAGCACAGTCCTCCCTGGGCCATTTCCTCAGCTATCAAACAACAGGATTGGTGAGAGGCCACCTTTCCCTGTCTCTCTGCCTCTTTTTTCTTTCTTTCCCCCACAGGGCCAATTCAGAACAAATATTCAGAAACAGCATGTTTAATTCAAAATGAAAACAACTTTAATGAATCCGACAGAAAACATCGTGTCTATTCCTCCCACTAAGATTATCCACTTTCTTGAATAAAAGAATTTCAATGAGAAAATTGATGCTACTTTGTTAGCCACTAAAATGCTCCTGGTTGGGCATTTTGAAAAGCAGCGACAAGAATAGGAGGAAGCTTTCTAATCTTTCACCCCTTCAAATTCTAAGGGCGCTGAGATCACTCCACTCACACTGTTATATCACCCGAGGTTCTAAGTAGGTAAATGCTAGCGTCCCCTCATTGTAGATGGTGACGCTGTGGTCAGAGAGGCAAAGGGATTTGCCCAGAGTCACACAACAGGCTGATGTTGATTCATTCAGTCATTGGAACACTGTCTGGGCACCCGTCTCACATGTGATACTAAGCCACGTTCTGGGAATATAATGACAATATGCAGCCCCCTGTCCTTCCCAACTTGGCGTCTCCCTCTCTTACTTAGAGGGTTGACTCTCTATTTGGAGAGGGCAAAGACAGCCATCAACGCCGACTGGTTGATCTGAGTCCTTCAGACTCTGATACGATGATGTCAGAATGAGCTGTAGGTCAGAGGTCACTCAAAAGGTATCCACTGGGTCGGGCACAGTGGCACACACCTCTAATCCCAGTGTATGGGGAGGTTGAAGCAAGAGGATTGTAAGTTCAAAACCAGCCTCAGCAACTTAGTGAGGCCCTGAGCAACACAGTGAGTCCCTCTCTCTAAATAAAACACAAAAGGGCTGGGGATATGACTCAGTGATTAAGTGCCCCTGGGTTCAATCCCTGATACCAAAAAAAAAATGTACTCACCGAGGCTGCTGTTGTGGGCACCTGAGGCCTGCCCCCACGGGCCCTCTGAGAGACCATGGAGAACACAGCCCAGAGTTGGCTACGCATGCACAGGTGGCCATTGTTATTGGTCGGGTCTACTCCCTGGGGTGACCCCATCACCCTTACGCCCTGCAGAAGAGCCAAGCATGCTCCAGCGACCAGACCAGAGAAGGTCCTGAAGCAGTGTCCACCTGGGCTTAGAGAGCAGCCATCATCATGTATAGAAATGGACTGCAAAGGGGATATGGCGGGGCACCCACAGCAGGCCAGGGCAGACACCATCTGTCAGAGACCAGGGAAGGTCCGCCATGGAGCTATTGTTGCTTGGCACTCAACTGTCCCCAAATCCAGGCTCTGGAACCAGCCTTGGGGGGGAGTGAATGCCTTAGCCCTGGCTTCTGGGGGACCCTACGGGCAACCCCTTTCTGATGGTGACATGTGGGAGCCTAGGAAGGGACGGGTGAGGTGGGCTTGGAGAGCTCCTCCATAGCACCCCCAATGGTAAAGGAATTATTTTGCAGCAAGAGCGACAGAGGAGAGGTCATCAGATACAAGCAGAAATCCTTTACGGGGATCAGATGGATGCGGAGGTGTAGAGCCCTCTCCTCAGAAGGTCTGGGTCTCTGCTAAGCAGCCCTTAGGCCTGGAGGTGGGGCCGGGCCCAGGGGACCTCCAGGTGGGATCTGCTCCAAAGCTCTGCAGCGCACCAAATGAGAACTCACGTGACCCAGAGCGACGGGAGGTAGCTAGATGGTTCCCCAACATATTTATTGAATAAATTCTTAAAGGAACAAGCGCAAACCACTCTTTAGGGAGGTTCGGCTATTCTACATTCAAAATTATTTTCCTCCTGGTCCTCTCCACACTAACATGGAGATAAAGGGAGCAGGAGCCCGGGGCAGGGAGACACCAGCTCACCCACCCAGGACCACTGTGGGCACAGCTGTGTTGGGATGCTTGTCCCAGCCTCACCCAACAACCTTGACCCATCGGACTCCTCCAGAGCTGGCTCCTCCGGTAAAGGTGACTGCATCCTTTCCCTCAGGTGAGTCCCCTGTGTCCTCTCTACTTAGCACAGAAGTGCCACCTGCCTTCCATCAATATGATTAAATTAATGAACCAATTAGTTGATCCATCATTTCAGCTTCTATTGAAAACTGGAACCAGCAAACCCATTGGCCCATCAGCAAGTCACTGAGGTGGAGAACATCGTCTCTAAGATCAGAAGAGAGTCCCTCATCCAACAGGAAACCCCGTCAGGACAGGGCTCAGATGGGGCCACGTCTCCCTAGACTGGGGCTCCCATGGAAGCCGGGTCCTGGCATGAGCTCCTTCTGCTCTGCTCCGCAGCCACGTCCTAAAAGCCCTCCCTCCCATCAGTGGGCTCCTTCTGTGGAGCTCAGAAAGGTCCCACCCTGTCACGTCCATGAGGATCTTTAATGTCCCCATCCTGCAGGTGTTGAGTATTCATAAACACGGGGAGGAAAAAAAAATGGAAGAAAAAAGAGAAACGGGAAAGAAAGGCCAAATTGTCGCTAAGTTCGCTCCAGCAGGGGCCCTCAGCCTGAAGGGAAAATTCTAATGCAGGCACAAAACTCATGAATAATTATTTCTGAGCAGCTCAGTATTTTAAATGCCGGGTTGTTTTTCTCCCACCTCCTCAGAAGCACACCACAACTGTTTATCACCATGCAGGAGCCAGAGAGGTGAGCGAGTCTGATTCCCGAGTGGAGGGAGGAGCAGAGAGGAAAGTGGGGTGGCGGGGTGAGCAGAGGCAGGGGGGGTCACCCGGCTACGGGACAGGACAGCAGGGCCAGCGTCAGGAGAGGCAGAGAAGAACGGTCACCTCCTAGGAAGAGCCTGGTGTGCACTGCCTGTCTTGTCTCCCCAAGGAGCATTGAGCTCGGCCCAATGACCCAGGGTCCCTCTGGAGCTGAGGGGAGACGGGCCCCTCCCCAGAGGGAGAACCCATCAACTTGTCCTATAGAAGGTCATTCTCTGCATTCTCCCCACCCCCACAGCTTCAAGGGCGGCTGGTTCACACAGTGACTAATTCACTGGAAGATTGGCATGACCCATATGGCACCTCCGCCAAATTCATTCTGTCCAGCCAACAAGCGGCATCGCTTCCACTTTATGCTAAGGAGGCGGAAGCTCCCAGCAGCAAGCCGCTTGTGCTCTTTGAAAGGTGAAGCAGAGACAAAGACCCTAGGAGTCTGGACTCCCGGGCAGCCAGTGACACTGGCCCCTGCCACTGTGCCTAGGTGCCATGGCCTCCCTGCACCATTCTGGGTCCTGCCTTCTCCGCCCTGTTCTCTCAGCTCCGTCTGGCCCTCCCCAGGCTCCTGGCTACCTTAGTGTCACTCAGGCCCATATGCCAGCCTGGGGGTGGCTGCTCTAAGGAGGATCATGGGCCTCCCTGGTGAGCTCCCCGAGGCCAGCCATCAGGGTTATGCTTCTGGCCTGTCCTTCTGAGGGCTGTGCTGGGCAAGGGGAGGAAAGGAGTTGAGTGTCATCTAGATGCACAGTCTCAATAATGGTGGTGACATTTATGGAGCACTTACTATGGGTGGGGCGCTGCTCTGAGAGTGCATATGCGTGAATTCAGTCCCCACACCCCATGAGATGGGTGTCGATCCTCGTCCCCACTGGACACAGGAGGAGCTAAGATGCAGAGAGGTCAGTTTTCCACAGCAAGGGGGAGACCAAGATGGGATGTAAGCGCAGGCCACTTGGTTTGGCGCCCTCTCTCTTATGGTCAGCCTGCCCTTCCCCCGGGTCTGCCTGGGCCGGTCTAACCAACTGTGGGTTGAAAACATTTGAAAAAACCTGCACCTGTACTAAAGATGTCATTGTTCCCTAAACAATACAGCTTAACCCTATTTACCTAGCACTTACTCTGCATTAGATATCATATGTAATCTAGAGATGATTCAAGGTGCACAAGAGGATGTGTAGGTTATATGTAAATACTATGCCATGTTACATAAGGGACTTGATCATGCATGGGTTTTGCTATCTGCCGGGGTCTAGGAACACGTGGATCCTGA
Source organism: Ictidomys tridecemlineatus (assembly GCF_052094955.1). Taxonomy (NCBI): domain Eukaryota; kingdom Metazoa; phylum Chordata; class Mammalia; order Rodentia; family Sciuridae; genus Ictidomys; species Ictidomys tridecemlineatus. The sequence continues at coordinate 110,508,212 of NC_135484.1, read as the reverse complement.
GGGATGACTGTGCTGTCTTTCAGTGTCGGACCCATGACTGTGTGCTTATGTCTGCAAATGACCCGTTATTCATACGGTCCTTCTTAAATTTGCACCATTTACTGAGCACCTACTACACTCAGAGCATGTGCTAGTGCTCCACACACACCTCTAACCACACCTCGGACTGTTCAGTGGATGCTATTGTGGTCTCCGTTCTGTGGTTGAAAGGGGTGAGCCCACGATCACTCAGCTGGTAAGTGGGAGAGCGGAGATTTCCACCCAGGTCTGGTTGGGTATTTGGGAAGCCTGAGCTATTTCCTAGGTACTTCATCATCAACCTTCATTCAGCAAACTCAGCTCAGCTCAGAACCCAGCAGAGGAAGCGCCAGTGGAGGAGGCAAGGGCCCCTGGAGCCTCTGGAGTGGAAATGATGGTGATAAAGACGATTCTGAGCACGCCACCAGGACCTCTGCCATGCACACCACATGGTCACTCTGAGCTGACCCCTGGCTTGGTCCGATCGCAGCACCTCTGAGAATCACACAGAGTGATTTATGGGTGTCCAGGTCACTGGTGTGCTCACAGCACACTCGGAGGTGCAGAGGAGGCACTTTCTTCTATTTTCTGTCAGCCAGGTGGAGTTCTCTTCTGTGTGCTTCACCTGCAGGTAATGGAGAATACAGCTAAGTTTGAGTCCAACACGTAACCTAGGTCTCATTGGGTGACTTAAGCATTAAGTGGTTTCTTCTAAAGAAACCACCCAGATTAGGGCACGGTGGCACAAGCCTGTAATCCCAGCAGCTCAGGAGGCTGAGTCAGGAGGATCACAAGTTCAAAGCCAGCCTCAGCAACTTAGTGAGGCCCTAAGCAGTTCAGAAAGACTCTGTCTCTAAATAAAATATTTTTTAAAAAGGGCTGGGGGTATGGCTCAGTGGTTAAGCACCCCTGGGTTTAATCCCTGATACCAAAAATTAAAAAAAGAAAGGAAGGAAGGAAGGAAGGAAGGAAGGAAGGAAGGAAGGAAGGAAAGAAAGAAGGAAGGAAGGAGGGAGGGAGGGAAGGAAGGCAGGAAAGAAACCACCCAATTTCCTGGGGACAAAGTGCTCATCTCTCTGCCCCGACCCATTTCCTCCCCCTCTCAGAGTGTCACCTGTGGGTGGGAGAGACACTGGGAGGGAGGGGCATATTTGGCTTCTAGCCAGTGCTTGGTGAGTGTGGGTTGGTACCCAGCAAAATGGGAGTAGGGCGGGGGGTCCATTCCTGGGTGTTCAGCAGGACTCCCACTGCTGATGACCTCTGGCTTCTTTACCATCTATATCAAGACAGGGGCCTCTGGGACTCTCCTATGGAACTGGTCCCATTTTGTCTGTTGATGCTGAGGACCCTCTGAGATCCTGGCCTGCCTTCTCTGAACTCTCTGGAAAGAGAGTCACCTCACTTTGGGGCAAGCAAACCTCTGGGCTCCATCTTGGCACACAGGAAACGAGGGGAGCTCCAAGACCCACACTCATGTCCTCTCTGACCACAGCGTGGTGCCGTCCAGAGCGTGCAGCCTCCCTCCCCAGGACAGGACAACCTGGAGGCAGTGACTTTATTGCACTCTAAATGAGAAGGGTGACAGACACCCCACACCCCCCACCCCACCCCCACCCCTCCCCCCGTACCCTGGTGTCTACTCTGTCATCTTTTCCTTGGGAAGTTCAGCCAGGAGCAAAAGCAGGACGCAGGTCTCATGTCCTTTCTCCCCGTACTCAGGCCCCTCCTTTCCCCAAAAGCCCCAGGGTGGGAATGGCTGTGCTGTCCTTCCCCATTCTGTCTTCCAGGTGCTCCCTGCAGAAAGCTCCATGACAGGTCCTCCGGGCCTGACAGCCACACAAAGCACGTACTCTGTGTGCACCTCACAATGACTCTTCGGGAGCTGCTAGGCTGTTCTCTGGCAGCAAAGGACAAGGCTGTGCCATAGAGAGCTTATTTTCCTAGTCACACAGTGAGTGGGCCACGATTCAAGTCCCACTAGAATCCCAGAGCCTGCTAGGCCGGCTCCATGGGGTCTTTGCTCAAAGTCGGGCCACCACCTTCTCCACTGGGAGGCCAAACCCTGCAGTGCCATCTTGGAGGAAGAAGGTTGCAAGAGAGCACAATTTGCGAGGAGGGATTAAAATGCACTGACTTCACATTTGCAAAATATGATCCACATCACAAATGAGTGAAGGCAGAATCAGGAGACTTCAGTTCTACTTCCAGCTCAGCAACTTTGGGCAAGCGAATCTCTCCTTCTTTGGCCTGTTCCCTCCCTGTGCTGTGATAGGAATGAGTCTCTCATGCCCATGAGCTCTGAATTCTAGATGTTTCTAAGGTCACAGAGATGCCAAAGGTCCATTGCTAACAACCATGGAGTGTCACCCTGCGTGGTTTCTATCAGGCCTGGTTCAGGAATGTGGATGCTGAGGGGCCAGGAGCTTGGGTCCCACGTGATGACTTTGGCTGGTCTGGTACTGAGTCCTGCACACCCCTCCCCAAACCACAGGCTCTGGGCATCTTCTCCCTGGCCCTCCAGCTACAGATTCCTTTAGACATCGCTGACAACAGCCTCCCTGATGTTCCAGTTCCAGATGAGCTGAGGCTGGCACCCATTGTCTGCCCACAGAGTCCCCCAGGCCCTTTGATTGGATATATTTGCAAAGAGCAAAGTGGTTGTGTAAGGGACCGGCGAAACGTCGGAGGAAGAGACCACCAAGAGACTGCCTCATGCAACAGCAAAAGTGTTTATTTGGGGACCAGCATGCTGGGGCTCAGTGCTCACTTGAATAGAGCAAAGAAAGATAGAGCCCTGAGAACAGCTTAAGCAGAGCTTATATACTTTTCTTGGAGAGGGCAGTGAGGGAAGTTCATTGATGGGTCAGGGCGAGTGGGCGGTTTGCCTGCAACCCAGTGAGGGAGTGCATTCTGCAGTTTGGCAGTTGGGGACAGCATATTCTGGGAACAAGATTAGCAAACAGTTCTCAGGATTTTAACAGTGTTTTGTTAAGCATATAGAAAAACAGAGTGACAAGTACCTATTTTATTAACCTTTCAGTTGTACAGTGGGATGAGGAGGTGACAAGGGGCATCTTCAATGACTGCACTCTTCATGGGCTCTTGGGCCTGTTTGCACACGAAGGAGCCCTTGGTTCTAAGGACGGCAACCTCGCCTGCTCCTTTGGCCCTCACTTCCTCCTCTCCCCACCTCCACTTTCTTGCTTTAGAGACCTGCATGTGATTTCTTTCATCTCTGCCTTGAGTATTCTGAGTTCTAATTAAGTTCATTTCAGGCCTCTGATTTGAAAAGCCTTATCAGGAATACTTAACCTGTGCAAATAATATGTGCTGCGGGCCAGCTGGGCCTGCATGCTAATTGAACTTCACAGAGGGGCCCAGGCATAGACCAGGGGCGGGTCAGCAAGGCCTCCTGGGAGGAGAAAGCAAGGCATCTGTCCAGGGGACACAAGAGAAACTGGCTTGGGCCTTGTGTGATCCAAAGCCTCTGTCAGTTGGCAAATGCATTGCTCGGTCATTGGGGTCTAATGGGCTGGGGTTAAGCTAGGAGGTACCCCCGAGGCTCCTTCCAGCCTCACATGTTGGCATTACCTACAGTGTGGCCTCCAGGCTGTGCCCTGCACCTCCACAGACCTGGCTTTTTGGAAGAGGGCTGGGCTGAGACTACCCAAAGCAAACACACCTCCCTAACAAGCCAGCAAGAAGCAAAGGACATCAGCTTAGAAATGCCACGGCTAGTCTAGTCCCTCCTCGGCTAGTAACCAGCTAAAGCAGGTTGCCTTTCCCTGTGGCCTCAGGGTTGGCCTCAGGCTTCATAACCATCTCTGGACCAGCTTAGGGCTATGACCTGTGCCTTGTGAAGCCTTTGGTTCTAAGGCCTTAGGACTATCAGAGGTCCAGTGGAGCTCCAGCCTCCACCCTCTATAGAAAGCTCCATTTACCTGTTATCTGTTAGAATCCACTAAAGATTTCATTTGTAGGAAATAAAAGATTCTGTGGCTAAAATGAGTGTAAACCATCATATTAGGTGACTTCCCTGCTTCTACCCAATTTTGACAATCTCAGCTTTCAAAATCCTAAAAAGAGGAGTCTGGTTCAAGGGTCTCTCTTGGTCCCCCAACATAGGGAACCCTGAATATACTGTATTTTCTTCTCAGCACTGTGTTTCTGGAGTCAGGTTGCAAGTGTCTACAAAGCAAACTGCCCTCTGTCCAATGACTTGGGTTCCCCAAGGATGCTGCCCAAGCTGGTGCAGAAGCTGGGTGGAGAGCTGGGGGCATTCCAAAGAGACCTTCTGAGGGCCGATCACAGTGCATTAGGCCTAGAATCCACACTCCCAGAACAGCCTGAGCCCGTGACCAAGGAGGCCTCTGGAGCGGAGAAAGGGGCAGCTGTGGCGGGATATCTGGGGAGACTTTCTAGGAAGGGGCAGGGAAGGTCAGGTCTACACGAGAGCGAGGAGTCAGAGCAGATGGACATCCAGATGGCGCCCCACTCTGATGGATTCTTAGATTCTAGACAAGAAGTGGGGAAAGGCAAGGCAGGCCTGATACCCCTGAAACAGGAGGCTTCCCCCCATCCTCAGAAGAGTGCTGTCTCAACCCCTCTGAGGCTTACATCAAGATCCAAGATGCGAGCTTGGCTTCTGTCCCTGTGAATGGGAACATGGAGACGAGACACACTTACCCAAGAAATCCTGAGAAATACAGAAGTGTGAAGAAGAAAAGGAGATGGAGATAGAACTGGCCAAGCTGCATGTGCAGGAGATGGGAAGCCATTCTCAGATAGCAATGATTGAGACACAAGTTGACCCCACCCCCATCCATTCATTGCTTTTCTCCAGAGCCACAGCCCAACCTGAGCTAGAGAGCCAAGAGGATCATTGCAGACCACTGTGCTGGGCATCTCCCTCCTCAGCTGCCCGCTCTCTACACCATGGACTCCCCCAGGATCCCTGCTCTGACTTCCTCATGATTGGGTTCAAGAGCATCAGCAGGAAATGGGAGGGAGAAGAATGGACGCAGGGTGCACCTCTAGTTTGCAGGCTATGGGTCCTCAACTGGAGGTGGCATCCTATTAGGGTCCCCTCCACACCACTGCTCTTACCCCTGGGTTCCCCAGATTGCAACTTCCCTGGCTCTTCAGATCCAGGAGGAGGAGTGACCCACTGTCACTGGCCCTGGGTTCCCTATCCACTCCTGCCCTGCCCTTTAAATGGACCCTTTGTTAAACTCCACCAATATCTTACTTTGCATGTGGCATCTGTCCCCTGCTGGGACCCTGTGGTTTGAGCAGTCTCTGCCTTATGGTGGGGGGGGGGCAGGGGGGACTGCTTTACACTGCCACAACATCATCCTGTCCCCACCCCCAAGAAAATGCCACTTTCTATCTTTCCTGAGCATTCTTTCCAAAATCCAGACTCTGTTCTCTGAGTTCTGTGACAGACAGCCACTTCTTTGTGAGGCTGTCCCTCTCATTACAGACACAACCACAATTTGGTCACATTAAAGAAAAAAAACACAATGCCAGGTGCTTAACTCCTGAAAACACAGCTTTGAGCCTGCATTTCTTAGGTGCAGGCTGTTTTGAGCTGAACCAGTTTGATCAAGGAATTAAACAAGGATTAAGTGAGTCGGAAGGCGCCTGCTAATCCGGCAATCAGACAGACCTGTGCAAAATCATCTCGCTTCCTTTCTTAAAATATGAATATAAAAAAATACCAAGCAATTGGCTCTTTTGTTAATTAGAAGATCAGCAAAAAACATAACCACACCTGAGGGGGTGGGGAGAGGGGGAAAGAAGGGATTTAGATGGTCCACAGTGACAGAGCCATTTTAATGGAGGACCCACGTTCCTCAGAGCCTGTGAAGTGACTTCTTTTAACTCCAAACCCCAATACCCCCTCAGTCATCTGCATTCCAGGCTGTTTCCAATGCAGTTTTCTTTGGTTGGCCTCCTGGTGATTGGAAAGGCAGAGTCAAAGCCCAGTTTCATTTTCTCTATTCAAATGCACTCCACAGACTACCCCATAGGATTCAAGAAAGCACAGGGTTTGGGAGAAATCCTGGGATCCACTCTGAACCCTGCCACTGAAAGCTGTGCTCTTTTTCTCGCCCCACCCCCTCTTTCTCACGCCTCTGTTTTCTCATCTGTAAAATGAGCCTTATCTTGGGGCTCATAGGTGAAGATAAGGAATGTAGCCCAACTAAATGCCTGGCAGGTAGTGACGATGCACGTTGGTCCCTTCGCTTTACTGCATCTTCCAAAGAGAAACTCGGTATTGGGGCTGCTTTGCCCCAGTGAGGGGACCACATCAGCTTCTGCATGAAACATCTCTTTTCCCTCCAGCTACTCCTTGGGCCATTTTCCTGAGTCTTTCTGAGGTAGGATAGAAGAAATAAGGAGAGAGGGGAAAGGAAATCATCAGGAAAGGGAAAAGGAGATCGTAATTTTAAATATAAGAAGCTCCTTGAACACTCTCGCCTTCACACTTGAGCTCACTTTCCTCCAAACTTAGAGCCTTAAAGATGACCCTGACCCTTGGAGAATGGTGTGCCCAGTTCATTAATGCTGGCACACATGGTTTGCTTGCTTACACAATGTATCTTCTTCAGACAAAATAAAGTCAAGAGAAAAATACTGTCAAAGACCTATGCCATGGATATATTCCAAATGTTGTCTATTGACCTGATAAACATTGACCTAGAGATCTGAAGACAGCCAGGTGGCCAAGACGTGCCTGCCCTGTGGTCCATGATTCAAAGAATTGCGCTCACCAGGACGATATCACCCCGCCCCCACACACTTCTCATGCTATTTGCAAAGTTTCCTTTAACAGGAGAGCCCAAGGCAGGCGCCATGGGCACACCTGTATCTCAACAGCTAGGGAGGCTGAGGCAGGAGGATCATGAGTTCAAAGCCAGCCTCAGTAAAACCAAAGCGCTAAGCAACTCAGTGAGACCCTGTCTCTAAATAAAATACAAAATAGGGCTGGCGGTATGGCTTAGTGGTCGAGTGCCCCTGAGTTCAATCCTCGGTACCCCCAACCCCCAAATAAGAAGATCTCAAGATCCCCAAAACATCTCTCACTCTCGAGATGGCCCTCACTCTCTGTCCCTTTGAGTGCGTGTCTCTTGCTTTCTTGAGTAAATCTCTATGTGTGCCTCTTTCTGATGCATGTTGAAATTATCTTCGGTGATGTATTTCCAGAACCCGTCAGGGCTGAACTGAGGTCCCCTCCTCCCATTTGCCTTCACAGACTTCCATCTGGAAACACTTCAAGGCTTCCTTTAGGAACGCTCTCTCCTGACTCCACCTGCTTCTTGTGTCTCCTGTCCCTTGGATGGGCATGTGATGCAAGCACGGTCCTCTTTCCTGAGTAGTGAATGTAAAAGATGTGACCCCCCAATGCTGCTATCAGCATGTCCCCAGCATATGGAGAGACCTGGAACCATGAAGACACCCTTGGGGACTTCAGCTCCATCCATCACCAAGGTGCCTGAGCATTCTCTCCAGCTCTGCCAGACATCTAACTGGTTCCAACCAGCACTTTTGTGCCTAAGATAATCAAGGTCAGTTTCTGGACTTTACAGCTTAACTGGCCTCTAGAATTTTCTTTTGACCCTCTCCCATCCTTCTCATTTCAAACACAGTCGATTCTGAAACCATAAATGCAACTGTGCCTTCTCCAGCAAAAATGCTCCCCTGGTTTCCTACAACTCTCAGGGCACAGTAGCTGCCCTTGAGACCAATGGTCTTGATGCTGTCTGCAGTCCCTGAGGGCTGGCCACCTGCATTCCCAGGTGCATGCCCACCAAGACCCCTGCCCTTGCTCTCAACATGTCCCAGCAGTTTCCTCTGGGCCTTTGTCCTCACAATTGAAATGCCCTGGCCCTGCTCTTCACCTAGAACTCCTCTATTCAGACTTGATACCTCAGGGAAACCTCACTTCCCCAGGGAACCCTTCCAGGTCCCACCTCCGCCCTCTGTCCGTTTTGGTCAAGCCCCTGTCACAGCCTTTTGTAATCTCATATTATTTTGTATCATAGTCTGTCTCCCTTATCATACGATAAACTTCCTGGTGGCAGGAAGCACACCTGTTTCATTCATCTAAATCACCTCTGCTTGGAATAATGCCCAGCATGATAAGTGCTTATAGAAGTGTGTTGGATGGATGGATGAGTGGATGGATGGATGGATGGATGGATGGATGGATGGATGGATGGATAGATGGATGAGTGGATGGATGGATGGATGGATGGATGAGTGGGTGGGTGGATGGATGGATGGATGGATGGATGAGTGGATGGGTAAATGGATGGATAGATGGATGGATGAGTGGATGGATGGATGGATGATGAGTGGGTGGGTGGATGGATGGATGGGTGGATGGATGGATGGATGGATGAGTGGATGGGTGAATGGATGGATAGATGGATGGATGAGTGGATGGATGGATGGATGAGTGGGTGGGTGGATGGATGGATGAATGGATGGGTGGATGGTGAATGAATGAATGGGTGGATAGATGAATGGATGGATGGGTGGATGGATGGATGGATGGATAGAGGAATGAATGAGTAAATGGGTGAATGGATGGATAGATGGATGGATGAGTGGATGGATGGATGGGTGGATGGGTGGGTGGATGGATGGATGGATGGATAGAGGAATGAATGAGTAAATGGGTGAATGGATGGATAGATGGATGGATGAGTGGATGGATGGATGGATGGGTGGATGGGTGGGTGGATGAGTGGATGGATGGATGGATGAATGGATGAGTGGATGGGTGGATGGATGGATAGATGGATGGATGGGTGGGTGAGTGGGTGGATGGATGGATGTATGGATGGATGGGTGGATGGATGGGTGGATGGATGGGTGGATAGATGGGTGGATGGATAGATGAATGGATGGGTGGAGGACCCACAAGCAATTTATTATCTACTTTTGGTTTCTCTCCATTTATGAAATCTCTTTTTCAGATGTTTCTCCAGGTCCTCTGAGAGTACCATGCCTTCTTGATTAGTCTTCCCCTGTCTCTGCCCAGCCAATCTTAGAAACACCTGCTCAATAACCTCCAGTGGCTTCCCATTGCCAGGCACACATGCACACACACACACACACACACACACACACACACACACACACACACACACACGATCTCCTCAAACTTTTCCTTGCTAGACAGCAGCCACCATAATCCCCTTGAAATCTACAGTAACCTCTGCCTTCCTGCCGACCCCCTCCCACGCACACCCCCACAGGCCTTTTTCACAAGGTTGTTCGCACCGTTTCTCCTGCTCAGAGGGTCTTCCTTCTCTCTCTGGCCATCTGTCCTATGCCGGCTACAAATTCCTATCCAGAACCTCTGCCCCTGTCCGTGCCCTTAATTAAACCCTCCCCACAGTAAGTTGCCCGAGTTCCCGCAGCAATCCACGAGTTCTGCTTCAGCTCAGCACTACTTTCCAGACATCTCATAATTGGTGTCGCCTCTTTCAGGTCACCGAGCCCTTTCATATATGGTATCTAATTTATCCTAAAAACTTTGTAGAGAAGTTGGGGCAAGTATTTTAGGAAACAATCCAACTGCAAAGATCAGAAGCCCCTGGAGTTGGTGCCGTAGGATTCCAATTCCAGGAGGGGCAGGTGGGTCCCGGGGGCCTGGGAAGGCATCCAGCAGGCTCCTTGCTGTTTTTCTCATCTCTTGGACATTCTTCTCTCTGCCCCTCCTCTCCATTCTCCTCTTCACAAACCAGACTCCCCTGAGAAGTCACCATCAGTTCAGCATCCGCATAACTTTGAGTTTCCATGGTGCCAACTGTTGTGGTTCAGAGAAGAGGTACCCCAAAAAACTCGTGTGTGAGACAAGGCAAGAATTTTCAGAGGTGAAATGACTTGATTATGAAAGTGGATTAATTCATTGATGTGGGTTAACTAATTAGTAATTTTAGGAAGGTTGTGTGTAACTGGAGGGAGCCGGTCACTGGGGGTATGCCTTTGGGTTTTATATTTTGTCCCTGGTGAGTGGGAAGATCTCTCTCTCTCTCTTCACCCCTCCACCTCCCTCTCCCTCTCCACTTCCTCCCACCTCCTTCCTGGTTGTCACTGCTTTCCTCTTCATTGCCCCTCTACTATGATTTTTTTACCTTGGTCACGGAGCTATGGAGTTGTCTGACTATGGACTGAACCTCTGAAATGATGAGCAAATAAACTTTTCTTCCTCTACCTTGTTCTTGTCAGGTCTTTTGGTCACAGCAATGAAAAGCGGACAGAACACCAACTCTGGCCCCAGCGCTGACTTTATCATTCCAGGTCCCAACATGATCCAAAAAAAAAAAAACACCACTCTTCTTAATGGTTCTCAACATCTCTGAATTCAAGTTCTCAAAAAAACCTCTCTGGCTGGTTGATAGTCCAGTGACTAATTTGTGCCACTTACTCACCATTGGTAGGGTTACCTGTAGGAACAGATCAAATTGCCCAGTGCCTACTCAGCAAGACCGGAGCTGAACAAGAAGAGGGATGATAGAGTTGAGTGGATCTGAAAGCAAGTGCTTGATTCATGACGCCTGCATGCAGATCCCTGCTGTGGCCACCTGGGGAAATCACCCATTTTTATAGCCTCAATTTCCTTACCTTGCAGTGAGTGTGACAGCAGCACCACGGGTATGGGATTGATGGGGGCGGGGGGGGGGGGAATGAGGCAGTCGCTGGTCCACGGCGAGTGCATGATAGTAGCTACTAATGTTCGATGCAGTGAGGATCAGGAGCCTCATTTTGTTGTTGCTCAAGATACATAGATTCCCTAACCCTGGTGGAGCCTGCACAGAACTTGCTGGATGCAAAGCCCCAGGGCCAGAGCCAGGAATCCATAGTTTGGAAGAGCTCCCCCAGGGGATCTCATGTGCACCACCAGTTCATCCAGTCCAACCCCCTCATGGGAAACTGAGGCCCAGGCAGGTGGAAGGACCCATCCTAGGTCTCATTATGAAATGGCACTGGGACCCAGGACCCTGATTCCCTGTGGCACAAACTCGGGGTCTTCAAGACTGAGACAGCCTTCACTCCTGTCCCCACTCAGCCCCCCACACCACCCTCCAGTGCCACTGTGCTTCCGTGCAAGGATCCCAGGGTTTACATCCTGGCCAGGGGAGGATCTCTCACCAGCGTGTGGTCTCCAGGGAGTTGGGTTGGGTGCCTCTGTTTCCTAATATGTAAAACATTCTGATAGCACCCACCTCACTAGATCTTAGATAGAAGGAAAGGAGTCAGGAAGACGTTACAATAGAGCTTGGCACAAGTTGTAACTATCAGCTTTTAATGTTATTTGTAAATGTGTACCTTCTGGTCTCCTTTTGGCCATTAGCTGCTAGGGAGAGACATTAAAAAAAAAAACAACACTCTTGACAAAGCGTTTATAAAATCACTTTATGGAAGAGATAGTAAACACACCCAAGTAAAACTTGGCTCTCCAGCCTCCACACACAGGTTCCCTCCACAACCACACAGACTTGACGGGCAGCTTCACCCAAAACACACTTAAGCCTCACACCTGTGAATCCAGAGACGCTCACCAACACTCAGACATTTCACACGGAGCCCCTTGGAGCCAGGGCTCCCTGAACACACATTCAACTTCCACATCCAACTTAGAAGTGCGGGGGGCCTCCGGACACCCACTTTCCACCTCACTCTTCTTAATGCCTGGGGCAAGGCCCAGCCTGGTAAACTGGCCTCTTTCCAATCTCAAACAATCAGAGCTAATGAAGTTCCTTCATGCCATTTCCTGCCACTCTAATTGCTCCATGCTATATTTTATGTATTTTAATTAGTGCTTTAAATTTACAAGTACATCTCAAGGCACTCTAGCAAAAAAAAAAAAAAAAAAAATCCCTCTTTAGAAACTGGAATAAATAAATAAATTCTTCCCAGGCAGATGGCAGCCAGAAACCTTGAGATAATTCATGTGAACCTGTCATTCTGCCACCACCATTCTGTCATCTGGGAGAGGGTGTGTGTCTGGGGCGTGTGTCCCCGCAGCCCTTTCTGCCCTCCACATGCTCCTTTGGAGGGATGTCACTCCTCCCAAGGGTGCAATCTTGATGGCCACCACACTCCGCAACTTTGTAAGACTCATGTCCCTGGCTTGCTCTTGTCCTGTGCTCTTACGTCGGCTACAGAGCTGTGGTTCTGAACCTTGTGGTCAATTTCCATCCCTGGACAGTTTTTAAATCATACAGATCTGAACCCAGAGATATGGTATCTCCCATTGGCCTGGGATGGGATGCTGGCATGGCTATTTCCTTGAACTCCCTGGGCGTTCCTATTTGGAAGCCAGGGAGGAAAGCCACCACCGTTGTAGGATCTCAGAGCTGAACAAATAACTAGAGTAGGTTCCACTGCTTCTCATGGAAGGCACAGTGGTATGGCTTGGATATGAGGTGTCCCCAAAACCTCCTGTGTTAATGCAGCTGTAAGAGCTGTAAGCTAGTCAGTCCATCCTAACTTGGGACTAACTGGGTGGTAACTACAGGCAGGGGGAAGGGGGCTGGAGGAGATGGGTCACTGAGGGCATGCCCTGGAAGAATTCATTTTCCCTGTAGCCCCCTTCCCTTTTGTCTCTCTGTTTCCTGTCTGCCATGGGGTGAGCAGTTTTCCCCCACTGACATCTTTCTGCCATGATGCTTTACCTTGGACCCAAAGCAATGGAGTCAGCTGACCAGAGACTAAACCTTTGCTACTGTGAGTCCAGATAAACTTTTCTTCCTCTCAGCTGGGTATTTTAGGCACAGGGATGAAAGCTGACTAACACACAGGCACCTGCCCCAGCTGACAATGGGCTCCCTGGGGCTAGAATCCCACCTGTCTTGTCACTGCTGTAACTACAGGCAGGGGGTGGGGGTGGGGTGGGCACTGCCAGGCCCACAGAAGGTGTCCTGCAAATATTCACTGACAGAAACCTAAGCCACCCCTTGTTCGTAGACGTCGTCCTAGGCACCTCAGGATTCCAGTATAGACCCCATCACTTAGCAGCCGGGTGGTATGGAGCAAGTCAATCTCCTGCCCCATGTCTGCATCTTTAACATGGGACAGTGTTTGTACCTGTGCAGTGTGTGGGCAGAAACATAATTCACTTTTCACAGTACCTGACACCTAGTAAGTGCACATTCACTTAGTGTTCTCCTTTATCTGTCACAGGGGATCCCTCTATTCCCCTCTCCTGTCTGAGGGGTGGAGGTCCACGCAGGAGGAGATTTAGGAAGCTAGAAATGAACATTTGATTTTTGGCTTCAACCGAATTACTCTGTGACTTGGACATGTCTCTGACTTCTCTGAACCTCTAACCTCTACCAGGCTTCCCTGCTCCAACCCTCCTGCACATTCAGTGGTTCTCTGGGTGGGGAGGTCACTTTGTTGACCACAATAGCTGCCCTTGAGTCTTCTATGCAGTCGTCAGCCCTGTGTGCTTTGGGGATGAAAGTGAAGCACACAAATGCTACTGTGGAGAGGAAAGTCCCTTGATGGCACAGCCCTGGAGAAGCCCTATTCTAACAGATACAAAAGCTCTGCCCCCAGATATGGTCTCTGCAGTGTGGTCAACTCAGGTGGTCTCTCTGTACCATCAGCTCTGGGAGCAGGAAACAGAGCCTGAAGTCCATTTCTGCTCAGGACCGAGCACGCCATCTGTGATAGTTGATCTGCTTGGATGGGAAAAGGCCATATTGGTTGGAGCCTCCTTCCCCAGGCCCCAGGAACTGGTGGGTCAGTTTCTCCCATCATAGAAGAAATGCAGATTCCTGGGATGGGATCCTGGTGGAGGAGAGGAGAAACCCATGCTGACTCCAGAGGTGATAAAACAAGGAAACAAGCTCCCATGTTTTTCAGTAATGCATCCCAAAGCAGGAAGTGCTCCCAGGACCCCGGAAGCCCACAGCCATCTTCCTATTGCAAACTTCTATCATATGCTGTCTGCAGAAGCGATTCCACACACCTATATAGGATTCCAGGCTGGGTCCCCCGATTAAGGCTGTGGCCTTTTCTTAACTGACAGTAATGGAATGGGCAGCACTATCACTCAGACTCACAGAAAACAAGGATTGAAGCCCAATTCTGCCAATTTCTAGCTGTGCAAACGTGGGCAATTTAGTTTTACCTCTTTGAGACTCTATTTCCTCATCTGTAAAGTGAGGACTAGAATACCTATCACGCAGCATGGCTGACATGACATTAAACCACCTAGAATGTGCCTAATATGGAACTTGACCATTGGACATGATGATAATGATGATGATGATGATGATAGTAACAAGTCCCAGTTATGCTCCTCTTGAGGGTGGGAGCCTGCCTTATAGCTCTTTGAGGGTCAAACACAACCAAAGGAGAGGCTGCAAGTTAAGAAGGTGTGAGGAGCTAAGCGGGAGGGGTCTGGATCACTGGCACATCTGTTCACCGCTGCCCTAGTAGATAGGTTTCTTCTCCAAAACGCATTATTACCTCGCCTTGCGCCCCACCCACTGGGCCCTCTCTCTGGCAGGGAAGGCTCAAGCCGCCTTCAGCAGGGGAAAGCGCTGGAGGAGGGCAGCCGGCTGCAGGGCGGGGTGCCCGGGACTGCAGGCTGCGGGCTGTGGCGGGTGGCGGGCTGCGTGCGGTTACCTTGGCAGAAAGGGGCATAATTAATCCGCATCGCTCTCCTTTCATTAAGCCTGCACGCTTATACCTGAATTAACTTTTCACATCCAGTGAAGGAGTGTGGGAGGCTGTGTCCGCCGCAGGCGCGACATGCACAGCTGTGATTGTTGGTTGTAAGTGGGCAGCGAACCCACCCCACGAGAGCTCGAGAGACCTGAGCTCCAGGCTGTGTGTGTGGAGCGGGGATTCGGAGCCGCGAGGTGTTGGGGAAGGGATGGGGTTCCCAAGTTATACCCTGCGCCCCTGGGCTGATGGCAAGGGGGCAGAAGGCGAGGACACGGGCGGTGGGAAGTGCAACACCTGGCAGGTTCTGCTTTTTCAACCGAGGTGGGCACGGAGGGACACAAGGTGTCCCGGGCTTTTGCAGCGGCGGCCTCCTCTCCCAGCGTTTGGACCCAGCACCCGCAGAAAATAGGGATTGAAGAGCGCGCCCGCTCTGGAGCTCACAGGCGGTGCAGGGAACACGCGCTCCCGCAGGTTCTGGTTTTCCTCAAAGAAAACCTGCTCTTGCTTTAGCTCTGAGGACCCGTGAGTCACCTGAGCCAACCATTTTGTAGGAACTGCTCCTCGACCCCAAGGCTAGGTTAGCATTCCCCTCCCCCACCCAAGGTCCCCCACAGGGTGTCCCTCCTCCTCCCCCTCCCTCCTGCTTCCTCCCTGCAGTTCAAGACTCCAGGTATCCTCAGTGAGCAGCCCTCCTCCCCGCCCCCATGCCACCCCAGCCCTCTGCAGGGCACTTAAAGGTATGTGGTCAAAGGAAAGAAGGGCAGGTGCCCAACAAGGTGCCTTCGAGGTCTCCGGAAATTATCTGCTCCATGATCTCCGGGGGCTGGTGGTGTAAAGTCTAGTGGGGGAGACAAGAGGTGCTATGGCTAGCGTGTGGGGGATGACGAAGGCTCTGAAGTGGTGAGTGATCAATGCTGGAATGAGTGTTTGGGACCAGACTCACACTGGTAGGAGGAAGGAAACTATTATGGGCTGGCTCTGAGTCACCTGAGATTTCTCAGGAGAGGTGGGATTTGGACTAAGCCTTCCTAACAGCCTCCATTCAGAGCCTACGTGGAGATGCCAGGGGTGAGCTGAGGGCTTGACTTCCATCATCTCATTTAATCCTTAGAAGGGAGGCACCATAATCACCACCCACTTAGAGATGAGCAAACAAGCTCTGAGGGGTCAGGGAACTGACAAGGTCACAAGGCTGGTAAGTAGATTTTCAGCTGGGTCTGTCTGACTCCTAAGCTCTGGCTCTGAACCTGAATGCTTTATGGCCTCCTCCAACCTTGAAAATATGCAAAATTCCCCAGGAAAGAGAACTCAAAAGAAGCATTGCCAAAGACACAGCCCTGGGAAGCCGGCGGTCAGTCAGGGGGCTCTGACTGGCTGGGCGGAGGGAGGATTCCAGGCTAGCGCTATGAACTTGACTGTTGGCCAGAATGTTTGTGCAGCTGTCTCCAGCCCTTATATTTCTTTGTAGGAGGAAGAGGAGGCTTTGGGGTGTCCTGATTTCCCAAGACACCCTTTAGGAAGCACAAACCATCTTTGGGTAAGGGCAAAAGGGTCTCCTTGTGGATCCAGCCCCAAGAACGTCAGGGTATTACCGATTCTGTGACCTAGTTGATTCAGCACCTTCTGTTCAATTTGGATCAATAAACATGTGTTAGACACTAAGTGCTAGAAATGATTAAGGGACAATCCTTTCCATCAGGAAGATTTTAGTCTAGCAGGGGTGACAGACAAAGAAAAAAGCCAATATGAATGACACAGGCAAAGACAGAATGTGTGGTCCCTCCCCAGGGTTAGGCATCAGCCTAGGAAGAGAGGACAACACCTGCTGAGTCTTGAAGGCTGAAGAGGTGAGAGGTGAGGAAGAGGGAGGGGACAGCACTCTGGGCTGGAGGACATGGGATGTTGCAAGGTCACGGAGGTGGAACAGCATTGTCTGTGTTGGGAATTCCAAGCAGGCAGTTGAGCCCAGAAACAGGAGGCAGGGAGTGGCAGGCGGTGAAGAGGGGGGATGTACCTATGGAGGGCTAGGCTCAGGCCTTCAGAAGACTGAAGTGCTTCCAATAGAAGCCGTGGGGTTAGTTTGCATTTAGAAGTGTCACTCTGGCCACAAGGAGCCTGATGGTTTTCATTGGACAAGAATGAAACCTAGAAGCATTATCAGGAGGAAGCTACTATATATTTTCCCCAGGATATAATGAGGGCCCAGATCAAGGCATTGCTAGTAGGATCAGAGAAGAGAGGATGGAGTCAAGAAACTCTTTAAAAAGGAGCAAGATGAGCAAATATCAGGGAGCAGAAGGAAAAGCCTGGTGGTGTCCAGCCTGCCATTTTGAGTGACTGGAAGGGTGGTGTTACCTTGAACAAAGATTGAAACACAGGGAGAGAACAGAGGATGATGGGTCAGGCTGGGTTTTGCTAGGTTCATGATGCCCAAGGGACAACCCAGGTGATATTTCCAGTAGGTACCTGGCCTTGAACTCAGGGGAGAGGCTAGGGATGCAGAACTGGGAGCCATCAGCAACAATATAGGGTTAAAAGTATGAGAGTGAACGAGCTCAACTCCAGAGATCAATGAAAAGAGCAAAAATCCATAAACAGCACCTCAGGGAATAGCCATGCTCAGAAGTGGACAAAAGAGGAGATGGATATGTTAGTCAGCTTTCTATCCCTGTGACAAACTACCTGAGAAAAACAACTTAAAAGAGGAAAGATTTATTTCTGGCTCCTGGTTTCAGAGGCTTTGGTCCATAGTCACTTGGCCTCATCAGTTTAAGTCTTTGTATAGGCAAAATATCTTGATAGGGACCATCTGATCAGGAAGGAGGAAAGGAGAGAGAGAGAGAGAGAGAGAGAGAGAGAGGGAGGGAGGGAGGAGGGAGAAAGAAAGGGAAGGTGAAGGATAATATATACCATTCAAAAGATATACCCCAGGGACCTACAACCTCCAACTAGGCCCTACCTTCTAAAGTTTCTACCACCTCCTAATAGTGCCACTTGCCGAGACCCAAGGAAGCCTTTGGGGGACATTCACATCCATACTATAACAATGGCCATGAAGGAGACAAAGCACAGTCAGGAAACTGGAAGCCAAGGGAGCAGAGGTCATCAAAGAATGAGTAACCTCAAGGTCAAATACAGCAAGAGGTCAAGGAAGATCAAGGCTGAAGAATGTCCACTGGCTTTGGCAAAGCGGTCACTTGACTGTCTCATCAGGGTTCTGGAAAAGAAGTGGCACTCTTAATTGGGTCATTTCCAGGCTTTAGTAAAGGGAGTCTTAATATCAGTAGGGCACAGAGTAAGAAAACCCCCAAGAGAACACAGTGCCCTGGGAGGGTACAGGCAGAGGGCATGAGCAGTTACCACCCTGGGCCAGAAGGACCAAGAAGAAGGGGTCATCCAGGCTGGTGACCAGGAAGGCTGAGTGGAGAGGGCTCACTCACAGGGTTTGAGCCGTTGGTGGAGAGACACAGCCAGCCTAGTGGGACTGAAGGGACAGAGAGTTAAAGAGAAAAATCCCCTGACCTCATGGTCCTCCTTCCAGTCTCCCACCAGGGCTCCCTATTGGTCCACTGGAAACCAGAGGGCAGGTGAGGCAGCAAGTAAATACAGGTCGTCCTGGTCGGCCTCCAGGAGCAGAGGGCGGAGTGGAAGAGGGTGGAGGATGGACATGGAGGTTCAAAGAGAAGACACCCCCCTGGTGGCCTCCCAAGGCACCGCAGTGGAGCAGCGGATCAGGTGAGTGGCAAGTTCTCCTCACCCTCCCAGTATCCCCTGATGGCCCTCCCAGTGCAGGGTAAATTTTTTGCATGTGGGTCCCTCTACTCTGAGGAAGGAACCTCTCCTTCCCCAAATCCCGTGCAGCTAGGACAAGTCATGTGACCTGGCTCCACCAATCAGCGGCCCCGGTGAGAATCTTGGCTTTGGAAGAGAGCGAGGTGAGAACCCAGGAGCTGGAGTGTCAGGGAGGCTCAGCTTCGGGGTCCGCAGGGAGGGGTTAGGAGGGCCTGCAGTGTAGAAGACCGTGGCCAGCTTTGGGTGTTGCTCCCTGTGTAGACTTCAAGGCTTCTTTCTCCTTCCTAGAGTTTCTGGAAGATTCCTGGCATCTTTTCTCTCATTTCTTTTCTGCTTAAGCCAATTAGAGCAGGTTCTGTTGCTAGAACCCTGACTGATGGGTGGACCAAATGGGAAGTGAGGACAAGGACAGAGGAACGAAGACTGACTCCTCAGAGAAGAGAGGAGAAAGAGGTGGAGCCTCGGGTGAGAAAGGACAGGTTTACCCGCTGAGGGACAGACCTGAGAAAGGGGGAGCTACAGCCGTCCCCATCCCAGAGCTAAGGAAATGGACAACTGAGGTTCAGAGATGTTGGTTTCACCCCCAAGTCCCAACCACAGCAGGGAAGTCCAGCCCAGGCTGCTGGCTGGAGAGTCTCATCCTATAGGCCACCCACCATCATACCTAAAGCCCAGCTTGAAAGGACAGATGGCCCCCGAGGACAGGGTGAAGAACCAGCTGATCAGCCTCAGGGTGACTGGACACCCATGGCATGACACTCTGCGTATGGTGCTCTGCTCATCCCCCAAGACTGTGCCACTCCAAGTAAATACTGTTTCCCCAGTGACTGCTGAGGTCTATGAAGAGCCCTGCAGATAGGCTGCCAGGGGGGAGAAGAAGAGCTAAGGAACCCCACTCCTCAACCAGGCCACCTCCATCAGTCCCTGGGGAAGTGGACATTCTGGAACATGGAGGGACCTCCTGAGAGTATGTACACCTGGCTGCTTCATCAAAGCCAGATCTTGTCCTGTGGCATGTCAAAGTGCGTTCAAGGAAAGGATGTGCAGGATGTTTTGATAAATAAATGCATGGGGAGATTTTGAATTTTCACTCAGAACATCAGTGGATTGACAGTTTGAACAGTGCATGTGTTTGGGTTGCATTTGGGCCCTGTGGGTAAAAGGCTTGTCAAGATTTGCAGAGTGGCTCACCTTGGTGGTGTGGGCCCCTATACAGGGCCTGCGCAGGTGCATGCAGAGTTGGCCCACAAGCATGGCGCCTCTGTCTCATGAGCGCCATATCCATCCACCCCAGGCCTCAGAGAGACCAGCCCTCTGCAGGAAGTCTGTCACTATATCTCAATTAAGGGACTAATTTTCCAGGTGCTTTTTCAATTGACCGCATCGACAAAGTCTTGAAATTTGGTTACTTTAGTGACACATAAAGCTTTTTCCTTGGTTAACACATTTGACTTTAATTTCAGTAATATTTCCATTAACAACCTGTAATTAAAGCATCTAATAAAGATCAGTAATTCACTTAGCTGGATTTGAGTCAAAAAAAAAAAAGGAAGAAAGAAAAGAGGAAAAAATGCATTTGTAGAACTCAGATTCTACTCTACTGTTAAATGAACATTATGATTTTTCTGAGTATCTTAATTGAACCTCATTTTTTTAGCAGGAATATTAAAAAAAAATTAAATTAAGCAAGTAATTTCCCTTTTAGGTTAAAAAAAAAAAAAGACTTGGAGTAGAAAAGCTCTCTGAATCCTCCATGAGTGGGATGGGGTGGGTGGGTCAGCGCTGTGGGCAAAAGTATCCCTGTGCTCAGGCAGCAGGAGGCTGGGGAGCTGCCATCACATGTGGGATCCCATGTGCCCCCAGAGCCCAGACCCTAGCAGGCAGTCCCCACAGTCTGGAGCCTGCATGGCTTGGATTTCACAGCATCTGGGCTGAGACTGGTGGAAGCAGCAATTCAAAAAGAGAGTAAGAGAGAATCCCATCCCTCACACAGGACTGGGAAGGTCACTGGCATGGACCCCAATTGGGGGCTGGTGGCATCAATTCAATGAGAGCAAAAGTCTTGCTGAGCTGGGCTTTTTAGATGCACCCCTTTAATCACCCCTAGGAACCTGAGGCAGGGATTATCCATTCTGATTTGCTGATGGAAACCAGGTCTGCCTGGCTCTGGAGACAGGGGCCACAGTCTGGATCCTCCCCAAAGCAGACACCAAGATGGGACCCGGCGTGCAGGAGATTTGTGAGGGTCCACACCTGTGAGGGAAAACTCACAGCGAAGCTCAGGGAGGCTGGGGGACCTGGATGGAAGTGTCCCCCTGGAGTGATGGTGAGAAGAAAGTGTGCAGGTCCTTCCCCATGGTCACAGAGTTCATGGAGGCCATCAAAATCCTCCAGCCACGGTGGCCCGTCACCCCTCGGTCTCCAACATCTCCATTAGAGAAATGCAAATTAAAACTACACAGAGATTCCATCTCACTCCAGTCAGAATGGCAATCATCAGGAATACAAGGAACAATAAACGTTGGTGAGGATGTGGGGGAAAGGCTCACTCATACACTGCTGGTGGGACTGCAAATTGGTGCAACCACTCTGGAAAGCAGTATGGAGATGCCTCAGAAAACTGGGAATGGAACCACCATCTGACCCAGCTGTCCCACTCCTCGGTCTACACCCAAAGGACTTACATCAGCACACTACAGTGACACAGCCACATCAGTATTCATAGCAGCTCAACTCACAGTAGCCAAGCTCTGGAACCAACACTCAGTCTCCAAAAGTGGGCCTGTCTTAGAAGCTCAGTCACACTCAGGCCTGGCTCAGGGAAGGATGGCAGCAAGGGACCGCAGAGCACGGCAGCTGGGTCTGCATGTCATTTGTGCTCCCCACATCCGAGGTCTAGGAGGTGCCTTTGCAAAGCTGCCCCATTAGGGTATTCTGTCTTCACACCACAGGATCCTCCTTGGTTCAGATGGATTTAGTACCAGGGCCCGGTAGGGGCAAGGCTGGAGAGGGAACCAGGCGAAGGAAACTAAGTGGAGACCCAGGCCTCAGGACTGGCCCATCCAGAGGTCAAGAGGGGTCAGAGAAGTCAGGGGTCCCCTGAGCCAGGCTAGTCCCACAGTGGCCCACAGACTGGTGGGCGGCATCGGCTAACAAGGAGAAGCAGGCAGGACCG
This sequence comes from Ictidomys tridecemlineatus, assembly GCF_052094955.1. Classification (NCBI taxonomy): domain Eukaryota; kingdom Metazoa; phylum Chordata; class Mammalia; order Rodentia; family Sciuridae; genus Ictidomys; species Ictidomys tridecemlineatus. The sequence goes on along the minus strand of NC_135484.1, from coordinate 110,486,527 downwards.
GGAGTCATGGCTGGACCTCCTCCAGCCCAGCCTCTGAGATCCTTGCTCCACTGCACCCATCTCACCCATAGTTTGCAAATTCTGTGGTCCAGGGCAGGGTCAAAAGGACATAGCATAATGAAGTAAGGTAATCCCACCCCTGAAAATTCCCCTCATGGAGAAGGCACTGCCTCTGCCTTTGGAAACTTCCAATCTAATGGTGAAAATGTAGTTCCAGCCCTCCAAGAGTCCCTGGTCCAGTGTGTATGTGTGTGAGGTGGGGGGGTGGGAGCGACCTGTTTATTTATTCCACAAACATTAATTGAGCATCTACTGTACAGTTGATACGTATCAGTGATGATCCCCGACTTCTTGGAGTTTTCCTGCTCTTAGGGGAGATAGACAATAATTAATGTAGCAAATAAGTACATTTTGTAGTGTGTCAGAAAAGACTGGAAATAACTATGGGAAAGAGAAGAAGGACAGCTTTTTTTCTGTTGGGTGTAGAGGAGGGTGAATGACCATTTTGAACAGGACAGCCGGTCAGTCTCGCTGAGCACAGGGGCAAGGGACAAACCCCATGGACACAAAAGGTGAAGAGCATTTTTGGGCAGAGGGAGTGGCCATGGGAAGCCCTGGAGGAGCTGGGAGGAGCGGGGTGTGTTTGAAAGGGGCAGGGAGGGGTGCTGGGAGGAGAGGGCCGGAAGTGGGGGACCCGTCAGGAGGAGCCCTGAGGCCGCTGGACAGCCATCATTTTCATTCTGAAGGAAGAGGGACATCATGGCAGGGTTTTGAGTGGGAAGCAGACAGCCTTGAGCAGGATCGGTGTCCTGTTGTGTTGCGAATAAGCTGTGACAGGACAGCAGCCAGGGAACAGAGGGGCCCAGGGAGCTACTGCAGTGTCTAGAGAGCCCCACTTAAGTTGGGTCCCTGTACCAGTGGCCAGCAGCCCTGCCCAAAAGGAAAAGAAGGGGGCCGGAAGTGGGTGCTTATAGTCTGCTGTCGGGGACGCCCCCACCTAGTTGTCCCACCTTCCACCAGGGGGTCCCTCACAGGGGATGCCTGTCTGAGCTGGCAGATGCTCTGGTGGCTTTTGTCTGGCCCGTGTCCAGTTTACGCCTCTCTGACCATCACGTTGGCCCTGGAGCCTGACCTTGTGCCACGTGCCCCCCACCCAGCCCCTGTGTTCCAGGGCAAAGCCAGCCTGGGGCAGCCAGGGAGCACACAGTAGGACCAAGTTCAAAGGTTTAAGATGCACAGATCCTGAGCAGTGAGGCTGGAGGACAGTCCTCTGCCCTGGGACGCACAGGCAGGAACTAAGGGGAGTCAGAGACAAGAGGGTGGTGACTAGCAGGCGGGTGGGGGGGGGGGGATTAAGCTGCAGCAGGTGCCTGAATGGTCAGATGGAGGGACGCAGCAGGAAAGCAGGGCGCAGTTTCCCGGCCTGGGGAGAGGCCTCAAGCTCTCACCTCTGACCCCGGCCTGACCCCTTGGGGCATCTGTGCAGTGTGTCCCTGTGTGACATCTTTGCTGTCACTCCTCTGAGGTGTGGTGAAGTAAAGGAGTGAGGAAGGCCACCCGGGCTGAGCAATGGGCTGAGAGACGGGCTATGGCATGGGGGAGAGAGGCATCCCCATGATCCCAGGAGATGGCCAACTGAGACCTCCGCCCCAGGTCCCCATCCACACACACACACACACCAGCCCCTGAAGTGGGGGCGCCTCAAGCCCCCACCCCTCCTCAGCCCCATCCCAGGACAGGTGGCCAGGTGGGACCCCGGCACGGTCCCCTGGCTCCCTCCCTGGGCCGGTACCGCTCTCCTCCTGCTGGTTACGGCCGGCTGCAGCCCTGGGAAAGCACAGTAACTCAATTCCACCTCGAGGCTCCATAATCTCGTGTCAGCCTCACAGCTGATGATCACTGTTTTATCACAGGCTCGTAAAGAGCCACACCGCCATGAATCACGGACACGCTGCCAGCCAGAGCCGGAGAGGCCCAGCCAACTCCTGAGGGTGCCCCTGACGAGCAGCTGCCACAGGTCCTCTGAGGTCACCTCCTCCGGGCGGCAGGGGCCTCCCCACATGCTCATTCTGGAGATCAGGGAGCAGGCTCCACTCTGCTGGGGGAGAGCGAAAGGCCAGAGGTCGGTCACGCAATAGAGGCCACCGTCAGACGGCAGGGGGCAGCGGAAGACACCTGGGATTTTGCATCCGAGGACTTTAATCTCTTGGGGCCTACCGTTTACTAATTGTAGGTCCTTGGACAAGTCATCTAAGCCCTCCTACCTGTCATCCTCAACTGTAAAATGAGATTCCAACTTCAGTGAGATCAGGTCTGCCACACACTTCCAAAACAGGGATCCACCAGGGATGTTTAAATTGCAACCTCTACTGAGCCAGGGCCCAGAGAACCAGGACCAACCCAGGCAGACACCCAGAACCCAGGAGGAGGCCACATCCAAAGGTCAGGGTGGCACCAAGTGTCAGAGGAAGGCCTATGACAGGAACACCTAACATGACAAATGAATCCAACTGGAAAGGACCTCAGGGCCGGCTAGCGTGGTGGTTTTGAAAGTTCTGTTTAGATGAGACTGTATTAGTCCAGGTTCTCAGCAGAACAGAATCCACAGGATGTATGTATCTAAAGAGACAGAGTTCTTTTAGAGAACTGGCTCATGCAGTTATGGAAGGTGTCACGTCCAAAATCTTCAAGGGAAGCTCTTAGGTGGGAGAATGATCCCGGTCAAGTCCAAAAGCTGTGTGCAAGCTGACTTCTCTCTCATTTGGGGGAGGTTGGTACTTGTTCTTCTATGGTCTTCAACTGATGAATGAGGCCCACCCCGTTAATGGGAAATCTGCCTTCAAAGTCCACCAGTTTAATACTCCCAGGGGTACCCAGAATAGTGTTTGACTCAATATTTGGGCATCACAAGATCTTACACAGAACTGCAATATAAAAAAACAGACCCAAAAGAACCTACTATTGTTGAAGAAGGAGTAGAGGATCAGACCCCACAGAGCCTCTGTCGCCAAGGATCTCAGTTTGAAAAGCCGCTGATCTGGTCTCCACCAAGGTTGGAAGGTCATCGTGGGCTGGTGGTGCGGTGTCACGGCTGTCCTGATCTAGAACTGGAGTCAGCCCCCTCCTCTCCCTGCTGATTCTTCTGGGTCGAGGCTCCTGTTACACTGTGACCCCTTGAACAGAGGCCACACCACCTCTGCAGGCCAGCTCTTAGCCCTGGGGAAGATGCCGGGCTCATTTGCAGAATGAATAGATGGGTGATGGATAAAGGCAGGACAGAGACCACTTAAAACCTGGAAGTCCAGGGTGATTAGAACGTGCAGCCACGAAGGTGGGATCGAGAGCGGTGCCTCAGAACCAAAGCCTCCTGTACACCCTGTGGCACCTAGAACCAGTGGCTGGATCTCAGAGGAGGCCTCCAGAGACTGAGGTTGCCATGGGCCACACCTGACAGCAGATGCCAGCAAAAACGACTCCATACCTTCAACTGCACCCAACAGCTGCTCCTGCGGCACATTCCCCGTGAGCTGGCGGTGGAGGGAGTCTGTGTCCTGGGGACGTGTTCAGATCCAGCCCAGGGAACCTGCTGCAGAATGAGAAGGGGGGAAGTTGTCTAGGGAGGACAGGGCCTATGTGAACAGCCTGAACCCGCAGACACCTGGGAAGAAATGACCAAATGTGGAATGTGCAGGTGTGGTCAGAATCTTGCTGTGCTTTTTGGTTTTCTATTGCTATTAAAAAAAAAAATACCTGGAGCAGAATACTTTATAAAGAAAAGATGCCTACTTAGTTTGCAGGTTTGGAGGCTGAAAGTTTAAACAGCTTGGCACCAGCTCTGGTGCCAAGCTAGGCTTCCGTAGCTGCAGTATGATGTGGCAGAAGATACTGGGTGGCAGTGTGTGAAGAAAAGATGGCACACGGAGGCAGGAAGCCAGAGAGGTTCAAAGGTCAGACTTTCTGGGGTTTGGGGAGAGGGTACTAGAAACTTAACCAGAGTGCTCCACTACTGAGCTACATCCCCCCCACCCCTCACCCTCTTCATTTTTTTTTATTTTGAGACAGGGTCTTGCTAATTTGCCAAGGCTGGCCTCCAATTTGCAATCCTCCTGCTTCAGCCTCCCAAGTCACTGGGATTACAGGCATGAGCCATCACAGCCAGCCAGGCTCGCTGTTTTTTTAACAACCCACTTTCAGAGGAACTAACGGAGTCCCACAAAAGCTACATCAATCCCTTCCAAGGGCCAGGACCTAATTATCTTGAACTAGGATGGCTCAAAGGTCCAAACACCTCCCAACAGGGCCACCCTAGGGACCAAGCTTCCAGCACATGACTCTTTGAAGAACACACTCAAACCATATCCAGACCTCAGCACCTACAGAGATGCCTTCTGCCACCAGCAGACCCGAGAGACTCAGGGGACAGGCAGGCTTTACTGTGTGGAGAGGGGCTGGCTGTGCACGGAGGGAGGCCCAGGCCCCGGAGCTCTGGGTGCCTCTGGATGGCTTCCCTCTGTCTGGTAATGAAACAGTAGGGGACACTGGCGTCAGCCCTGCCCGTCTCAGGAGCCCCAGGAGGCAGGGAAATTTCCTGCCAGCTGCCAGCACAGCTGTTCTTCAGACCCAGGGTACTGCAGGTAAGGGAGAAGGAGGACCACCCAGGCAGAGAAGGAACAACAGGCAGAAGGGACAGAAACTTTTCCAGGGTGCTCTTCTCCCCACGCAATCATAAAGGGCTTTCCTTTAAAGAGTCTGAGACCAGAGAGGGAGCGGGAGGGAGGCGCCACTTCTACCAGACTCTTGCATTTCAGGGGAGATAAATAAGGCTCTTGACCACCGGTCCCCGCCTCGGTTGAAGACAGTGGTGCTCAGTCCTGGCTGCCCCTCTGAACCCTCTGGAGGCTTTTTAGAAGCACCGGTGCCCGGGCCCCAGCCTAGAGGACCTGATTCATTTGGTTTGGAGTGGAGCTGGTCATGGGTATTTTGGTCGAAGTTACCTAAGCAATGCTGATGTGCAGCCAGGGCTGAGAGCCTGGCAGCCTTCACCTCTGCCCCTCTCTGCCCGCCTCCAGGGGCACAGGCCTTTTGCAGTGCCTGGCACTCAAACACAGTCTCAGGGTTCCCAGACTTCCCTCCACACCCCTTTTCTGTGCTAGGCAAATTCTTCATCCTGCAAGGTCCCAGCCACATCTGTCTCGAAGAGTTCTCCGACTCTTGAGTCCAAACTCCTCTTTGTGGCTCTGAGCCCCAACCATCCGCAGCATGACACAGTGGCCTCTGAGAGGGCCCCTGCCATTGGAACATCGGCTGCTATAGACTGTGACTCCCAACTAGATGCTAAGCTTCTTGAAGATAGATATGGTTCATGGGTTCAAATGTGTGTGTGTGTGTGTGTGTGTGTGTGTGTGCGCTTAGCATTTCCTATGTGTCTGGTGTTCAGGGATCAGGGTACAGGGCCACATGAGCTCACCAGCCTTCCCTCCCTACGTCTCACCTTGCATAAGTGAGCTCAATAAATATCTGCTGAAGAAGTAAAAGGCATTCTGACAGAAGGACAGATGTGACAGTGCACCGATTAGGAAGTCAGGGACAGACATGCTGTGATTCCCCACTCAGGTCTCCATTCAGTGAGATGGGGCCAGGTCTATGGGATGTGGGCAGAAGTGACGTGAGCCATTTCCAGGCCTAGCCTTCAGTTCAGACTTGGGAACCCCACGGTGGTCCCTTCCTCTGTCTCGATGACCATGGAGGCCACTTGGACTAGCCACAGGATGAAAGAGGGACCCTGCACGCCATGGTTTTTAAGAGAGTGAGAAATCAGTTTTGTGCAGGACCATTGAGATTCGTGAATCAGCGTGTGATGGCGACAGTCACTTTTATCCTGATGGAGAGAGGATGCTTTGGGCTTTAAGTAAGACCACGTGACTAAACCCAGGGTCAACCAGGCATTTCCTCTGTCACCAGGAGGCTTGCAGAGGTAAGTGATCTCAGCAGCTCTGTGGTAGGAGTGCATGAAGGACTCATCACTCACCAATCCTGTCCCCAGATGTCACCGTCTCCCCTCAGGGCAGGATCCACCGCAGCAGAGAAGGAGCGGCAGAAGCACCTAGTCACCATCTTTCCTTTTTTAGGAGAGAGCAAAGCTTGTCCCAGAAGCCACAGCAGATTGACCCTTGTATCTCCCAGGCCAGAACTGGGTCCCATGGCCAGTTCCAGCTGCAGGTTGAACAAGAGGGCTTCACACAGCATTGCCCCCGTGTTTTGGGGAGTGGGTTGCTCCCTCCGGGAAGGGCTCAGGGTCTCCGCCTCCTCACCCAGCCTGGGCAGAGAGACACTGCCCAAAGTGGCCGTGCTGGAGCTGAAAGGTGTCCTGCTGAACACTGGTCGGGGGATCCCAGGCAAGTGCTTAATTACTAATTGTAATTTTCCCCGATTTTGTGATTTGGGGAGAGTACCAGGGGATTCATTGCCGCCCGAGAGGGGCGAGATACAAAGGCAGGATCATTTGTTTTATTTCTTCTTTCAAAAGATTCTTATGAGGCATGACTTTTATGACTGCATGCTCATTATACTTCAAATGCATTCAAGTATCCTTGATGTATTGCTAAGAGTCTGAGTTTTTTTCCTCCAAAACACTTGCAAGAAAAATATTTATAGGTGAACCCAGGTGAGCCTATGGAGTGGGCTTTGCTGTCTTACAGGAAGACAGTGTTGCTGGGGGGGTGGGGGCACTGCTCAGAGATGAGAATCCACCTGCCCGTGCAGTCCTGGATAGAGCCGGTAGGCCAGGGTGTCCACAAGGGCCAAGGAGATGGTCGCCTGGACAGGGTGAGTTGGGAGTCCCCTGGGCTTATGCTGTACCTTGGAAGATGTCTTACTTTTCCGCAGGTTAATAACCACATGGAGTTATCCCTCAGGTCAAAACAACATGTGTCCAGGTTCCCTTCAACATTTAGTTAATGAAAGACAAAAGCCAGTGTATCCAGGGCAGATATCCATCTGGACGTTCAAGTCCTGAATCCTTCCCTACCCGTGGATAAAGAGCTGCTGCCCTAGCCCCTCCCAACCCCATGCCTCTCCTGATGCTGCCTCATCCTTCCCCAGGGCTCCAGCCCTCCCCATACTCCAGGGACTCAAGGGTTAATCCCCCGTGTTGCCAGGGGTCCTCCAAGACCCTGCTCCAGTTCTGATTGGTTGCTGTTCCCACCAGGTTAAATATTTTAGCTGTCACTTCCAGTTGTAGCCCAAAATGGTCCATTTGAAGGTTCCCGTTTTAGCTGAAAAATGATGGCAAATGTTGTATTCGATGCCATAATTTACCCGTATTTGTATTCATATGAAAGCAGTGTTTTAAAACACTATCTATCAAATAAAAATATTGCTCCAAGAAGACATACAACCATCACCCTGTGGCTCTGCAGCTTCCAGCACGTCGCTGGGTACTTCCCAGGTCGTTAGCGAGCCCAGCTTCCCAGGATTCCCAGAACCCAGGATCCCAAACGCTGCCTCAGAGCCTCACTGCTCGACCCTGCACATGGCACCTAGAAGTCAAAGCCAACTCCGGCCCTCAGCCAGCGGTGCCCAAACTCCGGTTCTGGTAAAACCCAGCTCCTGCTCCCTGCCCGCTGCCCTGGCTGCTTCTCCCGGTCGCCCCAGCTGATCAGGGCTCATTTTCATTTTCTGTCCCTCAAATCCGCTCGTGCCTCTCCACCTCGAGGCCATTGCTCATGCTGTTTCTGCCAGCAGGACTTCTCTTTCCCTCCACACGGGCATCAAAGTCAAGCTCAAAGCTACATCATCCCCTCCAGAGCAGACCCCCGGGCTATGATCGCGTCCCCTCCCTTCTTCTCTCCCCCACCCCTTCCTATCCAGCATTATAGTTATTTACATTCATCTTTTGAACTTGACTCTGAGCTCCTTGAAGGAGGGCCATATGGTATTGATCTTTCTCCTCCACGTAGTATCCAGACACGGAGCAGCAGGCTAGAAATGTTTGTTCGATAACTGAAGTGCAGCACTCGATTTTTCTAACCCGGCATTGGTGAACTAGGTGTTCAGTTCAGGAGACAGGACAGAGAGATCATGGGCCAGGACAGGAGAGGGTTAGGCACAGGTGGGGCCCTAAACTGCCATAAGTCAGTGCCAGGGCATAAGGAGCAAACTCCACCTGTGTCACAGGTTCCAAGTGGCATCTCGGTCATAACTTCAGGCTCTAGAGCCACACTGCCTACCTGGGTTGGAAACCTGCCCCGGTAGTGATAAGTCCTGGGAAAGGTTCTGAACTAACTGGTCATGCTCCTCATCTGAAAGGTGGGGACAGTGCTAGTGCCTGCCACACTGCTGTGTGCCAGAGGATTGATGGGTGAGCGTATGTGACAGCGGCTGACCATGGAGATCACGCCGTGCCTATGAGGCAACCTGAGGGCTGGTCCTAACCCAGGACCCCCTCCGTGAGATGGGTCTCCCTCGTTCCTTCAGGATTCAGACACCATCACGGTGACGTTCTCTTCCACCTCTGCAAGCCTGGATGCCAACTTTAGGATGCTTTTCACATTCTCAGACTAAGTGTGCTGGACGCCAAGGTAGCTTCTAGAAGCCGGGCTTATGTTACCAGCGGTGTGGGGTGTTTCAAAAGTTAACAAAAAGGACAAAGCTGAATACGCATCTCAGTGCCTACCAGCTCCAATTTTTTTTTTCACCCTGACCAAAAAATGATCTCTTTACTTTTCTTATGCTAACTAACATTTTGAACAATTAGAGATTAATTCCATTTAGTGAACTTTCAACAGCAATAAGAGGAAGGGGAGGGGAAAAAAGGAGGGAAGAAAGGAAAAGAGAAGGATGTAATTTTAGCAAAACCCCCAGCAGTCATTCATAATTCAGTGTGAATTTGTTAAGTTGGGTCGCCTTTCTGACACTTATCTGATACCAATCCACTTGGAAAACAGCCGTGTGGGTGGACTGGGATTCAAAATGGGAAAAGGCAATTTCAGAGCATGTTCAGGAAGAACAGGCCTGGGTGGAAGAGCCAGAGTCCAGTAACAGACCAGCATCCAAAGAGCAGCAGCAATTAACCAAATCCCAGAGGAAGGTACAGTTAGAGGGACAAAAGAAAGGTCAGAGAGGAGCGCTGAAGAAATATTTTGCCTCTTGAAGTGTAGCCTACTTGTTGCTTTGTATGTGGAGGTCAGTAGGCGCCATGGCCCACGGCCATCCGGCATTTCCAGTGCCGCAGGGTTGGTGACACTCTTGCATCTCCAGGGTACTTGAGCAGGAGCTGGGAGGAGGCTGCAGCAGCTGGCTCTCAGGTCTGCCCTCCTCACTCCCTACCTCTGCCTGTGATAGGGGGAGCAGCGCTTTCTCCATGATCCTCAGAGCCCATGCACCAGGCAGACTTAGGGAGAAGTTGCCTTTGACTCCATCATCTCCCCACGACCCCTCTCCCTGCTCTCTAGCAGAGTAGGGCACTTCCAAATCCTTCCACACCATGTCTATAGCAGACAGTTTTCTTGGTGACACAAAGGTAGTCACTACAACAGATTGTCCAACTTCAGCCCCCATCGCCCACTTCACTGTTCTTGTTAGAGAAGATGATTTAGACAGGTGATGATTCATCGGGGAACCAGAGGTGGAGTACTCTAAGACAACATCTGGCCCCATGGCTCCTTTAACTGACAATGAAGCTAAGACACAGAGAGGTCATGGCTCCTCCAATGTCATACAGAAAATTGGGGGTAGAGCCACACCTAGAACCCCAGTAGCTGACTCCCAGCCCCCCTAAACACGATCATGGCTTTTGTGGTAGAGTGGGGAGCCCTGGCTAGGGCTGCACTGGAACGTCCAGCATCCTTGGTGGTGGGGATCCTCTCCCTAGCTGCGGCTGCCTGGGCCTATCTCTATAAGCATTGAGGATGCTTTAGGCTGCAAGTAACAGACAGCCTCACCTTGACTGGCGTTGGCCAGGGAGATTCATGATCTCCCATGACAGGAGGCCCCAGAGTAGCATGGCTGCCATCGGTGGGCCTGTCAATGGCTCCATGGGTCATCCTGCTCCTCCCTCCTTCCCAATCCTTCTTCAGCAGGTTGGGCCAGCTTCCCTCCTGATGGGGAGATGACTGCTGGGGCTCAGCGGTCCTCCTCTAGGCCTGACACCACCACACCATGGGAGGCAAGCCGTGTCCTCCCCGGCGTCTCTTTTGTCTCCCTGCAGAATTCTCTCCTCTAATTGGTCAAGATTAGATTATTTGCCTTTTTTCTAAACCAGTGACTGGCAAAGGCAACAGAGTTACTAGAATTGGTTTAAACTAATTGGGTTTACCATCAGGGAAGGGTTGACACCCAAACAAACATCAGGAAGATGATGACAGTGGGCAGACTTTCCCTAGTCCCCGCCACCTTTGATCCTCTGCTGAGAAGTGTGTCACTCAGAACATGGACTCTGGAGCTTCATGGCCAAGTTCAAATTCTCTCTCTGCTACTTGCTATCTGTGTGATCTATAACAAGTTACTTCCCCTCTCTGTCTTACATTCCTTGGGGTAATAGAACAGACTCTCCTGGTGCTATAAAGCCAATATCAGTTATTATATGTAAAACACGCAAATATCTAGAACAGGTAAGAGGCTGGCTCACGGTCAGTGTTATGCAGGGGGTTACCCTGTTACATAATCCCCTTTCCATTTTACAAGAATAAACACAAACACACTCTCACAACCCATGTGCCGAACATCACCGCCCCAGGACTCTCATCACTATTCCAGAAATGACCTGCGTTTTTCAAACCGTGGGGCCTCACATATGCCAGCCTTTCCACTTGTGAAGATAAACTTCCCACCATCTTTCCTGTTGACATTTAAAAGCCCGCTCAACACCACCTCCTCCATAAACTTTCCCTGATCCCTCCTGGTTGGCATTGATCGCTTCTCCAGCCCACCCTAGGTCCCTCCCCCAAGCCCTCAATCCTGGTACCTTGCTTCATGGTTCTGAGGGGGATGTCTGCCTCCTTTCTTAGACTGGGAATGCCTTTAGGGCAGAAATCCACCTCGGCCCTCTCTGTGACCTCTCTTTGGGAAATAAGACAGCGGCCTCTGTATTGCATATTCTCAGTGAATGCTGATGGAGTTGCATGGAATTGAATCAAAATATATAGCCTCTGCCCTCAAGGAGTTTACAGTCTAGTTGGAAACAGGATGGACACATGCAGGACACTTGGCCACATAAGCACCCCCATTAGGGACCTGGCACCCCAGCACACCACGCCCCCTCCATCCCTCAACCCCTTGCCTTTGCACATACTGTTCCTTTGATCTGGATGATCCCTCCTCGCCCCCAGGATCCTCTGCATCAGGAAAGTCCCACCGTGTCTACTCCAGCAAGCCTCTGCTGCGAAGACCCTGGTAGTGACACTGCCCACCCACTCTGAGACTTCTCGATTTATTATGGCACTCAGCACGTGCCCTAGGTCTGCCGACCTCTCCCTCCCCGGCCCTCCTGGGCGGCTGGGACCTTGTCTTTCCTCCTAGCATCCCCACGCCCAGTGCAGCACTTGGCCATCCGCGAGTGCTCGCTGCCCAGGGAGTGAGCCGAGAGTGCTGGGCAGCCTGGGAGTGCTAGGAGGGATTTATGCTGGCTCTCTTTTGTCCCTTTCTTGGAACAGCACCCCTGGGGCCTTGGTAACAACTTGAAAACAGGCTGAGTCCTCAAGAGGACGGCCATTCCAGGAAGCCGAGAGTGGGAGCCCCGCTGGTGGAGATGCCAGGCATCAGGCCACGGAGGTAAGCGCATGATCAGCGCCGTCCTGCGGGCTCTTGCCTTGGAAGGGAAGCTGCGGTAGAGCGGAGCCTGCAGCGGGGATTTCACGAGGCCACAGGTCGGGCGGGCACCCCAGATGCTAGGAAGGGAGCTTCTTTCCTAGAAGGGTCCGTGAGTGGCACGGCTGTGCAAGGATTGCACTTCCTCCAGGATGCGTCTGCGCATGCCCATTAACCACGTCTCCATGGAGTCCTGCAGTGTCCCGTTGGCGTGCATGGAATAGCGGACTCCATGTTTTCCCAAGGCCGTTTCCATGTATCATTTCAGCCAAGTCGGCTCTCAGCTCTACAGGCATGGTCCTGCCCATGTTTCACATGAGGAAGCTGACTCCTGAGAGGTCAAGAAGCCTGGCCCAGAAGCACACAGCTAGTTGGGTCCAGGGGCTCGGAGCCAAGCCCAGGGCTTGCATGATCTGGGTTGGCTGGAGAGAAATGTGACAACTGAAGGTCTCCGTATTTCTGTTTTCAAGCAATCTAGCGGTTTTCCACCAGCTTTCATGGCTGTGTGACCCATTCTTCTCCTGTCTCTAGGTGTTGTGGGTGGAGAATGGGGATGTAGGGTAAAGGAAATGGGGGAGATTGTGCTGTGCAGATGTGGCTGTGTCTGTGTTTCTCTGTGCTGTGGTGAGTGTGTCTGTGTGTCTGTGTGCCTGTGTCTGTGGATGCACACGTTTGCTGGACCCTGGCAGGAACTGGAGTCTCCCTCATGCCTTAGGCATGTGCTGAGGGACAGTGATGGAACCTTCTGATTGTCTTCAGTGTCATAGTTCCTTCCAAGGGATGATTAGTGCACAGGTGTCTTATAAAGCCCATTCTTACGTCAGTTCTCCGTGCTGCCTAGTTCCTTCCAGAATGCGAACAGGAGGTGCCAATGCAACAGCTGTGCACCCTGTCACCCAGAGGGTCTTCCATACAGCAGAGTGGGGCTTCTCCTTGTCACCTGGGGATGGCAGTTTCAGCCAGTGCCCTCACTACCCACTCTGGTCTCCCTCCTGTCCTCTTCTTATTCAGAGGAGCACAGTGTTCTGGAAGGCAAAGGACCTCCTCAGTGCCCCCCACTCAGCTTCTGAGCTGACTCAGATGACAGACTGTGGCTTCAGGGCAGCATCCCTGGGGTCCAGGGCACCTACCACCCGGGAGCCAGTGGTTAGCACTGAGGACCATTGTTCCTTCACCTGTAAAACCAGGGTCAGGGTGTCCCCTGGGGGGTGAAGTGTGACTGCAGTGGGGATTACAGCAGGCCCTGCACCTGGGTTGTCATTAAGGAAGGAGCCCTGGGCAGCCATCGGCACCTCCCAGGAGGCAGAGGCCCCTCCGCCACCCCTCTGCCTCTACCCTGCCTTCCTTCTGGTTGTGGGAAGCCTTCAGGCCCATCAGAGTCTCCTCCGTTCTGCCTCCACCTGCCTTCACGGCCTCTGCCCCCTGAAGCTCCTCCCAGCCACCACCTGCCCAGCACCTCTGGAGTCGATGGCTGTCCTCTGTTTGGAAGCGTTGTGGTTTAGCAAGCGCCTCACTCTCAACAGTATGGTCTTCTGTGTGTTTGGGGGGCATTTGGAGGTATTAGGGGTGTCGTGTGTGCGTGCGTGTGTGTGTGTGTACTGGGGGCAGGTGTTGCAGCATATGTGTGTTTGTGTGTGTGTGTGTGTGGGGGGGGGTTATCCAGGTGTGCAGTGGCCTCTCCATCCTGAAAGAAGACAAGGGCTGCAGGTTGTCACCTGGTTCAGGTTGAACAGTGCTGCTTTCCAAGGTTCCCTAGCTGGGGATGAACTCCCCACAATTCCTTGAGCCATCCATGTGAATTGAGATCTGAAAGTCCTCCTGGAATCTAGGCCTTTATTACACAAAATCTTGCCCCAAGTCCAGAAGAGTGGACATCACTTGGGGGTTTCTTAGAAACACAGGGCCCCAGGCTCCAGTGATTAGGTTGCATTGTATGGCAGAGGTGACCACTCACTCGCCCAGGAACTGTGACCTGTCTTGTAGCCACCTGAAGAGAGACTCTTCCACAGGCTTTGAATAAGTAGGCTACCCACACAAGGGGACCTGGGGCCATTTTAGGAACCAAGTTGATCTCCAGCTGGAGACCAGCTAGAAACTAGGCTCTTCATCCTAAAACTCCAGGAAATGAATTTCTGCCAGCAATCTGAAGGAGCCCAGAAGAGGACCCTGAACCTCAGATGGGATTGCAGCCCCGATTTCAGCCAGATGGGACACCAGCAGAGAAGCCAGCTATGCTGTGCATGGACTTCTGACCTCCAGAAATCATGAAATAATAAATCTGTGTTCTTTTAAGCTGATAAATGTGTGATAATGTTTTGCTCAGCAATAAAAAACTAATGCATCTACTGGGGAGAAAATCATGGGTGCATTAGGCAAGCCCAGGGGGGTAGGTTTCCAGCGTTCAACCTTACAGCAAGTGTCTACATGAACAAACTATTAAATAAGTTCCCATTTAACTGCTTTACCCCAGGGGCAACTCAAATTTAACTGCTTTTCAGAACAACGTGAATTCCTGAGCATCCAATCCTACAGACTGGGGCTTAGACAAGGAAGATTTCCCACTCCGGAGGCTGGTCAGTGGGTCTCTGAGATGGGGTAGGCAGCCATCCCTCTAGGAAAAGGTAGAGATGAGTGTTGGTTTCCCTTTAAAAATTTGGATTTATAAAAAGGATTAATGACAGCCCATTGGTAAGGGTGACGGGAATCAGCACTCCCATACATTGCTAATATGAGTATAAATTGGATCAGCTTTTCAGAGGATGATTTGGCAAGATCTATTACATTGCGAAATACACGTATCCTTTAATCCAGCAAACCTCCTTTTAAGAATGAACTCTACAGAATATTAGCACAGGGCCAAATTATATATGTAGAGGATACTCATTACGGCATTGTTTGCAGTAGGAAAAAATTAGCAATGCCCATTAATAAGTGATTGGTTAAATACATCGTGGTTCATTCATATTTGAAAACTGTTCTGTCGTTGGAAAAATGAGACTCATTTATATGTGGTGGCATTTCTATGTTGTGTCTGTGATATAGTGTTTAGGGAGAGAAGCAAGTTGCCCGGTGCGACGCACAGTGTATCATTTTTGTTAAAAGTAATTACATATTTATATGTTAAAATATGCATAGAAAGAATGGAAAAACGTAAACCAAATTTTTAGGTACAGTTATTTCTTGAATTATGGGGAGTTCTCTGTTCTATATATACTTCTGGATTATGTTGTGTGAAGGAAGCTTTCTATATTCTGTATTTCTGTGTTGTTAGAAAAAAACAATTTACTATGCACATTTGTTAATTTTATAATAAAACAAAACAATAAATACATTTTTTAAAAAATCAGATGAAACACCCCAAGATCCTTCATCTGCGGTGGATGGAAAGGGTGCGTACTTACCAGGCTCCGGCTCAGATCTCAGACAGGTCTCCACAGGTCTGCGGGCTGTCAGCTGAGACTGGGTTCTCTTCAAAGGGCCCATGTGTCATGCAGAATTTATTGTACCCAAAGAGAAGTCTGGCCTTTGTCCTCAGCTTCTGGGAAGTGATCACGAGGCACTCGGAATGGCTGGCCTATTGGGAGTATCTTCTCTTGCCTGGGGGCTCTGGCCACCAGAGTGGGATTCATGATGGGGGACCTGGGTCACGTGGCATCAGGGCTACCTCCAGAAGGACTGGACACTAAACATCAGTCACCTGGGCAGCATGTAGCAGAGTAGAGCACCTATAAAACTGGACCCCAAAGGCTCAGGGAGGCTTCCCTGACTGACAGTGCCCCATGTGTATTGTCACATATCCATGGCAGAAATGGAACATTGTCCTGACTTGTGGGGAATCTTTTCCTCCCTGAGTTGTTCCCATTCAAATGTGTTCCTCTGTTCAAGTCACCTTTCTTGGTTCTTGTCCCTGTCTGCACCCTTGACACTGATGTTGTTTCCAGAACTCCTAGAGCGAGGGGGTCAAGGTGTATGGGGGGTGAGATCTAAGCGGGTCCTCACTTCCAGCCATTGCTGCTATGTGACCCTGCAGTGGGCAGCTGCTTGTTGTTTGTGTTCCCAGGGCCTCATTGCTTCCCTCTAGTCCTGGCCCTGATCCCCAATAGCTCAGTCTCCTTG
The DNA here is from genome assembly GCF_052094955.1 of Ictidomys tridecemlineatus. Taxonomy (NCBI): domain Eukaryota; kingdom Metazoa; phylum Chordata; class Mammalia; order Rodentia; family Sciuridae; genus Ictidomys; species Ictidomys tridecemlineatus. The sequence continues at coordinate 110,470,606 of NC_135484.1, read as the reverse complement.
CCCTTCCCTCCTCTCCCCCTTGATCCGCAGGGCTTTCTGCCATAGTCACCTCTTGCCTTTTGAAAAAGGCTCCATCACGCCGTGCCCTGCCAGGCTTCCTCCAGTGCACAAAGCTTCTTCCAGCTTTGGGGGCTTCAAACGTGTTATCCCTCTGCCTGGAACATTGCCCGATTCCCATTGAACCTCCATCCTCATGACTAACTATGCCCCAGCACTCTGGTCTCAGCTTCCATAGGCCCACTGAAGGGAAATGTGTCCCCATTCCCAAAGTCACATGCCCTGTCACACTCTGCAGAACACTGCACCCAACATTTGCAGCACATGTCACAATTGCAGCTGATTATTTGTGCAATAATTTGGTTCTTGGGCACCGGGCTCTATGTCATACAAAGCTGAGTGTACCTGTCAAGAGTCCAGGCGGAAAACAGATGGTGTATTCTAGTGGGGCCATTGATTTTGAGAGATTGAGGCATCCAAAGGGAGCCAGAGTGTGGAGCCATTTCTTCCTCTGAGCCATTTCTTCCTTTTGCAGGGCAAAAGAGAGGTTGCAGAATCTGGAGAGAGTTGTGACTATCCCAGGAGAAACCGAGGCTGTGACCTTGGGCAGAGGAATTCGGACCCTGACAGCCTACAGACAGGAGGGTGGAAACTGGGGGGATAAATGTCTCAGCCTCTGCCTCCTGTTGGCCAAGCCCAGCTGCATGTGAGCTTGCAGGAAGCCCAGGGGATGGTGTCCATGCAGGTCAGCCTGCAGGACAAGGAAGGGCAGGGCAGAGAGCAGGGCAGGGCAACTGAAGAGGTCATTTGAGGTATCCCGCATAGCAGAGGCTCTGTCTACCTTGCCCACCCCCAGACCACCAGCGGGAGCCCACTTCCTAGCTTGGAGTATGTACATGGGAAAATTGATGTCAAAAGAAGAAATGAATCCTTCCCTGGCTGCCAGAGATTGATCATGCCCCCAAAACTCATGTTGGGATGTAATTGCCATCATAATAGCATAAGAGATGGAAATTTAAGAGGTCATTAGGCCACAAGTGTTCTGCCCTCAAAATGGATTATGTTGTAATTGCTCCAGCGAGTTCCTGATAAAAAGGATGAGTTTGGCCAGATTTCCTTTCTCTGTCTCGTGCGGCTAATTTCTGTCCTTCTGCCACGTTCTGATGCAGAAAGAAGGTCCTCTCCAGATGCGGCCCCTTGAATTTGGACTTACCAGCCTTTAGAAGCGTGAGCTTCATAAACCTCCACTGCTCATCCTTTGCCCAATCCATGGTATCCTACTACACAGCAGGAAGCCGACTCAAGCACTCACCCACAACCCAGGGAGACTGAGATCACACGAGATTGGTAGCATGAAAGTATTCTGTGAAGTGTGAAGCAATAAACAGAGAGGAAAATTATCATTCTTATTCGGATTCTTCTTCCTACTGCCAGGTTAGTCTCTTAAAAGATACTGGAAGGCACCAATGGGCTCCTTCGATGACTTGGCTGGCCAGAGCACAGCTTCCCTGCGAGGGTCCTGTTGGCCTGAGAACCTGACATAATGTTCTCTTTAGAATGGGAATCCTCCCTCTGTCCAGGGTGTGTTCTTGGGGAGAAAAACATCCTTGACACAAAAGCACTTTATTTTTTTTCCTACTATGTTAAAAATAAAATAATGACATTTTCTCTTTTTTTGTTGTTAGCAAAATGCTCCCTGTCAAACCTGGGAATTAAAGGTTGATTGCAACTTTATTAAAATACATGAGATAAATAAAAGAGTCGTGATCTCCAGGCTGCTGACAAGCCACCGCCTCCCTGTAGATGTTTTGGTTTTGTATTAAGAAAGTTGTCACAAGTAATTTGGACTGGAGCATGTAGTTATAGACGCCAAATGTTGATTAATTAAGCCGATGTTTGGATTAGTTCTGCCCGATAGTTTCATTAGGGAAAATAACTGAAAATGTAGAATAAAGTATCAAGGGGGAAGGAGAAGTATCATTCCATGAGCAAGACCTAGACCAGGAAGCCCACCCTGCATTCCTTATAAGTGCGCATGTGTGTGTGTGTGTGTGGTGTGTGTGTGTGTGTGTGTGTGTGCATGTTTGAGTACCCCAGTAATGGAAGGGTCCGTGGCTGTAAGGATGAATCGTGGTGAATGTGAATTTCACCCCCTGCAATCAGCTCCTTTTCTGACCTCACCTTTGGCATGACATCTCTGTCTGTACATGACTTTCCCAAGTAAAATTTCTAAATGATCCTTGAGCCTTGGACCTAGGAGTCAGAGGATTTCCAGCCACTGTGGTAGGCCATTCATGGGAAACTGAAAATAACCAGGGAAAGCCTAAGAGGAAAAACTAGGGGTTTGGGTTCTGGAAAAAAAAAAAAAATTCTGAGACAGAGTCCCAGGGAGGGAGGAAGATACTTTTTCCACCTCAAGGGAGTTGACATTGATGGAAACTTGGATCTACCTCAAATGTCATGTGCTTTGAAAATTGGTGTATTTGCTAATATTAACCCAAATAGTGAAAGGTTTAGGCATTTTTCAGGAGTTTGTCTGAATGAACATAGATTTTCATCCTCATAAATCCATTTGTGCAAATGTTACTGTTCCAGCCTTGAGCTGTTCAACTCACAAGAGGGACAAGAAGCACGTTCTCACTCTTAAAAGACTTACAATCAATACAGGAAGGTGAGCTCCCTGTGTTACATCTCCCTAGTCCCATCTGCCCCATAGCTAATGTGCGCCTCATGTCCAAACATGTTGTTCTTTTTTTTTTTTCAATTCCTAAATCTTGTTCTCTCTCACAGCCAGGACCTTTCCCATTCTGTTTCTGCTGCCTGGAACATTTTTCTTCTAATTCCACCATCTAGTCATCCAATTCCCTCAGAGAATTCAACTTATCCTCCAGGTATCATCTTAACCTAATTGTCATTCCTTCCAGGAAGTCTTCACGGATCACGGACACCCAGACCACATAAGAAATCCTCACGACGTGCTCCGGAGCATCCCATGATTCCCCAGTTTCAGGAGTTCGCATGTCACAGTGTTCCTGCTTACTGAATTGTCTTCCCCTCCGTGCCATGAACACTGGGAAGAGAAAGTATTTGTCTGGTTTTCAATATCATCAGCACCCCGTGCCACTTGGAATGGGACTAATTGGTAGAGAGAACAGAAGGAAGGATCTGGATGATGTCTGCCAGCGCAAGCAGTGGGGACCCAGCAGGCGCCTCGCGCTCTGAACACCCACTCTGTAAACAGGGACTGATGGATCTGACAGCCAGCCGGCACCTTGATGTCTGGGAGCCATGTCCAGGCTGGTCTAGTTGGCCAAGTAGGTGACCTTTTGCTGCTCCAAGTGACGCAGCTTGCCGGACCAGACAGAATGAGATGTCAAGGAGTGGTCTCTTGAAACCAAAGAGGTGGGTAAAGGGGAATGACTCAAACTCATCCCTCTCTACCTCTAACAGCTTCTAGGGCCCCAAATGCAGAGCGCCTTGGTCAACTGCCAACATCAGAAGAGAAGTGTCATTAAGTCAGACACCAGTGAATACATATGTTGGTGCCTGATAACCACCAGTGGCCAGATGAACAAATCTGCTCTGGCCTGAAGAGAATCGACAACGGCTCTGAGATGATGGGAAGATAGGTAGATGATAGATAGATAGATAGATAGATAGATAGATAGATAGATAGATAGATAGATAGGTAGATAGATAGATAGATAGAAAGAACATGTTATAAGTTAAAAAGAACTGTAATACTTATTAATGGGCTGTGGGAAATTAGCCAATTTATTGGCTATAAAACTTGAACTTCGATCTCAAAAAAAGACTAATCTCCTACCATCTCTCCCCACTTTTACAATTATTTTCATTTTTCCCATCCCAGAGGCCCGCGGGGACCCCTCTTTGGAGCCTTCACATGAGGGAGATGGAACCCTTTTCCTTCAGAGTGGCTCTGCCCCATCTCACCTGTCCTCACTTCCCCCTGGACCTGTCCTTCCTCAGATTCTAACAAGCACCGCTCTTCCCTCAGTCCCCCAGTGAAGTCCCCTAAGCTGGCTCATTCCTGTCCCAGAGGATGATTTTCTACAGAGGCCTGGAGGGGTCAGGGTGGTAGGGACTGCAGCTTCCACACAGCATCGCCAGCTTTGAATGTATTCCGAGAATCACACCCACCACCTGCTGCACATCCTCCTCCACAGCCCCTCAGAAACCCCACCTGCCTCTACAGCCTCAATCAAGAAAAAAAAAAAAAAAAGAAAACTTCAAAAACAGTTGATAGAACAGAAAATTCTGATTTAAAAAACAAGATATAACAAAAGTAGCAAACATTATAAACTGCCTGCAAGTCTAAGACCAGACACAAAGCTCACAAAAATAACTCAGGCAGAAACCCAGCCCCCTGCCCTACTCTCCTTTGAACTTGTCTCTTCTGTAAGATGACAAAGCAAATCCTGCTCCCTCCTTTTCTCTGAATTATTTTCCTTCTCCTTTATACAAACCTAATGCAACTGCTTAGCATGCCTTGAGGCAAGTAAGTGTACCCTTTTGGTACCAGTGATCTAGGCTGAGTCCGCCTGTGGGTGAGCAGAGAGCCATGGCTGGATTGGTGTGGTTGATGAGTATACCGTAAACCAACCCCTGGAGCCTGCACTTCAAAAGGCAAATGCAAGCCTGGCTTTCTCCCCACTCCATGGAGAGGCTTCTGAGTCCTGAAAGAGGGTGATGCATGTCCATCCATAAGAGGTCAAATGTGCTTACGTTTCTGTGACAATACAGGATAAAGACTGCGTGTGGCTTCAGAGTCCTGGGTTCAAACTTAGACTCCCTTACTTGCAATGTGGCTGTCTTAGGTTGCAATCCCTGGAAATAGAACTTGATTCAAGGATTTGAGGGCTGTATGGGGTGACCCAGCCTTAGCACCGCCCTTACCCAGGAGCCACATATTTTCAGGGGGGAAAAAAAAAAGAGTAAGCAGACCTAGATCTGTCCACCAGGTGACACGCCAGCTGCGTGGTCTCAGGGATGCTACTTGCTCTCTGAGCTTCAGTGTCCTTGTTTCTAGTCCTACAATTATCCATCCAGACTTCCCACAAGTATGGTGAGGGGCAATTTAAGGAGGTGATCTAGGCGGATATGCAGAGCCTGGGGCCAGAAGAAGGAAGAGCAGCCTGTCTTCCCTCCCTACCCCTTGGGTTCAGAGCACTACAGCCTGATGGCTGACCTTCAGCTGCCAGGTTGATTTGTGACCTTCAAGAACAAGGACCTGGGTCAAGAGGCTCACTAATGCCTAGAACTCTCTTTCTGTCTGTGATGCCAACACGTGGTCCTAAGTCAAGCAGAAGCCAGCCAACTTGGTGAGCAGAGGTAGGTGGGTGCCCTGGGTAGGTCCTCGTGCATGCTGGGTAGGTTTTCTTGCACCATCCTGCCAGGACCAAAGCATCAGTCTCCGCCGGGAAGTTGAAATCAGCTCTGCTGCATTTGTGATTCATTAGCAGGAAACGACAGCTTAATCAAGGGAAAAGACTCAGAAAGGAATGGCCTCCCTCTCTCCCTTTCTTCTACACACACACACACACACACACACACACACACACACACACACACACCTCACAGGGAAGATGGAAGGAAAGGGAGTGACAAATGCAACAGGCACAGAAAGAAAAAAATAGAGATGAGAGAGAGGAGGGGGGGCTCTCTGTAAGGAGGCTCAGCAAGACAGAGACAGGGAAGGATGTGAGGAGGTGTGAGACCATCCCAGGGAGAGGGTGGGAGAGGCCCCCAGCTGTGTCGAAGACATGGGCAGCCATCAAGCGATTACGTTCATGCTGTAATTTTCACATCTTAAAAGACTGTGATGCATGGTCGGTCCACGTGCGCACACGCGCATCTCAGGGTGAGCGGGTACTCGCGAGTGTCACAGGCACAGAAGCAGCAGAGTGCAGAGGAGGGAGGCAGGTGGGCCGGGAGCAAGGCAGGGGCTGTTGAGGGAGCTCACTATCCCAAGTAGAGCCCCGCAAGCTTCTCCAGAGACGCTCTACCAATACCTGCTGAATGGATGTCAAATGGTGCGACCCAGGCCCTTCCCAAGAGGGTGGGTCACAGGTGGGCGGAGAAGGCAGACTCAGCCCACCACCCACTTCTCACTCTGCAGCCCTCCCTGCCAGCCAATCACTAGGGAGAAAAGGCCATGTGCTAGCCTGAGACAGGCCTGGACCTCTAGCTGTGTTCAGATCCTTGTCCCCTATGGGGCCAAAGGCACCCTCATCTACCATTCACCCCTGGTGCCCAGCACAGGCACTGCCTATACATACTGTTAAACACATGGACTGCACAGTCCCACCTGCCACGTGTCCAGCACCCAGAAGAGGGCTGCAAGCATAGTCCAGGCGCCTCGTGCTCCACCCCATTCAGCCTTCCCAGCCATTCTCAGGAGGGGCGGAGCTACGAGGTGGCCATTCTGCCAGGGTAGAAACAGGTTCTCGTGATGCCAGGCGTGCCTGAGGCCTGGACCTGGAATGCTGACATGAAGGATGGGTGATGTCACACCCATCAGTGATAGCGATTCGGTCCTGTTTCAGTCCTGATAATTGTCCCAACCCGCGTCACCTCCTTTCATCCCAGGTGGCCTCCAGGACACCACAGACCCCAGAATTTCTCTATCACAGCATGAGACTGTGAGCCATCCCTTGTCCATCTCCCTCCAGCCCAGCCAGTCATCCCAGATCACCACAGCCAAGTCATCCAAGCTGTCCCTGCTGGCCACCTGGGGCTGAGGCACTGATGATCCGATGTGTGCTGTGAGTCCCATCCCACAGGCTTTCATTCCTGGAAAGGTACAGCCTGTGGGCGCGGAGAGCCAGAGCAGAGTCCTGCAGGGACCTGCCACATGCACCCCATTCCCAGCCCTGTCCCCAGCAGCTGGGGACTGACACCCCAGCCATCAGCTGAATCATCTCCCCCACACCAAACCACCTACAGGCCCTTCCTCACTCGCTGTGTCCAGAATGGGTTGTCCTAAAATGTCCCATTGACCCCTCTATCAGAGGCCTCCTGCCACCTGGGCTGAGCCCAAAGAATAGCCGTATCCTTTCCAACTCAAGGCCATTCTCTCCGGCTCAACTTGTCTGTTCTGATTCCTGAAAATACAGGTTCTGATGCTGAGAGGCCGTACCAAGCACGTCACTCATCCACTCAGTTTCTCATCTTTAAAATGGACTCATCGTCACCATAACCATCTCATGGGGTGGTTGCAAGAACCAATGAGATTCAGTCCATAAGTAGCCTCCTGGGGGCCAAGGTTTGACACTGGGTGGAAGTCCAAGTTGTGCTAAACCAAAAACCATTTTGGGGACCAAGCCTTGAATAAATTAGTTTTGGGGAGATATTTTAGGTCCAAACCCTAACAGAACCCGATCAGCCCACACAGTCCATTCCTCCAGAGCGAGGCAGGAGCCCTGGGCTTGGGCTGGCCCGCAGAGGGGCCCTTGGTGTGATCTTGGGTGAATCGTACTAATTATTTGAACCCCAATTTCCTAGACGATACACTGGGATGACGGTACCTACTACACAGTCTGAACAGGACCCCGGCTGACGCACAGATTCTCATTGCTCATTTCCATATAATTTCAGGAGGTGAACGTGCTCAGAAGTGTCTCTGTGTTGTGTCTTCACTTTTCCTAGTGACTCACTGAGCCTGACTCAGCACAAATGTGAAAACCTTGCTCCTTCTCCAAATTGGCTAATGGGAACAGTGCACCTTCCTTTGACACCCTGGACACTGTTTGCTTGTTTGCAAAGCAAGGAGGGGACTCCAAGTGGTTTCTAGAGGCGCCATCATCCATCCATTCATGGTCGTTTGTTTACCCCCTCTGAGGGCCTGCAGAGCACTGGAGCAGAGAATGAGCCCCAAACCACCTTTGCCCTCAAGGTGCTTGGTGTCCATTCAGGGGAGAGAGGCAGGGATCTCCAGGGTGCTGTGGGATCTGAGGACCGAGCACACCAGCTTCACCATGCTCATGGACAGTGAACGTTCTGCAAAGGAAGAATAAGCACCTCAGAGCCAGGAACGGTGGCACATGCCTGTGATCCCAGCTACTTGGGAGGCTGAGGCAGGAGGATCACAAGTTTGAGGCCAGACTGGGCAATTTAATGAGATCCAGTCCCAAAATAAAAATAAATAGGCATAGGAGTGTAGTTCAGTGATAGAGCCCTTCTGGGTCTAGTCCCCAGTACTGCAAGAGTAAAATAAAAAATAAAAACCTCAGGCTCGTTGGGGATGGCGGGTGATGGGAAGGACCTCCTGACCCACACCGACCCCTTGCATCCTAATAACATAAGGGTTATTTCTCTTCTTCTGGAAAAGAGTCCATAATGGCTCCAAGAGTCCTTTTCTAAGGACAAAGCCCTGGAACTTCCCTGGATATGACCAACATCTCGTGACCTGGGAGCCCATTGCTGGTGTGAATCTGTCGATTCTGTTCAGAAAGCTAACCTTCCCACTTGGTAAGATCAGGCTAAAAAGTAAATGGAAAAGGGGGTTATGGGGGCCACTGAAGTGACATGAAGTAGGGGTTCAAGGAGAAAAGGCACCTGGAACTTTTTAAGGCATCCTCGGACACCTCTCACTTCAGGAACCCAACCGAGGCTGGAACATCAGAACAGCTCCTCTATTGGCTTCCCCAAAAGGACCTTCCTTGGAGCAAGGGCCCCTTCTGCCTTCCTGCGCTGAAACCCTGCTGTCCACAAAGAACAAGGCAAGGGCTCCAGGGGCCAGGTGAGCTGGCAGGACCCGGCCCAGAGGCAGAGACATCAGCAGGCTTACTTTTAATTGTCCTCCAATTTGCAGGCACAGACAGTCCCAGCTGAGAATGAGCAGGCACATTAGAGGGAAAAGACTATGTTCTCTAAATAAGAAGGGGGCGACCCTGTTTTCTATTTCTGACAAATGGCGCCACAAGATCAAGCAAGACTCATGATTTCAGGAAGAAGGAGGTCTACACCAGTTACTCCACACATCCTGCTGTGCACCCACGGTGTGCCAGGCACCCGACTGAGCACTGCAGTGCTTGGCATAATGCAGTTATGCCTTTCCCCACACCTCTGCCAAGTGCAAGGGATAGAGACACAAGGACATGATCCTTGCCTTTGAAGAGTTCATAGTCTAGTTCACTTGTTCAATTAGCACTGAGTACCAACCACCACTGATTTGCAGGTGAATGAAGACAGTCACTACCTTCAAGGAAGCCAGCTTCTCCTAACACTGCCTGAAATGCCCTTGCTGAGTTCTTAGGTAGAATCTTGGCATCTTGAAAGCAAGAAGTCATCTAGCCCACCCTTTCCTCAATGCGGGACCAGAGGTGGCCATGAACGTTTTCTGACCATTAAGATGAAATCAGAAGTCATTGAGCAGCTCTCGTGGGAGAATTTATACAGAAAGGACAGACTCCAGTGTCATGCCATCTGTCTTGCCTTAGACCTTCTTCCTGCTTAAAGTAAAGGGGTGGCATCTGGAGAAGTAGCAGCCGTCTTGTAACTATGAGGATAAAAGAGTCAAAGAAGAACAGAAAGAGAGAAGGGATGTGGGTCCCAGTGATCCAGTTTTTGCAATATCCCTTTGAGAGAGGTTCTATTGTTAGTCCCATTTTTTTTCAAATGAAAAAACACAGGAACAGAGAGTTTCTGTGACGGGGAACCAGGAAATGGCAAATCCGTCGACTCAGCCAGCCAGTCTGACTCCAGAAACCACACCCTAAATCATGACCACCACATCCCTCCGGTCAGTAGGTCTCAGCAGTTCTGACCTGAGGGACCTTTCCCAGGTCCTCTCCCCTCCCCAACGGCTTGTGTCCCTCCTTGAGTGCCCTCAGCCTCCAACGACAACCAGCTAACATTCGGCCTCTCCCTCCAGACTGAGTGCTGCTTCCTCCAGGTCAGGCTGAGAACAAAAGCGAATGTGTGAGGACCAGGGTCACCGTATAAGTGTGGTCATGAGCGATGATCATATAACACCTGCCTCTGCCCGCCATCTGGCTCGTGACTGTGTCATCGATGGCTGCTGGGACTACACCGTGCGCGGACACATCAATGAGTACACTACAAATAGGGGGTGTTAGGGTTTGGATGTGAGGTGTCCCCCAAAAGCTCATGGAAGAAGGTTCAGAGGAGAAATGATTGGGCCATGACAGCTTTAACCCAGTCAGTGAATGAGCCCCTGATGGGTTGGTGAGGTGTGGGGCGCGGAGGTGGGCATTGGAAATGTGCCTTTTGGGGGGGGGTATATTTTGAATTTGGAGAGCGGAGTCTCTCTCTATGTCCTGATCATCCTGAAAGCTGCTTCCCTCTGTCACATTCTTAGGCCAAAATGTTCTGCCATGATGTTCAGCCTCCCTGTTCAGGTGTGGTGGCGCACACCTGTCATTCCAGCTACTTGGGAGGCTGAGTCAGGAGGATCACAGATTCGAGGCCAGGCTGACTAGAGACCTGGTCAGGGTCTCTAGACCTCAGGGAGGACTAGAGACCTCTGAAACTGGAAGTCCTCAAACTTTTCCTCCTCTAAAGTTGTTCTTGTGAAGTCTTTTAGTCACAGCAGCAAAAAAGTTGGCTAAAACAGGTGGCATGTTCTCTTGTGTGCTTCCCAGGGCCCATCCCTTAATAGCTCGGGGACAGACGTCTTATTGCCATCATTGCTAACCAGTAGAATGGTAGTTTCTCCAATTTTTTTCGGGTCACTTAGGTAAAGCTTGTTGGAAATCATGAATCAACAATATCTAGAAAAAGTGAACCTCTGACAGGGGTCTGTGCTGTGAGCTCCAGGCCACGGGAGGCTGCTAAGGCCCCAGCCCATTGGGACAGACAAGGTGTCAGCCCTGCCCTAAGGACAGGATGCTGAAGGACACAGGCCACTGCCCTACACGCATGCCGGACCAGGGAGTATGGAGAGAGGTGACCTACAGCTAGTTCCAGGACTCTCCCCCGCATCACCGCCCAGAGGATAGCAGGGGGAGGGGGATGGAGGCACATACCCCCCCCCACCCACACAGCACATCGTGATGACCCAGGGACCAAATGCACCCCTTCTGTGGCTCCAGGGCAGGCTGCAGGGGGGATGATGGGTGGTCCTCTGGAGCCAAGGCCTTAGATAAATTCCCATCTAATTTCAACAACCTCCACCGCCAGCTCAAGCTGCATGAAAGGAGCAGGCGGGGTCCTCCCGCCAGGGCAGCAGCCCCAGGGCCCCAGGGGACCCCTGGAGGACCGAAAGGGTCCATTACCAGTATCTGTGGGTCTTCCCTCCGCTCCCCGCAGGCCTCCTCAACTGGACTCTGAACTGTACCCCAGCACTCCCAGGTGCTCCGTGCTGCCCAAGGCCTTTCCTCCACTGCACCCTGGTGACTGCCGTCTGCCCACCACCAGAAGGAAGCGGCTTTTCCTTCTTCTGGGTCTGATTCCCGACCCGGGGGCTTTTGAGCTCCCTCAGGCTCCCTCCGATCCCCAGAGCACACCTGCCACCCCTTCAGGTCTCTGCAGGAATTTTACCGAATGCCCGCCCTCTCCTCCAGGTGTCCTACCTTAGTACTTAGCACATGGGACTCGCAGAACTTGGGATTGAATATGGAATATGTACTATGTAGAACGCATATGTGTGTATGGTGTGTTCATCTCACTATTGCCCATCTGCCTTAGTAAAATACAACCCCCTGGAGGGCAGGACACTTCTACAGCCTCAGCACCCACAGCCTTGCCTGGCACATAGCGGGTCATGGTGTGTCTTATGAATGAATGAAAATGCAAGTGGACAGGGAAATCAAGTCAGCTACTAAGGATGGCCACTTAGGACGTCCAGCCCAGAGCTCTTTGAACTCAATGGGCTTTAGAAATCAGAGTGGTAAGGTTCAGGTTCAGAGCTGAAACTCAAGAGCCTTTGAGTCCCAGATCTTCTGCTTACTGGCTCTGTGACCTTAAGCAAGTTGCTGAACCTCTCTGTGCCTCAGTTTCCTCACCTGCAGAGTCAGGGTGGGAGTACTAGCTTATGGGTTATGATGAGGATTTGGTGAAGAGGCATTTGCAAACCATCTGGCCTGAGATACAGACCCTGCCACGCTACCTACAAAACACACCTGTCTATAAGGGGAAACTGAGGCCCAAGGCACAGTGGCTAGGTCCCAGGCCGGCAAGTGCAGCAGCAGGCTCTGAGCCCTGGGGGCCTCCTGTCTCAGATCTTCAGATGATGATGGTGAGGGAGGGGCGGGCCTTCCAGAGCCCTGGAGGACAGGAGCGTTCCAGCCTGGGCTGAAAGGGGAGCCAGAGGCTGAGAGAACAAAGCCTGCATCCCCCGAACCTGAAGGTCTGGGGAGGAGAGGATGGGAACAGGATCCAGGGCGGCGGAGGAGGACAGTGACCAAAAAGGGGCTGGAGGCAGGGCAGGGCTGGAGGCTGCCCGAGCCTGCTTGCTGCCCGAGCCTGCTTGCTGCCCACAGCTGCAGAAGGAGGAGTGGCCTCCCGGAACTGGGACTCCCAGTGCAGTGGGTAGAGACTTGGCACTGGGCTGTCTGGGGGTAGCATGTGGAGTGGGAAGGACGGTGCCAGCCATGGTGCTGGCAGGAACACAGTGCCCACCAGGAAACCCAGGGAAGGGGCAGGAAGAGGTGGGAGTACTGCCCTGCCTTCCCCATTCCACCAGCCCCCACCTCCAGCTGCCTCCCTCATCGGGGGGCCATAACCCTGGCTTCCGCCCCTCCTGCCTTCCCCCTCACCCCAGACTCACCTGTCGGGGGGCTTCACTCCCCACCACTTCACTCCTGTTCTCCGCAGGGTGGCAAGCCTCTGCTCTGGGAAGGAAGCCACAGGAATATTCCAAGGGCATTGAGGTCATTCATTTGCACTTGAAGAGGAAAAGGTTGCTCCAGCCACCCAGGGCAGACCAACCAGAGTGATCCCGGGTTCCTGGGTCACGGGGCAGGGCTCTTGGTACTGTGGATCAGAGGAGGGACAGGATATGTGGGAGTCATTTAGGCCAAGGCGGGATGAACAGGGACTCCCTGTGGATTGGAATCAGAGCAGATGGGGGGGCTCTCCCACGAGAGGAATGGGGTGCCTCAGGAGGCCGGGAGAAGGGGTCTGTGGGAGTCCAGTTTCCTGGAAGACAGTGCCTGGGGGCTCGGGGTGGAGAGCTGCCCCTGCAGGCTTAGCAGGGCTCTGGGTGAGAGAGCGGCCCCTGAAGCAGCAGGAGGAATCCATTGCTCAAGAGATCAATATGTAATTCTGACCAGATGCCCCCTTCTCCCTCCTGCCCACTTCCCTTCAGAGAATCTGAAGAGAGGGAAGAAAAACAGTCTGCCTGTGAATGAGAGGAAAGGCCGGGATTATGCGGATCTGTCTCTGGGGAGGTTCCCTCCTCCTCCCCCACTGAAAGGCCAAGAGCAAGGGGGGACGTCCAGAAAAGTGACCAGCTGTGAGAGTGACACCTTCGCCAGGTGCTGTGGTGTTAGGACTGGCCAGGTGCTTCTCCGTCAATGGCTGATGGGCAGCAGGTTGGCTTCGAGGGCATGGATGCCGATAAACTGAACCAGGTTCATTGGGGCTGAAGGAGAGGGAGAAAATTCTGGAACTGATGACTTCCTTGTAAAGGTAGCAGGAAGATGGCTGGAAAGTAAGAGAGACAACTAGGCTAGAAGACCGTAGAAGGTTCCAGATTCCCCTGTGGACATCCTACACATTGGGCTTAACTACCACAGTACAAAGGGAAATAAGAGGCGGATCCCACCAATGGGGCCAGTGAGAAACCAGCCTCTACCTCAGAGCAAAACCTTCCCAAGAAAGGGGGCGTGACTCTTGTCCTTGGAAAGACCTGTCCAAGGAAAAACCCATAGAACACTCCTAGGCACATACCCACCTTGCTGAGGTGTTTGTCTGTAATAACAGGAGAGATCTGCAGCGCCAGGTGTCCCTGACTCAGTGAGGCTAGGTGAGGACCCATAGCAACCCCCTAGCAGCCACCAATCAGCATGAGACAGGGAAAATACCTGGGATGCCAGATGACCCTCCCAGTAGTTTATGGTGTTGGGAAACCATGTAGTTCAGCACGAACACCCCCTCTTGGCTTAAATCAATCAGTTCAAATAAATCCCCCTCTTGTACTAACCAATCACCCCTACCCAACTTGTTCCCACCAGTGAAGGTGCTAATCATGTTTTCGAGTTGTTTTATGATCTTCCCGAGGTGTGTGATGATTTGCTAAGAGATGCTATGATGTATGTGAAGTCCCTGCCTTCCCCAAAGAGTGTATAAAACTGCTGCAAACCCGGGGCTCAGGGCCTCTCAGCGTCACCAGTTGCTGTGTGTGCATGGAGGACCGAGCTAGCTCACAATAAACGCCTCTTTGCTGCTTACATCGATCTTGGTCTCTGGTGGTCTTTTGGGGGTCCTGAATTCGAGTATAACACCAGCTGACCCCAGAGGGATCCCTTCAGTCCCACGAAGAGGGTGGATACAGAGCAAAACACCGCGAGAGGACCAAGGCGCAAGCCACTGACATGAGGGAGTCAGGGAAGGTCTCAACCAAGAGGTGACCGTCGCCCTGGGTCTTCCACGAGGGATGGATCAGAGCATACATGGTTTATTTGGGAAGCGATCCCCCAAAATATTGGTAAGGATGAAAGTGTAATAAAGATACAGTCGATAAAGTGTGCACCGTCAATAAAAGGTGCTAGTGGAGGTGAACGAAGTCCAGCCCTTCTGGGGAACATAGGAGGTAGCAGCCTTTGAATCCCCCAAAAGGCAGATCTGAAGCACTTGTCCACCAGGCCCCATCAATCACCAAAGGGAGTGATTCACCCCCAACCGCGGCTGTGTGTGCAGGTGCTCGCGATGGGCGTGGAGCCCAAGGTGAGGTTGACCACCAGCACTCTCTAACATAGACTCCACAGGAGCCAGGAGGGTGGGCTTTCAGGCCTGAGGGATCTGCTGCATAAGACAGAGGAGACCTGGGCGGAGGCGGGGAGGAAGACAGGGACGGGTGCATCCTGGAGAACGAGGCAGGGATTTTGACAGGGAAGGGCTAAGGTAGAAGGGATGATGGAATCCTAGGACATCCATCTCCAAGACCAGCTTATTTCTGGATTCTAGAACCAGACTGTGGACAAACACATAGATTTCATAAATTTCAAGGGCCTGAAGTTTCCTGAGAAATATAGGCCCAGAGGCACACAGCTGGTTAATGGCCAAGGCAAGATCAGAATCCCGGACTTTGATTCCCTAAAATATGAGTGGCCTGTCCTTCAACTGTCCGTGGAAACATTCATCTCAGGAGGTCACCGTCCCATTGAAGCTGTGATCCCTGCAGGCGTCTCATACACCCCAGCCACGGGGACAGCCATGCTCCGTGTCCCAGGAGCTTCTGTGTCTACAGAAAGAAAGCAAGAGCCCCATTCCTGGGGGTGACTCCAGAGGTCCTAGCCAAAGGGAAAGCAGGGACTTCCTGCGGGGCCTCCAGAGATTCCCCAAGTGGGCGGGATTATTCCATAAGCAGGCGTCAGACACTTGTGCCTGGGTTGGGGACATAACAACTTCAGTTTCCACAGCAAAAATGCAAAGCAGGGCTAAGGAGATAGACCCAGAGATTAGGTGCGCAGAGGCCCCTCAGCTCCTCCATGGCTTCCTGAGATGCAGAGGGAGGGGGCAGGGCCACCAGATGGGAGGAGCAGGAAGAGGAGCCTTGGTCTGGCTGTGGGTACAGCTGAGGCCCTCTGAAGTGGCCACCTGCACGGGTCACTGCCATGCCCTACTGATCCCAGAGGGAAGCAGCTGGCCGGTGTTTGGAGCTACCCCACCCCCATCCAACTCTGAGTTCCCAAGTTGACCAAGAAAGAGCATCCACCAGAGGGGAGCCCTGGAGAAGGGGCTTCTCTGTATGGGGCAGACTGTAGCTCCAGGGACACAACAGTGAAAACCAGGCTCAAATCCCACCCTGGGAGCTCCCTGGGTCCCGAGGAAACGGGCAGCAAAAAATAAAAATGAAAAAGAACAGTTCTAACACTCATAGACCTGAGTTCTGGCAGGAAACTAGGGAAGGCTAGGAGGGATTGGACCTGAGGCAGAGGGGGACAGACGGGCCCTGAGGGTGTGTGGGACAAGAGCCATCTAGAGCAGGGGAATGGCAAGGCCAGCCCAGGAGGGGTGCGCAGGGTGTTTGAGGAACAGCAAGCAAGAGGCAGTGTGGCTTCAGTGAGGGACAGGGTGGCAGGGAGAGCCTGGCCTGGGAGCCAACGGGGCCACAGGACAGCAGAGGGCCGGGGAGGCATGCTCACCAACGACCTCTGAGGGTCCTTCAGGAAGAGCACCGTGCAGAGAGTTGCCACCAAGGCCCGCTGCCAAGGTCCCCCACAGGACAGGTCCTCTGAGTGCAGCGGCCCCAGAGTGGGGACAGCATCCTCCTGGTGCTGAATCCCTCCTGGTGCCCAGCCTTCCTCTCACCGCCATCCTCTGGCTGGGCTGGGGGCCCTTCTGTACCTGGAAAACAGAAGGAGACAAATGTCTGCTGATGAAATTAGCCTCCACAGTTCACCAGGTGTCCGTGAGGACAGAAGAAGGGAAAACGACATGGCTGGGGAGCGCATGGACAGCCAAGGAAAGGGACGACGGCGCTGCCCCCTTGGCTTGGGTCTGTCCAGTCTTTCCTTTTTGGCCTATTGAATCAATCGGGGAACAGATGGCTCGTTCAAACTGGGTGATCGGAGGAGTGAGCTGAGGAGAATTTAAAGAAGAGCTTTTTCCAGAGGTGTGGGCAGAGCTTCAGGAAGCGGACAAGGTAGGTGTGAGGCCCCGGATGTGTCTGTGGACACCCCCAGTCGGGAAGGCGGAGGGGAAGACGGGACGTTCCGGGGCCTGGAGGGCAAAGGTCTTCAGGGAGGGCCGCTGCCCTGGGAGAAGAGTGTCCTCCGCAGGGAGCTGTGGCAGCCTGCCTGGAGGCCTGCAGGGGTGGCCTCATTTCCTTCCGTCCCACATGCTGCTGGGGCTTCTGGTCCAGTGGGCAATCTGGAAGCCGGAGGCAGAGAGTGAACTGATGGGGGCCAGGCAGGCCAGCCTCCAGGGGCAGAGAGCAGGTGGACAGGGGTGGGCGGGGATCTGGAAGGGTAAAGGGATCCTGCACCCCGTGAAAGACAGAGAACTGATGGACGGCCACACACACACACACACACACACACACACACACACACACACACCCGGAACGCCCCTGTGCATGTGACTCCGTGGCCTGATTCCTCTCACCAGTCAATGTGGACTGATGAAGAGGGAATTCCCAGCTCTGAGGAGGGCTCGGCCATTAGGCAGCCCACCCTGGCTCACGAGGGACGCTCCTTCGGGGAGCTGCCTTGGCTCATTACGCTAACAAGTTGCAGCCTCCTCATTTAGCCGGGCGTCCCCAGGCCGCTGCAGCTTCTGTCCTAATGAGTAAATAGTCGGGCTGGCCCGGCCCCTGGAAGGCAGAGACGGAGCCCTGTTGCTGGTCGCTGGGGAGAGGAAGCATCCCCAGGACCGGGTGGCACCCTCCAGAAGGAGGCCCGCTCCAGCTGGGGCTCTCACGTCCAGGGCACCCAAGGCACCTGGGGTCCTCTTGGACTTGCAGTCTGCTGGAGCAGGTCTGGGGGCCTGGGACCCTGCGTTTCTCCTGGCATTCTGCCATTTGACTCGCCTGTCGAGGGTTCTGTGGAGCTGTGGTTTGGAGACGGTCTGTCCCCTCCAGAACTCATGCTGATGTTTAATCCCCACTGTGGGTGGAACCTTAATGCAACTGTGGACTCGGCAGGGGTGCCGTTGGGGACATATTAGGAGTAGATAACCTGATCAGGGTGGGGACCCCATTTTGAATACTTGTGGCTTTGTAAGAGGAGGTTAAAGGGGAGAGAACAGAAGAGACATGCACAGTGCGATGCCCTGTGCAGCCTGGGGACTCTACCAGCAAGAATTACCAACTGCAGTCACTTACCCTGGGGCCAGAACCATGAGCCCAAATAAACCTGTTTTCTTTATAATGCATCCGGTCTGTGGTATTGTGTTATTAGCAACAGAAATACAAAGATGTGGTCATTCAACTCAACTTCTTATTTTGGAAAGGCAAATAATACTCAGCCCTAGTACCTTGGCTCTACCCTATTCATCTGTCCAGATTAACCTCCCACCCCCGCCCTGTCAGAAGGTGAGCACTGCGTTTTGATAAACTGGGGAGACAGGCTTCTAAGGCAGACCAGGCTGGGTTTCCCAGTAACCATGTCTATGACAGCAAGTCTACCCATTATTTCACCTAGAGACCGGGTGACATTTCCTGGAGGCCTTAATCTCAGCCTCATCTTCCTAATATCATTTTTTTTAATGTTCTAGAATTAAAATTTCTAGAAAATTCTAGAATTTTCTAGGATGTGGTCTTTTCCACCTTCAGGAATAAAAAGCGAAGACCCATGATTTCCTACCTTGGCCCATTTCAGGGAGAAAGCCCAGTGTGCACATCTGGCTCGGCCTTCACTGCCCTTCCAGCACCTAAAGAGAAGCCTCACATAACCAAGGCATCCAGAAATGTTTGTTGAATGAATAAATGATTGCCTGTTGTTTGGTTTGGATGCGAGGTATTCCCCAAAAAACTCATGTATGAGATGATGCAAGAAGGTTCAGAGGAGAAATGATTGGGCTATGAAGGCCTTAACCCAACCAGTGGATTAATCCCCTGATGAGATTAACTGAGTGGTGATCGGAGGTAGGTAGGGTGTGGCTGGAGGAGGTGGGTGTTGGGGTGTGCCTTTAGGGTATATATTTTGTGTCTGGTGAGTAGAATCTTTCTGTCTGCTTCCTGATTGTGGTGTGAGCTGCTTCCTTCTGCCACACTATTTGCCCTGATGACCTGCCTCACCTGGGATCCCAAGGAACGGAGCAGGCTGTCTATGGACTGAGACCTCTGAAACTGGGAACCTTCAAATAAATTTTTTCTCCTGTAACATTTATCTAGTTGGGTCTTTTTTGTCACAGCAGCGAAAAAGCTGACTAAACCACCTGAAAGGTCCTTCTCCATCAGCTTACTGTTGACTGTCTTTTGAGGGGAAAGTCAACTGTAATGGAGAATTAACCAAAGGGGTGGGACCTGAGAATTGAAAGGGAAGCAACTTCTGTCTCTAAATCTCTAAGACCCTTGATCATGGAACTCAAACACCTCGTTTTAAGGATCAAGAAACTGAAGACTGTGGAAGGGAAGAGGTTTCCCCAGAATAGTGCAGCTTATTTATGGCAGAGATGGAGAATTCTAGGCCTTGAACTCCCAGTTCAGGGCTTTGCCCACTTCACCGTTCACATAGGGATCCATTCATTCACGCAACAGCTGTTGATTGAGTAACTACTATCTTCTGGGGACTGTTCTATTGCTAGGGATCCAGAATAAACAAGAAGACAAACTTCCCTGCCCTTATGGAGCTTCCAGTGGAGAAGACAGAAATAAACACGTAAACCCTCAAAAAAAGGTCAGAAAGAAATAGCAGTGGTGAAGGAATTCAAATAGGCTGATTCTAGAAGCTTACAGAGTTGGGGGATGCCCAAAGAAAAGGGGGTTTCGCTGAAGCTTAAAACTGACACTGATGTCCAACAAGATGCACAGATACACACTTTGCCTCAAGGGTCCAATTCCTTGCTCCCCACCTTCTGTTCTGCCTCGTCGGTCACTCCTGTCCCCTCCTCACCTTGCTCCGATGGCATGAGTCAGGCCCCTACTGTCCCAGTCGCCCTCGTCCTCCACCCAGTTAAGACCCTCTCCCAGCCTCCAGCTTCCCAGCCCGAGGAGGAGCTCAGCTGACCAGGCGTCTCGGTGGTCAGCCAGAACTGGGAAACACTAGCATTCTGGTCCACGTCCAAACCCTCTGCTTTACCAGGGAGGAGCCTGAGGCCCAGAGAGGATCAGTAACTGGCCCCAATCACACAGTGAGAAATTGGCACGACTTTCACCTTCGCACTCTCCCTGCATTTTCTGCTTCCCTCTAACCAACCCTCTGGGGTCTTGGGGCTCTTGAGGAATATTAAGCAGGCTCTCATCATGGTAAACTGCCCGCCCCCCACCCCTAGGAAACCAGAGGAGCCGTGTGGGGGCCCCCTGCCACCTGGTGGCTGCCTAAGGACACTGCCTGCCTCTGGAAAAGGGGCTACCAGATTCCTCCTCCGCCCTGAACCGCTCTCCGTACCCAGAACTTACAGGAGAGGAGCTCCCCCACACAAATACCAGCCTCTCAAAACCAAGCTGGGGCCAAGGGTCAGGCCTGCCCCTTGCCAGCTGTGGATGGACCATGGCAAGCCACAACCCGTTGGTACTATTTTTCCTCCTCTATGAAAGGAGGGGGATGGTTTCTTCACACCCACTTCACAAGCAGTTGTAAGGTGGGAAGAGATAATAGAAGAGAAAGCACCCAGAGAGGTTGACAAGTGGCCTGCCAACAGGTTACATCTGCTCCTCCATCTGACAGGCCTCCTGGCCACTTGCAGGGCCCCTGCCCCCAGACAGCCTTCCCTGCACATGAGAGGGCTCCCTGCAGCACCCGGGGCCCTCTGTGCTGCTGGCAGTGAGATGAACCTTCCCTGTGGCCACACGTCTGGCCTCTGTCAGGATGTCTGTCTGCGACAGGGGCAGGAGTGGTACCTTGGTCAAGTTCCAGGCTCACAGGTAACAGGTGTGTCTAGGTGTGCCAGGTTTGCCAGGTGTGTCCAGGTGTGTCCAGGTGTGCCAGGTGCCAGCAGTCCTCCGCCCACACTCCCTGACCTGGCCCTGTAAGTGTGTCCCCCGCTAGAGGGCTTTCCTGTTGAGCCCACTGGCCACCTGTGGACAGACCAGAAGTGCCTGAGAATAGATACCACCTGGGGGCAGCCCCCAGCCCATGACTTGGGGGATTAGATAAATACCCCAGCTGCTCTCTGGCAGGTGCGGAGCTCTAACAAGCAGTTCCCGGGCCCCTTGCCCATTCGTGCAGATAGTTGACCTGGCAATATTCCTTCCGTGTTTCCAGGCCTGGTCTCACTCCCTCGCCCCCCTCCTGGGGATCCTTCACCTCCAGATAAACCTCTGCACTCAGATCCTCATCTCAGGGGAGACTTTTGGGAGGACCCTGAACCAAGACACTGGGATAATCCCAAACCTGGAAACCTGGCTCCCTCTGCTCTGGCTCCTGGCCAGCTCCTCCCTGTGCCACCCAGGGGGACCAGGGGACAAAGGAATTCCCTCTCCTAAAACTTCAGAGGACTTGGAATTCCTGCCCTTCCCCCTCTCTCCTTTCCGGGTATGCAGGCTGCCATCTCCAGTCACATTGCTCTTATTAATGGGTTGTCAAGTTTGTATTGAGTGTTTCCTGTGCTTCAGTCCCTCTGCTAGACGCTGAGAACACGGTGGCGAGATTTACTACCGTCCTTGTGGAATTTGCAGTCTGGTGGTGGAGGCAGGTACTAAATAAGCATGAACACAAAAGGAAGCCCTGTTGTAGGTAGCGATGGGGTGTGCAGGAACACAGGCTGCACGGGGGAGAGGGCTGCAGGGCCTGTGTTCCTGGGACCCAGGCCCAGGCAGCCTCCCCTGAGCCACCTCCTGAGACCTGGAGGAAGAGAAGCCCACCAGGCACAGGCTGGGAGGGAATGTTCCAGGCACAAGGAGCAGCTGGCACTAAAGGCCCAAAGCAGGAAACACAGAGAAGGCAGAGCCCCCTGGAAGGGGCCGGTGAGTAGGGCCCAGGCCACACCAGGCATCCAGAGGCTCCTGAGGGCACCTGCTTTGTATCTTAAGTTCTGAGAGGCCCTCAAATGGTCTTTTGCAAAAGATCTGTCTGGCCGCCAGGGGAAGCTTGGGACGAAGGGACCCCGTAGATGCCAGGAGACCTGTTCGGGGACCACCGCCACTGGGCAGAGGAGAGAAAACCGTGAGGAAGGGCAGGAGATAGCAATGCCTGGAGATGAAGAGACAGCCAAGAGGAACTTCACCAGGAAATCAGCACACGCAGACAGCAAAATAAGCAGCAGGAGGTCGAGATTCAAGTGTTTTTACAAGTGAAACCTAAGGGGAGCCCATTACCTACAGAGAGCAGTTAGAATAAAAATACAAACCTTCCCAGGGACCAAGAGATACAAAGAGAGACCAGCCCCTCACCACACCCTGCAGAGGAGAGGAAAGCAAAACAGGGACACAGAGGCGTGCACGCGCTCTCTCTCTCTCTCTCTCTCTCTCTCTCTCTCTCTCTCTCTCTCTCTCTCTCACACACACACACACACACACACACACACACTCACCCCTCCACACAAGGAGATAATCAGCAAAATTCAGACTACATGAAGCTCTTCGGGGCAAAGGACCCAAATTACTCATTATGAAGTTGGAAAGAGATTAAGGAGATGTAGGGACACGTATAAAATTTTTTTAAAAAGACTTAAAATTTAGCACGTCAAACAATCACCCTATATGGGTCTTACTTGAATCCTGATTCCAAACTATTCAGATAAATTTTTTTTCAATCATAGAAATATGAAGGATGACCAAATATTTCATTATCTTAAGGAATCATTTCAGATATTAGGAGCGACAATGGTAAGATAGTTACGGTTTTGTCTTGTTGTAACAAGGAGTCCTGGTCTTTAACAGAAATATACTAAAATATTTACAGGAAAATTATACGATGCCTCAGGTGTATTTCAAAATAATCTGGGGTGAGGAGTGGGCAAGGTGTTGATGATTGTTGAAGCTGGTGATGGGCACTCTGGCTTTCAGATAAATAGATGATTGATTGTTAGATGATAGGTAGATAGATGGATAGATAGATAGATAGATAGATAGATAGGTAGATGGATAGATAGATAGATAGATAGATAGATAGATAGATAGATAGATAGATAGATAGATAGATCTTTTTCTAGTAGATGTTTGGGAAAGTCTGTAATAATCCTGATGAGTGGACCAAGAGGAGTGGGAAGATTCTCACCCAGTGTGGTCCTGGCTGATGGGATTCACAGTGGAATCAGAAGCATCAAAGCCACATCAGGTCCCTGGCTTGCCCGGCTCATCAGATGGTGGTTGTCTGAGTCAGCTCTGAGCGGTCACAACACAAGACTATGGACTGGGTGACTTAACAACTGCGACTTATTTTCGGACCGTTCTGGAGCCTGGGACGTCCCAGGTCAGGGACTGGCAGGATTGGCTGCTGGTGAGGCCTCTCTGGGTGGCTTGCAGACCGCAGGCTTCTGTGCCCTCATACGGCAGAGAGCAAGAGTTCAGGTCTGTCCCCCTCTTCTTCTAAGGACACCAATGTATCAGGTGAGGAGCTCAGCATTTAACTTCGCCTCCTCAAGACCTGACTCCACCGTTAGGCACACGGTGGCGGGAGGGGGCGGGATTAGGGCTTCCGCACAGACAATTCAGTCTCTAGCACAGGAGCCACTTGTGGAGATGGGAAAGAACACGGAGGAAAGAGAAGTCTATCCTTGTCACAAGGTGAGGACATCTGAACATTGAAACCAACTAGGAGGGTGTAGAAACAAGAGTCATAACCCCATTGGATAACTGCATACCTACCTTATCCAGGAATTCTGCCAGGTGCTTTTAAATATTATCTCATTTAGTTCTCATCTACTCCTCACTCTACAGATGACAGAGTTGAAGCAAGAGACACTGGCAGATAGTGGAATTGGGACCTGGCTGACATAAGCACCCACACATTTTTCCCCCCTCATCCTGGTTTCAAAGCACTGACTTTTGGGTCCTGGAGGTCTGTGTTGGAATCTCGATCTTGCCATTTACTTGCTGAGAGGCCTTGGGTAAGTGACAACTTCTCTGAACCTCAGTATCTTCATCTGTAAAATGTGGATTCTATTATCAGCTTCTCGAGGCTTTCTTGAGGCTCCGTAAGGTAGAGGCTGGGCAGTGCTTGCCCTAGAGAGGGCAGCTGCCGTCGCAGCTAGTACTTTCTTTTTTTCTTATGTAGTTCCATCCACCCTCTGTACCGCCCTCCTCTGGAAGTCTCTGGACCGTAACTCTTCTCACAACCTTCCCATGTCTTACCCTCTTTGTTCACATTGATCCTTTTTCCAAGAGACCCTCAGGCTGGGGTGCCCTTTGGATAGGACCAGGTCCAGGATGGAAAGAACAGAACACCGCAGCTCATGGCTATTAACCCTCCCCCCTGACCCTTAGAGCTGCCAACCAGGATAAGATGACCGTGCCCCCGTGATACCGTGGGACAGGTCTGTTTTCACAGTGGATGTCCTGCCAGGTGCCCATCTTCCAGCCCTCGCCGACCATTATTCTAGGTAAGGGTTGGGGTTTCTCAGTCACCATGTAGGGTGAGAGCCCTGGACCAGGCAAAAGCCCAGCTCAGCTTGCACCAGATGGACAGCCTGAGCTGAGCACATCCTTTCCAGATCTGCCCCTCCTGACCAGAGGCTGTGTTGGACGGAGCTCCAGGGCCACCTCCGCTTCCACAGGCTGCTGATGTTTTGGGGAGATGAAGAGGCCTGTGGCTCCACGGCCCAGTGGAGGCCCGGCTCGCCCCAGTCCCCATCCTGAAAACAAGTCAGCTTCTCTGTCAGAGAGAAAGCCTAGGAAGGTGGAAAGGAGGTTTATAATTCCCTGTAATTCTCTTTGAGGGTTTGGCAGCGTGGATTTTCTGTGAAATTACCTACAGGGAACAAAAGAGATTAGAAATGCAGGGAATTTTCTGGGTGTCAGGTTCAAAGGCCTGACATGTGAGCAATCAGCTTTGGAAGCCTGCACCCCACACAGAATCAATGAGTTCAGTGGCTCAATTACGCAGGACCTGATAGGGGCCCAGTACAGTGCCCCAAACTGCTGAAAGCTAATGTACTAAGTATACCAACATCAGCCATGCCCTTAAGACATTATAAGACAAAACAAGGCCCTGTTGTTGGTGGTTTTTTTTTTTAATATATGGCCATTTATTCACTCACAGGCAAGGGGGGCTCTGGGAACCCGCACTCCAAGAAGGGATCGGGGGGAGAACAACCAGGGGGTCATGAAGTCCAAGGTGCCGTCCACGGGAAGGTAGGTGCCACTCATGGTTATGGGATCAGTGGGGACAGAAAGGGGATTAAGGCAGGAATGGGAAGTGACTCCTCACTCAGGAAGACACAGTTAACTTGTTTGAAAAAAAGACCAGAAAAGACACCCCCTTCCCCCCGCCCACTCCCCAACACACACACACACACACACACACACACACACAGGCCCAGGCAGACCCTCTGTACTGTATTGGTCAGTATGGGGCAGAGCTGTCAATCTGGAGTTTGCATCCAGTTTCTCAGCTGTGAAATGGCTCAGGGGATTTTTGCCAGGGTTACGATTCTGTTGTGTAGGGCATGCTACATTAGATAAGTGTGACCTTTATATTTAGAAAAGACAAGGTAAATCCTCGTTATTGATATGCATCGTTGATATTTTAAATTGCACACGTTAACAGTAATAACCGGATTAGGCACGTGGACTCCCGGGGCTGGAAGCACGCTCCCAGGCAGCCTTCCTTATCTGTGGTTGGCATCCCCTGTCCCCCATCGGTGCCAAGTGGCAGTAATGTCATCACAACTGAGGAGCGCTTTTCATCTCAGAGTTCCCCCAAAGAAGTGAGCTACTTCAGGGGGAATTCTCACACCCCCATGCCCACGGCCCCTTGCCCAAAGACTCAAGCGCCTGGCCTGTGGGACAAACTGTCACTCTTGGAGAACTCAGAGACCCAGGACTGAGCAGAACTGTGGGGACAGAGCTGGGGCCCCAGCCGTGGTCTCAGTGATGTCCACTGCCTTCCTGCTGAGCAGGTCTTATTCTTCACAACCCTGAGCAGTTAAGGAAGTAGAGAGGGACAGGGGACAGCTGATACCATGTGGAACCCTGGATGAATCGTTTGTTCTAGCTTTTAAAAACGGAGAATCCCATAAGAGCCCAGAACATTCCAGACTTCCTGTAAAGTCCAGGTAGGCGAGCCACAAGAAACCCGTACTGCTGCACTCTGCAACTAGCATGTCTTCTCCATCCTCTTCATCAACTGTACCTGAGTCCCTGGACAGCCCAGTGGCCACAGAACCCTGCCTGGAGACCTCAAATCTCCCACAGCACCAGGCCTCCCAGGATGCAGGTTCATTCCTTGTAGGATAAGATTTGACCCCTTATCTAAACTAACATGCTCACAGGAAGGTTCTCGCAGGTACCAAGTCTCCTGACCACAGGACGAGGCACTTCCCAGGAAGGTTGCACATCGCTGTCACCTACCCACCATAGACAGGGTGAAGGGCAGGGTGTCGTATGGGGACCAGGCCAGAGGACCAGGGGTCTTCTTTCCCATCTGCCCCTAGTTTCCAGGCCCACTTATCCTGACTGACAGGTGAACCTACCCTGGACTTGGGAGGTCACAGCCTGACCTCCGTGACAGCATGCAGAGCCCCGCTCCTAAGTGCCTCCAAAGAATCTGGTTGTCTTGCAAGGCTCTGGGCCAAAATTCCTAAATCTACTACAGGTTGCAACTGAAACTCAGAGACTCCTTCCACTTTAAAGCCATGACCTCAACATGGATGGTGAGTGGAACAATCTTGAGGTCACAGCTGAGATTTGAGACCAGGAGACTCGGAGCTATGACAGAAGCAAAGGTCTCACAATAGGTGAGGTTCAGTGAGGGGCAGGAGCCTCGGGGAAAGGCGTGGTTCTGATATCTTCTATTCCAAAAGCAACTATACATAGAGCACAGAAAGGGGGGGCTTGAATCTGTGGGTGGTCTTCCTCCTCTTGCGTCACCGGGGGGCTGTCCAGGTTCCTATAACAAAACCAGAAGGCAAAAAAAAAGTGGGCACCAAGCGACATGTAAAATAACATGCTAACATCTCTAGAGGACTTGAATCATCGCCTCATCCTTGCCAAAGCTCAAATAAGCATCCCTTCCGTTGTTAGGGAATAAAACAGCCTAGAAGTGTAGATGTTGTTTCCAACACAAGCACAGAGCTTTACTAGCAGAGTTACAATCAAAACAGGGGTTCTAGCCGGGCGCAGTGGTGCACGCCTGTAATCCCAGCAGCTGGGGAGGCTGAGGAAGGAGGATCTCGAGTTCAAAGCCAGCCTCAGCAAAAGCGAGGCGCTAAGCAACTCAGTGAGACCCTGTCTCTAAATAAAATGCAAAATAGGGCTGGGATGTGGCTCAGTGGTCGAGTGTCCCTGAGTTCAATACCAAGTACCCCCCACCCCAAAAAATAATAAAGAACAGTTCTTCTTACCTGGAACTCCATCTAGTATTCAGCCTCCTCAGCTGGCACCAGGGTCAGTTTCACTCTGCCCCAGTGACAACCAGATCACACTCACAGGACCACCAGGCTCCTCCTGCTCAGATCTGCACTTTTCCTCCCAAGAATGTTTCCAGCCGATGGAAGCTGGGCACAGACCATGCCTCCATCCCACTGAGATGGCTCACGCCAGGCGGTCAGGCAGGGACAGGTAGTGATTTCAACTTGGTGTGTGCGTTCCTACATCATTTCCTCACTGTTGCTTCTGGCCCGCAGAGCCAAAGACATTTGCTAGTTTCCTTTAGCTAATGACTTACTAGAGGTCAAGGTCCCTTCAGAGATTCTGAGGCCCCAGAGTGCTCCTTGTGACACGTGGGAAGAAACAGCCCAAACACCAGGATAAACCCAGGCAGCCTGGTTCCCACGCCCTAATTCTCTCTGGAGCTGGTGCTAGAAGGTAAATTTCCTACCAAGATTTGATGCACGATCTGGTTTGATCTGTCTGTTGCCAGAAAGGGGCTGGGGTAGGGAAGGGAGGATCAGCTCCTTCCCTGGTCAGGGTGTTTCTAGGTAGGAAACCAACTGTGAAATATGGGTCTCCGAAGGACCCACATTCAATGCCATCCCATTGGTATGGAATTGTCTAATGCATGTCCGGCCTGTGCATAAGGCTCATGAGTGGAGAACGGCAGAGGGATCCGTCCTCTGTTACGTGGTTCTGGGGTTGGGAAGCTGTGGTGCATGTTCTACAGGAGCCTTGGAGAGAATTTGGCCCCCCAAAGGAAGAGAAGGGTAAAGTAGGATCAGAGACCCTTCAAATTGCAAGGCCAGGAACGCAAGATCACTGGCACGGAGAGGCCTAAAGCTCTTTGGTATTAATTAGCTCTGTCTGCAGAGGTGGCTGGGGGCAGAGGCAGGATAAGGTGAGGAGATTTCAGGTATGAAGACACCCAGGGCGGGTGTGGGGAAGGAAGGGAGAGGAGGAGGTGAGTAGAGAGCTGTGAGTGCAGAAAGCAAGTGGGCAGCTCAGGGTTTAAAAGAGTCTCGAAGGTCAGATGGCAGCATTAAGACGGGGATCCTCAGGCTAACCAAGGATGTGTGAACGGTGCTCAGGAAAGGAGACGAATTGTGGTCCCCAACGAGGGAGGTCTCCAGGAGACTGGTGGTGCTCCTTGACCAGGGTTCAGTGTGGACACATGGGAAGCCAGACCTTCAAAGGGGTGAGAGAATTGCTACATTGTCACAAGGGGTGACAGGTCCATGTGAGTAAGGACTTCCTGGAGTTGGAAGAAGATTTTTGAAAAGGACAGAGGGCCTGGCATGGCAGTGAGGGTGAAGAGCTCAGAGGAAATTCAGTTTGGAATTGGGTTTCATGAAGGGAGAGAGAATTGGGGTCAGAAGAGAAGCTGGAGGTCTGGAATGGCCGAGGTGCACAAGGCATTTGTCAGAGGCTGATTATGGCTTTGCCTGGACAGCAGGACATGCAGGGGAAGAGATCTGTCGCTGGAAAAGTCACCCACCAGAATACTGAATATCAAAGGAACAATGGACGGAGAGACAGGTTCTAACCTTTTTGGAAGGTAGAAGAATCTTTGGAGGCATGCAGGCGGGAGGCGACAAATTGTGCATGGCATGTTTGTGGCAAGGGATGGGAAGTATGTTCTGGATTCATAGAATGGAATGAGCAGTTTCATGCTTTCTCTGGAGGAAGAGAGGCAGGGAAAGGCCAGAAAGGGTTCATATATGTAAGGTAAGGAGTGTGTGGACCAGAATGGCCTTGGTGAGCAGTGGAGTTCATGGCCAAGAGTCTTTAGGAGGGGAAGTCCTTTTGATTGGCATTTGCTATTCAAATCTGTTCCCTTACTTTTCACCTGAGGGGTGTTGATCAGAGGAATGTACTTTCTCATGTTAGGAAAGGGACAGAAAAGTCATGGATGTGTCTATTGTTGCTGAGTACAAACGACTGAGCCGGAAGTCAAAGAGGAGAAAGCAAAGATTAATTACTCTAAGTACAGCAACTTCTTTAATTACTGCAAAATCTGGTGTATCTGCCTGCTTCTCTAGGTCTCCCGCCATCTTCTCCTGGGTCCTTCACTCTTTATTTTGGAAGCCTCATGGCCTCTAAGAATGGATGAATGGTTGTCATTTAGGCTTGATCAAAGTGTATTTATCATTTATTTATTTTCCACATTTGTTTTCATTAAAGCTCTCAGAAATGAAGATTTCTTTCTGTGGGTGAACACTTTCTATTAAAGAGACCCCTTTTCATGCCCATACATGTGAAAGAGTACAGCTACTAAATCTGCATCTGATAGCTATTAGAAAAGGCTTCTAAAATGGATGTGTTCTGCTCAAAGTTTCCTACTTATTGACTATCTGGCTTTTCTTCCTGGGTCAAGTCACAGAATGATCCAGTACTAGCAAAATGAAGAGCAAATCTCCTGTAATATCATGCTAATCTCAGAAGCCACGTGCTCTGGTTATTGGTTAATCAAGTGGGTCTTTTTATTATTATTGTTGTTGTTGTTGTTGTTATTGTTATTATTATTATTATTATAGTTTTCCTTCAATACAAAATAACACAGTCTTTGTGCCTCGAATATTTATCTTAACAACCCAAGATAATAATTCATTGAGTCTTGGATCTAATACTCAAGTAATTGAAGATAATCTAAGCCCTGTTCAAAGCTGTGTTCTGAAGCTGCTGGACTACGGATGCAGGCAAGGTCATCATGTAATGCCTCCGCTAATGACTGAGTTGCTGCTATGATGCTTCTTTAGGTCAGCCAGTGTTTAAACACTATGGATCATTATTTAAGAGGCGATATCTGAGGATCAGTTAAAGGGATTGAGTGGTGAAGCATTTAAACTCTACGCATACACCTATGCACACATCTAAAATAGCTTTGCAAGGCAGTCGATGACCTATAAATGCATCAAACAGGATGACTAAATAAATGAGATATACAGGAATTGTGTTAAGAGATAGAGGTGCCTTTTGGTCAGAATCTAGACATGAAAACAAATTTAGCACCAGATTCACAGAAAGAATTTAATATAAGGAATTGCTCAGCAGGTGACGGGGAAACTTCAGGGACACCCTGGGGGCTGGGAAACAGGGAGCAACGCGGGGTTGTTAGAGGCTTGGAAACGGGTGCTGGGACAGTAGCAGCTCTGAGGAGGCTCTGCTGTCTGGCTGCTGCTGGTATCCGGGTGATTTGAACCAGAGCTCCAGATGTCAGGCTTGAACATCTCAGAAATGAGCACTGGCTGGAGCTGAGGGCTTGAGAGAGCCGGGCGAGGCTCATCTGGGACAATAAAAAGAACTGGCGGCAGCAATCAGGTAAGGTGACAATGACAGGGTGACAATGACAGGGTGACAATGACGGGAACCAGCCTCAATATGGAAAAGAGCAAGACCCTTGTTATAATTGTAGACTTCCAGTATCCCTTTAGTGACGAGGGGTGACAGCACCTAAGAAGGTTCCTGCTGGCCAAGGAGGAATGTAGCTTGCAAGCCCCAGCTCAGTCCCCAAGGCAGGCTGCAGGAAGGTAGGTCAGGAGGGGAGAGACAGCGCTTAGGAACCCAAGCAAGATCCAACCAACAAGCAGGACTGGGAGGTGAAGCAGGAAGTGAGACCATCCTTACTTAAATTCTGAGTGGCCTGAGAGGCTTTGGTAAATCAAGGGGTTAAACTGGGTTTTCTATCCACTGTTTCAAAGTCAGATGATTTTTTTTTATGTTCTTTGGTCATATAGCAAGTCTTTCCACAAACGGATACCAAATCAACACAGTGAGGTCATCATTCTGGGTATAGGGAGAGAATGATCAGATGGAGCTGAGCCTGCTCCTGTGCACCAAGGCCAGCCTTGCCTCTATGGAGAGGTAGTTACACATTTGGAAATGAAAACCAGCAGGACCCAGGTGCTGACAAGGCGGCTGAATTGCCCTTTAGAATTATCTTTTCTGCCACCTCCCAGTACTTTACCACTTACCTAAAAGGAGACAAAATAATAGGCTCTTTTGTTTCCAGTACCTATAATGTGCATTTCCAGGTTTGTTTTGGAGTACAGCTGTGAAATCTTTCAGCACTGAAATAATTCTCTTCCTTCCAATTGTGAAGTGTTCTTTGGGCAATGTAATTGTTCCCCACTGTAATCCTTGCAGCAGTGTGTCAGCATGCCAATCACTTCTTCTTCTTCCAGTTCTGATTGTTCCCTGCTGTGTTAACACCCAGAATGAGTCCTTCCAGCTGTTGAAAGATGTCAGCATATTTATATGAGCTGCTTCATGTTTCCCAAGGAAATTTTCTGAGAGCAAAGAGATCCTGGCTAGCCTGCCTCTGACTCTATGGAGACACAACCGGGCTTGCTTTTCCAATTTCTTTTGGGTCAGTGGTAGTCTTAAGTATATGGGTACACAGTCTTTTTATCTTAACTGGGCTTTGGTCCATCCCTTCTGCCTAGTAGAAGATGCATGTTACTCAAAATCTCTGAAGAGAAGAAACTTTGTCTCATGGTAGGTTTCTCCAAATGTCTCAAATATGTTACTTATTGCAATGTTTCTAACCAGCACAAATTCACTGAATTTTTTTTTTCTGATATTTCAAATGTCTCTTTGTCTTGAGGTTGCACGTTTCTTTAAGATCTCTTGAGGTATCCATAATTTTTTCCTTCACTTACAACTGAATCCCTTGATTTACCAAAACCTCTCAGGCCACTCAGAATTTAAGTAAAGATGGTCGTCTCACTTCCTGCTTCACCTCCTGTCCTGCTTTGTTGATTGGATCATGAGGGATTTCTTTAAGATTCTCGAAGGGAATTGTTAAACGTCTTGTGGGTTG
Organism: Ictidomys tridecemlineatus; assembly: GCF_052094955.1. Classification (NCBI taxonomy): domain Eukaryota; kingdom Metazoa; phylum Chordata; class Mammalia; order Rodentia; family Sciuridae; genus Ictidomys; species Ictidomys tridecemlineatus. The sequence continues at coordinate 110,438,507 of NC_135484.1, read as the reverse complement.
TATTTTGTCCCCCAAAGAGATGTTGAAGTCCTAATCCCTGATACCTATGAATGCAAACGTTTTGGAAATGGGATCTTTGAAGAGACAACTAAGATGAATGTCAGGAACAGGTCATTCTGGAGGACAGTGGACCCTTAACACAATACGACTGCTATCAGCAGAAGAAGAGAAGAGACACGGGGAAGATGGCCCTGTGACTATGGAGGCAGTGATTGGCCATAAGCCAAGGAAGGTTGAAGCAACCAAAAGCTAGAAGAGGCAAGAAAGGACCTTTTTCCCCACATAGGCCCCAGAGAGGGCACAGCTCTGTCAACACCTTGATTTTGGACTTCTGGTCTTCAGCACTGTGAGAGAATAAATTTATTTTGTTTTATGTTACCCAGTTGGTGATACTTTGTTACAGCAGCTGTAGGAAACTAATACACCTCCCAAACCTACCAAGTAGAATCCCGTTCCTTTTTCTTTGTTTCAGTATTGCAGTCTCTGCTTTCTTTCAGGTTGGTGGCTTCAGCCTTAGTACCATCCTCCTACCTTTGCTTTGGCTGCACGTAGGGATGGAGGATACTTAGATAAAACTCCCAGAAGAACACTCCCAGCCCATGCTTACGGTCCATGCCTTTGCATGCACTGTCTGATCATGTGGGCAATCCTAGGAGCGGGTGCAATATCAGAATTTTCTTCACTGGTGTACCTTGGGGACATTGTTTTTACTAAATTACTTGGTCTCTGTTATTACTTAATGAAAAAAAAAAAAAGCCTGGAAACAAATTATAGAATCTTCACTCAATTCAATCAGACCAATTCAATTAAAAAAAAAAAAAAACTTGTTCCCTAGTCTGCCTGGATATAGCTTTGGATCTCAATTCTCCATAAGTTTGCTGTTCTATAACAAGGATACCTGTTTGATGTAGGTGCAGAGGTTTCCTTGGCTCTGGAAAAGCATTCCCCCAGGCTGCCTCTCTTAGGTGGGCACCTCTCATTGCTCAGAATTCTGATTCCTCTAGTTAACCCTCCCTTTCCTGTGGGCCAGTGCCTCCCACCAATTTTTTTTTGTCTTTGCATCTGTATCAGCAGATATATACCTTAGGAGGTCCTAATGCCAAGCATACCTGTGATCTCAAAGCTAAGTTTTTATAATGGGTGACCATGTAATTTAAACAAGAACACTTGGTTAGAGTAAAAGGAGATGTCCAAAACATTAAAATTCGGTAACTTTTTGAAACTTTTAATCAATATTAATTTTATTATATTGGTGGAACTAAAAGGTAGTTCTATTTAAACTTCTTGAAAATGCATCTTTTCTCAAAAATAAATTATGTGTATATAACAGCAGAATAAATCTTCATATTGATATTAAAATATTTAAAAATAACAAGAATAATTATCTTTGGCACATATTCGCATCTGTTCTTCAGTTTCCTAGCCGTCATCTGTCACTGGTATTTTTTAAGAATGTATTTATTTCAATATGATATTATCTACAATATTTAGCCTACAATCCAAAGTTGCATATGATGATTAATAAACTTGGGACAGATAGGTCAATTGGTGCATCTGGTAGTCATAGTATTTTTAATTGTCAAAAAAAACAAATAATCTCTATAGGTGCTAACATACCAGGTAAGGCCAGGGCACACCTGCTACAGTTATGATGTCCCAAATTTTATTTTTTTAAATTAAAATGTGCAAATATCAAACCAAACATTTTCAAATGTACTTTCTTTTTATCTCCACTGAGTACCTTCCTTCAACAAATATTTTTCCAAGGCAAAATTGGTTAAATAAATTTGTCTCCTATGTCTCTCAGAGTGTTGCATTAAATTTAAAAGCTTCAAAACTAGAGACCTCAATTTCAGTCCTCTTCTGGTACAAGATATAAATACAGCCAATTAAAAACAGGAGTCCCATCAAATTATTCTCTAAACAGTCAACATATTCTCAAGCACAATTATAGAGCTAAAAAATTAAATCTTGACAAATAAATAAAGATCGTATACGCTGGAATGGGAAAACTAAAACCATCCCCATCTGCAGATGACAGTTGTCTACATAAATAACTCAAAGGAATCTACAAAAACACAAACAAACAAAAAGAGAATTCCTAGAATAAGGGAGCTCAGCAAAAGGGGCAGGTACAAGGTGAACCCACAAAAACCAATCATATTCCTATTTGCAAACAACAAGCATTTGGAAACCAAAATGTAAAATACAGCATTAGGAATAATGGCTCCAAAGAAAATGAAATGCTTAGGTATAAATCTACCCAAACATCTTTATGCTAAAAATTACAAATGCTGTGGACAGAAAGCAAAGAAGATCTAAGTGCACAGAGAGACAAACTGTGGGTGTGGATTGGAAGACTCTCCACAGGTAAGATGGGTTAGGATGATTCCTATCAAATTTCCAGTAAAGTTTTTTTTTTTTTGCACACATATATAAGCATATTTTAAAATTAATAGTGAAAGTCAAAATACCTAGAATAGCTAACAGAATTTGAGAAAGAAAACTAGAGTGGAAGATGCACTCCGCCTGTCACTCGGGCTTGGGGGAACAGCCACAGCGTGGAGGCAGTGGGGTGTTGACAAAGAGCTAGACACACGGGACAATGGCACAGAACAGAGAACCCAGAAATAAACACACTCAGATACGCCCAATTGATTTTTGACAAAGGTACAAAAGCCTTTCAAAGGAGGAACGACATCTCTTTCTATAGTGTCAGAGCAACTGACGTGCATGGGCAAAATGGTGTACTTGACCTGAATTTCACACCAGGTACCAGTCAGCTCGAAATGCATTGTGGGTTTGAAGGTAAAACACAAAACCACGAAACTTTTAGAATAAAGCATAGGACATCTGGGACTTAGCATTAGGGGAAGAGTTCACAGATCTGCCACATAAAGAACAATCCATAAAAGGAAAAAAAAACATAAATTGGACTTAAAATTTTTAAAATTTTACTGTCAAAGACTCTTGTTTGTTTTTGGTATCAGGGATTGAACCAAGGGGCACTTAACCAGTAAGCCACATCCTCATTTCTTTCTTTCTTTTTTTAAAATGTTTTATTCTAGTTAAGTTGCTAGGGCTGACCTTGAACTTGTGATCCTTCTGCCTCAGCCTCCAAAGTTGCTGGGATTATAGGCATGTGCCAACCATGCCCGGCAAAGATGCTCTTTCTTAAGAGGATGAAAAGACAAGCCATAGATTGGGAGAAAATTTTGGTAGATTGAATATCCCACAAAGTTTTTATACCTAGGATATATAAATAGCTCATTGTTTAAAAGTGAAAGAAAAATGTCTAGCTAGAAAATGAACAGAATACATGAGCAGGCATTTCAGTGAAGAGTATAAACAGATGGCAAATAAACACATGTAAAGATAGTTAACATCGTTATCCATTAAATGTATGTAAATTAAAACCACAAGTAGATAACACTACATACCCATCAAAATAACTAAAATAAAAAATAGTGACAACATTAAATGATGGTGAGGATGAAGAAAAATTGGATATTCATGCATTAATGATGGGGCACTATCATTTTGGAAATTAATTTGGCAGTTTGAACTTTAAATGTGGTTAGGATGTAACTGAGGAGTTGCGTTCTTAAGAATTTATTCCATAGAAATGAAAATTATGTTCACCCAAAAACTGATTCTTGAATATTCATAGCAGTTTTGTTTCTATTTGCCAAACACTGGACACAATCCAGATGTCCCTGAGTGGGTAAAAGTTCAAATAAACTGGTACATTGTGTACTACCACTCTGTGATAAAAAAAGGAACCACCCACCGAGAAACACAAACACCTGAATCGCTCACAAAGGAATTATATTGAGTGTAAAAAGACCTAATTTTGAAAGGTTAAAAACAGCCAAATGGCTACATAACACTCTAGAATGTTCTCAAAGTCACAAAATTGCAGTGTTTTCCAGAGGTTAGAAATAGGGGTAAAGAAGTGGGTGTCGCCTATTGAGAAGTGGCTCAAGGGAGCCTGTGGCTGTGGAATAGTTCTTTATCATCGTGATGGTGGTGGTGACATGAAGCTAACACATGTGATAAAATTGCATAAAACTCTGCACACACCCACACTAATGAGAACATGCAAACATGGAGAACCCCAAATGAGCTCCGTGGGTTCTACTCACATGCATCTCCCGGCTTTGATATTATAGTTATAGAAAACGTCACCCTCAGAGAAGCCTGGACACAGGGTACACACAAAGCATCCACATGTTTTTGGTAACATCCTGTGACTCTATAAATCATGTCCAAATAAAGTGCATGCTCGGTAGTGGCATTAAAATAGATATATAGGCCAATGAAACAGAACAGAGAATTCCAAATTAAATCCAAAAATTTACAGCCAACTGATTTTCAACAAAGGCAGCAAGAACACACATTGGAGAAATCAGGTCTCTTCCATAAACGGCACCAAGAAAAGTGACCATCCGTGGGTGGAGGAATGAAACCAGACTCCCATCTCTCCCCTTGTGACAAAAGTCAACTCAAAAGTCATCGAAGACTTCAATATAAAACCTAAAATTGTCAAACAACTAGAAAAATAGAGGAAATGCTTCAGGATATCATTTGGGGCAAATGTATTTTGGATGCGACCCCAAAATACATTTGCAACATAAGGATAAATTAATAAATGGGGTTATATTAGCCTAATAAGCAGCTGCAGAGCAAAGAAGACAATGGAAGAATGTGAAGACATGTCTGCAGGTTGTTCCTCTCACCCAGAATATGGGAGGAACTCAACTCAGCCACAGAAAACAATATCCTGATTTTTTAAACGGGCAAATGACCTGAAGAGACATTTCTCAAAGAAAGTACACAAATGGTCAACAAATATATGAAAAAGTGCCCAGCTTCCGAATTATCAAGGACACGCAAATCAAAACCACCATGAGGCGTTATCTTACCTGAGTCGGCATGGCTATTATCAAAAAGACAAGAAATAAATGCTAGCAACAGTTCAGGAAAAAGGGAATCTCCACACAGGGCTGGTGAGAATTAGTATACAGCCATTTTAAAAACACAGAACGGAATTTCCTAAAAAGAAGAGGAAAAAAAAAAAAAACTAGAAATAGAATTACCATATGATCTAGCAATCCCACTACCGGGTAGATATCTAAAGGAAATGAAATTGGCATTAAAGAGACATCTGTACTCACCGGTTCACTGCGGCACTCTTCACAGTAATCAAGACATAATGTGAATGTACCTTAAATGTACCCTAACAGATGGATGGATAAAGAAAATGTGGTCTATATACACCAGGGAATATTATTCTGCCACAATAAAGCACAAAATATGGTCACCTGCAGTCACGTGTGGAACTGGAGGGTATTATGTGAAATAAAGACAGGCACAGAAAGACAAAGAGCACATTCTTCTTATGTGTATGTGGAAGCTAAAAAACTGATCTCAAAGAAGCAGAGGATAGAAGAGTGTTTTCAAGAGCCCAGGAAGGGTGCAGAGAGAAGATCGTTTACAAGTGTAGGGCTGTAGTTAGATTGGAGAAATCACTTCTATCCAGAAGGATAACTAGGGGCCACCATAATTAACTGTGTATTTTTAAATAGCCAGTAGAGAAGATTTTGAATGTTCCCAGCACAAAGGAATGGTAAATTTCTGAGTGATGGCTTATGCCAATTACCCTAACCGGATCATTACACATATACCTGTGTTAATATGCCCCATTACACCCCCTAAGTAGGTAGAATTACTACATGTCAAAAAGAAAAAATTTAAAAAAAAATATTTAAAACAAAGTTTAAAAAAAAATAATTAAAGCTGGTGCAGTTTGGATCACATTCCCACCAGCAAAGCATGAATCGTTCCGTTTCTCCAGAGCCTCACGAGCATCAGGGAGCGTCTATTTTTTAATGTAGCCGTTCTGATGGTTTCAGTTCTTCTCTCGCTTTTGTAGAGAATACATTTTAACATCTTCTGTTTCCAGGCTACAATTTAAATCGTTGCTTCTTTTGCTATTATTATTTTTGTTTGTTTGTTTGGTTTGGTTTTTGTTTCTTTTTTTTGGGGGGGGGGGGTACTCTATTGCATACTTGGAAGTCTCCTAGCTGATTTTTTAAATAACCAAAATTTGAAGAGGCTGCTTGCAAGAAGACAAAATCCCTACTGCAGAAAACGTAGGTTTACCTGCAAAGAAGTTCTTCAAAAGTTTAAACACTCTTAAGAGCCAGGTGATGGGGGGGGAAAGGGAAAGATGTACTGCCATGCTGAAATATTTTATTGTATTCAGCATAAGTCTCATAACAGATTCTAATTCAGTTAGTTATGGCTATCGATGGAAAATTCTGGAGACCGCAATGTCTGTGCCAATCAGCAGGATATTTCGTCTTGTTTGAACCCCTGGGATATCCAGATTTTGAAACCTGCTGAAGGAGCATCAAAGCTTCTTGCTGGTCCTCCAGATCAATGAGTGCTTCTAGAATCCACAGCAGACACCAAAGCCCACGGGAGTGACCTCAGAATCTGTCACTGAAGCAACAGATGTAGCTTTATCAGACAGAACTGCCCCAAGGAGCCAGCCTTCAGAAAAGGTTGATGCATTCAACCGAAGAAGCCTGTTGACTTCAGGCAGAGGCCTGCACGTTTGCGGATTCACCATGTAAATGGGTTTCACCTACAAGGATTAAAGAGAAGGGAAGGACGCAGAGTCTGGGGCCCCTTCTCTAGATTGTTGATAAAATGGATCTGGAACACGACCTGCCTTGCCAACTGAGGATGGCCACCTCGGATGCTCTCCCTAGTGTCGTTAGTGAGGATGATGAATACATGATGTATGCAAGAGGCAGATGCAAAATGCACCTTTTCAACTACCAATGTCAACCCTGCCTTGCAAATCCCCGATTCAGGGAGCACATGTATGCAAAAAGACTTTTTAGTCCCCTTTGCTCTTGATCCTGGTGGTTTTAATGCCCAGTGCTGCCTGCCTTCCCTTAAATGACGGTGAAGACATTAAACACGGTTTTTGGCAAAGAAGTGAGGCAGTTCAGGAGCTGGGCACAGGGGCACATGCCTGTAATCCCAGCAGCTTGGGAGGCTAAGGTAGGAGGATTCATAAGTTTAAGGCCAGCCTCAGCAACTCAGCAAGGCCCTAAGTAACTTAGCAAGACCTGGTCTCTAACTAAAATATATATATAAAGGCAGGGGGTGGGGGAGCTGGGGATGTGGTTCAGTGATTAAGTATCTCTGAGTTCAATCTCAGGAACAAAAAAAAAAATTGAAGCAGTTTAAAGGTGTTTCTCAATAGAGTATAGCTTTATTAAGCTGATCTCTAGTAATTACATATGATACTAGTAAAATGATGAGGAAAAAAAATACGCCTGTTACTTTAAAGAGGAACATTTAGCATCAGCTAGCAGTCCTGAACCTCGGATAAAACCACATTGTAAAAGCAACTAACTGCCTGAGGATTCTTTAGTACTGCTGGGGAAGGGGCCGCTACTGAAATTCAAAACTGAAAAGATTAAGTCACTTAGACATGATGAAAAATAGTTAATTTATACAAATACCCACCCTTAATTCTCAAACGCTTCAAGGATGAAGAATTAGCTCATGTAATATTGAAGCCAAGGTCAAGGAATACCTTTGGCTAGAATTGTCTGTGCTGTGCCAACAAGATCAAAATTCAGTGTCATAATGAGTCTCTCTCCCATGAATAAATATTTGTCTGGCCTCCTCACTTTAGTCCACAGGCAGGTAGTACTCGGTACCAAGGAGTACATAGCCCTGAAGGAGACATGCCATTGCTAAGTCAGCAGCAGCCTCCGGTTTCTGCTCTAAACTGACTTGAGCCACCTCCCCCTTCTTAAATCAAAGTGTTTAATATGGGTCCAATGACCACAGATGAAGAGTCTGGCATTTTCCAAGAAATGGCAGATTAATAAGGATTTGAGTCAACTGCATCCTTTCCATACCTAGAAGATAACTTCCTTTGGTTTCTGATCTACAATCTCCTAGTGCTTTTTACAATGATCCTAGAGTTATTAGTGAACATATTATTTGGAAGAAAAGGAGAGCATGTTTTTCCAGTCTACCCCTTCTCTGACCCTCCATGAGTCAGTTGCTCCCATGATATTAGTCAGTTTTCTATTACTATAACTGAATACCCAAGACTGGGTGCTTTATAGAGAAAAAAAAAAAAAAAAAAAATATATATATATATATATATATATATATATATAGTTCTAGAGTTCTGAGAGCATGGTGCTAGTATCTGCTTGGCTACAGTAGTAGGAATGTGTGCAGAAGAGAATACCTGATGGGACTAGAAGCCAGAATGAGGGGAGGGGCCAGTTTTGCTCTTCTCACAACAATCCTCTTGAGAGAAATAACTGCCTTGATGACTAATGACTACTTTTACCCCTTCTGAGGGCACACCCGTAATGGCCTAAGGACTTCCCACTAGACTCTGCCTCTTTAAGGTCCTACCACCTCTCCACCTTACCTCACTGGCTACCAAGCTTTCAACCCATGAACCCTGGGGGACACACTCTACCCATATCCCAATCATAGCACCCATTGTCTTCCACCTGGACATGGGTGTATCTTGCTGGACCAGACCCCTGAACTCGCTCCCAGACCATGGCTGGCTTCAAGATTTCCCTTCTGCAGTGTTTCCTTAATGCCAGCCAACACCTCCCCGCCTTCTGTTTTCTGGTATGAGGTCCTTGATTCCCTGTCTTTCAGTTATGCCCCAGAGTCTTGGATACTTTCTTTCCCCTAAGGTCACTTCTTACAGATCCTAGTTGGACCTGCATCTTGCCCTGCCCGAGCCTATTGCTTGAAAAACGTGGGCCTCGGATAGAACCAATTCCCATCCTGATGAATCTCTTCCCAGGAGTAATCGAAGGGAGTAACTCAATTGTGCAAGTATCTTATTTGTAAAGTCTCACTGAGCCAGCACCGACCTCTCCTGCTAAAACATCCCTGTGTGTGCTTAAGCACTGGAGACTGTGTTCTGGTTTCTCTTGTCACAGCATCCCGGCGTGGGCTGGAAGGCCTGCCGACCCATTCTGCCCATGTTGACATTTAACCAGACACATTTTTCTGTATTTCAGCCAAGACTTTAAGAGCATCATCACCTTTTTCTAAGCTGTTTGTGGACTGCCTGTTTACTTCAAGCCTGTGTGTACGTGTGTGTGTGTGTGCGCGTGCGCGCGCGTGCTGGCATCCCTGATTGCTATCCAGTCTATCCTGTCCCTAGCCACCATTCCCTTCCTCTCCCACACCCAGTATGTCCATTGGAAGGGTCTCTAAAGACTTATCATCCAGCTTCGGCTTTAGTAGACTTTAGCAGACCATGTGTTGTTAAAATCTGAAATATCAACACTGTCCCCGACAGCCGCATCGGTTGGAAGAGGGCACTGTTGATTAGGAGGCCTGACGAAGCCGTCCTGTTTAGGTTGGGAGAACAGAGAAGAAGAGAGCCCTTTCCAGAACCCTGTGTGGGCAAACGATGTCTCCTGTAGGGTTTTGTGTGCCCTGGTTCCTCTATACCACACTCATCACTTCCGATGCTTTGGTTAGGTCTCTTCTGGCTATTTCCCTCTAGTTAGGAAGAAGAAAATAAAATCCCAACAATGAGAGCAAGCTGGCTCTGGCAGGGGCCCTGCTGGGAAGGGAGGGGGGCTATTGTGGGCTTCCTACCCTCTTTAATGGGTTTTTCTCACTCCTTTTTTTTTTTTAAAGTCTCTTCAGGATGAATTATGATCTGGGATCTTCTTTAAAATAATCCAGAAAGAGGTAACTGAAACAGCGAGATTGGATACAGATCAGTGGCTGATGGGCCTGGATGTCGGGCACCAAGCCTAAGGATCCTTATTATTCGTTTTACTTTTGTTTCTGATTAAGATTTTTCATAATAAAAATGTTTCAAGTCTCACCTGGAGATATTTCCTAGGGGATGTTTTGTGAATGGGTTTCTGGTGATAAATGGACTGCCAAAATCTCAGGAAGGGGCCTCGAACTCCATCTCAGAGGAAATCTATTAATTCAACACCCGACTTTCGAAAGACCACCTTGCTGACCATGGCCCGTCTGCTCCAAAGGGACGTAGTGATAACAGAACCGGAGAAACTGATGGAAGGCTATTAAAGTACAGCTAGGCATGTTTTGGGTTTGGGAGTACATTTGCTTGCCTATCTGTGGAAGTTTCCAGAAGGATTCACAAATAATGGGCAATATTTGCTTACAGACATGGAAACCGGGTATCTGAGGAACAGAATTGAGAGGCTACATGGTAAAAAAAAAAATTTGAAAGGAAGTAGATAAACAAACTTCTGTTGTCACTGGAGAGCTGGATTTGTTACTCCATCTGATACTGTACCAGGTGAGAGTCACTGGCCAGTCCGCCTCACCAGGTTCATGAACGATTGCACACCTAACCCTGGTGTTCAGCAGTGGAGCAACAGGCAGGCGGACTCCACTTGATGATGGTGGCATCAGGGCAGAGCTGAGGCAGGACCAGTCTACTGTTCGCCCCTGGTCTGAGGGCACTAGGGCAGCAACAGCTTTGCTCGCACCCCTGAAATGCTGCACGCATATGTTAGCAGCGCATGGGAAACTGCAGACTTCTCCAGGCTCATCCACGCCTTCGCGCATACAAACAGGCACCTGAGAAAAATGCCTGAGGAGTGGCGTAGGAGGTACACAGCTGGATCAACTGAGGGGGCAGAGGCATCCCTGCAGCCAGGCAGATACGGACCCCATGACTCAAAGGATCCTCAGAGTGAGAACGTGATTGCATGTGTTGGCGGATTTGCCATTAAGCTCTTCTTATCCCCCCAGACTCCAACTCCTGCGCAGTAGTGAGAAGTGGCCCGTATCCACTATGGACCTGAGGATCTTCCCAATACACAGAGAACAGTGTTTATCTGAAAGAACAAGCTGGCACAGTTATTGCTAGTTGCTGCCACAACAACCTTTTTTTTTTTTCCCCCAGAAGAAAACAGATGAACTGAAAGACAGGAAAATGTGCTCATGATTTTTGGCCTCAAGACACACGTGTTGAGATTCATACCAAATCCGGGAGCGTCTTAAATACTGATGTGTGAATGAAACCCGTGGCGCCGCTCCTGATATCGGGGCCAGTGTATACCAATGGAGTTTTTGAGTTGAACATGTCCATTTTGTTCTTCGGCAAATAGAAGACCACGGGGGCACATTTACCTGTTGGAGTGAGAGAGCTGAAATCTGCTGCCAGTTATGAATGGAGTTTATGATGCAGCCAGAATCAATTTCCAGAAAATATTGAAGACTCCTGCTTATGTCTCCACCGAAGCATTCCTAGAAGTATTCAGGCCATTAGATGGAGTTGGAGAAGTATCGACAACATCTAATTGGAATATCATGCTCCGTCTCTCCAGTTCTCTGCTCCAAAGACAAGACCCATGATCTGCATTAAGTCTTTCTGATTGATCTTTCTGTGCAGTTCCTCGCGAGGACATGAGGATTCTTAGAAGTATAGTGACATATGTCAAACCGAAGGATACTAGGGTGCCGAGAATCAGCAAAGATTGAAAGCTGAATATCAACACACACTTCACGAGGAAGGTAATGTGGCCGTGTCCATCAAAAGCACATTACACGAGTGCAATTCCATTTCTAAGAATGTAGCTCAAAGATGATGGGTTTCAAAAGGATGAGTGTAAGCAGCAATGCGCCTGAGCATTGCTTATGGTGGCAAAAGATTGAAAACCAATGCCATTTGCAGGGGCTGGTTTCATCACAGTGCATCCGCACAACAGGAATACTATACAGCCAGGAAGGAATGAGGGATCCCTGTAGGTGCTTCAAAATCTTGAAGACACAGTTAAGGGGAAAAGATGAGAGCAATAGTTAAAAGCAGGGGTTCGTTTGTAAAAAGAGGGAAGGTGGAGAACACCATGTTTATATTTGCTAACACCATTCCAGAGATTTTTATTCTTACACCGTAGAAACTGAAAATGAGTGTTCTCCAGGGTGGAAAAACTGAGTGTCAGGAAGACTTCTCACTGTACATTTTCAACATTTCAATCATATACCATCCATTCACAATCGTGACCTCTTTTTTTTTTTAAAACATCTCATGTTTAGATCAATGTTTTATTTTATTTATTTTTATGGGGCGCTGAAGACTGAACCCAGTGCCTCCTAGGTGCTAGGCAAGCGCTCTACCACTGAGCCACAACCCCAGCTCCACAATCTTGACTTCTTAATTGTGAATTAGCTATTCAAAAAAAATGCATTTATGTATTGGAATTTGTTTGCTTGTGGTGCTGGAGACAGACCCCGGGGCCCAGGCAAGCCTGCACCACTTAGCTACACTCTTGCCCTCAAGGGAAATATTTAAAGTCAGATTTTGAAATGGCTGTAAAATAGCACTTCATACATAATTGTCATAGTTCTTATAATTCTTAGTGAATGCTGATTTCCTAAACGTGCAGTTGAATACAAACTTGGAATCTTCTGCTTACAGCATTATGGCTACTACAGACTTTTTTCCTACTCAAGGACATGTCGAATTTTCTTTCCAGCCGACTTTTCCCTCTCCCGTGGCCCCCTGATTTTTTTTTTAACGGAGATTCTGAAGACTGCTGAGAAATAAACATCAGGTGGAAAGATAACATAGTCCTCCTACTTCCCGAGATGAAGAAGCAGCGCCAGGAGCTCTAAGCAATCGCCCGGAGCTATTTCACTGAAGTGAGTTTCTGCCCACCCGGCTCCAGGCTTTGTATTTTAGCATCTTTCCTCTGACTCTCTCTGGTTTCTATTGTATCTAAAGCTACAAAAAGAAACTAGATATTTTTTGAGATACCGATTATGGGGAGTATTTTAATTGATTAGAAAGTCTTTCTGATGAATTCAGTTGTTTGGTGACATTTATTAAAAAGAAATCACAGGAAACCAATCTATGTATAAGTGTTTTTCGTGACTGTCTGATTAAATGAGAACTATATTTGTAAATATAACTCCTTAAGTTGGTGATAGAGATAGATAGGTTTGGGTTTGGCATTTTGGAACACCGCTTTATGATATGAATACAGTGTCTATTGGAGGTGGAAAAGAATCCAAGTGGCTGTCTTTGCTCCAAAACAGTGACCTCTGTGTTCTGCAAAAGTGCGTTGATCTTACTGTAACCTTGTAGGGCCAGTTGAGGGTTCACTCAGTATAGCATGTGTGGACATACTTCACAGTTTGGATTATGTGCAAATACTAGTCCTTATTTATTTATTTAGTACCAGGGATTGAACCTAGGAGCGCACAATCACTAAGTTACATCCCCAGCCTTTTTTATTAATTTTTTCTTTAGTTGTTGATAGACCTTTTGGTTTATTTACTTATTTATATCTGGTGCTGAGAATCAATCCTAGTGCCTCACACATGCCAGGCAAGTGTGCTACCATTAAGCCATAGTCACAGCAGCCCTTTTTTAATATTTTATTTAGAGACAGGGTCTCAATGAGTTGCTTAGGGCCTGGCTGAGTTGCTGAGGCTAGTTTTGAACTCATGATCCTCCTGCTTCAGCCTCCCGAGCTGCTGGAATGACAGGAGTGTGCCACTGTACCTGCCGCCTCATGGTAAATTTGCCCAGCGATTTAAGATCAGAGACATACACCTGGGCTGAGAACACCATAGAAGGGTTGATGATTAGTAACTGCAACACTGCCAGGTAACACACTGGGTATTTCTTGGAGAACCGACACACTGATTGTTTCTTAGCTCTGTTCTCGGGACTTGGCGTTTCGTTATTAAGCCTTCAGAATACGTTTGCTTCAGACTGACTTAAGATGCTGACTAGCTTCCAGATTCCCGGCACGCTGCTGGACCACTTTCAAGTTTGGAGCTCCAGGTTCTGGTACAAGTGCCAGCTCTCACTTCCTGTGCTTGGAGGGAGGAAGAACTCATCTCCACAAGATGAGCCTTAAGTCTTTATGGAGGTGAGGAGAAGAAGAACTTGAACACAGTCACTGAGCTGAATCTGCCTCGTAATGAGATCATGGACAGAAGTCAGCCTGCTCGCAAAGAAGACCGAACCCTTGAGGTATGTTTAGGCTTCTGTGCGTGGGATGCCCCACCAAGGAGTTCTAGAAGCTGTTAAAGCTAACCATACATATGTCCCTCATTCTCCAACATAGGAATCCAGTGGTCATAGGAATTCTAGAGGTTGAGGGCATGAGAACATGTGTATTAATCAGCTGTCCATCACTGTGACAGAATACCTGAGAAAACCAACTTAAAGGAGGAAAGGTTTATTTTGGCTCATAGTTTCAGAAGTTTCAGTCCATGGTCACTTGGCTCTGTTGTTGCTGGGCATGTGGGGAAACAGAACATCATGGGGGGGGGGGGGAAACATGTGGTGGAATAGACCTGCTCACCTCACAGCAGCCAGGAAGCAGAGAGAAAGAGAGAGAGAGAGAGAGAAAGGGCCACTTAAGAGAGAGAGAGGAAGGGCCACATACAAAATGTGCCCTTCCACAGCACACCCTCAATGACCTATTTTCTCCAACAAGGCCCCACATTTTATGTTTCCACCACCTCTCAATAGCCTCCACCAGCGGGGGACCAAACCTTCAGCACATGAGCTTTGGGGGACATTCCAGGTCCCAACTATAACAACAGAATTTCCACGAGAGACAGGCTTTGAGTTAACAAAAGGGGGGGAGGGAGTCCCAGAGTGAATTAGGATATCAGAGACCTCTCCTGGTGTATAATTAGCTTGACTTCTAAGAAGCAATTTTAATGGAAATACACGTACAATAGAATGTCTCAGCATCTTGGCCAAATGCAGCACTGGAGTGAATCAGCTCTTGTGGAATAAAGATTCCCAAGGTCAGCCTTTGTGAACTCACTGTGCATTAGCTCCCCCTTCTATTCAAGAACACGCAGCACGGTCAAAGTGAGTGCTGTGGTCCAGGCGGAAGGAAGTCTTTGTCTCCATGGCCCACTTCCTCAAGAGCACTTCCCCTGTGTGGCCACTGTGGCCTTAGTCGCTCAGTGGAGTCGCTAACTCTGCCCTGGTGCTTTACTGTACACGGGCCGGGAGACTCAAATGCCATCGTGCCTGGGCGGCCTGCTGTCAGGTTGTACAGTACTGCATCCACGTAAAGGATTCACGGGGCAGTTGGTAGAAATAAATGAGATCACCTTGCAGCAGCCTGCCACCTTCGTCCCTGCATTCCTAGAGCAATTAGGGCCCTGAAAGGGAGATTGATTCTGGAAGTAATTGGGTTCTGATTTGCACCTGCTGCTCCTGGTCTCCAGTCGGCCTCCTCCCCATCTCCAGCCTCCAGCTGTGCTGTGCTGTGCTCCTAACTGCTCTCCAGCCAGCAATATTGGCTTTCTTCACCATCCAGTTCACAGCGGTAAACCCACACCCAGCCGTGGAAACTCTGGCTTAACATCATGAGCGTTCATAGGAGAGGGACTAAATCCACCCACTGCAAACCAAGGCAATCTCTCCATCGCCTTTCCAGAGGCCAAAGAGGGGCAGGAAGAGGACTGATTTAAGAAGCTCAGTGCCAACCAATGGTTTCCTTGATACCTTGGTGACAGTGTGACAGAGTTCTAGTTAATTAACTCAAAGGAGCAGCTGCAAATACAAAGGCTAGTGCAAAGGTTTGTGGGACCCCAGTTCTGCTAATGGCCACATCTTCCATAATGATAATGCAACATGGAAAACAAGAAACATGGGTCAATGAGGGTACAATTTAATGCTGTTTTATCATGCACATAAGCTAACAAGAACCTTGGGTAAGGAAAAGCTACTTCAGTTGAGCATGGTGGCGGACACCTGTAATCCCAGCAGCTCAGGAGGCTGGGGTAGGAGAATCGTGAGTTCAAAGCCAGCCTCAGCAATAGTGAGGTGCTAAGCAACTCAGTGAGACCCTGTCTCTACAGGGCTGGGGATGTGGTTCAGTGGTTGAGTGCCCCTGAGTTCAATCCCTGGTTACCCACCCACCCCCAAAGAAAAAGCTACTTCAACACCATGAAGTCTGTCCTGCTCCCCCCACCACCATTACCACACCCCCAGTCCTTGGTGGCACTCAGTTTTCCCCTATCTCTACCACTTTGTCAGCCTGCAAATGTTACAGAAGTGGAATCCTACCGTAACTGCCCTTTCAGGTTGGCTCTTTATATATTGTTGAATTCTACTTACTGATAATTTGTTAATCATTTTCATAAGGAATTATGGGCTTTTTATTTTTTTATTTTTGGCACTATCTTTCTGTGGCTTTGGTATCAACATAATATTACCTTCTTAGAGTACCCAGGGTCCCGCCCCTCCTCTTATGTAGTCTGGATTGGTGTTTATTGGTATCAATTCCTCTACACACTTGGTAGAATTTGCCAGTAAAACCATCTGGGCCTGGAAAGTTCTGTTTTAGGAATTTTTAACTCAAAACTCAATTTCAGTACAGGGCTATTCGACCTACCTGTGGTAAGTACAGTGGGCAGGTTGTGATCACCGATACTTCATGAGATGTGGGTCCATCTCATCAAAGTGGTCAGGTATTATCCTTTTTGACGTCTGCAGGGTCTGTAGTGATATCCGATTTTGGTATTGATAGTTTGTCTTCTCTCTCTCTTTTTTTTTTCTTTGTTAGTTTTTAAGTTTTTGATTTTAGTAATCTCTTTAAAAATAGTCTTGTGTTACTTGTTTTCTCTGCTTCCAATTCCATTGATTTCTGATCTTATCCATATCATTTCTCTCCTTCAGCTTGGTTTGTGTTTTTTCTGCTCTTCTCTTTCTAGATTTTTGAGGTGGGAGCTTTGGTTATTGATTTATGACTTTTCCTCTTTTTAAATGTAATTTTAAGCACTATCAATTCCTCTTCCAGGACTGCCTTAACATATATCTAGATAGATGTTACAAAACATAGTTTGCCTTGAAACTTGCTCTTTGACTATTCAGCAGTATGTTGTTTAAGTGTTTGGGGATGTTCGTTGTATCTTCTGGTTTTGATTTCTAGTTTCACTCCTTCGCTGTGAGAGAATGGGCTCTCTACAATTTCAATTATTGAACTCTGTCAAGGTTACTTCTGTGCCATAGGATGTGGTCTATCCTAGTAGATAGTCATGGCCACTTTAGAATGTATTTGCCCTTCTTGGATGAAGTGAAATCTATGCATACACATGTAGGATCCTGTCGGTCCGTGGAGCTGTCAAATTTTTCTGCATCCTTGTGGACATAGTTCTCATAGTTCTTATCATCCTGTCAGTAGTGAGATGGGTGCTGAACTCTCCAACTGGGTTTGTGATTTTGTCTATTTTTTCTTTCAGTCCCGTCGGGGTTGTTTTGCCTATTTTCCCGCTAGCTCTGTTTTTTGATTCATACACATTTAGAGTCGTAATGTTCTCTTGGCCGGTTGGTCCTTTTATCATCATTTGATGTCCTTGGTAATTTTCTCTGCTCTGAAATCTACTTTTTCTAGAATTAATACAGCTACTCTTGCTTTCATTTGATTAGTATGCTCCTCGTATCTCCTTTGCAATCCTTTTACTTTAAAACTACCCACATTTTTGTACTTGAAGTAAGTTTTCCAAGTGACAGCATATGGCCCACTCGGTATTTTTATCCACTTGACCAATTAGTCTTTTAATTGATGCATTTACAATATTCGTTTTAGTGCAATTATGAATATCTTAGGCTTCAAGTCTGCTATTTTATTGTTTTGTTTTCTGTTTCTCTGTTTTCTTTTTCCTGTGACTTCCTGTGAATTAGGTGAACATTTTTTGGAATGCCACTGAGTGTTTTTTGGAATGTATCTTCCTGTAGAATTTTTTTAGCAGGTGCTGTAGGTGTTACGTAATATAAACAGAACTTACCGCAGTCCACTGGTCTCATCATTGATGAGTTCAAGTGTGGAGACACTTCCTCTAGGTGTCTGTACCCTCACCCAGTATATACTGGTCTTGAACTTTTCCTGTACATGCGCTGGGAAGTACATCAAACGAGGCTCCATCAAATCTATCACAGACTCAAACTGGCAACAGTACTGTACTGGCCGTGCTCTTACCATTTCCTTCATCCTTTTTCCTTCCTGACGTCCTGAGATTTCTTCTTTAGTTGTTGCCTTTCTATTTCCGGAACTTCCTACAGCCACTCTTCTGAGGTAGACAGGCTGACAATAAATTCTTCTCATTCTTCTCCTTCTTTCCTGGATATTTTTACTGGGTGTAGAATTCTGTATTGACAGTTCTTTTCTGTCCCTTGGAAAATATTCTGCGGGTGCCTCGGGGCCTCCGGTGAGAATTCTGTTCCCATTCAAATTGCTTTTTCTTCTATAGTTCAGGTGTCACTTCTCTGGTTGCTTTCACGGTTTCTTCTTTGCAAATTTAAAGTTTGAGGATATTCTGTTTGTGGTGTGCTCAGCTTCCTGAATCTATTGGTTTGTCTTTTTCCAAATTTGAGAGATTTTTTAGCCCTTTTCTTTTAAATGCCAAAACCACCCTCTTTCTCATCTCCTTCTGGAACTCCATTGACATAAATGTTTGATCTTTCGTTATAATCTGTTCTTCCTTTTTTCTTTCTTTTTCAGTCTTTTCTCTCAGTCATTCAGTTTGGTTAATTTCTGTCATTCTATCTGCAAATTTCATTGATTGTTTTTTTCTGTTTCCTCCATTCTCTTGTTGAATCTGCCCATTGGTTTGTTTGAGCAGTGGGGCTGTATTCAAAGCATAAAGGGGACCACGGCTACGTTTCCCTTTTCCCCACTGTCGATTCGTGCCTTCCATTTCTATGGGAAAATGGCCAAGGGCATCTCCAAGCTGCTTCCTGCTGAAAGAGGTTGAAGTTGAGGAAAATAATCCAAAGTCCTTGTCCTCTCTCAGGCTCAGGTGGGCGAGAACAGGTAACAGCATTCAGCGTCAGAGCAGGCCAGAGGTCCACAGCGGCAGATGGCAGGGGACTGGACAAGGCACACCTAGGGCAGGGATCACACTAGTGAAGCCAGGATTAAAGATAGGTAGTTAGTGTAGATAGGTGGTCTGGTCGGATGGAGAACATGGAGGCTGATTTGGGTCCAAGAAGTTGGAAACAGTCCCAGAGAGATTGGAATGTTCGTGTCTCCAAAGCCCTTTGATATTCCCCCCTCCCACAAAGGTTGTTACTGAAGCAACTCCTGAGCAGATGTGGTGCTGCTAATGAATCCTGCCCCCCGCCCAGGCTGCGGCTCCCTTCCTGCCCAGCACTCCACCTTGGTCCTTCAAACCCACCTGCTCACCCGCTGGCCATTCCACTGGCATCCCCCAGTCACTATGCAGGATGGGGAATGAACAAGATAAGGGAGAAGAATGCAGGAGAATAAAGACTTCCTGATCCCACGGATTCCGCCTTTGGGTCCCCTTCTTCCACCAGGGAGAAGTCTGTTTTCCTATCCGTTAATAAAGCTCCTTACTTTCTACTCGGCGCTCGCCTGGGCACGCTGCTCTGCTGTTACGCTTCAACATTCAG
This sequence comes from Ictidomys tridecemlineatus, assembly GCF_052094955.1. Classification (NCBI taxonomy): domain Eukaryota; kingdom Metazoa; phylum Chordata; class Mammalia; order Rodentia; family Sciuridae; genus Ictidomys; species Ictidomys tridecemlineatus. Next base: position 110,419,039 of record NC_135484.1, on the reverse strand, counting down.
GGAAGCAGGTTGACCAGTTAACTCTGCAAGTTAACCAGTGCCCCACGGTATCACTGGGACAACAATCAACAAGACAACAAAACATAGCTTTTTTTGTAAGTGATTAGTACAAAAGCAATTAGTATTTCAGCCAGTCTCTGAAAACCATGCAGACAGTAACTCATAATCACATCAGTGAAACCAGATCAAGTTCATCCATGGAGGAGGTTAGGGAGATTTTTAGGTCTATGAGATCCGGCTCAAACTAACTTACTCATTGGGGTTTTAACCTGTTATTTCTTTTAGTTCTGAAGCTCCCATCTGGTTCTTCTTTGTGTATTCTCTTCTTGCCTGGAACGTTCGTTCCACTGCTTTTCTGTTGCTGGTTGACTTATTTTCATGACGTCTGATGGGCAGGGCATCTGAGGGTTCTCTTTTCTCATGCAAGTTGAGATTTTTCTTGGTTCCTCACAGAAGTCATTATTTTTATTTGAATGTTTGAATTTTGACTATTACATAAAACTCTGGATTGTACGGATGTCTCCTCTGGGAGCAGACCTCATTGACACCATGCCAGTGGGAAGGAAGGGTGTGATCTCATTACTGCCCCTCAGGAGGGGGCTCCACCTACTGCTTGGGGGCAGTGAGTCCACTGCCAGCTGCCCCCAGGCCGCCGTCAACCTCATTCTGAGTGAGAGGAGCAGCAGGTGGCGCCGCTGTGACTGCTCCCACGTAACAGTACCTCTGACACCACGGCAGAGGAGCTCATTATCACCCAGGAGGGGAAGGAAATCAGAACTGCCACTTGGCTCCTCTGACATCACCCTGGTGAGGATGCTGAGGCACACACTCACTGTTGGGCAAAGGACAGTGACCTAAATCCCCGCTCAGTCTTTGCCAAAGAGTGAGATTACAGGGTTGGTTGTTGTGGTTGGTTTTGTTGTTGTTGTTGTTGTTGTTGTTGTTTTTTGTTTTGGAGGTGTTTGGCTTGGACTTAGGTGGCTATTATCTAAAAGTTTTCCATCTTGCTAAGCTGCCCCTTTCCTGGTCCTTTGGCTAAAGTCACCAGGTTTGGGTTTGTTTGGGGGTTTTATTATTATTTTTTTTAGTCTGTGCTGATTGACATCTCCTTCACCTGCTTCCAAGTCTGGGACATAAGAGGCAAGGAGAAAACCCTTGGAATCCACTTCCATGCTATTCCTCAGTCCTGAGTCTCCTCCCCCATCTACTTTATTCCTCCTTCTTTAAGAAGCTTCACAAGTTCACTTTGTCTAGACATCCAGGGTTTTGTATCCAGGACTAGGGAAGAGCATGTCTCCTCCGTGTTTTCCAGGAGTGGAAGTCACTGAGTGTATTTTAGCTGCTCTTGTAATAATAGTAGACGGCTTGAAATTTCCCCTTTCTTCTATAAAAGTTAAATTTACCCTTGAGTAACCTGAACCTCTAGAGTTAGCCTTTGAGTGGGGGAAAGGGACAGAGATGGGGCCACCAGAAAGCTATCCGTTAGAACAGCAAAGGGCGTCAAGTAGACAGAACAGAGGTGTGAGCAGAGTGTGTCCAGGCCTCGCGGGGCCTTCTCCACCCAGCCAGGCAAGGCTTTCGGATCAGTGCTCGGATGTTCTTATACCTGGACCCCGTTGCCTTAGGAAAGAAGAAGCCGCGTCAGATTTGGAGTCAGGTGATCTAAGTTACGGTTCACACTGTGACTTTGGGCAGGTGACTTCACTCTCCTCGGTTCTGTTTCATTCCTCCTTAAAATGTGCTTGTTGGAAGATTATGGCCTAAGATTTCTTCTAGAGCTTACGATTTGTAATCACTTTTCATGACTCCTCTCCCACCCCCACCACACACACACACACACACACACACACACACACACACGCTCCGCAGGCAACCGCCCGGCAACCACTTTGTCCTACAGAAGTCTTTAAGGAGGATTTGCCCGCATGCTTCTCTGAGGCATTTAAAACCTCACTCATCATTTTTTTGGAAGTCTTGCTCATTTAAATTGTCACAGCTCAAGAGCCCTGGGATTTAAACCTTGGAAAGGGTAAGGCCTGTCAGCAGAATTTCGGTGTTAATTTGTAAAGAGATGAGGGACACTAAAACTTTGCACTCTGCAGAAGGCAGTAGAGAATCTGCAGACGGAAGCCCAGAGGAGAAGGAGAGAAGTCACAGACGAATGCCAGGGTCTGGTCTCCCCCTGTCCTGCCGGGTCTCCAGCCCTCACTGGAGTAAGAAAGAGCTAGAAGTGAGACAGAGGGAAAATCATAGGTAGAGGCAGGCTTGGAAGGACCGGGCACGAGAACGAGATCTGAATGTAAACTGGTTGGGGACAGCCATGATTTATGATAGATAAATAGATGTCCACCCTTAAGGTACAAATGCATTCAGAAAAGCTTCCCGTATATTTTCGTTTTTTGTCCTTTATCACTTAGGCTACCAGAGGGGGTACCACTGGCTAAAATAATTCCAGGAAATGCTTGTTCACACATAAATTCTTTGACATCTAGTGCCTGGACAAATGGCTCAGATCTTTTACAAGGAGGCAGCTTTTTCAAAGTTATTTATGCCTCTCACCCACTTTTGTTTGTTTGTTTGTTTAACACCTGAGGGTGTTTTTAATATATAAAGGCTTTTTCTTCTTTTCCAGGCGGTCTTTGAAAATCCCTGCAGTGTGATGAGAGTTGCCTCTGATAGGCTTTTTGCATATGCAAATTCCAAGGAGGCAGATGAAATAAAGGATCCCTGGGATTTGACTGGGGGAATTAAGAGAAGGGAAACATTTCTCCAAAGAACTCTTCCAACTCGGAAAAAGTCTGAAGGGGCCCCCTGAGAGGATACGGGAAGTACTGGCTGGCCTCTGACTTCTTGTTTCTACTACCTCCTCTAAAAGCTAATTTTTAATTGGTGCCTTGTAATTATACATAGTAGTGGAAGTCATGGTGACGTATGCGCAAAGGCACTGTTTTAATCAGTTTTTTCGCTGCTGTGACCAAAGGACCTGATAAAAACAATCAGAGGAGGAAAAGTTTATTTGGGGGCTCATGGTTTCAGCCGGCTCCATTCCTCGGGGAGGGGGGCGGGGGGAGCTGGAGGTGAAGCAGAACATCATGGTGGAAGAGTGTGGGGAGGGAAGCAGCTCTCATGATGACCAGGAAGCAGAGAGAGACTCCACTCACCAGATACAAATACATACCCCAAGCCACCCTGCCCAGGGACCACCCACCTCCTCCAGCCACACGCTGCCAGTCTCCAGTTACCACTCAGTTAATCCCATCAGGGATTGATTCACTGGGTTAAGGCTCTCACAACCCAATCATTTCACCTCTGAAAGTTCTTGCATTGACTCCTATAGGAGCTTGGAGGGACATCTAAGCCACAACATGCACTGAGCCTAGTTTGGTCAGTCTCGTTGCCCTGTACCTAACTTTCCCTCCTCTCCTCCCTCCTCCCGATCGCTTTCCTCTACTCAATTTACGGATTTTCTACTTCCATGAGGTCTTTCCTGCCATTTTTTTTTTCCCCTCTAGCTTTCTACAAATTCTTTCCAAGAAACATTTTGCAGTTTTCCTAGGTTGGGCAGGCATAGTTACTCAAAGGATTTAAGTACCCGTAGAACTGACAGTATTTTGAGTCTTATCATTTGGGGAGGTAAAACTGAGCATGCTCTGTGCTCCCCATCTTGAAGGAGGTGAGGTTTGAGGTCTGACCAGCACAATGTATCTTTCTTGGGTTCCTTCTCATCTCCTTCCAGCTTTCCTTCATTTCACAACTGAATTCCACACTACCAGGCTCAGTGAGGAGTCCAACAAGCCGACAAGCCTTATGGGAACTGGCAAACCCAGAGGGGGATAAAATCAGCTCCATTTATAGCTGCACAGAGACTGTTAGAACAGATGCTTAGGAGCCTTGGAGCTCCTAAGGCCTAAGACCAGGAAGGAAGAGACACCACAAAGACATCATAGGGTGTGTGAGAGCTGATCCAAGTTTGTAAACAAGCGTGACCAACAGACCAAAGGAAGCAGAGGGGACACCCAGGTCTATGATGAGACTTTATTGAATTCTTCTATTAGGAGCTTACCGGTGAGCTGAGCAAGAAGGGTTTGAGTGGAGTGATTAGGGACTGGAATCTTGATGATGCTGACAAACAGTGGAAAGGAGATTGAGTGGTAGCTAAGGGAAGAGCAGGTTTGAGCATGAACATGTCGGTCACTGCAGGGAGAGGCCCAAGGGTGGGTTTTGAGAACAAGAAGCAATGTTCCTGGGTTGAGGCTGGGCACATCGAAAGGGACTGTCGAAGCCATCGAGAAAGGTGGGTTAGTGGAGCGAGATTCCTCAGGAGGAAACAGGGAGAGGACAGGAGGCAGGAAGGCCTCAGGGACTGAAGGAAGGGAGACGACAGGCCGTGGGAGTCACAGTGGAGCCTGGACAGGGTGACCACCACCACTCCCTCTGTGCCCCTGTGACTGCAGAATCCACTCTGGCTTGCAGGACTCTGGTGGACTGGGGACAGTGTTTCCACTGGAGAATTAAAAATAGGAGACTTTGACAATGGAGTGAGGGTTGGTGACAGCAGGTCAGGGAAAGAAGAGCCCGTTACAAGAGGAGCCGTGGATACGTACCTGGGAGATGAAGGTGGGTAACGGAGGGAGGGATGGATTGCTATATTTTTGTGTGGAAATTGATAGTTCTAAAAACAATATCAGAAGTCGCTGACCTACAAAATTCAGCTTTGGAATGAATCTCGGTGGCGGCAGAACTTCTAAGGCAGTAGCTACCGTGGGCTTACTGAGGTGTGGCTGGGGGCCTCTGTCTTGCTGAGTTCAAGGCCGACACCGTGGGTGTGCAAAGCAGTGGAAGGGCTTTGATCTTCCGCAGTGGAGAGACATCCTGAGGTGTGGGAAGGGGAAGGCCCTGGTGGTCCCGGCAGGGACTGTCTGGCAGGGAGTAGGCACCACCAGGTGCTAAAGTAGGTCAGAGGAAGAGAGGCCAAGGTCGAGGGTTTTGGGGGGAGGAGTCGAGATCATACCGCAGCGTGTTAGAAGGGCAAGGTGAGTTCTGCCCGCCATGGAGGCTTTGGAGAAGAATGTGGTAGGAGGGAGGAGAGGGAGGGAAGGGGAAGCTCCTTGCGACAGAGCAGGTGGAGGAGCAAGGTCCCCAAGGCCAGAAACCTCCTCATGTTTTAGAGTTCCATTCCTTGGTGTTCCCCTGTCATCAGCCGTCCCCATGCCTGCTCAGGGTCTGTGCTGGTTTCTCTCTAAACGTCCCAGCCTGGTCTCTAAGGTCTCCTACACTGCCCTTCTCCAAGTGGCCCTGGCTTCCCTCTTTCTTGCAGTGATCATGTCCATGTGACCCAGGCCAGCGGTTAGGCTTACCATACCTCTTGGTGCCATGGCCTCTGATGCTCCTCTTGTCGCTCCAGTCTTCCGTGATGAATGCCTCTCTGTGCTCGCTGGGTGGTGGCCAGCTGTTGAGGGCTTCCGCCGTGAGGGCTACAAAGTCCAGGCTCTGGGCTGAGCAGGCTGCTCGGTAGTGAATGTCTGAGGGGAAGTTACTCAGTCTCCCAACTCTGGTCAAGAAGGGAGGCACATGGGTGGTCCATCCTCTGACTCCCGTGGTATGTGCCTAGCCATCGTTAACCACTCGTGTGGCCTTTGTCACCGCCCACCTCAAGGCAGTTAGGAAGGACTGAAGGTTAACCAGGGTCCCAATCATGGCCCTGAGATAGCAAGTTCACCACCTGTGTTTGACCAATGAATCCCTTTGCCAGAGTCGCCAAACTCAGGTGTTCTCTCCAGATCAGAGGGAAACACAAAGGACATGTTTTGTTTGGGATGTCCTAGCCAATACTTGCTGTATGTACCTTGGAGGATGGAAAAAAAAAAAATCTAAATAGTCATTCCTCCAGGATCTTGGAAGCAGAAGATTGCAGAAGCCTGCATTCTAGAATCGAATTACTTTAGCTTTGCATGAAGACAGCTCCTCAGAGTTACTTGGTCATTATGTCCTCATCACTTTTAAACTGAGATAAGGCTAAGCACAGTGGACACGCCTATAATCCCAGCAGCTAAGGGGGCTGAAACAGGAGTTCAAAGCCAGCCTCAGCAACTTAGTGAGGCCCTAAGCAACTCAGTGAGACCCTGTCTCTAAATAAAACATAAAAAATGGTCTGGGGGATGTGGCTCAATGATTAAGCGTCCCTGGGTTAATCCCTGGTTCAAAAAAAAAAAAAATCTGAGCTTAGGTGAAGGAGTCATAGTTTAAATACATTGACATTGGTTATCTTTGCTAGATGTAAGGAGAACCACAAGTGGTTTTCATAGTCCTCTCCTGGTTCACCTGTGTGATTCTAGCTATTCGGTAACAAGAAGAAAAACGCACTTGGTAAAGTGACTTCCGAAATTGACCTGACAGTATTTAGCACTCTGAATAACAGTTTCCATGCCTTCTCCTCTCCCTTATCTTCTTCCCTCTGTCCTCATCCCTACTGCCTCCTGTATACATCTTAGAGAGACCATCATCATCCTTTAAGATTTATCTCCAGAGTGAGGATTTGGTTGAGAAGCAGTTTGGGAAGAAAAAGAGTTGAGAAGATATGGATGAGCCAAGTGCCCAGGTCCTGTGGTCACCCCAGCTCTATTCTTCTGACAGTGACAAGTGGAATTGGGGGTATAGAACTGAAATTGCTCTTTGACTGCTAATATTTCTCCTTTCCACCTGCATCTCACAGGGCCCTTCAGAGCACCGTAGTGCCAATTCCATGGCAACCACTCTCCTGCCTTCCCACCCTGCAGGACTTAACCGCACAAGCTCTTATAGTTAAATCGTCAAAATGTTTATGTGAAGCAATGATTCTCACCTTGGTACACCATGGACTGATGGGCCGCTTCCCAAAGTTCCTCACTCCACATTTATCGGTGTTTCCAGAATCTGCATTTTTGTTTGCTGGGCCCCCCCCCCTATATTTTTTATTGGGACATCATAATGATACATAAATGTGGGATGGGTTGTTACCTATTTGTCCACTTGCACAATACAACCATATAATTTAGCCAATGTCATTTCCCAGTATGTCCCCCTCTCTCCCCTCCTCTTTCCCCCAATCCCTTTCCTCTAATTTACTGATCTCCCTTTGATTTTCATAAGAAAGATCTTTTCCTTTTTCCTCTCTAGTTTCCACATATGAGAGAAAACATATCACCCTTGATTTTCTGAATTTGGCTTATTTTGTTTAACATGATGTTCTCAGGTTCCATCCATTTTCTTGCAAATGCCATAATTTCATTTTTCTATATGGCTGAATAAAATTCCACTGTGTATTCCACTGTATATTCCACATATTTCTATCTATTCATCCACTGACAGACACCCAGGCTGGTTCCATAGTTAAGCTATTGTGACTTGTGCTGCTATAAACATGGGTAAGCTTATGTTGCTATAATATACTGACTTTAATTCTTTAGGATAAATCCCAATGAGAGTGGGTCTGGGTCATATGGTGGTTCCATGACTAGTCTTTTGAGGAACCTCCATACTGACTTCCACAGTGGTTGTACTAATTTTCAGTCCCACCAACAGTGTAAGTAGTGTTTCTTTTGTTCACATCTTCTCCTGCATTTATTATTGTTTGTATTCTTTATGGCCGCCATTTTAACTGGAGTGAGATGAAATTCTGGTATAGTTGTGATCTACATTTTCCTGTAATATATATTTGCTGGCCATTTACATTTCTTCTTCTCAGAAGTGTCTGCTTAGTTCATTTGCCCATTTATTAATTGGGTGATTTAGTTTTTTGATGTTAACTATTCTGAGTTCTTTATATATCCTGGATATTAATCTTCTGTCAGAAGAGTAGATAACAGAAATTTTCTCCCATTCTGTAGGTTCTCACTTCACATTCTTAATTGTTTCCTTTCATTTTATTTTGATGTCATCCCATTTGTTTTTGCTTGATATTATCTCCTGAGCTTTGGGGATCCTGTTGAGAAAATGGTTGCCTGTGCCTATATGTTGGAGTGTTGACCCCATGTTTTCTTCTCGGAATTGTACAGTTTCTGGTCTAATCTCTAGGTCTTTGAAGAATCAGCATTTCTAACAAATTCCCAGGAGTACTGATACTGCTAGCCTATGGACCATCCTGAGAAGCACTGAAATAAGCTCTCTCTTTTTCTAGCCTTAACCAACTATGTCTACAGCTCAAGACTGTGCAGCTGCTTGTCACATCCAGGCTCCTTGCACTGGTTCATCTTTGCTCCTAAACCTGGAGCTGAGATGCTTCATCTCCACTGGCCCTCCGCCTCCTGGTATGTCCCATAACCCATCACATAGTTCCACCCTCCCTTGACTTCAAAATTCACCATCTCTTTTGGTCTGCTTGGTCTGCCATAACAAAATGCCATAGACCACATGACATGAGCATCAGAAATCTAACTCTGAATGCTTCTGGAGGCTGGAAAGTCTGAGGTCCAGGTGTTGGCAGGGTGGTTTTCTTCTGAGGCCTCACTCCTGGGCTTGTAGCGGCCGTCTCCTCCTGTTGAATACTCATATGGTCATTCGTCTGTGTGGGTCTTGCTATTGTCCACTTCTTGTAGTTCACCAGTTGTAATTAATGGCAGTCCACCCTGAGAACTCCATTTTACCTTGATTACCATTTTGAAAACCCTATCTCTAGATGTGGTTACATTCTGAGGTCCTGAGGGTTAGGTCAACACATGAATTTTGGAGAGGGACAAAATTCAGCCCGGAACACCATCTCACACTTTTTCTCGTGGGAGATGAGCCAACTTCTGCCCTTCTCAGCCTCCACCCTTCCCGTGTCCCTTGCTGTTTCATCTTCTCCTCATCCTATCTTCCTGAGGGGAACCCGTGGCCTCCCAGGCCCCATGTGGATACTGATGGTGTAGCAGGGGCCACATGGTGTGGGTTTTGGTGAGCTGCACACCAACACCTCCCTCTGTGAGGACTCTGTAGCCAACACCAGGGATAAGCAGGACCCAGTTACAAAGGAACAGGGCAACAAAGCACTTATAGAGGAACAACTGGCTCAACACAGGGCTATCATTCTGACAATCTTCAAATTGTAGGCCATAGGCTGAACTGGCTTTCTTTCTTTCTTTCTTTCTTTCTTTCTTTCTTTCTTTCTTTCTTTCTTTCTTTCTTTCTTTCTTTCTTTTTTTTTTTCTTTTTTGTGGTGCTGGGGACTGAACCCAAGGCCTTGTGCATGCAAGGCAAGCACTCTACCAACTGAGCTATATCAGCACCTGCCACCCCTACTTTGTGTCTCCACCTAGAAATGGCCCTGGAAGAAACTTGAAAAGAAAGAGGCAAAGGGTCTATGTGCTGCCAATCCATACTCTTTCTTACTATAATGCAAACTTCTCTAAAAATGTGTTAGGAATCTCTGTGGAAGAGAAAATTGCCACCTGCCATTGACAGTAATAATTCCTGGTGCTCTTTACATAACATCACCCACATTTTCTTGTTTGATCAGAAAGATTATCCCATGGGGTCAGCCAGACCAGTGTAATTATCCCTCTTCAGAGATTACAAAATGAGTTCAAATAAATGAAACAGTACCTAAGTTCTGATCCAACGCACTCTGAGGCCTGCCCTGTCAATCTTTCTCTGCTTAGCTCATTTCTTCTTCCTTCTCAGCATCTCCCAGGCTGTGGTCATGCACACTAGCTCTTTGCATTTTTGTCTGTATGCACCCAAGCACCACTTATGATTCTGTGGTCAGGGAAACTAAGGCCCTGATCCTAAGCAGTATACTGGACTCCTAGGAATTTGGTATGCTAATTTTTTTCTAATACTCATTAAAATAAATTATTCTTTTAGGATACACTCCCTGTCTCGCACTCTCTTCCCACTGCTGTGATTTCTCTGTGAAGCTACAGAGGCATGTTGACAGCACTGTTTTTCAAACCCTTTGGCTGCTAGCCACAGTAAGAAATAAATCACGTTGTACCACACTGCTCTCTCTCTCACACACACACATAAAACAAAAGCCAGTTTCACAAGATAATGCTTAACCTGGGTGTGACACACGCTATTTTCTATTCTATATTTTAATGCTTGTTGTGATCCACTAAATTGATTTTATGACCCAGCAATAAGTCGCTACTGCAATTGGGGGGAAAAAATCCTTTACAGAATGTTCTGGCCAAACTTCCATTTTGCTTGTACCTCCCGTGAGGAGACTGCAGGAGTCAGGCTGGCGGGGAGCTCCTGGGCTCTCTCAGGGGCTTGGCTCAATCAGCTGCAGCCCCCCGAAGAAGGAGGAGCTTCCTGCACACAGAGAGTGATTTGACCCTGGCTTGCTGGACTCAAGGTGAAAGTCAGGGTCTCCACCATGCTATCCCCGAGAGAGAACTGGGAGATCCACACACTGGGGAATTTCACAGATAATTTCCTGCACCCTGCCTTGGGATGATTGGAGATCCCATCTTAACGACTTCATCTCATCACGCTTCTGACCCCGTCTGAACTGGAATTAAGCTTTGGTGCCTGCAGCTTGGATGTTTGCCTGGGCAGCATTTTTACAGGGGTATTTTAAAGCCAGACTCTAAAGTGTTTTTCCACAAATGCCCAAGATGTCACCATTAGAATTTTATGCCATTGGTTTAAGCATTGCTATCCCAAGATTTTTCTAAATGCCAGTGTGTCCAAACTGAGGGTCTAGGGCTCCCCCTCCCAACTCTGGCTTTACCTATTAGTTATAGAAGATGATTTCCCTTTAAAAGGAAACCTAGAGCAGCAGTCCTCACCCTTTCTTGTGACATGGACCTTTGTGGCACTGTGGTGAACCTGTGGGACCTTAGCTCCGAATACTGTTTTAAATGTACAAAGGAAGATGTATAGGATTGCAAAGCTAAATACACACACACACACACACACACACACACTATTCTAAAAAGCATGATACTATATAGATTGTGTCAAAACATTTTTAATTTGTTATGCAGTGATAATATGCTTAACCCATTACATAAAATCTGGAGATAGGTCTAGTAAATAATTTAGAATAGTGATAATAACAATTATCAGGAAATATTACAAAGTATCTGCAAAAATTGTAACATGATAAAATAGCTCAGATCCCTGGGGGCTCTGGGTAGCACTGCTGCAATTTGTTTGTCTTTATAATCTGGAAATGCTAGATACAGTTAGAAGTTAGTGAAATTAAAGGTGTGATTATTTTCCGGACCATGTCCATAGACCCCTTATATTCTACACACAGACCCCACTGAAAGAGCCCCAGGTCTAAGAGTGGTCTGCTGCCCTTCCTGGCTCACCCTGCCAGGTTCTAACGTCTCAATAGCTGAATCCTGTTCTGCGCTTCCCGAACCTTGCTGCGCTCCTCCTCCCCCCACCTCACCTGACCTCATGATCGGCCCAGTTGGAACAGCCCAGAGGAGATCCACGCACAACAGTATCTGGGGAATAGCTTTAGTGGTGATTCTCCCCAAATTCCTGGGGATGTCAAGCAGAGGGCAGCTTGACTTTGATTCTGAGCAATCCCTTAATCAGTTACTTCTCCCCCTGTAATTATCTCGGTGTATAATAACACGAACGAGTAATCTGTCCCTATTTAAAGCAAATCCTTCTTTATTCTCTGACCCTGTGCATGAACATCTTGGGTCTTGGGTCCAATAAATGGATCTGTATTCAGCAAGTGGGGGGGGGTTTCTATGGGGCTCAGTACAAATGGGTTAACAGCAGGGCTGAGACATACTGTCAGCTACCGAAAGGAGACGGGTTCTTGTCTAGAGGTACAAACAGAATGAGCGCCTTTGGGGAAATAAGTCAGGCCACTCAGTGACCTGTCAGAGTGTAAAAAGACAATATGGCATGATGGGACTGACAAACAAGAGTGTGCATGCCCTGTCCAAAAGCAATCTATACTTAAAGTACATATTTTGGGCTACTTGGCTACAACTTTGACCATCCAACATCAGCTCTGAAACCCACATGCAGGATCCTCTCAAAAGGTGCCAGTACCATCTGCACAGTTCCCTGAGACCCAGAGGGGCTGCTGAAGCAAGTCCACCCCAAAACTGCATTCTGATGGTCCTAACCAGGGGGATAGGAGTTGGGTGACTCAGTTTAAGATCTTGGTGAGAGTTAAAACGCACACACACACACTATAAATTTTTGGCAAGGTGATTATGATGAAATATGTGTGAGAGGAAAGAAAAGGGAAATGAACATCAACAGCCCCAGAAAAAAAAAATCTGGAAATGATTTAAGGAAAGTTAGGGTCTTTGGAATCATCTTCAACATTTGGGGATGAACAGGATGGATGTTTCCCGTATCCTTGTATACACCATTTTTCTTCTTTCCATCAAGAGACAAAACCTTGAGTTTAGAGGTTTGCCCAAAGAGCCAGTTCTTCTGTCCATAAACCAGCCCTTAGGTTCACACGTCAATCCCTTTGGCACAACCCCCAGGTCTACTTCCCTCCGGGTCTAATCCAGGGCAGGGCTGGTGGCATCCAGGGGGATCGGCTGGGCCAAGGATGACAAGGATGACGTGACTCACGTGGGAAGGGACTGAGGAACATTCAACAGGAGGAGGCGTGTCTGAGGAAGTTAGATGGGCAATGCCCCAGGGTGTCGCTGGGACAGGAAGGGCTACCTGGGAATAAGGATCTCACTTAGCTCTTCTCCACCCTGTTCAGGTGGCCTGAGGACATGAAATTGTCTGATCTGATTGAAACATCTTCCCACTCTCTCTCTCTCTCTCTCTATCTCTCTCCCAAATCAAGGTTTCCCCCGGCCATTGGACAAAATGACAGCATACCACCTGCACTCAGAAATGTGCAGTAGGCATACTGGGGCAAGTTGGCATAGCAACAGCAAAACTTCCTGAAATCCCTGGTGGGGATGTGAACATGGAGAAGCAAATTCTCCCCACCTGAGAGGCACCTGTTATACCCCAAACTGGCCAGCAGGGGCAGCAGAGGTCAAAGACTGGGCGTGGCCTCACCTGTGTGGACAGAATGTGAGCAATGGCACCCACCTGTTATGTCCTACGAACAGGTGTACCTTTCTTTTGGAGGGATTGTTCAGTGTCTCATCCTGGTTTAATGACATGGTAATTCCTCTGCCTTCCCGAGTGGCCAGACACATCACACTGGGTGGACAGAAGAGTGAGAACCCAGACTTGAAAGGACCGCCATGGGTGGATTCTCTTCCTGGCACACAATGTGCTGAATTCAGCTAGAGGACATCATTTAAAGTCTAATGGCTGAGGACTGCCTTGTGTGGCCCTCCTTGGTCACCTCTGGTGTGAGGTCATCAGATTTCTCCTCTACTTCCTTCCCACTCTAGAATCAGTTCATAATCATTCCAAATGATTTATGTCCTTACTGTATAAAACTCTGGAGCATGCCCTGCTTCCTTGGGAAGACAGAGTGGTGCCCGATGTGCAGAGGAAGTGGATCCCTGGTCCACCTGGGTGTGACCCCCCCAGAATGTCTGCCAAGTGGATGGACCACCACGCACTTGAGGGGCTAGCTCCCAGTTTCACAGGTGCAAGAACTTAGGGAAGTCGTGTGCTGACAGATGTACAGCAGTCACAGGCAGAGGCTGCCCTGGGCACCACGTAGCTCTATGTGACAATGATTTCCCTAGTGGCAGAGTGGATTGATGGAAAACCAGCATGCTTGAATTTAAATTGGGCTTCAACATTTATCAGCTATGTGACCTTGGACAAGGTTAATTAACCTTCTCTATGACTCATCTTTGAAACAGGGGTAATACACAGTGCTAGCCTTGATGGTGGGATGAGGACTGAATACAGTGACATATAGGCAAGTACTTAGAACAGTATGTGTCACTCTTGGTATTGTTAGTAAACTGGTACGGTAGTATAGGTTGAGCACGATCACACTCCAGAAGATACCAATCACAGAAACTCCAATGTGAATAGTGCCCCCACAGTTGCACCATGGGGCAATCTATATGGCTGGACACAAAACCCCTGACATATAAACCCTGTCTTTGCAACATTATTTAAAAATTATAGTTAACTGCATGTGAAGCACCTTTGACATTATAGGCACTGTGACACCTAGTTGATGTTAATATTTGTGGCGGGGGATATGCTGGCATCTTAACAGCAACCCTTGCGCACAGTACTTCTTCCTGTCGGGCAAATTTTCCCAGAGATTAAATTTCATTAAAAGGCTATTGAGGAATTTCAAGGAAATGAAAGGAACTTGAATATCATCTCAGGGTTATTCTCGGCATTAATAAGGAGAGGTCTCAAATCCAAGAGCGTCAAGGGCATCATCCTTTGTACTGTAAGAACTCCCTGTTTGGAGAAGAGAACCTTCCACCCTGAACTTGGGCTACAGGAACAATGATGCTTTCCTTTTCATCTCTCCTCATTTTGGTTCCTCTCCGCTGCCAGAAGGCTCTCCTGCTCCATTACCACATGAGCCTGCTCCAATTAATTAGATAACTTCATCCCTTACATTAGTTAATCTTTAAATTAGTCTCCTCCTAATGAAATTTGAGGGAAGCCCCACAGGCTCTTTGATGAAATTTGGAAGTCCTCTTAGTCTCATCAGCCACAATTTTTAGAAATTATTAACTGAAGCAATATTCCAGCTGAAAGAATCCACCGGGTATGAAACTCAAGCCTCCCATCTCTCCAAACCCATCCTCGGGAGCCGAGCCGTCGGACGCCCTTTCCCCACAGTGGCACTGGCGCGGACCCCCTCTTCTTGCCTCTGTCTCTTTCATCATGTTGTTGCATAAACAAACTTTCAGTATTAATCACATTTCAATGGCAAGTTCTTCCAAAAAGAAAGCAAGCATCTCAGCACGCTGAGAGGCGCCGTCCCCGTGGGGCGTTTGAAGCCACTCAACATCCCAGCCAACAGACATCATGTCTACAAGACACGGAGGAGGCGCGGGCACTGGGAACGGAGGAAATAAATGATACAACATTAGAGGCAGTAGTATCTGAGGGGACTGTCTGGGCCAATCCTTTAATTTAACAAATGTGAAAACTGAGGCCCAGCTGGGAGAGGTGTCTTGCCTGAAGCTACAGAATTAACTGGCCCCCTCCACTAATTGGGTAGAGACCCGCTCTGGCCTTCTGCACCCTGGAGGAAGCGCTCTCTGGCTAGTGGTCCTGGGTCACTGCCATGCAGAGACCCCCAATGGCCTCCGAGGGTCGGAGCAGCACCGTAGACCCCCAGGTCCTGCACTTACAGCATTGCACCCCGGGAAAGAGAAGATGGCTCATGTTTTATCAGAGCCAAACCTGTGACATTCATCCACTCCCACCCAGCGCTTGGAGGTGTGAAAAGACATTCCAAAAGAGAGAGTCCAAAAGGGACAGGCAGCTAGAACACCCACGCGGCTTGTTTTGCTGAAAAACCAGAGCCAAGCATGGGGGCGACCAGCCCAGGCAGGGGGAGCCCGGGAGAGTCAGAGCCGGCAGCTGCAGCATCGAGAACCGCAGTCCGCTCCCCACCCCCACCGAGTCCAGGAGGGAGCCAGGGGGCGAAGGCGGCCTTCTGAAACCAGCTGGTCTCACTGACGCCTTTGATGGAGGTAGAGATGGAGAGCGAGGGTCAGAATGGGTCTCACTCAGGGTCTCACTTATGACACACACAATGCAAGGCTCAGATGCTACAGAAGAGAGCTGTCCTGGTTCCGGTCCAGGACTCCGTTCTGGGCTCCTCTTGGGCTGGGTCCAGTGATAGCCAGGGGACAGAAAAGAAGACAGCAGTTGATGAATTAGGCCTTTGCTGACTCGGCACACGGTCTGCGCCTTCTCCTGGATGTCAGCATTTGTCATGGGTGAGCGGCTCTATCTGGCTGTAGGGTCCTTATGTGCTACTCAAGAATCCCAGGCAAATTGTGTAGCCTTGAGGGGCACCATGTCTTCACCTGTGAAGCCATGAGAGGCAGGTGTGAGGACTGACTGGGAGACCCCCAGCACTGTGCCCCCACATCAGTCCCCACAGAGGGCCGCTGCTCCTGCCCGCCCGGCCCTCCTGAGAGGCGAGTACCTGTTTCTCAGTGGGTTTGCGTGATCTGCGCTCTTCTCAACACGTCCGTGCCTCCCCACCTCCACGGAGCAGGAGGCTCCCCCCATATTCCAGGCCAGTGTTTCCAACCTGGAATATCTCCCGAGAAATGCCTTTTCCCACTGTGATCGCCACAGAGTGCAGAAAACCTATCTCCTCCCTCGAGAGAAGAGAGATGTCCCTTAGGCCCACAGCTCCGCTCTCCGTTGGGCAGAGATTCCCTTTCTCTCTGATTGGCCTCGTGGTGCTGATCATTCAGGAAGAGAGCAGCCCCGGGGGCTAACTTGGACCTGGAGGGATGGGGATGAGAAAAAGAACCCGGATGAACTTCAGGCTTCGGGAGAGGACAGCGGCAGCCCTGTCTCTGTCCTCGGGAGCTGGCTGTGTTCTGCAGGATGCTGGGGAGCCAAGGGCCCCAGGGAGGCAAGAAGGTGGGAGGGCGGGAACAGGACCCCCTGTCTGTTGGAATGTGTTTTGCCTTTAAGAAGAACAGTGAGGAAATGATTTCTCCAACCCTGTGTTGGGTTTGCACAAATCCTCCCCAGGAGGTTAGAGGCCAGCCTCCAAATACGGGCCCTTGTGGGCTGCCCACATGGGCCCCCAAGCCTCATCTGCAGATCCATCCCAGTCAACACCAATAGAGTGGCTGGTCACCAAGTGGCTTCCAGGGGCTCCCAAACATCTCTTCTTTTGCTCTGCAAATTGTCGCCCTCCTTTCTAAGACTGGATCGATTTCCAGCACTTCATCCTTTACACGTTTGATGTCCCACAATATCTTTGAGAGCACTTTTAATGTGCAGTTTCTGCTGGTGTCCCTTCCTCTGGGACATCTTCATCCTTTTTTGTCACAACCACTTTCCTTGTTAATGTCGCCAAGTTGCCCTTCACGAAATTCCTCAAGCTGCGCATCCGCAGTCTCTCTAGCGGTGGCGGCGTCCCCGTTCCCACGGCCGGCTCTTTCTTCCATGACTCCGTTTACATTCCATTCCAGTTCCAGTGTGACCACTTTTCTGTCTCTTTGCTGAGCTTTGCATCTTGGCTGGCTAATTTCCTCTTATTGCCCATTTTCTGTAAAACGTCACATGGGTTTGTCACCGGGAGGCAGGCAAGCCACACAGCCGCATGTGTTGCTATCAGTGCGTGAACTGAGCAGCAGACCCAGGATAACCAGCCACCAACCTGCGGTGAGAGGAGTCCGGGACGGCCGCGCTCACTGCTATCCATGGAGAGATTTGTGGGATGGAGAATAAACAACAAGGTTTGCACTTGGCCGTCACCCACAGTCGCCATACATGATAGCTCAAGTTTTAATCGCGTTGTTGCTGGGGGACTAGTTAGACTTGCCGTGATAACACCTGGGAATTGGGCAAAGCAAGGACTGTTTGCACTTCATACTACATCTGTGGATCTCCAGAACAAGATTCCAAACTGGTTTTTTTTTTATGCTCTTCATTTTTATATAAATGCTAATTGTACTGCACAAATATTTGATCTCCCAATGTCATTTTCCTGTCTCCTGTGTCTGCCTGTGTAGATCTCCCCTGAATGGGCCAGGAGCTACCTGATGTCTGAGCCCCAGCTGTCCCATCTGCCCTGGAGCTCCCTGAGGACAGGGTTTAACCACCCCTTTACCTGAGGACCTCCGAGGGGCGCTGCCCGCAGCTCTGCTGCGGGGAGGATAGAGGTAACCAACTGCACGTGGTTTGAATTGGAGTCACGGCCCAGTTGCTGGAGAAACCACACGGGGACCTCCTAAAAGATCCTGGTGAGAAGAAGTCCCGTCCCCAAGGCATGTCACAGCACTCTAGCCAGCCTTGGGCTGCAGCCACAGGCTCCTGTCCACACCTCTCTCCACCGTCCATTGCCCTTTAGAGTTAAATTGATTTTAATAGCATCCAATTTTCTCAAGTGCTGGAGAGACAGACAGGTTACAAAAGGAGTGTTATTACCTCCTTTTCCTCCTAGATTCCCACGTGGACATTAAAAAGTCATTTCATCTGACACTTGATCCCCGGCCCCAGGAGAGATGGCCAAGGAAATAGCCCTGGGTCCAGGGCTGACTGCTAAGACCGGGGCTTCCCATTTCGCCTTTTTTGTGATGTTGGGATGAAAAGCCCATGGCCCATTTCTGGGTGTCTGTGGATGCATGCATCTGAGTGTGTGTGTGCGTGTGTGTGTGTGTGTGCACGTGTGCGCAAGTACGCGCATGCATCTGCAGGACGAGTGAGCCTGGTGGAGCTTGGCCCTCCGCAGCTCTGATTAGGGGTGTGCCCTGTGCAGGTGCCTGGGTCTCTTACTCATCTGTAGCCTCAGTAGTTGGCACATGGAAGCACCCAGTAAATATTTCCTGAACAAATGTTACCAATCGATGATCAATGAGGTTGCGCCTTGTGTACACCAGCCTGTCACCTCATTGGCTTGTCCCTTCCCTGTTCCCGCATTCCTATCAGGAGAAGCCAGCCTGAGCCATACTGTACCAGTGTGTGAGCAGGGTGTGTTTGGAAACTGTATCTACAGGCTCTGGAGGGTGTGTGTGTGTGTGTGTGTGTGTGTGTGTGTGTGTGTGTCTGCGGAGCGTGCACACAAGCCCATAAACCCTGCCAATGTTTACAGTGTAATTCACCTAGGAGTCCTTTCTGGTGAGGATTCTGTGACCAATTGCCCAATCTGCCTGCATTTGGATCTATCTATTGGGAGGAAAAAAAAAAAAAAAAAGATACTGAACAGCACCAAGTTGGGCCCAGAACCGGTTGGGCCAGTCGAGTGCAAACTGTGGCACTGACTGAAGGCAACAGCAGCCAGAGGAGGGACTTTTGCAGGCTGGGGGGCTGCCAGGGAAGGCTGCTGGAGAAGGGTGGCCCTCTCCCAGGGAAGGGTTGCTGAAAAGGAGAGGAGCAAAGGCTTTTCAAATAGGAGGCAGCCGGGGTGCCAAGAGGAGTGGAAAGATACAACCAGCAGACAAAGCAACTGGAACTGTCCTGAGCATTTTCATTCAGCACGCGACACGAATTCACGGGCGCCTGGGTGATCTCAGAGCAAGGCCTGGGTCCTTGCCTCCACTCGGGGTCTGTGGATGGCCGACAGTGTGTCAGGCACTGTGCTAGGCCCAGCGCAGACACGGAGAGAACACTTTGACAGGGTAGCTAAGTCTCCAGGAGACCGACTTGTGCCAGGTCAGGGTCAGAACCCCAGTCTGCCCAGCTCCAAGTGCGACATCCTCTGCAGGAAACCCACGGGGAGGATGTGAAAGATCGAGCCAGAGGGCTGGGACGTGGGGTCTCTTGGGGCGTCATTGGATGAGGCTGATGACTTGGGGATATGTGGGTTGAGGGCTCAAAGATCATAACAACCTGGGTCAGGCCCTGCGGTTGGCCTGAAAGGTGTCATTGATTCTAGGACCTGCTCAGAGCAAGGGCGGGCTTCAGAGCAGGCGGGTGGCAGGAAGTGAGGGTGCAGGTGTGGGAGATGTGGCACTGAGGCTGGTGATCCAGGGAGGCTGTGCGTCCCCAGTGCTGGCTCTGTCCCCCAGGCAGGTGTGATGGATCTGTGAAAGCCGCCCTGGGTCGGGATCAATGATCATCACGGTTCTCCATGTACCCGCTCAGGCTCCCATAAACCATGCCTCCTTATGGCCAGCAGCTTCCCGACCCTAGAACTCGTTTGACTCTAAAAACCTCAAGTCATTGAGGAAAGGCCTCCTGCTGACATTTCTAAGAGGGGAGAGAAGAGGAGGGAGCTCTGGGGGTTCCCACAGCTGTGCCAGGGTTCTGGCCCCCTCCTGGGACAGCGTGTGACTCTCCCTGTCCCTTTTCCTCTGTCCCTCAGTAGGGCCGCATGCCCGACACCCCTGGACGGCCAGTGGGATGATCTCCTGGTACCTTCAGCCTAGCCTGCTGTGAACACCCCCTGAGCCCGTCACTCCTCCCCTGATCTCCCACCAGGTGAAGGGCATCCAGCAGGCAGAACCCACGTCACGCAGGCCCTGTGAGGTGCCGAGTGGGCATGGGGAGGCATGTGGTTCCCGTCTTCACGGAGTCTGGTATCTCCCACAGCCATGTTCTAGGTAATTCTAGCAATAAGCAAAGGAATCATTTTCAATGTCCCTCTGCCTGGCCTCATCCCCAACCAGTTATCAAGTCCCCTCAATAACTGGTCCATCGTTTTTTAATCTGCCCCTTCCTCTTCATCATCCCAACCTGGGTTAGCCTATCCTCATCACTGGAATGGATTATTTAGCCCTTGGTGGCCTCCCGGCCTCCAGTCTGGCTTTCTCCAGTGTGTTGTTCTTACTTGCATAGCAGTCGCGGTCTTCGGAAGAAAAAAGAGCCTCCTTTCCCTGACATCAGAGCCACGATGGTCCCAGACCCAACTCATCCTCGGTCCTACTTACCACACACGACACACAGTGTATTAGTCAGTTTTCTGTCACTGTGACAAAACATCTGACATAAATCAACTTAAAAAGAGGAAAGGTTTGTTTTGGCGCAAGGTTTCAGGCCATTGCCGCTTGGCTCTGTTGTTTCTGGGCTCATAGTGAGACAGAGCATCATAGCTCAAGGAGCGTGTGGCGGAATAAAGCTGCTCTCCTCACAGTGCCCAGGAAGTGCTGTGGGGTGGGAGAGCAAGAGCAAAACATGCCCTTCAAAGGTCTGCCCCCAGTGACTTGCTTCCTTCAGCTAGGCCACAGCTTCCGAACAGTAGCCTGGAAACCACGTGGCCTTCGAGGGACGATTCAGATCCAAACCATGACCCACAGGGCGCTTGGTGCACGAGGCTTTGCGACCTCTCAGGTCTCTTTGTTGCAGCTAGTGTGGTTCCCCCAGGAGAAGCCCTCGGGCCTCCCAGCCCCCACTCCCCTGCCCACGCACCCCACCGCCCTGCCTCCCCTGGCTGATCCACGCGCTCTACAAACCTTCCCCAGGGCCTGGCGAGAAGGAGCCCAGCTCTCTGTCTTCTCAGATGCCCTACTTGCACCTTGTGCCAGCATGTGCCACCCTCTGTCCTTAACGTACCGAGACCCACTGTCATCATCTCCCTGGTACCGAGGACAGTCATTGATCAACATGAGTGACGGCTCATGTTACCACTTGACACGTATCATCTCATTTAATTCTCAGAAGCACCTCCTTAGTTCAGGTCTTCAGTGTCACCCAAAGGTCCCTGTGCTAATGGCTTGGTCCCCAGTGTAGTCTCGGGGGAGGTGGTGAGATCTTTAGGAGGTGTGGCATAGTGGGAGCTCTTTAGGTCATTGGGGGCATGACCTTGAAGGGGACAGTGAGACCCCAGCCCTTTCCTCTTCTTCTCTTGCCTCCCAGCCATGAGGTGGGCAGTTTAGTCCTGCACCAGGCTCTCCCACCAGGATGGGCCACTACAGGCCCAAAGCAACAGGGCCAACTGATCATGGACTGACACCTCTAAAACTATGGACCAAAGCAAACCTTTTGTCTTTATAAGTCGGTCATCTCCAGTATTTGTTATAGTAATGGAAAGCTGACTCACACAGAAGCTGTGAGGAGGGAGGGTTAGTTCCCCTGTTTTTCACAGGAGGAGCAGCCTCAGACAGGTAATCACATTCCTCAGGTCCCAGGACCTGTGGACTTTCTGTCCAGAAGCTCTGACCCTGGAGCTCCACCCCTAGCCCCTGGATGCACTTCCTCTCAGAGGCCATGAGGGCAGCAAAGGGGGGCCAACTCTGAGGGTGCCGCAGCCTGCAGCCTCCAGCACACGCCAGCACTGGAGGCAGGCTGCCAAGACTCGATTAAGAGCTGCAGGATCCATTAGCCGAAGAGCTGAAGGGAGAAGGAGAGAGGAAGAGATGGAGGCTCCAGGTATCGAAGAGGTCTTCCTCCCATCCAGCATGCTGCACTCAGATATGCCCTGTCCCTCTGGTGTTGCCGATGCCAGAGGCTGACCTCAGGGTGTTGGCAGGGACACGCTTCCTCTGGAATCTTCAGGGAGGGTCCTTCCTCTCTCTTCCAGTGCTGGTGGCCAGGTGTTCCTTGCCTCTGGATGCTTCACTCCAATCTCTGCCTCCATCTTCTCTCGCTTTCCTCTCTTGTCCTCTTTTCTTATAAGGACAACTTAATTATCTTCGTCTCGTGTGGTAGCAAATGCCTGTCATCCCAGTGACTCGGGAGGCTGAGGAAGGAGGATCACAAGTTGGAGGCCAGCTTGAACGATTTTGGAAGACTGTGCCTCAAAATAAAATAAAATAAAAAGGGCTGGGGATGTAGCTCAGGAATAGAGCGGCCCTGGGTTCAATCCCCAGTACCAAAAACAAACACAACCCTATGTCCAATAAGATCACGTTCACACGTGCCCAGGGACCACAATGTCGTCCAGAGAAGGCGATTCAGGCCGTGACATTGCCTATTCAACAGTCGCAAGACAGAGGAGTGTCCGTCCTATCAGCACCAGGGACCCTGAGCTCCCACCACCGGGAGAGAACCCAGGAAGTGCCGCAGGCCCCCAAAGGCCACCTGACGAATCCCAGTTCTGTAAGACGTTTGACTGGCGTCATTCAGGGACATGTGCGTTGACAGCTGGGGAGGAAGTCTGAGAGCAGGGGGCACAAAGGAGGGAGCAGTGGCCCCGCGGGGCTGGGCGAGCGAGCGCAGCGGGCAGGGACCGGGCTCGCCACAGCTGCTTCTTGCTGCGCCGGCCCCACCTGGGGTTCTTGCCCCTCGGGTGCCACATGTTGGTCGGCTCCTGGTGACAGCACAATCCCCCCTTCCCTCCCACCAGGAAAACCGCTTTCCAGAGGAAGACGGGCTGTCCCCTCCCGCTGCTGCCTCAGTTTACCCAGCCGTCCATCAGGAACCAGGAACTCTTGAACTGAAAACCAAACGGCTTTCTGCCGCCTGCCTTCTGACCCAGGGGACCCGCGTGTGTCTGCAGGACTCTGCTGCCTCTGACCACCCCGTGGCTCCAGCTGCTGCAGAGAGCTTCCCGGGCCTTGTGTCTCTGTTGGGGGTCCTGGCTGCTGTGCGCAGGCTCTGCCCAGAGGCTGGGAGCCCCGCGCCTTCTCATGGGACCAGGAAAGACCACTAATGGCCCGTCATCTGGGGAGCAGGAGTCGGGCTGGAACAGCCTATTAAAAAGCCACCGTCTTGGTAGGTCGTTATCACAGTGACTTTAGCTCCATTTGTCAGATGAGGAAAACCGAGGCCAGGGGCGCCAGAGTAGCTTGCCCACCCTCCCGTGGCCTGTGGCGGTGGAACTGAGTCTCTGATTGGAAGCTTCTGGCTCTTTGCCTGTGAAGGTGCCCTGCCTGGGCTCACCCTGACGGCCCCCTTGGGCCAGCTGGTGGCACGGCTTCACTGTGAAAGTTCAGTTTATTTCATTTTTCTTTGGCTTCTGCCATTTGGGGTGACCTAACTTAACCACTGTTCTGCAGAACCTCGGGCAAAGCCCTGTCAACACCGAGCTCCCTCCAAACTCTAGTCTTTGTGCTTCCTTTGCTGCCCCCAAAGGGGTTCTGGAACCAAAGCCCACCCTGGCTGCCTGAGCTCGGCCCCGATGGAGGACGAGGGTGAGGGAGCCCTCCCGGCCTTGCCCCTCCCCAAGCTGGCATGTAACCAGGCAGAGCCGCCGTGCAGCAAGAAGGTGCTGCCTGGGGACTGCTGAGCCCGGCAGGAGGCCAACGGGCACCCACTGGGTCCCCAGACCAGCCATGGCAGGGGATGAAGACAGTCCCCCGAACAGGCGGGGGATGGGCTGGGACTCCACTGTCGCTGGTCACCTCCCTCCCTCCCTCCCTCCCTCCCTCCCGGTCCCTCTTCTTGCTCTCCTCATCCCTGCATTGACTTCTCTCTTCCTTGCCCCACCATCCTCTTTCTGACTTCTAGGAGGTCTCTGTCACCATCTTTGCATCTTTTCTCGTCTCTCTCCTTCCTTTGCTTTCTGCCTCCTCTGTCCCTAAACAAAACCTCGTCCGTCCCGTGGGCTCCGATGGACAGGTGGGGGCTCCTTCCAGCAGGAACGGACAAGGAGCAGGTTAAATAGAATCACGCACGCTCACACGCACACACACGCACACACACCAGTAGCCGTGTCCCTCTCAGGACAACGCCGGTCAGTATGACTTTCATTTGTTGCTGCCCCCAATGCAGGCTGTCTTTCTGGGGGTGGCACCTCCCTGTCCCTGCCCCATCTGCATGGGGGGGGGGGAGTAGTGGGACTAGATACCCTCAGGTGTGTGGTGTCCAGCACCACCGCCCTGTGATGCCCGGGAAATGGGCATTAGTGACGGCACAAGGTTCTCGAGGTTACAGAGCCACTAACCCTCTCCTCCCCTCCTCACCTGGGGACTCCTGGCAGGAGCGCCAAGGTCACCGCAGCCCGGAGCAGACCACCACGCGTCTCAGGTTTGGTGGTGCCTCAGCCCCTGTGGCTGGGTGGACCTTCACACATGGGTACGGGAGGCCAAGGCCCCTGCTGGAGGTGACCAGTACTCTGCTGGGGGGAGCACGTGCATGATCCCCGAGCCTCTGCACCAGCCTTGTCCCCCAGACAGGGGCCTGAGGCCAGGAGGCAGCTGAGACAGGTGGGCTGGAGGGCGGGAGGGCACCTGCAGAGACCTGAGAGGGAAGAGAGAGAGCACCTGCCCAGCCGGGTCCCTCCCAGGACAGACTCCTGCTGGGGGCGGTCTGGGGTGGACGGGAGGACTCTCAATCAGGGATTTCTCTAGAGAACAGAGCCCAACTCACCTTTTTTTTAAAAAAAAAAAAGCTAAGTCCCAGAAAGGAAAACGAAGCCCAAAGAGTTTCTTTCCTGAGACATTAAATAAATCTCAGGCAGCTCCAAAGAAAGGAGCCGTCTTGGCCATTGTCACTTCGATGAACTGGGAACTGCCTGAAGCCCAGGCCCTCCCAGGCTGGTGGCCAACCAGTGGACAGAGGGACACTCACTCCTCCCTCCTGGGCAGGAGCAGCGATGCTCAACCCCTCCTGAGCGCTACCAGAGACTCCTGGGAACTGCAGCAGCTGGGCCCGTAGACTGGCGGCCTTGACCTCT
The DNA here is from genome assembly GCF_052094955.1 of Ictidomys tridecemlineatus. Taxonomy (NCBI): domain Eukaryota; kingdom Metazoa; phylum Chordata; class Mammalia; order Rodentia; family Sciuridae; genus Ictidomys; species Ictidomys tridecemlineatus. The sequence continues at coordinate 110,393,994 of NC_135484.1, read as the reverse complement.
GGGAATGACCTTGAGCACGGCACACAAAACAGAAGTAAATTTCTTTCCTCTTCCCTCCCTCCCTCCCTTCTGACCTTTTTCCCTTCCTCCCTCATCCCTCCCTCTCTCCCTCCCTCCCTCCTTCCTTCCTCTCTCCTTCCCTCCCTTCCTTTCCATGTGTATTCAGACCATCAGAGCAGCCTCTTCATCAGCCTGTGCAGGACCCCCTGCCTGGCCACACCCCCCACTCCCACTGCCCACCACCTCCATGGGCAACCACTCTGTCCTTTGAGGTGTCCTGCGAGGTTGAATTGAATAAACTGCTGAAACTTCATTTGTAGTAACCTGAAACTGGAAACAACCCAAGTCAGCTTCCACGGCAGAATGAGTGAGTCCGCCAAACAGCAGAATACTACTCGGTGAGGAAAAAGACGAGAGAAAAACATCATGATGGATTTCACTTGGATCATATTGAGTAAAAGAAATCAGACAAAAAGGAGGGTGTCAAGAACCGTTCCTTTTCAGTGGAGTTTAAAGTAGGCGAAGCTCGTCTACGGTAACGGGAGTCAGAATGGACGTTACCCTGGGACTGGACGAAGGAGTCTTCGTCTTCTAAGGTGCTAGAAATGTCTATGTCTTGATGCGGGTGATCGTTCCACAGGGACAACTTGATTTTTGTCAAAATCCAATGACCATTCAAGTGGACATTTCTCCAAAGAAGATAGACAAATGGCTGATAAAACAAACACGTCCAGCCATATGCAGAATCATTCGTCACTAGGGAAATGCCAGTCAGAACCACAGTGAGGGGCCACTTCACTCCCACTAGATGGCCAGAACAAAGAGACGGACAATAACAAGTGCTGGTGAGGATGTGGTGAAGTTGGAACCCTCACATATTCCTGGTGGGAATGTGCCATGGTGCAGCCACTTGGGGAAAATCTGGCAGTCCCTAAAAAATGAAAGATAGAATAGTATATGACCCTGAAATTCTTGTCTTGGGTATCCACCCAAGAGAATTGAAAATACACGTCTGCCCCAAACCTGTACATACGTGTTCACAGCAATGTCATTCATAATAGCTAAAACATGGAAAAACAACTCAAATATTCCTGAACTGAGAAATGGATAAGCCAAATGTGGGGTATCCATACAATGGTTTATTTCAGCAGTTAAAAAAAAAAAATGAAGTCCTGATGTGCATTGTGACATGGATGAACCTTGAACATAGTGTACCACGTGGAAAAGGCCGGAGACAAAAGTGGCACGTTGCATGATTCCAGTTATGAAATCTCCAATGGACAGAGATAAATCCATAGAGACAGGAAGAAGATGAGTGGTTTCCAGGGCTAAGAAGCAGGGAGAATAGGGAGTGATGGTCAGTGAGCTCAGGGCTTCTTTGGGGGGTGTTGACAGTGCTCTGAATTAACAGTGGCTGTTGTTGCACACCCCTGACTGTACTAAACACGACTGAGACACCAACACAGTGCATTCTGTGGTGAGTGAATTATATCTGAATAAGTCTGTTACTAAAAATGTATTGAGGGCTGGGTTGTGGCTCAGTGGTAGAGCACTTACCTAGCACATGTGAGGCCCTGATTTCAATCCTCAGCACCACATAGAAATATTAAATAAAATAAAGGTATTGTCAATCAATCAACAAATATATTAAAAAAATGTTCAACGTCTCTAGCAATTAGAGAAATGCAAATCTAAACTACTCTAAGATTTTATCTCACTCCAGTTAGAATGGCAGTTATCAAGAACACAAGCATCAATAAGTGTTGGTGAGGATGTGGGGGGAAAGGTACACTCATACATTGCTGGTGGGACTGCAAATTGGTGCAGCCAATATGGAAAACACTATGAGATTCCTCAGAAAACTTGGAACGGAACCACCATTTGACCCACCTATTCCATTCCTTGATCTATACCCAAAGGACTTAAAAACAGCATACTACAGGGACACAGCCACATCAATGTTTATAGCAGCACAATTCACAATAGATAAACTGTGGAACCAACCTAGATGCCCTTCAGTAGATGAATGGATAAAGAAACTGTGGTACATATACACAATGAAATATTATGCAACACTAAAAAAAATAAAATCATAGTATCTGTAGCTAAATGAATGGAGTTGGAGAATATAATGCTAAGTAAAGTTAGCCAATGCCAAAAAAACAAATACTGAGTATTTTTCTCTGATGTAAGAAGGCTGATTCATAGTGGGATTGGGAGGGGGAGTATAGGAGGATTAGAAGAACTCTAGATAGGAGAAAGGGGTGGGAGAAGAAAGGAGGGGGATGGGGGTAGAAAAGATGGTGGAATGAGATGGACATCATTACCCTAAGTACATGTATGAAGACACGAATGGTGAGAATATACACTGCATATAACCAGAGACATGAAAAATTGTGCCCTATATGTATAACATGAATTGTAATTCATTCTACTGTCATATATAACAAATTGGAATAAAAAATAAATTAATTAATTTTTAAAAATAAAGGTATTGTGTCCAACTACAAATAAAAATAAATAAATATTTGAAAAATGTACTGAGCTGGGTGCAGTGGCACATGCTTGCAATCCCAGTGACTTAGGAAACTGAGGCAGGAGGATCACAAGCTTGAGGCCAGCCTGAGCAATTTAGCGAGACTCTGCCTCAGAATAAAATAAAAAGGACTGGGGAGGTAGCTCGGTGGTAGAGCACCCTGGGTTCAATCCCCAGTACTGGGGAAAAAAAATGTGTTGATTGACACACTCAAGTTTTTGTCTTATTGGTTACATTATAAAAAGTAATGAATCACCAAAACAAATGTTAAAAAAAACTTCGTATTAAGAGTTAAAAGTGAAATACAGAACAAAGTCCATAACTCTATACTATTTGTGCAAAATCAAAATCATACATGTACAAAGCAACGCTGCATTTCTCTAAGGACACATGCTGATTCAAGGATACTTAATGGCTAGTCTCCCAAGGAATCTAAATTGCTGCCTCTGATCTGCCTTCTTCCCTAAGTCCCAGATGCTGTCTGTTGGCTCCAATTTACTCAGAGCCCACCTGGTCTCATTCCCCTGGGCCAAATCCTGTTCCCCCAGGCTCCCACCCTCTGTGCAGGGACAGAGCTCCCAGCGCTGATGTCAGACCCACCTGCCTTCTGAGCTGATCGTCCTCTTGGGATACTCTTTGCTCAGACTGGCTATTCTGATGCCTATGAGTGCCCTAACCATCTGTGAGATCCACACCCACTTGGGGGACTTCTTAGTCTTGTCCGGGGACAGGCTTCAGTGTCGGGTCAGTTTCCCAGGCATACTCACAGCCCAAGGAGTGTCTGCTCCCGGCTGTCTAGCTAAGCGATGCCCAGGAGCCACTGTGATTGACACCCCATTCTACCTGGTGACCAGGAAGTAGAGGCTTCCACACCAATGGGCGGGAGGGAGCAGGAGATCTTGCTAGACAGGACAGCGCACTCTGTCCTTGACACCTGTCTCATCCAGTGAAACAACTGGTCATAAGCCATCTCCCGGATGGTCCAGGTATTGATTCATCTTGGGCATCCCTTAAGATGCCTTTTTCGCCCTGTGTGGACTTGCTGAGGTCTACACTCCACTACCTACACAGTCGCCGTATGTATGGGTTGAGCTCAGCGGCAGACAACGGAAACCCCTCTGGGTCATGGAAGCAGAGCGCCACACGCTTGCTTTATTATTACTACTGCTACTAGCTTGTCATTTTCATTGTCTCCTTAGTCCTCCTCACACACCCATGAAGACGTGACACTTGTCGGGTGCTGTTGCAGGCCCTGCTCTCAGGAAGCTTACACCGTTGTGTGGAAGACAGACAATGAACAAGGAAAAAGTAAATAAATGGGGGCAAAGTTGAAGAGTCATGAAGACAAGGACAGGGCAAGCCCACCAAGAGTGACTGGGGCTACTAAGCAAGAGTAGCCAGAGAAGGCCTGTCTAAGGCGGTGACACCTGACCTGAGAGGTGAGCAAGGGGAGGAGCGGACACACAGCCAGCCACCCGGAAAAGGATGCTCTAGCCAGAGGGCACAGCAGGCACAAACCCTTGTGTAGGAACAGCCAGGCGCCCTGTGTGCTCAGGGAACAGAGGAGCTCACGGTGGCTGCGGGAGAGCGCTAGAGTACAGAGTGGGATAGCATGAGGCTTAGTTCTGGAAGACTGAGGGAAGGAGTGCAGATTTTGTTTCAAGATCAGTGAGAAACCAAGAGGAGGTTTTTAAGCAAGGGAATGGTATGATTTGATTTTCATTTAATGCCCAAGGTCACCAAGCTGGTGAATGAGAAATGAAATTTGAAGCCAGGTATATACCTCCGCAGAGTCCGGTGCTCAACTACGAGGGAAGCTGACTCCATCCGGGATTAGCAAGCCAGAGCCCCCCGTCTCGCTCTGCCAACAAAAACTCATCCAGTGTGTCCACATGTGTGTTGATCCGTCTATACCAGTGGTTCTCAACCTGGGGCAATTTTGTCACCCAGGGCACATTGGGCAATTCCTAGAGATGCTTTTAGTTGATGTAACTTGGGAGCAGGGGACACGACTGGAATCTAGATGTTCAGGATGCTCCTAAACATCCTGCAGTGGACAGGGTAGCTCTCCCCACAATCTGTCCCCAAAGGTCATTACCCCTCTACAGGGGATAACATAGTCAGCTGCTCACATGGACAGTGATGGGTCACCTCAAGCAAAATCTGAGGCTCCCTCCAGCTGCCTCCAACTGTGTTCTGTGCCTCAGAGACAGGAGGTCTGCATAGCAAGCCTTGAGTTCATCCTACCACAAAGCCAGACAGATCCTGGCAGCACAGAGCACAAAGCAAATTCGGTGTTGGGTGTGGAAGGTAGGAATCAACTTGTTCCGTTGGTCTTTCGCTTTTGTGGGGGGCTGTTCCTGTGTTTCCCAGGACCATGCAGCCAGGCAGGGGGCCAAGAAGTCCAGCAATTTCTGGCAGCAGGTCGACTGCTGCAGAGAGCCTGGCTCTGGCCAAGTCTGGGCACGAGGCTGGAGTTGCAGCCACACAGTGTCATGGGCACATGGACCCACCCCTCCCGTAGCCTGTACTCTGAATGGCATCCAGAGACATTGCTCCTACAGACTTCCAGAGGGCATCTTCAGGGCCTGCATGTCCACGCAGATCCACCCGCTCCTGATGGCCATCTGACCAGACCATGTGCTGCACGGGGCCATTGAGTAGAGACTCCCTGCTCCCGTCACCTCCAGCAGGATGGAGACCCGGTGCACACACACGTCTCCCACCTCCAAATGCTGTAGGCGGACGGTATGTCATTTACGCTGCAAGAATGGTCCATCATGCCACAGAAATGAATTGGGTGCTTACCGTGTGCCACACGCTGTAAGGACTTTCATACATCATCTCTCAGAACCCTCCTATCTTCATCTGGGTTCCTTCAAAAGCAAACCTTGAAGCGAAAATCTGGGAGCAGGTCGTGAGGCTGGGAAGTGATTGAAGAATCACATGAGGATATGGGGAGCAAGGGAGCCAAGGGAGAAGAGCCCAGAAGAGATGTCAGTGTGACGAGTCCAGGCGCTGGGGGGAGGGGAGGGGGCGAGCCCCTGGAGAGCAGCGGGGAGACCCTGTGTGATGTGGCTCTCAGCCGTGTTTATGTCCTTCCCAGAGGACAGGAAGCTTTTGCCCCTCCTTAGTGGCTGCTCCAAGGACATTAACTCTTTGACATTTCCCATCTCTCTGCAGCCCAGACACTTCTAAGCCCCAGAGAACACCATCAGCCGCAGGAAGCAGGGCCAGAGGCTGGAGGTGAGCTCCACACTGGCCAAAGGAGTGAACTCAGGACACCAACGGCACCGGGTCTGCCTCCCAGTACCACTAAGAAGGTCCTGGGACGGCTCCACTTCAGATGGAGGGGCTGCAGGAGGTCACGTTGACTTGTCCCAGCCGCATGGTTCGTGAAGGGCAGAACTAGATGCAAGGTCAGCTCTGCCTACTGCAGAGGCCCCACCCGTGACCATCACCTTTGCTCCGGGAGCTGCCAGAGCAGGGCACCGCAGGCTGGGAGGAGCGAACAGCAGAAATGTCTTGTCTCGCAGTTCAGGGGGCTGGAGCAGGGAGACCGAGGCGTCGGTGGGGCCGGTTCCTCCTGAGGGTTGTGAGGCGGCTCTGTCCCTCTCCTGGCTTCTGGAGGTTGTTGGCCATCTTAGGTGCCCCTTGCCTTGCCGATCTGTCTCCCGTCTCTGCCTTGTCTTCTCTTGCCATTCTGCCCCATGCGGGCCTCTGTGCCCACATGTTCCTCTGTTTTGTTTTGGACCAGGGCTGGAACCCAGGGGCGCTTAACCCCCGAGCCACATCCCCAGCCCGTTTTTGTATTTCTTAGCAACAAGGTCTCATTAAGTTGGTTAGGGCCTCGCTAAGTTGCTGAGGCTGGCTTAGAACTTGTGGTCTTCTTGTCTCGGCCTCCCGAGCCCCTGGGATTACAGGCGTGCACCACTGCACTTGGCTCATTTGTTCCCCTTTTACAAGGACACTGTGTAGGCTGGGACTAAGGCCCATCCTAGTGACCTCATCTTGACTAATTACATCCACAATGACCCTCTTTACAAATCAGCTCCATCCACCGTCACTAGGGGTTAGGACTTGGCCACATGAACATTGAGGAAACACAGCCCAAACCAGGACACCCACCACCATGGCTGTCATTGTCCTCCATACGAGGCAGACCCTCTTAATCCTTTGAGCTTGTCCACTGAGTCCTGAAAAAAAGAGCTTTTCAGCTTGTGTCCCCAGCTGCTTTGGGTGACCCTACCCTGAAGGTGACAGTGTGACTGGATCATAGATCCAGGGATTAGAGGACGGTTTGGATAGATGAAGTCTGAGAGCAGGCCTCAGAGAGGGGGCTTGGGCCTGAGGTCCACCTCCCTGTCACCATAATCACCGAGATCTAATCATCGCGTGCAATAAAGAAAAGTATTATAGAAATCAAACACTGCCAAAAATCTTCCTAAAATCACAACTACATGCGACGAGCAGTCTGGGTTTTCTAAAGAACAAATTATGCCAGACACTCTTGATTGTGCCTTTGAGGGAACCACAGAATTAAGGGATGGGAAGGAGGGTAGAGTGGCAATCCATCTTGATTTTTAATACAGCAATTGATACATTGTCTTGTGGAATTGTCCCTGCAAAATTAATTCAAATTGGCTTGGTGAGAACGGTCCCTGGGGTTGGAAACCAGTGGAAAGATGATAAACAAACAAATAATGATTAAAGGAGAACAGGAAGCCCACAGCCCTCAGGTAGGGAGAGGGGGCACGGGGAGGGAGGGGAAGGCCTAGCTTTTCTGGCAGACTTAGGAATCTGAAGAGGTGTGGAAATGTGTCTGGGGGTGTTTGGGGAGCTGCGGAAGGGATGAGAGGGGGTCAACCAGGAGCCCGCCAGATGGTGGGAGCCACCAAAGGCTCCAGGCCAGGTGGGTTGCCCTGCCCACCTAATTGGAAGCTGTCCCTTTAAGAATCTCATGACCTGGATGGAGTGAAGCCTACCTGCCCTGTCCCAGTAGCTCCTGGACACCAGTTCCTGCTTTCCTGGTGTTGAGCCCACCTGGCCTTCCCCTTTGATGTTGAATTTCTCCAATGCTGTCTCCTCAGCTTCTTGCTTGCAGGGTTTCTCTAACTCTTTTTCCTGAACCAATAACTTTCTGCTAATGCAGCCCTAGTAGAAGCCTCCAGGGGTGTCAAAGCATTAAATATGCTTGTCGAAAATTAACCCTACAGGAGCTGGAGAATGTCATGCTAAGTGAAATACGCCAATCCCCACAACAGGGAGGGGACCAGGGAAGAACAGAGTTACTTTGGAGGGAAGGGGGCATGCGGGTGGGAATGACAGCAGAGTGCACTGGACATCGTGACCCTATGTGCACATGACCTGTGCAACTCTACATCGTGTACCAGCAGAAGAATGAGAAATTGTACTCCATTTATGTAGGATGTATCCAAACGCATTCTACCGTCATGACGTATAACTAATTAGAACAAATAAAAAATAATAAGCCCTACCCATCTGCATTTATGATAGTGATTCCCCTCCCCTCCACTTTCAACCACTAAAGTGATAGAGGACATAAGTCAAGGAAGACCTTGCCCAGATAGAAAATATCAGTGACTCCAACTGGGGATCCAGGACCTCCACAGGGACAGGGCTGTGGGGCACTGCTTGGCGGTGCCGTAAAAGCCACACCTTCCACTGTCTTTGCACAAACAAGATAAGAGGATCCATTTGTGCTCCCGAAAGCTGACTCCCTCCTCCGTCAGATCTCAGGGTGTTATGAAGACGGCCACTTCCTACAGCATTATTCAACCACCGTTTACTGGGGGCCCACCATGAGGCAGTCACTAAGTGCTGAAATTGAATTTATTTCCTGTATTAAATCTCAGGAAAGATTGGAAAGCCCTGTCAGGGAAGCCTCCAGGTGGAATTTTTATACCTTTACAGAATAAAATGTGTATTCTTTAGTGTGCTGCTGTTTATCTGTTCCCATTGCTTTTGGGGAGGGGCGAATAAGATCCCCGCCTGGAGACAGAAAACGCGGGGGCTGCAGTATTTTGGCATTTAGCTTGAAGGACGTGAGTTGCTTGTTGTTCTGAAGCCATCTTCATTCACAGCGATGGTTTTTTAGAGAAGAGAGAGGATTTTTGCTGTTGTTAGAGATCAACTTGAAGGCATGTTTAGACCATTGGAAAAAGCTCCATCATGGAAACTTTTTCCTGGAGTACAATCTCCACATTCGTCCCTAGGGTCTGTTTATTCTCTCCTCCTTCTATTGATGGCGTCCCTTGCTTTAGCTCTGGCCTCTCACCAAGCACACATCCCACAGCCTCCCTTGCTGCTGGCTGCCTTGTGGCTCCAAGGCTAAGCCTTTGCCAAAGAGAGTTAAGAAGAAATGATGCCCAAGGGCTTGGGAGGCTGAGGCAGGAGGATCTTGAGTTCAAAGCCAGCCTCAGCAACTTGGCAAGGCCCTAAGCAACTCAGTGAGAGTTAAAAGGGACTGGGGATGTGGCTCAGAGATTAAGTGTCCCCGGGTTCAATCCTTGGTACCAGCGGGCCGGGGGGGGGGGGGGGGGCGGTGCGAAATAGAAGAAATGATGTCCACAACTTTTGGGTCTCGCCCTTCTGGTGCTCTGTATCCCATGGACATGGTGCCCCTGAGCCAGCAAGGACCATGAGGATGAGGGCCACATTCTAGACAAGGAGGCAGGGACCTTGGATGACCTTATAGAGTTGGGCCACCTGCCCATCACGGATCATTTTCCTATCTCTAGATGATCCCACAAGGGAAAAGTGTGCCCACCGCATTTTGAGTATCTCTTCGTTACAGCAGCCTAGATTCTACCCTAATTAATACATTTTTTTTTTTACTACAGTAAAATTGTTGAAATCTTAAATCCTTTGAATGTGTTTGGTACAAATTATCCCAGACTCTGCTCCCAACACATACACACCTCTACTTCACAGTTTTTGCTCCTTTACATTCTAACTGCTACAGGGACATTATTTCCCCACAAAATCTCAAAACGTAAGCAGTAAATGTTAAGTTCCAAAAACAGTGTAACCTTGAGAAGTTCTGTTTTTCCGAGTGTGATCTCTCTGTGTTGGGGGGTTGTGTTTGGGTAATAGAAAGTCACGTTAGAGCAGCCAGTGGCCTCTGTTTGTATTGGGGTGTCCTCTAGAGTGCCAGGTCAAACGCAGACCAAGGATGCGCCATCCACTCCTGCCCTTCTGGGGGACTGGGCCCCAGCCACTCTCCATCCTCCAGAGGGGTTGTGATACTACTGTGACTTGACAAGAAGCAGCCCCCTAAGATGGGACAAAGGCATAATTCCTTTCATATTAAAAGAAGGAGGCATAAAAGAGCAAAGGAAATCACGATCATATAATTTTTTAAAATCCTTGTCAGGCAGCACTTTAGACAGAAGAAAGGTGTGGAGAAGTCAGGCAAACAATGACAGCACGCCACGGAGCCCGAAAGGCTGGGTGTCACTTGTGTGAGCAGCTTGAGAAAGAGCAAGGGCACATTCAGGATGACAATTAAATTAAAAGAATGGATCGTGGTGGCTGAGAAGAAATAGAATCCCACCTTTGATCTGGGTCTCTGTCGTGCTGAGGAGCTTACCAAAGGCACAAACCGCTGTATTGAAATGATCTAGAAAGCTCCTGCCACTTTTGCCAGCTCTGCCCAGCAGGGTGAGGACCTGCAGTTTGCAGCTGGGACCATGCATGCCTAGGGCAAATGGAGGCAGCCTGCACGGAGCCAGCTCCATGGTGCAGGCATGGACTTGGGAATCAGTTTTGCAGCCGTGATATTTTATGGCACTTGCAGGGAGTCTAAATGCATCCAGAGACGCTGTGCGGCAGCCTCCCCAGGACCCTTGCCAATGTGGCAAGTGGACAAACAATGGATTTGGGTGCCTTGCAGACAGAGGTTCAAATCCCAGTTCTGCTAATTCCTGGTTGAATGATCTTAGACAAATTGCTTAAGACACCTCTCTCTCTCTCTCTCTCTCTCTCTCTCTCTTTCTCCCTCGTCTTCTGTTAAGTGACAAGGTTGCTGAAAGTATCAAAGACATGATGGATAGTGAACGCCTGCCCTTCTGTGGAATTCATTTTCCTCTTTCCTGGTCTTTGAAGGCATAAGGCCCTGCCCTGCCCTGCCCTGCTGATGATCCTCCATCTGTTGTCCCAACAATGCACTTGCCCTCACTGATTCAGATGGGACATCTCTTTGATCCCAGGCCTCCGCATGCACCCCACTCTTCTTCGAAGGCTGCCTTTCCTCCCTGCATGCAGCACCCCAGCCAGTGGTCCAGGCCAGCAGCCCGAGCCTACCCTCTCAGCTGGCCTGACTGCCACAGAGTTCCAGCCGCCCCAGCCCACTGAGACGGAGATGGAGGACTTTGCTGGGTCGGGTGACTGCGAAGGGCTCCCTGGGCTCCCCCTACCCAGCAGGGTCACAGACCTGCCCCAGGTTCACCTCCTGCCTTTGCTCCTTCACAGCTGTGGGTGGCCCTGACTCTGGACTTTCCCTGTGTGACAACATGTTCTCGTTGGTTAAGCCAGTGGGGCTCAGGGATTCTAGATGCGCTCCCTGAGATCCGCCATTCCTAGGAGGGCTGCCTTCAGGGTTCCCGTCCCCATAGAGAAACAAAAAATTTTATATGACACATTACACTGCATCGTGACTCTTAGTTTTCTTCCCGGGGTCCCCTCTGCCCCCCCCCCTTGGTTCCAGGTGGCACTGGCTCCCTTCTGCGGCAGCTGTAGCATCCCCATGGAGGCAGGACCCTGGGCTCATCAGCGAGATGGAAAGGGTCTTATGTAGGATCAGGGGAGAATGAATCTTCCTCAGCTCTGGATAAGACCCGAGGACTCATTCCTATTTGAGTGAGCTGTCACTCAGACAAAACACCGTCTGTCCCTTACCTGAGGAAGGGCTGCCGTGGAGCTGGGGCACCCAAGGATTCCTTGCTACCTGCTGCTATCAGGCATCTGCAGCAGGAAGAGGAGCCGGCTTCCAGGGTTGGGGGGTTGATCCAACCCTTGGGGTTGACACAAGAGCCCCCAGGTCCCTGATGTCCTTGTCATGCCTCCTGGCACTGCAATGCTTCTTCATGCTGAGGCCGGTCAACAATGCATGGGTGCAGGCACAGGGACAGGCTTGTCCTGGAGGGACACACTGGCCCACCCGCATCAACCTGCTCTCAGGGCACACCATGAGCAGCTGTTGTGAACACCATTCAGTGGAACAAAGCTAAAGAGTCTAATGACACCTGCTCTTAAGAGAACAGACACCGAGTGCCACCAGAGGGGAACTCGGGAGCCGTCTGCTCTGGCATTTCTCACATGTTAGTAAAGAAGTCTTTCTTCAAGTGAAATCTTAACTGTGACATAATATGGACAATGAAAAAGAAGGCAGGGCTTCTCTGGTGAAGTGGGTGGAGGGCGCCGAGCCTTCTGCCCTTTGCTCCACCCAGGAACCACTCAGCCATCCTCCGACCCCAGCGAGCCCCTCTCCACCAGAGGATGTCCACGGTCATCCCTCTCTGATTCCATGTAAAACCCAAGTCATGTCTTTTGCATTCCCCAGGGTGATCCAAACCTAATATAAAAGCTACTCATCTTGCCCAACTCTTTGAGGGTTTATGGAGGAGAAAATTGAGACCTGGGAGGCGACGTCCCAGCCGGGGCTCCTCACTTAGCCATTCTCAACGTGACACGCTGCCACCAGCTGAAAGATGTGCCCTGTCTGTCCCGTGTCGTCCCAGGCAAGATGTCCACCTGGCTCCTTTCGGATCACTCAGGATCCTGAGAAGCAAGCTGCTTTACAGGAAATCAAGACCCTGAGCAAGACGTCCAGGGAGAGGCCGCCAGTGTCAGGCTGGGATGAAGACCCAGCCTTGGACTCTCAGAGCCGACGTCGAGGGACAACAGTAGCTCAGATGTCAGTGTAATTACGGGCCTGTCATTAAGCATTAGCTCTGTGGCGGGTCGGCAGGGGTAGAAATGAAATAAGCATGAAGCAAAGGGGCACGGTGAGCAGAAACTCGACTAGCAGAGCCCCAGGGAGAGCAGGGGGGCTGGCCACGCTGACCCGGCCACCCCACGCCCTCAATCCTCACCTTGCTCCCCATGACCCCAGCTGCCTCCTCAGGGCCCAGAGAACAGCCAGGTAAATGCTGGGGCCCCGTTCTCCTTCCCAAAGCCACCTGGGAGCCGCAGATTTTTGGACCCCTCCAGCTCCCGTATTTTATTCATTCATGTTTTCATTCATTCAACAAATATTTATTAAATATAACTGGCAGCCAGGCATCTTTCTAGGCTCTGGGGATATAATGGTGACAGGAGATATGATTTTGAAAGATGGAGTGGTCAGAGAGAGACTGAGGAGATGACATATGAACAGATCCCTAAATAAATAGGAGAAATTGGCAACTAGACTGAGAACTGCAAGTGCAAAGGTCTGGGGCAGGCTGCAACCTGCTTGATGTGCCCAAGGAGACTGAGTAGAGAAGCAGAAGGAGCAAGGGAGGAAGAAAAGGAGTGAGTCAGATCCAAGTGCAGCGGGCAGATGCTGAGGTGTGAAGGTGGAACAGGGAGATGGGCCAACAGTGGTCCTACAGACCTGGAGCAAAACAGGCTCAGACTGGGGCGGTACGGCAGGTGAGAAGTGATCTTTCTTTTTAAGATCTTATGTTGTGCCTGCTCTGACCTCGGTTCTCCCATCTCCCTTCGTGATAGCTCCCCATTTCCAAAGCCACCCTGGGCCATCATCTCACACTTACTCAAGGCGGCGTGAGCCTCGCACACATGAGACCGGACATCATCATCAAAGCTGCCACAACAGGCATCCTGGCCTGGTAGCAAGGCCATCAGCCCCTCTCTGCCCTCTTCCATATTTAACCAAAACGATGCCTCCAGATAGAACCAGGGCCTTTGTCGACATGGGGGCTGCCATTACAGAAGGACACATCACAGACACACAGGACAGCAGGCAGGGCCCTAAGCATGTCACACCCCTTCCTTCACACGGGATCTCGATGTTCACACGAGTGAGCAGGAGAGGGACCCTGGTGGATTCCTGCCGCAGACTCGCCTACGAAGCCCAATGTGAGGAATGGACCCTCCTCGTGGTGCCTGGGCCCCTGACCCAGATTCCCCAGGCGCTTCGCTTCTGGGTCCCAGCTCCTGCGGCAGCCGACGCTCTTGCCAAACCTGTTAAGTGCACAGAGGGAGGTGGAGAGATGGCTGAGGGCACCGTGCAGCAGCCCCAGCCCCGCACCTGGACACAGGAGGAGGCAAACTGAGGGCCGTCACCCGGGCCCATCCCAGCCTCACTCCCCGAGGGTCTGCTCTCTGCCTCCCAAGGCGAGCGCCAACCAATGGGTCAGGGTGGGCAAGGAAGCCCAGCTGTCAAGCTGGGGGACCAAGATGCATCGTAATGACCCCTTCAAGGCAGCATACTTCAGCAGGCCCTTGCTGAAGACAGGCTTGGCTGGGGCTGGGAGAGACAGTTCAGGCACTTCCTGGGCAGGAGGGGGCTTCCCAGCCAACTGGAGCCCCAGCCTCAGTCAAGAGAACCGAGCAGGGTTTGTGGGGCCTCTCTGTTCCAGAAACAATGGCGACAGTAGACAGGGACATCCAGCCGGGCCCCCCAAGGCTTAAGATGCCGCACTTACATTCTCTCATTCGACCTCACGGCATCCTGGATGCAGCCTGGACTGAAATCATCCTCAGAGATTCAGAGAGCATCAGATGACTGCCCAAGACCCTGCGGGAAGTTAGGAACTAAGATGAGCTCTGGATTTCTAATCCCAAATTCTCAGTCCCCTCCATTCCACCACCAAACTCCCCCAAACAGGGTGAAGTCCAAGGTCAAGAGAGGCCTCGATGATCATTTATTCCAAGTCCATTCTGTTACAGGGAGGGCCCAGGAAGGACAGAAGGAATGTAGGGGCCGCCTGCAGCCAGCTGCCCTGGGCCCACACCAGGCCTCTCACACTTCTTCCCCCGAGGGGTCTGGTCCTCCGGAAGCCCCCCAGCCCCGCCCCACGGTGTTTCCTCTCCGCTGCAGAGACAGCTGAGGCCGTCTGCAGCTGTTTACTGGCAGTCAGTTGGAAGAGGAACTTAAGTGGAATATAAACTATCAAATTAAATTCCCCTCTTCAAATGCCACCGGATTCGCTCTACCTGAGAATTTCAATCAATGCTGGTAACTTCTCCCCGCTTCTTAATGGAAGGCAACAGACACAATTCTCTGCCTGCCGTCAGAGCCGTGCTAATGCTGTGGCGATGCTGCTGGAGGGGACGGCGGGGACGGGATGTCCACAGAGATGGGCATCACAATGCGTCACCTGAAAGCGCAGCTCCCTTGAGCTGGCAGCAGTGTCACCAAGCAGGTGCGGACAGCTCCATTCATTTCCCTGAACCAAAGGATTTGTCCAAGGAAATGGTGTGAGAGGAAAGGTCGGGGGAGGAGGGCAGATCCCCTCCCAGAACCACAAACAGAGGGCAGCAAAGCCCAAGTCCATACAGCAAACCTCCCACTGATAAGAAGTCAAAGGCATGGATCTGGGCCCCCAATCTGTCATTACACAGAATGGCCCCAGGCTGGGGGTTCCCGGGTTCTAGTGCTGGGTCCACCGTTATCAGCCAGGTGAGCTTTAGCGGGTCGGTTTTCTGAGGTTCCACTTCCTCTCTCTGTAAAATAGCTTCCTGCCCATAGTATGGGGGATGGGAACACTTTTTAAAAACTGCCACGTGCCATACAATTGTGATTCCCTTGTGAGGTCTTTCCTCTAGAGCCTACGGATGGGTGCCTGGGCCAGAGAGAACAAGAAGGGCCTCCTAGGCCATTTGTGCTCTGGAAGAACTGGGCTGGGCTGGCCATCCCGGAAGTGACCTCTGGGAGGCAGCAGAGGAGGTGTTATGGAGCTGTGACTCTCAAGACCCAGGGGTGCGCCCAGCCCCAGGATGTGGAGGGGATGTGGAGGGAGAAGAATTGAGGCCAAGTCATTACAGGGAGATAAGGGGCAGGAATCTCACAGGGCCCACTGAAGCCACAGCTGCTGGTCACCATCTCCAGCAAGCGTCCTGCTGCCTTTCCCCTCTCCCAAGGTCAGCTTCTTTCTTTCAGACTTGGAACTGGAAAGAAGGTCCCAAAGTTCTCCCCTCAGCCCCTCTTTCCCTCCACAATAGGCTTTCTTGAGTGGTCATGAAATGCTGTCACCCCTCTTCCTGAGGGTGGTAGAAACCACCTTAGTCAAGGCACAAGGAAAAGCAAGACAGAAAATGACCGACACCTACCAAGCACCAAGCACGGCGCCGGTCAGCAGTTAGGCACACCACCAGATGGATGGGCAGCCTGCTTTACAGATGAGGAAACTGAGACTCAGAGACAGCAAACCACTTTCACAAGATCACACAGGTTGTAAAGGGAGAGAGCAGGATCTTGGACCTAGAGACCTCTGGCTCCAGGGTATCCCTGTTCTTTCCATCAGGCTAACGACCTGAAAACATGGGGGAGCGTGAGGAGAGACGCCACAAGACTGGAAATTGCAAAGACAAAGACAGAAAAGCCATAGAACCCAGATGTGGTTTCCTCCTCCATTCTGGATCTCTCTGTTCCCCCAGGTTTCCTGAGGTCAGTCTTGTCCTTGCTGAAAATCCTTTCACTACTTTCTGCTTCTGCCCTTGAGAGTCCCTGGGGAGCCACACCCAAGATGGCGCTCCGCCTGTCTCTCATATCCTGGTCCAAGCTTGCTCCCTTAGCTCTCTGCAAACCTGTGCTCCTCCGTGCTTTATTCCACTGGCAAAATTATTTTCCCATCTTCATTCAGAATGGAATGTTAGTGCTCTGATCATATGCTGGGTGCAGGATGAGGGGCGAGGGTCCACTTTCCCACCTGGGGAACACTTGTGGCTGGACAGGTCCCATATGTGCTGTTAGCATGCAATGTATCTCATTTAACCGTCTCCAAATCCTTCCAGTAGATACTGGGTGTCTCTCTTTCTCTCTCTGATAGATGAGTAAGTGAGGCTCAGTCATTGAGTAAACTACCCAATGTCAACAGGTAGAGTCCAACAGCCAGGTCTCACCCTCAGAATCTCTGGCATGAACTCCAGGTATAAACACCACCCACAGGGTATAGCCAGGGAGATAACCTACTTCCCTATCCACTCTACTTCGATGACTAATTCTTACTATAATTTAATATAAATTCTTAATATAATTTATAATAAACACCTATCACTGGGATTCTTCTAGGATAGAAGAAAAATATGTGATATGTCTTCGAGGATCTTTAGTCCACTTGAGGGATCAAGTCACCTGAATTGGGCTCATTATCGCCCTGGGCCTGGGCCTGAACCGTCTTTCCCAGGCGTCTGCCCTTCCGCCATCATTCTCCTCTGGCTGCTCCTGTCCCCCTCCACTGCTGCCCCAGGGAGGTTGTTGTTCTCAGGTCCTTGTCTTCATTCAGCCTACCTCTCTTCTCACCCTCCATCAGGGCTGCAAATTTGAATAACCGCAGGAGGTGTGCAGAAATTCACACAGCAGGCAGAGTGTTGAACAATAGCGCAGCAGCCAGGCAGAGCCCGATGCTGCCCACCGGCCTTGAACCACAGCAGCCCCCACACAGCGCAGACCCAGGCAGAGCTTGCTGGCAGTCTGCATGGTGCCCAGAGCCGGGGGTTGGCCCTCTCGCTCCTGCTTCTGTTTTCCCAGGACAATTTCATCTGTCTCAAGTATTTATCTACTTCCTGTGTTGACACCTCTGAACACCCTGCCCTCAGCGAGGGTCTCAGAGCGATGGTCTGACAACAGCCCCAGCTGCACCCAACTTGGCCAACACAGTGCCCCACCCCCATATTCTTTGCATCCTCTGTTCTCTCTCTCTCTCTCTCTCTCTCTCTCTCTCTCTCTCTCTCTCTCTCTCTCTCTCTCTCTCTCTCCTGTCGCTCTTCTCCCCATCCCACTCACCCAGAGAACCTAAACCAGGATCCTGGATTCTTGCCCCTTGTCTCTCCACATCTGATGGCAACATCCTGCTGACTGTGGAAGGAATGTCCCTCCTGTCCAGCCCTCCCAAAGCTGCCCTAGTTCAGGTTGTCACCTGCCTCCCCGGAGCTCCCACA
Organism: Ictidomys tridecemlineatus; assembly: GCF_052094955.1. Lineage (NCBI taxonomy): Eukaryota > Metazoa > Chordata > Mammalia > Rodentia > Sciuridae > Ictidomys > Ictidomys tridecemlineatus. Next base: position 110,376,329 of record NC_135484.1, on the reverse strand, counting down.
CACACCCATCCTGAGTAGCAAAACAAACAAATCTAGAGCCACTTGCAGCTTAAATCATGCATCTGATAGGAAAAGATGTGACTGCCCTTTCCTGAACTCGGTGTTGGGGGCCCTCCCCAGCCTGGCCACACATCCATCTGGAGCCACCCCTGGCTCCCACTCCATTCTTTGGGTGCAATAAACTGTCCTTGTCTTCCTTTCCCACCCACCTGCCACTGCCTGGGCAGGTGCCAGTTACCTCGAGGTCAGACGTCAGTGCCCTGTCCTCTGAGAAGCTTCCCTAGTGTCCTTGTGTAAAAGGTCTGGCGGAACCTCGGAGGGAGAGACCACCCAAGAGACTGACTCCATGCAATTGGCAAAAGGGGATATTTATTGGGGATCCATTCCAGCGCACTGGGACTCTGTGCTCACTCAAGGAGGGAGAGCAGCCCAGAGCCCAGAGCAGAGTTCAAGCGGAGCTTAAGTACACTTTTTGGAGAGGGTGGGGGGCTTTGCATACATCAGAACAAATCATCATGAGGCACGGGAAAATTGAACAACAACCCTGAGTCAGGATTAGTGCATACATTGGCGGGAACAATCAGGGCAGGAGTGATTGGTCCTCCTAGGTGGGGTACACATTCAAACTGATTGGTTTAGGTCCTGCAATGCCTACGTGCCAAGCAACTCGGAACCCTTAGCTATTAAACAACCAGAAAGTCAGTGGAAATATTTACTGGGCAGTCCCAGTATTGTCCTAACAGCTACAGGGATTACAGGCTTTGGGGGTAGCAGAGGGACTCTAACAATACTAGTCTTTTACTTTTTAACCCAATCCCTGCACTTTGGAAACTTTAGGATGCCTGGTCTTTTACACTTTAACTCAGGCTCTGCGGCTTAGAATCAGCTTGGAAATTTTACCTTTACACTTGGAATCTGAACGGCTACTTTTCCTCAGGGGCTCCCTGTCCCCAGCACCATGGCACAGGATTTAGACATCACTAGTTTCCTTGTCTGGAAACTGGAGGGTGAGCCCACTGGTGGCCTCCCGACACCTCTCAGTGTTACCGCTGTTGGCTGGTGACGAGTCCTTGCTTCCCCGATGTTGAAGAATAACACCAGAGAAGCACGCCGAGGCAAGGTCAGAGTAGAGATTAGAAGTTTATTAAAGGACAGCAGAAAAGACTTCTACCGGAGGAAGAAGGGGACCCAAGAGGTGGAATCCATGGAAGTGCGGTTGTCTCCCCTTTTCATAGTTTTGGTGATGGAATGTAAGGGGGAAGGGTTGGGACACAGGTGGGCCAAACAAGTCATCTGAGCAGGAAGGACTTCATTATCACTTCTTGGGATGGGCTATCTCCAAATCTGTTGGGGGCTGTTTCCTGGGTTCCATTAACATTTCTTTGGGGTGGACTTTGGCCTAGGGCTTTTCAGGGACTTCATTAACATTCCATGAGTTGTCCTGTGATTCCCGGAATCACTGTCAGCATGGCCTCCATTTTAGATCTTACTCGATATTAGACCTGATTTACCTAACTACACTGACTAACTTTAAATCTGGCTTCATCAGCCCTTATCCTGACTGCAGTGAGCCCTGGGAAGTGGTCGTATCAACAGCTCACACCGTGAGCACCTCACATGCACGGCCAGGTTTCACCTTTACATCAACCTGTGAGGAGTCATTATCACCAGGTGGAAAAACTTGACGGAGTCAGGATTTGAACTCGGGCCCTCTGGCTCCCCAGTTGGTGGCCCTGATAGAGATGCTACTGCCCTTTCCCCAAGAAGTGCATCTTGAGTGGCTGTGACTAGCCTGTGGCCCTTGCCATTTGCCTGTGGTTGTTCTGCAAACAGACCTAAGGTCACATGACCCAGGCCTGGCCAATGGGATATGACAAGAACTCTGCTGGGTGTGCCTAGGAAAGATGATAGCGTTCCCCGTGACAGAGAAACAAAGGTTCCTGAGCTGCCTTAACGCTGTCTTTGAACTTGAGGTGCTGTCAGGCTGGGGTACCCTCTCACATCTGAGGGGAGACATGCTAAGACAGAGGATAGCACAGGAGGAGGATTCCAACAGTCGGGTTTCTGACGGCAGCACCAGTCCTTGATCCGTGGTCTCAGGAGCCCCTGCCCAGCGCTTCCTCCTTATGATAGAAGATGGATGTCGTTCTGTTTCAACCACGAGTGGGCGAGATTCTGGTTCTTACCGCTAAACCCACCCAGCCCAATGGACAGTGCCCAACACACCGTAGGCCCTTCAGGAAGAGCTGTTTGGCCGACAAAATGTGAACATGGTGTGGGCAAATGTGGGAGCGCAGGGTCGCCGCAGAGCCCTGCCCCAGAGCCCTGCCCCAGCACAAGGAAGCTGGTCTCCCTGTGCCTGTGTCCTCCAGTGGCTGGGATCCAGCTTCCTCCATGTCAGTGGAGGAAGACACCTAAGCAGAAGAGAGAATGGCAAGGGCTCCCCTAGGGCCCCGTCTCTAAACACAGACCACTGCAAGGACCTCTTCTCTGTTGGCCTTGGACTTGAGTCAGCAAAAGAGGAAGTATGTGAAGGGCTCTCTTTCCTCACCGTGGGGTCCTGAGAGCAACCGGGCAGGCACTGCAGGCCCCAGGAGCCTGGCTCTCCCTGTCAGACCTGCTACTCTCATGAGACCACAGGGACATACATCATGGGTCCCTAGAGAGTCGGCATGGCATCTAACCAATTTGATGTTGCAGGCCCTCCCCTCCCTAGCGGCCCTTTGCGACATCCTACGTGAATTATGCACCCATTCAAAGTTCACTCTAATTTTGAAAATCTCTACTCTGCACTCAGAAATGGATCTGGTTAGTCAACGGCAGGTTAGTGTGAATTGATGTCAACCTCAGGACTCTTTGCTGACTAGATCTCATCTCCCCTAGGAGGACTTTGATGGGTTTATCTTGGAAGCTTTGTGTCAGTCCTTGACGGTGATTTTGCACTGTTTATATCCCATCTTGTTTAACTTTTCACTTGTTTTCTAATTCTACAACTAGATTACAAGGCCCTCGGAGACCGCGTCCACAACATCTGTCCATACTTGGGATTCAACTATTTATTCATTCATTTAACAAACATCTATGAAGTGTATCCCAGACAGTGGGCTGTGTTCTAGGTCTGAGCTTTTAAAATGAATAAGGTGAGGTCCCTAGTATCAAGAGCTTACAATCTATTTGGGGGAGACAAACTATGGAAGCAAACCATTAGGTCTCCTTCTCATGGATGTCCAGGGGCCCATCTCTTCCCCTGGACTCTGTCCTTGCCAACACCCATCTCCCACCAGCCTTTACTTGAGCTAGTGCAAATCAGTGTGTTGCTTGCAATCAAGATAAATCAACTGCAGTATCCCCGAGGGCATGAGCAGATTCTTCAAGGATCAGTATGAGGGGACGGGGGCCACGGGGAGCATATTCCTGGCAGAGGGAACAGCACGAGCCACGGTGTGGAGGCCAAGAACAGCTTGTTATGGGCAATGCCAAACACATGTGCATTCATTTCTATTTTTGATCCTTCATTGTGGAATGAAAGGCTTTGTCCACAGTAAAGCAATCCCAGACATCAAAAGGCTGATAGAGGAGGTATTTTGGGATGTGCGTAGGGAAGAAAGGCCCTTCCCCAAACCTGCAGAACCACACTGGGTAAGCAGCTGTCTCCAAAGACCAAGGCTTCAAACCGATCCAAAGCTTAAAACCAATCCTGCTGATTCACAGCAGCTCCTTTGGTGCCAGGGATGCGCTAGTGAGAGAGAGAGAGCAGCTTCACCGCAGCCGCCGCAGTCCAGGGAGGGAGAAGAGGTCTCAGAAGAGGGAATGGCCAAGTTGGAAGGGATCCTAAGAGATCGTTCCATCCAACAGAGGCCTGAGGGCCTCACTCCAAGGTGGGAGGGAAGTGGGACCAGAACCCTGTCTCCTGGCCATGAAGAGTCACCATTTCCCTTGTAACTTGGTACTTACACATGAGAGGAAGACAGACTCTCAGAGCTTGGAAGCTCAGGGTCTTGGAGAGAATTGAGATGATGGAAAGCTAGGTTTCATCCACTCTGAAGCTTCCCAGAAAGACTAGCTGTAGCGTTCAGAGCCAAATGACACATGCTCTAAAAACATCCAGAGCATGTAAACAAGGCAATGTGATCCCTTTCCCCTGCCAGGGCTCCCCTGGGCTGCCAACTGGCCCTTGGTCTCCCAAGACCAGTTTCTAGGGAGCCCAAATCTTGATAAAAGACTGGTAGAGTCCACTTGATTCCACAGAAGTTAACTGGCCTACTGTGTGCAAGGCCCCATTATTGAAAAAGTGTGAAGAATTCAGATCTTCCTACTTGGGACCAATCCCAATCATCTAAAGCCAAGGGATCAGATGCTGTTCAGTTAGCAAGGACAACCTGGCCCTATAAGGACATTCACTCCAAGTTCTGGCCTCCATCCAGCCCAGGGGATTGTCTTTCCATGACCTAGAGTGGTATTCTGCTTGCCTCTCATCCATCAGGAGCCACTGACTACATTTGCTTTATAAAAAATGCTGTTCGTGTGCATACCTTCAGCTTTAAAGACAACTACCCTCGGTAAAACACAGGCACTCAATGCAAGATCAAAGACTGTCCACATCTCCTTCACTGGAGGACCCTCAGCACCTAGGACAGGGCCTGGCACATCCCTATTGCCCCATAAATGTTTGTGGAATGAGTGAAAGAATTTGTTGCCCGCCAGCCTGTCGCCTCATCATTTACCACCATGTCCTCTTAGCTTATCGCAGCAAGTCTGGTCCACGGTGGGCACTGGTGACATACCTGCTCAATGAATGAAGAGCATGCTCATTACTGATTTTTTGACAAATATTTGTTCCTACAGTGGTCCTCAGCATCAGTCTCTTCCATATGTAAAGTCCCAGGCCCGGCTTGAAAAGCCAACGGTGCCCAAGAAGGAGCCCTTGCCCCTGGGGAGCCACTGTCTAGTAGAAGCCCTGCAACCTAGCCGGCCTTGGATTTGCAATTCATCGGAAAATGAAAACCATCCATGTGGAGCACATAGAAAGGAATACCAGGCGGGAAAGTTCCTGTCTGCCCTGTCTGCTGACCTCCATTCTCTGCTGGTGGTCTCCCTGAGCATCTCACCTGGGCTGTTTGTGTGGGTGGGCCCCTGTGCCCCCCACCCCCCCCACCCCCCCACCCCCACCCCCCCACCCCCCCCACCCCCCCACCCCCACCCCCCCACCCCCCCCACCCACCCCCACCCCCGTGCCTTCTGCCTTCCTGGTGGGATGGGTTAGGGTTAGGATTAGACACTGGCAGGAGATGACCGGAGAGGTCAGGGCAGGACTTTCCCTGGCTCCTCCTGTAGTGCTGGCACCTGCCAACCCGCTGACCCATAGAAGCTGTTGGCAGGAGCTGTGTTCCCCTAATTTGAGGCCCCATTCCTCAGGGTCTCCCTCCTTCCTACTCACAGTTCTATAAACAACTCTTTTATTAAATTATCTTCAAAGTATCTCGTTTGAGCATGCTATTTTTTTTTCTTGCTGTCAGCAGATACTGACACACATCCCTGAAATATTTTTTTTAACAAAAATCAAATGAACTAATTCTCCTATCACTTAAAAGGCCAAAGCCTTGCCTTTGCGTGTGGGTCTCATAGATGAAGCTCCACGTCATAAAATGCATAAAAAAATCCATAATGTAAAAAAAAATCCATAACCTGTCTCCTTTTCTTTAAATCGCAGTGAAGAATGAAGGGCACTTGCTGAAGCAATCCAGGTATAGAATCCTTCAAGATTTTTACAGGTCGTTTTCTAATCTTTTATATTTGTTCCGCCTACACCTGATTTTCCAGCAGTTTGTTTTCATGACTCACATTTAGGGAGATTATTTCGCCTTTTTAAAACCTCGACATTTATCTATTCATTCATTTTTGGGGGACCAACATATATCCATCCAATCCTACTCTGTCTCAGGCCTTGGGCCTTAAGACAGGGTCCCCCTGCTCTCTGCCCCTAAGTTCTGTCTGGAGAGGAGAAACAGCCCCTCGTCTTATTAGCATCTCATTAGCATCTGAATAGCAAACAGCATCTCATTAGCATCTGAATAGCACACCCCTTCCTTCAACAGCTTTTCCTAAGCAACTTTGGTTGTATGGAAACAACTCTTCGCTATTTTCACACTTGTATTTCATTGATCAGTGTCACACTTGGTGTGTTATTTATTTATTTGTTCATTTATTTATTTATTGTCAGCAGGGATTGAATCCAAGGGTGCTTAACCAGTGAGCCACATTCCCAGCCTTTGTTATACTTTATTTAGAAACAGGGTCTAGCTGAGATCCTCCTGCCTTAGCCTCCCAAGCCACTAGGATTACAAAGCCTGAGCCACCATGCCCAGCTCAGTGTCCCACTTAACTAGACACAGAGCTGCTATAACAAGTAGAATTAGCCTAGGTGGGCTTGGGAGGAATCTAAACAGCTCCTGGTATGTGCATAATTCTTGAGCAGGGGGGCAGAAAAGATTGCTGCCCTCTGTAAGGGTTCAGCATGCACCCCAGAGCAGGTGGATAGGTCACCTTAACTCAGCAGCTGGGGTTAAGCAGATGCTCTGGTCTGAAGGTTTGTGTCCACCACAGTCCATGTGCTGAAATTCTAATCCAGGTGCTGGTATTAGGAGGTAGGGACTTTGGGAGGTGACTAGGTCATGAGGTTATGACTGGGACTCGTGCTCTCCTAAAAGAAGCCCAAGAGTAACCCCTTGCCCCTTCCACTGTGACAGGACACAGCAAGAAGATGCCATTTATGAGCCAGAAAGAGGGACCTCACCAGACACCATCTCTGCCAGAACCTTGGATTCCCAGCCCTCCAGACTGTGAGAAATAATTGCCTGGTATTTCATTATGGCAATTTGAATGCACTAAGAGAGCCAAGGTTAACCAAGAGAAATACCATTATCCCTAATGTAGGGAGAAACCTTCCAGTGCAGATCACATACCAGGTAATGGTGTCAAGACTTGGAGAAGAAGGCTCCTAGGGAGGACAAGTGGGAGCTGGTCTTAAGGTACCAGCAGGAGTTTGGCAGACAACAGAGAGCGGTTAGGAGGAGAGCACACACCTAGGAAAGAGCTGTTGTGTCCAAAGGCGTGACAATGGCATGCTCACCTGTGACCCCATGCAGGCACGTGAACCCCAGCACCCCTGCACAAAGTTCTCATGGTGGCCCTTTTTGAACAAGAAAAAGAAAAGGAAAATAAGAAGCAGAAAGAGATCATCTTTTCAAATGAGATACAATTATATACTGGAATACTACACAGCAGTAATGAGCAGTAATAAATGAATGAATTATGGCTCGTGCAAGAGCATGGATAAATCTTACAACCTGAGTTTGAAAGACCCTAGCCCAGTTAGCCCAGTTACCTAAGGCCAAGATATGAAACCAAGATACCAGGCACCAGGCATGCTCTCCGGACAACCAGTTGAAGAACAGAGCACCCGCATCCTGAGGCATGAATGAATAAACCGGAACAGATAAGCAGGAACAGAAAGAATAGAATGCAGACCTGTGGTTTTTGGAATGCAGACCTGTACCCCCTAGGTGGCCTATATGCTAGATTTAAACAAACCAATAAGAAACCTGTTGCTTCCCGCAAGCGAAACCTGTCCCAAACCCTATAAAAATCTCTGTATCCCCAAGCCCGGTGTGCCAGTTCACCGAAGCTCCGGCTGAGGTTCTGCTGGACACCTGCAGGCGCCTGTGTCCCAATAAACCAACCTCTTGCTTTTGCAGCCAGTGTTTCGTGTGATTCTCCTTGGACAGGGATACGGGGGTCTTTCATTGGACGGGGATCTTTCAAGTTGATCCAGAAAATGGCAGAAAAGTTCATACAGAATGATTCCACTTAACAAAGTCAAAAAATGTGCAAAGCTGAATGGATTTTTTTTGTGTGTGTGTGTGGATACAATAAAGGAAATGAACAGTAAGGAGTCCATTGTGGAGCAGAGAGAAGGGCAGCGAGACCCGAGAACATGGCATCAGAAAGGCGAGGGGCAGTGAGTTGGGGTGGGGGCCTGCTGGCCATCGTAGGGCTCGGGGTCACTCTGAAGATCGCTGCAAGTTTTCAAGCAGAGGTGTGACTCGCCCAGCTGTTTTTAAAGTCTGTATGTGTTTCTAAATTATGTCCACACACCAAGGAACAAATTTATTGCCTACCTGATAAAAACATATGTGAAAAATTAGAACTATCACCAGCTAAAATCTCAAGCCATAAAATATCCTTAAGATGAAGCTCTTTGTTCATGGCAGTGGATATACATTCCCATTTCAGATAGCCTTCTTGATAATTCTGAAATGTGGAGGCCGCCCATCACTGATATGCTGATCTCATGGCTGACCAGGACCTTGTCCTGGGAGCAGGAAAATGTCAGCTCAGCCTTTCGGCATCCACTTGAGCTTGCCTTACAGGTGTTATCTCAGATCTGTGATTCCTTTGTAGGGCCATCTTTAAGCTGCTTGCCCTTTGGGGGAGGGGGTTGATTAACACAGGATAAGGTAATCTGCAAATGCTCCTCACGCACTCACAGACCACCATGCACCCAGCTGAAAGCCAACACTACGAGGAGCATCCACGGACCTGGCACACACCGGCCCCTGGGTTAGAGTCCATGAATATGACTTGAAGTCCCCTGGCCTGCACAGCTCCCAGGTCCCTTCAGGCCCCTGTCAATGCCATCTGGAGGAAGAAGGGATGTACACACAATGTTCCCTCAGGGCAGTGGATGCCGAATCCTGGTTGCTCAGGGAAGATCTGAAGCTGCTGTCCAACATGGGGGCCGCTAGCCACAGCGCTGTTGAGTCCTTGGGGCAGCTAGTCCAGATTGAGATGAGCTGTAAGCGCAACATACATAGCAGGTTTCAAAGACTCAGTGAAAAAAATAAAGTGAAATATATGCTTGTCTGTTTTCTGGTGCTGGAACAGAACACCCGAGCCTGGGCGATTTGTCATGGAGAGCTATTTACAAGGTTCGTGTAGCTGGGAAGTCCAAGAGCACACCGGCAGCATCTGCTCAGCTAAGGTGGGCGCTTCAGGCTGCTTGAGCTCACAACAGAAAGTAGAAGGGCACACAGGCACACGTGGAAGACAGAGGGCACCATGGATGGACTGGCTTTATAACAACAACCGGCAGTGACTAGACCCAATCCAGCAGAGCAAGCACTCACCCACATCAGAAGGGTATGCATCCAGCATGAGGCTCCGCCCCAATGCCCAAGCTCCTCCCATCAGATCCCACCTCCCAGGCCAAGGCCACCCATCAGAGACCAAGTCTCAACATGAGTTTTGGGGGGAACAAACCATGCCCTTGATTAATAGGTGTTCATACCGGGTGCATGCTGGAGTATGTTTTACAATATTGACCTTTTTAGAATATTGGCTTAAACTCAGTATAATATTAAAAGTATTTTTTAAGTTTCATGGAGAGTAGGAGGACAATGGGGAGATATTGGTCAAAGTGTGTCGTTTCAGGGAGGAAGGATGGGTCTCTGAGGTCTGTTGTACAGCAGGTGACTGTAGCTAACTATAATGTTTTGTATATTTCAAATTTCCTAACAGAGTAGACTTTAAATGTTCTCACACAAAATATAAGTACATGAGATGGTAGCATACTAATTAGCTTGATTTAATCATTCTACAATGTATACATGTATCAAAACATAACACTGAACCTCATAAATAAATAAATAAATAAATATATATATATTAGGTGCCAAATAAATTTTTAAAAAGTAAAAATCGAATGTTTCACATGCTTCTTTCTTTCCTTTTTATTTTAAAGTAGATGGTAGAAAATTTAATAAATAGCATGCACATACAGTTCACATTTGAACCTCACTGTATATTTCCACTGAATAATACTGGTCTGAAAGAAAAGTTATTTCCCCAAGCTGTGGAAAAATCCAAGCTTATTAGCATCACCACTGCCTCTTATTTCAATGGATCTTGTCCACCATATTTCCCAAAATGGCACCATTAGTAAGGAAGCCTGGGTTAAGCACATTCATGCCACATGGTAAAGGACCCTCCGGTGGTGTCCTGTGATCCAGATAGGTAATGAGTCTCGGCCAGGAGTCAGAGGCCCTGAATTCGAGGCCCAGCTGTGTCACCCCTTTGCCGAGTGACCTCAAGAGCATCACCAGTACATTGCCTACCTCCCTCACCTGTAAAATGTAAAGGGGATGTTTTAGTCAGTTTGGGGTTTTTTGTTTGTTTGTTGTTTTTTGTCATTATGACCAAAAGACTTGAAAAGAACAATTTGAGGAGGAAAAGTTTATTTGGCTCATGGCTTCTGAGATCTCAGTCCATAGACAGCCAACTCCATTGCTCTGTGCATGAGGCAAAAGCATCATGGCAGAAGGGGTGGTGGAGGAGAGCTGCTCAGGACATAGCAAACAAGAAAGTGGGGGAGCAGAGACAAAAAGGGGGGAGGAAGGATGATCCATTTACCAGGGAAAAATATATGTCCCAAAGGCACACTCCCTTTGACCTATCTCCTCTGGCCACACCCTACCTGCCACAAGTACCACCCTGTTAATCCATTCAAGTAGATCAGTGCACTGATTGGGTTAAGGCACTCATAACCCAATCATTTTACCTCCAATCTTTCTTATATTGTCTAACACATGGGCTCTTGAAGAACACCTCATATCTAAATCATAAGATTTCACCCGGACCCCCAAAAGCTCATGCCTATCTTACAATGCAAATTATATTTATTTTCAAGAGTCCCCATAGTCTTAACAGTTCCATCATTTCCCAAATGTCCAAGTCCAAAGTCTCCGAGACTCAGGGCAAACTCTCAGAATGAGCTCCGGTTAAAAATCAAAAGCAAGTAACCTATATAATAGCACTTCCTTTCCACACGGGAGAAATAGAGGCATAGACAGAGGGATGGCACCAAAGACCAAAACCCAGTTGGGAAAACAAGTCCTGCGGCTCCACATCCAGCATCTAGGGCACGTGGCCTCATGATGTTCTCTCCAAAGGGCCTGTACCTCTCCACCCCTGTGGCCTTGCTGGTTGCAGCCCAGATGGCCCCTCTCTGGGCTCGTCTCTGCTCAATCCTGCAGCTTTCCTAGGCATTTCCTAATGTTCCACGTCCCTGGCATCCTGGGTCTCCAGAGCAGCTTTGCCTTCCTTCTCACATCTTCACCCATCCCACTCTTGGGGGCAGCCCTACTGCACATTGACTGGCCTCCCGGCTCGTCCTTTGAAATCTCAGTGGCAACCTCAGTGACCCCAACTCTATCATCCAGCATTCTTACAGCTCCTACACCATACAGCTGACACTAAAGTCGGTCACCATCTTGAACACCTCTTAGGACTATGGCTACAGCAGCCTCTGAGTTCCTGGGTGGCTGAGCATAGTGAAAATCCTTCCTATGTTCCCCCGGTCTCTTTATAAGACTTTCACTTTTACACCCTTGAGTCTGAGATGGGTGTGATCTTGTCCATTTCTGAGATACCCTCAAGTTATCTTTCCTATTGACAAGCCAGGATTGATTGGTTTTTTTTATCTTGTGAGCTCAAAGACTGAGATCTGCAGACACAAAAGGTGAGAGCAAAATAACAGAGTTTATTAAAGTAATAGAAAACAGAGTTCCCACATTGGAAGGGGTCCCAGAGAGAGGGTTGATGATGGGTGTCTGTTGTCTAGGAGTTTATATGATGTTAGAGGGGAATTAGATGGCCTTAAAGACCATAGGTTGTAGATATTAAAGAAGTGAGTCTTTGAGTCCAATTTCACCTGGGTAACCGGTGTGTTCGTGCACCATCCAATCAGGGTGTCAATCATACACTGCTTCACTTTGGGGACTGGCTTCAGATTCTGGTGCATTTGTTCAGTCTCCAGTGGATTCACTGGTCACGAGGCGGGGTGGGAGTTAACCCTGTCTGCCTAACACATTTCTATCTCCTGCTTTATGGTTACTGGTTAAAGTATTTAGCATTTCTCTAGTGGCTATAATCTCTTTAATAACCTCACATTCTTTAGCCGAAGTTTCACTTGCACTTTTCTGGCCAAATCTTTCAGCTCTGCTTTCTGTTCCTGATTATCACAGCAAACTTGGCCAAAAGCTGCCAGCAAAACCCATGCTGCTGCCTAAAAATTTCTTCCACCAAATTAATTAGTCCATCACCTTTAAATACAGCCTCACAGAAAAGTCTCAGGACATGGGCCAAATGTAGACAACTTGTTTGCCAGAATGTAACACAAGCGGCCTCTAGCCCAATTTCCAATAGAGTTTTCCCTCTCTGAAACCTCATGAGTACAAGTCTTGGTGTCCCCTCTCCTTCTGGTCTTTTGCGCTTCCCATAGAATCACCCATTAAGTTCCATTTACAACATTCTAAACCTTTTAAAAACTCCTCCCACAAATTCCAAAAAGCTCCAAAATATTCTGAACCACATGGTCAAGTTAGTCACAACAATAATCTCAATTCTCAGTACCAATATCTGTTTCAGTCAGCTTTTTTTTTTTTTTTTTTTTTTTTTTTAACTGTGACCAAAAGACCTGAAAAGAACAAAATAGAGGAGAAAAAGTTTATTTGTCTCCCAGGACCAGAGGAGTCAGTCCATGAACAGTTGTCTTGCACATGAGTTTTGGCGGGCACACCTCATATCTAAACCTTAACAGGGGATTAATTATATAAAACGCCATCTTTCTGGCTCTGGGTTTCTCCTTCCAAAATTATATGCACCTTTTAAGGGACATTCCTAACTAAAATTAAGCAATACCAAATGGCAAAACTTCAAGCCTCTCAAGAAGAAGAGTTTGGGAGCAAAAGAGGGCCTCCTAGATCTCTTCGAATTCTAGTTCAGAGTCTGTGTGAAACTTTTCTAAATTCACAGGACAGACAGGTCCTGAAGGGAAGTGGGGGGCTGGTACAGAGGTTTCAGGGGCTCTGTATCTGTCCTCCTTTTGTACCACCAGGCACCTGCTGTTGATCTGAGCTGATTAGAAGACCATTTCATGGGCATGTTCTCCTCTGGCACATACATGCACATCCCCATACCTCTGACACCCAGTGCACACATGGCAGGACCATCTGTGCTAGCATTTATAAACAGGACATTTATAAACATTTTCTCAAGCACCACAGGCAGCAGAGCATGCTTCGGAAAGCAGTCCTCCACCCCAAGAGGAAAGTGTCACACACCTAAAGAGACAGAGGAACAGGAGGAGGTCCCCAGGTTATCTCAGGAAGTGAGCCGCAGCCTGTCACCAGATCACAATAGGGTCCTGGTCCAAGGCCTGTGAGAAGGAACCTCAGAGGCTATCGGGCATCCCTGGACAGCCCAACAATGAGCTGGCAGATTCCAGGGGAACCTGCAAATACCAGACTCTATGAGGCATTGGGTTAAGACGGAGAGTTCCGGGAGGGAAAACCCTATCATTACCACAGAGACTGGTGCTGAAAAGTAAGGGAAAGAGGCAATTAAAGAAAAGGAGGGACTTGTCCCAAACTCTAGGTGCTAGGAAAGGCACAATGGAGACGGGAGGGACATCTACATGCATGTGCACTTGTCCCTTGATGTCATATGCTGAGCCAGACCATTTATAATGCTTCAAAGTCAGAGAGACAAATTAAAAGAAAATTTCCCTTGGATCCTTTTTCCAGCAACCCAAGTTCTATCTGTATCCCAATACCACTTCCTCCAGGGAGCCTTCCTTCCCCAACAACCACAGTCCCCAAAGGTTTTGCTGTGATTTCCAAAGTAGCCCATGGCAGATATCCAGGACCAGAGTCTAGGGGGAGAAATCACTTAAACGTCTTATGTGAAAAGGGACTTATTACAAGATTGTTTAATTTTTTATTTGGAAAGAAAACATTCGATTCATTTGCTTTTAAATTAAGAATAGAAAATATCTGATTTTATGATTTTAGTACTAGGTAGATTGGTGCTAGGTATGAGAAAGAAAAAAAGAGGAATGGAGGAAAATGAACATAAGGAAAATAAATATGAAAAGGGGGATGGGGAGAGAGGAAAACAGGGATAGACAAGTAGGAAGAGAGAAAGAACTACATGAAGGAGGAGTTAGAAAACAAGGCGGGGTTGGGAAGACACCAAGAAGGTCGCTTTTAAAAAAGAATCTACGTTCTGCTCTGGAGTGTCCCACAAATGTACATTAGATCAAGTTGGTTACTAGGGTTACTTACATCTTCTACACAACTGATGCTTTTATATCTAATTGTATCAACCAGTAAGAGGAATATTGAAGTCTCTAATGACAAACATGAGCTTCCTTCTTCATCTTCCAGTTCTATCAGTTTTTGCTTTGTGTATTTTGAAGCTCTATTTTTAGGTATCTACATGTTTAGAATTGTTATGTCTTCTAGTGAATGGGTTGTTTTATCCTTCTGTAATGTTCCTTTCTGCCTGGTAATTTTCCTTGTTCTGAAGTCTATCTGATATTAATCTAACTACTTCAGTTATCTTTTTTTTTTTTCTTACTGCAATGAAATCAAATAACATAAAATTTACCATCCTAACCATTTCGATGGCATTAAGTATATCCACATTGCTGGGCAGCCAATCTCTGAATTTTTTTTTTTCATCTTGCAAAGTTGAAATGTTACCCATTAAACAGCATCCCATCCATTTCCTCCTTCCCACACCTCCAGGCCCAAGTAACCACCAGTCTAATTTCTGCCTCTATAACTACCATTCTACTTTTCTGCTTTCTTTTTTAAAATACTCCATAGTGGATAAATTTTTTTAGGTTCCTCATATAAGTAGACTCACCTACTATTTGTGTTTTCTTTGATTGACTGATTTCATTTAACATAATATCTTTGATGTTTATCAATTCATAGTATATATCAGAATTTCCTTCCTGTTTATAGCTGAATAATATTCAAATTATTTGTTTATCCTTATGTCAATGACTAATTAGAGTTTGCTTCCACCTCTCAGCCACTTTGAACAAATCTACTATGAACATGGACACACAAATATCTCTTTAGGACTCTCCTTTCACTTCTTTTGGATAGAGTTCTAAAAGTAGATTTATTGGACCATATGATAATTGCATTTTAATGTTTTGAGGAACCACTGGACTGTTTTCTACAGTGACTGTACCATTTTATATCACTCCAGTCATATTTTGATTACTGCTTATAGGATGTCTTTTTCATAATCTACTTTTAACCTGAATATATTTTCATCTTTAAATTTAAAGTGTCTCCTATAGACAACACATAGTTGAAGCATGTTTTTTTTGTTGTTGTTGTTGTTCAATCTAAAAATTTCTTCTCCATCTTTTAAATGTTTTTATTTGTGCATTATAGTCATACAAAACAGTGATGTCATTTTGATATAATCATACTTGCATGGAACATAATTTGCTCCATTCCAATCTCCAGTGCTTCCACTTTCTCTTCCCTCTTCCCTTCCTCTGTTCCCCTTCCTCTACTTTACTGATATTCCTTCTATTTATTTATTATTTATTTTAAGTTAGTGATTTATAGATTTATATATGAATGTGGACTTAACTATAGTCATATAGCTGCAGAGCATAATTATGCCAATTTCATTCAACAGTTCCTCCCTTTTCTTATCCCTCCTCCATCCCTCTCAATCCCCTTCTTCCACTCCATTGATCTCCCTTCTAACACTGTCTTTTAATTGGTGAGTTTAGACCACTTACATTTAATGTAATTTTATATAATCTAACTGACATGATTGAATTTCAATCTACCATTATTTTTTGTTTCTCTTTGTTTTTTGTGTCTCTTTTCCAGTTCCTTCCTTCTTTTGCATTATTTGAATATTTTAGGATATATAATTTAATATAATTATATTTTAATATAATTGTTAGGATTATATTTACCTTTTAGCTTTTTAGGCACAACTCTTTATATTATTTTTTATAGTTATTCTACAAAGTATAACATACATAGTAGTTTTTTGGTCTATCTAGAGTTAATTGGTTTAACACTTCAAGAAAATAAATAAAAGCCAGAAATGTTGATTTTAAATTGGTATTAAGGTATACAAGACAAGGTGAAGGACAGGGCTTACTATTTATTTATTTAGCATTTATGTGATAAATATAGATGTGTATTGTTTGAGCATGTATAAAATATTTCTGGAAGGCTACATAAGAAATCCTTGGTAATGACTAAGCCCAGGGGGCTAGGGCAGGAGGGAAGACAGGGATGGGAGGAGGGTTACAGCTCACGGTAAATTTCTTTGTATCTTTATTTTTTTTTCTACCAAGTTTATCTATTACCTTTTCAAAAAAAATAATTCATACAGCCAAGCACAGAGGCACTCACTTGTAATCCTGACTACTCAGGAGGTTGAAGCACAAGGATCACAAGTTCAAGGCCAGACCCAGCAACTTAGAAAGACCCTGTCTCAAAAGTAACAAGGGATTGGGGATGTAGGCAGTGGTGGAATGCCCCTGGGCTCAATCCCCGTATTGCAAAAGGAAAAAAGATTCATACAAAGCTTTATCATTTATTATCCAAAAAATCCTTTGACATATCAAAAGTAACATATTTTAAGATTTTTTTCAACGGCTCAAATCCTTCAAATGTTTGAAGCTTTGCTTTTAGAAGGATAATCTGCAGCAATGGAAATTATCCCTCAGTGGTCAGAGCAAACTCCTTCAAAGAATACGATGCAGTTAAATGAAAGGTCCCAGAATCTCTTCCCAGGCTCACCTCCCATCCTTCTCATTGTTGTGGATGCTACTGCATCCAACCTCCTGTGACTTATTTTGGAACTTAGAAAGAATTTAATTTAAAAACAGCTTTCAAGAAAACCCGTTGAGAGGAAGTGGCCAGGGACACTGACCACCAATGGACTGGCTAAGATGAATGGGTCACAAAGGAGGCAGACAGGGCCCAGAACATGGTGAGTCTGAGAATCAAGGGGGTCAGGGGCAGAGGAGTACAGAGATCTGGAGAAAGGGAGGAGAGATTTGCATAATTAGACCACGGTTATACAAAGAACAAGAAGGAAACCCAACCAGCTAAACACGCACAAAAACTTCATGTTTCTGTTAGGTGCAATTCTGCTGTGCAGTGACCTCTGGGAGGAGAAATCAAGTAACTGGGGGAATCAGAGAAAGGATCCATCTGCCAAGAGGCAGGGATTATGTTCTTTGCCTCTAAGGCCCTTTCCCTCCTCTGGTGTCCTCCTTCCTTGTCTGTTAGTTCAAGTCCTGCCTGCGTCCTCTGTTCTGATCCCTAAACAACAGCTTTTTCCCCACATTTGAACTTGTATTTATGGTGCCCCTTGTCCTTGGGGTGGTTCAATAGCAGTTTTCTAGTCAGGTCCTGGGGCTGACTCTGGGATCGACAACATTGTCAGTGCAGTTATGAAAAGTATGTATGGTGCTGAATCAGGGATGCCAACAATGGCAGATTCAAAAACGTAGGCGTGTGTATTTTAGAGGTGAGCCATACAGGGTGCATAGGATCATGAGAAACAACCACAAGTTATGGCATGGTGACTCGATTCTCGTGCATAAAGGGCCTACATGGATAATGAAGAAATGAAGGAATAATGGTATACTGGTCAGGAGTTTCCTGCAATTAACAGGAAACTCTGAACTTTAAACAGGTCGTATATTCTTCAAGTAACAGGAAGAGAGCAGGTAGCAGGACTTTGCCCCTACATCCTTGGCAACTGTTCAGGCCTCACATCTGGACATGGTGACACCCAGAGGCAGAAATCAAGCTTTCCTTAATGGGGCATTTGTCCTAAGAGCAAGGAAACTTTCTCAGGAGGATCCCACTAGAACTTTCCTCAGGCCTGTTTGGACCCCTATAAACCCAGGCTCACCTATAAGCCAACCACTAGCGAAATAATGGGATGTTAGAACCACCCAGGGATGGTTCTTTATGATGCTGATGCCTGGGCCTGGCCCCCAGAGCTTGTGATTAATCAATCTGGGTCTGCTCTTAGCATCTGGAGTGATTCCAAGTGTAGACTTAGTTGACGTCCACTGGAGTCTAAGCCAGTGCTTTTCAATCCTGAAGGTGTGCATGGACTAACTGGGGGATCCAGAACTAGGAGCTGACTGATTAGGACTGGACTCGAGCTGAGATTCTGATCCTCATGTGAGGACCCCAGTTTGGGGAGCCAGACACTAAGCTGAGCTTCCAGGATCGTCTCTCAAAACAATGCCACAGGAGGCTGGAGTTGTGGCTGAGTGGTAGAGCGCTTGCCTAGCATGTGTGAGGCACTGGGTTCAATTCTCAGCACCGCATATAAATCAGTAAAATAAAGGTCCATTGACAACTAAAAAAAAAAAAAAAACTATACCATGGAATTGAGCCACCAATTCTGCAGCGTCCCTCTCAATGGGAAAGCTTCATATTGGAAATCTGCACAAAGCCTGCACTTCTGCCCTGATGCCCATCAGTAAAGTGAACATCTATTCTCCACCTCTCTCCTTGGTGACTCAATTCTAAATCCAAGTCTTACATGAATGCAGCAGCTGGGTAGATCCTAAATCACACCCTGAACCTACTTGAAAGGATGCCTAGGGAATGTAGTTTTTAGCTTTTCGGACTTATACCCTAGACAGGGGTTTAAAACAAGCATCAAAATGAACCCATTAATATCAGTAGCCACCAGAATGCAAAAAAAAAAAAAGTTCTACTTGAGTGAAGCCTGAAATCCCACTATGTGAAAATAATTATGCAAGATTAAGCATTATTTGCAAATACACAAGGTTATCCATGCCAGCAAAGGGTTCACACCTAAACCTTGACTCTATCTCTGAGTCCAATAGTTGCATTGTTTGCATTTTCTATTTGGAGACACAAGCATAGGATGCTCTGTGCAGGATGAGCAATTGAAATGATCAGAACAGAGACAGACCAAGGGTCAAGGTGAGTGTAGAAATATCTGTGTGCTTCCATGCATCTCTCTTAGCCTCTCCACACCTCACGTAAGAGTGCCCAGAGAAAATGCTCCCAGGGTGGACCCTGACATTGCACCGCTTTTCCACGTTCCCAGCTGTGGAGCAGCTCTATCCTTCTGGCAAAATCCAAATGGAAAATGGCCAAGAATGCAACTGTTGGGCTCAGAGCAGACTCAGCTGTACTTGATCACTGGTTCATTTAGAAACACCTTGACTGAGAGAAAGAAGAGAATAAACAGCCTCTACGCTTAAAATGCAACTGTGATGTTTTAGGGACTTTATCTGGAGAAACAGCTTTGTGCTCTGTGAGAGTGACGTGTCCTCCCTGCCAGCACTCCCAGCCACAGCTGGGCGGAACAGAGGCAGAATCCTGGAACCAAAGAAACCTTTCTCTGCATTCTCTCTCACCTTCCCCTTGTAGGTTCCCCCTCTGCTGAGGGAGCTAAATAGGGAAACGACAAAAACACTGCAGCAGACAAGGGGTTTGAGAGGATTGTGGAAGAGGTTACTGAAAGGACCGGCTAGGCTGGGCCTGGGGAACAGAAGGACTTGGGTAGTGTTAAGGCTTAGATGTGAGATGTCCCCTAAAGCTTATGGGTGAGACAATGCAAGAGAGTTTAGAGGTGAAATGATTGAATTGAGAGCCTTAATCTAATTAGTGTCTTAATCCACTGATAGGGAATAACTGGGTGGTAATTAATAGGCAGGTAGGGTGTGGCTGGAGGGTCAGGTGGGTCATTGAGGGAAGGCTTTGGTGGTATATATTTTGTCCCTGGTAAGTGGGGTCACTCTCTCTGCTTCCTAGAGGCCAAGTCCTAAGCCACTTTCCTCCACCACACTCTTCTGACATGATGATCAGAGCAGAGAGAGGTCAAGGGTCAAGGTCTTGACCTTGGGCCCAGAGCAATGGGACCAACTGCATCTATGGACTGAGACCTCTCTGAAACTGTGAGCCCCCAAATTGTTTGCAGTTGTTCTTATCAGGTCTTTTGGTCACAGCAGCAAAAAAAAAAAAAAAAAAAAAAAAAAAAAAGGCTGATTAAAGCAGATGGAGAATGGGTAGAAGAACTTGGGGGCAGGAAAACAACCCCACACGAGTGTTAGACAAGGAGATAGCAAAGGAATGGAGAGGGAGACACCGAGGTATTTAGAGGGAAAGAAGGCCAACTAGATAGGACTAGATAGGGGAGACAATTTCCAGAGGTGGCATATTAGCTTCCTGGGGCTGTAGTTGCCAAATACCGCACAGGTATTTTCCAACAAAATAACTTAATCACTCAGAGTTCTGGAGGCCAGAAGTCTGAAATCAAGGTCAGCAGAGCCCTGCTGGCTCTCACGCTCTCTACCCAACTTCTCTCTCTGAAGTCTCCAAGGGAGAATCCTTCCATATAGCTCCCCAGCTCCTGCTGGTGGCCAGTAGTCCAGGCACTCCCTCTCTGTCCTTGTCATCGTGCAAGAATCTCCCTTTTCTTCTGAGGATGCCGGTCGCTAGCTTTAGGGCCCCCTCTAATCCAGCATGCCTTCATCTCCACTTGACCTCATCTGCAAAGACCCTATTTCCAAATAAGGTTCACATACAGAGTTCAGAGGGGTTGGGACATCACCATAGCTTTGGGGGGACACAATTCAACCCCCAATAAGTGGAAAAATAAGTTTCCTCTTCTGAGAAAACTGTGGAGATTTAGCTAAGGAAGAATTCTGGGGCTGCCTCCAAACTCAGAGGTAGAAGGTCATTGGTCTGGAAGGCCTTCCACAGTCTTAGCAGGGAGTCATGCCAAGTGCCTGCTGAGCCTGGTTCAGATTTGGGTCATAAACAATGAGAAGCAGGAGGATTTTTAACCGAGGGTAGATCCCATCCCTTTGCAAACCCTTCCAGACTATTCTCACGCTGCTCCTTGTTCCACACCACCCCCCATCTGTGCTCCAAGTCACTGTGCCTACCCCAGATCACCCACTCTATGCATGTCCCCCTCTCCCCTGACCTCCTTGCCTGTCCTGTGTGCTTCTCCCTCAGTCCCATCAACCTAGTTAAGAAACTCATCATTTCCAATGGCACAAAGAGTTGGGTGTGCCACGTCTGCAGAACTCATCCTACCCACGTGACCCACAGAGGGCCTCGGCTCTCCCTCCCTTCAGTGAGGGAATGAGCCCAGGTCTCTTCTCTCTGTGACACTCAGTGATTTTTACAAGATGGTTTGACTCAAATCATATTTTTAAAATCCTGTCTGTGCCTGAACACTTCAAATATTTTATTACTGGGTCTACAGTACATAACAAAGTAATTGTGTAATTAAGAGATAATGTCAATGCCGTAGAACAATGTTGACAAGATAATAGCCTTCTGAAACCACATAAATGCCAAAGCAAGTTGAACGGATTTATAGGTGGAAAAGCAAAAAAAGCAAGTGGCAAATGGCCCAGAAGCTCTTTGTAGGCCAAATGGGCCTCGTTTCCATCATGACATTCACCTTCTGACCCTAGAATGTCCCCATGTCACTGTTGTGTACTCTGCAAGCATCTGGATCAAGACTGAAGAAAGTGGGGTGTTTTGGTTTGGATCTGGAATGAACCCCCAAGGCTCACGTGTTGGAGGCTGGGTCTCCAGTACAGCCATGTTCAGAGGTGGAGGCCTTGGGAAGTGATCGACGGGTCCTGAGGACTTGACCTCATGGGTGGGTTAATCCATTGACGACTTCAGAGCTGATGGCTTCTTAGGGAGTGGTGGGCATCAGAGGAGGTGGGGTCTGGTCAGAGGAAGTGGGTCATTGGAGGTACGCCCTCCAGGGGCTTGTCTTGTCTCTGACCCCTTCTTCCCACTCTGCCTCCTGACTGCCATGAGGTAAGAAGCTCTGCTGTGTCTTACCTTCTTCATGA
Organism: Ictidomys tridecemlineatus; assembly: GCF_052094955.1. NCBI lineage: Eukaryota > Metazoa > Chordata > Mammalia > Rodentia > Sciuridae > Ictidomys > Ictidomys tridecemlineatus. The sequence continues at coordinate 110,354,551 of NC_135484.1, read as the reverse complement.
CGTTCTTCCTCTCCTCAGGCCCAAGGCAGTAGAGCCACCGGCTATGGATTGGGACCTCTGAACACAGGAGCCAAAATAAATCTTTTCTCCTTACGTTGTTTTTCTCAGGATTCTTTGTCACAGTGATGAAAGTGTCATCTGCAAGAGCTAGTCCCCATCCCTTTATTGCAGTCTCACGCCAGCTTAGTGCCATCGACTGTCAGGACTTGAGGGGGTGAGAGGTCATTGGGTTCCAGCCTATCGAGTACCCCAGCATGGCCAGATGAAGAGAATGAGCCCAGACTCAGGAAAGATTTGCTCTGGGTAACTTCTGAGCTGGTTTGTTGGAAGAAGCCTGGACCCCGGGATTCTTTTCCAGTTTGCCACTTAGTTCCTAACTCTAACCATAAGGCCTTAATAAATCCTGTTTCTTAGGGGAGAGGAAGGAGGTAGAGAAGGGAGGGGCCGCATGACCTTGAGATCCAGGGGCTGTTCCCCTGAGTTAGACCACAGGGACCAGGCACTGTCCTGGTGGGACAAGATGAAAGCTGTGGAGGAATACAACTCTGAAGGTCGCGGGCAGGAGGAGGGCTTGTTGGCTACATCCTTTGGAATGGGAAGGACGACGGCCCAGCCTTGAAGTTGAGGAAGCTAAGAGTAAACAGGGAAACGCTGATGCATGGAAGGGGGAAGAGGCAGGACTTTACTCCCTGGTAAAGGACCTGGTGCGCTACAAAGAACTGATTTGGGGGCCAGAAGAGCTGACTTAAAGCAAGCAATTTGCTCAATGACATTGAATCAATCACCAAATTCCCCTTTCTGGGCTACAGTTTTCTCACCCCTGAAATGAGAGCAGCAGAGTCCATTAGTGAAACCCAAACACCTTGAACTGAGTCTTACTGGCTTCCTGGGTGGTGGGGAACAGCGGGGGCTGGGGCTCCTAGACTCTGCCATCCACAGATCCTAGGAAATAACCAGATGAATTCAAAATGACTTGAGTAGATTCCTGGATGAAGAGCCAGGATGGGATCCTAGGTGTAACCGAGGGGTCAGGTGGACATGCAGTCTGTTGACCTTCCCATTGGACACAGAACTCAGAGGCAGAAGGGCCACAGGTCCAAGGAGACAGGAGTCGCTTTCTCCAGCATCTCCAGCCTCTGCCCCTCCCCCCCCGCTGACCCTCCCCCGCAGCCCCTCCCCCTCCAGCAGACCCCTCCCTCGACTCCCCTGATTCCTCTTGGGGAGGCCTCACTGAGGCCTCTGAGCAGAGTCAATTCCTCTCCTTGTCACATTGGATTAGCTCGATTCTAACCTATCCAGGGTGTGGGTTTTCAGATTTATCTCTCTGGCCAGACTTCTGGGGAGCAGAAACTGTCTCTTGGCCTCTCTAAATTGGGTAATGGATATAGTCTGTATGCAGAGTAGGAGCACAATCAACAGCCACTGAAGGAAAAGAAGGAAAGAGAACGAAGATTGGAAAAGAGAAAGGGGAGGGAAAGAGGGGGGAGGAGAGGAATGGAAAGGAGAAGAAAACGAGGGTTCTGAACCCCTTTCTCCCTTTAAGCTCTCTGGAGAAACCCCACCCTCCTTTAGTTTGGCAACCAACTCCTCAGCTGCCCGAGGCTCTTGGGGTCTCCTGGGTGTGTGAGAGCTCCTGTTCCCTGCTCCCCACCCCGCCCCACCCCCAGCCTCACACAGGAGGAAGAAAAGGTTGCAGGTTCCTTCCCAGGGTCCTTCCTGACTCACCCCCTGCCTCCCTTGCCTGTGCAGAAGCCAAAAGAAATATTAGACACCAGCACCTTCCCTCTGAGAGCTGACCATGACCATGACCATGACCATGACCATGGATAACAGGGGCTGGGAGGAAAATCGTCTTGAATAAAGGAACTTGTCCCTCCACCCCCACCAGAGAGCAACACAGACGTAAATACCGCAGCAAGAGTGACCTATGGTTCTTGTAAAAACAGCATCTGCTTTTACAGGCCACATGGATCTCAGAGTCCTGCTTTTTTTTTTTTTTTAATTTATAAAGTCAGATTCCAACGGCTCTGCTGTTTTTTTTATGTATTTATTATAGAAACAATAGAACAACGATGAAAGAAGTAAAGAGAATGCTATGAATCCCCCGTGATCGTTCGAAGGTATGAGCTTTTGACGAGTGGCAATCATTGTGTAACTCAATTTTTTATTTTGGTTTTTTTTTTTTTTTCACCTCATGTGAATCCATAAGCATCTTCCTCGTTGCTACACAATCTCCGTAATTATCACTTCAACGGCTGCTCAAATAGGCCATCAGGTTGATGTGCTGTGATTTACTTAACCACGTCCCTCTTTAGAATCTAACCTTTTAAAACATTAAACAGAAAGTTTATGAAGCTTCTCAAATAGATGGAGAAGGTGGTTTCCTGGCCACAGCTGCAGCATCTCTGAAGTGCACACGTTCAGGAAACAAGATGCTGGGGTGGGCGCCGGGGCCTGGCAGCCGGGAGTGATGGTCAGGAGGGGAGAGAGACCCCTGCTCCAACCCCAGCCCCCTCCGTCTGCCCAAGTGTGCTCAGCTGAGCCTCAGGTGACGGAGGCGCCATCACCGACCGTGCTGGAGACTAGTAATAGTGATAATAATGGCTAATATTGATTGATCTCTACACTAAAAACTTTACAGAAGTTATATCACTCACTCCTCTTGGTCAGCCGATAGAGAAGTGCTCTTGTTTTATTCCCCGTTTTACAGCCCAAGGTCCTCCCGGGGAGCCTGGCTCCAGCGTCCCTCTGTGCTGTGCGCTCAGTGGTCTCCAGGGCTCCCTCTGCACAGCTGCTCAGGCCCATCCCTTACCAGTGGTGTCCAGAGCTCCCGGGGCTTCTCAGTAGGGACCTAGTCAAAGGGCACATGGGTGGGTCCCTTAAGTCTTCAGGCACGTGTGTGCCCTGGTGGCAGGAACTGACTGGAGCATCCAGGAGCAGTAAATAGAGCGGAAATGTCCAGGCCCTGGCTGCCTCCGGGGCTCTGGCCTTTCCCAGCTATGAGGCCTTGGGCCACTCGTGTCTCTGGGAGCCCAGGTTGCAGAGTCTGTAAAATATAGATGATAACCCCTGCGTCCCAGGGTGATTTAGGATTCCAGAGGACATGTGTGACACCCGGGTAGCTGTTCCCATTATCTCAACAGACCAGAGGAGAAGCCAGCTCTGATAAGACAGATTCCTCAGGGCGAGAAGCAAACCCTCCCTTTTCCCCAGGACTAGAAAAAGGCCACACGGAGGGAAAATGTAGGAGTTTCCTTTCCTATCACCTCCAAAGGCACATAAAGCAGGACAATGGTGACAATAATAATGACAACCATCATGACAGTACTGACATTGATTGAGCCTCCTCTGTGTCAGGCACTGGGGGGGCTATGGGCTTTATGTGTGTTAACCCACTTCATCCTCAAGTGTCACCATGAAGTCTCTACTTAGGGGGACATGATTTCCGTGTTACAGAGGAGGAAACTGAGGCAAGTGTTTGATGGCCATTGGGGATACTCACGCAGTCGTAGCTGGGTACACAAACAGTGGAGCGTCTGGTACCAAGGAACCAGGAGCCAGTCCACTGCTCTGTGCTGGGTGAGTCCCTGGTGGGGGAGTCACCGTCAACTTGAAAAGCCCAGGACTGTCCCATCAAAGAGGGTCATGGAAACAAATTGAACCTTCTTCTCAAATATTGAGGCCCCGTTTTCTCCACCCGTGTCACACCTGAGTTGTATTATTCTCCCAAATCCCATACCTGGCCCATGATGGGTAAGTCGGCTGAGGGAATGAATAGGAAGGACGGGGTCTGGGAGCAGCGTTGCACAAAGCTGGGGAGCAGAGGAAACCGAGGAGCTGATAAACCACTTCCTTTAGAGAAGATGATAATAGAAAGTTAGCTGGTCTGTAATCCCAGCCACTTGGGAGGCTGAAACAGGAGGATCACAATTTTGAGGACAGCTTCAGCCATTTAGCAAGACTTAAAATAAAATTTTTAAAAATTGTTTAAAAGGGCTGGGGATGTAGTACTGTGGTAGAGCGTCCTTGGGTTCAATCCCCAGTAGGAAGGAAGGAAGGAAGGAAGGAAGGAAGGAAGGAAGGAAGGAAGGAAGGAAGGAAGGAGGAAGGGAGGGTGGGAGGGAGGAAGGGTGGGAGGAAGGGAGGGGGAGAGAAGAAGCTCCATGTGTTTCACAGTGGACACCTAAAGACTGAAAATGCCTACACTTGACCCAGAGTGACCCTCCTGTCTGGTTGAGGACACCTCATGTTGGATCCACAGACTGCCTTGCCATCCCACCTAGACCTGCAGACTCCAGCTGTTCAGCTGCGGTGGCCAGGTCAAAGTTTGCTTTGGAGGACCACTCTGGAAAGGGGAAGGCCACTGACCTCTCACAAGCCCGAAGGACGGGGCTTTGCCTTTGCACAGACAGAAGCTCAGTCCAAGCCACTCAGGAGACAAAACAGTGCACCTGCCAGGGGCCTCTGCCCAGGGCTCCAGGACCTTGCAGCCCGCTCCTGTCCTGGGTGGGGCTGAGCCAGCCTGTGCCGGCTTCTGACGCGGCTGCAGCCTCTGGCCCCCTAGGGAAACATGGGAGACATCTGAAGGCTGTGTTATCCTGCACTGAGAGCTCCTCAGGCCAGACGGGGCATCAGGAAGTAGCCAGGAGAGAAGCAGGGGCCATTTGGAGGACAGAGATTCTCCAGGCCAGAGAGGAGCTGGAGCCTTCCGAGGTGAAGTGGGGCCCAGGGCAGGGATAAGGAAGCCAGAGACACCACGGTCTCCACCTCCAGGGAGCAGTGGGCAGCGGGGGCCGAGGGTGGGCAGCGCAGCAGGGACCGAGAGAGGCTGAGATTGGAACTGGCTCCCCTGGGCGGGGGGAGATGCTGATGCTTGCCGCCAGGCCCAGCTCAGGGAGGAGAAGCACCGTGGAGAAGGAGCGGGAGACGGACCCAGAGGAGGATGGAAGACGGAGACAGAGAGCTGGAGAGAAAGCCCAGCAGGCCAACCCTGAGCCCTGAAGGCCCATGAGGACACCGAAACTGGGTCACCCCAGGGCCATCTTGTCTCCAAGACTTGAGAAGGGTGGAACTGGCAGAGGTGTTGTCCACTAGTAGCCAGCCTCACCCCACATGAGGACCCGGACTCCTGAGGGTGGGTTGAGTTCTTCTCTGCTCACACCCCCACACACCCAAGGACAAAGCGGGAGGCCAGCAGTAATCATGTTTTTATGCTGCATGACAAATGGCCACAAACCTAGTGACTTAACCAGTGTGTTTCCTAATGGTTCTTCAAAAGGCCAGGCACGGAACCACTACGTGACCCAGCTAGACCACGCCTCAGTGTTACTCCTAAAAAATTAGAGTCCTCTTACTACAGTGATCCACGCACACCCACGTTTACAGCAGCACCATTCACAGCAGCCAACTATGGAACCAGCCTAGGTGTCCACCAGGGGATAAAGAAAAAGTGGTATACGAACACAGCGGAGTTTTATGGAGCCATAGGAAGAATGACATCATGTCATTTGCAGGAAAATGGACAGAACTTGAGACCATTGTGTTCAGCAAAAGAAGCCAAACAGAAAGTCCAAGATTGTGTTTGCTCTCCTATGTGGAAAAGGAAGAGAAAGATGGCAGCCAGGAGCTGGCGAATCTCATGACGATCCAAGGGAGATCCGTGGAGCAGAGGAAAGGCACCAGGCAGAGGGAGGAGGAGGCAGGAAGGAGGAATACTGGGGAATGGGGTTGGCTGAATTATAGTGTTATATTGTGTGCATGTAGGAATAGCAACCACAAACCCACCATCATGTAAAACTGTAATGGAATATGGAAAAATAAATTCATAATCTTTATAGAAAAAAAAGATACCTTTTGTTTCATGGTTTCAGTAGTTCAAAAGTCTAGGAGACCAGGAACAATCGTAGCTAGGGTTTCTGCTTAGGGTCTACTGTGGCTGGAATGTTGCTTCTCCCCAAGTTTTATGTACTAGAAGTTTGGTCACTAGTGTGGCAATGTCAGGAGCGGGTGAAACCTTTAAAAGATGGTACAAGGTGACTCGGTCATTGGGGGTGCTTCCCCCAGAAGGGATTAATATTGGTTTTCTGGAATTAGTTCTCTCAAAAATGAGTTGTTATAAAGAGGTAGCCTGGCCACTGAGACTCTCTGACTTCCTGTCTCACCACATCATCTCTCCTCTCTTTGTACACATTCCCACCATTGTGCTGTGTTGTGATGCAGCTAAGGAGGAGTCCTTGCCAGAGGCTGAATATATGGAGCTGCTCAATCTTGGACTTTCAGACTCCAAAACTGTGAACTGAATAAAACTCATCTTAATAAAGTACCTAGCCTCAGGTATTTTGTTATAGCAACTGAAAATTAACTAATATAGAGTCTCACAAGGCAGAAATCAAGGTGTTAGCCAGGTTGGGTTCTTCCTTGAAGGCTCTGGGAAGGAACCTACTTCTAAGCTCATTTAAGTTGCTGGTAGAATTCAATTTCTTGCTGTTATGGGACCAAAAAAAACCTCATTTTCTTTCTGGCTGGCTGCCAGGGGTTATCCTTGGTGTCTACAAGCCCCTCCAATTCCTTTTCATGAGACTCCTTCACTTCCAAAGGCACCAGTTACATCTCTAATCCTTCACATCTCTTTAACATCCCCTCTGTGACCCGCTGGAGAAAACTCTGCTTGGAGAGGACTCATCTGATTAGGTTAGGCCCACCCAGGTGATCTCCCATCCTGAGTCAGCTGGTCAGCAATCTTCTTTACATCTGCAAAATTTCTCTTGCTGCATCATGGACTTTAGTCGCAGAAATATCAACAGAGGAAAGGAACAGATCCTAAAGGCATCACCAAATTCTGTCCACCATGCTATCTGGATGGGTGTAGAGTGGTGGGCAGAGAGCCGTGATGGGGAAGGACTGGGAGAGAGGGACAGAATGACATTGGTACTGGTGTGCAGAGCCTGGGCCCCCACACCCGTGGAAATACAGGAGCCATTGAGCACTGCTGCTCCCCAAAAAGAGCCCACAGAGCCCAGGATCTGATGATGAGGACTCGCTTCCTCTGCCTCTGGCTGCCACCAACTGGATTCCTACATGTTCCTCGAAAGACACATGGGAGACCCAGGTCCACCGCCATCCCCAGGCCCAATCTGGCTCGGCAGAATGCCAATCTGCCTACACTGCCAACCATCTTTAGAACTTGTGCACCGCGGGAAGTCTGGGGACCCTGGGGCTACCAAGTCCCACTATGTCACCCAATGTCACCAGACAGCACACTTCCACTCCAGGAATCCTTCCAAAGCCACCCAGCCTTCTTCCTATAGGCCAGGACTTTGCCTAGAACCATCACTGCTCACTGGGTCTCTGACACCCTTCTCTGTGGGCAAGGTCTCTTTGCTACCCCCCCACACCGACTGGGGACCTGGCCATGCTAGCCACAGGCACAGTGTGGGCTGCCTCTGGTTATCTCCTATGGGAGGCTTCCTCCTGGTACCTGCACCCACCTGGCCACAGTGCCATGGGGCCCATTCACCAGTGCTTCACTGTGTCCTGCACTGTCCCCATCCCTTAGTTTATCCCCAGGCTTCATTTGCAGAAATTCGGATGGCCAAGCCACTAGACCTTGCTTGTCCTTTCCCCTCTTGACTGCCAAGCCTCAGCAACCACAGACAGCCCCCAGAACACTGCCCCTGCGGTCTACACTACACGGTGAGCATCGTGAGGACAGACGGGCCCTTCTCACCCTGCATCCTGAGCACCTGGACAGTGCCCCCTAGGGGTCAGGAACTCTGAGGATTCTGATGAGTGGGCACAAGAGCCATCACCCGCACCATGCAGGAAGGCAAACCATGGGGCCTAGGAACTGGCCGGACTAGAAGCCGAATATTAATCAGACTCGTGGTAGGTAAGCGAGTCTCAGGTTGCTCCTTCGTTCCTCCATTTCTACAAAAGAGGACAATGGAAGCCAATGAGGATAAGGAATAGCCATCAACCCAGCATTTCATGTCCCCAGTGCACGGTGATAGTGAGCCTGCGGCTGCTCCTTTCTGATCTAGTGACTTGCTCCCACTTTTTTGTGAGTGTCTACACAGAGCCCGTATCATGGACGATGAAATCACAGACATTAGAAGGAGCAGGATTCCAACACCTGCCCCTGGGTTCTCTTGGGTTGGCTCAGAACCTGAGATGGGAGGGTGGCAATGCAGACACACAGCTGAGCCCAAGAAACTGACATTGGGACAAGGTGACAAATGCCATATATCATTACCCAGGAACACATGCCATCCTTCAAACATGGATGGGGGAAAAGCCCTTATCCCTCCTTAACGAGGCTCCATTTATACAGAAAAGATACAAAGTAGCCTTCTCTGGGTCCACCGGCAGCCCCAGCCACCTGGAGGGGTCTTATCAACAGCTGCTGGGGCTCCTTCCTGCCGTTCCAGCTGCTTAAGCAACAGGCTAGGAAAAGTGGATTCTCCAGCTCCATCTCTCTGGCTTCCTCACAAAGCATCTTGAAATGCTTTAGGAATCAGGCTGGAATTTATCATCCATCGGAGGCAAATAAGTCAACCCAGTGAAAAGATTTGCTGCAACCATGGAGAGTTATAATCATACTCGCCATGGACTTTACGATGGCATAAGACCCCAAGTTTTATAGAGAAAAGACTGAGGTAGGCATATTAACTCAGACCAAGTATGGGAGATGAATGGTCCGGATGTCTTAAGCACCCACCTTCTCCTTGTGGATTTGATTCCAACTTAACTTGTTCTTGAAAGCTTGTCCACTTCAGGACTCGCTGTGTCATGCCCCCTCCAGGTTGCAAGCTCCATGAGTTCAGGGCCGGCTCTACCCTTTCCCATCCATCTCCACCAGCAAGCAGGCACTTACTAACTACTAGTGGGACAAATAAATGAGAGAATCTCTTTAAAGCAGGATAGAAAACCACAGTAAAATGGAGCAGTAATTGGTAATATTTGGAATGGTGGAAAACTATCAGTTGCACTTAGAATCTGCATTTCTCTAACTCTTGCTCACAGCTGTATCACAAATGCTAGTGAATTGGCAGTATTTTTTAAGCCAGGCATTGATTTCTACTGAAAAGATCTAATAGATTATAATCATGTGCTGTTAGAACGGAGCCACTGGTAGAATCCTACCCGCTTGGGCAGATGAGCACCACCACCCCATAGCACAGGGATGATGCCCAAGGAAAGTGCCCACAAATGTCAAGCTGACATCCTCTGGCCCCCCAGAGATAGGAAGAAAAGACAGCCAGAATTTTGGTAGCAGTCTGAACCTTAGGGAGAGTTGGAGTTTGCTGAATCAGGTCTTGTTCCCAGCAGAGGGGCTGGCACAAGCCCTCTCTGACTGCTGATGCATGCAGAGCTGGCCTACATGCCTCTCTGGCTGGGGACACCTAGGTGACACATTGTAGCGTCATGGAGGAAATCCTACTCAACCAAATCAAAGACATGAAGGACATTTTTACCTTTGTTTTGTTATTGTTATTGTTTTTTGTTTTTTAGCTTCTCTTCTGAGGACTTTGAGGAAACGAGAATCTCCAATAAATGTAGGTGACAATAGACCCCCAGATCCTTTGGAAACCAGAATGATACATGTTCACCTCATTTCCTGATCTTTTGTGGAGCCAAATTACTTAATATTTCTTAGAGAATCTCATTTGTTTGCCTAAAGGGAGAATTAGAGTCCTCTAGTAGGTCTCAAGAGAAATTGCTAGAGTTTGTAAGTCAGATTTGGAAACAGGATGCCCACGACCAGCACCCCTTCTCCAACAAATGAGAAACCAACACAGCCCCATGCAAGCGAGCTTCGCTGATTCTCCTCGCCTAGCCTGGAGGTTTGACAGCATGGACTTGACCCTGCCTCCTACTTCCTCACCCTGTGCCCATGACAGTTTAAGACCTCCTCAACTTAGTCAAAGGCCCCTTTTTAATGTCCTGTGTCACCCACCCACTTTTAACATAAGCCCTAGTTCAGAGACACTCTGCCTTTTACCTTTGATCCCCACCAGCAAGGAGGCATTTACTAACTACTGGTGGGATAAATGAATGAGAGAACAAAGTTTCTCTTTAAAGCAGAACAGAAAACCACGGTAAGCCTTGAAAGTGCCCCCTCCCCCATTAGTGTTGCAGAATGAGCTTCCCAGGGCCACCTCCTGCCCACTGATTGGCCCTTAGCGAATCATTGAACCTCTCCATGCCTCAAGCACCTCCTCTGTGAAGTGGGAATTAAACCTCACAAGGTCGCCACAGCGCCCTTAGCCCCGTCCCTGGTGAGCCTCCATCATCCTCGGTGATGACGCACCCCCCCCACACCCCCTGCATGGTCCTAACCTAATCCTTTCTATTCCCAAACATGCCCATGTTCTTCCTGCCTCTCTGCCTCAGTCCCATCATTTTTTTTCCATTCAAATGCTCTTCTCCTTTTGACTCCTCACATCACAGAGTAAATGCCAGAAATCCCTCCCCGTTTCCCAAGGTTGAAAGCATGACCCCCCCACCCCACCCCTGCTTTGGAACCCCCTCCGCAGCACCGAATCCCTTCTTCTCTTGGAGTGTAAGATCCTGGCCAGGAAAACAACTTATTGGCCTTGGAAAATCTGGCTCCACGGCTACCCAGTCACGTAGCGCTGGGTGAGCGCTCAGATCTGTGTAATGAGATTCTCAGTGTACGATCGTGGTCTGTCCGCTCGTGTGTGCGCACGCGCGGGCGTGAGAGCGAAAGAGATCCTATATAATGATATATGATTATACTATATGCATTATATTATTATGTGTAGGGATTACATGAGCCACCAAAAGTACTTATCAAAGTGCCTGGGACTTAAAAGGAACGCTCTCAAGTGCTTGCTTTCCTTGTTATCACAGTGTCATTGTTCCGCAGGTGTCTGGAGCGCGCTGGAGTGTTTATCTTCCTGCACCAAGCCGAGCAGATGTTACCAAGGTGACCATCCATCCCCCTTTGCCTGTTATCTCAGCATAGATATTAATAGTGTCCTTCTTTACCCCAAGAAGTGCCACGGTTTGGCTGCCAAATGATCCACCTTAAATATTACCCACCTTAAATGTGCAGTAAAAGAGTGAAAGAAAGCATGAGCCAGGCACTAGGTCCGGGTGGCATGGCCAGGGTGTTCCCTTCACTCCAGACTCGGCACTGATGAACAAATGCTCCTTCATGCTCTCCCAACCCACATGATTCCCTACCCTCCATGACCTCTGGGCCCCCGTGCCCTTGACAGGACCCAGATTCTTTGGACCGCTCCACTCCCCCAGTGAATCGAGATGCACTCTCCTTCCTGTGCCCCCTCCCCACTCATCACCTACGCGCCTGAAAACCTGTGCAGAGCATTCCCACTAAGAAAGATAATGCATAAGGATTGTTGAACGTGATGGGGGAAAGGAGTCTTTTCTAGTTCAACATGAAACAGTGGCTTTAAGATGAAATTCGGGCATCAGACAGGTCATTGCAGGGTTGGCAGTTTGGTGGGGGTGGAGGGGTAGCCATCAGGTATCTCCTATAAAATACCCTTTTAATAGATTGGCTCTTATTTTCCAAGACAGCGTATGAAATGTCTGGCGCTTTCACGGCCCTGTGCCTCCCCACCTCACCTGGTAGGACAGCCTCCTTTAGCCTAGTGACATGATGTATGAGCAAGAGTGCCTTGTTAGTCGCTCAGTAATGCCTCTCTGAAGGGCATGGTGATGACCTGGGAGAAGGATTGTGCACATTTAAGGACCAGCAGCCAGTGAAACACAGACTAAGGGGTATGGGACCAAGGACAGAGATCCCCAGGGGCTTCAGGGGGCCCTTGGAGATGGAGGTGACCCAGGGGAAGGTGAATCCAGGCTCCTGCCAGGACAAAGATGAACTTCTAGACTCTAGTGGCAAGTTACAAACCCATGCGTTTAACAAGCTTCCTGTTGCACGGCTACGCCATGCAGAGTACAAGTGAGGCTCAGAGCAGGAGAAGCTGGCGACATCCATGTGACTCAAAATATGGCCCTTTTCTTCAAGGACCTTAGGAACCAGTTCTATAGGTAAAACAGACAAAGGAAGCAATATTATCGATTGTGTATGGAATGAATATGGAACTAATCATCACCAAGACCCCAAGTCATTGGGCAAAAGGCCAGATAGGACCAGTTGTAGGTGCTGTCTCAGTGTAGGAATGTGAAGATGTCCCAGGTTTTGGAGTCATCAGAGCAGGTCCCAATGGACAGGGCCCTTGTAAACCTTATTCTAAAAACAGGAATGAGCACAGAACATTCTCCATGGTTCCCTCTACCCCCGTTTCCCTAGGATAATAATGTAGGGCTAATGAGGATTAGACTTACCATTAATGTTAGAGGAGGCAAGCCCTGTTCTAGAATTAACAGAGCAATTAACCTGCAAAGCCACAGAAACACATATGACCTAACAACTTTCAAAGCATATAATTTATCCAATTAAACATTCAATGCCACTGTAACCATATAAGTTAGTGTATTAGTAACCTCGAAGGTCTCTACTTCCTAGATACTTAGGGTTTTTTTTCATTTTTATGCCCAGACACATCTGTCTGTGTAATTATATCATGGAAAGCAGAATATTGGTATGATTATGTGGACTGTTGTTTAACTCTTCATTTTCATTCTGAGGACCTTGGGCAGATGGTAGTTTCTATGAGGTGCCTCAAGGCTTGGAGATGGTATTCCACCTTTCAATAAAGCCTTGTTCTGTTCTTTCCCTCATAGGCTTTTGAAAGCCCTGGTCAAGTTCTCTTGTCCTTGACCAACCCAGCACACAATAACTTCCCTCAAAATCCTGTTCTCCACATCACTCACTTGACCTTTGTCTCATAGTATCTTGTGTGTGTATGTGCATTATATATTTTTTCATATATTTTTTATTTTGTAAATTTATTTCCCCTCACATTTTTTATTGGTGCATTGAATGTATTGATGGGATTTGTTGTTAGACATGTACATACACACAATACACATAACAATATCTTCTCCCCATCTCCCACCCTCTGGTACCTTTCCTCTATTGATTTTTCTTTGATTTTCATGAGACCCACCTTTCTTTTCCTTTTTTCTCCCTAGCTTCCACAAATGAGACAACACACACAGCCCTTGACCTGAGTTTGACTTACTTTGCTTAACACAATAGTCTGTAGTTCCATCCATTTTCCTGCAAATGACATGACTTTATTTTTCTTTATGGCTGAATAAAACCATTGTGAATATGTACCACATTTTTCTTTATCCGTTCATCTCTTGGTGGACACCTAGGCCAGTTCCATAGTTTGGCAATTGTGAATTGTGCTGCTATAAACAGGGGTATTCATGTAGCACTCTAATATGACGACTTCAGTTCTTCAGGATAAATATCAAGGAGTGCTGTAGCTGGGTCCTATGGTGGTTCCATGCCTAGTCTTTTGAAGCACCTCCATGGGATTTCCATAGTGGTTGTACTAATTTATAATCCCACCAAAAGCGTGAAAGTATTCATTTTTTCTCCACATCCTCTCCGGCATTTATTATTATTTGTATTCTTGGTGATTGCCACTCTGACTGATGTGAGAAGAAATCTCAGTGTACTTTTGATTGGCATCTCCCTCATTGCTAATGCTGTGGAATATTTTTCCATATATTTTTTGGCCAGTTGTTGTTCTTATTTTGAGAAGTGTCTGTTTAATACATTTGCTCATTTATTCATTGGGTAATTTGATTTGGGGGTGTAAAGATTTTTGAATTCTTCATATATTCTATATATTCATTCATCCTCTGTCAGAGAGTAGCTAGCAAAGATTTTTCTCCCACTCTGCAGGTTCTCTCTTCAAATTTTTAATTGTTTCCTTTGCTGTGCAGAACCTTAATTGGATGCCATCCCATTTATTAACTCTTAGCATTGTTTGCTGAGCTTCGGGGGGTCCTGTTGAGAAAGTTGTTTCCTAGGCCTGGATCCTGGAGTATTGACCCTACGTTTTCTTCTAGGACTTGCATAATTTCTAGTCTAATTCCTATGTCTTGGATCCATTTTGAGTTGACTTTTGTGCAGTGTGAGCCTCCTGGTGTCTTGTCTTGCATCTTGGAGAGTATGAACTCTTTAAGGACTGAGTCTTCTGTTTATCACTTGTAGCATCTGTCAGAATGCTTGGCACTTCATGGGTCCTCAGCCCATGATAAACAGATACTAATCCACCAGGCCTAGGACAGCAGCCCTGCACTCAGCCCAGCACACATTTCACAGACTAAGCACATTTCTTCTACCAGCCCAATCCAATCCAATCTGTGGACAAACAATGGTGTGTAGGTCTGTATCACTTAGGAGATTTCAGGTGACAGAAAATCTAATTCAAATTGGCTTAAACAAAAGGCAGAATTAATTATTTCAGATAACTGCAAAGATCAGGAATAGTCTGACTTCTGGTATTTTGGGATTGAGAGCTCAAAATTGTATCATTAGAATAAGGTTTTTCCCAATCTCTGAGCTCCATCTGCCTACAGTTTGGTTTTGCATCTAGTCTCTTCCTGATAGCCACTTCAACACTAATGGTCTCATGGTCAATAGAAAATAGTTCTATCTTATGCCCTAAGATGTCTTGTGTGATCTCATCAGCTCGGATTCACTCACATGCCAATCCCTGGACCAATGGCCAGAGCCATAGGAATGGAGTGGATGAGTGTCTTAGGCCAAGATGTCATACTGTACTGCTGGAGCCCAGGAATCTGGGTTTTTAATAAACCCACCAGATTAGTCTAGTTACATTGAAGGGTGAGGGCCATTGTTCTAGTGTGGCTAGGTAAAGATTACCCAAGAGAGTGGGGGAGAGCCCTGGAGACGGGAAGCACAGCATATTTTCTAGATATCCATACACATAGACATTTGCTTCAGATGAGGTCGGGTCTTGGGAGAAAGCAGTGAAAGAACATCAGGCAGGTGTCCTGCTCATCCAAGATTAGATTTCATTTAACAAGACCCAAAGATGCTTTAAGACTTTGGTCTCAGTTTAATTCATCTGCTCCAAAGTTGCAAACTGGTGAAATCTCAGCTCTGGAAAAGATCTTAAGGGTGGGTCATCTAATGCAAACTCCATCACCTTTTGATCCCAGAACCCTTTGGACACCATCTCTTTCTTGCCAGCCGGTCACCTCACCACTATACAAATACTTCCTCTGATGTGTGGATCCTCACTCCTCAAGGCAGCCAAACCATCTTCTAATGTTCCGGGCATTTAAATTCCCTTACTCTATTAGGCAGAAATCTCTCTCTTTGTACATTCCTCCCACCAATCCTGATTGTAATGAGAATAATATGGGACAGTTCTATTCCTTGTTCCAAAAGATGGCCCTGTGTGTACAGTATTTGAAGGCAGATTCACACACTATTTCTTCTAGTTTCCAAAAGCCTTTGTGATGAATGTTTGGTCCCCAGTCTGTAGCACTAATGAGAGATGGCAGAACTTTGAAGAGGTGGGTCCCTGTGGAGGTCTCCAGTCATGGGTGGGGGTGCGCTCTAGCAGGATGGTGGGCCCCTGGTACCTTCCTCTTCCTCTCTCCCATGTCCCTGCCATGAGCTGAACAGCTTTGCTCCACCACCTGTTGCCACACTGTGCTGCCTCTCCACAGGCCCCAAAGCAACAAGGCCAACCCATCCTAAATTGAAATCTCAAACTAAGAGCCAAAAGGATACTTTTCTCTTTAAAAGTTTGATTGCCTTAGGTATTTGTTACAATAACGAAAAGCTAACCGACACACCTGGGAATGTCGGGCAGCCATTCTTCAGATAAGATGGAGTCCAACCCCCTTCTTCTCCTGAAGGTTCCCTGATTGTTCTGTGACCCTCAGTACACGGCCCTGCAATGGAGGTCTAGTGAGAGAACAGAACTGGTGTCTCCTTTGAGATACCTTTCCCCTGTGATACCCAGGCATGTTCCAGCAACCAACCTCTGCGGGTGGAACTAAGGGCAGGCCATCCCCCATCTTCCCACCCCCTGCTCTGGTCTCTCTTGGCTACCAGCCTGCATCTCTCTCATCCTATACTCTGTGGGCTCTGTTTATGAACGCAAGTTTGTGATCTTAGGGGATAATAAGTGATTTCAGATGATAAGGATGTGCTAACCAAGTCTATTAACACTGCCTGCTCATTAACAATTATAATCCTTTAAATAGCATCTCGAGGTCTAAAAAATGAAATTGAACAAACATTGAATACTTACTGTGGAGCAGTAGTGAGAAGATGAAGATGAGTAGCGGGAGAGAGTGCTGGCCTTGGGTGGGGCACACTCTGGCCCAGGAAATAGAGCAGGACAACAGGCCCCTGTCCTGGTGGCCTCTGTCAAGGTAATGGTATGAAAGAGCCATTGTCTCTACCTAGGGATGAGAGGCCTTACCCAAGAGCTGCTGAGAGCTGGATTTGGAAGGGCACATCTGACTTCTGCAGTCAGCCAAGGAAAAGCCAGGCTTTCGGAGGAGCAGAAGCAGCGAGGTCCAGGAGCAGAAGCACAATGCACATTCCAGGAACCAGGGCTGCTCCCGGTGGTTGGACCCTAGGGAGAGTGTGAGGAAAGGAGGTCACAAAGTTAGGTTCCAGCCAAGGCCAAAAGGCCATACGAGGTCTGAATATTACCCTGTGGTCTCTGGGAAGAGAGCAAAATCCTCAAAGAAGAGAATTTGATGAGTGGAGACACTGGAATTAAAAAGGCCAGAGGAGAGGTTTCTAGGGTCAACTGAGGAGTGGTCTATAAAACATGTAAAAATTTCTTGTAAATTAATAAAGAAAAAGAAGAATAGAAAAGTAGGAAAAGATAGGAATGGGCAGTTGGTAGAATGGGAAACCTGAGTAAGGAATGGGCAGTTTGTAGATGGAAAACCTGAATAGTCTCTCAATGTACATAAAGTTTGAGACCTCGTTAAAAATGAGGGAAGTTAAAATGAAAATCAAAGCCGGGCGTGGTGGCACATGCCTGTAATCCCAGCAGCTCAGGGGGCTGAGGCAGGAGGATCACAAGTTCAAAGCCAGCCTCAGCAACAGTGAGGCGCTAAGCAATTCACTGAGACCCTCTCTCTAAATAAAATGCACAATATAGGTCTGGGGATGTGCTGAGTGGTCCAGCAACCCTGAGTTTAATCCCCATTCCCCCCCCCCAACAAATGAAAATCAAATACATTTTCATTTCACACTCCTCGGATTGTCAAATTTGAAATTTGACAGTACATAGCTTTTATGAAATACACCCTGATAATGAGAGTATAAATTGGGCTGGGGGTGTAGCTCAGTGGTGGAATGCTTGCCCAGTATGCACAAGGCTCTGGGTTCAAACCCCAACGCGCCACACATACACATACACACACACGTATATAAATATATATACATATATATAAATGATAGGTCTTCTTTAGAAAGCCATTTGTCAAAATCTACTAAAGTTGCAACGTGCACACCATTGCAACCAGCATTCAATTTCCCAGTGTCTATTCCAGGGAAACTCTCTCCCATGTTCATACAGATGACTGACACAGCATTGCTTATAACAGAAAAACATAGAGAAAGAGAGAGGAGAGAGAGAGAGAGAGGGAGAGAGAGAGAGAGAGAGAGAGAGAGAGAGAGAGAGAGAGAGAGAGAGAGAGAATTAAATAGCTATTACTGCATGAATTGTCTCCCCCCAAATTTATTATGTTGAAGTCCTAACTCATGGGATGTCTGAATGTGATATATTTGCAGATTGTGTCTTTAAAAAAGCCAATATTCCCAGTATCCCTATAGGAAGAAGAGATTAGGACACAGGCAGGACAGAGGGATAGTCATGTAGAACCACTTAGAGAAGATGGCCACGAATGAGCCAAGGAGAGAGGCCTCAGAGGAAATCAATCCAACTGACACCTTGATCTTGGACTTCCAACCTCCAGAACCATGAGGAAATAAATGTTTGTTGTTTAAGCCATGAGTCTGTAGTCTGTTGTGGCAGCCCAGGCAAATGAATACCATGGCTTGCAGTGGGTGCATGCAATGAAAACAACTGAATTAAAAAATCAACTAGATCTAGGTGTATCAACATGGCTACAGCTTGATAACTTAATATTGAAAGAAAAAAACAGCTGCAGAAAGGATATTTCATATGAAAACAACTGTGTGACATAACTGCGAATGATTACAGAGCAATTTCAGGGTAGCAGATGTGTATGTGTGTGCGTGTGTGTGCACGCACATGCACATTTGTATATGTGAGAGAGAGTCTTGTGCTGTGTAACAACATTTCAGCCAACAACAGGCTGTATACACATATATACATATACAACAGTGATCCCATAAGATTGTGTCATTTAGTGATGTCATAGCTGTCTTGGTTTGTGGAAGCACACTCTGTGATGTTTACAATAAAATTGTCTAATGATGAATTTTTCAAAGCATAACCTTACTGTTAAGCAAAACATGACTATAGATATTTGATAACAGTAGGTATATAGAGAGATATAGATAGCATTAGATGTGTAAATGATAGATTAATTGATTGATTGATTCAAAATGGCAGAAGGTGAACATTAGTTAAATGGTGGTGGCAGGCCCATGCTGTTTTCCCTCTGTATTTTACTACATTTTAAAATACTTTCATAATTTTCTAGGAGTTGTTTTGGGAGTGTTATGATTGGCTATGAAGTGTCCACCAAAAGCTCATGTGTGAGACAATACAAGAATGTTCAGAGGTGAAATATTAGATTATGAGTGTCATAACCTAATCAGTGGATTAATCCACTTGAATGGGTTAACTGGGTAGTTACTGTAGACAGGTAGAGTATGACTGAAGGAAATAAGTCACTAGGCCATGACTTTGGGCATTATATTTTGTCTCTGGTGAGCAGAACTCTCTCTGCTTTCTGATTTTCATGAACTAAGCAGCTTTCCTCTGCCTCAACCTTATGCCATGATGTTCTGCCTCACCTTGGGCACAGGGAGACAGATTCAGCCAACAATGGTCTGAATCTCTGAAACCATGATCCAAAATAAACTTTTCCTCCTCCAAATTGCTCTTGTCAGGTCTTTTGGTCACAGTGACACAAAGCCAACTAAAACAGATCTTGATACTAAGAAGTGGGGTTGCTGCTGTGACTAACCGGATCATGTGGTTCGGAAGGATTTGGATCTGGTTTGTGAGAGGAGTTTGGTGGAGTCTGGATATGCAGACTGGATAATCCTTAGAATTTTGTAAGCAGAGCTTAATAAGAGATTCTGATGGGAATTCTGAAGGCTGGAATGCCAGTAGAAATGAAGACAGTAAAGACTGGGCTCATGAGGTTTCAGAGAGGGTGGACTCTATTGGGAATTGAACTAGAGGCCAATCATTTTACATTTAGGCAAAGGAGTAATCTACACTTTGCCTGTGTCCTGAGACTTTCTATTAGTTTGAATTTAAAGGTGGTGGACTAATTAATCTGGCAGAAGAAATTTCAAGGCAGCACAACATTCATTTGCTGACATGAGTATTGCTGGCAGATTTTAGCCAAGTTTTCTGTGAGCAGAAAGCAGAGTGGAAAGATTTGAAAAACTTGTAATTTGACCAGAAAAATGCTGGTAAAGCTGGGACAAAGGAAACTGTGGTTGTTGAAGAGGTTCCAGTCAGTAAAGAGATGCTAAGTACTTTATACAGAGACAAGATGAAAGATGGCTCATGGGAATCTCAGTAATTGGCAAGACCGCACCAACCACAGAATCAAGAATATAAAAGTAAAAATCCCTTAGAGAAGAGATCATGGGGGTACCCTGCTAATACAGTGGGGCCTAGGAATTTGCTTCATCAAGTTCAGCCACTCAGGTTGCAGTCAGTCATGGTCCCTAGAGGATCTGCTACTGCTCAAAATGGTGGCACACCTTGGTCTCATCCACATGTTGCTTGTTCTGCAGATGCAGGATGCTGAAATTAGGGGGTCATAAGGCTTCCACTGAGACTTCAAAGGAAGGCCCAGGAGGCCCAGGCAAAGTACCAGTGTTGTAATCCCTGAAGTCAGCTCTCAAATACATAAAGATTTGAGAAGGAAGCCAAAGCTGCAGTGTAGACCCCCAAGATTAAGAGATGTCAGTAACACAGAACATCTGCCTAGGAAAATTGAAGGCATTGAGCAAAGTCAAGCCAAGGAACCATGTGGGCTGCAACCAGCAAGGCCTTAGGGACAGAGCTACACAAGCCCTTTGAAAAGACTATCAAGAGGCCATGGGTCCCAGATGCTGGACACGGCACATAACACAGGACATTCAGACCAGGCCCTCTTTGTTGAGTTTCTGGAAATCTGGACACATACACATCTTTGTGCCCAAAAAGGCAATGGAGCCAGACCCTAAAGAGACCCACATAGGTTTCTGGTTCTACCACCACCTTGAAGCACATCTGTTTCCCTGGGCAAATCTCTCACCCCTGACACTCAGCTGCCCTTCTGGGAAGCCAGGGGTGTGGACAAGATCTTGTCCATCCTCGGCCCCCCTCCTCCTCTTCAGGTTGTGGGAGTCTGTCTTTTACAGGCTTGGCAGATACCAAGGGCGGCCAGCCCTCCCTCTGCAGAGCTGCACAAGAGTTGTTAATTTATCTCATCAGGAGAGGCAGGTGCAGTGCTCACTGTTCAATCTTGGCATATCAATTGACACCTCAAACAGACACATCGTGAGAATCACAGCCAGCAAAGCTGATCTCCGCTTGTTGGTGGCTACCGCATTAATGTCTGAAGGCTGGGCTAGTTGTTTGCAAACAAATTCTCCAGTCTAATGGGCATCCACATCTGGTTCCAGCTTGAAAATCATAATCACTAAAATTCCAAATTAAGCAGACAGCAAGACCTTGGCCCTTGTTTCTGGGGCTACACTGGGATATGTCAGAGACAGTCAATCAACCAGTCTGTCAATATCTGTTGACTCCTTTTCCTTCTGTACCATGAGCTCAGTGGTGAACTGGGACAGAATATAATGTCCCTACTCTGCCATCCCCAAAGACTTTGCACCTGCAGGGGCCCCTCCTGTTTCAGCATCTAGTCCCTTCTCCCCACTCTACTCTGATCAAAATTCTTTCTCGGGGAGGATCCATTTTAGCCCTTGACTTTTTGAGTTTGTCCTGTTCAAAGAACAATGTTGCCCCTTCCTGGAGGAATTTCAGGCATCAGGAAATGAGTAGGTGACAAATGTTCCTAGGTCTGGAATCTTCCCTACACTCCGGCTCCAGGGCTCCCCAGCCATAATGGAGTGGGACGAATCCTGGCATTGCTGCTCACTGACGGGTGCTCCGTCCTTAGGTAGGCTGCTCAGCTCTCGGTGTCTCCATGTCTTCATCCATAAAATGAGGGCAGCAGGGCCCACCTTCCTGGGCACTTTCCAAGATTAAAGGGCTGACCTGTCTTTAGCCCCTGACTCTAGGCTGATGCTCTGTGCACAGTGGCTGTTATTACATTCATGGCCTTAGCCGAGGGCAGTGGCTCGCTCTCCGAGGGCTTCCACCACGGGTCACCTTGATCAGTGGATTATGCACTGGGAATTTCAAAAGAAAAAGCCCAGGCGAATGATCAGGAAACCAGAGATTGAAGAAACAGGGTTATGTGATAATGGGCTGCGGAATTAACCCCAAACTAGGACTCTGAGACTGAGGGTTTCCAATCCCATTTCCCCATCACACTACCAGGGAGCCTCTGGGCCTCGTTCTCATCTGCACTCATGGCTCCAGTTCACCTCTAAGGTCCATTTCAGGTCTTATGTTCTAAGTTTCTAGAGTTCTCTCAGTGCAAACGACTGTCAGCATTCTTGCCTTCTTTCCATAAACATGTTTTAATGCAGTGAACAATACAAAGACTCCTTCCGGCAACGCAGGAGGCTGAGGCAGGAGGCTAGAGAGTTCAAAGCCAGCCTCATCCATTTAACAAGACCCTAAGCAACTTGTGCAGCCTCTATGGCCTGAACACCCTTCTAAATAAGAAAGAAAAAGGGATGGAGATGTGGCTCAGCGGTTAAGTGCTTGTTATGGTTCAGATGTGGTGTCTCTCGAAAGCTCACATGTGAGACAATGCAAGAAGGTTTGGAGGAGACATGATTGGGTTGTAATCTTAGCCTCAGCAGTGAGTTAATCCCTGATGGGATTAGCTGAAGCAGTAGAGTGTGGCTGGTTTCTGTAGATATTCCTATTTGGAGAGTGGGGTCTCTCTCTCTCTGCTTCTTGATGACCATGATGTGAGCGGCTTCCTTCCCTCTGCCACACAGTCCACCGTGATGTTCGGCCTCATCTCGAGCCCTCAGAAATGGAGCCAGACTTCTGTGGACTGAGTCCACTGAAACCATGAGCCCTCAAATAAATTTTTCCTCCTCTATAGTTGTTCTGGTCACAGCAGCGAGACTGACTAAAGCAGTGCCCGTGAGTCCAATTCCCAGGACCAAAAAAAGAAGGAGAAAGAGGAGGAGGGGGAAGGGGAGGGGGAGGGGAAGACTCCTGCTCACAGAGAGTGTAGACTTCAGACGACAAGCTCAGGCCTGGGCTGTCGGGAGTCAGAAGTGCTATGGGGAATGATTAGGCAGAGGATAGGGGAGGCAGGAGGAGGACTGGGAAGGTTCTCCCTAAGAGGCAACCAACCAGCAAAGCACAGGAGGAGGAGAGGGACCCCAAAGCAGATGGTGTTGAGGCATAGGGGAGCCTGGGGGTGGGAGGGAGGCCTAAAAGTGGGGCAGGAGCTGCAGAGCCCTCAGAACCATGTGGGCAGGCAGGGAGATGCAGGGAGACCCAGGGAGATGCAGGGAGCGTGCAGAAGTCCTCTTTGGATGGCTTTTGTACTCACAGGGAAGTAGAAAGTGAGACCATTGAGGGTGAGTGAGGATGGGAATGGAGGGGTCAGGAGAGAGGAGAAGCAGGGAAATAGTCATCCTGGAGTGTCACAGCAAGAACGGGTGAGGGAAAAGCCTCATTTCTGTCTGTACCATGAGAACCTGGTTCTCCCGTCCTGGCGAGCACCAGGGAGCGTTTTATTCATTGATGCATTCACTTTGCAAAATGTCAGGGAGTGCCCCAGGCTGGGACGGCACTAGGCAGCACCAGAGGAGGAGACCTTTATGTCAGGTCACTGTAGCTCCCTACTGGGCAGGTTTGAATGCAAGAAGTTTAGTGGAGAGGTGAAGGAGGAGAGTGGGGAAATGACCAGGAGAGAAAGGAACCAGTCTTCGTGCTATGGGCAACCAAGGTTCAATCCTTCTGGAAACCTCTGGGGGACTCTAATGAGCTCTCCATGTGCCGTTACCCCCACGATGGAGTCTGAGTGTTCACACCAACTCCTCTCTGCCCTGGCTAGGGGCGTCTCCTGGCACTGTTGACCCTGGCCTCTCCAGCTCACTCCAATGACTGAAGAAAGGCCTCAGGCTTGCAATAAGAAAGTTCCAGAATGTATAAGAACAATCAGGATCAAGAAAATATGAGCAG
Source organism: Ictidomys tridecemlineatus (assembly GCF_052094955.1). Taxonomy (NCBI): domain Eukaryota; kingdom Metazoa; phylum Chordata; class Mammalia; order Rodentia; family Sciuridae; genus Ictidomys; species Ictidomys tridecemlineatus. The sequence goes on along the minus strand of NC_135484.1, from coordinate 110,331,131 downwards.
GTGTCAGCAACATCTATGCTGCTTTGGAAGTGTCCTGGTTTAGATGAAAGATGATATGTCACCCTGAGCATAAGACATAGTCCTTCCCTGCAAAGAATGGATTTATTGGAGGAGTCTAAGAGTAGCCTCAACCTGAAATAAAGAAAAAAGAAGCCATAGGGAAGAAACAGAGAAGCATCAACAGTGCCCAGTGTGTCTAGCCATTGTGGGTAAGTGGAGGAGCAGGTCTCTGATGCCTGGGATGGAGGGACAGTGGAACCAAGACCAACTGGCCAGCAGAAGAGAGGGCATGAGTGCAGATGGACTCCTCGTCTCTTCCAGAGATGGCTGTATTTTGTCTTTGTAGCCAAAGATGACACAAAGACAGGTGGCTGCTGCCGACTCAGAGACCCCGAGGTGCGACTAAGAGAGACTGATGTTTGTCCAGAGCCACCTCTGGCCACCTGCGCCTGGCAGGTGCAAGACAGTCTTGATTTGCAGCTGGGCTGCTGTTAGGTAAGCTGTCACGGTTCAGCAGTTCTTCTTCAGGGAAGCGTAAAACAAAGAAGGAACTTCTCGAAGGTTGTTATAAGACAGCCGCAAAAATAGATCCCCAGCCTTTCTGCACCGGGCGCCTGCCCAAGGCATGGCTATATTTTACAACAACTACAACCCCAGCACCTTTCTTCCTGCTCTGTTATGAAAGTTTGGGAAGTTTAGCTGATGGTTTGTTCCCCAAACTATGAGGGGAGGGGTAGCTGCGCACTTGCGGTCCTTCCTCTGATGAGAATAAATTAATTAGTGTAAAAACACACAATCACAGAAACACCACTTGGGCTTGGGTGTCCTAATGAGGGAGATGATTGCTCAGTGCTGAGTCAGGCCAGAGTGGCCCCAGGGCCTGATTGCTCTTCACTCCAGGCCTGGCTGTGTTCCTGAGTTTAACCCTCGCCTTCCTCCAGCCAACTCCTTTTCCTGTCCCTACACCCTAAATTATGCACGCTCCCTCTCCTAGATTCCACTCTTCAGTTCTGCTTCCCACACTCCCAGCAGGATCCTCCTCACCTGTTTCCAAGCTCTTCTTTGCGCCCATGATTGACAAATTAATTGTCATGGGACACTTCTTTGTTTATTGGTTCACCAAGACTCAAGAACATTCTGTGGCTCCCTATGACCCATAAAACACAATCCACATTCAAATGGAAGACTCTCCACCAATCATCTCCTGCTCCCTGCTTCCTATCACCCAGCTCCATATTCTCAGAGGGGCTTAGCATCATTAGCCAAATCCCTCTACTAGTTCTCCCTGTAAGACTTGAAGCTTCCACGTCTCCAGTTTTCCCCATCTCAAAGATCTTTCCTTCTTCAAAACCATTCCCATTGTTTCGACTCAGATGAGATAGCAACACTGAACTTGCCCAAAGACCAAACATCCCCCACTGCATGAAGAGGGATCAGTATGTCCTTCAGTCAAGACCCATAGTTAGTGGTTAAATGAACAAATGGAGGATGCTTTCCTGGCCAGACCCTCCTGTTCTGATACCTTGATACTTGAAATTTGATCCTTGATATTAGGAGCCCAGCATGTGGAATCATTTACCTGGACAGCCCCCTGGATAGAATTTGCAATCTTGCTGATGCAGATTTTAGTGTCTTATGAGACTGGTGTTTTGAGTCACTTCTCTAGAGAGAGAACTCAGCCCAGCATCCAGCACCTGAATTTAAACTCAATGTTGCTTTTCTCTGCTCACCACATATGCAGTGGATGCCAGGAAGAAATTTCAGAAAATGTGCTTTCCTCCCAGAAATGACTCCCCTCCCCGCCCCATAAAGGAAACAGAACACTTTAGTGGTGTTGTGAAAAGCTATCCTGAGAATGGTGGGTTTGGCCTCCCGGACTTGACTGTAAGTTCTCTTCTGTTGGTTCATGGCTGGATCTCAGTGCTTGGCACAGGGTGGGTGCTCGGTCCTCACCCACTCCCTCTGTGGACACTTGGCTGTGCATTCCAGGCATCTGTGCTCCGGAACCAGAGTTCTGGACAGAAATGCATTTTAGGGAAAGCCAGGAACCTGCACAAACATCCCTGCATTCAGGAACATGAGGATTTATGATGCTGCCCAGAGAGTCTCTCTCATGTGCTCCGAGGCCTCCCCTCCACACACACACCTGTTCATCTGTCCCATTAGTGTCCTATTATCCTTTCGGGTAGGCCATGTCCTCCACATGAGCAGATTTTTGAGGGCAGCGTCTCTGTACCTTGTAGTCCTCATCTCCCATGACCCCAGCCTGTGCTGGCAGGGTCCCAGACAGAAAGTGGCAAGTGACTCAATGACGAAAATGTTCCTTTTGGAAGGGGTGGCTTTTCAGCTTCTCCCCGGGGCCCTAGGCAGAGCTGTAACACGGCACTCCTCCGCCAGGGGACCAGGAGCCCTCTGCTTCCTGCTTGGACTAGTCACACCAATGCAATGCTGAGGTCAGGGCGGCCGTTAGCAGTCCAAGAATCGTAGACTCAAAAATGTCAGAGCTGGGAGGAGCCTCGGAGACCTTCCCGCTCTCCATTCATCCTCCTGTGTTTCAAGTGAGGGGGCTGGACCCAGAGAAGAGAGAGGCTCCGTCCAGGTGAGAGACCTAGGAGGGCCCCCAGTGCCCAGTTCCACTCGTCCTTATCACACAAGGTCTTCATCTTGTGAACCTCCTCAGGCCTCCAAGTCCCCTTGGGCATAGGTTGCACACAGAGTCCCATGGCATGAAATTTATAGTGCCCACTGCACAGTCCTGTTCTGAACAGATGAACCATCTCGGGTTCCTCCCTTGCTCTTAGGAATCCAAGAAAGGAAGGTCTCCAAGTCTCTAAGTCTCCATGTCCAGCCAGATGCCTACCAACCAAATCCCTGTGCATCTGATAACTTCCCTGGAGGCTCCAGCACCACACCACGACAGGGAGAGGGGAAGTGCTTGACCAGGATGCACTGGCCTAGCTCCCTCATCCTCCCACGAAGACCCTCTTGGAACCCAGCAGCTCAGGGACACCTGCCACCCTCCAGGACTACACGTGATGGAGACTCTCCAGGAACCACATGGGCAGAGGCTCCTGAGCTTCATTGGAGAAACAAAGCATCAGCCCCTCCCTGGGGTCCTGCCTGAGGAGCTATGGCCAGGGTCACCACTTCTTGCCCCAAGACTCTTGCTTAGTAGGATAATTTATGGCACTATTATGTAACCTTGAGGAACAAAATCAATGTTGATTAATAAAAGCAATTTTCCAAAGCTGTCCTGACGTGTGCTCAATTCCAAATCCATTTCCCCGTTTAATAGACTGAGCAGGTTTGAGGGATGATTCTCAGTCAGGGTGCTCTGTCATGGCCCACAGAAACTCGCCTCTCTGGGGTGCCTCCCTTACTCCAGGGGCCAGCCCAGAAGAGGAAAGGCAGGTACTGCCCCTAGCATAGCCGAGGTTCTACACACCCTGTGCGCTCCATGTCCACCCTGTGGTGAGGCAGGAGAATTCTTGAGACTCTCTGGCAGTACGTCCTCCTGGGGAACCACAGCCACCCCAAGTTCTTCAGGAAGATTTCCTGGAAAGCAAGATGGTGAAACTATAGTAAAAGCCAACAAACTAAAACAGAAACACCATTAGCTGGATTTTAGAATCTTCGGTTCGTATGAACTTGCTGGGTATCCTTGGCCAAATAGCTTCGCCCTTTTGTCCCGTGTGCCCCTCCTCTGTATAATGAGGAGACCCTGCTCAATTAGTGATTCTCAGCTGGGAGCTGATCTCCCACTTAAGAGGGTCCCTACAATTTAGGGAGCTACTGGACATGGTGAGTAGGACCATGGATCCTAAATGACTTACGGTGCAGGGCACAGTGCCATGGGGTGAAAGCATCATCCCAACCAGAACACCAGGAGCAAACTCACAGAGAAACAGCGTGGTACGCCATCTTCTGGGGTCTTCAGGGTTGGCAGATGTGCAATTCTAACGTTCTAGCTACCCCTTCTCTCTCTCTCTCTCTCTCTCTCTCTCTCTCTCCTCCTCCCCACCCCCACCCCCGCCTTTCTGAACTTGATTTTGAGAGTCTTTTACATGCCAGGCACTGTTCTGTGAGTCAGCGTGACCAGAGGGAGCAAAACAAAGTCCTTGCTCTCGTGGAGCTTGTATTTCAGAGACAACAACATGAATCCAGACACAACCGAGACCTGACCTATGAGCACGTGGGGCTATTGGCAAAGGTCACACAAGCTCCCACGGCCCCCAGTCCAGAGCCCTGTGCACCGTGCCCTCTTATTTCAGCCTGTGTGTCCCTCTCCACAGTGCCCTGCAATGCCCCTCCTTCCTCCTCCTTCCTCCTCCTTCCTCCTCCTTCCTCCTCCTTCCCGGCATGCTCTCTGCAGCACCTTCATTCCCTTCTTCATTTCTCACATCTGGGGCTAGATCTAAAGGAATGGGGCCCAGAGTTTGTGCAATTTTAGGAGAACTTTTTAAGGAAAAGACAATAGCATTATGAATACAAAATAGGTACAAAACTAAATCTCTCAAGAAAAAAAATTATAAAAAATTGCAAATTCTAAAAAGTTGACAAATACCTCAAATGTATCCACAACACAGAAAAATAACATAATATTTGTATTCATTAACTGCCTGTCACGCTTTCTAATACCAAACTTCTTATAATCAGACATGTTTGACGTCTGGAAGAATTCCACAGACTGGCTTCTGACCTTATATTGCAAACCTTGATAATTCTCCTCTACTCATGTACTTCTGGTGCTGGGCACTGCGGGCTCTGTTCATGGAGTGATACGAATTTGGTGGACATCTCTGTGTCACCTCACAGGTGAAAGAACACAGAGGCAGTAGAGTATCGCTGGAAGCCACTCTTACATTAGAATAGGTGGCAAATGAAAGTGACCGTAGGCCGTATGTATGACCCACTGACCCCAATTATATGCATTCCCTACTCAAAGCATACTGTATGGGCACTCACAGGCCACCTGATATGACAGGAAGGGCTTGAGGGAACACCACAGTGAAGAGTCAACAGTCCCAACTGGTTGCAGTTCAAATACCATTTGCTAATTTTAATGAAACATCATGCAAGGATCTAAAGGTGCATCTAAAGGTACTGAAGCCCAAGCCTGGCTATATCACAGCAAATGTCCCTCAATCACCCAAATCACCCTCCTCCACCTCAGGAAGGAGAATCACCAACGGAACACAGAAGTTACCACTTTTACATGAATGTGAATTTGTCTGCTAGGGATGCTGGAACAAAGTACCATAGACCAGGTGGCTTTAGCGACGACAGAAACGTCTTCTTGCCTCTCTGTCCTGGAGGCTAGAAGTTTGCAATCAAGGTGTTGGCAGGGTTCCGTCCTTCTAAAGGTGCTGTTGGAGGATCTGTTCTGTGTCTTTCCTTGTTGGTGGCCCTCTTCTCCATGTGTGTGAGTGTCTCTCTCTCTTTTAAAAATTTGTTCTAATTATTTATACATGACAGTAGAATGCATTCTGACACATCATACATAAATGAAGTATAACATCTCATTCTTCTGGTTGTACATGTTGTAGAAGCACACTGGTCATGTAATCGTATATGCACATAGGGTAATAATGTCCAATTCATTTCACACTCCTTCCCACCCCTATGCCCCCTACCCTCCCTCCACTCCCCTCTGTCTAATCCAAAGTAACTCTATTCTTTCCTAGTCACTCCCCTATTGTGAATTAACATCTGCATATCAGAGAAAACATTCCTCCTTTGGTTCTTTGGGATTGGCTTATTTCACTTAACATGATATTCTCCAGCTTCATCCATTTATTGGTAAATGTCATAATTTCATTCTCCTTTAAAGCTGAGTAATATTCCATTGTGTCTATGTACCACATTTTCTTTATCCATTCATCTGTTGAAGGGCACCTTGGGTGGTTCCATGGTTTAGCTATTGTGAGTTGAGCTTCTATAAACATTGATGTGGCTGTATCACTATGGTATGCTGATTTTAAGTCCTTGGGTATAAACCAAGGAGTGGGATAGCTGGGTCAAATGGTGGATCCAGTCCAAGTTTTCTGAGAAATCTCCAGACTGTCCCTGTGTCTCTTCACACTGTCTTTCCTCTCTGTGTCTCTCTCCATGTCCAAAATTTCCTCTTTTCATGAGGACACCAGTCACATTGGACTGGACCCACCCTAATGACTTCATATTAACTTATACTACCTCAGTATAGACCCTGTCCTCAAGAAAGGTCACATTCTGAGGCACTGGTTGAAGTGGCCACAATCACCCATAACAATATAGAAATGCCAACCAGTAGTGAATCTCTGCAGAAACCCAAGGGAGATGGAGAAAGCCCAGAGAGACTCACAGAGAGGGAGGAAGCTGTTATCTTGTTTACATTTTGCATTTAGAAAAATTACCTCATTAGCTGTCTGTCTGCATCCATGCCCAGCTGCAGCCACTACATCAATCACTGGGGGGATCCGTTTGCCTTGCTTGGACACCATAAATGGCACATTTTTGAATTTGTTCTGATTTCTGTGCCTGTCGTCTCAAGTGTCAGAATGATGGAAGGGCTGGAGTGGCTGGAGTTTGAGGAGAGACAGAAAAGATGGGTCCTCTTCAGGCTGCCAGGAGGAATACTGAGAAGCCTGTTGAAGACCCCGAGAGAATGGGATGCGAATCAAGGACTGGCCGCAGACCCACACTGCCCATCATGGCTGCCCACTCTGGGCTGGAGACAAGGAATTCTTAGTGAACCTAAGGAAGTTCTCAAGCCAAGAAATGACTGAAGGTGAAAATATAAATTCAAGAGGAGGTCACATGGTCATGGGATAACAAAGGTGTGGGCACTCAACATTCTACCTCCACAGTCTCCCCGGTTGGTTTCTGTGAGTCCTCAGGGTGCCCCACCAGTGTTGGGGAGCACAGGACACTGGGGCAGCTCTGCTCTTGCAACCCGCATGGTCCTTCCCAGAGCTCACTCTTGACATCAAATTCCAGCTTCTGCTCCCTTAGGACTCAGAGCAATCACCTCACTGTGGGGAGAAAGAGACTCTCGAACCCCTGCCCTGTCCTTCTCCCCCATCCAAAATCACCTAGGCCTAGAGATCCCTGTAGGGAGCCCCCAAGTCTGCAACCAGCTGTACTGTGAGCCTTAACTGGGCTCTGCAGGAAACCCAACTACAGGAAAAGCCATATTTACTAGAATTCTTGAAGGGATTGCTGCACTAACAGATGAAGCTGCTAAGTGCTACAGGAATGTAAACATCAAGAGCATTTGAATCAAAGGGCAGGCTGGGAAAGGCTGGCTGCACTTGCAACTCCAAATGACCATCATTACAGGGAAATACGCAAGAATCAACCATGCCCACTGCACAGGCACCAGGAGGTGTTTGCTTAGGTCAGTTTGTTTTGAACTGTGCAGTGAGACCCATCGGTGAATCATAAAAATCAGTTGAGTGAGTCACAACCAGCCTTTGAGAAAAAATTAAGCTAAGCAGGAAAGAAAATGTCAGAACACAGCATACATTTTTGTAGCTTGATGAAACTGCTTTCTCTTTTACATATATGTGTGTGGGCATAGAACAAAATGTGAATGTATTTCTTACTATGATTTGAGGTCAAAATACACTAAGGGACCATAATCCCTTAAATAGTTGAACATGAAAGTTAACGTGCAATCCTGGGGGGGGGGGAGCTTGTTAAAATGCATGGTCCTAGGTTCTGCGCTCCAGGGAATTTTAAGGTGACACCTCAAAATGGGGCCTGGGGCTCTACATTCAGCTAGCTCCCAAGTGATTCCAATACTTCTGTGGAAAACAATTCAGGAATCACTGTATTAGAGAGGAAGCTCTGAATTTGATAGGACTGTGTTCTAGGAAGAAAGATCACCTAAGAGCTGGAGAAATCGAGGAGCAGAGGAGTGGGTATCTTGGGGAAGGTGATTCTTTCTTCCATTTATGGAGGTGAATTTGTAGCTGGCAGGATTGGGCACCAACAGGTCCCATTGGGTTATAAATTTCACCTACAAGATTCACAGCCGGCATGAAGAAGGGCTTCCCTGAATAAAACTTCTATTGAATAGCATCGTCAACCAATCTGTAGACACTCAGATGACTTAAGGAGTAGTCTTTCCTGAGACAGTCCTGGACTGGGTGACATCTTGAGATTACTGTCACTTTTTTTTTTTAATACATGATGATTCCATGAATAACAGGACAGAGCGTGAGATTGGAAGACAGATTATCTCAAACACATCTGCCATTGATTACAGTAGCACTTTTCATACTGGATCATGACTCATTAGTGGGTCATGAAACCAATTTAGCATTTTGGAAAAAAAAAATGAAGTGGAATTGAATAGAATAGAAAACATCATGGTACATTGCCTATAATAAAGATGTTTGGTTATCTCTTGCTGCAGAACAAACAACCCAAAACTTAGTGGGCTTAAAACAATATTTATTTGCACACGATTCTGCAATTTTCCAGGGTTCAGTGAGGACAGCTTGTCCTGTTTCATGGTTTCAGGTGCCGTGGCTTAACTGGGGCTGAAGGAGTCTCTTCCAAGATGCTCACTCATTCATGAGACAGCAAGTTGGGGCTGGCTATCATCTGGGAGCTCAGCTGGGGCCTTGGACCTTCTCCAAGTAGCCTCTCCGTATGGCTAGATTAGGCTTTCCACACTATGGCAGCTTGGTTCCCAGGGGGTGCATCCAAAGAGTCACCCTTCCAAGGGGATGAGACCCCATGTGTGAGAGTCTATCAAGCCAGCATTTGCATCACCCTTGCTAATTAATGTCCCCCTGACTGAAGCAGCCACTGGGTCAAGCCAGGGTTAATGTGGGAGAGGACCACAAGGGGCATGAATACGAGAGGAGGGGTAGGGGGGCTCATTGGGGGCACAGGAGTAAGCCTCATTTCCTTTAAAAATGTTTTTCCAGTTGTGAGTATTTCTAAGTAGCATGTTGATAATAATCACAATTCACAGAGTTTGAGAGACACAGTGGTAGAGAGACACAGTGGACACAGGGAGAAGATAGATGAACTCTCCTCCATTTTTTATTGCCCTGATACTTCTCCGTACATCTACACCAATCTGTCCAGTTCTCTAAAAATTCCTCCTTTTTCTTTCTTCTTTGTTTCCTTCTCTCTTTCATTCCTTTCCCCTCTTATCTCTTTCCCTCTCAGCTCAGTATCTCTGTCACTTAGCCATTTTTTTTTATGCCTTACCTTTCACATTCAAACCCACCCCCCCTTTCAGGCATATGCATACGTAACCTAATATAAGCCAGGGTCCCATGTGACCCATTCTCTTGCACAACTTCACATATAAATGAGCACCAGACCAGTAGCTGAAAGTCATTTTACATTTATTTCCATTTTTCTGCATCCCTTCAGAATATTAATAGGCATCCAACTTAATAACCACAGATAAGCCCCGGTGAAATTCCTCCATCTTTCCTCCCCAATGTCCTGATCTATCAATCGCTCTGCACTCCCTCACTTGGCCAAACCCACAAGACGTTTAACACTCAGCCCACAAGACATTCACAACTACCTCCCCTCCGCTTCCCCCTCTTTCTTACTTCCTGGAATTTGGCTTCACCCCTGTGATTCAGTTCTCTCCCCAAGATCTCAATTCCGTGTCACACAAGATCTAAAAACTCGATTGAACAAACTGAATCCAGACAGAGGAGTCAAGACAGAACTTGAAAGAACAAGATTATCTTTAGTTATAACTACGTGTGTAGTTATAAATTTCATCCCTGTCACACTCGTAAAAAAAATAAATAAATAAAATGTGTCTTAGGAAGAGCCCTAAATGGTGAGTGAGAAGATATTGATTTTAGGTCTGGCTCTGCTACTAATTAGGTGCATAACCTTTGACAAATCACTCAGCTTCTCGGCCCTGAGCTCCCTAATCTACACAATAAGTAATAATACCCATTTCCAAGGGTCCTCGTGGAGAAAAAATGAGCTGCCATATGTAATGTTCCTGGCACACAGCAGACAAGCAAAGAGGTTAATTCCCCTTGTGATTCCTCACCTTTAAAATGGGGCAATGATGTACACCTCGCTCACCTCACAGGTCTCACTAGGGATCAAATTAGAAAATGTACATGGAAGCCCTTTCTTTATAAGCCACAAAGCATCAGGCCACTAATGTACAGCATTCTTTGTACTTTATTGAAAGTAGAAATCTCAGCCTAGTCACATTTGTGCACAATGCCTTGTTTTAACAGGGTTCAGAGGTAACTAATATTTTTATGGGCCAATTATAATCATAAGAATGTAAGTAAAGACACATTTTTTTTTCTTTCTTTCTTTTTTTTTTTTTTTTTTTTTGGCCATAGCACTTCTGCCTCCAAGTCCAGGGAAGAGGACTTTGTTGCTTAACCCAAGTCTACAAGGAAGGGGCAAAGGTTTCTGCAGCCCAGTGGTTCCTAAAGTGTGGTCCCTGGGCCAGCAGTATCAGCAACCCCTGGAAAGGGTAAGATGCAAATGGTGCCCATCACGGGGCTACTGACTCAGGAAATCACAAGTGTGGAGCCCAGAGACCTATGATTCGGACACATGTTCAACTTTAAGCATGGTGAGGCCCCAGAAATGGCAAGGTAGAGAGTGTTATTCTTCTGTACAGATCCAGTAAAGTTTGGGACAGGGGAACAAGCCCTTGTGGTACAAGATGGTTTACTTGTATTTAAGATACTTTGAGACAAAAAAAAAAAAAATTCTACTGTAGCACAACAGAAGGAGGTCCTTCCCTTCTGTGAGCCCCCAGGGTTTCTATCTTGAAATCCTAACCCCTGAGGTGTTGGTATTAGGAGGTGGGACCTCTGGGAATTAATTAAGGCACAGTGGCAGGGGGGAGCCCACTGAGTGACATTATTTCCCTTATAGGAAGAGACACCAGAGAGAGCTTGCTTCCCCTCCTTTCTCACTGCCACATAAGGAGTGACAACAGCTGCTTATAAGGAGAGGCCCTTCCAGACACCACATCTGCCAGTACATCATCATGGACTTCCTGGCCTCCAGAACCGTGAGAAAGACATGCATACTGTCCGCCAGTCTCCAATAGTCATTGTAACAGCCTAAGCTAAACATTCTCTTCCCGTGCTCAATGTTCTTCTCCCCACCTCCCCTTTGGGAAGAAACCAGCTGTTGCCCAAGAATTGTCAAGTGAGAGAAGAGCCTTGATTCTCAAAGCCAGAAAAGAATTGAGCAGGACCCAGACAAGGGTAAGAAAAGAGAGGAATCCAGGTGCAAAATGTTAAAAGGGCCTTCCCTTCAAGGTTGTAGAGTCATAGGAAGGGGAACTTCTCCTTGGAGGGCTAGAGAGCCCTGAAACCCAGGAGACCAAGACTGGGGAAGGGGCCACATGAGGAAAAAAAGAGAGCATATTTGTGGAAAACCTAGGGAATATTCAACTTGACCATCCCAAAAGAATGAGCACTGAGGTCTTTGCTTGTAGTGCAAGGGGACAAGCCTACTGGATTGGAAGTCACAATACATAATTGTCCAATCCCTTGGCCAACTCTGTGTGCTTGGATTTTTCAATAGAGGCCTTGAGAAAAGACAGATGGCTCTTTGTTAAGTTTGCAAATGTGTGTTTCATCTCAGCCAGGGCAGCAGCAAGAACTGAAGAGGGTGCCCCATCAGGTGAGAGAGGCATCTGTCATACAGTGAAGCGATCCACACCAACGTGATCACCCAGCTTGAGAAAGGGCACACAAGACTGGAACCCTCAACTTCCCACCACCCCAGAAGATGGACACCACACCCAATGGGTCAGAAGAGAGAAAGCTTGTATTCATTGTGTAATAACAATAATGATAGTTGAACAACTTTTAGGACTACCACTTAACCAAGGGCTTATGACGTGCCGCATAGCTACTCACTGTGTGTTCCAGGTATTTTACACATGTTGTCACTAAACCTCTCATCCCACACACTAGAGTCCCTACCTCGATGAGAGGAAACAGCTGGTTTTCTGTATTCCTTGATCCCGGGGCATCACCTGATGGTCTATGTGTCTACAGTGCAGTCCCAACCTGAGAGCCTTGTACACCTCAGGCTGACTCAGAGAGGCTGAGTGACTTGATCAGGGCTACTTAGTCAGGTGGTGGCAGAGAACCAACTGCATCTGTTACAGAGCTACAGAAAATAGAGGCCATTCAGCCCCATGGTTGGGTGGGACAGAGAAGGGAAGGGAGACACTGATTCTCCAAGAACAGGTGAGTAAGGAACGAAAGGAGGTTCCAGGGGATGGAGGGGGGCAGGTATGGAGAAGGGAGCAGCAACAGGAATCAGGCAGCCCACAGCCCTGGAGGTGAAAGCAGGAGAAGGGACTGCGGTCCCCCTGGCCATGTCCACCCAGGGGGTCCAAAGATAAAGGGAGAGAAAGCAGACTTATGTGCTTGACTCTATGAGGCTGGGCTTCGTCTGTTCTTCTCTTCATTTCATGCATATGTACACGCACACACACACACACACACACACACACACACACACATCCTGAGCTCTACCATGGCCCAGGCACGTGTGTCAAGTGTTCAAGATTCAACAAAGAGTTAGGCCAGCCCCTACCAAGGAGCTGAAGGAGAAGACGGTGACTACAGTGTAATGTGAATGGTGTCGTCATGGGCTACAGAGACCTCACGGGAGCGTGAAGAGGGGAGGCTTGATGCCACCCCAGGACAGACGGGAAGGTGGCAAGGCCAGCTCATGGATGGTCTCAAGCCAAGTCAATGCTACAGATCGGATTTTGCCAGAGCAATGGGAACAGCGAAGGAATTTTAAGCAGGACGATGCCATTATTGATTGTATTCTCTGGAGATGCCACTCGGGCTGCCACATGGAGGCAGGAGTAGGGTGGGTAGCCAGGGAGGGCTCACCTCAGCACGATGGGGCATGGCCAACCCAACCAGAGGAAAGGGAGAACAGCAAACCCATCCTAGCCCCAGACAGGCCCTGCCATGATGGGGAGACCTGGCCTGTCTCACAACAACCTCCTGGCACCCAGCCCCGACCTGGTAAAGCCCAGCCCCTTGATGGGCAGGGGCAGTCTCCATTCAGAGCCCAGGCATCAGCTGCAGCCGCATCAGGGAGCAAGGTGCACATGTGGGAAGGCAGAGCGAGGCCCAGGAGAGCATTGCTCTTCTGGTGTCAGAGCTGTGGACAGAGGGCAAGCCCACTCCCAGAGAGCAGCAGCCATGTGGCTGTGATGGCCGGTGGGCAGTGCAGACCCTTGGCATGGGGAGGAGCCATCAGAAGGCCTGAAAAGGCTGGGGCAGAGGTGATTTGGGTTCTGAGTTCTTGTTGCCATTGCTGGCTCATTGCTGAGTCATTCATGAGGCTGTTGGGCACTTTTACACACACACACACACCCCAGGCTGGAGCACAGAGAGAACCATTACAGCCACTTAAAATCAGAGCTAGTTAGATAAAAAAGGCCAGCGGACATGGACCTCAGATGCCCCCAGGGGTGGCTTCAGGGATCCCTGCTTCTATTGACCACCCCCTCCAGATGCACAGAGTAGATCAGCTGTCCTGGCTCCGGCTGGCTGTTTGCTAAACCATCTGCTGGATGAGAAGCTCCAGTTCAGTGCTGCTGACCAATGCTGGGAAACCCCTTCCCTCCTGGAGGCCGCTTTTCAGAGTAGGCCTCTCCCGGCCAGCAGACAGCAAGAGCAGGAACTGGGTCTTAGAAATCTCCTCTGAAGGCTTATGTCCCAATCCAAGGCCCAGAGAAGGAGGACCACTGGCTCTATGTCACCCCTATTATCCTTCAATAACACGCATTGCACACCTCCCACCTGCCAAGCCCTGTCCTGATGGCAGAGAGGCCACGGTGCACAAGAAGGGCCCCTGACCTCGAGGGGCACCCATCCTGGAGCCAAAAGCCAGTGAAGTATGTGGAATGACAGCACGATGAGCACCAGGGAGAAGGAGGAATCAGACCAGGGGCTTTGGAGGTGGAGGCCATATTTGACGTGGGGCGACATCTGAGTGAAGACCTAAAGGAAATGAAGGAACCTCTTTTGGAGGAAGAATGTTCCAGGCAAAGGGACAGTCAGTGCAAAGCCCCTGAGGCAGGGCATGCTGGGCTGTTTGAAGATGCAAAGAGGGTGGCATAGCAGGTCTCAGGTGGGAGAGGAGCTGCTGGATGGCTCAGAGCACAGCAAGGGACCTGCTGTGACTTAGGCTGAGTTGGCTTCTGTGTCATGGATCATTAGAAGGGGTGGCAAGGCTGAGGTCAGAGTCCAGGGGAGGAGATTTTGCTGCTTCATAAATCCAGACAAGAAATGATGGTGGCTTGGACCAGGGAGGCAGCAGTGGAGGTCAGGAGGTGTGACCACATGGAGTCCAGATTATGGAGGTAACAGCAACAGAAGTCACTGAGGATCACAAGCAAGATGGAAGAGGAATGGAGGGGTCAAAATGCCCTCCAGGTTTTGTGCCAAGCTACCATGGAAAAGGGGTCACCAGCAGCCATGATGGAGGTGCAGGAAAGTGGACTTCAGTCTGAGCCTGTTGTTTTGAGATGTCACTGGACGTCTGGGTGAAGGAGGAGAGGAGGCAGTGGTTACAGGAGACATCAGGAGTTCAGAGACCTGGTCACCAGGGCAGAGCCAAGCCTGGAACCTGATTGACCTCCAGGGAGGTCAGGCCCATGAGCTCTGGAATGTTGGGGAGAACATCAGTTGAGAAAGGCTGGGCTGGTGCCAGGGGCCTCAGCATCCCGGGGGAGCTGGCACGGTGGAGCACTGGCACTCAACTCAAGTCCTCACTGCATCCAAGATACAGGGTCATCCATCCGGGCAGGCCCCCGAGAGCTCACTGGGGAACATGCTGAGCTGTGAGCTAGACGGGTTTGCTTAAGGCTTGTTCAGGCAGCAGGATACACACGGTTGATGAATACTCTCCAGACCCACAAACCCCCAAGTCCTGAGCTACAGAGAACAGACTGGCTAAGAGAGAAGGAGCCACCTGCTGGTATTTGCAGAGCATCACCCAATCCATCAACAAGTAAGCATGGGCCACGGGGCTGGGAGGAGGGCTGGGGCTGGGAGGTTTTAGTTGGGTTTTCTGAGAAGCAGATTCTGAATCATGGATCTGGTTGCAAGTAATTTATCTGGGAAGTGAGCTCAGAAAGTACCAGTAGGAAGGAGAAGAATTAAGACAGGAAATGAAGGTCTTAATGACCTGTTACCATCGCAAGCAATCAGGCTCAATTGCAAGGACCCCCAATTGCAGAATGCCTCTCTGGGAGGCGAGGAAGCTGGCTTACTCCTCCTCTGACCCTCCTCTGTCACTGGTTGAGGGCTCTTCTTCCCTAGATCTTAACTTTTTGGCACTTCCAGTCTGTCCTGTTATAAATACTGGGGTGCCACGAGAAATCAGATACATCCTTGGAAGCAGCTCAGCAAGGCAAAATGTACTCCTGCAGAAACATGTCTACCCAACAAAGTCTGGGAAGCAAGTGTATGTGGGCGGGCAGTGCACCTGTTTTTATCCATAATGCCTTACTCTGATAGGAGGAGCCGGAGTTACAATCGATATGATTGGCCAATTCCAAAACTAGGCTGGCCAAAGTCATGACTGGATACAGATTGGAGAGCTCAGGGTGGCTTATTGGGTTATTTAAAGAAATCCATAGGCCAGGGTGCTACTGTGTAACTTTTCTTTCTGCTCTATTTCCCCTCTGGCCACCTTCCTTACGATTTTACATTTCAGGCTAAATACTATATTCTGAAAATGGACCATGGAACTTTCTATTTCTCACAGTCCCTTACTTGAGCTATGGCCAAAGAAAGCCCTCCAACAGATGCAGCGGGTACCTGAAGTGGGAACCTCTCAGCATCCATGTCAGGCAGGCAGGACACAGCTGTCACAGCGACTGTCTGGGCTCTGGACCCTAGCTTTGCTTTGGACTCTGAGAACCATCTTTATCCCAGTCAATGGGACTAAGATGACTGAGCACTCCTGCGAACAGAGATTGGAATACCAGGGTGAAGACTTACTGGTTCAACGGACAGAAGGAAGCCTCCTCCGGGTTCTCTGACTAGAGACCCGCACTGTGGCAACCCCAACCAGTGTCAGAAGTTTGCATGTGTTGGGGGCAGCAGCTCTCCCCTGGAAAGCTCCTGAGACACCCAGTTCTTTTTGCTCTTAGCAGGTGTTTTAGTAACGGTGTAAGCAATGGCTGAAGATCAGGAAAAAGGAAGAGGATGTCCCAGCACAGAACTTAACAGCTTAAAGATTGGCCCCTAGTTCCTTCCCTTGCACCCCTGAAATCAGAACTCAATTCTCAGTGTCTTTCTCAGTTTGCCGTGTGTGTGTGTGTGTGTGTGTGTGTGTGTGTGTGTGTGTGTGTACCAGACACCTTTATGTAACCTGTGAAGATCCAGATATTCTCATGAGCAAATCCTTTTTTATTAAGTACTGAGCTAAAGGACCCACGCTAGAAATGATCATCATAGACCCTGTATGGATCAACCTTGCATGACTAACAGAGTTAGTTTTTCTTGTCCATATTGGGTAAACAGCACCCCAACCCTCCCTCCCCAAAATTCTGTCTGGATGAGCAGTTTCTTATGTAACAAGCCAAAACTTTTACTATTGAGCTAAGCAATCCATAGGCCATGGTGCTACTGTGTAACTTTCCATTCTGCTCCATTTCCCCTCTGGCCACATTTCTTACATCCCAATTTGACTTGTGGGGTGATTACAAAGTACCTGAGAGGGAGGTCCCTGACTTTCAAAAGTTCCTGATTCCTGCAAATAAATACCTGCCCTTTAGTGGTATGCTTACTGAAATAGTCCCCTGAGTAGAATGTTAGAATGCCTGTGGCTGGGCCAGGCACCGTGGCACATGCCTGTAATCTCAGAGACTTGGGAGGCTGAGGCAGGAGGATTGAGAGTTGGAGGCCAGCCTGGGCAACTTGGCAAGACCCTGTCTAAAAATAAAATAAAAGAGGCTGAGTAGGGGGTGGAAGGGTGCTGGGGTCGTGGCTCAGTGGCAGAGAGCTTGCCTAGCATGTATGAGGCACTGGCTTCGATCCCCAGCACCTCATAAACTAATTAAATAAAATAAAGTTTTATATATACAAAAAGAGGCTGGGAATGTGGCTCAGTGGTGGAACATTTGGAGAGTGTGTACAAATCCCTGGGTTCGTTCTCCAGTACTACAAAATGGAAGAGGAGGGGGAGGAGGAGGAGGAATGGTAGTGACTGCTAATTATGGGTCAGAGCATTGTGAACTGAATCTTTAGACCCTGGGAGCTCTTTCCAATGGAATCCTGTTATTTCCCTCCTATTAATCATTATTAAACATTGACAATCTCATAGTTTCTCTAAATACTTACCTTGTGGGTTTCTGGGAAAGATTTAGTTAGAGAATATGCATACCACTTCTAGGAAATCATACATAACCAATTCATACGTAACCAATTTGGGACCACAGAAGAAGGCCACATTCCCCCTAGTGTGTGAATCATAACCCCTCCCAAATACCTGCACGATAGGAGCTCAAAGTCCATTCTGCCTGTAGAGGTGTCTGGGAATCCACTTGGCCTCTTGTTCCCTTCACAATAATGGCTGATATTCACCGTGCACTTACTCTCTGCCAGGTATTTCCCTAAGTACTTTGTACTTCTACAGAACACCATCTGCCTCTCTCCCTTCATGAGGTAGGTTCTGCCACTGACATATCATTTCACAGATAAGGAAACAGAAGTTCAGAAGCAAAGGGTGTTCTTAAAGTCACAAAACCAGTAAGTGGTAGGGCCAAGAGTCAAAGTCCTTCCATCAGCACCATCCACCTCCCGGCCCCTGATCAACCATGTTCCTGCTCCTGGCACCATCTTGAGCTGCTGCAGGCCAGACTCCTGCAGGCCTCTCTCTTTCCATGAACCAGTGTGTTCCCAGAGTAAACACAGACCTCTCTATTTCTCCAAAGTTTTGAAATCTGGCCAATTTGTCAGGATCCTGATTAAAAGGAAAAGGAAGAGAACACAATCAAGCAGAATTAGAAATGGGAAGGGATACATAACCATAGATGCACTAGAGATTAAAAGATCACAAGGGAACTCTGTCTCAACCCCGTGGCAACATAATGGAAAATCTAGAAGAAATGAATACTTGCCTAGCAAAATATAAATTACCTAAATTGACCCAAGGAGAAGTAGAAAAGGAGTCGGCCAATTACAGCAGGAGAGACGAGCAAGGTGATTGAAGAGCTACCATTATAAAAGGCACCGGGAACAGATGGTTTCACAGCTGAGTTCTATGTAACCTTTAAAGAACAAATAATTCCAGTGTTAATTAAACTCTCCCAGATCATAGAAAAAGATAAAACACCGCAATTCACTCTATGAAACCCACATTGCCTTGCAATTCACTCTATGAAACCCACATTGCCTTAGAACCGAAACCTGATACCGATCGCTGAGTGAAAAAGGCAACTGTAAACCAATGGTTCTTATGAGTGCAAATGTAAAAATTCGAAATAAGACGCCAACAAGTGAAATCGGGCCAAATGTCACACCCCAGTGGGATTTATCCTAGTAACACAGAGATGGATAACAGGAAATCCATTCATGTAATTCATTACACCAACAAATTCAAGAAAAAGTGTGGTTATATAATAAATGATGAAAATATTTTGTGAAATGAAAACTCAGAAATGGAAATAGAAGAAATTCATTCATTCTTTCGAACAAATGTATTGAATGCCTACTCTGCATCCAATCACGTTCTCAACCTTGAGGACTTTAGCTATGATCAGACATAAAAAACAATAACAGACAAATAAACAAGACGAAAATCCCCTGCCCTCAGGGGGCTTATACTTTATTGAGAGAAGCTGACAATAAACGAGATGCACAACGAAAGTATATGTGTGTGTGTGTGTGTGTGTGTTGTGTGTATGTGTATTTTAAAATATAGAACAAAGAGAAAATAATTTAGCAGAGCATAAGAAGTTAGCATTTAGACAAGATGGTCTGAGAAAATGTTTCTAAGAAGAAGCACCTGAAAAGAACAAGGGGCAGGTATGCAAGTATGGAGACACCTTCCACACAGAGAGGCAGCAGCGTGAAGACTGCAAGGCAGCCTCCAGGTCCTCAGAGAACAGCCCTAGCAGGCCAGAGTGCCGTGGGAGGATGAGATGGCGGCTATCCAGTTGTAGCAAAGCTTCGCTGAATACCTGTGCATAACAGAGACTCCACAGAGAGGTGACATGCTACCACTGGACATTGCTACTCTTGGACCCCCCGGGCCTTTCCTCACCTCAGAGTTCTGCCCACCATTGGCAGGTGCCATGTGGCAGGTCAGCTGAGCCCTCCCCTGAATCCAGGTCCCAGAAGAACCTTCAGATCTAGTGAGGGGAGGAAGTTCTCCCCACCGCTGCCCCAAGGTCAGCTCCTTTTCTACCTGAGGGTGAGCAACAGTGAGATGATGTCATTCTTCCCGGGAAATCCCACACCTGAACCCACAGGGCTGGGCTGACTCCCAAGGCCAGACAAAGCCAACACAATAGCTATGGCTGTCTCTTCTGGATGATTCCCCTGGAAACCACGCCACAGTGTGTCAGGGACCCCGAAGGTCTGTGTCATTAGGGAAACACACATTCTCATTCTTCAAGGACACAGACAAGGAAATACACCAAGATTTCCATGGCAAGAGCGAGCACTCTCTCACTGTCCATTGGAAGAATGGTTGGTCAGACTTGAGGTGACACCACCATTTTCTCCAAGAACAGTGGTAGGTGCCTGGTCACAGTTCTGTACCCAAGTGCCCATCGTAGTGATTTTCCTAAAACAAGGGAAGCTGGCTCCAAAGACGAACCTACCTTTCAAATTCCAAAATCCTCAGACCATCAGCTACCTCTAAGTTGCAGTTCTCCTGCTTAAAAAAAAAAAATCCAGTTTTCATAGGTTCTTATCAAATTCCTCTCCCCTTCCTGCCTGTGACTTGTCGGTTTTCTGCGATGCAACCCTGCAGATGTCCCCTGTTCAATGAGAGCACAGGCCAGTTGAACTTTGTGGGAAAAAGTGCCCCTTCAAGGCTGGGGAAGGGAGTTTGTGCAGACAGGTATGGCCGTGCCGCTCTATTTTAAACACTGTTGGTGAACCTTTCTGTAGATTCTTCTAGAGAAATGATGGCTTAGGATAGCACACGGGATAGTACTGGCAGCAAGGACAAGAATGAAATGGGGACGAGCCAGGGACTCCTCCCTGCTTACCCTTCAGATCAGATGGGCCAGAAGGCTGGGCATGGCGGCTGGTATCTGCTCTGAAAATGGAGAGACTGCAGCTGCCACAGCTCCTCCCATGATGCTGATCGTGGCCATGGCATGTTCTAGGGAGATCACTCATTTTAAGGTGGCCAGTGGTGTCCACAGTGAGAACCAGATGGTGCATAGGGTCTCCCTGTCCCCTGGACAGGAGATCAGCCTCCTATCAGAGCATCAGCCCTGGGCGTGGGATCAGAAGACTCCTGGTTTCTCCCCCGAACTGTTAACTAGCTGGCTGCAGAAGGGCAGGCGCTTCCCTAAAGCTTGTCAGAGCCTCAGGGGTTTTGTCTACAAAAGGTTATTGAGAAGAGTAAGTGAAAGAATGCCAGTGGCAGGGTCCCCCTCTGCAGAGCCACTTACTACATTGAAAACATCTGGTTCCCTGGAGGCCCTTAGAGACTGGCCTTTCATGAGTCTCCACCCAACCGCCTCATCCCCTGACACTTCTCCTCCCCTGGTCCATCCTTGTCTCTATGCTGGTAAAAATGTTGCTAAAACCCCGTGGGCCACAAGGAACCACCTCAAGGTCAAAGAAAGCCAGGTTTGGTGACCTACTGCCCACGGGAGGTGCACCAAGGAATGGTGCACTGCTTAGCAGTGCTGGGTGGGCTGGTCCCACAGTGGGGCTCCTGCTGAGGGATGTGGGGGAGGGTTTGGGAAGCAAGGGCTGCTCTAGGAAGCAGATTGAGTCCTAATCACTTTAAGAGGTGCCAGGAGGAAGGAGGCGCCAGGAGGAATGACAGGAGCTGTCCTTGGTAAAGAAACGGGGTCGCTGGTGTTAGCTGGGAGGAAACCATGCTCACCCATTTGTGCGCTTCCATCACGTGCCCTGATGGCCATGGAGAGGACTTGCCTGATGTCCATCTTGCGTAAAACTGTTCAAGTTCAAGAGGAACCACTAGGGCCTAGCTCGGGATCAGGCCTTGTGTTCAGACTTTGTTCTTCTGTTGTTTGGGTTCTGTTTCCTTTGTTTTCCTCCAACTAAAACAGGAGTGGCCAAGGCTTCGAGAATTCAAGTGCTCCCTTCCTCCAGGGCAGTTCGTTCACCTGATCTACATAATGGCTACCCCCGGCTTTATTCAGAGGATGTGGATGGCAGTGGCTCCCCAAGAAGGGGTCAAGATGTTGGAGGAGGGACACTGGCCAGCATCCAGCCAGGAAATGGGGCCTGGCTGGGCTCGGGGGATAAAGTGGACAGGAGGGCCACCAAGGCTCTCAGTGTCTGTCCTTCACGCCGGTGCCTGCCAGTCTCAGGCTGCAGAGAGTCACGTAGTCTTCCTGTGTCTCCTTACCTACAGGGAGATGCCTTCACTTTACCAAGTCAAAAGAACCAATTTGAGAGAAACCTACTGATTTTAGAAAAGGACATTGACCAGCGAGACAGGAGAAGTGGACCTGCCACCCAAGAGCTGCGTGATCTTGGGCAGGACTGTCACTGAGCTGCAGAGCAAATGGATTTGGGTGGCTGGCAGGAAGGGAGAAGAATGCCGGAACCAGGCACTGGGCCAGGACCTCCTGCCCAGCTGCCATTTAGATGTGCCTCTCATTCTCAGGTGTCCCTGATAAGGTCCCCTGGCATGTGATGACAGGTGATGACTGGAGCTCGTGTGGGGCTGGGCCCAGCTCTAAGCCCTTTATATGGTTCATCATTTAAACCTCAATCATTTAAACCTCAATCATTTAAACCCTTTGGGGGTTGTTGAGGCTTTGGAGCTATTAAGTCACTTGCCCGGGGTCACGTACCCAGTAATGGCCCAGTTAGGGTTGAACCCAAAGCAGGCTGGCTCCCAAGTCCAGGACCTGCGCCATACCAGACTCTGTCACTCAGGTCTAAGTAGCCCTTTATTATAACCATCTTCTTTGATCTGGAGGCTTAGAGAGGAGTCAGTAAACCGTGGTCTGAGAGCCCCAGAGTCAAATCCAGCTGGCCGCTTGTTTTTACAGCCACGGGCGGTTATTTATTGTTTGACTTTGAAACAATAATGACAGCATTGAGTGGCTGTAACAGAGACCCAACAGTTTCCAAAACACAAACCGTTCCCTTTGAAATCCTTTATAAATGCTTGCCAACCCCTGACCACGGCATGCACTGTCTGGGTCCTAAGATGGCCCTGACTAGGTGACCCCCAGACAAGCTGCTTTCTCAAGTCTCCCCATTTGTAAAAGGAGTGTGTTGTGGGAATTTGGTGAGCCAGTGTGGGCACACGTAAAGTGCCAGAGCCAAAGCAGGTGTGTGATGAGGGTTAGCAGCTCTCCTTGCTGTAAGTGGGATGGAGATCCTGACCCATTCCCATGGTACCTCTGAGGATAGGGCGGGGCAGGTGGGGAAGCGGTTTGCCCAAAGTTTCACGACAAGCCAGAGGCCCAGGTCTTCCCAGGCCACGTCCTGCTCTCTGCCACCTCCTCTCCCTTCCTCCAATCCCCAGGAGCCCTGGTTCTCATTTGTGCTCGCCGGTGTGTGGAGCAGCCCGGCTGTGTTTGTAAGTTTGCAGCGTCTGTAAGTACCCACAGCCGCACAGTCTCCAGCACAGACATTTGTCAAAGATGACACGCCAGTCATCCATGCCACCACAGACAGTGACAGATGCGCTCTCTGGTGCCGCCGTCCAGGCGGCAGAGGATGGATGGGGCTCTGGCATCCACTAAGCCAGCCTGAGCCGGGAGCGGTGGACCAGGCAAGAGAAGGATTGCAGCCGGGTCAGCGGGCGAGGTGGCTCAGTGCGCAGCAACTGCAGCTGCAGCCACATTCTCCCCTCAGGGGTCCCTGCCTGCAAGGGCTCTCCCCACCTCTCCCACCACCCAAGACCTGCCAAATCTGGTGTTCACTTAGGACTCGTGTGTGGTCCCTGCCAAGGAGGTGGGTACTCATGGGCTTCAGCTATAATAATAATAATAATAATAATAGCAGCTAACACATCTGCTGCACTGTTGTTTTAAGTGCTTTAGCCGAATTGACCTTTAGCACCCATGGCACCCATGGCACCCATGATGGAGTAGGGGAAACGTAGCCCAAAGATACTAGAGGACTCCTCCAAGGTCACACAGTGTCAGAGGCAGGGTTCAAATGCAGATGTCTGGCTCCAGTACCCATTGCCCATTGAGACCACTGTGTCAGAGTCTGGCACAGACAGGCAGCCATCGCCAAGACCAGCAACAGGAAGAAGAAATAAAAACTCTGGGCTCAGGCCAGACTCATGGCTAACCTGCTGAGTGGACAGGGCCAGGTTACCCTGTGCCCATTTCTCCACCTGCAAAATGGGCAGTGGCGGTTATGCATGCTCCTGTGGGGGTCCCAGACCAGCTTGGGGACTGGGCTCTCTGTCCTTCTGGGAACCCCAGGCTCCTCGGCTTCACACTCCCACTGTCTCTACCCGTCCATTCCAGGTAGAGTTTCCCCAGAGTACCATCTCATAGGTCATTAATTAACTGATCCATAAACTCTGTGTCCCTGAGATAAGTTCACAGTCCTCAGGTTTTGTAATGACGGCAAAGGGAACAGTACAGAGCTCCAAAAGACTCCCTGGGGTCTTGCACCAAAGCTGCCTCTGGGTGTTTCCCACACACGGGGGGCCTGTGCCTCAGCCCACGTGGGTGAGGAATTTCAGTCTGGGTGAAGCTCAGTTAGTCCTTGGCTGGGGGTGGAGCAGTTGCAGAAGCAGCTTCCTTTTTAGAAGTATTAGTTTCCTCATCTGTAGAAAGGGACAATGATAGCACCCACTGCAAGGATTAAAATTAAAAAAAAAAAAAACCACCACCAAAAATAGTGCCCAACACAGAGTGGGCACCCAAAAAATGTCAACTGCTGTGATTGATTCTGTTTTCAGTTTCCTTCATGGGAAAATAAGGGGGTGGGCTTCGGTGGGTGTCTGGGCTTCCGGCCAGGGCATTCGATGGTGTAATGACAACCAGGGGAGGCTTCCTGACCTCCTCCCAGTCGCCAGCCCCCTCTTCCCTCTCCCTGTGAGTCCTGCCAACGGACTCACTCACCAGCGTGTGGGGTAGAGGCACCTAGACGGGCAGCAGCTGCTACCTCTCTTATTCATGGTGGATGATTGTCCCAACCCTCTGCCAAATAGGTTCCGCTCCAATGATTCTCACACCTGGGAAACCTGAGCTATGGGACCACTTCCTGCAGGGACCCTCCTTCAAATCCTTCCCAAAGCTGCTGTGGGGAGGAGTCCACACCCGCCCACCTGTGTAGCTGGGCCACATCAGCCCAGTGTCCGCAGGAATCAGCAATTCCTGTCTTCCCAGGAAGACGCATTCCGGGGACCCCCGCTGGGAAAGGGTCTCCAATGCTGTCCAAGTGCTGGTGACACTCAAAAAGCCATTTTCATTTTCAGTCTATGGGCAGGAGGCCACCAAACCAGGAAGCATCATGAAAGAGACCTGGGGGGGGGACTTTTTTGCAGCTTTTTGGGGGGGCCAAGGTGGGCTTTGGATTGGCTTTTTTTTCTCTCTCACTGATGCTTTTTGGATAAACACATAAATCAGCATCATCTATATTCATTAGATAACGTGCCTTGTTCAGTACAAAATTACCCCTGTTTTGCATGATTTTCCCCCCTTGTGATTAATATAAATGACTTAAGTTAATTATGTTTCTCTTCATGGAAAAATGTATTTGTCAAAGTGCTGAAACATCAATAAAAACTAAACGCTGTCGTTTGAAGAAGGGAGGAATTTCAGATGAGCAATGGGGAGATGGGGACGGGAGCAGAGTCGCCCGTCGTGGGGTGTCATTCTGATGGAGTAGACACACTTTGTATTTACTAACAGTGACAAAAGCATTTTTCTTAGTTAAGCACTCACGGTCCTGATGAGGTAGATTGATGTCATCATTATTAACAATAACGACACCTCAGGCACAGAGAAACTGTCTTCCCCCGGGATTCCTAAGAATGCTGCATGGATTAACCCCACCTTTCCTTCCCAGGAGGATCATAACGCTGGGCACTTCACCAGCCAGCACCCCCAAACTGGGCCCAAGATGTGGAGTTTGCAGAAATAAAGAGGGAAATATAAATGAGAGGAGAGAGGTTGAAAGAGCAAACGTTGAGGGTGTTATACAACCCTAGAGCAAGAGGGAAGCTTTGGGATTAGACAGCTCACTTGGCCACTGACAAGATGAAGGTCCAGAGAGGGTCAGGGATTTGCCTAAGGGCACACAGCTTGTTAGTGGCAGAGCCAAGAGGGAGACAAGACTCCTGACTCTTGTCTCCAATCTATTACCTACATTTTGCTCCTCTCTCAACCGCCAGGGATCCAAAACTCCCTTCTCACTTAGCTGGTGGGCAATAGCACCAGTAGGGTGCTCACTGATCTGAGATCCCTAAGACCTCAGATTGCCAGAGAGTCAAGGCCGCGGGGACATCGCTGGATCACTAACTTTGACCCAGGGGTCTGGAGTGCCCCACCCTGCCTGTCTCGGTTTGGATTTCTTGAAAGACCCTGAGGCAAGATTTGGGGTGCTGGTGGTTCACGAGAAAGGTGATCCCAGGGGTGAGGAAGTAAGACAAGGACAGGAGGAAAGCCAACCGGGCGCATCAACGAGGAGGGGCACTGCTCTGAGCACCAGGGGAGCATGTGGTCCTCCCAGGGCTCATTCCCTGACCTCCAGGCCTCCCGTTTCCAGCCCCTCTGGTCACCCTGCACACAGACTGAGCAAGCTCCTGTAGAGTCAGAAAAACCCAGGGAACCTGAAACCTGAGCGTCACATGCCAGGGATCCCCGTCACCGTCCACGGCACTTTATATCTCCTAACAACCTGGACATGGGCCAAGTGGATGTGGGTCAGGCAGCCTCAGCGTCTGCCACCCCACCCT
Organism: Ictidomys tridecemlineatus; assembly: GCF_052094955.1. Taxonomy (NCBI): domain Eukaryota; kingdom Metazoa; phylum Chordata; class Mammalia; order Rodentia; family Sciuridae; genus Ictidomys; species Ictidomys tridecemlineatus. Next base: position 110,305,031 of record NC_135484.1, on the reverse strand, counting down.
GTCCAGGGGCTCCCCGTCCCCAGACCTCTCCAAACCCAGTGAACCTGAGCGTCCTGTCCTCTGATGGTCAGCAACCTTCCCGGGCTCTTCCATGGGCCATTGTTTGATTTGTCTTCTCAAATATCTATTCCTCTGCAAACGCACTTTGAATTGTTGAAGGGAAAAATTAAAGTCATCACCATTTAGTCATTCAGCAAATATTTTGAGCACTGACTGAGTGCCAGACCCTCCTTGAGGTGCTGGGATAGAGCACGAGAGAGAGAGAGAGAGAGAGAGAGAGAGAGAGAGAGAGAGAGAGAGAGAGAGAGAGAGAGAGAGGAAATCCTTACCCTCAAGGAACTCACTGGGCAGAGACAGAGAGAGATGATAAACAAGTAAATGAGCACCGTCATTTCAAGTAGGGCTTAGGGATTCAAAGATAAGCAAAGCAGGGTAAGGGGATTAGGTAAGATGATGGAAGTGGGGTATTCCTGGGGACATTTGAGCCAAAGCCTGAGTACAATGAGGAGCGAGGCACGGCAAAAATCAGGTGGAATAGCATTCGGTCAGAGAGAGCATCAGTGCAAAGGTCCTGGGGACTAACAAGGAGGCTGGTGTACATTCAGGAAAGTAAAGGAAGATGAAGAAGGAGATGAGGTAAGGGAGGGACAGACTGGGTGACAGTTCACTCTTAAGCAGTGTGAAAAAGAAAGAAAGAAAGAAAGAAAGAAAGAAAGAAAGAAAGAAAGAAAGAAAGAAAGAAAGAAAGAAAGAAAGAAAGAAAGGAAGAAAGGAAGGAAGGAAAGAAAAAGGCACTCTAAGTAGATTGAATATATAGATTGGGTTGGTGGATAGATAAATGGTGGGTGGATGGATGGTGGGTGGGTAGATGCATGGACGGTGGATAAATGGGTAGATGGATGGTGGATGGATGGATGAGTGGGTGGAGGGTGACTGGATGGATGGATGGGTGGTGGGTGGAAGGATGACTGGATGGATGGGTACGTGGGTGGGAGGATGATGGATGGATATAACGGGTGGACAGATAGGGATAATGACACAGTCATAGATGAAGAAAAAAAAGAAAATTAAGCAACTTCTGTGGGAAGAATAGAGCCCACATTCAAAGACAGACTTTACAGAAAAAGAAAATATTAAACCCAAAGTGCCCAATGAGTACTTATTAGACTAAGGAAGCAGTTGGAGGGGGAACATGGGTCTCAGCCTCAGCCAATGAGAATCCTAAAAGACTGAACGTCCTTGTGCTTGACATTCCCTGCAGAGACCCCGCTTCCCCTATGGTGAGTCTCCAATAGCATTTAAACCATTAAATCCAAAAAACATTTAAGGGTCTAAAGGAAGCATTAATTAAACTTTGGTGGCTGGAAGCTAGTGAATCATCCCCTCCATTATATATGACCATGTTTACTCATCAGGAGTCCATTTTTAATACCAGTCTTTTAATTAAAGCATGTCACCACAGTCCATTAGTGAAGAATTCGGGGGAGGAGATGTGCATGTGGGTGTGAGCGTAATTTAACTCAGCAGTTCTTTATTGAGCATGTACTATGTGCTGGCAAGTCACAAGGTACCGTGAGGGAAACTGGTGGAACCAAAGGTCCTCAAAGCACTTATGTGATTAAACAAAGCTAAATCACACAAACAACTGAGAAGCAACAACATGTCAATTATCACCAACTAACTAGAATACTCCGTTAGGAACTTTCTCCACCCAGTTTACTTTGGGAGAAATAGCCAGACTGTAAGAAAATTTCTGGGGCTTTTCTTTTTAATCAAAATATACAGGGTATGCTGTGCCATCGGCCCTGATGCATTTGGATATATTTGGATATCTGGGGGAAAGTCTGCTAAATCTTCTGAGTCCCAGTCCAGCTCCCTTTGGGTAAAAGGAGAAGTAGTCCTTATCCAGAAACTCTCTAGAGTCACACTTTCTCACTGTGACCCTCCAAACCCCCAGGCCCAGACCATGAGAATGGATTTCCAGAATGGTGGAAAGTCCAGAGTCACTCTTAAGGTTTTCATTCACAAGAGAAAGATTCCATTATGTTCATGACATTTAGTTCTCTTAGCTTTCAAAGGGGACCAACAAGATTTGCTTGGAAAGACAGACTGCAAAGCATTTTGTGTGCTCTGGGATGAGGGGTAACCAACCCAATGATGCTAGAACTTAGAGAAAGGGGTGGTTGTATTCATGGAGCCACTGGGTGGGAGACATTTGAACTGGACCCTGAAGACTAGGTAATAATTTGAGAGTAGAGAGAGGAGGAAGGAGAGCCCTTCAAAGAGAAATCTTCTTTTCATTCCTGCTCAAGATGCTACATTACAATGAGGTGATACAGCAGCCTTATTGAGGCCATGAGGCCACAAGCAGAATGGCAGAGCAGAAGGATGGAATAAACCAGAATTCTGAATGAACAAGCATGTTGGTGGCCTTCCTCCAATCCTCTTATTAAATTAAGCCTTCTAGTTTGTTCCATTCTTAGTCAGATTTTTGTTGTTTGCAACTGAAAGCATCATAGCTATTGCACTCCCTCTATACTAACCCTGCCCCATACTTGACCCTGTGTATGTGGTGGATCTGCAGGGTCCTCTATTCTCCTTCCCAAGGCTGTGGCTCCTTCCTCTCTGACCGCCCCACCTGAGCCTTTCTCTTCTAGCTCTTCTTGAATATTTCCTTCCCCACATAGTAGGTTCTCAGATCATGCATGATGAATAAAGGAACGAAAGGCCACCTAGAAACAGTGCTTTATAATCCATAAAGACCGTGGCACCTCCAGGTTGCTCGGCAAAGAATTTTTTTTTAAAAAGCCAAATAACTCTGGCCGTGACCTAAAAACCAAGCATTCAAAACAGGCGCAGAGGACTTCCAAAAATGAAAACACATTGCACTGAGAGGGGAGAATGTGTTTAACCAAAAGCACCTGCAGGAGATATTCACATTTCCAAATTAAGGGCTCTCTGAGCTTTTGCTGCATTAACACCCAGCACAGCCATTAAGACATCGGAAGGTGCAGAGTGAGCTTTTCAAACCTCGTTTGTTCTAAGTAAATGAGATGTGCACACCAACACACGCACACGGGGCACTCAGCTGCCACAAGGTTATCTGCCTCTGCGGTGGGGACTCGTTTGCCACCATGAATCCCTTTCAGGGACAGAAAGCCCACGGATGCGGTTGCCGGGGCAACGTGGAAGTCTGGGGGGCATCCCCCATTGTTAGGCTGCCCCCCTGATCAGCCCTCCTCTGCTCTTGCTGGACCATTCCAACCCCAAAATCCCGGCACCTTCCAGGGACATGATTCCCAGTCGGCTTCCAGCCGCTCTCCAGCGCATGCCCACTCTCTCCCTCTGCACAACAAGCTCCCCACGAGCGGGCGGGACCGGGCCTCACTTTTTGTCTGAGCCTCTTCCTTCTAGCTCTTCCATCCTTGGGCAGACTTACCCAGTCCCGTGAGTGAGAGCTCACCTGTGGGATGCCCGCTCCCTGTTTCCATCTCCAGCCAGCACCTCCCTGCCCGGCTCCCTACTCAGAGCAGCTCCTGCTTGGCATGGCCCCTGGAGGGGTCAGGACGGCTCGGGCATTGCCAGGCCAAGCGAGGCTCCTGATTCTTCATGTCCCGCTTTTGGGTACTCCTCCTTCAGATCCCAGGATTTAAATTATTACATACTTCCTAGTGGAGAAAAGCATACATAAAGCCAAATAACTCTGGCAGTGACCTAAAAAAAAATACAGATAGATAGATAGATGTATATATGTGTATATATATAAAACATGTATAATATTCGTTGACATGTATGTTATGTTACATAAACTTTCATGTATTGGTATAGATTATATGGATGTAATATAACATAGATTATCTATATAAAAGCTCATTAAATACATACTTTGTTTCCCACAAGAAAGAGACACTCCCTGGTCCTCTTTCTATAAACACCCGGGTTTTTCTTTCTTCTTTTCTCATTACACCTGGGATTTTCTTCACAGTCAGGGTCAGCGTGTCTCCTGGGTCAGGGCTTCTTCTGCGGGGTATTCCGTAGGCAGGTGGTTCTCACCTGGACTTGAAGTCCCACAGGGCACAGATCAGCCCTGTCTGCTCGCAGCCGTGTCCCAGGCTGGAATTCAGTCATTACCTCCCATTAGGGGAAGGCATGGGATCTCCCAACCCGAAGAACGTGCTGGACTCTGCACACAGTGGGCAGCACTGGGCTCGAATGTCCTCCTCGGGGCGGGTCTGAGTCAAGCCCCTTCCTCCCCTCACCTCACACAATTCGTCCGGCAACCTCAGGAGGCAGGTTTCACTGCTGTTGCCATGACAGGGATGAACAATGTGGCCCAGGGGGCAGCAGCATGTCCAACTTCACACCTGCTGCGGGGCAGAGCCAGGTTCAAGATCCAGTTCTGTGAGATGCCAGATCCATCCTGGATCCAGCCTCCCTCTCATAAACACACCGAGTTTGCAAGTGCCTGGGCACTTGGGGTCAGAGACCCAGGTTTGAGTCTCAGCGTTTGCTTCCTAAGTGGCTCTGTGGCCTTAAGGCAGCCCCTTAACCTCTCTGATGTCAATTCCCTCCTCCGCCTTCCTACCTCCATGACCGAAGGTGGGCGATGTCACACACAAAGGCCCTTGAGGTGGCTTCAAGGAAAAGAGCTGTCCACATGGGGACCTGCCGGCTGCTCTGAGTCCTCAGACTGCCCTCTCTGAACTTGAACTACCTCCCCACCTTCTGGCAGATTCAAAAACGGGAGGCTGCAGGCTGAATGAGCACAAGGCGTTCTGTTGGACTTGCAGAGTGTTTAAAACCTTTGTTTTCATTTGTTGTGTAAATATTAAGAGGCTTCATCTGAGAGTCAGGGTTTTTACGTTCTCTTGGAAAATTATAGCTCCAGCAACAGCCCCGCAGTTTTGCTCGCATCCATTGGCTGCTCGGGAGGGGTGGCCATGCCCTCTCCAGGTCACCACTGTTCCTGCCTGCAGCTGGCAATCAGGTGTCGCTTATCTGGCCACCTGTTCCCTTGCTTTTCCAACAGTGGGGACACCTTTTTCTGCATTGGTTACTGTATCAGAACTGGAGGAACCAAGCCTGGATCTCCAGGGCACTGCGGCAAGAGAGGATGGGAGGGAGCGGAATTCTCCATGCTGGTGGAGAATCATCGCGGGAATGCGATCCGTTAAGTGAACGGTGCTTCCAAACAATACAGGCCAAGCAAATTCCCACAAACAGGTGACAGCCCAGCTCCGTGTTAGGTTGCCTCCTGGCCCCTGTGAGATTTAGAGTTTCCGATGCCTGAAGATAGCCGTGTCTCTCCAGTGCTGAGCCACTGCCTTCCCCCTCAGTGGACCTGTGACTCCAAGCCCTACCCAGTGACTACCAGCAGCTAGGTCCCTGAGACCCTGAGGACCCCAAGACCCTGAGATCCTGAAGAGCCCAGGAAGACAGAAACAATGAGCCAGATTGCCAGTGTCCTGCCCCCTCCAGTTTCTGATCTCCAGAATCCCAAGGGAAGGAGGGTGAGCAGATCGGTAACAAATAATAATACTGTCCAAATCCTGGTTGTCCCTTCTCGTCTGCAAAGCACTGTCATCTACTCAATATTTGTCTGATGAATGTGTGTTGAGGCTCGAGTATGGACCAGGCACTGTGGGCATGAGGTCAGACCAGACCTCTGCCTGTGGGAAGCTTCCGATCTGGTAAGGAAACACCAAAGAGCTACGTATCTACAGCATTTACCATGATCCAGTCTCCCTGAAATGCTTTACAGAGAGTGACCCATTTTCCCCTGCCCAGGAATTCTGTGAGAGAAGCACTGTTACCCCCATTGCACAGATGAGGAAACCGAGGCCACCAAAGTTAACTGGTAGAGCCAGCGGCCTGATCTGCAACATGCTCCTGGAGATGGGCTTTTGTGGCCACAGATGGGGAAGCCGAGATCTCACCACTAAAGATGCCCCATGCTAATACCAATGGCCAGGTCACCTCACACCATGGCTCTGGCTCTTACCCTCTTTATCCAAAACTTTTTTTTAAAATATTTTTTAGTTGCAGATGGATACACTACCTTTATTTATTTATATGCAGGGCTGAGGATGGAACTCAGTGCCTCACATGGGCAAGGCAAGTGCTCTACCACGGCGCCACAACCCCAGTCCCTATTCCAAAACTTTGAGCAACGCTCTGGTCTGAGAAGGCCGAGGCTGAGCTGGCAGGAATTGCAGGTCCCAGGGCAATTCGCATCTCCTGTTGGAAGTGTCTTCATCAAAGCAACGGAAATCAATGCAGTGAATACAGTGGTAATGAACTGACCGTTCAAGCCCCACCTCTTCCTGAGGAAGAGGGACCATGAGACGTGTACCGGTTCTGACTTCGTGGAATCCTTCCCCTTGCCCTGTCCTCCCTCAAAGAAACCTCCCGGCTCCTGTCACCAGCATTTGAGATGTTCGGGGGCTTTTACTGGATGCTCTGCATCACTCTGTCTATGAAGATTCAGCAAAGCTATGATTTAAGAGCCACAGAGATTTTAACCTCAACCAAAACTCATCCATGGTGGTCCCACCTCCCAGAACACTGTTCATGCCTCCTGAGGCTAGGGGACCAAGGAAACTTCAGGTGACTGTCTCATTTCATAATGGAAACTGAGGCACAGAAGGACAGGACCTCAGAACACAAGATCCACACACCTCCCCAGCACGAGCGCCTCCCTCCTTCTCAGACAAACACACAAGAGCTGTCAAGCTGGGAAGCCGCGCTGCGTGGCCCTGAGCTGCGGCCTTCGACTGCCCCGGTTTGGAGGCCTGGCCCACCATGTCCTCACCGTGTGAGACCCTGAAAGTTGATGGACTTCTCAGTGTTTCAGTTTTCTCGTGTGTAAAATGAGAGTGATAATGAAAGTATCTGCCCCATTGATTTATATAACACATGAAAAACCACAGGAACTGTGCCCAGCAAATAGTAAGTGCTCAGTAGCTTGTGGGTGGTTATCAGAATGACGAACGTGACGGACACGATTATGAGACTGATGGGCGTTGCCCTGGGGGTCTAGCTGGGGCTGGCAGAACTTAGCTCCCCCTGACTTGGAGCTCAGAGGCAAGATGGGGTCCGTGTTGCACAGAGGAGCAGTGTGTCTATACAGAACTGTCCTTTCTGTTTCTCAGGTGACAGCCATGCTGCTGGGATACGTGGTGAGACTGAAAGTCCTTGAAGGTGGGAGACAGACCCAGGGGTCTGTTTGTGGCCAAATGCACTACAAAGCACAGAGGGTGTACCTTTTTAAGCCGGGCCATCCCCTCCCCACACTGGCCTCTGCGCCCCCTGAGGAGCTGAGGGAATGCTCTGTTTGAGTCTCTCTGCATTTTGCTCTTTGGTTCTCAGCTCTGGATCTCTTGACCCTGTTTGGCCACTTCATCCCCTGCCTCTGGACCGCCTGGATTTGGTGTTCTTGCCAAGCTTTCTTGCATGCTTTCTGGCTTAGCACACTTCAGACAGAAGTGTGGACACGCTGTACATTCTAGCCCTTTCCATCCTGAGTGTATACGCTGACTCCAGGAAGAACCTCAGGCTCCATCTCTCAGCCCCGTAGAATCTCCCCCAACCCTGGCCTCCAACGTGCACACACCCCTTCAGCTCCTAATGAGGTAGGACAGATGAGGCTGGACACCCAAGGGATTTTCAGGAAGCAGGTTTATTTAAGCTGCAGCCGTCCAGAGGGAGCTAATGCCTAAAAACCTCTGGACCCTGGGTTCAGAAATTCTTTTAGATTCCTACTCAGTGGGGTGGTTACATGACCGTGGGAGTGGGTGGGGACATAACGGTTACTCTTTGTCCCATATTCTTAGGCTGGACAGAGGTTTCACACATTTTGTCGGCAAACCTGGCATTTACAAGAAAAAAGAAGCTTCTAACCACATTGAGCTCTCTGCAGAAATCCTGCTGATATTCTGATGACATTTTTTGTAAAAATCTTTCTGACAAGAAGGGAAGCTGAATTATGGCAAGGGTCTTTGGGGTGGGGGTACCTGGTCTGCTTCACTACTGAAATAGAGGGCGGATTTTTCCATCCATTCACCCCCTCCTACAACTTGTCTGATTTCTAAAAGTTGAGGATGCTTGATATTAATTTTGCTGTGGTTGAGGGTGACTGTGTCTCCCAATCTTACTCACACAAGGTAGAAGCCTGGCCCCATAGAATATTTTTATCTTAATAAAAGAGAAACCAGTGGAGAGAATCCCCCTTCTTTCCTACCTGTCTTGAGTGCCGTCACGTGAGGTCTTCCTTAACTTCTGAATGTGCCACCATCTTAGAGCATGAGAAGTCCACACGAACTGCAGAGATACTGACTGGATCCCAATCCACCCTGAGCTCTAAATGAACCAACTCCAAACCAACAGGAGGGCTCTAGAAATCCACCAGCCTCAGATATCCTATTAAAAGAAATTATTACCTTCATCTATTTCTTAACCCAATTCGATTCAGTTTCTGTTACTTGTGAACCAAACCGTTCTAAAGCTTTATCGGGCAAGCATCAGTCTGCCTATGACAAATCCATCAGGTTTTCATCAGGTGGATGAAATCTTAAAGATAGATAGAACATGCTGGGTGTGTTGATGCATGCCTGTGATCCCAGCGGCTCAGGAGACTGAGGCAGGAGGATCACAAGTTCAAAGCCAGCATCAGCAACAGTGAGGCACTAAGCAACTCAGAGACCCTGTCTCTAATGAAACAGGGCTGGGGATGTGGCTCAGTGGTCAAGTGCTCCTGAGTTCGATCCCAAGAACTCCCTCCTGCAACCCCCTCCCAAAACAAAAACAAACAAAAAATAGAAGAACTAATTCTCTAACGTGGCCTAATAGGGTCCTCTGGAGAACACTCAAGAATCCAAGAATGGGAGAAAACTTCAAAGTCATCCATGCCTGATACATAAGTCAATTAATTAGAATTGAGGATCCAGAAATAAACCTTATATTTATGTCACTTGATCTTCAGCAAGGGTGCTAAGATAATTCATTGGCAAAAGAATAGACTTTTCAGCAAAGTGTGTTGGGATAACTGATGTCTGTATGCACAGCACACGTTTGGAACCCACCTTATGCTATGTAGGAAAATTAGGTCAAATGCATCAAAGATCTAAGTGTGTCAGGACTACTAAAATCTTAGAAGAAAACACAGGAATAAATCTTCATGACCTCAGATGAGGATATGGTTTCTGGGATACAACACCAAAGGCAAAAAAGAATAAATACATAAATTGAACATCATGAAAATGTACCATCAAGTCAATGAAAAGGTGACCCATAGAATGAGAGAAAAAAAAATTTAATAATACAAATGATAAAAGACTTGTTCCAAAATATTAAAAAAACCTCCCATATCTCAAAAATAAAAGGACATAGTACCTAATTTAAAATTGGATAAATATTTGAACCCAATAGACATTTTCTCAAAAAAAAAAAAAAAAGATACACCAATATCATCAGTCATCAAGGAAGGACAAATCAAAACCACAGTGAAAAACTATTTCACACCCAATAGAACAACAGAAAAGGAAAAGAAGAAAGAAAAGAAAGGAAAGAAAAAAAGAAGAAAAAAGACAAGAAAAAGTGTCAGGGGGGAGGAGAGAAATTGGCACCCTTGTGAAGTGCAGAAAAATGGTGTGACCACTTTAAAAACCAGCATGATTGTTCCTCAAAAAGTTAAACACAGAAGTGCCATCTGAGAGCAATTAACACACACGCCCTACAAAAAGTTTATCCGTGAAGGTGCATAGCTGCCTCGTTCTTCACAGCCAGAAAGGAGAGATGACCAAAATGCCCATTAGCTGGTGAAATGAAATAAAATGCAGTCGATCCACAAAATGGAAGGTTATATGAGTCAGCAGTAAGAAAGAACGAAGCCCTTCCGCCTGCTGCCACAGGGGGACAAGAAGCCAGACACCAAGGGCCACACGGCACAACCCACGGACTTGGAATGTTCAGAATTGGCAAGTGCGTAGGGACAGAGTAGCTGTGTGTCGCCAGGCCTGGTGGAGGGAAATGGGGAGGACTTGGGGGACAGGGACAGTAACTGCTAGAGGGTAGGAGGCTTCTTCTCCACCTCCCCCTGTCCCCGGGGATTAGCACTGAGCCACATCCCCATTTACTTTGATTTTTTAAATTTTGAGACAGGGTCTCACTGAGTTGCTGAAGGCCTTGCTAAGTTGCTGAAGTTGGTCTCGAACTTGTGATCCTCCTGCCTCAGCCTCCCGAGTCACTAGGACTACAGGCATGTGCCACCCTGCCCAGCTTCAAGTAGGAGGCTTCTTTGGGGGCTGAGGAGAGTGTTCTGAAACCAATTATGGTCAGGGTGTACAACTGGGAATATATTTTTTAAATGTTGAATAGTACATTTTAAATGATCGATTTTAACATGATGTGAGCTTGCATTTCAGAAAAGATTAGGTGTCCACACCTAATCTGTCATAAGCTCTTTCCTGATGGAGGCCCCAGAAACAAGAGCCAGTCAGGCCCTCGGGTAGCAAGAATGGTTTTCAACCATCAGATCTAAGGGGGCCCAGGCAGTGGAGAATAAGATTTGGATACAAAATTCAAGATCTGCAAGTAGGATAGTAAGCCAAAGACGTGGCTCAGGAGGCAGGGATGGAGGGAGGACAAAGTACCACAGCACCCACGGAGGACACCACTACTGTCACCATACGCTTCTCTGCTGAGCCCAGAGATGGCAGTACACTGCCACTCAGCCAGCTCTTCAGGCCATCATTCCCAACACACAGGATGTGGCCCATGGGGTAAAACATGCTTGCCATGCCTGACCCAGGACAATGGCACCCGAGAGAGAGAATATTGCAAAACATAGGAAGCCAAGTCCGTGGGCAGAGAGGAAACCGTCAGGGCTGCAGTCACCCATTCCTGCTGTTGAGATGATGCTCCGATATCCTCAGATGAGGGTATCCCTGTGTCTGGGAACTCAGCTACTGTTGGCTGTACTCGTTCTAGCTTTGAGCACCTAAGCCTATTACAAAGATTATATTGATTTTCAATCTGTCTCACCAGAGCTTCCTCCCTCTGTCCTCACCCTAATCCGACTTAATCCCTGGGAACCACAAGGATTTGTTCATTCAACAAGTATCTGGGGCACATCTGCACCATGGATACCTCTACTTAGCACAGGCCAGGTACTAGGCCCCGAGAGGGCTTAGGGGAGGTGGGAAGATCAGCCACTTTCCCTTTAGTATGAGTTGATTCAGTTAATTGTTTTCTGACAATAGTGGGCGGAAGTCCCCTTCTGGGGTGGATTTCATCACTGGGGTGGACAGCATGATTGCAAGGGGAAGCATCAGCAGCTAGACAACATGTACCTCTAGAGCCTTAGAAACAGCCACAGAATGGGAAGGACAAAAGACTGCCCGGCAGAGAGCACAAGATTAAGAATCCTGAAAGAAATACAAATGGAAAATGCAGGGGGAAACTTCTATCAGTCAAAGAATGCAGCCCAAAGCCAGGCAGTGTTGTCTCTCCTGGGCAGATTCAACAACTGGCCCACATACAATAATCAGTGGTGGCCAGGGTGTGGTAAGGTGGACACAAGCACTTCTCATTGGAATGAAAGCACATATCCATGGAATGTCGTTGGAAAACATGTGCGTTTGAACCCAATCCTTCCACCCTTCTGTTTAATCCTGCAATATGGAGATTCAGAAAAGTGTTTATGGTGTAGAGATACTAACCAGAAACATTTTGTATAAGCTGGAAACAGAAACAACGTAAGTACCCAGCAACCGGGAGATGGTTGTACAAATTATAACGTATTGATATGCTAGAACCAGGAATTGAACCCAGGGGCCCTTAACCACCGAGCCACATCCCCAGCCCCTTTTTATTTATTTATTTGTTTGTTTGTTTGTGATACAGGGTCTCACTAAATTGCTTAGGGCCTTGCCAAATTGCTGTGGCTGGCCTTGAACTTGCAATCCTCCTGCCCTAGCCTCCTGAGTCACCATGATTACAGGCATACACCTCCACAGCCAGTTTAGGATAGATTTTTAAACACGGTCTCAAGCCACATAATGACATACCAGTCAATGACAAACAGCACATTCTATGTGCCTCCATAGGATTCTGTTGCCTAGTAACATCGTAACCATCTTAGTACACGTTGAGTACACTCTGATGTTTGCACAATGAGGAAGTCCCCTAACAACACATTTCCCAGAGAGCGTCCCCGTCATGAAGCAATACAAGACTAGAGTTGAATGGCATGTGGAAATGCTCACAATATAAACATCAGGGTCCAGTGTGCACGTACGGATATGTCACAATGAATCCCACCATCACTTACAGCTATAATGCACCAATAAAACATAAGGGGGAAAATGAAAATAAATACAAATCAGGGTTTGACATCAAGAAATGCTTAGTTTCTAATTACATAAAATATCTTCCAATTTATAGAAATCAGACTGGAAATGAACCCCACCAGAAGTTTATGGTTGTAGGTACTGGACCATAGAATGAGTCATTATATATATTTCCTTCTTTATTTTTTCCTATAATTTGCAAATTTACTCAAACTATCATATATTCTCTTGTTTCTTTTTTGGAGGGAAAAAAGACAGTGTTGCTACAAAAACAAAAAAAATCAAAGCAGTTGAAAACCTTCAGTCATTCTGGATCCTTCCTTCTGTATCGCCAGCTGAGTTTTGAGAGGCCTCGTTCCTACCACCGTAAGGTCAGCTTCCAGGAAACCACTGCACGGAGGTGACGCGCTTTGTCAATTGTAAGGCATCGTCCCGGTGCAGGCTGTCGGGAATGTTCTACCACAAAATCAACCCCAGGAATCTGAGAGAAGAAGAAATTCCTAATAAAGTCACTGGGGCTCTGACATGGGAAGGAGGAAAAAATACAAGAATGAGCTAAGAATAGAAAGATGTAAAAAGTCCACAGGAATCCTGAAGGGATGTTCTCTAGCTTCTCCCAGAAGCCGGGGAATGTACTTAACAAGAAGCCAAAAAAAAAAAAAAAAAGGTACAAGACAAAGCAGATGTTAACAGCACTGCTCGGCTAACAAGCCACACACCACATTCTGTCTTCATGGAAAGAAAGAAAAAAGTCTTTGGAAAATTCAAAAATAGCTGAGTTGGGAGGATGGGGCAGTTCGCTCGATGCGACAGGCAGGTGAAATCAGACGACTTAGGAAAAATTGTTCTAGGGAAACATTTTGCAGGGATCTTACAAATAAATAAATAAAGACACACTCCACCTAGGAGAGAAGAGTGGGAAGCCGGGCTCTCTGCACAGAATAGAAACGGGTAGCTTTGTGAAGTGCAGCTGGACAATACGCTCTTGAACACAGCCCTTCCTCCCTCCCATTCATCCTCCAACGCAGAAATTCAGACAGGTGTTCGTGGCATACAGATATTAATCAAAAGTGCTTCGGTAGAAGCCAGAAATGGAAACAGGGCCCTCAGGAACGACAAGCACCCAACAAAAGGACTTGAATTCTTTACATTGGGGAAGAAGAGCCTGGGAAGCCGGGGTGGGCTACTGCCAGGCACTCGCTACCCCCACAGAGCTCACTCCTCGTGCGTTCAAGGCAAGCTGTGGAGCCCTGCAAAGAGGAGAGTGTTGCTTCTAGAAAATTCACCTACAATTGATGCTTTGCATCCATTTCTCCTCCAGATGGGTCCACCATTCCCTGTTCACTGCCTCCGTCTGATGGGGTTGCCACAACAAAATACCTGAGACTGGGTAAGTTAGAAATCAGAAATGTACTGCTCACAGTCCTGAGGCTGGGAAGGCCGGGGTCCAGGCATCTGCAGGATCAGTGTGTGTGGGGACGGCCTGTTCCACATTACGGCACCTTCTCATCACATCCTCCCAGGATGGAAGGGGTCAACGGGAACCCTCAAACCCTCGTGAAGGCTCCACTGTCATGGATGATCACATCCTAATCACCACCTCTGTATATCAGCGCCTTGGGGTTGGGTTTTAACCTATGGATTTTGGGGGAACACAAACATTCAGACCATACCCCATCTCCAGTCATCACATCTTCTGCCCAGCTTAGAAGTCAGAACCTGCCTCTGGAACCCTCTGTCACTCGTGTTTCACGGCTGCTCTTGCGAACCCCTTTTAAATCACACATATTCGGTCATAATGAGCACCGGCCCCAGTGGGGCTCAAATGAAGGAGGCCAGCCTGGTGCTACGGGGTGCCGTTCCCAGGGGCCCCTCTGGATGAAGTGAGAACCTGCCGGTGGAACCTCCCCACCTAGAATGTCCTCAACCCAGTGACGTCTAATTCTCATCCCACCTGCCTTGTGTGCCCCCCACACCCCGCTCTACACCTAACTGACAGATGAGATGAAATAAATCCTGCTGACCAGATGGCACCCACCCAGGAGCCCCGACGGAGAAACGCAGAAATGCTGGCCTAACTGTAACCTGTTATATGATAGAGCCTCGGGTGTCTGGCCAAAGCTCCTCCCTTCTGCCAAACCCCCTCTGGAGGAGCCTTGGAGCCTGAGGACGGTGGGTCCGACTTCTGTCTCGGGCACATTGTTGGAACCTGGAGGACAGACGGCAGGTCCCTGAAGAGCTGCTGGCTCTTCCTGGAGGGGACCAGGAAAGACAGATCAGTAAGGGTTGTCCACAAGGGCGGCCAACAGAGGTGAGACCGAGGGACGGGGGGAAACCAGGGGATGGGTGCACATTTAGAATTTTAGCCTGTCTGCCGCGTGGTTGTTGTTTTTGTTTTTGTTTTGGGGTTTGGGGTTTAGAAATTGAACCCAGGGGTACTTACACACTGTGCCACATTCCCCAGCCCTTTGTATATTTTATTTAAAGACAGGGTCTCGCTGAGTTGCTCAGGGACTCACTAAGTTGCTGAGGCTGGCTTTGAACTTGCGATCCTCCTGCCTCAGCCTCCCAAGCTGCTGGGAGTACAGGTGTGCGCCACCGCGCCAGGCTGCCGTGTGGTTTTAAAGCCCAGTTACACAAAGCAGGTGTCCACGTGGGCGTGAGTGAGGCTGTGATCGTGCCTGGGAATGGTTGGCAGGACTCCCGAGGCACAGGCCTTCACAGAGGCCCTCCGGCAGCAGCCCCACCAGGGCCCAGGTTGAGGTCCGTTTAAGCAAGCACACGCGCAGCAGCCTGCACCTCCTGTGATCCGGGCAGGAAGTTTGACCTATGGGGACAGTGTTGCCAGATAAAACACAGGGGTGCCAGTGACATTGGATTTCCAGAGGGACAATGACTTGAAGTTATTCCAGCATAGCTGGGCATTCTGTCGTGGTGGTTTGTGCCATGTTCTGGTCACCTTCGATTGGCAGAGGTGGAGGGAAGCTGGCAGGGTGGCAGGAGCAGGCCCTGTGGCACTGGGGGCAGAGCAGGGTGCTGGCCAAGACCCCAGAAAGAGGAGACAGAGGGCCCTGGGTCCTCAGCACACTGCGCTGGGAACGGGGGCTGAGGGATCCGAGCCCTGCAGCCCAGAGGCCAAGAGTGCGGACTCCAGGTTCAAGTCCTTGTCCTACCTGTGGGACATTTAGGAGCAGCTCCTCTTCCTCTGTCCCCATGAGGAGCAGCAAGGTCTTCCCTCTCACATCAGCCTTCACCAGGCAGTCACCACGGCTGCATGGAGACTGAAGTAGGCCCCTGAGCAGTCGCTGCTGCTGCGACCTGGCCCCGGGCGCCGTTGGCACAGGCCAGCGCAGACCCCGGCTGACTGTGCCCTTCCTGGCCCCGGGGCTCCTGGCTTGCTGCCAACCACAGGGCAGCACATTCTTCTGGCCTCTAGCTCTGTCCCGGCTCGACTTCTGACGACCACGGGTCCTCAGCCTGCTTGCTGCCCTGTCCTGGCTCCCCAGCTCACCCCCTCCACAGCCAGGCTCCAGGCAGGGTCAGAAGGGAGAGGAGGGCTCAGACCCGCTCCCCTTCTCTCTTCCCAGGGCACCCTCTGGTCTCCAGAAGTGACTGCTCCCGTGGTAGCCCAGGTTCACACACACCATTTAGGAGTCTGCCAGGTGAGCGGGGGCTGAGGCCGGGAGGCTGCAGAAGCACCAGAGGTCCATGGGCAGCACAGGGAGGAACTAAGTGGGTGGGTCCAAAAGGAGCATCCAGGAGAAAAGCCCAATTTTAAAGTCAGGAGGATGTAAAAAGGAACCCTCATACTTTTTGGGTGGGGATAGATAATGGTGCCATCATTAGACAAAATAACTTGGCGGTTCTTCAATCACTTAAACATACGATTACCCTATGACCCTACAATTCTAAATATATACTCAGACAAATTGAAAACAGATTTGCAATCAAAAGTGTACAAAAGAATGTTTACAGCAGCACTGCTCACAATTGCCCAAACACAGAAATCACCCAACGCCCATCAACCAAATGGATAAATAAATTGTGGTCTATCCACACCATGGAATATTATGCAGCCATAAAAAGGAAGGAAGTACTGAGACAGGCTACAACATGGATGTACCTTGAAAGCATTATGCTAGTTGAAAGACATCAGACACAAGAGGCCACATACTCTGAGCTTGTTTATATGAGATGTCCAGAAGGGGCAAAGCCACAGAGCCCTAGGTTGCCTAGGGTTGAGTGGGTAATAACTAAGAGGTATAAGGCTTTCTTTGGGGGAAACAAAAATGTTCTGAAACTGTTTCTAGTGATGATTACACAACTCTAGGCATCTACTAAAGACATCAAATTGTATTTTTTAAATGGTATAGTATGTGAATTCTATCTCAATAAAGCTTTAAGAAAAAACTAGCAAATGGTTCAAAGTAGACTTCGATTTTATAAGACCAAAGAAAGAGTCAAAAACTAATGCACCAAGGAAAAAATGCTTTTTTTTCACTACCAAGAATTGAGCCCAGGGCCGGGCACATGCCAGGTGAGTGCTCCATCACGAAGCCACATCCCGAGTCCCTGCACTTTACCTCCACAGCTAGATTATTTCCCTCTCCACCCCTCAGTGCTACCTCCGCATGGCACACAGATTTCTGCTTCTCCTTTAAAGGCAGTAGATGCTGATTGTGGTGACCTTGCATCTGCCCTGCTGAACCGTGGATCTCAGAGGGCTGAGACTCCCTACTAGGCTTTATGTCTCCAGCCCAGACACATGGATGTTGCTCAATAAATAACTGTCGAATTGATATAAATCTTATAAATCATGGTTCCTTTTATCAAAAAAAAAAAAACCTTACTATCTTACAAAAAAACTGATTGTCATCGGGGAGAATTGGGCGGCTAGGGAGAGGGATGACGGAGGAATCCAGGGCACACCCTTCAGCATCTTCTGAATTTTATGCAATGCCAACACAGCACCTCTGCCAAAAAGAAATGGATTTTTGAAATTGTTTAAAAATATAACACTTCTTAGCAAAGATATAGTTCGTGCCTTTGACAGAGAGAGAACACCAAGGTCTCAGGGGGACAGACTCGGGCAGCAACCCCTAACAGGAGCCCCCAGGGAGCAGGAAGCCCAAGCCACCCAGATCTCACCCCCACATTCATTCTTCATCATGACACCAGGGTCCCCCTGGGCACTGCCAGCCTCCCCCTGGGCACTGCCAGCCTCCCCCTGGGCACTGCCCAGCCTCCTGGCCAGACCGTCGGGCCCAGCCCCCACAGATTCACCAGAGCCCAGTGGCATTCGCACCCTCACCAACACGCCCACCTGGTCACTCGGGAGGACAGCTGCCATGGCCAGAAGCCAGGAGGGGGACCTCCTGTGAGCAGCACTTTCCCCTGACCAGCACAGAAGGTGAGGCCCACCCCTCACGGCCCAGGAGGGATGCCCAGAAGCACAGGACAGAAGCCAACCTCGCCCTGTGCCCCTGCCTATTTTTCACATCAGTCTTGTCCCTGTGGGGGCCCCTTTTGTTCTTCGAGACTCCCGGACCCTCATGCCACACCCCCTTCATCCTGGCCAGTGACCCCTGTGACAGCGAGAGAACAGAAAGCCACAAGACCCCTGTCCCCAGAGGACCCCAGCCCTCGCAACAAGCCAGGTCTGGTTGGGGTGAGCTTCAAGATGGCCCGTGGATGTCTTGGCCTCCCTCTGTTCCCAGCCAGCACTCTGCCTCCCCACACCATCCATCTCCAGCCCCCCACGTGGTCCTGGCCCATGACAGACACTTCGCATTTTGTTGTTCAGCTACCACGGGTGCCACGCACCGTCCCGAGTCACTCAATCCCGACAACAAGCTCATGAGGTCAGGGCCATTACTCCCCTTTCACAAGTGACTCACAGAGCTCAAAGCAACTTGCCCAGAGCCCACAGCTTCTAAGTGACAGATCCGGCCCCAGAATCCACCAGTTTAGCCAAAATGCTCTACCATGATTCCTACAGGGCCCACTGCAGCTGTCTGTCAGTCTGTCTGTCTGGGTGAAGATGCAGAGGGTAGAAGGTATAAAAAGAAGAAAGAGAAAGACAAGGAGATGAGGAGGGAGGACAGGAGGGAGGTGCTAGGCCCCGGCTTTCAGCTCTGAGAAGCAGCTGCTGAGTGTGGTCAGTGTCTAGAGTCAGACTGACCCGGGCTGAACCAGCTCTCAAGTGACTGAAGAATGAGCCAGAAAACTAATCAGTTCATTAGTCCCAAAGAGAACTCTGGCTTCTGAGAAAACCAGAACCTCACGTCCACTGGAGGGAGGCCAATGTCCGTGGGAATGGGATATTCTCATGCGAGGCGTGCCTGCTGAGCAAGGCCAGAGCTGCAGGATGACCTTAATGGCTCCTGTAGGGGGCCTGGGGCTGTCAAGGGGCTTCCCCTCCTCTTGGGTCCACCTGTCAAGCAGAGCAGATAGTTCTGTCTGCCAGATGCCCCTTGCCCAGACAGCGCTGGAAAAACTCTGACATATCACGGTTCCTTGGGGTCCCCTTCCTCTAGCTGGTGCATGAGCCACCTCCCTGTGGTTGGTTAATACATTTGTTTCCCAGACAAGGAACATCATAATCGATTAGACTTCACTGCTGATTAAGTTTCACGGCCACAGGTGCTTAGCTCCATTATGCATGAATCCTTCTTACTAGAACAACCACATTCTGGAGGAAATAGGGGGGTGGCGTGCAATACCCTCCTCTGACCTAGGGGCTGATGATACCTCTTCTCAGATCTGATCTTGACCCCCACATTAGCTTTTATCCCAGGAGAGGGTCCAAGTGCCCGTCCTCAGGTGTGAGCCCATTGGGACTGGTTAGAAGTGCAACGGGTGGGATGGGATCGGCACCAGGGGTGGGCAGGCAAATCTAACATCAGTGCAAAGAAACGAGCTGTCATAAGAAAGGAAGGAAAGAAGGAGGAAAAAAAAGGAAGGAAGGAAAAAATATATGTAAAATGCTACTCAGGTCATTCTAACGTAAACCTGGCTGATTATGAAGGCTATGTATAGGCCACATGGTTTAGGGGACTTCTCCGATATAGGACAAGACCACCTTACCAATAGCAAAATTTTCTGGTACCATTGCTAAGGCTAATATTTCGATTTACTGAGCACCTTCTATGTTCCAGATGCTGTGCCAAATTCTTACATGCACACATGCATGTATTAGTCATCCACTGCTGCATAACAAATTATCCCCAAGACTCTAGAGCTTAAAACAACACACACCTGTCATGCCACAGTTTCTGTGGGTCCGGGCACAGTGTGGCTGGGTCCTGTGGCTCTCGTGAGGCTCTGGTCTCATCTCGAGTTGGCTCTGGCAAGGACCCACTTGCAAGCTCGCCCACACGGTAGCTGTTAAGACTTATTCCTCTTGGGCTGTGGGACCAAGGTTTCGTGTTCTCAAGGGGAACTCGTGAGCCTTGGGCGGGAGACCTCCCTGCTTCCTTCCTCTGTGCACCTCTCCACAGAGCATCATATCACCTGGCAGCGTGGAGAGTGTGCCAGCCACGGAGGACACGGGCTTGTGTGATCTCATTATGGAAGTGACGTCCCAGCACGTTGCCAGGTTCTGCTTGTTAGAATCCAGTCGCTAGGTCCCACACGCCCTCAGGGGAGATGAACCAGAGGGGGCGAGGGTTAGAGGTAGGAATGATTAGGAGCCATGTCAGGAGCACAGGGTCTCCTGGTCCCAGCGCATGACCTCCTGGGGCCAGTCTGTCAGAGAAGCAGCTGTGCTTCTTGGCATCCCCCGGATGGGGGAGCTAAAGCTCAGAGAGGCTGATTGCTTTGCCAAGTTCGCGAAGCCCACAGATGGTGGAACCGGCATCAAACACAAACCTGGTTTTATAACATTTCACTATATTTAGCCTGCTCAGGTGTTTTCCCCGAGGCAGCCCCAACACCTACCAACTCCCAGTCCGCCAGCGGCTAAGGATGTTGCCACTAATTTAGCATGAGAGTAACCGGAAGGGAGACCAAATAATATCAAGACCCAGCTCTACGACTTTCTAGCTTTAACCTTGGCTTGGTACAGAGATGCCCTGTGCTCCGCCTCTTTCCTGGCTCTTTGGGCATAAGGCAGTCTCTGCTTCTTGGTCACTGCCTGGTCTCCCTTGCTTGTTACTGTAGCTGGTGACTCTGTATCAAGTATCTTCCTTGGCAACCTGCCCAATGACAGAACCTGGCTTCCAGCCATAACACCTTGTAGATATTTATTAAATGCTACTATGTTGCTCCTCGTGGCCAGATGCAGCCCCTGTGCCTCTCCTGGATTCTCTGGAATCCAACACTGCTCCCTGCCGTACGGTAGCTGCTGGTTACATCGGACCACGGAGCACTTGAAATGCAGCGAGTCTGGAATTGAGAAGGGCTGTCACTGGGAAAGAACAGTGGATCCCAAAGACATGTTTTTAAAAAGTAAAAATATCTCAGTAAAAATGTTTATATCAAGTGTTAAAAAATGATAATATTGGGGTAAATTGAGTCCAGTGATATACATCATTGAAATGAATGTCATTCCTTTTTTTACTTTTCATGCATCTGCTGAAGAATTTTAAATGACATGTGTGGCTCACGCTTGTGGCTCCTGGGATGTTTCTATTGGACTGTGATGGGGTAGAGGCAAAGGCGGAGGCTACCGGTGACTCCCACTTCCTGAGGCCTGGCGAGGGCCTGGTCCTGTCATCCACAGTTTCCGCACACTCTCCATGGAACACAAGTCATCTCATTTAGTCTCATAATCAGCCATACAGAGGCCCTTTACAGCTAAGGTGCAGGATCCGGGGGCTGGAGCTTGGAGTCCCATCACTAGCACCTGAGCAGGGCTGAGAGGGTCCAGCACTCCAGAGGCCATCCGGGAGATGCTGACCCCTCTGTTCAGCAGCAGGTACTGTCCTGGAGGAACAGGGCCAAGAAAGGAACCCGGAGAAAGGGGCCAGGTCCACCTGGACAGGCTGAAGACGTGCTCCAGATGAAGGAGATGTTGAACTGAGTGAGCTCAGAATAAAGACACCCAGGAAGCCAACCAGCAGGACAGGGCTTTCCCAAGAGAGGAAGCAGCAGTTGTGTGGCCACAGCACCATGAAACTGCCTGGCACACCCAGGGAACAGCTCAGGCATGATGGAGGAGGCGAACAGAGACAGGAGCCGCGGTGTGGGTGGGAAGGTGGCAGGGAGAGGCCTGCAGCCCAGGCACAAGAGTTTGGACTTGACCCCGACAGTAATACAGTCTCAGCTCTGGCTGCACTTTAGGAAGGAAGCCCAGAAGGGCATTCTAAAGTTGCCAATGCCCGGGTCTCATCCCAGAGCAACGGCATCAGAAAATTGGAGAGGGGGGATGGGTGGCCCACATCCCAGAGCTTGTTAATATTCCCTCCAGAGACTCTAATGTGAGACCAGGTCAAGAGCCTTGCCAGGGTCTTGGGAATTTATGAAAGAGATTTAAGAAATGGAGTCGTAGGACTAGGGTTCTATCTTAGAAAGATATCTAAGGGTTGTGTGGATATGGATAATTGGAAGTGATTGACACTGGGGGCTGGGAAACCAGGAAGGGATATACTGAAATAGACCAGGTCAGGGAGGCCATGGAGCTGAATGTGGGGTTTGGGGTGAGGCTCTTCCAGAGAGAGACCACCATGGTTCTGACTGCCTCCAATTGTCACCTCTTGATCATGCGTCTGCATCCTCAGTCACACTTAACCACATGCTGTGTCCCTCCACCCAGGGCCACCAGAGCTGCCCCAGCCCAGCAGGTTCTATTTGGAACCACTGTATTCCCACAGGGGCTGCACTTCTAGCTTTTCCTAAACCTCCACGTGGCTCCTGAAGCCATCCTGAAGCTCTTATAAAAGGTATTTGGTGTCTGTGTGGTATTTTGGTCACCCCAAATTCACACGAGTGTCTTTAATTCAGCCACCCGCGCTGGACGGGGTCGGCAACCCTGGACTGTCATTGGTCCAGGAGAAGAGCTAGGACAGTGGCTCCCAATCACCAGCCCTCCACATCCTGCCCCATTCCCTTCTCTACGGGCAACCCCACTCATCCTGCTACAGGCCACCCCTCCCCATGTGGTTGTCTCCACTCTGTCTGGTCTTCTTTTCCCCTGTTCACCCCTACTCCTGCCCCTCGCTGGGCCTGGAAGGGCTCTCTTCCACCCCACTCCACTCCCACGAAATCTTCTCCCACCAGGGCCATCTGAAACAGCATGGCTTTGGTAAAGCCAGCAAGGTCCTCTCCAGGTGGACAGCCCTTGGCCTCTTCTCATCCCTCCCGGGGCAGGGACCTTCTCTTAGGTGCTCAACTTTCAGATCTTCTGTCATGGTCCATGCACTTGTCTCATCCCTGCTACTAGAATAAAAGATCACAAAAGCAGGATCCACGTGGTGCTCCCTTTCAGACCTGATCACAGTTCCCAGGTCTGTAACTGGTGTGATGTCTCCCGAAGGGCTCCCCCGGCTGCACCTTCCTGAGGACATCCTTGCTGAGACCTGCAGCACCGCGCTCTAGTTCATTTCCCTGCTACCCTAGCGTTAAGGCTTGGATCTAAGAATTTCCCCTGAACGCTCATGGGTTAGGCAACACAGCAACAATCAGAGCTGAAAAGACAGGATTATGAGAACTATGACCTCACTAGTGGATTAATCCATTTGATAGATTCATAATATGAATGAACTACTGAGTGGTAACAGTAGGCAGGTGGGGTATGGCTCGAGGAAGTGGGTCAATGGATCTTGACCCACATGCCTTGGGGATTATATTTTGTTACTTGCTTCTTCTGCTCTCTCTCTCTCTCTCTCCCTCTCTCTCCTTCCTGGCTGCAATGAGCTGAGCAGCTTTCCTCTACC
This sequence comes from Ictidomys tridecemlineatus, assembly GCF_052094955.1. Lineage (NCBI taxonomy): Eukaryota > Metazoa > Chordata > Mammalia > Rodentia > Sciuridae > Ictidomys > Ictidomys tridecemlineatus. The sequence continues at coordinate 110,281,810 of NC_135484.1, read as the reverse complement.
ACACCCTTCCGCCATGATGTTCTGCCCCACCTTGGGTTCAGAGCAATGGAGTGTCGATCATGGACGGAACCTCTGAAACCATGAGCTGAAATAAAATTTTCCTGCTCTAAGTTGTTCTTGTCAAGTATTTTGACCACAGCAATGAAAAGCTGACTAAGATTCTTAGAGACCAGAAAATCAAGGAGGTTTCATGTCACTGAAATTGGCGTTATTTGATGAGTCAGTCAAAGGACAAATAAGCAACATACAACTCAGTTGTGGAAGTAGGTTGTGACTCCAGTGTGCAAGGTCTTACAGACCCTCCAAACACAAGTGTGCTGAAAATGAATTTTGGGCCTGCCTAGAAATCTCAGGCTTTGGGCAGCTCAGTGGGGCCTGGATGGAGCTGACCCCAAAGGATTACACAAATCTCTGTGGGAATTAAAAGGCTGGCTAGCCTCCTGTAGGGTAGAGTTCCTCGAACCCAAAGTCCTGGTGTCTTATTGCATCCTACAAAGGCCACCATGCTGCTGAGTGCCAAAATAAAGAGATCTGTAAATGAAAAAAGAAGAAATAAAAATGAACAGTTGAGAGAGAAATGGGCTGCGTCATAAACTGCCAAGTGAGGTGGTGAGGGGCTGGGACTTGAGAGAAACCACTAGAGAGGATGAAAAGGCAGGCAGGTCCAGGGAACTGTGGCAAGAGCAGAAGGGCGTGAGTGGGAGGAGTGAGAGGGAGAAGGGAGGCAGGCTCCCCCCAACCCCAGCTGGCTTGCTCAATGTCTCCTGTCCCATCCTCCCAGAATCCTGACTGATGGCCTAGCACAGGTGAACCATGGCCCAAAGACATGAGAAAACCAGCCCTGCCCAGTTGACTCTGAGGCCGTCCTGTGATTGACACAGTTCTGAAAAGCATCATGGTGAGGAGTCAAGGCTTGCGGGCCACACTTGACTGTGTGCTTCTTCTCCCTGCCCCACCCCCTTTCTAGGACCACAGGAGCCATGTGGCTCTCTCTGCCAGCTCTTTTTGTTCCCAGTACCACTGACCTCCTCTGCCTTCTTGCCTCCCTCTCTCAGCAGCTCCGTGTCCTTCCCAATTTAAGCTGGAATGAGGCTCCTTCTCCTTTGCCTTTGCATCCCCGCCTCCCGTGGTCTCTCCTGTCATTTATTATTTAACTCAGTCACCATATTACACATGCAAAGCTCCATAACTGAATATGGCTGGTAGGCAATAAATTAGGACCAGGACCAGAAGCAAACTCCCCTCTTGGCAACCCACCTTGCAGGTCCCTTGCCGTTCTTCTCCCATCCTCAGCCAAGGTCCCCTACAGAGCTGGCCAGTGAGCTCAGATCTGACCAGCAAACACCAAGTGCAATTCATCACTTCTCTGGTTGACATGATGGAAATTTCCCAAATGGCTTCCTGCAGCCATCTTTCAGGTTATATAAGAGATACCTTCCTGGAGGTGGGTGTTTGAACGAAATTTCATGCATAATTCCAAAACTAACCTGTGAGTAGAAAGCACATCCATTGGTTGGTTTAGGAACCCAGATCCTGTTCAGATCCTGTTAATGATGTTCAATGGCCATCATTAACTCCTGGACCTTAACAAAGACCTCTTTAGCCTCTTCAGACTTCAATTTTCTCATTTATAAAATCTCAGAACCAGAACATAGTTCCTCAAGTTTCTTTCAGTGTGAAAATTCTAAAAATCATATTTACCCAATGGTCCACCTGATTCCATTGGAGATCCATTTCTACAGTTAAAATTCAGCTCACTCCTAATCAATAGGTAATTATGGAGCACTTACTATGCTGCTGCTCCTTATTAGATGGGATTTTAGATTAACCCAGTGAACCCCTCATTTTATAGGTGAAGAGGCTGAGGCCCAGAGAGGAAAAGCAGCTAACTAAACTAAGGTCACACAGCCAAGTGAGGAGCTGAGTCAAAGTAGAATTCATAACTCCTAACCTGCCATAAGACTCTTCTTTCTTTGTGAGGTACTTTTAAACATGACTGCAAATATCCTGCTCCTTCTCCCATGGAAAAGCGGGTCTATGTCACTTACCATTCATCTGGATGAAGACTTGATTTCTTCCACCAACAGAGTATTTGGGAATAATGCTATGTAACCGTTATGGCAAGGGCACAGACAGCCATGCAGCTTCTGACCTGCTCTCAAAGACTATTTGTTTGCTTTTAGAATCCTGAGCTTCCTTGTAAGTTCAACTGCCCTGAGTTCTCTATGCTGGAGAGGCCACATGTAAGTACCCCCAGCAGCTGCCTCAACGCAGTTGATCCAGCAGTCAGCCCAGCACAGCTGCCAGACAAGGGAGAAAACTCCATTGGAAGTGGTTCCTCTGGCCCGCAGCAATTGAAGTCACCATCAGTCATCCGAGTCCTCCCCCTGTGGCCCCAGACACCATGGAGCAAAGAAGAGCTACCTCTGTGCCCTTTCCTAACTCCTGAACCACAGAATCCAGGAACACAATAAAATGATCATTGTTTTGTGCCACCAAGTTACAAGTCTGGGGGTGGTTTTCAATATTGATGTAGACAACCTAAACAATTAGCAGCTTCTCACAGTGGCTAACAATGGATCTTGGGTTCCCTGCCCCTGAGTGACCAAGTGACTTTTAGCCCACAAGGAGAGGTGCCCCCCCCACCTCCTCACACCCTCGTGATCCCCACCCTGCTCCAGTTCAGGCAATGCACGAAGATTTTTTATTAATTAGTTAATTAATTTTAATTAGGTGTATATGACAGCAGAATGCATTTTGATTCATTTTACACAACTTTTCATTTCTCTGGCTTTGCACGATGTAGTGTTGCACCATATATGCACATGTACCTAGGGTAATGATGTCCATCTCATTGCACCATCTTTCCTGCCCCTATACCCCCTCCCCATTCCTCCCTCCCCTTTGCCCCATCAAAATTCCTCCATTTTCCCCCAAGTGCATCCAGATTTGCACCCAGCTCCCTAGGCAGAGTTCTCTCTCCTCCCAAGGTTCTTTGTTTTTGCCATGAGCAGCAGGCTCATCACACTGGATAGTGACAGATTTATTTGTCATCTCCAGCTAGACTGTGAGCTCTCTGGGGGCATGACTATGTTCATCTCCCTGGGCCAATGCTTTGCACATAGTTGGTGTGAAATAAATGCTTGTGGAATAAAACTGCCCAGACCATGTGGCCAGTTGCTGGCCCAGCCCCTCCTAAGAAACAGCAGACCCAGTGCCTCTTCCTGTTCTCCCCAGGGCAGGACATCATTTCCAACCTAGCTCCATCTGCTTTGAGTCAACTCAAGAACAGAGGACCTGAAATGCTCCATGCTGTGGAGACAGGGTTCAAAGTAAGCCAGAGAGAGCTCTGCCAGCTGGGACAGGGAGCGGAAGAGAATTGAACCATTCCAAGGTGCCAGACTTCTGTTTTGTGGTCCTTGCCTTTATGAATCCTTGTCCTGAAACTCTGGTTAATTTTCTTGTCCGAACATTAATTTAAAATCGCTGGCTCTGGGAGATACTGTCCTTCAGCAGGTTCTGTTAAAAACTTTGCAACTCCAAGGACTGATTCAGCGGCCAGCTGGAAAACTTCCTGGTTGCTAAGAGACCAGAAAGCAAATTACTAGCTCACAAAAGACCCTGCTAAGGCCAGTAAAACACAAAACAAAAACAAGGTAGAGATTGGACCTCCTCAAAATCCAAGCAAGGTAAATAAACTGGCTAGCAGAGGGTCTGATTGGAAACGACAATTAGAAATATTCTTCATGCTGAAATGCAACCGTGCGCTATAGGTAGCTAAACTCTTTATCACTTGAAGGAAACAGCAGGGGAGCCCCTGGCCAGGCCTGAAATTCTGGATCTAAGAATCAGAGGCATAAAACAAATTGTCCTAGTTGATAAGAAAGCAAAAAAAAAAAAAAAAAAATTGTCAGATCGGAGTCATCTGCCTCTTTCATGAGCTCTGCCTGCCAGGATGGTGAATGGGCTGCCTGGGGCTGTGGCCCAAAAACATCGCTGCAAGCCAACAAAAGCTCCCTTCCAGAATGGTTTCTGATCGTTGCTGGCCTGAGGTGCCCGAGTCACAGCAGAGACCACTGACCCCACGGGAGTCCACCAGACACTTCTGAGATCTGATGTGGGCCTAGAGCAAAGGTGAGAATTAGCCAGGACTTGTGATAGAAAGGAGCCCAAAGAAAAGTCCCGAATGGGTCCCAGGTGTTTATTTTTTTGAAGTGCCTTGAAAGCTATGATGTGTAGTAATGGCTTTTCTGGCCAGAGGACTTAGTAAACTATTACATTAAAATGCTTTTTAATGATGAAGAAAAAAAGGAGGCCAGTCTCTCGGCTAGGTGGCCACTCAGTCCCTCAGGCAGAACGTCTTCTTAGGAGACCACTGCTTAGCTGTACAAATAGTAGGAAATCCCACCCTCACCCTACCACCCTGCGAGTGGAAATTATCAGCCTTTTGAAGAAGGAGTCTGACAGTCTTAGGTGACCACAGAGGAGTCACAGTCATCTGAGGTGTGGAGATGAGGAAAGAAATGAAGAGTGGGGCATAAAGGGGTGGGGGCGGGGTGGGGAGCTGGGAGGAACCGGAGCCAGCCAATAGGTGTGTGTCCGGGAGTTATGGAGGGATGTTGCTAACGGCTATGTGACAGGAGTTTCCACTTATCAATGCTCGTTGGACAGCAAAAGATTTCAGAATATGACAGATCCAACAAGCATGAAATAATCTTTAGGGGGAAAAATACAATTCCCCACATGGCAGCTTCCTCCGGCTCTCTCCTGACAGTCTGGTTTGTCAGGCTCCCAAACAGCATGCCGATGCTCTATTTTAGGCAGAGTGAGTAGCCTCCCGTGAAAAACTGTATTACTGTCCCAAATGCTCAGTGCCACTCCTTGCAGGGGGAATAGGCACTTGCTCTCCGTTGTACACAGCTGCAGCCATTCGATTTGCTTTGACCCATGAAAGGTGAGCAGTGGTCACCTGGGTCACTGTGGAGTGAAATTTCTCAGTGTGACCCTGGGGTTCTCCAGATTTTCTTTCTCCTGCTGTCACAATGGCTTAAAACGTTCTAGGGAGTGCCTTACCCCACAGCCTTGAACCTGGGAGAAGAAACGGCAGAGCAGAGCGGAGCAGGGATACAACTGGGTCTCCAGGGACATGAAGCACCAGTGAGAAATAAAGCTCCGCGGTAAACAAGAGACACGCAGGGTCGTCTGTCATCACGGCAAAGCCTGGCCCGTCTGACCAAGACACACTGCTCACGCGAGCTTTGCGTCAGAAATGCCAAGTTAGCCGGGCGTGGTGGCGCTGTAACCCCAGGGACTTGGGAGGCTGAGGCAGGAGGCTCGCAAGTTCAAAGCCAGCCTCAGCAAAACCAAGGTGCTAAGCAACTCAGTGAGACCCTGTCTCTAAATAAAATAAAAATAGGGCTGGGGATGTGGCTCCATGGTTGGGTGCCCCTGAGTTCAATCCCCGGTACCAAAAAAAACAAGTTGGAGCTGCCTCACCAGTGCTCATTTAAACCAAGAAGCAAAGCACAAACAAAAACTAGACCTTCTTATTTCTACCTTAAGAATGTTAGAGAGGGCTGGGGTTGTAGCTCAGTGGTAGAGCGCTTACCTAGAACATGTGTGGCCCTGGGTTCAACATAGGCACCAAAAAAAAAAAAAGGTAAATAAAATTAAGGTATAAAAAAAGAATATTAGAAAATGTCCATTTAATTTTTTTTTTTAAAAAAAGCTTGATTCCCTAAATTGATATAGGACAGAAAATGTTGGACACCTGAGGAATTTTCAGGAAGATTTATTGGCTGCAGGGTCCAGATCGGCTATGGCCTAAAAGTCTCTGGACCATGAGTCTGGAGATTCTTTGAATTTTATACCCTATGGGAGGAGGGATTTGAAGGTTTATATGACAAGCACTTTTTGTTCAATATTTTTTAAACTAGACAAAGATTTTACAAGTTCTTTTTTTTTTTCCTCTGCAAATCTGGCATTTATAAAAAAAGAGGCAGCTACAAACCACAATGCCTTCTGCAGAAGTTGTTGCTGATATTCTGCGTAAAAATCTTTCCAACAAGAAGAGAAGCTCAATTATGATGGGGACGGGGGCCAGAGAAACTTATATGTTATAAATATGGTAGGGGGGCTCTTTGGTGGGGGCACCTGGTCTGCTTCAAAACCATGGGAAATAGCATGTATTTATTAAAAAAAAAAAAGTATTACCTCCTCCTCAAAAGCCCTTTCACCACTCCGTAGCCCACAGCCTCCCACCCTTCAAAGCTTCTCTCCTTCCCAAAGGCCTTTTATAAGATGTGCGATGCACCCCTCAAATTAGAGCAAGTGTCCCTCACTGCTTCAGCCACAGGGGAGCTGAGGCCACTTCTTGGAACATCCGCAGGACTGGACAATTTGCGGGTCTGTGACTTCCCTCTTCAATGTGCTTTTAGTATTTTTCTGAACTTTCTCCCAACTCTCCTAACTCTGTTTTCACTCCTTTCCGTTTCATGTGTGCAGATCCTTTGTGGAGGAAGTGGGGTGTGAGTCTATGAAGAGGAGCACTAGCGCCCCCTCCAAGAGGATAGGCGTGTCACAAGTCTGACCTGATGTCCTTGCTTTTGTTTGTTTGTTTTAACTCAATACTGGATTGAAATAGACTCTTTTAGGTTTTATTTCATCCTCATTTTCCAGGCTGTCAACGTAATCTTGAAAACCGGCTCTGGGATCCAACAGGATCGCCAGCCTTGTGTTCTCTCTAGCGTCTGGGAGCACACGTCCTGTGTCGTCATCCCAGTCGCTGTAAACAGGGTTGGATGAGACCTGCTAAGACAGATCCATGAAATGCCTCTAGATCTCCCTCCAGCCATATCGACACATTAACCACCTTTTGGTTTTTATATGTTCGAAGCTGTTAGTTCACCATATTTCTACCTTCCATCCACTGGGGTGGCCAGGAGACCTGGTCAAATGCCTCTGTGGACTCCAAGGAGCCACTCCCAGGCCTCCTTTAGACCTGCTACTCGTCATCTCTCTCCCCAAACAGGAACTTTTACTGCTGTTGTACTGCTGTTACCTCTTCATTAGAAATTTGACATGGTCTCCCTAAAAACAAGAAGCCTGGGCTGCCAGCAGAACCCGTGGAATGGACATGCCGCCCAGAGCTCTGGGCTTGATGTCTAATCAAAGTCTAACGCAGGCTGTCCTCCTCAGCGGAGGCTGGGTCCCATAACCAGCTGAGAATGTCAGTTCTCTGCGTTCTGCCTTTGGGCCGGCGGTTCCCATACATCAGGAACTCAAGCAAGAATTAGGACGGCACTCAACGGCAGGCAGACCACATGAAGAATGTCCCTGGAGCCCACACCATAGAACAGGGCTGCCCCCCCAGCCCAGGCTCCACCCTGCAGATCTCAGGCCCTGCTCCAGGCTCCCAGGAAAGGAAGCCTGATGGGCCGACCCTGGATCAGATACTTTCCACTGACAGGCTCAGCGTGTTTGGCCAGGGTTATGGGGTCAGGTGGCTGTTGGTGGCTCATTCACCAGTGTCCTTGCAAAGTCCTTGAATAGCTTCAAATGGGCTTCCACCTGAGTCCGTGCACACTGGGGTCTGGGGAGAGCTGTTCTCAGGCTACCTCTCCTCTGGCAGCTGACCAAGGGGCTGCAAAGGTACCCCAGCCCCTCCCTGATCAAGACGTGCTGGCAAAGACCACATGTCACACGGGTTCCCCCGGGGGACTCTGCCCAAGTTACCTTCTGTGGGACTTTGCCCCTTCCTTCCCTCCCTGGAGACACTTCCTCACTCTCACACAGGTCCTCAGGGTCTTCCTCTGTGGAAACCAACCTAAGACAGACACACAGGCCACCAGAGGTCCTCAGCGGTCAGTCCAGTGTTCTAGAGAAGGCGTGATGGGAAGACCCTGCAAAAGAGCCCATCTTTCTCCTGAGTTTGACCCTTTCCAGACCACCTGGCTCTGAAAGCGGGGACATCACCTCCACATCTCCACCTGGTCCCACCCTTGTCCAGGAGCAGAGACGGGACTCAAGACCTACTTTGCCGAAGGCGCACACACCTTCCCAGGATCCTGCTGGCGAGGACCTCCCAGCCAGTGCTCTACCACCCCCAGAATTCACTCTCCCTCCAACCTCCCCTGTGAATGTCAAGAGATCCCAATGTCCATTTTTGGTTTTGAGCACAAATCCCCTCCTAGGTCATTTATCAGAGATTAATGACAGCAGCTCCAAAATCACATGTCAAGTCCCTCCAAGGCTGCAGGTCATAATTCATCAGGCCCAGAGCCCCAAGTTCATTACAGCTGCTGCTGCCGGCTTCACACTCTCCTCGCCTGTCCTTGCCTCCAGTCCCCTCTTTGCAATGTTTACTTTACCCTCTCGGATTGGAAGATCGCTTTCCTCACTGGAGAAAAAGGAGGTAAAATAGTAATTAGGCAGCTCTGCCCTCACTTTGTCTTTGGCGAACATTAAATCATGTTCTCCAAGCAATGCCTGTGCTTCATCTCTGCACCCTGGACAGAGATAAATGGGATTCCTCACGGAGTTCAGCACCCTTCGCCGTGCAAGGCAGTATTTACACACCTCAGTGGCTTCAGATGGGCCACACGCGGGATTCAGCCCTCACTCTGTGTCATGGAGGATACTCTGATGGCTGTTTTATAGTCTTAATCCCTAATGCCTCTGGGAATCCTAAACCAACTGTTTTGGTCTCTTGATGACAGCTGTCATTTCTTCTTTATCCCCAGTCACCATCCTCCACAAGAGTCTGATGAAAGAGCTCTTAGTTTTCACCTCTGAGCCTGCTTTGAATCCCCTTTGCTTTTATCCCTGGGGGCTGGGCTCATTCAATGCCCACCTCCATCTCTTTGAGGGGAGAGCATGTTCTTAAGAGTACCTTCTTCCTCCAGGTTCGGCCCACAAGGGCGGGTGTCTGTGGATCCTCAGAAGCTTCAGACTCCTGGGCCTGGGATCCCCTGGCTTCCTGGCGTCTGCCCCCTGTGCTACCCTCCCAGTTCCCACCACGATTTTTCCTGACATTTGTGTACTTTTCTTTCTCAAGCTGACCATAAGAGAGATTCACCTAATTTCTTTCACTAAATTTTCCTTTTCCTCTTCAGCTGGATCAATGCCCTTTTAAAGCAAAGCCAGGGAGAGGAAAAGAGGATCTAATGAAAACAGTTACCTGCAGACTGTGGGTGGGAGGGAGGGAGGGCTCGGTGAGGGAGACTTCGCCAAGTGTACCTTTTATATATTTTTGAATTTTCAGTCATTTAAATGTTTTTACTTGTTCAAAAGTAAACTTAAATCAGGAAGGACGAGGAAAGCCAAACCTATAGTTGAATTTTAACAACAACAAAAAAAATGAACCTTACTTTATACCAAGTCACATAGAAACAAAAAATCATCATTGAAACAATTTTGGGCACAGTCCCCTGACTCCCTTCTCTTAATGGGATATGTTCTAGGGAAAAAAAAAAAAGGAACTACAAAGACATCTCAAACCTGATTTTGGTTTGTGGCTTGAGGTGTTACTAGTGTAGTCATTCAAAGTTAGTGACCATGTCAACCTTGTTAAGAACCAAATTCTCACCGTGAGGAAAAGAAAATGTCAAAATGGAATATAGGAAGGGGAGAAAGAATCTGAAATTCTGGATTTAAATTAAAAGTATCAAAATGAATTCAAGATTTTTAATGAAATATTTTCTATCTCCATCTACTGAAAAGGGCCTAGAAACAACAAAAACCCAGTGATACTGAGCACACCAAGCACCCGTCTCTGGCGTTTTAAATACTATTCTCCATTCAAGGAACCAGGGTTCCTCAGAGAAATGACTGGCTCAATTCTGGAGCAAAGAAAATACAAAGTGAGCCCAGAACATTGGGGCACATTAAAAACCCAGGAAGAACTTGAATGCTAAGGGACACCTGTCAAGGGTGCCCAGCAGCCAAGGGTCCACCAGGCCAAATATGAGCAATTGGAACTTTAATATTTGTAATGCATCATGACACATTGCATTTTAAAAAAACAACCTTGGGTTCATGATGATATTCAAAGGGGTGAGGAAGTCTTTACAGAAGATTGCCTGCTAATGAAGTAGAAGACATGATAGAATTAGAAAACTACCATTTTACAATGCAATAATTTATTCAGCTAAGGATTATCAGTGTGTTATGTCACCCCTGGGTAAAAGATTGGTAGGACATTCCTACCGTCAAAATAAATCCCCTCATTACTTATTAGGAGGGAAGATTCAATGGATAATTATGGTGAACCCCACTGAACCACACCATTAGACTTAGCATCTATTAATGACACCAATTGACACGAACAGGCTCCCAAAATGCTGAAATGGAAAGTGCATCCCACCCAGGAGCCATTCTTGCCAAACAAGTTGACACAAGTACAATCCAAGGAACCAGCCACAGAGCCGGATTGCAAGACCCTCCACAATGGAAGTGCATGGATTCTCCAAAACTACCAATGTCACATAACACAAAAAAATTGGCGGGGTGCTATTATATATTCAAGGTTAATAAAGAGGCAATGCAATGCATGACTTTTGACTACAGTGGACATTTGGGGAACAATGGGGACATTTGCATATGGCTAGCACTGTCTATTAAACGACATTGCAGTACGGCATTTCTTGAGGGGCACTGTGGGTTTGTGCAAGCACAAGTATTTCAGGGGAAGTATTATGATGTCTACTACTTATTCTCAAATGATTCAGATTTATATTTAGAGAAGGGGGGGGGACAGAACTGCAGCTGAGAGGTGGCAAATGTAAGTGGAAGGTTTTGCTTAGCATTGGAATCCTGCCACTTTTAAGTCCTTCTGGCTTTCTTCCCCCAGCCAGAAGCCTCTCCCTTCTCAGAGCTGGGTCCCCAGAACCTCAGCCCTTCAAGCAGCCCCTCCCCCAATTCTGCAGCTTCCAGCTGCCCCTGGAGGCCAGAGGCTTGTCTTCCTCCTCCTGCACTTGCATGGTCTCCAGCCAGGGGGACCTCAACAAGCAAGTGCCAGGTGAGCCAAGGTGGGCTCACTTACACTACGTCCTTCCCTGTGACCCTCAGTGGGGAGAAGTGGGAAAAGCTCATCTTCAATCGGTACAAAGGATTTTACTTCATTCCACTCAAAAGAAAAAACAGAAACAGAAAAGTCAAAGAAGAAAGCAGAGAAGTGTGGAAGGAACAGAGTATTTTATAAAGGACAGTCACGTTGGCCCCCTGTGGACCCTCCCTAGGTACAGATGCTGCCTGTTACCTTGTAAAATCCACCCAGTGGTGCTGTCTTGTGATGCAGGTGCCCTCATTCACAGCAAGTTCACCCAGCAGCTGTACACAGCTTGAACCCGGCAGCCTAGGACCAAAGCCCAGCTAGCCACGGGAGCTAGACCTTGCTGCCTACAGAGGAGACTTTAGGGTGAAGAAAGAAGGAAAGTCTAGGGATTGAACCCAGCGACTCCTAAGCTACATCCTTGGTCCTTTTTCTGTTTTATTTTGAGACAGGGTTTCACTAAGTTGCTGAGGCTGGCCTCAAACTTACCATCCTCCTGTCTCAGCCTCCTGAGTAGCTGGGATTACAGGTTTGCTCACCACTCTGGGCCTTATTTCTTCTTTTGATGAAGCTAAACAAAAGGACCCTGAGACAAAGATATTCATTTCTGACATGTTGCTCAAGGCTACAAGGCATCACCGTTTGCATGGTCCTGGGTGAGCCACACCCTGGAGCTGTGAGAGGCAGGACCAAGAACACTGCCAGGGTTATGCTTCCAGGCAGTGGGAGTCCCCAGATAGAGTCTTTTGGACTTTGACCTCCCTGGAAAAGCCCTGCTGCCCTCCCCCATCTCAAGTCATCTCTGCAAGGATAAAGTTTTCTCTTACAAGAAGAGGGGAGCCTGTCACTATGCTCCCCAAGAAGGGGCCACTGCCTGAGCTTTTCTAGACAAGCCTCAGCTACTAGACACGGGGATTTATCCTTCTGGGGGGATTTACCTTTCTAGGGGTGAGGAGGTAAGAAAGGAGAGGCAGAAACGTCTGAGGCACCCTTCCCCTACCTCTGCACACTGGGGTGGCACTGCCAGCTAGGGTCCCAGTTACCCCAGGACTTTCCCAAATCTGTCCCAGCGAATGGAGAGGGTCAATGTCCGAGTTCAGGCTACCATAACAAAATACCACAGATGGGGGGGCTTGCAAAATAGACATTGATTCCTCAGAGTTCTGGAAGCTGGAAGTTCAAAGACAAGGTACATGCCATTCAGCTTCTGGTGGCTTATAGACAGTCATCCTCTCCAGGTTGCTCACCAGGACTTCCCTTGGTTCATGAAGAGAGAGAGTGAGAGAGAGAGAGAGAACAATCTGATATCTCTTATAAGGACCCTGATTTTATGAGGCCCCACCCTTATGACCTCATTTAACCCTAATTACCACCAAAGACTCTGTCCTCAGATACAATCACATTGGAAGTTAGGGCTTCAATGTAGCAATTCCAGTCCATTGCTGTTGGACCTCCTACTGGAGCCAGGCCCCTCCTCTCACTCCTGACTCCCAAGATGCCCAGGGGAAAAGGTTGACTATTCTGCCAGAAATCCACCCAGCCACAGGAGCTGGAGAATCAGTCCCTCCCACAGGAGTCTCTGGTCTTGCCAGCCTCCACACTCAAACAAAGAGCTCCGAGTGGCTGGTACCTGACATTCTTTCCCAGGGCAGTCTAGTAAAGGTGGGCTGAACTGAGAGGGTGGTCCTCAGAACTTCTAGCTACTATGGATAAGGAGACTTTGCATCTGCACACAAGGTCAAACTCAAGTGCTTCTCCTGTACACCTTCCTAGAGGCCCCGATCTAGAAGGGAGAGAGAGACAGGCAGGCTGGGCACAGATGGGGCTAGAATCCTGGCTACTACTCAGCCTGTGTAACCACTCTGTGACTCCAATTCCTTCTCTGTGAAATAAGGATGATAATGCCTACTATGCCAAGGCGTGGTAAGAGTTAGAAAACAAGGAATTTTGTCAAACTTTTGACACTCAAAAGTTTCTCAGTACCTGGTAGCAATTTTTGTTGCTTTTTCCTATCTTCCCCCACCCGCCTTTCTCTCTCTCAACTTCCTGTGTCCTTGGCCCTGGGGATGCAGCAGTAAATAGACTCAAGTTTGCTGAAGCTTGCATTATGGCCTGAGGAAATCAACAGACCAAGACACAATAGCAGCCAAAGTGACCGGTGGTGACAAAGGTGGGAATGGGGACCAGAGGAGGCAGGAGCACCAGTGAGATCAGAAAGAGGCACCTGGGAGTCAGCAGCACTGCGATGGTCTCTCAAGCCAGGGCTAGAGGAGGTCATCATGGGAGAGACGGTGGAGGTTCGCTGAGGCCTGGGGAGGCTGAGGTGGCAGGAGAGACCTACGAAAGAGACTGAATGGGACTGATGGCCACAGAGGAGGAGGTCAGGAGAGCATGTCTCCCAAGCTCACACTGGAGCAGATCCAAGAGGAAATTATAGAAAGAAAGGATTGAAGACAGAAAGCTGTCCCCCATCCAGGGTTGTTTCCCTGAGTGTCAGTATCCCCAACTCCATGGAGAAGGCACAAAGGTACAGTCAAGGTTCTGCAGCCTCTCGGTCACCCCAGGACCTATATGGTTCTCAATCAAACTCTGCTGACTTGGAACCAGCTAAGATGTCCAACTTGTGGCAAGGGGAGGGCTAGGGCTTTCTCACTTCCCAGGCTCTTGTTCTAGGCCTCTGATACCCCAGGGGTCACTGACAAGCCCACCCATCCTCTGAGAGGCCTTGGTCTCAGGAGGTGTCCACACAGCATCCAACAATTCCGCAGGTGGCTTCACACCAAAGGAAAGTCATGTGGGCATTCCTGGCTCTCTGGTTAACAAGAGAAATAAATGTCCAGGAGCAGGGGAAGAACTTGGCTGAGATGAAGGGGAAAAAATTTAAAATGTCAGCAACCACTACCTTTTATTGAGCTCTGTGCCAGGCACTGGGTCAAGTGCAGTACGTGCGCTGACCTTGTCTTACCGCATCCCAGTCGGCTCAGTCTATCCTTGGCCATCCCTCAAGGGAGACATCATCAACCCCGTCCTACAGTAAGTGACCTTCCTAAAGCTTGAGGTCACCATCCGTAGGTTCTGAGCTGGTCTTTCTCAACCTCTGTGTGAAGAGTTGTCACTGAAGGGAGGAGAGGGTTGATGTAGCAACAGCGGAGAAGAGAGACAAAGCCACCCACACTGCCATCTCCTTCCATGCCTCAAGCTCTATTGGCACCTGGCGGACCTGGTGTTCCCTCTGCTCCCCAGCCCTCCCCCTGCCACACCACCTTTGCTGGCTGGTGGGCTGGAGCCAGCAACCACACAGCTGTCCACCATCATCAGGGACGCAGAGGCTTCCTGAACAATTCTGACCTGGTCAGTGTCCTTCAGCCAACCTTGTCATGGTGGCAGCTGCCTATGCAGTGACAGCTAAAAGGACATAAAAGAGACAAAACACAAACACGCACACACATGCATATACATGGACACACATACAAACATGTGCACACAAACACACACACACACTCCAAAAAAAAAAAAACTGGCTCATCTCATTACCTGAAATATTGCCAAATTAAGGTCCACCAGAGACCTATGTGATTGTTATTGTTTATCAATATATTTGCATTCTCTGCACCTCTGGGAAGCCAACATTAAGACTAGAAACAAAAAGAGATCAGTGTGCTGGCAGAGGGACAAGGATCCAATGAAAAGGCAGCTCAGGATAGTGGGGGAGGCAGAGAGGCCGAGGGTCTCTTGAAGGATGGAAGTGGAGCATGGCGGGGGGCAGGAGTGTGAAAGTCATCCTCTGCTCTCCTAAGAGCAGGGCTTTGGGGTCATGATTGAGAACGTGAAGTCAGACAGCCAGGGGTCAACTCCCAACAGTGCCACTTGCAAATGTTGTAGTGTCAGGAAACTTGGCCCTCATCTTTTCATTTCTGTATCTTTATAACAGGAGTAATGAAGGCACATCTAGCAGGCTTATCTGGAGACTTCAGTGAGGTTATCTATGTACGGTGCTTAGCACAGTTCCCAGCACTGAAGAAATGCACCGTAAATGTTTAATGCTATTATTAATATTTAACTCAAGCCTGCAGCCTGCCTCTGCCATGAGATCCTGCAGCCACAGACTTCCTTTGGTGTCTGCCAGGATCTTAGCATTCAGTGATGCTCTGGGTGTGAATCACTGAAAACATATTCATGTCTTTTGTTTGGAAAAAAATCTCTCTGCTCCTTCCAAAGGTAAAACATCTGGAGACTTTTCTGGGAGAGAAAAGGGTGGCCCTCCCTCAGAGCAAAAGCAATGTGTCCAAGGGACACATCTCGTGCTCTGTGACCTTCGCGCTCGTTTGAAGTTGGCATGATGCAGAAGATCACTAGTAATATGTAAACTGGTACCAGCTGCAAAGACAGCAAAGTGCTAATAACTTTCAAAATTCCAAATGCACAACTCCTTTGGCCCAAGAATTTGGCTTCTAAAGTTTTTTATACAAATGTGCTTACATGATATAAATACAATGTTATTCACTGAAGAATTATTTGTCATGGCAGAAATCAAGAAAAAAATCTAAACACCCATTCATTTGTTCCACAAACAATGTTCTCTCCTTACAATGGAATATCATACAACTGAAAAAATATGAAGAATTTTTATCCATATTATGGAAAGATCTCCAAGATCCATTGTTAGTAAGAAAAAGCTGTGTTGGAAAGAATGTGGGTAAGGTGATAAGAAATAACATGTATTGTTCCCATGTGTACTTAATATGCATAGAATAGCTGGAAGAAAACTCAAGAAATGGTACTATCATCTTTAGGAAAAGAACAAAGAGTCATAAAGACAAGACTGTCAGTGACTTTTATGCATTTTGAATTTTTAAATGTCAAAAATGAACAGATATTAGTTAGGATCACTGAACTTGGAGTCAGACAGACCTGGTTCAAAACCCAGATGCACTGATTGTGCTATGTGGGACAGGTCAGTTTGATTTCCTTAAGCCTTGGTTTCCTCATACACAAAACAAGGATGAAAATAATTCTATATCACAGGGTGGCTGTGAGCATTCACTGAGATGGTGTTTTAAAAAACATATGTGCAGCCAGGCATGGTGGTGCACACCAATAATCGCAGTGACTCTAGAGGCTAAGGCAGGAGGATCTCGAGTTCAAAGCCAGCCTCAGCAACTTAGGGAGGCCCTAAGCAACTTAGCAAGACCCTGTCTCTAAATAAAAAAATAAAAATATCTTGGGATGTGGTTCAGTGATTAAGCACCCCTGGGTTCAATCCCTGATACAAACAAACAAACAAACACAACAACAAAAAATGTGCATCTTCTGTATTTATCCTACATAATTAAAGTCATTTACTACCATGATACATGCATATCTGTTAATAGCAGCACAATTCACAACTGCCAAACTATGGAACCAGCCTAGTTGTCCATCAATGGATAAATGAATAAAAAAAAATATGTTCTACATACACAAGAAGTTTTATTCAGCCATAAAGAAAAATGAATCATGGCATTTGCAGGAAAATGTATGGAACTAGAGATGGTTATGTTAAGCAAAATAAGCCAAACTCAGAAGATCAAGGGTCATGTGCTTTCTCTCATATGTGGAAGCTAAAGAGGAAAAAGAAAAAGAAAGATGGAGGGGCTGGGATCTCATGAAAATCAAAGGGAAGTCAGCGGAGGAAAGTGGGTGGAGTTGAGGTCCAGGGGGTGGGAAGTGGGCAGGGAGGAGGGAAGTGCTGGGGAGAGATATTGGCCAAATTATATTGTGTGCATGTATGAGTATGTAACAACAAATCTCATCCTTATGTACAACTATAATGCGCCAATAAAAAATGTGGAAAGATTTTTTTAAAAAGTATGCTTTGCTTTACCATAACCATGAACTATATCATTATTGAAGATTTATAGAAATCCCCCTCACAAAAAAAACAGCCATATAGAAGTGGTCAGAGCAAAGTCAGTTTTGAATAAATGTGAGGTGCATCTGAATTTCTTTCCTCCCACGTGCCTAGGAGAGCATTGTGGGGTGACGTCAGGGACTCACAGTGGAAAGAACTAGAGAGAAATAAAAATAAGGAGCGTCTATGTCATAAGTAGTGGGGGCGCATGTTCCTTGGTTTGTGTGTGTGCTGAGGAATCCAGGCAGCTCATTGCTTATGGCACCAAGGCAGGGGGTGGGCAGACCCTATCACGAGGTCACTGGGTCTTCTGTAAGGATCAGGTAGCATGAACAATGTTATGCCATTATGAAGATGGAGACACCATACCGGGGAGCTGAGCAATGAGCCTAATGTCAAGCACACATGGATGGGGAGTTAGCCTGTCACCATGAAGAAGCACGGGTTCTGGGAAGAAAACTGTATTCTGGCTGGCCATTCAATCACCCTGCAGCTCAGCTTCTGCATCCACAAAATGGAGATCACAGAGCTGCTTTGTGGGATGTTGTATGAATTCAGGCTTCAAGCCTGGTGAGGATTGCAATCGATGAAATCTGTGGTTATTTGCCTGGGATTTGTAACAGGTGCCAGGGAAGGAGTCCGTGTGCACAAGTGCCCAAAAAGTACCTTCACAATTCAAATAAAGAATCTTTGCCTTTAAGCTGCTCACAGTCTGATAAGAGAGAGAGAGAGCGAGTGCCGATGTGGGTACAATATTCCCTAGCCAACCAAGTTCCCTTAAAGACAAAATCCCCTTTCCACAAGTGTATTTCTGGGTATTACTTTGTTTCAGTCTAGGTGTAGTGTAAACCGTTCTCATTGGATGTGATTTTAAAATCAGGAGGTAGTTATCCCAGAGGAAAAAGGGTAGTAAGGCAGGATGCAAGCAGAGAAGAGGTTTTGCAAAAATCCTGGGAATGGTAAAGGAAGGTGGGAAGCATCTGGAAGAGAGAGCCCGGTGAGACACACACCCAGGGCTGAAGGGGGAGTAGATCCCAGGCTGTATCTTATGGAGGGAAGAGAACAGTGTAGCCTGGCACACCCAGGTGTGCTGGGCGTGTCCCATGCAGGCTGTCCTACTTTTGTGTTTCTTTCTTAGGAACCTGCATTATTGCAGAGACTGAGTCAACAATCCTGACTCATCAAAGTCAAAGGCCTTGACAGTGGGGCACTGATAATAGCAGGACATCACGCACTCTCTGTCCAGATGGTCTCCTTACCCTTCCTAGCAATCCAGGGAGCAGGGGACTGATTTATCACCACCATTCTTCAGATATGGAAAGAGGCTCATAAAGATAAAGTCACCCTCATCCAGGGCCACACAGCCACCCAGTGGGAAGCCAGGTCTCTCTGTGACCATGCTCATGGGCTTCCTCGTGTCACTACAGATTTTTTACATTCTTTTCACTGCTGTGAAGCAAAATAGATTTGGAAGTGATGGTGGCATATACAAATCTACAGATGTGATAAATGTCACAGAATTACGCACAAAGACAGACCAAAAAAAAAAAAATGAATACAGTTGCCCCTCAGTATCTTTAGAGAACTGGTTCCAAGATCACTGCAAATACATAAATCCACGGATGCTCTCATTCTTTATATAAAATGAGGCCACATTAACATATAACCTAGGTAAGTCCTCCCATATACTTTAAATCATCTCTAGATTACTTACAATACCTAATACTATGGAGATACTACATAATGCTATGTAAAAATGCTTCATAAATGCTTGTCACATACATGGGTTAGGGAATAATGACAGGGAAAATGTCTGTACACATTTAGTACACAGGCAGATTTTTTTCCCCAAATATTTTCAAATGTGTGGTTGGTTGACTCCTCAGATACAAAATGTGTGGGTCCAGAGGGCCAATGGCAAAAACTGTGCTTGCAAAACCTGGGGAAGCTCTGGGGAAGCTCTGGGGTCTGGCTAATTGTACTGTACTAAAAAAAACATCCATTTTTGTCTCCTTGCTTCTGGTGAGAAGGGGAGAAAGGCAATTGCTCTTCAGATAAAACTCAAGATAATTGCCCAGCATGAAGGCAGCAAGCCAGTGATGGACATCGCATGAGTTAGGACTTCCACAATTGACAATCTTGACCATCTTAAAAGAAGCAAATTGGTGATGTAGTGAAATTGTCAGTATTGGTTAAATCCACTGTCTCCATGAAAAAAGGGATTTAAGTTGACTCCTGACATGGAAAACTTACTTGTCACGTGAATAGAAGATCAGATAGAGAAGCACATGCCACTCAGGCTACTGACAACCCAGGTTAAGGCAAGAAATCCTTTCCCTGCCTTATAAGGGCATAGTGATGATCTTATATAGGTAGCCATAGATGTTTATAGCAAGTGATGGGTGGTTCCAATGCTTCAAAAGGGATCATAATTTTCATAATGTGAAGGTCATTGGTAAAGCAGCAAGTACTGATATTGAAGGTGCTAAAGTTTTTAAGGAAGGGTCACCTGGGAGACTGTGAATGAGAAATATTTGCCAAAACAAATATTTAACATCGATGAAATGAGCTGGTTCCAGAAGCATATGCCAGACCATACATATATTCCTCAAGAATCTAAGACAAGGCTGGATTTGATGCTGCTCTGGGCTAGAAATGTTGCAGAGTTCAAATTAAAGCTTTTCCTAATCTCCCAGTCAGAGAACCCTAGAGCAATCAAGAATGTGAGCAAGCATATGCTTCCTGTTTATTATTGCTATTCCGAGAAAGCCAGCATGACATCAGCATTGTTTGAAGACTGGTTTTTGAACTATTTTATCCCACAAGCGAAAGAATACTGTAGGCAAAACAAGTATCCTATAATCCTATTCAAGAAGCCTGTTTTAGATGATGCTCCAGGGTAGCTACTGCATATCGGCAGCATATTTGTATATTTGCCTAGGAACCCACAGCGCTCATTCAACCAAGGGACAGAGGCTCAGTGGTTGTGTTGAAAACAAATGATGGACGCCAAATGTTTGCACAGGGGGTTGAAATTACAGAATCTGGTCAAAGGCTCTAAGAGTTTGGGAAAGGACTTCATACTCTAAATGCAACCCGCAGCATTGCAATGACCTGGGAAGAAGTCACAACAAGGTACGAATGGCATTTGGAAGAAAGTTTTGAAGATACGTGAACTCATTCAAAGGCTTTAACAAAGAGTCTTCTGTTGATGAAATATTATACAGCACAATAGTAACCGCCATCCCAAATGAAAGAACTATGGAATGTCACAGCTGCCCCCTGACCTAGTAGACTCTTCCACAGCTTTAGCTTATTTTAGAGAAACGCAAGTTTTCCAGCCTCACCTGCAAATAGAAGGGCTCACATTCACAGAATCACCTGTGTTGTCATCCCTATTTGCTATGACAGAGCTTCTTCTACCCCACCCCAAATCTCACCCACCCAGTCATTACTTGGGGCCCCAGGATGGCTATAGTTAGGCTCCCTCACCAAGACTTGCAGCCAGCTGTGATTTTAGTATGTAATCAAGGTCATGAACACCCTCATTCAGCAGATGCACTCAAGACCATAAAATCTGCTTGTATATTGCACTCACTTATGTAACCGGTTGGCATCGTGCCCACTTTGGCCTACACATGTAAAAGGCCTATGAAAAGCTGGGGCAGGGGGAGGCCGTGCAGGAGGGTTGCTGCCACATCCAAATAAAGCATGTCTACTACCCAATTGTGCCTTGCATCTTCTTTCACCTGCTGAGATCCTGAGGGTGAAGCCTTCAGAAAGACAGTGTCTCAAACTAGATTGCTGGCTATATGCTGGTGGGCAGGTCCATCAGCACTCATGTACCCCAGGGTGTTATCTCATGAGAGGCCCCAGGCTAGGCATGGAGGTGACTGGGATCTGATGCAAGAAGTGCCTCTGGATAGTAGCAGACCCCTGCCCCCCCCCACTGGGCTCCTTTGGCCTAAAACCACCCTGCATTCCATGCAGGAGAGTGAATTCAAGGCCATACTCAGTTGCTGGGGCACCAAAGCAGGAGAGCATACGCCCAACAGAGCCCTTGTGAAAACTGTTCCCGAATTCTGCTCTCTGTGTCGAGATTTAGAGATGAGTGCAAGCTTTGAAGCGCAAATAGTGATAAGAGCTAACATTTGCTGAGCATTTACCATGTGCCAGGCCCTGTGGGTAAACTTGTCAGACAGGAAGCGTGCTGTAATAATGACACCCAATAACCAGTGGTTGAAACAAGTTAGAAATGGATTTCTCTCTCACATAATCCAAGGGAGGCTTGCTGATCAGCAGGTGGCCTTGCTCTAGGCAGAGCATGGGACAGGTTCTTTCTATCTCATTTCTCTTCCTTCCCGGAGACATAGTCCTCAACCACACAGTGGGAGCCAGGTCATTGCCAAGCCCACTTGCAACCAATGGAAGCAGAAGGATTGCCTGGGAGGCATGCTTATTGCCTCAGGCTCTGGGCGGAAGTCCCCTGGAACCTTCCACTCATACTTCGTGATAAGAATATCATTACATGGGCTCACCTAACTGCAGCAGGACCCGGAAGATGGTAAAATATGTGCCAATAGGATTCTTTTACAGCAAACGAAGGGGAGATGGGTTGTGGTGGGCATCTATCCTTCACCACCCTCCCTTCCATGTAAAAAAGATGCTTTCTGCAGGTATGTACTTGCCCTGAGAAACAGATATCTGATCTGATAAACTGGCCTCAGCAAATGAGATATAAAATATGTATTTGGTGTGTCTTAACAGGGAGCTAACAGAGACCAAGACTTAATCCAGAAGCATAGTTCTAGCCAGAGTGGGAGCTGGGGTAGACTGTTCTCTGTGGCATCCGAGTCCAGGCTTGAGATGGGTAGGCTTGGATTTGAAGCCAGGTCCTTCACTTGGGAAAACCCCTGAACATCTTGGCCCTCAGCTCTCCACAGAGGAGCATCCAGGGAGATCATGGGTGCAGCATGGCCTGGTCAGCTGTGAGGGGTTATCACATGTTGGGGGTTATTTTGGGCCTGGTGGTACCACACATCCCACCACCAAACCTGCCCTTTGGGGAGGAACATAACAGACAGTCTTGTTTAAGGCCTTGGGATGAACAAGTTTCCAAAGGTGAACTGTAAGGAGCTTGGCAGGAGTTTGAGTGTGTGTGTGTGTGTGTGTGTGTGTGTGTGTGTGCAAGTATGTGCATGCATATTATAAATATGTGTGTGCACACACATGTGCAGCTTCAGCCTGCTGGACAGCCATGCCCTGATCCCCATGAATAACTTGGATTTTGATTGAGTTAACAAATACTTTTTAAATAGTTTCCTGAGGGCCTATAGCCAACTTAATGCTATAGGTTACCCTGTACATTTTCATAACTCTGCCTTCTTCAAATGTTGGAATAATATAAAAATGAGGAGTAAAAGGAAGGAAGAGCCGACAGCGAGGAGGAAGATGATGGAGTTAGAGGGGAGAATGGTTGTCATCTGGTTTCTAAACTCCCATGAGTGTATTCATCAGTGAGTACAAAACAACACGTCATGAAAATTACCAGAATACATACCCTGTCCTCATCTGAGCTAAGGTTCTTTTCAAGAGCCCACTTTTGCTGAGTAAGGTTTATGAAGCGCCAGGTGCTGTGCTAAGTGTTTCCTATCCACTATCTCATTCAACCCTGACTACCCTGAAGACTGGTACTACTTTCTACTGAGGCAGTGTGTGATCCGCTTTACAGATGCAGAAGTGAAAGCAAGATAGAGGTTAAGCAACCCACCCAAGGTCACACAGCTGGTAAAGGGAAGACTCAGGTTTGATGACCAAACCTGTCTGATTCCTGACCCCTGTACCTAATCCACTGTGCCTACCACTGGCCACAGGCCTGGATCTCCTCATTTGCAAACTGGGGTCACTACATCTCACTCTGCTTGACTTAGAGGGCTGTCATAGGATCCCTCCAGAAATGATTGCCAAGACACACTGC
Organism: Ictidomys tridecemlineatus; assembly: GCF_052094955.1. NCBI lineage: Eukaryota > Metazoa > Chordata > Mammalia > Rodentia > Sciuridae > Ictidomys > Ictidomys tridecemlineatus. The sequence continues at coordinate 110,258,893 of NC_135484.1, read as the reverse complement.
AAACTTATAAAGCTTTGTGCAAACAAATTCCACAACACTGATCTAAGTTTTGCTGTGATATTCCTACTTTAGACAGCTGGACAGCAAAATAGTTGAGAATGACCTAGACCAAGTCTTCCTTTAGTATTGTTAATAACAATGTATTGTGTTCTTGAAAATCACTGCAAAAGTGGATTTTAAGTGTTCTCCCCATAAGATCTAAGTATGTGATGTAATGCATATGCTAATTAGCTCTATTTAGACATTCCACAGTGTATACATATTTCAAAACATCGGATTGAAAAAAAAAAGAAATGAATAAATAAAGTAATCCTCCTCCACTTGCAAACAACTTGAGAGGAAGGATGTTGTTGACTTGTCTGGCAGAGAACTGTTCCAAGCCTGAGAGCTCACAGCTGTTTTTAACCTCAACCGTCTCATCAGAGCATCTAGGAATCAATAAGGCACAAATCAATAATGTAGTCATCATTCTGCAAGGGCTCTCAAGAAGTCCAATGAAGAGCCCCATATAGAGAAAAAGAGAGACCCCCGACAATAAGCAGCATCAACTTCCAGACACATGAAGGGGTCACTAGGGGGGTAGGTCCTCTGGCCTCAGTCAAGCCAGCAGGTGAACACAGCCTCATGAGAACCCCCCACCAAAACCTGCTCTGAATCCTGACCCACAGAGATGGTGAGAGATCACTAATGACTATTGTTGCCTTAAGCCACTAAACTTTGATGCCAATTTGTTAAACTGCAGCAGATAACTAATTCAGAACCTATGGTATTTCATGGCTTAAATGTTAAGGTTAAATGGTATTAATCAGAGTTCTTGGTTCCGAGCAAGAGAAATCAATTCTGGCAAATGTAAGCCAAACGGGAATTTTCTGGAATTGTGTCAGGATTCATCAGCTCCCTGAGAAGACGGAAGGTCCAGGCTCAGGATACCCTGGCTAGCAACAGAAGTCCAGCCCTGCTCCAGAAAAGAATCAGCCAGGTAGGCACACCCAGACCTCCGTGGCTCTGAAGAACCACTAACCACATATGCTGTGTTAGTTCATTCAGGGCACTTTAACAGAATACCATCAACAAGGTGGATCCATGAAGATTCATTTCTCATAGTACCAACAGCTGGGAAGTCCAGGAGGAGGTACTGGAATATCCAGTGTCTGGTGAGGGCCGTCCTCCTCATTTTCAGTTGGACATCTTTTCTGATCCTCATATAGTAGAGAGCAGGAAGAAGGGAAGGCAGTTCCCCTTCTGTCTCTTCTTATAAGGATACAAATCCCATTCTCATGAGCTAATTACTTCCCAATGTCCCCACTTCCTAAAACATTGGGGGTTAGGATTTCAACATATGAATTTGAGAGGTACATGACCATTCACTTGGTCCCTATCACATCCTCAATCTACCCTCTCAGGATTTAGGGACTTGTGTCCTGCAGGCCCCTGGCTGCACCAAGGCAGGAGAGAAAGGTCTGCCTCTTGGTGTTCTTTCCTTCTGAGGCTACTCTTATGGGGAAATATGATTCCTGAAAGGTCAGGGTGCTATTAGAGAGGGTCTGGGATGTTCTACAGCCAGAATCAGCAAATGCACAGCCAAAGGACCATGTCAGGGAGTTCAAAGAGGAAGGCCTGGGGCTGGGGATGTGGCTCAAGTGGTAGCGCGCTCGCCTGGCATGTGTGCAGCCTAGGTTCGATCCTCAGCACCACATACAAACAAAGATGTTGTGTCCGCCGAAAACTAAAAAATAAATATTAAAAAATTTTCTCTCTCTCTCTCTCCTCTCTCTTAAAAAAAAAAAAGAGGAAGGCCTTTGATGTGTAAGCCATGGACCAAGTATTGTGTGTCCGTGGCCTTGGTGGTCCTCACAACAGCATTTTCAAGGTGGGTGGTGCTATCCCCATCATCTGGAGGAGGAGATGGAACCTCCAACATTTTAAGCACCTTGCTGAGATCTGCAGGGAAAAACAATAAAGCTGGAGGTTAAGCCCTGGGCTCCACAGTCCTTACTCATCCCGATTCATCAAGACTGGGCCTCAAGGGAATGGAAATTCATTCTGCATCGATGGAATCAAATAAATTTAAAAGAGTTCATTAAGGAGAAGAGACAGAGGCTGGATTAAAGGAGTCCCCTGATCTCTCTTGAGGAAGAGTGAATCAGAGTCCTTCCTAACCTCTTTGGCCCAGAAAGGGGGTAGTCAGAGGCATCGAGGACAGTGTAGGCGGCAGGAGGGAAGGTTTTCAGAGCCTGCGCTTCTCAGGGTTCCAACTCTGTGCACTGACAGTGGCCCACTTCCACCACCTGGCCACAGATGGTCTCTTCAGCCACGCTAGCAGCCTGATTTGGGGGAACCCCCTGGGTATACAACAGGCACCAGAGAGGCATCTCATTTTGGAGATGACAAGGGACAGGAAGTCAGGTGTTGGGCCCTTCCCCACCCCATCTTCACTCTGCTCCACTAAGGGACTTTTCTTCCTTTCATGTCCACCCTCTTCAGCATTTCCCAAACATTATTCTTCATTGTCTGATTGGATCCTTCCTAGTTGTTTGGAAAATGACCCCACCTGAGGCTTGACAACTGATAATAAGCACATTCCTGTCTATGGGCTAATATATTTATAACATGATGACACTCACCTGCCAGGATTGCTGTTAGCTTTTGCTGGCCAGAAAGTCAGAACATCTCTACCAAGAAGGATCTGGCATAGGCTGGATTAAAGTTTACCTAAAAGGACAAAAATAAGTAAAGGCCCACCATGATTTTTAAGCCCATCGTGAACACCCAAATATGGGCTGAGTAGATGAATAAACATTCCTGCAGAAGGCTTTTTAAAATATGGATAAGGATGACAGATCTCATAAAAAAGCATTGTTGATATTTGTTTTATTTTTTAATTTGGGGGGTAGGACTCAGCATAGGATGCTCTATCTTTATTTCACCTGGTGGGAATACTTGAGCACTATCATCTCTCTTATACCCTTTCGTGATATCATGGACCCTTCCTTACGAGCAGAGCAGGAAAGGTATGATATAAAGGACAGACTGTCTGGAGAAGGAATCACTGGCACATTGGACAGGGGTCTTTTTTGTGCACTATTAACCCCTCTCTGGCCAGCTGAAGCCCACATACTACATTACAGAGGCTTGGTAGTTCACAGAGCACTGGGAGGGTTGAAGGAATACACTTGAGGCCAAACCTATGGCTCCTCAAATTGGCACAAGTTTCATGCCCTATTCGATGCCCCCCACCACATACACAAATATTCAATTCCAAATTAAGGCCCTGCCTGGGTTCAGCTGGTTGGCAGAACATTAACAGATCTAGATTTCCCATCTGCTCAAGAGTCTAGGAAATATAATTTGTGTTTTCAGCCTCTGCAGGAGGCACATGAGGCTAGACAAGGTGCAGAATAAACCAACCCATTGCTGTCAGTGAACTCATTTGCTGAATACTTATTGTCTTCATCTGTTTGGGCTGCTATGACGAAAATACAATAGAAGACTGGGTAGATTTTGTAATCCACAGAAATTTATTCCTCAAAGTTCTGAAAGCTGGAAAGCCAAGATCAAGGTGCTAACCTAAAGGATGTATGATGAGGGTCTGTTTCCTGCTTCATGGATGCTGCCTTCTCATGATGTCTTCACATGGAGGAAGGGAACATGTCCCTCTGGGATCTCTTTTGTAAGAGGAATAATCCTGTCCACGAGGGCTCTTCCCCCGTGACCTAATCACATCCCAAAGGCCTCCACCTCCTCATACCACCACGTTGGGGGATTAAGAATTCAACACATGAATTTTGGGAAGATGCGAACATTCGGATCACAGCACTTACAATACATGCTGAAGTCTAATCCTGGATTACAGAATCACATGTAGGGACACTGGCCCGAGAGTCCTCCTAAAACTGTGCAGTTGTGCTTTATTGAGAAGATTCTGAAAGTATCACACAGGCACACACTGAGGGCATGACTCCCTGTGAAGAATTTGCTAGATGGGACAAATTCTTAAAAACTATAGTAGATATCTGTCGTATTCATTTCTGCCCACCCAACATTTGAGTATCTTTTCCATATTCAGGGATACAAGCATGTCATAAGTCCCACCTCCTAAATATTGAAGTCAGAATTCCAGTTTCCAGATGTCTGTCCAGCTAGGATTGAACCACGTGATCTGGGCTCTGATAACCTGATGTCACCACTAGAGATTTGATTCAGGAGTGAGTCACATGAAGGATCAGGAGGTGCTCTGAGCTTCCACTTTTGCTGGCCTGGATGGCAGCAGAGGCCTCAGCATTCAGAGGTGGTGTGGAGGTCTGGTTCTTCACTCAGAAGTGACATCAATGTGGCTGCAGTAAAGTCAAGTTCCTGTCTCAAGTTAAGTAGCAAACAGCATAAAGATACAACCCCCGCACCTCCACTTGAGTCAGCACAGTTTAAGACATTGTTTACAGAAACTTCATCTTAAATCTATTTGCAAGCCCTCCATGTGATTGTTTATTCTTTAGTATCTTCCCATAAATCCCACTTGCCTCAACACACAGGCCTTTTGTTTAACCTAGTAGATCCAGAATGCTGATGTCTGGATCTGCAGTGTCCAACAGAAGTACAATGAAAGCCACATATATAATCTTACATATTCTAATAATCACATCCAAAAATGTCAAGGGACTGTGGTGGTAGCTCAGTGGTGGAGTGCTTACCTAGCATGTGTGAGGCAGAGTGGATTCTGTTTTCAGCCACCAACAGCTCACCTGACGGGCTGGGAATCCAGAACACGTGACTTTGCATTCACTGCCTCTGCACCTAGGCAAGCCGTCCCAGTACAGAGGATATTGGCCTGCACCTTGTCTCCATTTCCTTCTTGAGTTAGGTGCAAAGAAGCATGGAAGGAAAGGGCCCTTCCCTCTGACTCTTACCATCCCAGGAGCTCCTACGGAATGAAGATGTTCTTCTTCATTGAATTTTATTGCCAGCAATTTCCACATGGTTTTGCATAGAGTAGATATTCAGCAAATGTTGGATGAATGGATGGATAGATGGATAAATGGATGGATGGATGATCAAGTACAATAAAAAGGTATATCCAGCTAGATGCATAGTACAGACCTGTACTGTCCATTAACTGTACCCACTAGACACACATAACTATTGAGCCCTTGAGATGTAGCTAGTGAAACTGAGGAATTGAATTATTTTATTTCAATAAACTTAAATTTCAAGACCAATTCCTAATGCTATTTTTGAAAAAACAAAATTAGCTGGCTTAACTTGTATGTGTAAATATAATTTTTTTCAGCTGTAAACTTTAGGAAAGTTAAATACAGATCAAATAATTCCCATAAAAATTAGCATAGGTTATAGTCAGCATTCTACCACTGTGAAAAATACCTGAGATAAACAACATGTGAGAAGGAAAGGTTTATTTTGGCTTATGGTTTCCGGGGCTTCAGGCCATGGTCACATGGCCTGTGGCTTTGGGCCTGTGGTCACGAAGTACATCATGGCAGGAACCCATGGTGGAGAAGGCCTGTTCACCACACAATGATTGGGAAGCACAGAGCAAGAAGGGGCTGGGACCTCCATATGATAAGCATGCCCCTAATGACCTATCTCCTGCCAACAAGATCTTTCTCCCAACAGCACCACAGCATGCGCCTTTAGGAGACATTTCAGAAGCAAACTATAGAAGCATACAATTTGAGATGTGCTATAATTGTAAAGGAAGTGCCAGATGCCTGACACTCAACATGAAAAAATAACTTAAAATATGGCATTGATCTTCTAATGATTATGTGAGGAAATCATATTCTGAATCTACTGGGTTAAACAAAATATTTAAATTGATGTCACTTGTTTCTTTTTTACTTTTTTTTTAATTGTAGATGAACATAATACCTTTGTTTCTTTTGATGTGGTGCTGAGGATCGAACCCAGTGCCTCACACATGCTAGGCAAGCACTCCACACACTGAGCTACCACCACAGTCCCTTGATATTTTTGGATGTGATTATTAGAATGTGTAAGATTATATATGTGGCTTTCATTGTACTTCTGTTGGACACTGCAGATCCGGACATCAGCATGAATACCACTCAGCAGTCGGAAGGGATGCTGAGCACAGGGTATCCCTGAGCACTGGAGGCTCTAACTAGACCCCCACCTACTTCCTCAACCCCCAAACCAACCCACACTCTGATCCCAATAGGTGGAAGTTCAGACGTGGGCCTCAGTTGTGAGAAACATGCTCACCTATCCAAGCCCAAAGAATGGACCCAGAGACACGAGGAACAGCAAAAAGGGAGGTTCTACTTTAGTAATGGTCTTGCAAGATCTGGTGCCTGGTGGTCAGGAACACACAGATTGGGTAAAAAAAAAATAGTGTTTTATCCCCTAGAGCATAAGATCTCTCCCTGGTTTCTCATTGGCTGGGTAGTATAGGGTGCACAATCCCCCCAAACACCACCTAGGTCTTGCTGTCTCCTACTGGCTAACAAAATATACCTTTAGTTGTCTGCACCTCCCCCGCCCCCACCCCACTTTGTTCTCGTGTGGCACTAAAGTCCCCTTGGATTGAGCGCCTTTGGGCATATACACAGTTTCTCTCTGTTGGTCGGTGCCGGGTTCCCTCTCACCTCCTGTTTGTCAAGGGGCTGTGAAGTTGTACCCTGGGTGTTAACTGCTGGTGACTTTTCATTCTGCTCGCCCCTGCAGCTGCCTTTCTTACATCCCAAGTCATTTTACACTTAAAGCTAAATCCTGTATTCTGAAAATGGACCCCTAGACTTTCTATTTCTCATACTATGATACCCACAAGGCAGAAGTCATGAATTTGTTTTAGGGACCAGGCAGTAACCTATTAAGGAAAGGGTTGGAGGTGAGGCCATAAAGCCGTGATCAATTGTTCCATCCAAAGGCAACACACAAAGGAAAAGTCTCCGGCTCAGTGAGTCTTCCTTGGGTCATCAGTGTGCCATCTCTTCACAGTCTGTGGACTCAAAGGGGACCCTTGACAAGCCTGTAATATGGCCAGTTTGTTCCAAGGGTGGAGAGACTCATGCCCACAGACATGAGAGCTGTTGAGTCAGCCCGATAGCCATGGCTAAGCATTAAGTCCCCAACACCCCTTAGAACACATCTTGTCTCAGCTTTAGGTGCTGTAAATACATACAGGTTTGATTTGAGAAAGGAATAGACCCTTCTATGGGAATCACCCAGCCTGCACCTGCCCCAGGATTTCTAAGCATCCTTCTGCCAGCCCTGAGAACCCATTCTGAGAAATTGGAATTGGACCAGAAAGCATTCTATCCCATCCCCAAAACCCCCACGGTTTCTGTTTATAACACCTGGAGACCTGAAACCTTTTAAATGATTTGTTTCGGAGTAGGAAGGAATGCAAAGATGTCTTTAGACTGGACTGAAGGGCTGGGAAGAGCCCATGGGAGACCATAAGAAAACAGAGCAAGGGTGTCAGGGGAGAAAGGTGGCCTTCATGGGTCAATTTTGAGCCAAGCAATGGGATAAAGGCCAAGGAACCAACCCAGAGTGACCGGCAGCCCCGGTGGGGTGGAAAGAAGAGAGGAGAAGACAAGTAGAACCCAACTCTGAAGCCTTGCTTCTACAGAAAGGGAAATGAATCTGCCTGACTGATCATGCTGGACAATGTTCACACCGAAAGCACAACCTACCAAATGCTTCCCTCTAATCCTTATTCATGGGTATAATTTAACTACTCATATCTATACCCAAATTTACCAATCGGAGCAAAATACAGTTAATAACAAAGAAAGACAATTTTCTTCTTTTTTTCTACATTTTTTATTGGTGCATTGTAATTATACATAATTCCCTGTACAGATTCACGGTTACATATTGGTACATGCACATGACATGACCAGATAATTTGGCCGATAGCATTCCCCAGCATTTCTCCTTTTCCTCCTCCCCACTCCCTGTTCTTCTACTCCATTGGTCTCCCTTCAATTTTCATGAGATCACCTTCTGAAACTTCTTTTTTTTTTTCCTTTTTCCTCTCTAACTTCCACATATGAGAGGAAATATGTGATCTTCGATTTTCTGAGTTTGGCTTACTTCACTTAACATGGTGTCCTCAAGCTCCACCCAGTTGCTTACAAATGACATAATTTCATTCTCCTTTATGGCTAAATAAAGCTCCATGTACACAGGTACTGAAAGCAAAAATAACCAAAATGGGGACAGACCTCATCGGATCAGCAAGGCTTTCTTTATTAAGCAACGGGAATGGCACATGTTCAGGAGAGAAAATGGAAACTGGTTACAAGAGGGGTCTGATTTTTATAGGGTTTAAGTGGATCTTGAATCATAGCAGAATGCATCGTTTGGCCAGTCAGGGGGAACACTTGTGCAAGTTCAAAGCCCAGCTCAGGGGGAACACTTGTGCAAGTTCAAAGCCCAGCTCAGGGGGAACACTTGTGCAAGTTCAAAGCCCAGCTCAGGGGGAGCAGTTATGAATACTCAAAGCCCATTGTGCTGGGAAGTGGTGAAAGTCTAGAGCCCATTGTTTGCCTGCTCCCTCTGGGAACCATGGTCCTCCTTTCTCCTTGGAGGCTGTTGGTCCCTTTTCCCCTGGGGGTTGCTGTTTTCCATCCTTCAGATACTACATTTTATTTATCCACTGATCCACTGATGGACACCTAGGCTAGTTCCATAGTTTGGCTATTATGAATTGTGCTGCCATAAACATGGGTATGCATGTGTGGCTACAGTATGCTGATTCTTTAGGACAAATACCAAGAAGTGGTAGAGCTGGGTCATATGGTGGTTCCATTCCTAGTCTTTCGAGGAACCTCCATACTGATTTCCATAGTGGCTCTACTAATTGACAATCCCTCCAACAGCGTAAAAGTTCCTTTTTCTCAGTCGGTCACTGTGGCACATGCCTATAATTCCAGCAACATTGGAGGCTGAGGCTGAGGCTGAGGTCTCACTAAGCAATTTAGTGAGACCATGTATCAAAATTAAAAAGGCTGGGATGTGACTTAGTGGTAAAATGCTTCTGGTTTCAGTTCCCAGCACCCAAGGAAAAAGGAGGTGTTCCTTCTTCTCCACATCTCCTCCAGCATTTATTTTTGTTTGTATTCTTGATGGTTGCCATGCTAACTGGAGATGACATCTCAGTGTCATTCTGATTTGCATTTTTCTAATTGCTAGTGTTGAACATTTTTTTCACAAATGTGTTGGCCATTTGTATTTCTTCTTTTGATAAGTGTCTATTTGGTTAATTTGCCCATTTTTAAAATTGGGATGTTTGTTTTATTTTGTTTTTTGGTGTTAAGTTTTTCTGAGTTTGTTATATATTCTGGATATTAATCATCTTTGAGAAGAGTAGCTAGCAAAGATTTTCTCCCATTCTGTAGGTTCTCTCTTCACATTCTAACTTATATCCTTTGCTCTGCAGAAGCCCTTTAATTTAATGTCATTCTATTCATGAGCTCTTGGTATTATTTCCTGAGCTTCAGGGATCCTATTGAGGAAGTCACTGCCTACACCTATGTGTTGGAGTATTGACCCTACATTTCCTTCCAGGAGTTGCATGGTTTCTGGTCTAAATCCTAGGCCTTTGATTCGAGTTGACTTCTGTTTAAGGTGAGAGATGAAGGTCTGGTTTTATTTTTCTACATATGGATAATCAGTTCTCCCAGCACCATTTGTTCAAAAGGCTCTCTTTTCTCCAATGTGTTTTTGGCATCTTTGTCAAGGATCAGAGGACTGTATCTGTGTGTGTTTGTTTGCCTTCTAGTCTGTTCCATAGATCTATGTGTCTGTTTTTATGAAAAGGCAATTTTCATACTTTACTATACAATAGCATTCATTATAAAAAAAGCATTAATATTTTTAATTAAGTATAGAAGCAAACTGTTAGGGTTGCCAGAGAGACTGCTGTCCCTTCAACAGATTAACAACACCTGTTTGCAAACAAAAGCATTGCTAGAATCCAGTCAAATCCTCTGTTCTCCTTTCAGGGCCCAGCCTATCCATCTCTTTTGTATACAGTGTCTAACACACAGTAAGTGCTAAATAAGTATTTGTTGATTGAGTGGGAAGTTTTTCGACCTACCCCTTTCTTTATTTTCTGACCCTAATCTGGGTCTTGTTTCATGGGTAAAATAGCCCCATTCATTCCTGGGGTAGCCCTGTCTCTTCCAATATACGTAACATTGGTTTGGATACATTTGCCTGAGGGGAATGATTGAGGATTTCAAATACAGAAAGAAACCCACAAAGACAGGGCACAGGAACTGGGTAGAGAAAAAAGATGCTAAGGCAGTCAGTGAGCAGATTTAGAGATGGAACAACAGCAGGAAATAGAGGCAAAAAACAAAAAAATGAAGTCAGAGACTTAAAACTCACACAGTTGGAGGTGAAGAGATATAAAGACTGGGCAAGAATGTTAATCTTGCAGCTTCTTCTCAGCTTGAATGCTTTATGAGAGAGAGAACTGCAGAGAGGGGAAGACAGGCATGAGCTGGAACATGAGAGGCAAAGGAAGCGAGGGGAGATTGTGGACAGCAGATGTGACTGCCCAGCTCTAAAACCTTCCTGCCACCTTCCCTCATGCCCACCCAGGCAGCTCTTTAATGTCTCAGGTCCTCTGTGCTTGCTCTTGGCTCCTACTGTGCACAGTTGAGCTCTTTCCCCTAAATCCAACTGAACACCACCCAACATCCTCCCTAAAACCCTCTCCTTATCCCAGGGCCATATTCAACGTCCCTGCCTTCTTGACTCCTAAAACAAAGCACAGTCCATAGCAGACCATCACATCCCCAAACCACAGGTACCTGCTATTTTTAGAGTTTGCCCTCAGCTCATGTGAAGGTCATCTTGATTCCTGCAAGGAACCTGTGCTGGTCAAGGTTCGAGGCCTCACCTCAGATACTCCAGTACTCGCCAGTGCCCCAGCCCAGTGCTGGGTCTTACTAAGTGTTCAGCGAACCCTTGTAGACTAAACTGTTGCTATGCGGTGCCCATGGGGCAACCTGGCAGACCACTGGTCTATGAAATAAGCTTCTAAGAGGCTGGCCGGATTGGGGCCATCTCCTGGGCTCCCGCGCCCCCTGCTGGCCAAGAGAGGACCTGCATGCAGAACAAAGTTCGTGGGCGCAGGGGCGGTCGGGGTGCAGCCCGCGGGTGAGAGCGCTCTGGTATCTTGGATGGCCTTGGTCATGGACTATGGCTTCTGAAGAGGACTCCGGGCACGTCCATCGAGCTGCCATTTTCTTTCTGGGCAGAGGAGCACACCCCCGGCTTCCCCCGCCCCCGAGAGCAGACGCTCAGAGCTTCTCGTCCAGCTCCAAGCCCTGGTTCTCCAGGGTGCTCCCACGGGCGGGGGCTGGGCTGCCTCTGGGTGTCTGGCTCAGGTAGTTCTGGATGACCGAGGCGCAGTCCAGCCGCTCCATGGCGGTCATGAGGTCGTACAGCTCCTGCAGACTGCCATTCTGCTCCTCAAACAGCTCCAGGATGGCGGCGGCGGGGCTGCGCTGGCAGGACAGGAACCTGGCCCAAGCCAGGAGGAGCGAGCTGGGGAGGGGTCCCCCTCTCCTCCAGGCACAATTGCGACCCCCTCCTTCCCACCCTAGCTCTGGGTCTCCTCCTGCTCTCCCTGGGGTCCAGGGGACTTGAGTGGCCTGAGGCCCCAGGATTTTAAAACCTCAGATTGTTGGGGCTCAGAAGCTAACTCCCGGGTTCTGCTCCTCTCTGGGCCTCAGCTGCTTGGATAAAAGGACCTCTGAGCTTGCTCTGATTTCTGTGATTGCCTTCACCTCCCCCATCGCAAACACACTCCTGCCTCACCCAGACTCTTAATGGCTCCCCTCTCTGTCTCCCAGGCCACAACATTCTACCCACCAGAAAGGAAACAGTTGCTATAAACCATAGCTTTTATCATGACCCTCTGCTGCTCAAAAATCTTCCAGAGCCTTCTGCCCACTAAACAAGCCAGTGCTTCTGACTTTCTGGCTCACCCCCGCCCTGGTGAAGCCCTGCCTTTCTGACCCTCACTCCCCTCCTCCCACCCTGAGCCTCCTTTCCTGAGGCCTGTCCCTGTCCCACCTTGCACACACCACACCCACAACCACCTCTGCTGCTCCCCTCAGACAATGGCTCTCTTCTCTTCCCACCCCTCCTCCCTGAAGCCCTAATTGCAGGTTCCTCTGGTCATAGCTAGCTCTTCAGCTATTGTGTATTTTCCCAGTGTGGTAGGCAACTTAGATGCACACAAGCAGGCACAAAGATCACTTGACTTTATTTTTAAACTCTCTGCATCCCTTACTACACAGGATATGAGCTCCTGAGAGCTGGGACCGGCTGTCATTCTTGTATCGCAGTGCTAGCAGGACATAGTGGGTCTTGAAGAAATGCTTAAATAAGTGGCTGGTTTTTAAACCCATCATTTTCAAAGTCCAGCTGTAGCCCCATCTCCTGGGAAAGCCTTCCCTGACTCCTGCACTCACAGCCTGGGTTCTGGGACCTGGTTCAGAATTATTCTATTTTTCTATTATTCAGATTTCTTTGTGAATTCCTTTGACAGGGACTGTGGCTGCACTGCCACCACAAATGCGAGTTATTGAGTGAACACATGCCAGGTGCATAGCCCCATGCTTTACACACACTACCTGTTAGTAATCACGAGCACCCAGTGACTTGCATGATAACATTCATTGTTAACTCATTTATTGTGACCTACTAAGAGCCAGGTGTTACTCTAGGTACTGAGGATACAGTGATCTGTAGAGCTACCCTTCTATGGAAAAGAGGGTAGGGAGTAGCTACTGTTATGTTTTAAGTCATCCCCTTATCTGAGGTCCAGTTCCCAGGGAGGATTCCCTACCCTGAGGATTCCCTACCCCTACCCACCGGCCACTTCCATCCACAGATCTTGCCCTTCTTACCGGATCTTCATGCCACAGAGCCCCAGGTGAGAGGCCAGTCGTCTCCAGTCATTGCCTGTGATGCTGTTTGGCTCCAATAACATCTGCAGCTGCTCAAAGAGCTCTGGGGGCAGCCTGAGCCAGGGGGAAAGAGTGTTCTTGGAGGGAAGGATCAAAGAGACCCCCAAACGCTGTACTTGCCCTGTAGGTGCTGGGGAAGGAATCCCAAACATCCCCCAGGCAGAAAGGTCACCCCTCACCTCACCTATTGCACAGGGGTGGCTGGGAGACAGGGGGTGGTGCTGCCCAGGACTCTTCCTCTGATGCCTGGAATCTGAGGATCTCCATGTACTTGGTTTCCAAGCCCTGAGTTCAGGGAAGGGCAATGAATACACTTGGGGTCATAAGACATTCCCCTTGGAAGAAGCTGAGAGCCTACCCCCATTTCTTGTGTCTCTGATTCAGCCTGTGACCCAGAGCCACTTTACCAGGAGATAATGCCCCACCCAGTCCTCTCTTCCTTCTAATTCACTGACCCCAGAACCCCACATTCAACCTCAAGTTGAACCACTGAGCTCTTTGGGGACTGGAACACAAAGACCCATACAGGGTGCATCCTAAGCTACCATGAGAAATCCTGGATGCGGTCATGGCGTGGGGGGAGATACCAAACTCAGGCGCTTGTGCCCCCTTCCCTCCATCCCACCTTCCTCCCAGGAGACAACATCAGGGTCCCTGTCTACCTTCCACTAAGATGAAATCCCCCTGATTTCTTCATATAGTCCTTTGAGGCTGTGAGATGGAGGAAAGAACTAACTCCCTCCTACCTACTCCAGGCCCCCTTCCTGTTCACTCTCCCACTGGAGATACCAGGCTTCGTCTCTCAGATGTAGGCACCTAGGAGATACCAGGTCTCCTTGCTGCCTCAATCCCTGAGGTGGGAGAAGGGCTAATCTACCATCTGGTTCTGTTCCCCGCTGGATTCCTCCATTGACAGACAAGGGAGTGAGATGTCTGTTCTGTGGAAAATGGCATCTTTATCTACTTGATTATGTGATTAGGACCATACTCAGCAGGTACCAGACCCCTGGCCCACCTTACCTGGAACTTGTCCCAGGCCCTCCCCTCCTTCTGCCCCTCAATAACAACTCACATCCTGGAAGGTGTGCATGGTGACAATGATCTCATTGGTTGATGCTGAGCAGTCCTCATTCTCATTGACTAAAAAGAGGAGGTAGAAAGTGACAGATGTGAGAGGAAAAGACTTGGGGTGAGAGGGGGGGAGAAGTCAAAGGGACTCTACAGGAACACTAGGGCTCTGAAGAAGCAGAGGCTGGATACTGCAAAGATCTGCAATGACTCCCTTAACAGAAAGACTGTGTGCACAGCCCAGCGTGGAGCTGCAGAATATCAGGGTTGTTGGTGGGTGGGAGCAGAAGGGTTCGGGGCTCCTGGACTACCTGCTTTTCTCCGGAAGCAGAAGGAGCGGAAGGGGCACTTTCCATGCCAGATGTGGAGATGGGGAACCAGCTGGCTGCTACTGTCATCCACATTCTCCCAACCTGGGGAGGGGAGAAAGGGCAGAGGGGCTCAGAAGGTGGGGCCTTCCACAAATCTTAAAGGAAGTTGTGGGAAGAGTAAAGTGAGGAGGAGGGTCTCAGTGGATGGAAATCTCCAGAACCTGGGCAGGGAACCAAAGGGGCCTTGTACCCCATTCTCCCTCCTCTCCTTCTCCCTGCAGCCTCCATCCCCCATCCAGCCCCGAAGCAGCCGTGCACCACCACCGTGTGCCCTGCCCGCAACCACACAAATATAGTGTGGCATTTGCCCTGGGCAATGCCAGCAGCCCTAGCATAAGGGCAAGAGGGTCCAAGGAAAGACTGGAGGCCCTCTCCCGTGCCAGTTCCACCCAGGAGGACAATAAAAGCCTCCATCTTCCCCTCCCGCATTCCTTCAGGGTACCACACCACCCACCTCCCACCTGGCATCACCCTGTCCTGGGTGGGTAGCAAGGGCTGGGCACACAGCAGAGGGAGGAAGAGGACAAAGCCTGAAGCTCCTGAGCAGCAGCAGAAACCAGGGGGTCTCCTTGCTACTGCTGCTGCTGGCCCAGGAGTCCAGGAAAGAAACTTAGGGTTCCCAGGTTCCCAGCCCAGGGGGGGGCCACGGACCCGTCTTTCTCATGGGGCTCCCTGCTTCCAGTTCCCAGGCCCCACCCGCCTCACCCTCAGAAATGTACTTGAGCTTCAGGCACTGGTCACCTCTGGCCCCAGTGAAATCGAAGAGCTGGCAGGGCCCACGCAGACGCCCACCGTGGGGCTGCTCGTTGGTCACTGCCCACTGCAGGGCGCAGGGCGTGTTGTTCAGGAAGTAGACACGCAGCTGCAGGTGGGACTGCCCAGGCACCAGCGGCGAGCAGAAGACGGCCAGCTGCAGCCATTTACGGGCAGCCTGCCCCACAGGCGCCTCTAGCACGCAGGTGTACAGGCTGCAGAGGAAGATGGTGGCAGGAACTGCACAGGAGGGCGGGGAAACGCCAGACCCCAGTGCATCTACCACCAGGCTCCTGTCACCTGAAGGGCCCAGTGCAGGTCTCCCAGGAGGTGCGGAGAGCACTCCAGAGGGACCTATGGAGAGGACCTGGAGAGGGCTGGGCTGGCTGCTAGAGGTGTCCCAAAGTGAATGTGTCCTGGTGCCCCTCATTGAGTGCAGAGGAAAGCCAATGAGTATTCTGTGGCAGGGAGAGTGGGAAGGTAGGCTCAGGATCCCCATGCTTGTGAGGGGCCCCACAAATGGCCCTGCTCTCATCAACAAGAGGTAAGAACATGGGGAATCAGACACCTTAACATTCCAGAAGGTCAGAGATGGAAGACAAACATGAGTTGAAACTGGAGGGGACAAACTGGCCTCAGTAGTTTGGAGATAGTACTGGACAGAGACACAAATCGAGACAGTTGCAGAGAGACCCTGGTAGGAATGGAGCAGACCCCCTCCAGGCAGGCAGAGAGACAGGAGTGGGATGCACAGCCTTGGACAATGTTGGAAATAAACAAGATGCCATGGACAGGGGGACAGAGGCCCAAAGAGGGACACCGGGGACCCAGGGATTTGCAGACCATCCTGAATAGATAAAGGGGCAGTTCTAGACAGAGCTGAGGATGAGGCAGAGAGACAGGAGTCAGGAAAGACAGCGGCAGAGACATGGGAGCAGGAAGACAGGCCAGTGGGCAGGTGCCTACCTGAAGTGGGAGAGGAGGATGCGGCACTCATCCAGGGACGCGTGGGCCCCCGGCCGACCCAAGGGCCTCCAGGCCTTGGCATCTAGCAGGGAGGTGTCGCTACTGTAGGTGCGGGCGTAGCTGGGCTGCTGGGCACAGTGCTTGAACGTGAGGGTGCAGGGCTGCAGAAAGGAGGCTCCGTGGGGGCCACATGCTACCACAGGGCTCACCAGCCCCTGAGACCTGGACAGTGACGGGGCATCTGATAGGTCCCACACCAGAATCAAGGATACCCGCTCCTGGCGGCCCACGGCCACAGCACCTGGGGAGATGGAGAGTTGAGATGGGTCTGGTAGGCAGGCATCCTTACCCCGGAAAGAGGTCAGCCAGAGTAAGAGAGCTGGTAGGCAGGAGCCCAGGAGAGGCCCCCACCAGGGCCCAGAGAGGCCACATGAACGAGACGGCCATGAGCTGACTCTTGGCCTAATCCTAAACCAGTCAGCACCCGTCCTTCCAGGGCTGCTGCTAACCCATACAGGGCCTTGTGTAGATTTGCAAACCGTGCTCTTCCTTTTATCTGAGAATTGTCAACGCATAGTGTCACTAGAACAAGGCACTTTACTTCCACCTGCCAGGAAGCTGTCACAAAAGATAAGTAATATGTCTGTCTTTGGATCCAATAAGGTTGTACGAGAAAAACAATTTTCAAAATTAAAAAGATGCCTATGAACAGATGAGGTGTCCTAATGCACAGTTCCAACAACTGTATGCCGAGGAGGAGACTGGGAGTGGCTACCTGGAGGGATGTGCAGGGAAATGCCTGTATCCTGGAGTATTAGGCAACCACCACGGTGGTCCACCTCTCGAGCCGAAAACACCAACAGTTTGTTCATCAGCTGTCGGATGATGGTCTGGCCCTGCGTGGGCGTGTGCAATTGCTGGTAGAAGGCAGCTATCTCTGGCAGTGTGGCTGGTGGGCACTGCCTTGGAGCATCGTATTCTGGTAGTGGAGAGGACGGGGACACTGACTCTTCTTGCCCATCTGGCTTCAGACAGGTCCCCAGCAGCCAGCGAGAGCGATACCAGCGAAGGCACTGAATCAGAAGGAGAGCACTCGCCACTGGGATCCCCACCAGCAGGAGGAACTGGGAGGGCTGGAAGGAACTCTCCTGGGGGCACATCCGCCTGGTCACTAGATGCTGCTGGCTCTCCTGCACCCAGTGCCAGTCAAGGCCAAGGGCCTGGAGGAAAAAGTGGGTTGAGTCAAGACTTGTAGAGGCCAAGACTTGGCTTCCATGTGGCTGCAGTGAAGGAGCACATTCCAGCACAGCTGCCGGATCAATTCCTTTCATAGACCTTCACCTCCCCCATCTCTCTCTCTCTCTGTGTCTCTCTCTCTCTCTGACAAACTTTTCATGACCTAGTACATCAAGATAAACTCTGAGACAGAAAGAATTTACATTTAGACAATGAGTTCAAATGCTATCTAGGGCATTGTGGCTGGGTATGCTTATCTGATTAGTATACCTCAGTTTCTTCACCTGTCAAAATATCTACCCTGGCCAGGTGTGGTGGCATACTAGCAACTCAGGAGGCTGAGTCAGAGTATCACAAGTTTAGAACCAGCCTCAACAACTTAGCAAAACCCTGTCTCAAAATAAAATGTAAAAGGTGGGGGGTGGGGGGAAGCTATGGATGTAGCTCAGTGGTTGAGTGCTTACCTAGCATGAGTGAGGTGTTGGGTTCAATTCCCAACATCACCAAAAAGAAAAAAAAAAAAAAAAAAAGGAGGAAAAAGAGGACTTTATCTTGATCTGCAAGTGGCTGATACAGCAAAATCTTAAGTGAAAAAAGCAAGACACACATAGGCCTCCTTTGATCTCATTAATGTAAAAAAAAAGGCACAGGCTGGGGGCATGGCTCGGTGGTAGAGTATGTGCTTAGCATGTGAGAGGCCCTAGGTTCAATCCCCAGCACTGCAAAAAAGATAAGTGTATACGTATAGATATGGGTTTATGGGTGTGTGTGTAGATATAAATGTGCAAAGAAAGATTTGGAGTCGTCATCTGCAATAAAAACAAAATGCAAGCCAAATATGTAAATTTAAGTGTTCTGGTGGCCACATTAAAAAAGGAATAGGACAAATTAATGCTATTTTTATTTAACCCAATACATTCAAAATATTATTTCAGCAGTCAATTAATATAAATTTATTGTGATATCTTCCATTCTTTTTCCAACACCAAGTCTGTGAATTCCGTGTGTATTTTACACTTAAGGCACATCTCAGCTGGGACTTGCTGTAGTTCAAGTGCTCAGTGGCCACATGTACTAGTGACTGCTGTCTTAAGACAGTGCAGGTCTGGAAGGATACCCCCCAAACTCTTCCCACTGGTCACAACTAAAGGCCATGGAAAATTGAGAGGGCGGAAGATGTGAACAAGGACTACGAATGGCACCAAACCCATATTTTATGTAAACTTTATCATTCTTTTCCAAAGTTATTAAAGGTGGAGGGGAAATGTCCCAGGCGATTCTGAGGATGGAGGGAAGTCCTGTGATATCATTCGTGGATGATAAGCACTGTCCAAATGTGTTTGTTTCTTTATGCCCCTCCTTCTGCCAGAAACTCCCAAGGTAGCTCCCAGGCAAACACACAATATAACATGAGTAACAAAAGTTAAAAGTGAAAGAAGCAGAAAGAAAGAAAAACAAAGGTGGGGGCCTGCTCCTCACAGAAGACTTCCCAGCAGCCTCTAGTAGAAATGCCAGCTCTTCCTTAATCCACCTTCAAGTCCCCCTGATTTCCAACACCCCCTCACTCTATGGGACGGGTTCATTCTGGCTCCCACTTTTCCCACTTCTCCCCACCTGCCTTGTGTCCCCTCTGCAGCCCTCCTGTTCAGTAGAACCTCTCTGGGTCACCAACCCTCCCTTGGCAGTCTCTTCCCCCACTCGCATCTCTCTCCATCGCCATCCCATCAGCCCGAGCAGCTCTTGATCATCTGCCGCCACATGCAGCTCTCCCAAATGAGTATTTCCTGAGCACCGGCTGTGTATCAGGCACTGTGGGAAGTTCGGTCCTGTCAAAGATGACGTCTTATTCAGCTCTCAAGGAGCTGCTGAGGGAGTGGAATTCATTCACTTGGCGGCTGAGATCTGTGAGGCAGGATGTGCTCCTTCCAAGTCCTCAGAATCCCCTGGGGTTGATTCACCAGGATCTCCACTGAAAAAGTTCTGGCATCCATTACGTCCTGCTCCTTCTCTCACACCACCCACCTGGAGCTGAGGTTTTGCCTACCTTCTTTCCTTCCCCAGGAAAACTAAGCCCCCTTCCCACCCTCTTCCGATAGGGCAGAAGCTCCTCTATGTCCTCGGGATGGACTCAAGGCGGGGCCTCTTTACCCGGCTTCCTCACTGAAGATGTGGATCAGAAGGGAGGCTTGCATTGCCCCCTGTGCCTTAAAACCTGACCCTGTGGTCAGTGCACCAGCCTCTTCAGCCAGCCTGCCTGCAGGGCACACAGGTGACTCAGGTGAGCTGACAGTGCCCCACATCTGGTGGGAAGATGGATTCGAGCTACTCCTCAGGTTCCATCCCTTTCTTTTGGTTCTTCTATATTCATAATTTTAACTCTGATAATAGCTATCATTTATGGAGCTTCACTCTGCACCGCTGCCCTCTCCATGGCTCATCTCATTTGATCCTCAAAGAGCTGGTGTTATTTGTATCTCATTTCATAGATCAGGACGGACAGGGACTATTAAGCACCAACTGAAGACAGAAAGGAAGGATGTGCCAGGATGACAAGGACTTTCAGAAACACCCCTCACCCTCCCCGCCCATCCTTTTGTCCCAGGCCTTTCTTTCCTCCTCTAGAGGGAATGAAGCTGGACAAGAAAGAAATAGAAATAGAGTAAAAAGAAATAGAAGGACCTAACGGCACGCCCTTGGTTCCATGAGTGATGTCCTTTACCTCCTGCCCACCAATGCACTAGTGTCAGGGGACCAGCCAGCTAGTGGGAAGGGAAGGGGGGATCCACTTCGTTTCTACAGCAACAACCTTCTTGGGGCCTCCCAAGACCAGAGTCCAAATCCTCCCCACCTCACTGGGTGGTGCAGTGATGTCCCTTGGCCCAGCGTCCCCACCCAGAGTAGCTGGTATGTATGTACCACCCCCAAAGCCTCAGGGGCCCTTCAAGAGGAGACCATTCATTTACCTAGCAGGTTAGCTCCTCCCCCAACTCAGCCCTCGGGCCCCAGGCTGAGAGCTCTTGCAGATTGCATTGACCCTCAGTCCATCCTCCCTCTAGCCCCAGGAGGGGAAAGGGTCCCCAGTTTTGCTGAACAGAACCTGCAGCACTACAGTTATTCAAGTATGGTTTGGAGCCTCCCAACTCCATACCGGCCCCCCCACACACACACACCCACTCATTCCTCCAGTTTGTCTTGCTCCAGGCCCCAGATTGTCCTGAATAGCATTTCCCTAAAATGAGGGCCCTTGAGAATCCCGCCATCGCCTGTCCCTAGGTAGTTGCTTTCTCCAGCACAAAGATCCAGAGTCCTGCTGCAAAGTGCTGCTCAGATCTGTTAAACTCAACCCTTCTCCCTCATTGTTCTCACCGCACGTCCCAACATCTGCTAGGTCTCCAGTTATCATTACTGGACATAAAAGCACTGGGATGAGTGAGGCCGCGGCTGAGTCACAGCCAGCGCTCATTAGCGATGCCCACATTTCTACAGTGCACAGATCAGCCCAGCAGCACCCAGCGGCAGGGGCCCTTTTCCTCTCCTGCCACAGAAGATCCCCACACTCTGGCCTCGCCCCTCCCCTGAGTCCAGGTGACCCCGTTGCAGTGCCCACCCACCTCCAGGTGCCCCAGAAAGGGGCTCACCTTTATGGCTAATTCCTCCCAGAGGTTGCTGGCTTGTCCCGGAACAGTAGTTCCTTCTCTGAGAAATAGACAGGTCAGCCAGACTCGGTCAGCCAGGCCAGCCTACAAGTGGAGGTGGGCGGAGAATCAGGTAGGAGTGGCCTAGAGCTTCCTGGCCGACTCTGCCTCCCAGCGTCCATAAGGAGTGGGGGAGAGTGTCCTTTTCTATTGGCAAAGTCCAATCGAGTCAAGGTAGAAGCCGAGGATCCCAGGAGTCAGTCAAGTTAGCTAGCAGGGTAGGTCCAGAAGGGAGGAGAAAGGGAAGGATTCACCTGGGTATAGGCCTTGCACCTTGAAATCCCTCCCTTACGGCGCCCCCTGCCGGTGAGCAACTGCCCCAGCCAGAGGTTATTAAAATGAGAGAAGGTAAAGAAGCCAGACTTCGCCAGAGCTTCTCAAATTACAGTGTGTGCATGAATCACCTAGAGGGTCTTATTAAAATGCACGTTATGATTCTCCGGAAGTCTAGATTGGGCCTGAGGCTCTGAGGCTGAAAGAAGTTGCAGGCGGGTGCCAATGTACAGGTCAAGGGAGCTTAGCATATAGCCCGCCCCTTCCTGCACAGGGAAAAATGCGGATGTACAAGAAGGGCTACTGACCCACACATAGCTGGTGGCATTGGAATCCGCTTCCTACCCAGTGCTGGTACCACTCCTCGCACTCAAGAGTTAGCAGAGACACTGCCTCTTGGGGGAGAGCTGAACTTTGGGGCTGAGCCCTTAAGAACTCTGGCCAGGAGAGATGGCACCACTAGAATGAAAGTGCCTCCATCTGTGTCCCTGCTGTCTCCTACTGTCGCCTCAGCTTCAGGTGCATACAGATGTTGCATAAAGACTTGTTGAATGAATGGCCAGCGGAGAGAGAAGAGGATGTATTTTGGATCCCAGGTGACCTGCATTTTGGCTATGTAATTTTGGGCAATTTTTAACCCCTCTGAGCCTCAATTCCCTGGTCTATCAAATGAGATAATAATATCTATCTTGCATAGGATAGTAGTTATCATTATTAAGCTAGTAAATGGAAAGCAAATACCACAGAATGGGTGCTCAATAAATGGAAACTGCTATCACCATGGTCTGGCCTGCCTCCCTACGGAATCATGGTGAGTTCCTGCAACCTCCAGTTACCGTTTCCCATAGAAAACAAGTAACTTCCCCCCTTCGGCTTTCTAATTCTATGAGAGCAACTGTTTTAGATTCTGCATGTAAGTGATATCACACAGTATCTATATTTCTGTGCCTTGCTTAATTCATGAGACACAAATGATAGGATTTCTGCTTTTTAAGGCTGAACAGTATCCCAGTTCTTGCAGTGATTCCCTATTGGTACTTGTGAAAAGTGCTGCAATGAACACAGGAGTGCAGGTATCAGAAGGAGTGCCGTATGGGGAGAGGTTGATTAACAGGTACAAAGTTACAATTCGACAGCACTAAGTTTTGCTGTTATATCGAACAATAAGGTGACAATAATAGACAATAATGCATTGTGTATTTCAAAATCACTAGAAGAATTTGAATGTTCTCACCATTAAGAAATGACAAATGTTTGAGGTGATGGCCATGCTAATTGCCCTGATTTGATCATTACAAAAGGTATGCAAGAATTAAAACAGCACATGGTACCCTATAAATATGTGCATTTATTATGTCCACTGGAAATAAAATACAACTTAACAAAAAAAGTGGTCACTTCCTCTGCTTTTGTCTCAGTTGATGATTCTCTAGCCTCTGTCCATGACACAGCCCCCTCCCTTCTTCTTCCTTCCCTGACAGGAGGGAAGAGTTAGAGAGCAGCCAGTTGGGAAGAAGACCTCATGCTCAAATGACCAGCAAGGAAGGGGTGCCCAGAATTTTGACATGAAAAAGAGAGGAGGGGTTAGTTTTTGCTGGACGAAGCTCTGTCTGAGTCACACAGGAGACTGGACTTTGACAACAGACAGGGACACTTTCCCTTCCCCTCTTCAGGGTGACTGGGAGGTAGGACTCTTCCAGGAAGCACCAGGCCACTCCTGCCCAGATTCCCCACCCACCTCCACTGTCTGCTGCCTTTATCTCTGAGTCATGAAGTTCTAGGGCTTTGTGAAATATCTATCAAGCTTGAGTTCCAAATAAGGAAGGGTCATGGCAACAAGAAGCCTGTTCCAGGGTCTGTGTTCACGAATAATGAACTCATTTCCAAAGTCAGTATTTGCCTCGATTGGGGACAATCCTGGTTACAGAAAGGCACTGAAGAAATCCAAAGGTCCCTACCAGTCCTACAGACACAGATCTGGTTCATAGGATGCAAAGACCAGAGGCATAAATGGGATCCTAGCCGGGGAGCTGAGCTATCACATGAGGGCCAGCCCCCACAGAGCCAAACTGTCTTAGTCAGCTTTTTTCACTGCTGTGACTAAAAGACACTAAAAGGAACAATTGTAGGAGAGGAAAAGTTTATCTGAGGGGCTCAGTTTCAGAGGTCTCAGTCCATAGAAGGTTGATTCCATACCTAGGGCCTGCAGTGAGGCATGGTGGATGAGTGAGGGAGGTAGGAAACCAGCTCACTTGATGATCAGGAAGCAGAGAGGGTCTCTACCTACCAGATATAAAATACAAACCCCAAAGGCACGCCCCCAATGCCCACCTCCTCCAGCTACACCCTACCTACCTCCAGCCACCACTCAGTTAATCCTATCAGAGGATGGATTGACTGATTGAATTAAGGCTCTAATAACCCAATCATCTCTTCTCTAAACCTTGCATTTCCTCATACCTGAGCTTTTCAGGGCACACCTAACATCCAAACCATAACACAAACCCTGAACTAATCCATGAAGGGGCTCCCTCCAAACACCAGACACCAAGGATCTAGCAGGGCTGGGAGTATAGGTCAGGGTGGAGCACTTGCCTAGCATGCATGAATGCCTGAGACCCTGGGTTTGATCCTCAGTAACCCCCTCCCCCCCCACACACACAAGTCTCTTGCAGACCAGGGGAACCCTTGGTGAGAGGAAACTTTAGGGCCCTGCAAGCAGCAGCCTGGATTCCCCAGCTAGTGTTGCTACTTTTATCATTTGAGAAAAGCAGACCAGCTGGGAGCCCTGCTCCCCCTTCTTCCTATCCCTCGGCCTCTCTGCCTCCACATATCATGCACCATCAGACCCTGGTAGAGAAACCTTGCTGCCTGCAGTGAGGAGAGCGTGAGGCCTGGGGAAAAGGAAGCCCTGGAAGCCGTGGGTAATGGGAGGAAAGAGGATGGGGGAAGGGAGGGGCAGTGAAAGGAATGTCCAACACAGGAGAGAAAACTAGGAAAAACTAAGACAGAAAGTCAGAAAATGAGCAAATGGACAGTGAGAAGCAAAGAAGGACAAAAAGGTGCATAGGCAGGCACGCAGGGCAGCTCTCTCCTGGAAGCTTCTAGGACAAGTGTTCTTGGCAGGAAAGGTTGGATTAGGTTGTCACTCTAGAGCATTGGAAATAATTGGGTAATTTTCCTTCAAATCCAGTCAATCACAGGGAGGTGGCTGAAATATTGAGCAGATGAGAAGAATGATATTGGGTGAGGGACTTGGTTGAAGGAAGGTCTATCCCTTGTCTCACATGCAAGTGACATGCAAAGAAAGCAATAAGCAATTGAGCATGGTAGCTTTTTAATCAAAGATCAGGCTTTTGTTTCCTTGAGAGTCAGTCCACAAGAAATCAGACATTTGCATTTGCAGCTCCACCCCCTGGAAATAAAATGAGGTGGATGAACTTCATCCCTATGGCTCCAGCAGACAAAAGCTAAGGCTTCAAACAGGGGGCATCCCAGTGCCAGTTGCCCCTGTGTAGATCTGCACAGGAGACCAGAGTACACCAATCCAACCCCGTGAGGTAAGGCTGGAGCAGATGGACTGGCTCCCTGTGGATAAAAATGGCCCAGGAATCTCTGGCTCCTGCCTTCATAATGTGGTCCTTCCAGGTTGGTTACTGTCAGCTTAGGTAAGACATCATCCTCTCTAGGACCTGTTATGTACCTGGCCACTGTGGGAGAATGAAAAGATGGTCATACCTGAGCCTGACCTCCAGAAGTCACATACACCTAGGAGGAGGAAAGCCTCCCACTTAGAAGAGATTACCAATATTGGACAGTGTCCTCCAGGTGCCAACTGAGTGGTGTGAAGAAAATAAATCCCTAGAATCCAGAAAACAGGCAAGACACTGGGGCCAGGGTTGAAGGTGGTTCAGAGAAGCAAGACTGGAGAAAACCCTTGGTGCCTGCCTGGAATCCCAACCAGCCCTCTTCTTCCATTCTCTCCAAGTCTCCACTCCCCTCCCACCAGCTCCCCCTGGCCCTCAGGACCATAATGACTATCCCACATTTTAATTCACAGGGCTCCCTCTTGGTAATCAAGAGTCCTTATGCCAGAGGGCCTCCTCCAGATGCTGAGGCACAACCTCTGTTAAGTGTTTCTACCATCATCTCTCCAGGGTTATGCCTTCTACTTGGGGTGGAAAGACCTGGGAGGGTGGCCAGGTGGCCCCTGGTCCCACCCCTTAGACATATGCCCTTTAACTTACCATAAGCTAGACCATAATGATGTTCTTCCTAGCAGCCCACAAACCTGATCTAGTAAGACACGTGGTGGTTGTAGCAGAAGCAGTGCAGGAGGAGGAAAAGCATCAGGCCCCAGAAGCAGATCATTCAGATCAGGTACATGCAGGTAACAGGATGGAAGACTACTCAGAGCTCCTTTAGGGCCTTGGGACTTGATTCTTTGGGCTGGAGTATTGCAGAAAGGTGGAGGGGCCCAGCTCTCAGGCAGCACATAGACCCTGTCCCTCGGAGCCAGCCCTGCAGTTCCACCAGCTGCTGTACAGGTTCATGCTGAGTAAAGTGCTGAACCATACCCCATCACCAAAGTGGCCACACTGCTGTCCACATCCTACCTGTCAGATCCACTATGAACACTGCCATGACCTGCCACCTGTGGAGAAACAACCTGTATCCACTGCACCAGCCTCAATCCAAGGCTGAGAACAGCAACTGGGACCCCAGGGCATGGGAGAGGAGGCAGAAGTAAGGAGAGACTGTGAGCAGGCTCAGGAACAGAGACCCATTGTGTCTAATATGGCCACTCTCCTGGGTATCCTGGTACTGTTTTTCCCTAGAATTTAGAGATCTGGGAAAGAGAGAGAAATCTTTCAATACTTAAATATGAAATTCTACTAATAACTTTGAAAGTATGATGCCAAGTGCACATTTGAGTGCAGGGTGTCCAGGGCTGCAGAGTGGGCATAGAAGCTTCTGCCCCTGCATGTGAGTACACATGAATGGGTGATCACACCTGGGGGAGGGTAGGTGCCATCTCCACCCCTCTCAAGCCCTCCCAAACTCAGCATGATGGTTTAGCACTTAGATTTCTAATTACATGAAAACCAAAACCTTTTGAAACATTACATAAAAGCAAAACAGGAAAATAAAGTAAAAAGGATACTAATGTCCCATGTTAAGATTAAAGATTATATAATTATATATTATATAATACAATACTAAAATTGCACCAGTCTGTCTGGGCACAAAATAACCGAGCCACCACAAAAGCCTTGTAGATTCAAACAGCAACTCTTTATTCCTGAACTCTCACCGGCACTCTACTCAAACGTTCTGGGAAAAATACACATCCTCCACCAGGCTCTGCATATCAAATACCTCTGAATCCCGTGAGAACTCAATGGGAACTCAAGGAGTAGGCACCTGAGGCAGCAGGATGCACCCTATCCCAGCAGGATCCACCCTAAACCTGGAGCCACCCTAATCCAGCAGGATCCACCCTAAACCCGGAGCCGCCCTAATCCCTGAGCAAGGTCACCTTTCAAACCAAAACTCTCAAGCATTCATGCAATGTCACTGCAAATGACCTGGGTCCAAGGCAAGCCCATTTCCACAATGGAGAGTCCTCCCTCTAAGCAACTTTAGGTAGGCTGACAAGGAAATTGCCATGCGTCATTCCTACTTGGCTATGGCTCTCAGCATAAAATATTATAACAATATAAGTTATAACAATACTAAAATAACAAGCTAAAATGTATGTCATGCTAAGATTTTACGTGATTATCTCTGATGCAAGATTACAGATGCTTTTTCTTGTTTTCATATACTCTTATACTTCCAATTTTTTATATCACTTAACTATTAATATAATAAAGAAAAAAAGTGAATGTAAGCCTTAGGGAGCTGGGAGGTGAGTTCAGTAGGAACTTCTTATCCAGCCTTCTGGTTTCTCCCTTTCTCCACCCTCTCCGTGGCTTTTAAATTTTTGTCTCCACCCTCCTCCTATTTTTCTCTGCTCTTGTATCAAAGTTGCGATGGTGGCAAGGAGTGGCTGTCCTGGGCTGCCTCCCCAGTGTCTGTACAAGGCCAGCTGGAAAGCCCCATATGCCCTGCAGTCAGGGGGGCCTCCACCTGCTGCTTAGTGGAATCACCAGGAAGTTTTTAAAAATACTGATCAGACTCTCCAGGGATGAGGCCAGGGCATTGATGTTTTTAGAACTTCCCAGGACCGCCTCTGCTACAGCCAAGACCGAGAACCCTGGCTTAAAAGTGTGCCAGAGCCATTTTTAGCATTTTAAAATAGACATGTTCCTGAGGCCCCAGCGGAGACCTGTGGTTTAGACCTTTTGCGATGAGCTCCCGGCATCTTTAGATTTAACACGATCCCCAGGACTTTTGTCAGCTGCCTACGAAAGTTCAAGGGCTCAGGACATAGATCATTTCTCAGGCCCTGTTTAACTTTGACAATCTGTGGTTTTCTGAGAAGGAGCTTGGGGGTTCAAACAAACAGTACTCTAGGGTGAGGCTGAAGACCTTACAAAGAGGGCAGCCAGGCAGCAGCAGCAGCATCTGAGAAGAAAATGAACTTGCTCTTTTCAGAGCTCACCCAGCCTCCCCTCCTCCACCAACAGCAGACTCCACCCAGCCAGGCCAGTCACCTGTGTCCAGGGAAAGCAAACATAGGTCCCACCTACCTTTGTATCTGCAGCCCCAGGGCAGGGAAGGACACAAAGTAGATACCCAGACCTACTTTGGCAGATTGAATGGATTAATGAATACATTGTCACACTTAAAAAAAAAAATGCCACCACTCCTACCCTTACTTTGGACCAACTGAAAAAGAAGGGAAGGGCTTTAATAGTTTTGGAAATCTCTGGTTCTAATCTGCAACCAGATGGAAAACTGCTGCTATAGAGCATTGCTTCTCAAAGTGTGGTCCAGTGGCCTTCTGGGGTACTTACTGAGGTGCAGAATGCAGCCCAGCTCCAGACCCAGGGAGTCAGATCATCTTGGGGAATGAGGATAATATGGTACAGTGGTTTGTAGTTCTGGACCTGGAGTCAGACCAACTCGGGGTTGGAGACTGATTCTGTCATTGATTAACTGGTTACCTAGCACAACCTAAGCTGTCTGTGTTTCATTTTCCTTATTTCTAAAATGAGGACCTCACAGATTTGTGTGTGTGTGGGGGGAAATAAATGAGATAATGGCAGAGAATAAGTTCTCCATAAATGTCTGTTGTTCCAGGAGTGGACCCCAGGAAACCACCTGGCTGGTAAGCACCTTCGGTCTAATGCAGGCCTACTGTGCTCTGAGTTGCAGGTAGTAAGTAAAGTACTTCCCAAACCTGACAGCTAGCAAATTGGAGCCTCCTCCTCAGGTCATGAGCTAACCTGGCCATCATCACAGGCACAAAAACAACCAGCTCTTGCTTATTCTTGGATATCTTATCTTTACCTCAATCAAATTATTAAAAGCTGCTTTTAGACTGGGTGTGGCTTAGTGGTAGATCACTTGTCTAGCATGCATAAAGCCCTGGGTCTGCATAAAGCCCTGGGTCTACCCCCAGCACCACAAAAAATAAAATAAATTTTGCTTTTGGTTTAACTTATGGCTCCATTTATATACATTAACTGTTTTAAACTTTTAAATTTCCAAATTTCATTATAAATGCTGATGGTCAGAAGATGGGCCTGGGAGCCACCACTGCATGGCTTCTTATCAAGCTCTGTTCTCACTGTGGGACCTTGGACAAGTCAACACCCCAGGAATACCTACTGGTACTACATACAGGCATTATAATATTTGCTGGGATTTTATTCACATAACCAGTTAATTCCAGAAGTTAAGCTGATCCTCCAAGAAGATGCACCATGTCTATGATATGACGCTGACCTCCCCAGGGCAAGAAACCTGCCACAAACCCAGCTGTCAAGACTCACAGTCCTAGAAAGAAGATTAACTTGGGCAGTGTCCCTGGCCCTCACTGGCATGAGCCAAATTAAAGGACTTCTTGGCCTTGTACAGAAATTCAGCATGAAATGAAAGGGTAGGATCCCACCCCCAAGCTCTGAACCTAAAGATGTGACCCTAAAGATCTGTCCTTAAAAATCCCCCTCTGCACCAGCTCCCTGATCTAGGCAGAAGGCTCTAATTTCACAGTCTCTCAATACTTTTGGGCCTCTTGCCCTTCCCCTACCCCAACTCTGAGTTCAGAGACTAGTCTGGAACAGACCTGCATTCAGCCTCTCCTCTCTTGTCACCAGAGTTGAGCCTATAAAAGAGTTGGAGCCACCTCTTGTCTTTGCCCAATGTATGCCATCCAATCACATACATGTGCTTCTTTGTCCTTGGGTAGTATTATTCCTTATGCATCGGAATGGGTGTCTGAATATGATTTATTCTGTGCAGGCGGGAGAGACAGACTCCTCACAAGGCTGAGCATATCTCCCACCTCATGGCTGGAGAGGTGGGGAGAGGTAGGTGAAAGAGCAAAGCCAGGTAGTAATATATTCATCTCTCTTCTCTTTCCTCAACAATTTGCTCTTCCTCTCTTTGCCAATTTCTGCAGAATGGAAACATAAGAGAGGAGAGGTAAGATAGCAGACTTGTAGGTGTACATCCGGTGGGCAGAGGTCAGTCAGCTGGGCTGGGAGGAGGCAGGCGCAGGAAGTGCACTTCAGGCTCCTGCAACCCTTGGCAGGCAGAGCTGATGGCACAGAGGCCACCCTCCTCATTATCAAGCTTGGGCCAGGCTCCAAAATCACATCTTCCTTTGTGGGTGGCTACCACCCAGTCTATCTCTTGAGGCTCTCCTATACCCTAAGCTCAGTTTCAGAATCTTCCCAGAGTTCCCCTTTCTTGTAGTGCCAGGAATCAAGCCCGAGACCCTTTTGTAAGGATTTTACTGTTGATCCTCACTAGCAGCTCATTAAGTACTCAATCTACAGCTGGACTTGTTTGGGACTCCCTCAGACCCCGAGCTTCCTCTTCTATACTCAGTTTGAGCCCCTGAAACATTTCCTTCCCTCCAAGACCCCCTCTGCCCTCCAGCTTTTTAAGATCCTTCATAAGCTCAGGTCCCCTCTTCTAGTGTGCAAGCCACGAGAGGCCTCCACAGTGTCTATTCAGGGTCTCATTCTTTACCTAGTGTCTATGTCTACAAGGTCCCCGGACCCACAAAGAAATTGTCCACTCAGAGGAGCACCAGAAAAGCCCCCTACTCTTGTACTTGGATCCACTCCAACAATTTACTCATTTTAAGGGCTGGAATTCTCTCAAAAGTTGATTGCAGAGTTTATACTTTGTCCCTATAGGTCTGTTGGCCTTATAAACACTCCTTCAAAGGAACCCTATTAGTCACCTTAATGGGCAGATTCTTATCAGACCACTTTCTTCAAAGACTCAAGCCAGATAATGTTGAGGGAGCTGGGCAGAGCCAGGAGTGGCTGCTGAATGGAGGATCACCATGACCAGCATTAGAGTCCTGGGTGTCACCATTTTCCCAGGGCAGCGTGTTCTACAAGGGAAGGCAAGCGCTGTGTCCTTTACTGAAGATTGAAAAACCCGGTCTACCCTGTGATTCTGGTGCCCTAGCCAATCCCAGCCTCAGATTCTGGGAGACCCTTGGCCTTCTTCCCTGTCCCTGGCCAAGGTGGCTTAAAGTCCTGGACACCCCGTGTTTATGTCAACAAAGTGGTTTCCAGAGGGGGCAGACTCTTGCCCGCCAGGGGTGTCTGGTGCCCGTAGCCTGTTGTTTGTGTACCTTGTCTCAGTAGTGACCGAAGGGGCAGGCATGCCCGAGCTGTCTCTGGGGCAACACTCTGTTGGGGTTCCAGCTGTCCCTGCACATAAAGCACTGACTCCAACCATGCACCCCCAAGGTATCCTCTTTCAGAGTGAGAATTTAAACTTTCCTCTGAGGTTCTATTTTCCATTAGCCCTTTTCCTGGCCTCTCTGCTTCACATCTAGCCAAGGCCCAAGGAACAGGCAGGTCTGACCTCATCCCCTCCCTTTCATCCACCAAGAGAGCTCCTGAATGTTTTCTGAAATAATCATGGAAAAAAATGGGACAGGGAGTGGCTGGCTGCAACTATCCAGGGTCTCACCCAGTTCCTTCAGGGACAGGAGCCCACAGAGAAATGCTGGGAGAGTTCTGTTAGCTTTCTCTCCCCACTCACAGTCATGTGGTGTCGCTATCCCTATATCCCCGACACACACACGTACCCCTCAATATCAAATACTTGCCAGAGACTGCTCTCCCTGCAAGAGCTCCTGTCGGGCCTCTCCAGCTGCCCCAGCTCCTTCTTCCCCTCCTCACTAACTGGCCTCAGGAATCCTGGTAGGGTAGGGACTGAACGGTAAAGGGGTCAAGAGCATGACACTGGAAACAAATAACTCTGCTTCACTAGTGGCACGCCACTTAACTTCTAGGTCGCAGATCCAAGATCTGTAAAATGGGCATTCTAACAGTACCTACCCCAAACATCCTTGTGAAGAGTGGAGGAATTAATGTGCCGGTGCTGAGGGTATTGTCCGACCAGCAACCAGGGCTGTGTTAATGTCAGTTCACTGCTCTCCTTGTTACTGAGGTCCAGGCAGCATAAGATGCAGGAGGAAAAGGCTAGGTTCAAACCCCAGCACACCACTGAGATCCTGTGTGACCTTGAATAAAATACCTCATTGCTCAGTTTCCTCCTGGGCAGGAGGACATTGATAGAACCTTCCCCAACAGGGGTAGGGGTAAGGGACAGGGCACCCAGCCCCCCAAAGAGTGTAGTAGCAGCTGCAGGGGGAGGAGCCAGGATCTTGGCACCTGATCCCCCAGATTAGCTGTTGTAACTCTGGGGCCAGTGGGGGGAACTGGTCTGACTTGGAAAGGAGAGCCAGGAATTTAGGTCTACAGGAGGAGCCATAAATAGCCAGAGCAGGTCAGAGGGCCTCCAGGGATGCCGGGGGGACATGACAGGAGGTGCTGTGGAAAAGGAAGCTGTCAGTCATCAGCCTCAAGGCACTTTCCCACGAGTTATAGGAAAACTATCCAGGGGTATGGTGGGGGCAAGGATCATCTCTTCAGGGAGAACAGTCAGGGACTCCCTCTGCGCCCTCTCCCAGGGTCTCTCAGAACTATTAGGAGAGTCAGAAAGCTCACCACCACTTACCTGTGCTCTGTGGTCTTTGCCATCCCCCCAACCTTATCCTTCACTTTGATTCTTTTGACCATCCTGGAGGCGACAGCAGCAGTTAGCCCATGTCATGGGAGGAAAACTGAGGCCCAGAGATGCAATTTAGCCAAGATCACATGAATCAGAGGCTGAGATAGGATTGTGAACATGAACTGTTTTTCCTCCTAATCCAGGGTATACCTGAAAGCCAAAATGTAAGAACCTGGGCTGGGCTATAGTTCAGTTGGTGGAGTGCTTGCCTTGAGTGCACAAGGTCCTGGGTTTGATCCCCCACACCAAAAAAAAAAAAAAAAAAAAAGTAAAAACTTGCCCTCAGGAACGACCCCATCCCTACCAGGAAGAGTGAACTGACAGGAGTCTTCCTGTCAGAGAGTTTTCCTTGTCCTTAGTTGATCCAAGCGCATCAACTAAGGGGAAGGACTCCTGATTCAAAAGTGTCAGAGATGTTCATTAGCCCTGGAAATCAGGCTGAACTTATAGACTCAGAAGGCCTGGACTCAAATCCTTGGTGATCTTGTACAAATCATTTTGCCTCAGATGCCTAATGTGCAAAATGAGGGCATCATCCACACCCATGAGAGCCTGGGGTGAGGTCAATCCCCCAAGTGTCATAAAGACTGTAAGTCCCTGCTCATGTATCTCTGTATTCTTGGTATTTACTACACACAGAAGCCCTTGTGTCATTAAATAAAAGGATGAAGTAAACTCTTCGCAATTAAATGTTGTGAGTTTATGTGATGATAAATATTCTTTGCTATTCACCAGTTGCTACTATCTTTTCATGGTGGACATGGGCACTATTCCCTCTACCCTGTGCTTGATTCCTTTGGGAAAATGGCTACAAAATAATCTCTGGACAAGAATTAGTAACAGGCAGGGTGACATATAATTCACTGTCCACACTGAGATACTTTGGGGAGTCAAAGGGTTATGCCTAGACAATAAGGAGGGAGCATAAGTGACCAGGCACCCTACAAACCCTGCACCATGCTGCTCGGAACTCTCTGGAGGCAGGAGTCCTCCGTAACCAACAGTCTCGGCTGCTCCTAGGCAGACCCTTGGAAAGGTACCCTATGTTCTTAGCACTGTCCAACCCCAAGTGAAGCTATGTTCAGGCCAGTTTCCTAGTGTTTTTCCATTCCTCATTTCAACCTGCAGATGACCCTGATCCCTCCTTTTCATTTTCCCGAGAATGTTCTAGTGTTGAGTTTACACTGCCCCAAACATGAAGACTTATGACCCCGGGAAGCGCCAGTCAGGTGAGCTGCAAACTGGCCATCTTCTACTGCCTTTTAGCTCAAGGGCTTTTGCTTTTCCATTCTGCAGTTTCAGCAGGCTTCTAACTGGTCTCTGCTATTGCTCCTTCCCACCACTGCCCCGATCTCAATCAAGCAGCCAGGGGGATCCTGCAAAAACTAAGTTGGAGCATGTGTTTAATCTCTTCAGGGATAATGGCTTCCCATCTCACACCCAAAGAAAAAGCCGAGATCCTTGGAAGAGTCCACAGGGGCCCAGTCTCCTTAGATCTTGATCCCCTCTTTTGCCTTCTCTCCTAGGACTCTGCAGCCTTTGCTACCTTTGTTCCTCAAACACAGTAGGAACATTCCACCTCAGGGCATTTGCTTCTCTCCTAGGAACTTGAGCTTTCCCTTTAGAGATCCTTATGATTAGTTCCCTTGCCTCTTTCAGATCTTATCTCAATTCTTGTTCTCTGGCTAGCCTATGAAAAAGCAGTCTCACACCTTGCCCCTTTATCTTCCCTTCCCTGTCTTTTCTCCTTAGCCTTTAGCAACACCAAACATCATAAAGATAAATATTTTACTTATATTATTTATCATCCAACCCCTGCAAGCTCCATGAGGGCAGGGACTTTCATTTGCTTTGTTCTTTGCCATCATTTCAATACTAAAACAACACCTGGCATAGAGCAGATGCTCAGTTAAATATTTGTTAAATGAATCAAGGACTGACTGAGAGGGAGCATCGCAGGCAGGCTGAATGTTTGTGAGTCTCCCCGTGTGCAGCATGGGTATAGCACACATGGTCTCCCACAGCAGTAGGACGTTAAGTCTGATCTCGTGTGTAGACCACTAAACTCACCGCCAGGCCCATTTAAAATCTTGGTCAATGCGCAGCTCCTGTCACTCCTGTTCCATTGGCCATGGCATCGTGGGTTCACAAAAGCCAAAGTAGCATCTACTCCCTTTGAGTCACAATTTACACACTCTTCCCAAATCATGTTTTTATCCTACCTCTCCTTGGGACTCTTCCTCCCTGAAGCCAGGTTCCCCCAGTGAAAATGGCTGGGCTCTCTGCAACCACCCCCTCTACAGCCTGCTTCAAACTCTGAGCTTTTCCTCCTAATCTCCAGATGTCTGCCCCGTGGCCCTTTCACAATCTCCCCCATGAGCTGGGGAGGTTGGAAACAAAGGGCAGAGGGAGAGGAAGGCAGGGAAGAGCAGGCCTCCCATGCCTACCTGCCAGCTTCCTGTCTTTTCAGACTGATAGATAGGGATAGTAATGGCCAGAGTTTCCATTCCCCCACCCTGGCACCCTCTGTCACTCAATTAAAAAAAGATAGAGGGAGAGGGCCTGGGGGGGAGGGGCAGGAGGCCCTGGTTATAAAGCCTGTCACTGAGGGACACAAGCACAAAGCCTGGCCAGCCAGGTCCTTTTTCCGTCATCCCCAGCCATACTTAGCTGCTGACAGCTGCTTGGGACTCTGCCGCCAGGCCCTGGCCCAGACCCGTAGCCTCTCCTCTCTCAGTAACTCCTGAACCACAGCCCCTCTATGGCCCAGAAAGAAGAGGCTGCTGCGGCTGCTGCACCGGCCTCCCAAAATGGGGAGGACCTGGACGACCTGGAGAACCCCGAGAAGCTGAAGGAGCTCATTGAGCTGCCGCCTTTTGAGATCGTCACAGGGTGAGACTTGGACATGGGCCTGGGTCCTCCTCCCTAGGAGATTTTAGGCGTGCGGCAGGCTATGGACAGTTAGTATGTAAGAGCAGAGGTCAGGGTTAGCCACAGCTCTGGGAGAAGGCACCTGTGTACCTGGAAGGGGTCTTTGGAATGTCTTGGCCTCTTGGGCACCAGTTTGGGCTCTCTCAGGAGAAGGGGAGGAACTCTTTGGAGGCAAGCACCCAAATATGAAACCGCCACTATGGCCTCCTAATATTGGGAGTCACCTGCCTTTCTGAAGAGAGGTTTATTCCCAAGAAGTTTGGTAAGACTTGCACATTTTAAGATGCCCCAAAGTCATGTTCCCCCGCCCCCACCACCACCACCACACACCTCATCTCTCTGCTCTGCTTCTGAGTAGGTCTCTCCTCTATGTTTATGTCTCTGGCACTTTCTTAGAGTTTCTCTCTGGAGTAGAAGATTTTAAGGCAGATCTATCCTTTTCCAAGGTTGAGTGAGAAACAGTTTTCACCTTGTTAAGTCTCTTCTGAGTCTCCCCAGAGGCTGTCTGCTCCCCTCCCTAGGGAAAAAATCACAGCACAGATAACACAAGCCAGGGACTTCTGGACAGAGAGCTGTTCCAATGAGCTCAGCTCAAGTGAGGCTGAGAAAACTGTCTAGAGGCTCCAGAGGGGAGCCATGAACAAGGTCCCTCTGTCCTGTGATTGTGCCACTTCTAGGAATAAAATCAAGTGTCTTCCTCCTTTCCCCTCTCTTTCTATAGAGAAAGATCCTGCTGAATCTTTAAGAATCCTTTCGAAAGGAAAACACTTTCTCCAGGTCCAGGATTTCCTTCACAGGGGGCTCCAGCACCGTGCACAGGCAGAGTGGGCACCCCACTGAGAGAAGTTTCAGAAAGAATGGAGGCACCATGCCCTCAAGGGTGGGAGGAGCCCTGGGTGGTAATTTGAACTTGCTATTTGATGCTTGACAAGTGATTTTCCAGTCTTGGTTTTATCATTTCTAACTGGAGAAAGTTATGCTAGTTGACTTCTAGACCCCTTCTAGCTCAGATATTTTCTGATTTCTAAAGGAGCCTAAGGGAAAATGCAGCCTAGTTCCTGAGGTGTGAGTAGCCCTCATACTTCCGTTTGCCCATGCTCAACCAGCTAATCGTACCCTCATCCTAGGATTAGGGGAGCAGCTGGGCACAGACTAATATAGACACAGGGAAAGCCTAGGGCAACCAGGCCAGGGGCGTCCTCAATTCCAGGGGCTCTTGTGGAAGATCCTTTTTCTAACACCTCAGCATGCTAAGCCACGCTGTCTTTGCTCACACACACCCTACTGCATGCAGCACTGTGCTCTCCCTAGCACAGGAGCTAAATTAGACTATCGAGATGAACATGCTCTGGGTCCCGTGGAAGTGGGTCCTGAGGGTTAAGTCCTCTGATGTAACTGACATTTGTCAGGGCTTTAAAATCACTCATGCTTTCAAGTGAATGAGCTCATTCAAATCCTCAGCAGATGCTAGGAGAGGGAGATTGATTAATGCCCCTTACAGCAGGGGAAACTGAGACTCAGGGAGACTTTGTGACATGTTCAAGGCCACAGAACCAGGAAGGGGCAGATCTTCTGACCACCAGTCAAGTTTCTTGGCCACTGGTCTCTTTTTACTTGATTTCATTTTTGCCACTTGTCTCCTATCATTCTGGGTCCATCTGTAAGGTAGTGAGGGTCAGAGGCTTCCCATGACCCAAGGCTCAGAGAAACAGGCAAAGCAAGCAGCTTTCTGCACACTCTGAGCGCATTTCAGGTGGAAGGTGGAGCCTGAGTCTTTTCTGGCCACAAGCAACAGCTGTGGAGATCTGTTTCCTTGGCCCCTCTGGGTAAACAGATGCTTAAAATAGCCCAGAGGTGGAGCTATGACTGTTGCTGGGACAGGGGGAGGAAACAGTTTTCCCTTCTACATGCCCAGAAATCCAAGGGACCAGCAAAGCCAGTCCTCTCCTAGCCTGGACTCCCTCAGGGTATGGATCTAAAATACTCCCTGTATTTTTGGGCTGGAAACCAGTAGAAGAGAGATGGCTTTTCAGAGAATAGTCCGAAAAAAGGGGTAGCTGGTAAGGAAAAGAGATGACTGCAGTGCTTCAGATTGAATAAGGTGCTCAGGATGAAGCAGACCTAAGCACATTAATAAAGCAACATGGTGGATAGTACTGGAAAAAGGCCTAAAACTGCAGTGAAACTAGCTCCTATTGGCTTGAAAGGTGATCATGTGTATCTTTTCCCTATTCTATGTTCAGTGACTTCTCCATAGCAGAAGTAATTACATTACAAAAATCAGAAAAGGTTAGAAATCGGGGTTGTTGTTTTTTTTCTTTCTTTCTTACAGAGTTGGGTGTTAAATACTTAGCAGTACACCACTCCAACTGCTAGAAGTGAGAGGAAGTGAAGAAAAAGGAAAGGTTTGGTAATGCAGGAGATAGAGCTCTAGGACAAGTGTGGTGGCACACCCCTGGAATCCCATAGCTTTGGTTGTGGCAGGAAGATCAAAAGTTCAAGCTGGCAGTTTAGTGAGAATGTGATTCATTAAAAAACAAAACAAAACAAAACAAAACCTCAATGGTAGGAGCACCCCTGGGTTCAAGCCACAGTACCACAAAAATAAATTAATTAAAATGAATCTCTAAAAGATATGATTTGAGCTTGGAAAAGGCACTGTCCATCAATACTAGCTTTAATTTATTGAGATTCTACCATTGTTCACAATCTAAAAGGCTGGATAACAGTCTTTCAGATAAGGAAGCTAAACCTTAGAGGGCTAGGTAATTTGCCCAACTAATAGAAGGGCAAGAACCCCAGGACTGTCTGATTCCAAAGCATCCCACCGCAACCAAAGCCATAAAGAGGATTAGTTTTACATTCACAAATATTTACTGAGTAGGAATTGCTATTTACTGCCCATTTCCCCCCAATAGTAATATTTACCCCACAGGGAGCAGGGACTTTGTCTTTTTCTGCTTTATCCTTAGCACCTGTCTCCTAATAGGTACTCAACAAATATTTCCTGAATAAATGAATGAACTAATGAATGAATATTTATTATGTGTTAGTCTCTCTGCTAGATCTGTGATGGGGAAAGATCTTCTGGCATAGAGAAGCTCAGGATGTCTGGGGACCTGGTGGTGCTGGGTTTAGATGAGAATTCTCCTGGTGCATGCCTAGCTCTGCCTGCAGGAAGCTTAGGGGTGCTCTGAGGCACCATGGTAGGTTGTCTCCCCATTCCCCCATCCCAGCAAGGAGTGACTGGCAGCACCCTGCTAGTTGTATTGTGTATGTTTTTGCAAAAAGCAAAATCTATCATCAATGGGATTATTACAAAACAGAGATAAGTGGCAGATGGAGTGAGTCTTCTTTCAACCACTTCTTGAGCTACCAGGAATTTCCTGTGGCCAAATGAGGGACAGAGAGAAGAGGCAGCATCTAGAGAAGGGATGCCTCTGGAGCATGATGGGTGAAGAAGACAGCCCACCAACTGCCACCCTGGCCTGTGTGGAGGGTTGGTAGGAGGTCAAAGCTATGTGCAAAAATGGTACCTCCTGGGGAGAAGGGCTTGCCTAGGGCAGATCCTCATCCAGTCCTGCGAGTCTACAGCTCCCTCCTCAGCTCTATAACCCTCTGCCTCTGCGCCACACTCCTCTCCCTGACTAGGCTTACTCCTTGGCATCCACTTTGAAAGTAGTCTGAAAAAGAAGGCAACTGAAGAAAAGAGCAAGGCTACATCTTCCACACAGGTCACTGGCAGGTCTAGTGAGGTGAAATGAGTCAATGTTCAATCCCTTGTGAGTAGGTTTTCCACTCTGAGAGTTATCTGGAAGCAATCGTTTCATTTTAGACCATCTTCTACTGCCCTCCAGGTTGCCCCTTTTCATAATACAGATTTCTACTTTGGAAATGCAAACTTTTAAAATGCAAACCTGAGAAAAAGACGTACTTACAGCTCTTCTCCCTCCTTCAAGCAGACCATCTTCCAAATTCTTGCTAGATATTAGGATTCTGGGTTTTCCTCTTAGATAATTATAATGCCCATGGCCTTGTATGCAGAAAACATGAGAAAACGATGCCTAAATTAAGTGCTGCCTGAAGCTGAAGGAAGGAAACAGGAATCATATAATGGTGGTTTCTGTTCCTGAAGAAGGGACTGAACGAAGAGGGAGGGAGATCTATTACCATCATCTCTTGGTCACACCACTCCAACACACATGTACATGCACACACCACAGATAGAATGCACCCCCTGCACACATACACTCCTTTAATAGTGAAATTATCTGCTGGGGATCAAAAAAAAAAAGGTGTAAGTAGATATAATGCCTAGGCATATCATGTTTTTAGAAAACATCGTTTGTGATTAAGAAGGTAGGTGTCTCTATGTCCTTTCTTCCACCAGTGAGCATAATAGTGTTGACCTATCTTGTGATTCCACAAAATCACCTGAGGTGGCCATGCTGTCCAGCTTGCTG
Source organism: Ictidomys tridecemlineatus (assembly GCF_052094955.1). Classification (NCBI taxonomy): domain Eukaryota; kingdom Metazoa; phylum Chordata; class Mammalia; order Rodentia; family Sciuridae; genus Ictidomys; species Ictidomys tridecemlineatus. Next base: position 110,218,946 of record NC_135484.1, on the reverse strand, counting down.
CAGAAATGTCAGACCTCCCCTACCTCTGTTCTCCTGGATTCCCTCCAGGACATGGCTGTTTTAGTCTGTGGGAAGCCCAGAGTACCTCACTTGACCCTCATGCTCCTTCTGGAAGACCAAGAAGCCCATCGAGATGCCAAGCAAGCTCAGTCTCTGGGCAAGTCCAAAGGAAAGACTAAAAGCCAAATCTTCCCTGCCTTTCCTTTGCCCATTGAAAGCTCTTCTCCTCCAGCACCTCTTCCAGAGGGCCCCGCTGAGGGACAGAAACGGCTCTGGGGCTGCTGGCCAGAGGGGTCAGAAAACGATATTTATAGAGAGATGACCTTTCTTCTCCCTGCTTGGGTTTCAGGTTTCTGATTCTTCTCCTCTTGCCTAGGGAAGAGGTAGGGAAAATGTTAGAACTTTAGTGGGGCAGAGAGAAGCAGACTTCTCACAACTACCCAGCCAAACTTGCAGTTGTATGCAGCCAAATTCATGCTTCTGGCTGAACTACACTTAGCAAAAGTGGAGCAATGCTTTGGGAGATTCCAGAAGAAACCTGAGGGACCACACAGGGAGTTACTGCTGAAGTCCCCAAGTAATGATAATATTTCCAAGGATTCCACTGGAGAATCTCTCATACAGGTGGCTCTGCATTGACCTGGAGAAAGGAGTGTGGCCTGGCAAAAGACTTTGAGGAATAAGACAAGGGTTTGGGCTAAAAAGATGAGTTCTGTACTTCTCAGGAGCAAAATATACTCCAGAGAGTGATAGGACCCCTGAGCAACTTGTAGAATTCAGGAGCAGGCAGGTGGAGTAACTAGGAAGAGCTCGGGGTAAGTGAATTTTCAGCAGGGACTGAAAGAGGAGAGAGGAAACATCAGGTGATCTATTCTGCTAAAATGTTAAGTAAATAATAAACACCTGCAACTAGGGACACAGGGGCTTAGACAGCTAAGTATAGTACTTGAAGGGATTCTGGGGCTGGGTCCTCAAACACATTCATCTCCACAGTGGAAACTTAACCTGACAGCAAGAGACATGGAAACTTGTGTAGAAAAAATTTGGTGATGGAGTGGGGGCAGGGAATCCTGCAAGGAAACAACTCAGGTCAGCTCTTGGCATCTGCTGTTACCCTTAAGCAGCCAAGGCTCTAGGATACCAGGGATTCCCCTGTAGCCCAGGGAGTCTGGTGACCTTTCTGGGGAATAAGAAAGGGTGGAGACAGGGCATGTGAGTTAGTGATGCCACAGTTATCTTCTCGGGAAGGCACAGAGATTACTTGTTTGGCTATGCTGAGCATGGAGGGAACCTAGGGCCTTGTGCATGGTAGGCAAGTGCTCTGCCCTGAGCTACATCCCCAGCTCAGAGATTATACTTTTAAAAAGAAATACATTCGGCATCTCTAGTTGGTACTCATCCCTCCTTTACTTCTGAAAATCAATCCCTCCTATTAAAACCTCCTCATTCTCCTTGACCTTCACACCTGCACAGATTTTTCCTATTTTAGAAAAACACACACATATACAGAAATACTCTGACGCCCTCTGTAACTCTTCTCCTTTTTTGTCTCCTTCTTACTATTAAAAACCTGGCCTCTTCCTAATTTTCTAATCATCCTTCTCCTCTTTGAAGCCACTGGACACCTGAACTCCTTGTCACTAAGTTTGGTGTCCTAAGAAGATTAGTCACTTTTTCACCCCAGCTACACTCCATTGGCCATAGTAACCTGCTGTGGATGTCACTTTTAAATGCTTTTCTACTAAAAAACTGGTAACAGTTCTCTGCTGCCTCCTGATTGAATCAAGGTGAAAGTTTTAATACCATAGGTTCTCTAGTCTACCTCTCCACTTTTAGCAGTTTTCTAATGCTCTCAGCTCTTTTATTTTTTGCCTTCTTGGGCCAGCTAGAATCTAGCTGCTGGACTATAAGCATCTGGATGGCAGTGGCTACATCTTTCATGACCCTGGAATGACTCAATACTACACACAAGCTTGCTTATCCCAAGGTATCCTTGGGCCGTCTTGTCTCACAGGTAGCAATTCTCACATAGACCATGTGACAATCCTTTCACCTGAAGGAAAAGACAGACTTGAGAAACAGTCTACAAGCATACTACAAGACCTAGGCCATTCCGCGCTCAAAATGCAATTTACATGAGCTACAAGGAGAAATGAAAGCATGAAATGCTTTGCAAAATCTTTGTTTTGCTCTGTCATGAGAAATTTAACACACTTGCTACTTGGTAAAATTGCTATTTGAACACTGCTTGTCAATCCTAGACACACATTAGAATTCTCTAGAGTTTTAAAAACATACTGATGCCTGGGACTTCTCTCTAGACATTCTGATTTAATTGATTTGGTGTGGGATCCAGGCTTAGTCCTCCTTGTGATTTGAAAGTATAGTCAGGTTAAGGGTTCACTGATTTAAGATGTGCTGTTTAGATGGTGGAAAGTGTTGAGGATCCTTCCTAGTGAGGTGACCAGAACATAAACCCAATCCAAATTCTTTCCCTCCCTCCAGGTAAACACTTCTGGGTTCTTTCATGCTTTTTTATGATTGTCATTAGCATAGGCAAGACCTATTTTTGGTAAGAGTGGATGTCTTGGAGATCTACCTACTCTAGGCTGGTTCTAGACACAAGAACTCATCATTCTCTCTCTCCTTCCTTGTCCCTTTGTCTCCTTTACCTACAGGGAGCGGCTGCCTGTCAACTTCTTTAAGTTTCAGTTCCGGAATGTGGAGTACAGTTCTGGGCGGAACAAGACCTTCCTCTGCTATGTGGTTGAAGCGCAGGGCAAGGGAGGCCAAGTCCAGGCATCTCGGGGATACCTAGAGGATGAGCATGCAGCTGCCCACGCAGAGGAAGCCTTTTTCAACACCATCCTGCCCACCTTTGACCCGTCCTTGCGGTACAATGTCACCTGGTATGTGTCTTCTAGTCCCTGTGCAGCTTGCGCTGACCGCATTATCAAAACCCTTGGGAAGACCAAGAACCTGCGCCTGCTCATTCTGGTGGGGCGACTCTTCATGTGGGAAGAACCAGAGATCCAGACTGCTCTGAAGAAACTGAAGGAGGCTGGCTGCAAACTGCGTATCATGAAGCCCCAGGATTTCGAGTACATCTGGCAGAATTTTGTGGAGCAAGAAGAGGGTCAATCCAAGGCCTTCGAGCCCTGGGAGGACATTCAGGAGAACTTCCTATACTATGAGGAGAAGTTGGCAGACATCCTGAAGTAGGCAGCTGGGCTCGGCCTCATGTGAGTTCTTCTGGTTGCAAGGCACCATTTTTCCACCAACCGTTCACTTGAATAAGACCTGAGGTCAGGTAGAATGAGTGGCACAATGTTTAATCTGCATTGGAAGGATTGCGCTTCTCTGCTTTTGGTTGGTTTTAAAACATTTTGTTTCATTTTCTCTTACCTCTGAATCTTTGTGCCAAAATCTTTTCTCTTTTCTATCCTTTTATTTCAAACTAACTTCCTATAACTTGGAAAAACAAGGTTGAAAGGGATCTTAAAGCTTTGAGACAGATGAAACTTCAGTAAGATTTAGATGGCACAAGGGCCACTTACCGAACAACAGCAGAGAAGATATTTAAGTCCTTCAAGCACGCCCTCTTGTGCATGGATCCAGGCTTACTCTGCTCCCAAGCTGCCTGCAGTCTACACATCTGCTTTTCTTTAATGCAGGTTTTTCATTCTTTAGGGGCAATTCTTTCATTTTTGGTAATTCTGAAATTCCCAAGTGGATTTGTAGTCAGCTTTTGGTTTTGGCCAGACCTGCTTTTATGTTTTCAAGCAAATGGTTATGCTTTGAGGGAGATCAATAATTGCTGCATGAATGCCTAATGCAAGAACATGTTCCTTATTGAGAAGATCTCAGCATTGGAAAATGCTGAATGCAAGAATCAGGATAACACAGCCACAAACTGGTTTATAGAGGAATGTTTAAAGGGTTAAAAAGATGTTTATAAATTAGGTGGCAGCTCAGAAGAAGCCTCCTATAGATATCAAGAGGTGATATGAGAACTGGAAGTAAAGATTAGCTATTTAAGCAAATAATTAGGACACAATTAAGGCCAATTTGGCCTCTTGCTGAGGGTAAATTAGACTCTTACAGAAACAGGCCAATTATCCTCAGGAAAGAGGGTAAAGGATCCTTTACTATCTTTTTTAAAAATTTGTCTGATCTAGTTTGCTCCCACAGAAATGCTATGACTGAACTGAGACCCGTTACAAGGCCACAGTTACTGATCAAAACCTCTGATGATAGAGATGGGTATTTAACCACCCTCATACTCAACTTTAATTCTCAAACAACTCCCATATTAGTAAAAGATGAAAGCAGCATGTTTCTATTAATTCTTTTTTTTTTTTTTTTTTTTTTTTTTTTTGGTGATTCTCACTCCTAATACCCCTAAGAGGAGATGCTGCTTTATAGACACATTCAGGAAATATCAATGTTCTGGAGCTTGCTGTTGGCAGGTGTTTTCTATTAAGCACACACATAGGGCACTTGCTCATTCTCAGGCTGAGCATCTGCAATTCCTGAAGACATGATTCTCAGTTATTTCTTAAAAAAGAAGGACTCAGTCTTTGAATTCAATTGGGGAAAAGCATGAGGTAATCTGCTCACAGAAAATATGACACTTACTCTAGGTAGTGGTGAGCATCAAGAGAGACTGCTGAGAGTGACCTCTGAAAATACAAAGTTCAACTTTCAAAATTCCTGAAACATTTTTTTAGTATAATTGGTATCACTGTAATCATAAACCCAACATAGACTCTATAGAGAAATGAAGAATAGTTTAATTTTAACCCTACTATCCTTTCTTAAATATTTTTCATGGGCCACTTCTAGCTACCTAACTAACAATCCTCAGGGATTTTGTTTTGATTTTTCAGGGAATTTTTTTCCATTAAAATTAAGCATTTTCAGGGGTAGTATGATTTTGGATAATTGAGGGTTGTAGCTCATACTGATTTAAGTCAAAAAATAAACCAGTTTGAAGAAAAAGTCCATTTCTAAGTCAGATTATTTTAAAATAGAGTATTACTGGGACATTGCCCACATTATAAGCCTCCTTCTTCAGCGTACATATAAAACTATGCCCTCTAAGTCTACTACATGCTCCCCTGGCCTCTATTTAAATGCTCACAATCCTGAAGGAAATGCACCAAGTTTTTAAAAAGGCATGAAACAGAGTTGTAGTCTAAAAAGCTCAAAAGAACAACCCAGCTTAATTAAAATCATCCCAAGAAATGAACATCTGTTAAATAAGATTTGCCTCTTAAAATCATCCCAAGAAATGAGCATTTGTTAAATAAAAATTTGCCTCTTATCTCTTATTTCATCTTTTGGGGAAAAAAATGTTTGACCATATATTTAACCAAGAGAAGAGTTAAAGATTTCTCTGGGCCTTTCCCTGCATAAATCACACCAAAATATGAATGAAAGAAACAAACCCAATCCTGGCTCAGCCAGGAACCACAGAAAACTATGGAGAAGAAATTCTAGATTCAGGGATTTGTTGGTACCTACAGGGCTCTCAGTAACAATCTGTTTTTTTTTTTTTTCATGAAGGTCTGCATGCTGTCATCAAGAGACAGTAGTGACATATATGCCATCTTGGACCTGCCTGTCTTCCTAATATGACCATCTGGAGCTGGACAACATCTGACATCAACTAATCATACTGGATAAGGCCCTCAAAGGACTCAATACACTTCTCACTGCTATAATCCATTCAGGTTGTGCCTGTCTCTCTTATGCTGCTTTGGGGAAACAGGAAAGTGAACAACAAGAGAAAAGCAACCACATATGGGCACCAGGCATCTGTGGGGCTGCAGGTCTTAATGACTCCCCAATGGAGCTGCTTAAGGCATAGGGCTTCAGACCCACAGTATAGATATTTGAAATACATCCAGAAATGCATTTTATGTTAAATTGGGCTGTTTTATTTTAAGAAAAACAGCAACATTAATAAAAGAAATAGTGTGGTTTTTCTGTGGCCTGATATTTTAAGGACCTTGTGCATCAGGAAGTTACCATGGACAGTAAGTGAATCAGGTGTAAGGACATCTTAGACCATGACATTATGAGAGGGAAGATTACACCAGGACTTCCCAGGCAACAGGAACTAACTTTCCCATTCACACTGCCCACCACGGACTTGCCTCTCTTAAACTAATTTCTCCTGAGGTGACTTGTAAATGAGGGCTTTCCCACTTCTCTGACAAAAGCATAGCAGAACGTGGAACAAAAAGCAGAGGAATGTTATAAGATACCAACATCCCAATTGCCAGTGAATAAGCAGTTAGCTTCTTGATTAAGAGAAGGATGAAAAGCACTTCAATGTGTAGACATACATCATGTAAGAGTATTCAATACATGATACTTGATAGTGTTGGAAGAAGAATGTCAAAAGTTTTACTTCTTAAAAGGTTTGAGTCCTACATGGAAACAAAATTTCACATGTGAACTTCTGGGTGTTTGCCAAACTCCAACTGGGTTTCCAAGAATAATGTGTTCATTTTGATTATCAGGCCATGCCTCCTTTCCCCAGGCTTCAAGTGTGATAAGTCATCGGAATTTGACCCCAAGACTATCTGCAACTGACAAAACACTTTATCACATCCCTGCTGAGTCCCAGAATTCTACTTACAGCCAATCCTGGATGAGACTAGGTTTTGTTAAAAGAATCATGTCTCATAGTCCAAGAAAAAAATTAGCTGTAATCTTTTTAAAAGTAAAGGAAGCCTAGAAAACCAATGTTTTGACCGAGTATTAAGATTTATTTGCCTAGGAGTGGAGGTGTAGTCAGTGGTAGCCTAACATGCACAAGTCCCTGGGGTCAATCCCCAGCATCATAGTGGAGTTAGGGAGACACAAAGATTTCTTTTGCCTAGCCTAGAGTTAAACAAAATACTTTAATTCTTCAAGTTTCTACTTATCACCCCACTTTCATTTTCAATTTTGTGTATTTAGATATCCTCTCCCCACTTTTCTCCCTTCAATTTTATTTTCTGTAGATAGAAAATAAGAAAAGCCTTGGTCTCTTTGCTGATGAACTTGCCCCTGCTCACCAACAACATGCAGAACTGTCTGCTCCAAACAGAGATATGAAAGGGAAATACTTTTTAGCAACTGTTGCCTATCAGGCTGAAATGTGATAAGAACATAAGTCTAAAGTACAAAGATTATATTTAACCAGTGCTTTTCTGGTGTTTCAGTAAGCCCCTTCTAAATTCCAGTTGTTCTTTGACACTAAGCAAAGCAGCAAGTCCTGACAAACCCAGCATTCATCTTTGGGAGAAAAATCAGTAGCATGTCTGGCTGTTTTAACTCTGAGAACCATAGCTAAGAAGGGGAAAACAAATATGCCTCCCAGCTTTCCCAATAGCTCCAATACCAAGCCATTGTTTAAATCCATGAACTTTATTCTTCCACTATGAAAGTTCAGACTTGACATGTGAACTTCAGAAAAAAAAAAAAAAGAAGAATATTTACAGTGGTATTCTTGGGATCCCAGTTAGCTGCACATTAGAATTTTCTAGGGAGGTTAAAAACAAACTTGTCACCCCACCTTGCCAACAAATTAAAACTTTGTGAGAAAGTGCCTTTATAATTTTCAGAAGATATTCATAAGGACTTGGTTTAGATCACTGAGTTACTGCGTCACTATTCTGTGTGAAGCACTCTACCAGGCACTCAACACATGCTGTTTCCTGTGTCATGATTAAATTCGGAAATATTCCATCACAGAATCTATGCAGAGGATGAGTTCACCATGAGATTCAAAACCTGCCTTCCAACTGCACTGATCCATAGTTTTTGTCCACTCATGTTTCTTACCTTGATACTCTTCCCAGTGGTCCCTCCAACTCTGAAATTAAGTTATCAGCTATCCTCTGCTACTCAAGTCCAGAACAGATATGAGCACAGAACCTCATTGAACCCCAAGGAAAAGAGATTTATTTTTCCGTTTTGGTCACAAATTCCTTGTTAACAATGTAGAATTCAATTTTGTATTAACAAACAAAACATGATTCTCTCCTAGGATGAATTTCACCAAGAATAATGCCAAGTTAAGTGCACAAATGACAAAAGATGCACAAGTAACTCAAATGTTCAATCTTCCTGAAATTTCTCTTAAACGGCAAAGAAACAATCAATGTTGCCACCTAGTGGCCAGCCAAACAAATCAGGTAGCATACTGGAACAGAGGTCACAGGCCCAATTTTCTGGGTTCTGGGCCCAGTATCAGGCTACAGACTTCTGACCTCCAGCAAAAAGCAGAGAAACATATCCCAAGCTATCCCTCCTCCAGAATCCCAATCCAAATACTGGAATACAACAACCCAAGATTGGCCTATGACACAGAATATAAAGTGAAAATTTTCCACTGCCCAATTTAAGGTCAGTTTGCTCAGTCCTATGGCCAAGTAGGAATGACACAGGAGAACATGAACACGTAGAAAGTGTTTGTCTCTCAGAGCGTATACACAGTAATTTTGATGTCTGTTGCCTCAAATACCTCCTCAATCATTGCAGATACATTTTCCCATTGCAGACGATCAAGACCACATCCAATCCTAAAAAAGATAAAACATTTCCATTGGCTGTGATGAAGGCATCTAGGAGACTGCTCTTTCCCTTTTCTTTTGGGCTATATCCCCCCAAAGCAGTTATTTGGCCTTACACCTATAGGCAGCCATGGTCAGAGTTTGGAAATAATTCTTGCTGTGAAGTCATCAGAGACCATTCCTACACAGCTCAAACATCCAATAGCTGTCACTTCTCTTTGCCCAATAAGATACCACTTCCCAATTATTTCATGCTAGATTAAAAATGTATAACTCTGCCATGATACAGGAGATTCACTGTCCCATTACCTCTCTACTGATAAAAACTAGCTATGGATGGATATGAAAAGGTTGGCATTTTTCTTTTTTTCAAATACTGGGGATTGCACCTAGGGACACTTAACCACCGAAACACATCCCCAGCACTTTTCATTTTTTATTTTGAGATAGGGTTTCACTAAGTTACAAGTCTCAAACTTGCAATCCTCCTGCCTCAGCCTCCTGAGTTGCTGAGATTATAGGCATGCGCCACCACACCCAGCTAGTATTTTCCAAATACATTCAAAATAATGGAATGTTAAGGAAAATGAAAAGGAGAAAGGGGACAAGGGACAGGACCTCTGCAAAAAAAAAAGGAGGTCAAGATGGAATGTTGGAAAATGCCAAAATGCTTGCAATCCAGGACTAAGGTCTTTGCAATACCCTGGTGAGAAACTTACATCACCTAGCACCTTTCATCCAAGATGTTACTTTATTGATCTTCAACATCCCTCAGGACAAGACGGGGTTAAAATTGCTAATTTCACATCATCATGTGATAATTAAGTCCCTGAAGAATTATGATAAAAAATAGTTTCAGATTCATAAGCCATGAGTATATTAAAGACCAGTATAAGATAAGGGACACTGTAGCACATGCAAAGTAACTTAAGGCTTGCAATAAACCTGCATGCATGGTCAGCACTGATGCAAAACTACTAGGGTAGTGGGGAAAAAAGAGGTAAGGACTACTTCCTGAAAAGGAAATAAAGGACACATTGAATACCCACTGTCCTTCCCATAAGTCCCCAATATCTAAGAAGTTACATCAGGGACAAATCCTCTGGCTACCACTCATGCTGACCACAAACAAACATGCAGTGTAAAAGGCAATGATAATTTACAATTTTCTTGACACAGGATTAATTGGTTTGGGAGACCACAAGTGGCCCAAGAAGGAAATCACAATTGCCATGGTCAGAGTTTGGAAATAATTCTTGCTGTGAAGTTGATTCTTTAGTTTACTTGGCAAACAGGCTTCAAGAAAAGTATGCCAAGAATTCAATAAATGTGACTGAATGGAAATGGTTTCTCCCCTATAAGTAGGCTGAGGCAGGCGTGTGTTTTGATGTGGGTTTATATTGATTCATTCAACTCAAGCTAGAAAATGGCTATCCCTTGGCCTAAATCAGACAACTGGCTCACTGGTGATCATACAAAGTTTGGAAATTTGTCTCTTTAAATCTGTATTTTCAGTTAAACTTTGAAGTTGTTCATCTTTGAGTAAAACAGTCAACCCCACCAATTAAATCTTCATTTAGGGCCCTGGATTTCCTTGCCTGGGCATGGAGAGATCCGTGACTCCATTCTTCAAACAATGGGACTTCATGGCCTCTAAGCTCTTCTGTAAGTTTTCATAAGTTGGCTTGTGTGAAGCCCTTTTCTTTGTAATCTGAACACAAAGATTTACATTCTCATTAGCTCAAAATGAAAAAACCATTTGATTCCTTTACATCCTAATAAAAGAATAAATGCTTTTTATAGAATAATTAATCTGGAAAAGGAATAGCAAATGTCATACTACTCCTTCCACATTTTATAGGAGGTCCCCAGAAAAACTCACTAAAACTGGGATTGAGAAACTCAGACTCCACCTTTGAAATCTTTCTTTTCCCAAGGAAACTCATGAGATTGGTAAACTGTGTCTATTGCCAATTATTTCTAAGCAAAGTAAATGGAAATCTTTGTGCCACTTCCAAAAGATAAGCTGCATACCTGTAACAAGGAAGAAGCTATACCACCTGAAAATTCCCTATTAAAAGTCTCTATTTAGTAACTGTACTTGCTTGCTTTTATGTTTCTCTACCAAAGAATAGAGAGGAAGTGGTAGTTTTCCAAAGTAAAAACACTGAAAATCACATCAGCTATAAGATCAGAATTCATCAACTAGGATATCTCCTCACTCAGATGCTGTCCAGATCAGGCATGTGGTGGGTTGGCTCTAAGCCACCCACCATCATCACTAAGGAAGCCACGCTCCCTCTGGGGGCAAAGGCATTTGGACAAGTGGAGAGTTCCTTACTCTACCAGCAGGCAAAAGAGGAGCTGGGTAACACTTGGCACTGCATCTGATATAGGAAAAATAAGGAAAAAAAACCCTTTGAGGTTTCTGTTTTTTGAGACATTGTTGCTTCTATCACTATGACTAAGAAATAAAGTATAGGAGGCATCACAAACTTTTGCTAGTCTTAGAACATAGGACTTTGGGGCATAGCACAGTACTCTTGACCATGGAGCTGGGATGCAGCCTTATGCTCCTTTCTAACTGAGTGCTCCAAGTAGCCAGCACCATTGAATTTGAGTTGTCACAAAATCAAAAGCATTTTGATATTCTTTGTTGTGTAGAATGAAGCTTCATAATCAACACAAATGCAAGGCAGCCCATCTGTTCACCAATCCTTAGAATGTATTAAGATTTGGCCCCATCTTACCAAATAATATATATATCGCCCATCTCTCTTGAGGACAGCCACTTCTCCAGATTTCTTTTCTAAGAAAAAAACAGTTCTTTAATAGAAAGGAAAGCCAAAACACCAATTTCCACTCTTAAGATTGTTTTAATCTTTATAAATCTTGAGTTTTATCTAAGAACTAGAAATAATTTAACTGTGAAGAAACCACTGTCTCCCATGAACTGTTTGCTTTTATCAGCCTTCCCAAATACTGTTACTGATAGCTTACTTATAATCACATTTCTTTAAAACCCATTTTTTGTCTTGCCCCTAATTTCAAATATATCCTTACCTGACCATTTAAAAAACTTTGAAGTTTATTGCTTTACAATTTAGAATGTACTATTTCTTAAATTACTGAAAATATTCATTTGCTAATGACCTTTTTTTTTTTTTGCTAATGACTTTTATACCTGTGTTCAGCATTATAAGAAACAAATTAAAAAGTTAGTAAGTATTCAAATCAGAGAAGGTGTTCTCTTTGTAAATAGCTACAATACAAAGCTGTAAGAAACTGTTCTTGTTTGAAGCCAGAATCAGAATGACTGGTAGACACTCAGTAAGCCTGGAATTTGGTCTGAGAAATTGTTTCAGAAGCTCCACATGAGATTCTAATGTATACCTCTGATTTAAAGTCATTAGTAAAAAGTGATGGAAGGAGTCTGTGAAGGAGGTGGTTTCTGAACTCCTTCTTGAAGATCAGGTAGAATATTAGCAAAGAGAAGATCTTGAATGCCAAGCTAACACCCATGGACTTTGCTCAGTACTTTTGAGTTATTAAAGGTTTCTGAAAAGTGGAGTAATATTATCAGCGAAGTTTTATGATAGAGATTAGAAACTATTACAAGAATTCTGATTTGATGTGATAAGGGTCCAAACCAGAAGCCATTTTTGTAAAGAAAAACTTTAGCTGAAGAATTAAAAGCAATTATTAGAAATCCTGTTTGCATGCATGTCTTAATAAAGTATAAGAGAAAATGCTTTTTAACTAGGGAAAAACAGGTATATTGTTTGCAAAACTCACGTTGATTTAACAGTTCTTGCACCCCTCCAAATTTCTTCTTGAAGAGGACAGCTATCCCAGCACCCATGCGACAATCCTCACTGATACAGTGGGCTAGAGAGTCTGTTTTGGGACATGCAAAAAGGTCTCCTTTCACATATGTAATCTAAAATGTGCAAAGAGAAAGAATGCTTTATTAGATACAGAAAAATACTAAACTATTTTTTCATATCCTTTGGTTTGTGTCCCCCACTACCTCTTCCCAACCCTCCTGCAATATGAACGAAAACCAAAACCACAGAATTTAACAAGTTTACCACAAAAAATTAAGACATGTGTAAAAGAAAAGTGATGGTTGGTCCCTGACTAGGACTGTATTAGTCTTTCTTGAATAAATCAACTAGAGAGAAACAAAACAGACGATCCAATTATTGGTTTAATTAAAAGGTGTTTATGCTTTTGACCTCAATTATTCTGAATTTCAGTTCACCGATAAGCTAATAGTTGTTACGCACTCTGCTTCCTTCAGGATCTTCATTAAGACTGCTGGCCATGACAGTCGCTATTTCCAGAATTTAAATGTTTCTTCTGCTATGAGAGGGAAAAGCAAGTAAAAATGCTTAAGCAGCCTGAAGATTCAAACGGCCTTGACCACCCACTTATTAGTTTTCTTCCCCAATGTTTATTGCTGAATATGACTTCGTTCAGCAGCAGAACACTGTTCTGGGACAAGGTAAAGGAAAGACGCCTGGGTTCGCAGGCTGCAGTGACCCGCTAGCTCTCTTTTCGCGCTTTCCAGGAGAGGAAGCCCAGGCGGTCCCAGACACGCCTCCTCGCTTCTCCAAGCCCGCTCCCGAGCAGGACGATTTAGGATTGTCTCCTTTTCTCGGCAGACGCAAAAGCATTTCTCCAGTGGATTTGGCTTATAAATGCAATGCAGGGACCCAGCCACAGTCCCGTTAAGCCGCAACTAGTGTTCGGGGCAGGGACGTTGCTGAGTCGCAGGGAGGGGCGAGGAAAGGCGGCCTCACGTGGAAGATTCGCTCCCTAGCTTGAGGAACTGGGGGAGGAAAGAGTCTAAAGATTCCCATTCTCTCTCCCACCCTAGGAGGGGTCAGTCCTGGCATCCCGTGGGAGAGTGAGTACAGGGGTCACTCATCACCTGGAAAGGAGTCGGCCGTTAGGACGCCCCCGCCCAGCGGGGAAGGGCTCGGAATCCGACCCTGTTAGGTGGGGAGCAAAGGACGAGCCCCGAAGCGGAGCCAATCCCGCCACAGCCCTTGATTGCACGCTCCCAAGATGGCTGCACCCGCCCTGTAGCGGGGCGGAAACAAGCCCCTCTAGCTACCTAGGCGAGCTAACTCTCTGTGGTGATGGCCGCGGCACTTCCGGCGGTAAGGCCGTGTTCTCCCGCCGCCGCCCGGGCATGCGTAACGAAACCCGACCGCGAGTTGGAGATAGCGACGCTTGCGCATTAGACCCAGGGGTGTGTCCCATTGGCCTTTTAGAAGTGGATGGGTAGCTGGCAAAGAGACGATTTAGCGCCTGCGTGGTACTACGCTCAGGGCAGCGTTGAGTTGAAGGATTTGGTACGACCCCAAGGCGCCTGCGTAGTTCTTCAACTCGAGAAGTAGTCAAATCAAGGAAGTGGGCGTGGTCTCGGGAGCGCCTGCGCGATGCTTCTCCGAAGAGGGGCGGGACGAGCCCGGCTGGGGTTAGAGGGCGTGGTCTCAGAGGCGCCTGCGCGGAGGCGGTTGGAGGGAGGCCCGATTCCCCTTTGTTCAGGTTCGCCATTTTGCGAGGCAGCGGCAGTGGCGGCGGCAGCGGCGGCTGGAGCCTCTGATTGGGTTTCGGGGTCCGGTACTGGAGCCAATCAGCGCGGGCAGCGAACCGGGGGAGCGAGGCACGGTGAGTATGAGGAGCCAATATCCAGCGGCCCAGAGCCGGCCCCAGCGCCCCGATTGGCGGGTCTCGCTGACCACTCAGGAGAGGCCCAGGCGCCCGTCGAGCCCGGGGAGTCGAGCTGAGCCTAGCCGAGCAGGGCGGCCGGAGGCCCCGGCCCGGAGCCTGCTGGCGACTCGGGGCACTCCCGGCCGGGGCCTGCAGGGGCCGCCCAGTGTGGGGATGGCGCCCCCGGGGGAAGGCTCTTTGGGTTCTTGTCCCTTGCGGGGTGCCAGTGCCAGTTGGGGATGCAACCTCTTTCCTCCGACCCTTAGGCCCGGGTTCTCGGGCCCCGGGAATGCGGGTGGTGGCCTTGACTGCCACAAGTGCCCCTACACTCAACAACACAAGCGCGCCCTGGGCCCCGGCGGTTTTCCCCGTCCTTCCAGCCTCATCCTTAAATCCGCCCTTGTACTCTCCACGCCCCGACTCTCGGGACGAAAGGACCTCCCGCGAGCACGTGTCCCCGGCCCTGAGTGAGTCTGGGCCCCTGTGTCCGCAGCCCCTGTGGGTCAGCAGGGAGGCCTGGAAAATACGCGCGCCGCGGCCACAGGCTCGGAGTGCGGCGGGCGGAGCTGGCCGGCCCGCCCCCGCCGCAGGCCGCTGCTGACCCGCCCCGCCACTCCGGGCCGGGGAGGGGGCCGTTGGTTCTCCCCTGTCCCGCCGCGCCCCCCCTCCTGGCCCACTAGTCCCGAGTCTTTGGCCGGGCGCCGTTACCACCCCCTTTTGGCTCGTCATTTCCTCTCCTCCCCGCCTCGCTTGTCCGGGCAGGACCGCACACCTCTGTGCTGGAGTCCAACCAAGCGGTCCGTCTGCCAGGCCCGGCCATTCGGTGCTTGGAACCTCACTCTTAGAAGATTGATAGCCCTGCGCATTCTTTCCCGGAGGCTGCACAACTACTGTTTATATTATTTGTCTTCTCCGTTGCTCATTCTGTGAACTCTTCCTCCCTTGGAAATGTACCGATTATTATTATTTTTTTTCCTTTTACCTTTCTGTGTCACTATCTGACTTGACAGTTCTGGCCATACATTTGTCGGTGGCTTGTTTTTTTTTTTTTTTTTCTGATATACTTCTAATCCCGAGAAAGTGTTATGGACTTTTTTTTGTTGGCTGGGGGGAAACTCATCACTTATGGTGCTGGAGAAAGGGAGTGGGTAGAGGTAAATAAGAGCCGCACCTGCTTGATGGAGATTTACATTTGAAAGGCAGTGAGTCTAAATGGTTAGTCCTGTAGTGTTTTAAGAGCAATCAGTGGCTCCCGGCCACACTTTTGGTTAGCCTTGACAGTTGATTAGTTATCTTTGGACTGAAAGAATGGAAGAGCATTGCTTTCAGAGAGAAGCATGTTCAGAGGCATCATATTGTGTTGTGTTTTTGAGGCAAAGGATAAAGTAGGTTAAGGAAGTGGGCAATAGTAATGAGATTAGGCAAGATCACCCATATATATCTTGCCAAGAAATTGTTTGGAAGTAGTTATTTTGTCTGGAGGTTCAGGTAGAGGGGAATCTAGAACCTTTGGGGGGCATGCATATTTTTTTCCCTCCTAAGATTGGAAAGCTAGTTTCTCATTTGTGGATTGTGTCCCATGGTAGTGTGGTGGACTTCTTGGGGGCTAGAAAATTGTTTTCTCTTAGGAGACTAAAAATTATTTTTACTCAGATGAAACATTTATTCCAGTCCTTCTCAGTTAACTTAAGTATATGGTACTTTTTTCTTTTTGTTTTAATCACATTTTCTGAGGTCAAGAAAACTAGTCCAGTATTCTTTCCACTATTAAAACTTGTTTTTCACTTTTTAGGAAGAGTTTTTCTTTGTTATTAATTTTTTAAATCCTATTAATTCTCATATTATTTGTAATAGATGGGACAGCATGATTTAGATGTTTTTAAGAAGCATTTATATTTGTCTTTGAATCACGGCTTTAATCTTGGTAGCTAAAAATAAGTACATTTGATCATTTTAAAAATACCAAATACTTTTGCCTGATATCTTTCCACTATCACCCTTACCCTGCAGTGCTAGAGATCTAATGCAGGGCCTCACCATCTAGGCAAGTGCTTCCAGTGAGCTACCTCCCCACCCAACTAGACATCTTTGCAAAAGGCATTTGCTCAATACCTCAAGATCCTCCACCTGTGTGCAGAGAAACTTTGTAGTATTGCCTGGCATTTTAGAGACAGTAGTGTGACCTTTCTCTGGATGTGGGGCCTTATGGTATACTATTAATACGCTGAAATTTATATCCCCAGCCCTTTTTATTTTTTGAGAAAGGGTCTCACTGAGTCTCCAAGGCTGACCTCAAACTTAATTCTCCTGCCTCAGCCTCCTGAGTTGTTGGGATTACGGGGGTATACCACCACACACAACTACTTCTTACTCCTTTACTAAATTTAAAAGTACTCTTTGAAGTCAGAATCTTAATCACTTTTTTTTTCTTTCCAAAATCACTAGAACAGTGTCTGACAACATGGTATACCGTACAGGAGAGAAGGGACAAATTAGGAAGCTCCAGTTCAAAAACTTCAAGGGAGATGGACGCTGGACAGCCCAATGTTGTCCAGCCTTTTATCAAACACACATGAAACTACCCTTTTCATGTGTTGAGTTTTGAAAAATTAAGTTTTAGTGAGTCAAACTGGTAATTTTTAATAATAAAATTTAGAATATCCAAGTGCATTTTATGTTGTATAAAGATAAGTAATGTTTCATGAAATGTTTTAGCAACATGTTTTGTAGTTTATGTGTGTACTGAATTGTGATACAAAGTGTATTTCTTACTGTGATTTGTGGTTAAAAAAAATCAAAAGTTAGAAAGAGATCCTTAGAAAAGTAAGTCTAATGTTTACCTGGTAATGATTGTCAAATGTGATCAGAGGGCTTTACGTAGGCTTGCAAGTTGAGTTTCTGGAAGGGTTGATTTTAGAATGTTATATGTACAAATAGAATGGATACCTAGTCATTGGCCAAATTTCTGCTTCTGCAGTTGGAAATGGCAGGGCACAGATGCTATGGGAAGAGAATTTTCATGCTAACCATAATAAATGTACACTCTCATTCTTTCTCTCTTGGAGGAAAAAAAAAATTCAAAACTTTGTGTTAGAAGTAAGAGCTAGCTAGACTAAATCTGGTTGACTTTGTCATAATCTTAGGCAGAGAAGCTCTTGAGGAAAGACAATGTGTCAAGATTGTGTTACAGTTCCACTAACTGAAGTTCACAGTAGTGAGAACATATGGCTTCACTGAAGCCAAATGCTCATAGCATCCACCATTAGTAGTGTCAGTATCGAACTCCACTCCACACTGAATCATCCCCTCATTAATGTTAACGAGTTATGCTAGATTTTGAGGCTTCTTCTATTTTTATCCTTCAGAGTATAGTGGATTTAAATGTTCTTAAATTGGAGCATTTGTATTATCAGAATAAACTAATTAAGAAAATATATATGTTATACATATATTAATCATTCCCATGTGCTTCAGGTTATATTTTAGTCTGATAAGATGTGAATTTCTGACTGGGCTTCATGGTGTCTGTATTCTTGCTACTCAGGAAGCTGAGCCAGGGAGGCTCACTTGAGCCTAGGAGTTCAAGTCTATCGTGGGCAACAGAGGAAGACTCAAAACACAGACAAATGTAAATTTCTGGAAATTAGGAGAATTTGGTTGAAAATGTTGAAATACAGAGGACATCTCATGATCTTTATTTTTTAGTTTAAATATTGGGATACAATTTAGGCCCAAAGTATAATCATTATAAGCGAGCACTTTAATGAGTTTAAACAGATATATACCCCTGCATAACTACCCCCATAATGAAGATGTAAAACATTTTTATTATCAGGAAGTTTGTAAAACTCCATCTGCCTTTCTACAATCCAAAGGAACTACTGATCTGTTTTGTTTTGTTTTGTTTTGTTTGTCTCTAGATTACTATCTTATAGTAAGGTTCATAAAAATATCCTGACCTTGATTTTATTAGTTTAGAAACAGGTGTATTGTGTGTTAGAGACTGGTTAAAATTTGAGGAGGTCTATTGGCTTCCCTAGCAGAGCCACTTAGTCTGGCTGATAACCTTATTTTTCTGTACTATATTCAGAGTTTCTCCAGCTGACTTAGTCAACCAATTCAAAAGAGACTGGTATAAAAATCAGAAGATCTATGTGTCAGTATGCAGTGAAAAATATCAGTTTTACATATGTGTTAAGCATATTAGTTCC
The DNA here is from genome assembly GCF_052094955.1 of Ictidomys tridecemlineatus. NCBI lineage: Eukaryota > Metazoa > Chordata > Mammalia > Rodentia > Sciuridae > Ictidomys > Ictidomys tridecemlineatus. The sequence continues at coordinate 110,200,441 of NC_135484.1, read as the reverse complement.
CTATGTGTAAATCCAAATGGTGGCCAGAAATGTGCATTCTGATGGAGCAAAGGCAGTGTTTTGGACAGCCATATAGCCACAAGCCACTGTGCTATGATGGCATAGCCATCCTGTTATAAATAAAGACTTGTATAAGCTTATATTGAACCTATTTTGATTTTGGGGTCATAGGCTTGATTGGTTTTTAGATTAGATCATATATTTCCTCCCCAACAATTAGTATAAAATTCTTTGAACATACAGTAAAGTTAAGAATTTTACAGTGAACACCTGTATACGTACCACTTAGAATCTACCATTAACATTTTTCCATACTTACCTTACCAGACCCATTCATCCATCTTATTTTTTGATACATTTCAGAATACATTTTAGTATAGTACACTTCCTCCTAAGTGCTTGGATGTATACGTAAATGTTGTGTTACCTTTCTGATGCTGTAACAAATACTTTAGATAATCAACTTATAAAGCGAAAAGGTTTATTTTACCATACAATTTTTGGATTGATTGATTGGTCCCATTGCTGTGGAGCTTGTATCAAAGCAGGACATCATAGTGGCAACAGATGTCCTGGCAAAACTACTTACCTCATGGCCAGGATTTAAAAAAAAAGAAGTAGAAAGAGAAGAATAGATAGGGGTTCCCTTGGAGGACAGACCACCAGTGACTAGAAGACTTGCCATTAATTCTCTCAAGGTTTTCTTTTCCAGTAGCACCAAGCTGGGGCTTTGGGGAAACATTGCAAATGAAATCTATTTTGATTTCTTCATTTACAACATGGTATTGAGACATCTTTCAAGTGATTAATCTCATCTACTACACATAGGTTGATGGAGAGTGGTACTTCACTTTGCCCCTGTAATGTGCAACTTAGTGCACAAAATTTTATCTTTCAAATTTTGGAATTTATGAAGGCCTAGAGAAAAATTGAAAAGGAATGGTTTATTTACATTTTGTTTATTTCCAAAATGAAGTTAATCTTTGGAATTTTGTAATGTTACTGTTTCAATCAAGTCTTTATTCTGGGTTCTCATATCACTTCAGTTTATCTAATTGTGTTCTTATTTCAAAAAGGAGTCTTCAAATCTGAAAGTGTGTGAAAAGGATAGATTTGAACAGTAACTGGTTATTTGCTGACTTTAAGGATTTGGCAGGTTATTCCCCCCACCATCACCCTCCCTTATACTGGGAAGTAAACCCAGGAGTATCTATTTCTAAGCTACATCCCCAGCCTTTTTTATTTTATTTTGAGGCAGGATTTCATTAAATAGCCCAGGTAGGTCTCAAACTTGAGATCTTCCTAACTCAGGTTCCCATATATTAGCTGGAATTACAGAGGTGTGCTACCCTGCAACACTTACAATGGTTCCCTCTTATACAAGATATCTTTCCATAGTTTTATTTACCCACAGTCCCAAAATATTAAATGGAAAATTACAAAAGAAAATAACTCATAAGTTTTAAACTGTGTGTCATTCCAAGTAGTGTGAGAAAATCTCACGTTGTTTGGCCAAAGACAAGATAGTGTATCCATGCTAATTCCCACCATTAATTGTTTATTGGCTATCTCAACTGTCATACTGTTGGTTGTAGAATCAATCACACTGCTTGCATTCATGTAATCTTCATTTTACTTAATAATGACCCCAAAGTACAAAAGTAATGATGCTAAGGAGACACCAATGCATAAAACAGGGAAAGACAGATTAACTCCAATGGTGTGGCAAATTTTGACATTGTATAATGTCTTTTTTAGTTTTTGTATTATGATACAAACTCTTAAACTTTTGCTAGAGCTTTCTTAGTGCTACCAATGGAGATTTTCTTATCTTTTTTTTTTTTTAAGGTGACACACAATAATTGCACTGTTCATAGGATAGAGATTTTGATATAAAAAAAATTGACTTCACATTTGGAGTAAACTATTTACTAAATAATAAGCCCTGAAATTTTAAATTGCTTACCATATATAGTGAACTAGAGTAACATGTTTGATGGGCAGTAAGTGTGTGGTACAAAATAAAGAATCTTTATTCTCTAAAGTACTCCCACAGATCTGAAAATCTGTGTTAAATAGACCTTGCAACAAAGATATTATAGCTTAATGAGTATTGCCAAGGTGTAAGTGTTGTTCTGGTAGTATTGAAAGGTAAGATCATTTATAAAAAAGGACTAAAAGCGTTTTCGTGAAAATGGTGTTGTGATGTTATTTTTGACCATGTAAGTCTAGTTAAAGATTATTGATAATTAACATTTTCTTTTCTCTTATCTCATTTTATTGTAAATGTTAAACACAGTTATAATTTGACAATCTCATTATAATTTATTTTCCCAACTTTTCTAACAGGAGTGCACCACCTCACAGTCTTCTAGGCTCTCCAAAGTGAAGCTCACTGTGGACAGGATTCTATCTGGGAGGGGCCATGGAGCAATATACGGCAAATAGCAATAGCTCAACAGAGCAGATTGTTGTGCAGGCTGGACAGATTCAGCAGCAGGTATGAAAGCAAAACATCCTGAAACATCACAACAGTGGAACTGATAATAGCACAAATTGGCTATTACATGATTATTGGGAATTATTTAAGAGGTACCAAATCTAGTGAAATATTTGGTATAATTTATGCTAAAGTGTTATGAGTTCATGACCATCTAGAATCTGCTCTTTATGGGAGCCTGGTTTAATAATAAATTGCCTCTTTGGTCTCATTGAAAATGATAACATCTGGTTTGTTTATCTGATGGACATTTGGAGTTTGGGTTTTTTTTTTTTTTTTTTAATCATTATTATTTTTCAACCCTCCCTCCCACCCCTTCTTTGAGCTAACTTGTAATTTTGTAAAGGTTTGGCCATAGTACACACCAGTCAGATTTCAAGAAATTCATCATTCTTTGATGTGGTCCACCCTAGTACCTATTTTAAAAAGCTTTAGTTCAACACTCAGATATTATTTAAACATGTGGATAACCACATATTAGAATGAAATTCCCAGCTGCTAGTTTATTCCTAAATAAGATAAATTGCATCCTTGAATATATACACTTTTTGTCTAGATTTATTTCAGTAAAACTTCACTTTTTTCCCAATCCTAGAAGAAAGGGGAAAAAAGAAATGTATTATGCTTTCATTTGACCTTAGGCCAAGATTGATATCTTAGAAATAGTTTTTGCATTCAAAATCCAACTTAGCAAAGTAGGGAGAGCAAAGGAAGTATTAGTGGTTTTTCTGATCTAATAATCAAAGGAAGGAGCTCCTCTTGATTAAGAGATTAATTATTTATACTCCCTTGCTGCTTTTCCCTTCCTTGTAGCTGCTGTTGCTCTGGCAGCTTCCTCCAGCTGCCTTTGAGAAAGGCTCCATGCAGGCCAGTGTTGTGGTGTGTGGATTTCTATTCTGTCAAAACTTATGAGAACATCAAAATAAGGTTGAATCACTGAAAACATTGTTTCTAAGTCAGTTCATCTGGATAGAAATAAGTCTTGGTCTTGGGACATAAAAGCCAATGACTATGAAGATGATGGTTCACAGTGATTAACTCATCCTTCCTTTATTGGTGATTGCATTTAAGCCCCAGAAATTTTTTATTGTTTCTTGTGAACTTATTTGAGGAAGTATAGAGAGGATTAAAATTATGTAAGCAGAAGAGTGAAATATTTCTGGAGGGAAAGCCTATATACAAATTTTTGTGTTAATGTTATTTGGCCTTTTTGAATGTGGACGTAAGTTTTAAGGTCCATTCTGGGTGTAGGATGCTTACATCTTTGATCCTGCCACACAACAGCTTCAGTTTAGGGAGACTATACATTTTGAAAGCCCTGTGTAGGGTAAAGCTTTTGAAAGAAGACTTTCCTCCCCCTCCCACAAGAGGTAAGGTAATCTCATGTCTTGAACTATACATTTCCTTCCTGATACATTTCAAGATCTTCCTGTTCCTGTTCTCAGCAGCAGGGTGGTGTCACTGCCGTCCAGTTGCAGACTGAGGCCCAGGTGGCATCTGCCTCAGGCCAGCAGGTCCAGACCCTCCAGGTAGTGGTGCCCTCTCTGATTCTTTGTGAGCACTGCATGAACTTCTCCTTATGTCTGGTGCTGTGTGTGTTAGGATCTCAAGTAGGAATCAGTCAGTTGCATGTTTTTGATGCTTCTAACTTGTCTTTGAGGCTAAGTTGCCACTTCCCTAATGATCCATGCTAAGTCATGTAGTGACTGTTGTATCTGTTTTCAGAAAACTATATTTGACTAGTGAGCAAGTCTCTGGAAAAGAAAGAAACATGACAAGAAAAAATTCTTAAGAGTGGCATTAGGACTCATAAAGTGCTTAGATTCGATCTGCTTGCATGGCAGAATTTCATGAGTTTGTATTATAGTTGAGAATTTTACACACATGCAAATTAACTAGGCTGTTTATTATTAAAGGGCCAACTTGATTGTAAAATAATAGTTGAGCGGTTTAAGCACTGAATCATGTTGATCTCTTCATAACCATTAGTTTTCACTACCTTTCCTGGGAAAATAATGACCTGTCTTATTACTAGATTTGTAGAGATTATTCCCATTCTGTTTGGTTCAGCAGGGTGGGGTACACGTTCAAGATTTAGGTATTAGAGCGACCCTAATGATTCTTGATAGTTACTTGGATATGCTTTTAAAAAAAAAAAAAAAGTATATTGTAAAGGTTTCTAAGTTGAACAGTGCAGTTTTTTCATTATGTATGGCCATGTTCATTGCCATAAATTGGTGTTAAAATTTGGCCTGTTCCTATTTTCAAAAAAACAATACAAACAAACAAAAACAGAAGTAGAGGCACTAGTCTTTTCTTTGTAGATTACTTTGATTAAAATGACTATATTGGGCTGGGGTTGTGGCTCAGCGGGAGGGCGCTCGCCTCAAAAGTGCAAGACCCTGGGTTCGATCCTCAGCACCACATAAAAAATAAATAAATAAGTGAAATAAAGATATTTTTTAAAAAGACCATATTTTTGAAAAATTATAAAATTTAGATGCTCTTCCTTTTTTCTTTCATTGAATTGGAAATGATTCAGAGTAGGGTCTAGAATATAAAACCAGCATTTCACTTTATTACTAGTGCTGCTAAGAATCCTGTAGTTAACTGTTTCAAACAGTCATTTCACTTTACCCTTTCAACTCCTGCCTCTGCCACCAGTAGCATTTAGTGATGATATAATGCAGCTAGTTCTGAGCATAAATTAGTCTAAAAGAAGTTGAGCTCATTGGTAGTTCTGAACTGTATTGGAATCTTAGTTCAACAGCTTGTTTATGTAGTTCATGCTTGCTTCATCTTATTAATGTATAAAATAGTATTTTGGATTGTCGTTAACCACTTGTGGAATGGGAATGTAACATGCTCTTAACTGTATGGCTTATTGTCTGATGCATGTGTCCTTGTATCATTTATGTGTTGTAAACACTGAGCTCTTTGGAGTCTCAGTTTTATCATGTGCATATAGCATGTCAGTGGGGGAGGAAATTAAGACAGTGGGTAGCCAGAAAATGATTAATGATGTGTCTTGTAACTACTTAAATAAATTGTATTTTAAAGAAATGGAAAACTTTTCTCTAAGGGTCTCATTATTTTTGGAGAATTCTAAATACTTCCTGCAGTTACTCATGCAGTAAGTCTTCTAATAAATCTTTTCTGATACAGCATATGCAAGCATTTGGCGTAGCAAAGGGAATTCGAACGGGGAAGTAAAGGAAGGAGAAAACATGAAAGTCAGGCTGTAAAGTCCTTAAAGTGAAATTTCTCATGGAATAGTTAAGCAAAACCTAGTATTTAAATATTTCTGTAGATTTAGTACATTGGTGGCAGTGGTAGGAAGGTCTTACTATCCTACTCATCTGGCACATTAATTTCTGGCATTAAGAATGAATATTTTAGTCATACAAGTATTCTTTTGTTCTCTTAAATAATTCCTCAAAACAAAAATTGAACATGAAAATGAAAGTTTGGGTCTCTTAGCTGCTGTGTTGATTGTTCCTGTTTATTCCTAACATAGCTTATATTTTGGCTTCCAGAAAGCATTCTTCCTTTTAGGTATTTGAGGTTTAAGATGTGGTGGAGCACTTGCAGTGACCTGCTTTCTAGAGTAGTTCATTTACTTCTAGGCCCTTGAAAGTTGGAAATTCTGTTTGTACACTTGACTGCTCTAATTTCGGTATTTGTCATTGCTTCTGATAAACCTAAAATAACTGTAGATACTACAAGATGCAGTGTGAGGAACTTTACCATGAAGACTGCAAACCAGAAAATATTTGCAGGAAGTCTTTAATAGTGGACTTTTTAAGCAACAAACATCTAGATTCAGAGAGTGAAGAGAATAAAATGTGTACATTTCACTTTTGCTTGAGAGACTATGGGAAAAGGAATCCTCTGCATAAGCTTTCAGGACTCATGTTACCCACTTTCCTAGAGCAGTTTGATTTACTCCCTCTGGATTATTTAGAATTGCACTCAACCATCCATCACCACCTTCTCAATTCATGTTTTGCAGCCCTCACAAGAGACCATTCATGGGTATTGGTTTAAAAAGGAAAACTTTATTTGGTGATAAATGTCTTGTATCTGTTAATACTTCTGAAGATTTTAGATATGCTCCATTATATCAGACCTTAAAAGATTCAGTTTGGTGTTTAGTCAGAGATACCAGGGATATTTGAAAAAGATCATTTGAGAACTAAGCTTATTTTCCTAGTATTTCTCCTACCTTTCCTCCCCTCTAGCAAGTTAACAGAATAGTTCCAGTGATTGTCTTAGTAAAAATTTTGTGTCTTGTGTTATTTCATTGTTCTTATTTTATTTCATTCTAGGTCCAGGGCCAACCATTAATGGTGCAAGTCAGTGGAGGCCAATTAATCACATCAACTGGCCAACCTATTATGGTCCAGGCTGTCCCCGGGGGACAAGGTCAAACCATCATGCAAGTACCTGTTTCTGGGACACAGGGTTTGCAACAGGTGAGTGCTATTTTAAAAAATGTTTCGAAAGTCTGTCACATAAGAAATTTAAAGGAATAGGTTGTTGAAGACTGCTAGATAGTCATGTTACATCCCTTGTGTTTTTATATGTAATTTATACCATGCCCATAGGTTTTTTTCTTTACTTGTTCTTTTATTTACTTATTTTTTTAAAAATATTTTTAGTTGTAGATGGATACAGTATCTTTATTTATTTTTATGTGGTGCTGAGGATCCAACCCAGTGCCTCATACATGTGAGGCAAGTGCTGCAATACTGAGGTTCATTCCCAGCCCCCTCAACCTGTTCTTTTAAATATATATTGCATTGTTTTCTTAGTTGTCATTTTTAATCCCTTCATAATGTGTAATTTGATGATTCAGAAATTCAGAATCCTTAAAGTGTAGTTGAAGATTTTTGGGTTTGTTTTTGCTTTTATAGATGAGGCTATTATAAACATAGATCACTACAGTTTTACTTTTCAATTGAGTTTTAAGTGTAGTTTCAAAGTGGGGTTGCTTGAGCAGAGGGTAAGAACATTGTTAATGCTATTGGCATATTTTTACCAAAATCAAGTTGTAACTGAGATTAAAAATAGTTTCCACATTTCTTCATGCATAAATGTATGAAGCTCTAAATTTATTTTCAGTGTGTGCTTTTTCAATTTCACATTGCTCTTTCATTTCTGCCCTTCCTCTCTCTGCTTCTTCTCCAGTCCCTGGTCATGATGCCTTCTCCACTGTCAAATAGAGGCACTATGATCAAGTTCTAGGCACAGTATACTGTGAGAGTAGTAACCTAACTTCCATTGGCAAGCCATTTAATCATTGGTTTTTCCAACCAGAAATGTAGTTTATGTAGGTGACATCTAGGATTCATTCTAGCTCTGAATTCTATGATATGACGTTTTGTTTTTCTTGGAAGAGTTGTGTATTTCCCTGCTTTTAAAATAGGATTGTAACTAATTAAGCTGAAAAATTACTTATACACACACACACACACACACACACACAGAGCTATAGGTGAGATTCCAGTCTCCCTTAAAATGCTTAAGGTTTAAATCCCTTTTATGTAAGAAATGGCTTCTTACGAGTGTTCTTTGATAGTCATTATTTTAAAAAGAAAAAAAAGGTACTTCTTAACCTTTTTTGAATTGTATTCTCCATTTTAGCATTTCTGTGAAACCATACGCCTTCTAAGAAAAAGGATAGATAATCTAGATTACAAAACATTGCATATAATTTTTAGATTAAGATTCTTGGCCTGATATAGACAATAGAATCAGAAGAGAGAACAAGGAAATAGATACAAGAATATTGGGGAAAAACATCAGAAAAAGGCCAGCAAACATTAATGACAGCACTGAATATTAGTGAGGGCATTGCATTGGAAAGAAGATTAGGATCATTCACGTTGTCTTAGTTACCTATTTTTGCATAACAGATTATCCCAGAGGCTCGAAACTAAACAAAAAAACATTTTATCGTTTCTGTGGTCAGTAATCCTCGTATAGCTTAACTGGATTTTGTGGTTCAGTATCTCTTTCGTAAAGATATCTACCTGTGCTACCATCAGTTTACCATTGACTTGGGAATGATATTTTGAATACATATAATATCATCTCATAAGTGAAAAGCACTTCAGAATGTTGTGGGGTCTTTTTTGTTTTTGTGGCACTGGGGATTAAACCCAGGGTTTTGTGCATGCTAGTGAAGCATTCTACCACTGAGCTACATCTCCAGCCCCAGAATGTATTTTTAAGTGAATATTCTTCTAGAAATAAATAACAATGACACCTCTGTCATCTTTTTAAAAATAAACATTTATTCCTCAGTATCAGATATCCAGACCATATTAAAATTCCCTGATCATTTTATAAATGGAAAATAAGTTGTCACTAATTAAAAATTGAGAGCACAATAGGACTTCTGTCTTTTTCCCTCTTCAAAGCATTTCCTATTTTCTAGAGAAATTCATTTAACTAAAGGAAAGTGGTGGCAATAGAATACCATTTCTTTCTTTGTGTTCTTTTCCATAGATACAACTGGTTCCACCTGGACAGATCCAAATCCAGGGTGGGCAGGCTGTGCAGGTCCAGGGACAGCAGGGTCAGACCCAGCAGATCATCATTCAGCAGCCTCAGACAGCCGTCACTGCTGGCCAGACTCAGGTAATGAGTCAATTCAAGAGGAGAACTGACTTTGAAAATCAGATAGCAAAACCAAGTATTTCATATATAGTAGAAATGGGGAAAGGAATCCATCAAAAGTGTTGTGTTTTAAAGGACCACATGGTCAGTTTTCTTTGGTAGATATCTTTTGGACACTTATCATTGTGTTGTTATTTATTTCCCACAGACTCAGCAGCAAATTGCTGTTCAGGGACAGCAAGTGGCACAGACTGCTGAAGGGCAAACCATTGTCTACCAGCCAGTTAATGCAGATGGTACTATTCTCCAGCAAGGTAAGTAGGTCCATAGGTTCCCTGGAACTTCTTAGGGCATCTTTTTATATTCTGAGCAATTTTAAGTGCTTCAGAAGGCTATGAGCTCAACAGGACTCATTTACAGGACCCCATGAACAATATTTTTTTTTTTATAGAATGGAGTTCTCACTGTGGTTGTCAAAAGACTGATCCAAGGGATTATGTGAGCTTTTAAATGTTATAGGGAAGAAATATTTCTAAATAGAAGATTGGAAATACAAAGTTTCTATATCAATAGTCAAGTTAACATTTTGTCCCATTCCTGTTGTATTTTGTTTGTTTGGTCACTGATTATTCATTCCCAAAAGACTTATATGTCTATTGCATATATAGCATTTAACAACCAGGAGTAAAGAAGAGTTCTCAAAGAGCCTCTAGGATAATAAGGGAGATGTGAACAAATACATATAGTGCAGGACCCTTAGAGAAGAATGTTCTAGGAATAGATGCATAAATCTGTTTTGCTTGGGAGGAGAGGTGCTCAAATTGAACTTGAAGGCTTTTGGAAACATTTGTCAGATAGTTGGGTAAGTTAGGCCAGGCAGGTGCTGGGATGTATACCTGTAATACCAGTGACTCAGGAGACTGAGCAGGAAGATAATAAGTTGGAGGCCAGGCTCAGCAACTTAGCAAAGGGCTGAGGATGTAGCTAAGTGGTAGAACACTTCCTGGGTTCAGTATCCAGTATTGCCAATAAAAAGAGAATACCTCATTTATTTTCCATGACTAAAGATTTGATTTGTAAATAAAATTTTGCAGTATACAGAATCCATAGAGTACAAGAATCATGTGCTAATCCAGCACTAGAGCCTGAGCTGGACTGGGCTCTCGTGAGAGCTCAGACTGAATGGTGAACAATTATTGCTGACAGTTTAAGGACTTGAAGTGCTTTAAGATTATAACCCCTCTATTTGGGGTCATAAACTTATAAATTTATAAAACCTCCTGCCTGTGGCAGATTGATTATTCCTACCTATAAGAGCAGTGGGTATAGCTGTAGTCAGACTAAGGCATAGGAGAGGCCGCCATATTTTCTGGCTTCCTTTTGAAATTATTGGATTGTCCAGGGCAAGTACTCATCTCAAGGATAGATTTACTCCGGACAAGGTCCTAAGCAGTTAATAAATATTTTGATTACTTGGATTTTATGTATAGAAAACCAGAGTTAAGATTAGGAAAATACTTTTTCTCTTGTGCTTTTCAGCATGTTTTTCCAGGGTGGATGAATGTTGTCAGGTAGAAGAGGGACTAACTGTGTTCCCTTCTTTCTGTTCTGTGTGCCTATTTTGTTTTTACGTTTTATTTTCTTAAAGTTACAGTCCCTGTTTCAGGCATGATCACCATCCCAGCAGCCAGTTTGGCAGGAGCACAGATTGTTCAGACAGGAGCCAATACCAACACAACCAGCAGTGGTCAAGGGACTGTCACTGTTACATTACCAGTGGCAGGCAATGTGGTCAATTCAGGAGGAATGGTCATGGTAAGGAAATTTACTTTTCAGCTTGCTGTTCTTATATACTGTTGTTTTCCATTCTTACTTTTGTCTGCTAATAATAATAAAATGAAACATAATTTATTCTGAGCCCACACTATGTGCCATGGACTAATCCAAGTGCTAGAGATACAGCAGTGGTTAAACAGATGTAAATATCTAATTTTTTATGATTTTATTGAGAATTCAGATAATGAAAGGAAGAATAGGCTACTGATCATTGGAAAATGGAAAACACATCGCCTGTGATGGATGAAACAAAAAATAAACTAAAAATTAGATTGTAATCATTAGAGAAACAAATAAAAGTATAAGTATGTTGGGGAGTTGGGGTATGAGTAAAAGCTAAATACCATATGTCAAAATAGAACATTAGTTCATAGCTCCTAAATGTATAAATTAAGAATGAATAGAAGTCTGCATAGAGGTGAGAAAGCTACCGGAAAGATTATTAACCTATTTCTATACCTGTAGGCATTTATAACACTTGGTCATCCTGTACCTCCCTTCCTTTTTGCTATTTCGTTCTTATGATGACTGTTTCTGGCCATTCTATGGCTGCATACCTAGAAAGTGAAGCCATGAATATGAGATGGACTAGAAGAGACCCAACCCTTTAACGCCTCCCTCTAACCAACAGTGGTGTTTTCTGTTTGTTTTTTTTTTTTTCCTGGACATAGGTTTGTTTTTTGGAGGCCTAGAGCCACCTAAGCCAGTAGGCTTTCTTGTGCTTCAGCATAATACCCAGTAAAGCCTCATGAAGGGTATTGCTTTTGCCTTTTCATAAAGAGCAAAAGAGTCCAAGGCTAAGCCTGTAACACAAAAGTCCAAAATGTGGCAGCACCAAAAGATTTGTCTGAATGTTAATAGGTGTGCATGAAGTTTAGTGTGGTGTGTGTTTGTGGGTCCTGACCTCCCTATAAAAGAATCATCTGAGGCTGTTGTTTAAAATTCAGATAGACCTTTAGTGTAATAAATGTTCTTCAGGAATCTATATAACAGGAACCAAAAAAAACTGTTTCCTATGCTGCTTGTAAACTCTGTTTTCTTCTTTGTGCAGATGGTGCCTGGAGCTGGCTCTGTGCCTGCTATCCAGAGAATCCCCCTACCTGGAGCAGAGATGCTTGAAGAAGAGCCCCTCTATGTGAATGCCAAACAGTACCACCGTATTCTCAAAAGAAGGCAAGCTCGGGCAAAACTAGAAGCAGAAGGGAAAATTCCAAAGGAAAGAAGGGTATGTGTAACATTGGGAAGGACACAAGACGAGAGCAGGAGTATCACGATTATCCTTTATATGGTTTATTTTCCTTCTAAACAACTGAAGCTAATTAGGAGGCTATTTATTATCTTTTGTAAGAGTTAGCACTTGTTATGGCTTATGTATAGCTTCAACTATAACAACAGAACCAGTGGACTAAATGGGGTTTTTTAATTATTATTTTGGTTTGGTTTTTTTTTTTTTTTTTTAGAAAGAGAGGGGGACAGAGAGAGAGAGAGAGAGAGAGAGAGAGAGAGAGAGAGAGAGAATTTTAACATTTATTTATTTTTTCTTAGTTCTCGGCGGACACAACATCTTTGTTGGTATGTGGTGCTGCTGAGGATCGAACCCGGGCCGCACGCATGCTAGGCGAGCGCGCTACCGCTTGAGCCACATCCCAGCCCCCTTGGTTTGGTTTTTGGTAGTGGAGACTGAGCCCAGTGATACTCTCCCAGGACTCCCCCTATTTTTTCCTAAATCTATCCATCTATCTATTTTTTGAGACAGAGTCTCACTAAGTTGTGGAGCCTGGCCTGGAGCTAGCAATCCTCTTGCCACTGTGTCTGAATTTTTTTTTTTTTTTTTTCCTTTCTTAAAAGAAGTTCAGAGATAAATTGTCCTGGATTGGTAGTTAGATCATTCCTTCAGTTCTCAAGATCCATTCTCCTCTGTCTACTGCTTTAATTAATATTTTCAGTCTGCTACTTAACAGTCCAAGACTGGGCTCTGGTCCGGGAACAGAGGAAACAGGAAAGGTACCCTCTCTCAAGAAGTTAGATTCTAAAAATTGGGAGTTCATAACCCACTTCAATCTAATGTATGAAATATGATATGTCAAGAGCTTTGTAATGTTGTGAACAACCAGTAAAAAAAAATAAAAAAATAAAAACTGACTCTCAAAAAAAAAACACAATAATTCCCCTTGCAAATTCATATTGGCATGGACATTAGAGGTCATCCAGCAACAGTGAAACTGCTGATGTTTATTCTCTGTCATGCTTGGTAACAATGTCTTACGGTATCAGTGTTGTCCTGCCTTGTCACTATTGTTAATTATTGTAATATTGTCAGTGTTGCCATATAATTTCAGTTTTCCAAAGAACTAGCTATCTTACCACAGTCCATAAATTTAGGACTTCAGGGCCTAGTATTTTAGTGGGGTGGCTCGTTCCCTTTGATAAAGAAGTTGATAAGGATGAGTATCACTTTAAAAAGTTTTATTTCAATAATATTACTTGTAATAGTATTAATAATTATTTATCTATTAGAAAATCATTTTTTAGCACCTTCTCTGGACCAGGAAGTATGCTAGTGTGAGTTATATAGGGTTAACAACACAGACTTGGGCTCTTCTCCAACAGAGTTTCTAAAGAAGGAGAAAATACAGATTTGAACAATTACAACATTATAAAGGCAATGAAGAGGTATAGAATATGACATTTTCTGCATGATTGGAATAACGGTTCTAGTTCTTTGGATCAGGGATGACTTCTCCAGGGCAAGTGATGTTTAACTTTACTAGGGAAGTGATTTAAAAGCACTCAATGTTTGAGAAAAGGAAATGAGATGGAGCAGCAAGAACTAAATCCACGAGGTGGCAAAGTGTTTGGGATGTTTCAGGAAATAAAATAAGAACAGTGTGAAGTGTTGAAATGGGAGCGGAAAATTGGCTTAGATGTCGCCAGGCAGATAAGCAGGAATCAGATCAGACAAGGTTTAGCAGAACAGATAAAGGAATTTGGAGTTTTTTCCTTAGGGACAAAAAAAAAGTGATCTTAGAGGGTCAAGTGGCAATAGGAGATTTGTGTTTTAAATAAAATCCTTCTAACTGTAAAGATTGGAGTAGAGGTGACTTTTAAGACAATTGGTTAGGAGGCTGTTTTAAAAGACAATGAAAGACATGATAGACATCACAAGAGGGCTTTGGTGGTTGGCAGTGTTCTAATAATACAGAGATATCAAGACAGTATAATTAGCAAGATTTGGTAATTGATTGGATGAAGTCCCGGAAAGAATGTTTACAGTGATACCCAGATTTCTGAGCAAGTTAAAAAAAAAAAAGAAGAAGAAGTTAGATCCATGTCACTAGCCAGTGTTACATGGTCACACCTTACCTTGGTTAAGGCTAGGAAATGCAGTCTTTTTAACTGACCAGCCATTTGCCTAACTAAAACTTGGTATTCTATTAAGAGGGAAGTAGTGATCTCTGCTATGCCTTTTTTTTTTTTTTCATTTAACGTTTACATTCTTACAGTAGTAGTTATGTATGATTAACTGCATTTTATTCATGTTCTAGGTTAAGTACTTTCTCCAAAACTTGCTCCATAATTCAAAGTCTTATCTCTTTCTCTGGTCACAGCTCTCTTGAACTTTTAGCAATGCAGTGTGTGTACTAGATAATTCTGCTGGTTCTGGAGAGTCACTAAGTGGTTTTATTTCTTATTTTAGAAATACCTGCATGAGTCTCGGCACCGTCATGCCATGGCTCGGAAGCGTGGTGAAGGTGGACGATTTTTTTCTCCCAAAGAAAAGGATAGTCCCCATATGCAGGTGAGGTGATAAGAGCTCATTCTTCTATTTATTGCCTTGTATTTTTCTTGGGTTGAAGCCTTTACCAGTGTCCTTTTGCCATTTCATGCTCAGGGAGTAATCACATTCTCTAAATTGAATGCAATATAATCTCTTAGTTTTTCTCTTTGTTCTTAAAAGCCCTTGAGGTCTTGAATCCTGTAACCTTTCTTCTCTCTTCATTTTTCCCAGTTACTACTATTATTTCCTTCTTGAAATTCTTACTTAAGTTTTCATGGAATAAGTTATAGTGTTTCTTAGTGTAATAGTAACAGCAGAGTTCACTAATACTATATATGAGAGGTATTATATTAATTATTACGTTTTTTAATTAGCTCTAAGCAACCTCAAGCCCCATGAGATAATAATTACCTATCATCACCATTTTACAATTGAAACAGATTGAGAAAAGTTAATAATTTACCTAATATAAGATACTTAATAAAATGGTTACTGAAATTAAATTAATTACCTTACAGGCATTTCCAGGTTAGTATATCTTGATTTTATCTTTAGAAATATAATTTGAATTGATTTACCTTTTTCCCTCCCAACTTATGTCAGCCTGGTTCTAGTCCTCTTTTCTTTGACTTAGATATAAAAAACAACTTGTCTTCCTTCTTCCACTCTTGTCCCCGCCTTCATATTCTTGACCTCTTAGTGTGGTCTTCTAAATATGTATAACTGTCCTGCTTGAGCTCCTTCACCCCTGACCCTCTCCTATTTGCAGTTGGCCTGAAATCCAGAGTTCTTACCATGGCCAGCAAGGCACCCATGTGCTCTTGCTCCTTTCCCTCTAGTTTCATCTCTTCCTGCTTCTTGGTTCTCTGCGCTCACTGTTCATCATTTGACTCTTGCCATAGGCCTTTGTCCTTAAAGTTTTCAGTCTTTAATCTTCTTCACTCACTCTTTTTGTATAACTGTCTCCTTTTTTTTTTTTTTTTTTTTTAGGCCTTGGTTTAGATTGGAAAGGTTATTCCCAGCCCACATAATATCTAGATGGGTCTCTTCTATTCCAGAATTTTTTCATGCTATCTTTTTTTTTTTCCCCAGTATAATTACCATTTAATTATTTAATTTGTCTAAATGTTCAAGATCATTTTCTTCCTAGAGTACAGTTATGTAGAAAGTAGAGAATTTTATTCTCTACTATATTCATTGGTCTTAGCATAATGTCCAGTTTTGAGCAAGCACTCAGTAAATGATTGTGAAATTAATGAATTTCTTCCATGTACTGATAATTCATTCTGTATAAATACTACATTCCATCACACTATTGTAGTATTCTCTAAATTGATCTCCAGTCTCCTTCAATTGATCTTTATACAGTAATGCAAGGTCAGTCTTGGGTAATTTTTTTATCATGAAAGTCCCTTACTCAACAATATATGTTCTTCATTTCTTAATCCACCACAAATTAGGCAATTTCTTTGTAGTTTCTAAGCAATTTTTCTCATTATGTCTCTCAACAGTTATACTAGATTTCCTCAAATGTCACCACACAGGAACACTAACAACTCTTTGAAGCTATTAGTCCTCACCTGTAGTCTTAGAGCTCCTCACTCTCACTGCTATTCATCCATGTACTGTGTGAATGTGGACTGCCAAATGTGGTAGGCCACTGTGCCAAGAGCTCTTCCTGATTCCAGGTGCTAACAACATGACCTTGCTCTTAACTTGGCCTCTTTGAACCTGTGTCTTCTCATCTGTAAAGTATAATAGTATTGGGTACTTCATAGGAATATTGTGGGGACTTCATGTAGTAATGCACATTAGGCACCTTTTTAGCCTGTCCGTAGTGCATGTTGAGTGTTCAGAAAGTGCTAGTTATTATTCAAGGCCCAACTCCAGGCTTTATACATCCAGAAATCTTCCAGTCTTTTCTCAGATCTTGCCTACTGAGATTTCAGAGACTTATATGGTGAACTAAAGGTGGTTCCTGTGGAGTATTGGAAAAATCCTCCCAGGACTAATTTTTGCTTTTACACTGGGTCTCAAGTGAGAAGCAGCAACCCAAGTTTAGTAAGAAAAATCATACAGAAGACAAAAGATTTAGGAGTTGACCCTTGCTGGCCTCCTGACTTTTTGATTATAGTCCAAACAAATCACTTTATCCTTTCAAGCATCAAGTATCTACAAAATGAGTGCATTAAATTATATAGGTTTTTTCCAGCCTTGCTAAGCACTCAGTATTTAAATGTGATGATCAGAAAATGACATAAAAATGCAGCATGTCACAGTGTTTTCTCTGGGTCTGTTTCTTAGCCACCTGATTAACCCTTAAGAGTAGAGCACAGCTCCATGTGTTTAGGAAAGAAATAACACTATCAACTCTGAAGTGTTTGGTGATAGAGGTCCAGGCTACACTTTATAATTTTTTTAAGAAATAAGGTTTATTGTTTCCTTCCTAATGGAGCTACATTTAAACCATGTGAATGGACTTTAAAGATTTATTACAGAACTTTGATTTTCTTGGCAAAGTTGTACATGTTCCCTCCTGGCTTTGAAAGCCAGGAGGTCATTGTGCTATTGCAGAGGACTCTAATCATTATTATGCTGTCTTTGTCTCTAGGATCCAAACCAAGCTGATGAAGAAGCAATGACACAGATAATTCGAGTTTCCTAACCCCAGGCCATATGATGGAGCTGATCAAGGTCATATTCCTTGCCGATGTTTTCCACTGTTCCAGGGAATTGATCTACTCTTCCAATGGGACATTGACGATCACTTCTGCCCTTTTCTACAGGACAGAAACCACTTAGTTTTTAATAAGTGGCTCAGTATTATAATTGCAGCAATGTCTGGCAAATTGAAGTTGCAAGCCTTTGTCTCACCCTTTCAGTCAGGACCTATTTTAGACTGTTGATAACATTTGACATTTCATGGATTAGGATGATACAAGGAGACACTTGCCAGCCCAGCAGTATACAAGCACTTATGTTGACTGGTGAAGCCAGCCAGCCATCTCAGCAGGGAAGAACATCCTTCTCAACCTGAACTGCAATCAGGGAAGCCGCAGCTCATTCCTTCCCATGGAATCTAGATAGCATCCATCCCTCTGGTGGGGGAGCTCAGGCTGACCAACTGAATAGACACTTTGTATTCAGATGGCCTCTGAGCAAGAAAGTTCCATACTGTGATATGGAAACAATAAATTCTCTGAGATACAGCCATCTAATCTGTGGTAATAATAAGAATCTCTGTGGGTTCATATTTTAGGACTTCAACCAAGAAAAGTCCAAAAGGATATTTTGGACTCTAGGGATAAAGTGATAAAATTTTGAAGAACCTAAAATATACATTGCTGACTCTCTCTTTTTAGCTTTGACAAGTTGTGGTCTGCTTGTCTCTGTTAACAGGTCATCAGGATCATAGGTCTTGCTGTGGCTACTTTTCAGACAATATAGAGGGTCCTGGAACTGGAAACTGCCTTTCCTAAGTAGAAAACAAAACTCTTCAAAAACTTCTGTGCTGATGCACTGAAAACATCTGTAGTAATTCCTAAACAGAGTCAAACTAGAGATTTTCAAGTGTAGTCTTTTTGATGACATTTGGGGAATAGAAGAGTGTTTCAGTCTAGGAAGAAAGAGAAAGAGTAGTCTACCTATCAGGTGTTGTCATAGAGCTTGATTCTCCTCCAGTGGATGAGTACCTGGAATGGATCATTAAGATGAAGAGACTAATTCACATTTATTCTAAAACCTTTTTACAAGTACTGCCAGGGAGAATTCTGAGATTGAGTCCTTGACAAAGGGCCAGTAAAGCACTATTCAAGCACACTGTCCTGGACGTAGTCCAGGTTACCTGCTATAGCTTGATGTGGATGTTGGCCTCATTCCAGCAGCATTTTGTGCTGGCTCCAGAGAGCAGACATTCTTACTCTTCCCATGGCAGCTGATTCTTTGGTGCCATTTGCATTTGTTTTTCCCTTTCTCCGTAGGCCTTGTGCAGAAAGGTTTTCACACTGCACCCATACTATAGGAATAAACTACAGTCTGGAAGAAAGTAGAGACGCTGCAGGGTCAGGAACTGGGCCACAGTTGCCAGAATGAGTTGGACCTCAGAAATCTGTTTTCCACGTGTTGAACTCTGGGATACAGAACCAAGATGATATTTTAGAAGAGTTGGCTGCCTTCTCTGGAAACAAAGAAGGAAAATCCAATAATTCTGAAGACCATTTGGGGTTGGCTTAAATACCAAGAGTAAAGAATACATCCTTGACATCACTCTAAATGCATTAGGACTGAAAAGAAAGTAAACCCTTTGAAGAGAAAATCAGAGGGGGAGGCCATAGTAAAGGTAGAAATAGAGGTATAGAGCTATGCAAAGGAAATTGGAAGTGAAATATCTTCCTAGATCCGGGAATCTACTAGTTTTTCCTGCTTTCCAGGTGTCAGAGGGCTGACTCTTTGATAAGCTCACTAGAAATTTCTGGCTCTTATGTTTCAGAAATTAGACCACCCCAGTTTTTTCAGATAACATTAAAGATGATGAGGAATTTATCTTGGGGTTAGTTTAGGAGTCTAAGATGGAGAGTTTAGAGAGAAATTCCTCAGACCTAATTTCTAGTGCTGAAGCCAATGGTGGTTCTAAAATACTATTTATTTGTGTCTATAAGTTTGTACATAGTAATACCAACCTCATTGTTACTGAATTTTTCATGGAGGGGGGCAAGTTTGACTTTTGTTTGAAATGAAATGCATCAGTTGTCATTTTGTCACTGCATTTCAGATAGCTCATGGCCCTTTTATAATGGTTATTTTTTGCACACCATAATAGCCCACAAAGTGGGAACAGGGGAGTTGACCTTTGGATTTTTTTTCCTTTATTACTAATTCTTCTACTCATTTGTCCTTGTGACTACGGTGATGACTTCAATGATGCAGAGCGAACAGATGAATGAATAATTGGTTTGATGCATAGTTGTGTCACTTCTTGAGAGCTTTTTTTTGAGGATAATTGTAAATGTATATATTTTAATTGCACTGGTACATTGAACATGTCAGTGTCTATGCCACTGGACCAACAGCATTTTCTAGCTACAGGGTGCCTAATAATGTCTTGATTTTCCTTTGGGACTCACTATATAGGTTTTCCTCCAGCGGTAGGGGGAGTACAGGTGATCAATCATTGATGTCATTGCAATTGTTATTTTTTAAAATAAATTTATAAAAATACTAAAAAATGATTTGACTTTTGAGGAGTTTGCATCCTTGGATTATAGGTTGTGTTTATAATGTTAAAATTGTGAACTTTGTTGATAGACATTTGATCTCTGTTATCATAATCTAGTAGTGTCCAGGCTTCCTAGTTTTATCTCCTCAGTCTTCTCTCCCTTTTGGCTTTCCCACCCTGCTGAGGAATTTCTGTCACCTGTGGGTTAAACATAGATTTGGTCTTAACTGTGGGAAATACTCATAAAATGTGAAGTTATTCCAGGAGCATAATTAGCCCTTTCATCATCAAAACAGCCTTCATTTATTAGGTATTTTAAGTATTTAGACCTAAAGGGTGCAAAGAGGCACTTTTTATATTTTCAGAGAGCTAAAACAAAACAAATTCTGATTGTTGAAAATCCGCAGCATGCTCATCCTATTGCTGCTTTATGGTCTAGCAATTTGAGCAACAAAGACTAGCAGCTTCCAATGTGCCATTATCACAAGAAGTCTTGGAACCAAGAGCTAGAGAAAAACAGACTTTGGGAGCTTTCTTGGGATGAGGCCATAGGCCCGTCCTGGCAGATAATGTTAAAATTGTGACCTTTAAAGATAAGGCTTCGTAGTTTTTACCTCCTCTCAATCTTCCTATAAATAAAAGATGTTTTCTAAGAAAAATAAAATAAAACTTACTGAATCCTTAAATTCGGTGGTTGTCTTTGGGGAATTCAAAATCACCATGTGGAAGGTATATCAGTTTGGAGTGTAGTTTTAGAATTCTGGCTTTTTAAAATTATTTTTTTCTAAAGATTATTTTTTAATAAAATATAATTATGTGGCAAGAATTTAAAAAAATAAAGGAAAATGACAGTGTTGAATAGTTACTAAATTCAGAGTGACCCAAATTACTACTCTGATGATTTTTATCCCAGGAGCGTCTCTGATTTCAAGGAGTCCTCAGTCCTAAAACCTGCAGTCCTCACAAACCACCTCCCCGAGATCCTGGTGGAAGTTGGGAGCCTAAGCGGCGGGAAGCAGGTGGGGCGGAGTCCCAAGGAAACCTGCGCGGATTGGTTGGGGGGCGGGCCCCGCCAGGGCTACCGAAGTGGATTGGCAGCTGCTTGGAGGGAACCTGTTCACGGTAATGGCGGGCAGCCCCGCCGCCGCCATGGCGACGGGCGAGCGGGAGGTGGCGCCGCCTCTGTGGCCTGTGGAGGCCCGGTTGGCGGCGCTGCTTCCCGACCTGCTGGTCTTCAGGAAGCCCCGGGGATCGGAACCCGAGCTCGCCACGGCCCAGGGCGTCCTCCTAGGAGTCCACGTGATGGGTGAGGGCGGGGAGCGGCGGCCGTTGGCCTGATCCCCGGGAGGCGGCCGCAGTTTCGGCCCTGGTGCCCCGGCGACCTAAGGCGCGGTTTAACTGCGCGCAGGAACCTTTGAGGGCCTTTGTTTTCCGAGCGGGAAGACACCCTTTGGGATGAACTGATTTAGCCCCGGTTCGGAGATGACTAAATTGATACGCGGGGAAAAGGATTTCTTCAGGCCACAGGAGGCTTTGAACACAAGTTTCCCTCCAAACCCCGAGTATTTTCCAATAAGCATTCCATTTTATCCCATCAGTTAACTCAGGTATGCGCCCACGTGTTCTACTTGCTAGCAACCTAGCAGTCACTTCGAGAGTCATTCATTTAATAAATATGGAGTATATGTGTCATGGATTTGAAGATGAGAACATGAGGTGCCTGCCCTTACCATATGAGTTCTCTATCAAGTTTTAATCCTTTTCCCTTGTCAAGTGTTTTCTTGCCATCACATGGGGCGAAATTGCACACTTTCCTCTGGCCTGAGAGGGAGGGTGGGAAGAAAGAGGCAGCTGGCTTCAGATGAAAAGAGTACTTGTAGGTAAATCATCTTCGTTTACAACAGCAACCAGCACAGCCCTGGGTACTTTCCAATACCCAATACTGTGCTAATGGATCAAGGAATTCTTCCACTTGAAAGGATCTGATTACCTTAGGCGACACATGGAAGGAAGAGGGCTTAAAAGTTTAAACTTGCCAGCTAATATAATAACTTTTGCTTTGTTGGTCAGGGTTTACAGCATTAATGGACAGGTTCAGCCTGACGTGCAAGTCGGAACATGACATGGACAAACTGGCCCACATCTTCAGTTATTACATTAGTGACATCGTGGAGCGTGAGTGATCCTTGTAGGAAAGCAAGGAGTTGTGGTCTGGTCTCCTGAGGGTTTATAAGAAGGAACCTGGGGTACTTTAAAATAGGTACTAAAGGGTCATTCCTTAGGCATCTCTTATCTTTGTTTTTATCAGATTACTAATGATAAATTAATTCTTTGCCTCTATGTGCCATTCTATCCAGTCTCCAATCCCATTGATTGATTGCCCAGTAAAAGGAGAGGGAGGGAGAGACCTAATGTTGATTTTTATTTTGTACATTGAATTTTATTTAGAAATAAAATTCATGATATGTCTTCTAATAATGTGTCCCATTTATACATTATATATATAAGAAAATACCTTTCTACTCTGTTATGGCATTTTGATCTTGAGAAATGAATGTGTTCTCACTGTTTTCTTAGATGTGTTAAGCTTTTGGATATCTACCTACTCTTAAAAAATTCCTTATTTGTACAGCAAACATTTCAAGTACCTACTCTATGACAAGCACTGTAATTGGTTTTTGGGTGGCAGAACCCCATTCAAACTTGCCCAACAGAAATAACTCTGGTCCTGTACTGTTTACTACTTAAATAATATTCTCACTATTTACAGATAGTGCCCCATACAGTTATATCCATATTCTGAGACTCACCAGAATCATTACTATGTGACACCTTCTTTAGGAACTTTATTATGTCACTCACCTCTCACCTATGAGGAATGAGTATAGAAAGTCTCTCATCAGGTTTGAACAAAGAGGAAGATTAAAAATTATGTAGCATTCATGTATTATAATATCAGGAACAGCTGGGTGCTAGAAATACAGGGGAAAGTAAGACATAGTACCTGCCCTTGTGAAGTTCCCATGTTAGTAAGAGAGACCGATAATAAGGAAACCCAGTGATTATAGATTATACATCCTATTAAGGAAATAAATCAAGTGAAGTAAAATAAAATGGTAGGGAGTTTCTCTAAGAGATCAAGTGATCATAGGCTCCTTTGAGGAGATGACATTTAAGCTGAGACAGGAATGATGAGGGAACACTGTGAAGAGCTACCAATGAAAGCATTTCAAGCAGAAGAATGCCAAGGACAAAGAAGAAAGCATGGCATGTCCTAGGAACTGACAAAAGGCTGGTGGGACCAGAGTATAGCTAGCAGAGTAAAGAGTGGCTTAAGGTAAGGTGGTAGGAAGGCAGCTATCAGATTATCAAGCTCGGGAATTCATAATAAGAATTGGACAATTGAGGTTATTTTTATACAAAAGGGAACTGTTGAAAGGTGCTACAAGAGTAGTAATATGATCTGATTTACATTTTCAAAGCTCATTTTTGCTGCCTCATGGAGATTGGATTAAAGGGAGCTAGTGGAGAGTGAATGGTAAGAATGGAAGTTTAAAGAGACAATTAGAATAGTCATGGAAAAGCTAGTTGTAGTGGCACATGTCTATAATCCCAGCTTCTTGGAAGGCTGAGGCAGGAGGATCACAGGTTTAAGGCTACCCAGTCTAGGGTAGTGTTTTTCAACCTCAGCTACACATTAGAAGACCTGGGGAACTTTTTTAAAAATCTTGATGGCCAGGGACGTAGTTCAATAGTAGAATGCTTGCCCAGCATACACGGAGGCCCTGGATTCCATTGCCAACTCCAGGAGAAAGTTGGGGAAGTCCTGATGGCTCCACTCTAGACCATTTAAATCAGAATCTCTGGGCTGGAGATATCCAGGAATAAGGATATTTTAAGTTTCACAAGCAGCCCCAACATGTAGTCTGGATTTAAAATTGTTGATCTAGAGATGGCAACATAGCTGCATAGGGATAGATTAACTTGAAATGTATTTTGCAAGTTCAACACATAGGAGTTGCTGATAGTTTGGATTTCAGCAGGAAGTGGTGAAAAAAAAGGACCTTTGGTTTTTTGGTTTTCATGACTGAATTGCTATGATAGTGTCACTGAGATGAGAAAAACTGACCTCTTAAGAAAATATTAAGAAACTCTTTAAGAAAAATATCCTTAGAAAATGGTTCTGTTTTTAGTATGTTGAATTTGAGATGCCAGCAAGTCACTGAAGTGGAGAAATCATGTTAGCTATAATTGAACCTGGAGCTCAGAGGCTAGATCTCCTTTAGAGATCTACTAATGGCATAGAGATGGTACATAAAAATTGTTTGAGTTCATATGGAAAAAGTAGATACAGAAAGAGCCTTGTGAAAGAGAAGAGAAAGACTGAGACTTGAGGAACACCAGGGAGGATTATGATGAGGGAGAAAGAACCTACAAGATATAGTCTATAAAGCAGCAAGTGAGGTAGGACATTACAGTGTTCCTGAAGCCAAAGGGAAAATGGTATGCCTTAGAAGAAGGCTGTGACTAGCTGTTGAAAATGCTATGTCATCAAGTACAGTGAACTTGGAAAAATGCTGAATTTAGTTAGATGAGTGTTGTTGATGACCTGATCATTTAGGTGAGGTGGTAGAGATGAATATCATTTTGGCAAAAGCTGAGAAGAGAATAATAGAGATATTTAAAAGAAAGAGTGAATGGAAAATGAGACAAGTATATACAGTCAATTTTCTCTTTCTCTCTCTCTCTCTCTCTCTCTCTCTCTCTCTCTCTCTCTCTCTCTCTCTCTCTCTCTCTCGGTGTGTGTGAGAGAGAGAGAGAAAAAAAAGAGAGAGAGAGAAATCAGAAAACAGCCAATAGCAAAAGAATGAGACTCAGAAGAGGTAGATTATTTTTTATTTTTTTAAGATATGGATGGGAATGATCCTTAGAGAGTAGATAAGAGCAAAGTCCTTGAGAAGTCGAGAGGTGATAAGATCACACTAATTGTGGCTTTGAAGGGAATAGGAGTACTTTTTAGAGATGATATACAGAAGTACAGATCAGCCTGGCATGGTGGAGCATGCCTGTAATCCCAGCGGCTCGGGATGCAGAGACAAGAGGATCCTGAGTTCAAAGCCAGCCTCAGCAATTTAGCAAGGTGCTAAGCAACTCAGTGAGACCCTGTCTCTAATAAAACACAAAAAAAGGCTGGGGATGTAGCTCAGTGGTCGAGTACCCATGAGTTCAATCTCTGGTACCAAAATAAATAAATTAAAAAATTTTAAAAAAGAAGTAGATCTGAGGATAAGGTTCAGTCCTGAGGCTGGGAATGAATAAGTAGATGAGACAGAAGGAAAAATAAATAAAAACAGTAGGCCTTTAAAAAAATGTACTGTAATTCTGCCATGATCTGATATCCCTCTAATCTTGACTTATTTTCTCCCTTGCTTGATTTCAGATGTGCTCTGTTTTGGAGGGGATATCCTTAATATCACAGGTACTTTTTATGAATATTTAAAGGACTGTGAGTGAGGAAAACTGTGTTTAAGTGGAGTTTGGCATATTTGCTTATTCTGCATTCATTGATTATTTAATAGGTACTGAGCACTAGGGAAGTATCTCTGCCTCAAAGGATCTCCCAGTTTAAAGAAGCTTTGCCCATATTAATATTACATATGTTTTACATTCAGTTTAGATTAAATGATAGGAAAATATGTGCCTATAAAGTGTTTTTGAGAAAAATGATGAGAAATTTGGTCATTAATATAAGAAGCTAAATGTGAAATAGGGAAGACTTAAGAGTCTCCTTTCAGGAGAACTCTTAGGATCATTAACAGCTGTATGGTCCAGAGTTAGCCTGTCACCTTATTTTAAACTTAAAAAACCAGCCTTAAAATTAATTAGACTTTTAACTTGAACCTACGTGTTATGAACCAATTTGCTAGAACCTATACCCTTGTTAATATACTGGTGGAGAAAAAATTACAAAAAATATCCTTAGAACATTTTCAGTTTTTACCTAGTTGGGTTTTTGTATACTGAATCATTTTGAAGATCAAAGGCAATATTTTAACCTTGCATAATATATAGTGCTGAGAAACCTTGCCTGGCACATTGCATGATATCCACATTAGATCAAGTTGATATTCTGTATAATAGGAGGCTTTGCTATAGGACAAGTCTAGATATTTGACTCCTGTGTCTACAGGGAATGTACTCCTGGCACTCTGGACAGTGGAGAAAAATCAACTGAGTGACATCATAACCCTGGTGGCAAAATGCAGTCTAGAGATACAGGAGAAATTTGGGATCTACCACACCAGAGAAGGCCAAGATCTGCGGCTAAAGATAGGTAGTAATTCCTAAAAGAGAGCTCCAATTGGAAAAAGAAAGAACAGTCTTTTCAAAAAGTTTCAAAAGATAATTGACAAACTGAGAAAAAAAATATTTGCAATTCATATAGACAAAGGGTAAATTTCTCTAATATTGAAAGAGCACCTAGAAATTAAAATTAACATGAGAGAAAAATGGACAAGGACATGAATAAATGCTGCATAGACAAACATGTATTTAAATCTGTATAAAAGATGGTCATCTTCATTCATGATTAGAAAAATGCCAGTTGAAAATACTTTGAGATACTTTTTCTTACCTGTAGATAGACAAAAATTCAGATGCTGGAAAACACCAGTTGTCGGTGTTTATTATACTGATGAAATGAAAAATGGTCAGTATCTGTGGAGGGTGATTTGCTAATCTTCATCAAGTGTAAAGGTGCATTCTTTAACCCAGCAATTCCACTTCTGACTATTCATCTTAGAGGCATTCCAGCATATGTGAAGTGTTATATATACAAGGTTATTAATTGCAATATGGTTTGTGATAAACAATAGAAAATAGTCTAAAGGGACTGATTAAATAAGTAATATGTCTACAGTGAAATTTTCTGCAAATTTTTTAAAAATACACATTCATTACAAAAATTTTCTTGTGTCCCTCTGTACAAGGTTTCTCCCACCATTCCCTTTCCACATTCCTAAGCAATCACTGATCTTCTTTCTGTTGCTAGATATTATTTTGCTTCTTAAAAAGAATGTTGGGCTGAGAATGTGGCTCAATTGGTAACGCGCTCGCCTGGCATGCACGGGGCGCTGGGTTCGATCCTCAGCACCACATAAAAATAAAAAAAATAAATAAAGATGTTGTGTTCACCAAAAACTAAAAAATAAATATTAAAAAATTCTCTCTCTTTAAAAAATAAAATAAATAAATAAAAAGAATGTTATAGACCTATGCATGTAATTCAGCACATGTGAGACCATGGTTCAATTCCCAACACTGGAAAAAAAATGTTATATAACATATATACTTTTTGGCTATTTTCATTCAGCATAATTATCTTGAGTTTCATCAATTGTATAGCATGTTTCACTAGTTAATTCCTTTTTTGCTGCTGGGTAGTATTAGGAATTAACTAGTGATGCATGTGTGGCTATATTATACTACAGTTTGTATATCTGCTAATTTATGGATGGACACTTAAGCTGTTGTCAGTTTTTGACTGCTACAAATAAAGCTATTATGGGCATCTATGAACAATTATTTGTATAGGTATATCCTTTTATTTTTCTTGGGTAAATAAAAGTAGAAGAGGTTGGTCATATGGTATGTTTTATTTTCTAAGAAATTGTCAGTCTATTTTCCAAAGTGATTATTTCATTTTATATTTCCACCAGCAGTGTATGAAGGCTCCAGTTTTTCTGTGTTTTGTTAATACTCATTATTGTCTATTTGAAGAACTTCCTTTAGCATTTCTCATAGTGCAGATTTGCTGAACATATAGTAGTTCAACTTTTGCATGCCTAAAAAAATCTTTATTTCATATTTAATTTTGAAAGGTATTTTCACCGAACATAGACGTTCAGGTTGATGAAGTTTTCTCTCATTGAAACTTTTGTTCCACTGTTTTCTACCTTACAGATTTTGCAACAAAGAAGTCTGCTTTAATCTTTAGTGTTACTTCTTTGTACATAATTTGTCTTCTCACCACTACCCCTATGACTGTTTTCAAGATTTTCCTCTTTATCACTGGTTTTAGGTAATCTGATTATGATGTACCTTGGTATAGTTTTATTTTTAGTGCATTTGGAGCTCATGAGCTTCTTGATTCTATAGGTGTGTGTTTGTTTTCAAACTTGAAAAATATTCCCTCATTATTTCTTCAAAGAATTGTATCTGTTTCCCTACTCCTCTCTCCATTTACACACATATTAGGCTGCTTGTAATAATCTCACAGTTCAGTTCTTTTATTTTTCCCCACTCTTTTTTCTCCCTGTGTTTATTTTGGATCATTTCTATTACTAGGTCTTCATAGTAATACCTTTCCCTTTGCAGGATCTGATTTGCCTTTTATCCTATCTAGTATATTTTTCATGTTAGACCCTATAGTTTTCATACTTATATATTTGTTTTGAGAGATATGTATATCATGTCTCTACTTGTTCAATCTTTTCTCTAGGTTTTTGAGTATATGGAATATAATTATCATAAAACTTTTAATGTCCTTTTCTACTAGTTCTATTATAGGCTCAATTGGTTGATTTTTCTTCTTATTATAAGTCATATTTTCTTTTTTTGCCTGCACAGTAGTTTTTGAGATGGGTGCCAGACATGAATTTACTTTGTTTGGTGCTGGATTTTTTTAATAGTTCTAAAAGTATTCCTGAGCTTAGTTCTGGAATATGGTCAACTTAATTCTTTCAGGATTTGCTTGTCAACTTTGTTAGGTGAGACCAGAGAATGTTTTGACTAAGGCTAGTTTTACCCCATTCCTGAGGCAGACGTTTTCTTAATACCATCCCTGATGTCCTGTGAATTAAATTTGATACGTGGCTAGTGATAATAAGTACTATTCCCATCATTGTGTGATAGCAAAGATTATTTTTCTAATCTTTTTATGTAGTTTTTTTCCTCAGCATCAGACATGTTTCTCATATTCATGTACATATCAGTATTCAGCTAAAGACTTAGAAGGGACCTAGTGCAGATATGTAGGATTCTCCCTCTGTACATGATTTACTGCTCCAATACTCCTGTCAGTGCTCTGTGAACTCTAGTATCTAGGCTTTCTCATGTTCCCAGCTCTGACTTCTCAACTTGGAGTCTTCTTCACTGTACCTAGGTTTCTCTCCTTCCTGAGATGTGTTTTGGAAACTCTTCAAAACTAAACTAGAAAAACAGCTTATTTCCTGTCTCTCGGGGTTCACTGTTCTTTATTACCTGAATCCAGTTTTTTGAAAACCATTGTTTCATATATTCTTTCCAGTCCTTTAGTTGTTTCAAGTATTAGGAAATATTCTGTCTTGGCTGAAAATATAAATCTTTGCCATTCTTTAAAAAATTTTTCCTGTTTTTATTTGTTTATTTGGGGCAGTGTCTAACTAAGTTGCTGAGGCTGGCCTCAAACTTGCAATCCTGCCTCAGCTTCCTGAGCTGCTGTGATTATAGGCATTTGCCATTGTACTTGACTTTCCCTATTTTTTTTTTTTTTGCTTTGAGCTCAGATTAAGTGACTTAGCTAGGGATAGACTTCTATTGGTTTTATATATATATATATTTTTTTTTATTTTATATATATATATATAAATTTATATATATATATATTTTTTTCTTGATAAGCAAACCAAAAATTTCTGCTGTATTAGCAGTAAGAAATCCCTCAGGGTCAGAAAAATGGAAGTAGAACAAAA
Source organism: Ictidomys tridecemlineatus (assembly GCF_052094955.1). Lineage (NCBI taxonomy): Eukaryota > Metazoa > Chordata > Mammalia > Rodentia > Sciuridae > Ictidomys > Ictidomys tridecemlineatus. Next base: position 110,170,757 of record NC_135484.1, on the reverse strand, counting down.
GGACCCATGTCTGGTGCAATAAGTGATTGCCTAGTCACTCAGTCCTGGTAACACTGAGGAGGGACAGTAGCAGTTTCTTAGTATAACCATATGCTCTCCTCCCTCAGTACTCTGCTATCAGACCTAGCTGTAAATTAGAATAGTAATTTTGAGAGCAATTTAGATAAGATTTCTTACTTCTTCCCCCCATTGCAACCCAGGTATATTTGAATTTCAACCTCTAGGTCTATATAAGTGAAAAGGAAATCTGGGACAAGGTGTTATTTTTAAAGGTGAGCTCACCTAAGACTTTGCAACTAATGACAATAACAAGATTGGCATGATACATAAAGCCATGTTGGGATTCTAGACCCCTCCCTTTGTATAGTTTTTCAGTTGAGTTTGGCTATTCTCTGCTTCTCTGTTTTCTTTTTTCTTTTTTTTTCCTCTGGATAGGTCTATCTGCAGGTCGGATATCCCAAGTTATTGTTGGAGATGAGCAACGGCAATACCTCTTGGTGATTGGGCGTGATGTAGATGGTGTCCAGTTAGCTCAGCGTTTGGCTCAGGCAAATGAGATTGTCCTGTCCTGGAACTGCTGGAAGCTCTGTGAGCAGTACATGTTTGAAGTGGAAATCATGAGGGAGGATGAAGCTGTGAAGGTAGGAAGCTGGTTCTGTCCATAGCACATCCTGAAAAACTTCCCACTACATAGGGCTGTGCTCTGGTGGTGTTCACATATTATGTGAACAAACCAGTAACCACTGGAACTCAAATTTGGAGGGAGGCCAGGGATATTCTCCCACAAAAGAGATAAGGCAGAATAGTAAGGCTGGGGAGATTCAAGATAAATAAGGGAGTTAGAGTCCTCAGCCCCTCTGTTAAGGGATCAGTGGTAATCAAGTTGGTGTATGAACACAGAATTGAGCAGTTTTCCTTTCTCTAGTTAAGAGATATGCGGATCATTAACCCATTTGATTTTGATGAGCATTTTGAGAAGTGCCTTGATTATCTTCCACATTACCGTACAAGTGTTGGTAAGTTACGTGTCCTTTCTACCTAACTCTGAAATTTTAAAGATTAATTTTCCATATGGTTGGAGACATTTTGTTTTTCTTTTGTTAGACACACTAAGAACTGCCCTGGAATTGGATCCAGACTCTGCACTTGAGCGAACACTGCGGAAATACATAATGAAAAACCTTTTGAAGAAGGTTATTTCCTACTTCTTGAATCATTACACAGACTGTGTGTGTTTGTGTAAATAAGTGTACATTAAATGAGATAATGTTTTAATATTGATCTAGTTCATCTCCTATGCCCCACTCTAATCTCAGCAGATGTTATCATCTGCACCAATATAATTACTGTATGAATGTGTCTTTTAGTTGGCTTTCTCGGTCCTAGAAAGTAGAAGCCACATTTGTTCTTGTTTGTCCTTGAAGCATTTATTACACTGTAAGCAGGATTTAGAAAACATGATTGGTAAATTTGTGTTGTTTGATTGTGTATGTATGAATATGAACATTTGATAAATACAATGATTAGCACAGTTAGGCATATCAAAATAACTCTTAGAAAATATAAAATTCTGGCAGTTTCATCAGGGAATTAGGTTTAAAGTCAAATAATTTAATTCTAAGCATACTGGTTTATACTTTTTCTGTACCTCTCAAACCTGAAGTTTTAGGTCTCGCTTGGCACCCATAAGTTATTTACTTATATTTAGCATGAAATGGATAATTACAATGCCTGAACATGTTACTGAGAGTTGAAGACATAGGTAAAGTAACTCTCTGTGTCTTGTAGATTGATGAAGGCCAACCTATGGAGTATGTATCTGAATTCCGTACAGTGACTATGGTTTTGGTGAATCTTGAGTTCCACAAGACAGTGTGGATGTTGCATTTGTGTCATCTTATCCAGGAGGCTGCCTTATATATCTCTACAGTCATTGAGAAAGGTGGTGGCCAGTTAAGCCGGATCTTTATGTTTGAGAAAGTAAGTATTAAAGGTGAGTGAGAAATAATACATCTTGTATGATCTGTTTGTCACCCATGTAACACAAGTATAAATCAGATTTCCTGCTGCTTATTTTGTATGCCTCTATATAACATTAAAACTTCAAGTAATGTAAGTTAAGAAATGCCATGTTATAGTTAGTTTAATTTTCAGGGTTACTGAAGATTTTATTCAGTTCTTGTTGAAAAAGCCTTGTGAAAGCATTAGGAGTGCTTTACTGGATCTAATAACAAAGTAAATAATCATATTTTTCTCAACCAATTGAGCTTGAAAAAGAGCAACATCTTAATACTTGACATTATAGGCAAAGAAAATGTGGGCAGATAGTCTTAACACTAGAAATTGCATGGTTTTTATTTGTTTGTTTGTTTGTTTGTTTGTTTTGAGACAGGTTCTTGCTTTGTTGTCCAGCCTGGCCTCAAACTTGGGTTCCTTTCAATCCTTTCAAATAGCTAGTACCCTAAACATGCACTACTGTACCTGGCTTGAATGGTTCTTTTTTTTGGGTGGGGAGGAATTACTAGGGATTGAACTCCAGGGCACTCAACCAACTGAGCCACATTCCCAGCCCTTTTTTGTATTTTATTTAGAGACAGGGTCTCACTGAGTTGCTTAGGGCCTCACTAAATTGCTGAGGCTAGCTTTGAACTCAGGATCCTCCTGCCTCAGCCTCTGAAGGATGTGCCACTGCACCCAGCTTGAATGGTTCTTGATACCACCTTTTCTTGTGTTTTAAATTCCTATTTTTGAAGTAGTTCATTAAATCAAGATTTTTTTTTTCTTCATGAAACGGGATAGAACCCAGGACCTCATGCATGTTACACAAATGCTCATACCACTGAGCCACACCTCCAGCCAAGATTTTTTTTCCTGGTTTTGTAGCCCAGAGTACCCACTTCACAAATCATATAGAATACTCTATTCCCTGTAGCAAACCAGTAACGTAGTTGAGGCAAGTCATATTGCTTCATCAGATAAACTGTTCTTCCTCTGTCATCTATCCCAGGGCTGCATGTTCCTCTGTGTTTTCGGCCTTCCTGGAGATAAGAAGCCAGATGAATGTGCACATGCCCTGGAGAGCTCCTTCAGCATCTTCAGCTTCTGCTGGGAGAATCTTGCTGAGACCAAGTGAGGATTGGAAAGTGGGGCAGAGAGGAGCTTCTCAGGCCCCAGGGGGCTCTTCAGGCAGGGTAGGAGGCAGTAACAAGTAGCAGGGGTTGAGGGTATTCAGAATCTGCCTGATGGGGAGGGAACTTGCTAAGGAAAGTCAGCAAACAAGATATTCAGAAATTATTAGATACAGAATTCTATACTGGATACCCAGGGGTGGGGAATATAGGTTTCCATTTAGTGAAGCAGGAAAGGTAGAGGAACAGAATATACATGACAGAATTCAAGAAAATTATAAAGGAATAAGCAAATAGGGAAATTTATATAGTGCAAATAACATAGCTGTATATGGAAAGGATGAAAACAAAGCTACCTATTTATAAGCGGGAAGATGAGGGAAGTTGTAGGATGATTATTACCTAGAGAGGAGGGGACCACAACTAGTTAACACTTGTGTTTTTGGCTCTCACTCTTGGTCTTTCCCAGATCCCATTGCTTTTTCTAGACTTCACACTGAACTGATATCCTGCCTTCATATTCACTCCCACTCCACCCACACCACCTTCTACAAAACCTAATACTAATGAAGGCATAGAAAGTGCCCTTGTTGCATTATGACAAAGTTAGTTGGAATTTCCCAAGTGACCTTTTTTTTTTTTCAATAGAAAGCCTTAGGAAAAGTATGAATGAATGATTTGAAAAACAATTGTTTCCAGTGTTAATATTGAGTCAAAGATTAATTTAGTTGCTATAACTTATTCAAGATTAATGAAGCCGGGCATAGTGGCTCACACCTGTAATCCCTTTGTCTCTGGGAACTGAGGCAGGAGGATCACAGAGTTCAAAGACAACCTCAGCAACGTAGTGAGGCCCTAAGCAACTCAGTGAGACTCTGACTCTAAATAAAATACAAAAAAGGGCTGGAGATGTGGCTCAGTGATTGAGTGCCCTTGAGTTCAATCTCCAGTACAACCCCTCCCCAAAAAAAGAATGAACAAAAAATTTTATCACACATGTATATAGCATTTGAGCATTTATAGATTACTTAAGGTATATTCTACCAGTGTGAAAATTTATATCCCTCTTTTAGACATGAAGAAACTAAGACTGTATAAGAGAATTTACCACCATATAGCAGAGCTAGAAATGAAACCCTGATCTTTGGTTTTCAAATCCTATGTTGTTTATTATTCCACAGCTGATTCTTACAATGTGCAAAGGTTACCCCCAAAGGATTACATATATTATTAATATAATTGTAGATACATAGAATGTTAGTAATGAAAAGGAATTTAAAAATTATCTGCTCTAACTCCTGATTTTACAGAAAAGAAAGATGCTACAGTTTCTTAATACATACTCAAATTCTCAGCCCAAGGCAAATATATGTTGTCACTTCTTTCAATTTGGGTGGGATCTGCAGAGACTCTCATAGCCTACCTACCACTTTTATGCAGGGCCTCCCCTTCTAGTACTGATCTTTTTGGTTCTTGAATATTACTTTGACCTGTGGCCTTCAATGGTGCTACCCTTGAGTGAGATACTCATTTCTCTGGCCTGTAGAGGCTGTCTTACAATGCCCTAAAGATACATTCTGTGACTCTTAGGCCATAACCTTGTCATTTTGGTCTTATTTAGTTTATAATATAATAGAAGTTAAGAACTAGATGGAATATTAGAGTCATCTAATCTGATCTTCTTAACCTAAGGAAACTAAGATCCGGAGAGATTATGTTGTTAAGACAAATAGTGTGACAATCTCACAACCTGAAAGCTAGATTTCAAGGTCATTATTTTTTTCCTTGAAGACAAATTACGAATTCAGCATTTCCCTAAGTATGTTCAGTAGAACTCTAGTGCCTTATCATACTAATGGGTAGTGAAACAAACTCTATTTTCTTCCTAGAGATTCACAGTATACATTTATACATAAAAGGGTCTGGGTAGTCTTATGATGAAGAAAATTAATATATTTAGTTTTACTCACAATTTTCTAAATGTACTTGATCATTAAACTCTTTTCTCTAAAAGGACCTATAAATATCCAGAATGACTAGTGTTCTGGAATATATTTTGGGAAATGCCACACTAATCAAATACTGAAGCTTCAGCAGTACTTTTGGAGCCTCAGTAACAAATGTCATTGTTCATGTCTGTCTGCATCACATCAATTCTCACTCAGACCCTAAACTGCATTCCATGTCTCCTGTTCACCTTGAGTCATCTTGTAAGTTCCTCTTTCTAATCTGAAAAATACCTTTAGTTTCCAGCTCCTTTAAAGAAAAGATGATTCCCTGAGCATGTCTCCAGGATATTTTGGAGACTTAGGGAGTGATCAGGATAGTGTTTAGTACCATAAATACTTCATGTATAATTGCATATGTCAAATAGAGAATATATTCTTCCTCAATAGAGAATGTTTTTAAAATAAAAAAATGAATATGGACTGTCAGGAAGAACAGGGGGTAGTAATAGAATACAATAAAAAGAAGAAACAACCAAGTGAGAAAAGTACAGTGCGTCTTATCTTGTTAGTGATCCAGTGCTTGAGTTTCTCACGTGCATAAATGCATTCATTAAGTATTCTTATGCCTTGGATATAAGAACAATAAGAGACCACCTCCTCCTCATCCAGGTAAACAACTTTCTTGTAGTACAGTGAAATTTAAATGCAGGAATAAAATTCTCTGGGAGCTAAAGCAAGATGCTTTAGGAAGAGATAATTCATTATCCCCAGAGATATCAAAGAAGTCTTGATATCTTTGATATCTCTGGGGATATCTGTGCTGGGTAGAAAAAGAAAGGAGTTTGGCAGGTGGAGAAAGTGGGAAATGTCATTTTAGCCTGAGGAAGCATCTTAAACCAGTAGAAAATTTTGAGTCTTGCTGTTGGGGTGATGATAGAATCGAATACCTGGTTCTTGTCTTGTGCACTTCTTTTATTCACCATAGACAGTGGGTACAGCAAATGAATGGTGAGAGCCCTCAATCCTGTCCTTAGGAAGCCAAGAGAATTTGGTTGGTATAGGAGACAGTCATGTTAACATGATCACTACTTTTCACGTTCTCTCTGAACCACTGAAAATTGTTTGTTTATACATTAACTTGAGCCTAATTATGCCTCATTGCTCCTTCTTTCTCCATCCACATATCTGTGACCTGTCATGTCAATCAAGTAAATCTGCCCATTCTCTATTATACTCTCTTTTTAAGTAATCCGTATTATGCATGTTTTCCCATCTCTCATCTATGTAAGATCACTTCTCAATAAAAAAAAAAAAAAAGATCACTTCTCCCTTCACCTCTCCCTACTCCAAACACCATCGGTGCTCTAGCCATCTTGAAGTACTTAGTTTTGCATAACTACACCAGGCTTCCAAAGCCTGTGCCTTTTTCTACTGGAAAGAATGCTGTTTCTCTGTTTCGACAGTGTTTTCAACTTTCAAGGTCTGACTAATGTCCTCTCCCTTATGAATACTCTTTCTGTACAAGTTAGTGCTTGTTGAATAATTTTATGCGTGTGTGACTGAATGAAAAAGTTGCTCATTGAAAAAGTATATTCCAAAGATCAGTTTGCTTCAGAATTCTTCCACCAGCAGTCCTGACATTCTCATTATTCATTACTCTGACATTGCATTATTTGATTCAACTCTGTATTGCCATCTGTTGCTGTACTTTTCATTTTTGGGGTTTTATCTAAGGGCAGCATGGAATAGCAAAAATAACACTGATCTAGGGATCTGGAAATCTAGATTCTCATTCTGACTTTTGCTGTATAACTCTTGGAAAGTTAGCTTAACCCCTTTAGTTTTTTCCTCTTTTCTCAAAGCCTATTAAAATATTTGCCTTGACTGTCATACAAGTTTGTTGTTAATTATATCTCAAAGGACCAGATGAGGCAATCAATTTGAAAGTACCTCAAAAAGCATATATAAATCATCTGATAGATAAAAGTGGTTTTAAAAAATTTTTTTACCAATAATAACTCCCCAAATAAAACTCCTAAAAGAGGGAGACCATTCTGTAGGTTTTGTTGTTTTCTTGTTAAGTTCTTCATATTCATCATGTGATGCAGATTGGCATTAGCCACTGACCTTTTTTCATTCTGAACTCTAAAACTAGACTTCTAGATCTAGAGAGTGGCAGATCTTGTGCCTGAATTTGGAGGCTTTTGACTATATATTTACTCAGTTGTTACTTTTCTGATCCCCAGGCTTGTTTCCATCAGTATCACCAATGGACCAGTATTCTGTGGCCTGGTTGGGGCAGTAGCAAGACATGAATATACAGGTAGAATAGATTGGATTATTAGCTCTATGACTTAAGGGATGAAGATGGAAGAGGTGGTCCAAAAATTTTCCACCCTTTACTGTCTTTCTAACACAGTTATTGGCCCTAAAGTGAGCCTTGTGGCCAGAATGATAGCTGCTTATCCAGGCTTGGTATCCTGTGATGAGGTAACATATTTAAGGTCCATGCTTCCTGCTTACAACTTTAAGAAACTGCCAGAGAAAATAATGAAAAACATCTCCAACCCAGGGAGGATGTATGAATATCTTGGCCATAGAAGATGTATGTGAGTATTATTGGTGAGAGTTTATTCTCATCTCTTGCAGAATAGAGGCATGAGAATGGTAAATTTTCAGTTGTATGAAATTTAGTAATACTAGTACTTCCCTGTTGGAATAAGACACATAAAAGGAGGCTTTTTCATCTTGAGATTTTTAGCTTGTCTGTTTAGCTCTTAGCTACTTCTTTGGGGAATTTCTTTCTCTCCAACAGGAAGAAAATAGCAGTAAATCACTAATCTAGGTTGTTTTTTTTTTTTTTTTTTTTTGTGTGTGTGTGTGTGTGTGTGCATGCATGTACTTCACAATTTACTTACCTCTCTGAGCCTGCAGTAATCAATACTACTTTCCCTTTCTCACTCCCTAACAATTTTTAGTTCTTTTACACAGATCTCTGTACCTCTTCAGTTATTTGAAGTACTTGCTTAGGAAGACAAGAGTTCTTGATGCTATTTTTAATAAAACATTTCTCTTTTTTTGCAGAATGTTTGGGAAAAGACATTTGGCCAGAACGAGAAATGAAAATCGCCCTTTGTTAGGTGAGTTTTCTAACTTAGATCATATTTGTTTCAGCTGTAGATGGCTAGACATGATTTTAAAAATAAAATGGAATGCAAACTAAATGATTTTAAGTTTTTTAAAAATAGAGAGCAGCCTTTTTAGTGAATTTATATTTGTTTTGAAGAGGATCTGTCATTTCTTTTTCATATTGAATATTCAGATTTCAGGTCAAGTTCTACCACTTTGCTTGAGAAGTACCAACATTTAGTTAGAATCTGTAAGTTAGGGTTTTGCTACTGGGGTCTATTTTGCCACCTGCATTATATAGTCCCTATTTTTATTTTAATCTACATTTATTTATTCATTATCTTTACCTAACAGTTTCAGACCTTGAAGACTAAATTGTTATGGAAATTTTTATAACAAACTAAGAAAATAATAGTAGCCCCATATCCATATGGTGCCTGGTTGTTCTGAATGTTATTGCTTAGGCTCCGCAACAAACCCGGAATCTATCCAGTTCCTGAGCACATACTTCTGTTTGTCTCAAGTTGATTTTCTAGACCTAGATATGAAATTCCATCAAAGAATGGGATTCTGGATTCTGCCAGGGATTCTGGGACAGGGAGGTGATAGAGCTTTTAAGAGAGCTAGCTTTGAAAATCAATTCAAATAGTCTCTACTATAAAGCACAGAGTGTTTCTTGTCTCTTTGCAGACAGGGAAAAGGAATTGGAGGCCTTCAGATTGGCACAGCAGTCATGTTTGCAACAGAAGAAGGGTCAGGCAGTTCTGTATGAAGGTGGAAAAGGCTATGGAAAAAGCCAGATTTTAGCTGAAATAAACTTCTTGGCCCAGAAAAAAGGGCAAAGGTAAAGACACCTGCTTTCTGACTCAAAACCTACTTTTGGGGGGCTTCTTTACCTTATTAGTACAACTATATGTCATTAGATTCAGCATCCTTGGACTGGTGGAATGAGTAATCTCTGTGTGGGTCTGGGGTCTCCCAGTGACCATGCTAATATTCACCAGGGTGTTGCCATTGAAACTGAAGGAAGCAGATTCCCAGCAGTGCTTCTATGTTATCCAGACCCTCATGGCCATCTTCTTTGAGATTGATACATGCCCAGCCTATTATCGGCAAGAGTGCCTGCACAGACAGCTCCATGGAATGGTGGATGAACCACTTCATTGCCTTTTTAATGACCTCTTCTTTGTGAAGGTAACAAAGACTTTGACTTTCTGAATTTGGGTTACTATTATTCTTTCTGGATAGTCAGATCCACTGTTGTCTTTAAACGTAATTAATACACTTAGGCCATATATATGTAACTTAAGAACACATAGTCTTGGGAGGATCAAGATTTGGATTCACCAAAACCCAGGGTTTTTTTTTTTTTTCATTAGAGTGGATTCTAAGACTAACTCTGATACTTGCTAATTATATGGCCTAGAGCAAATCACTTAGCCTCTCTGAGCCACAATTTTTTCATCTGTAAATGATTTACATACTTTATATGATTTTAGATAAATTTTAAAGAAGATAGTGTATAAGAGATTGTATTATAAATTTTAAACAGCTACATGTGTTAAGGTGATCCTGACCCTAGAAATTATATTCATGTGTTCTTAAGTCAGTTGTGGTTTTTTATTCCTTAAAGCTGCTTTCCTATTCCCTAGCCATGGAGTATATCCATTGAGCCAGCATCTAAGTCTCAAAATCTTCCAGTGGTCTAGGGTTTATGTGGTACCCAACAGCCAGCAAACTAAAGATACCCTGTTCATTCTCCATCACTTCTAACTTCTAATCTACCTCCAAAGAAAGTATTTGATATAAAGTAGAGAATACTAAAATCTATCCAGTTCCTCAGTATAACCCTCTATTAAGTTTTGTCTGAGCTCTAACCCTTGTTCATATGGTCAAGCAGGAATCTCACTTTGGCTAACAGATCCATGGTAGCTTATGTGCCTTAACCTAGCACAGTAAAAAAAATGTTAGGTGATATCCATTGCATCTCTTTCTGACAAGTTGCATGTAGAGATTCATCCTGGTATATTTGGTGTAACTTGTATACTGGAGCTGCCCAAAGTAGCATTACTAAGTACAACCTGTCATTTATTCCTTAGTTAAAGCCTTTAATAATTTTCTAGACTCTGGTATACAAAAAGAGATGTAAGTATCTGTCTTTAACCCTCAATGAACTTTCAATATTACACTTTGAGCTACACATTAATATTGGATTGGATCTTGTCTCTCTATGCTCAATCTCACAGAAACCTACTCTTCATTAAAATAGAATTGTTTTCTGTTCCTTTGGAGAATATGCATATTTTTATTAGGTTGCCATTTTAAATGCTAATACATAATATTTCTTTTTGATCAGTTTCCATTGTCCTTCAAAGTTTCACACATGGATGACCTGGCCAGACAAAAAAAGATTAAAGAATGTTTTATTGAAGTGCTTCAGGAAGTGGGTACTTTTGCTACATACCATTTATTCTTAATAGTTGGAGATGGTTTATGTTTAACCAGTTTGCATCATACATTGTTCTAGGCTTTTCTTGGCCTTCCATTTGTTGATATCTTCAGTGTTTGTGTCTATCTGCAAACATGTATTCATTCTACAGCATGGCATGGTACACAAAAGAGTTTTGGCTCTTTCTTGGTCCTGTTTCTTAATGAAATTTTAGTAATTTGATGTAAAACAATGGCTTACAGTGCAGGTGAATAGCTATTTTACCTATTATTTATTAAAAGCACAGATACCTAGACTCTACCTCAGAATTACAGAATCAAAAATCTATATGAAAAGAAAATGATGTGACCATTCTGGAAAGCAATCTAAAAGTAACAATTCAAATTTTAATAGCATGTATCCTCTAAATCTAGGAACTCCCAAGGAACATGTCCATTGTGTTTATTTGTGGAGGCCAGAGAGATACTGGCATGAATATGCGGATGAACACAGTGAAGTAAATGTTAAAGTTAGAACTAAGGGAATAAGATGAAAACTTAACAATGTGGAGTGATATAAAAACAATTCTGAGGGCTGGGGTTGTGGCTCAATGGTAGAGTGCTTGCCTAGCATTTGTGAGACACTGGGTTTGATTCTCAGCACTGTGTTTAAATAAATAAATTAAATAAAGGTCCATCAACAACTAATAATAATATTAAAAAAAAAATAGTCTGAAGCCAGAGGATGTAGCTCAGTGGTAGAAGGCTTGCATAGCACCACAAAAATAAAAACAGTCCTGAATAAAAAAAAAAGAGGAAGAAATAATGATATCTGTAATACAGTAGTATTTATATAAAAACAATGTATTTGGCAAAACAACAATGCATATTTTAAAAGAACAAAATGCAAACAAAAATCTATAGGATAAACACATTAGAGTGATCACCTGACACCATGGGAAGCAGAGCCGGAGTGGGGATAAAAATGGATACAATTTTTTCAGAGTGTTCAGTAAGTGGGGCCTGGTAATGAGAGTGTTGACAAGCACTGCCAGGAGATTCTAATGTGCAGCCGGGTTTGAAAGTTGCCATTTTAAAATGTTATAAATTCTCATACAGTAAAGTCTTTGTCAAAATGAAATATTTGAAAGCTTCAAGTTTGAGTTAGAGAATATTTTGATACTTATTTTTAGTCAGAGCATTTTCTTGTTCACTTATTTTGTCCATACATTTTTTATTTAGGAATTAGATATGTAGGTTATATTTTATATTTAGAAAGTAAAATGTTACCTGGACTTAAAATACATTTTACTCTGAAAATTCCATCCTGTTTGACATTTTGTTTAAATTGTTGATGGAAAATTTGCAGTAGATCTTTATTTCTAATCAGAGGTTATTATTATTTCTTTGCTGTTATTTCCAGGCAGTGAGGGAAACACCACTGATTTTCCTCATTGACGAGGCCCAGTATATGGATGCAGCTTCCTGGGAGTTTTTGGGAACATTGCTCTCCAGTGTGCCCATCATCATGGTGATGACGTTGACCCCTCCTGTCACCCTGTGTGGCTGGGCCCAGCACTTCCTACAGAGTCCTCAGGCTATCCTTGTGCCCATTTCAAAGTTGGCAGCAACCTCGCTGTTGAGAATGGCATGTTGGGAACTAGGGGTGGTGAGCATCCCCCAAGAGCTGCAGATGTGAGTGGCTAGGATCAGCTGGACACTTCATTAAGGGAGGAGCCAGTGCCATAATATAAAAGAGAAGGCTCAGGGCTCAACAGAGCTGGGGGAGAGAGTGGCATTAGTAAGCATGATGAAGCCCAAGATGAGATTTCAGTCTCCTTGTAAACTATGAAGGGGCTACCTCCCCGGCTGCCCACGCAAGTTTTAACAAGACAGTTAGGATTTGGATGGCTTGCTTATAGTGTCAGTTATATACAATCAGGCCAGTTTCTGCCAAGTCTTTTAGCAAGGAGATGTTAGTTCCTTTTAACATCAGTAGAAGCAAAATAGTTAGGAAAAAAAAAGTTACTGCCAAAATATATTTCAAAGCCAATCAGAAATTGTTTTTCTTGCTGGGAATGGTGGTGCACACCTGTAACCCCAGCGACTCGGGAGGCTGAGGCAGGAGGATTACAAGTTCAAAGTCAGCCTCAGCAACTTAGCAAGGCTCTAAGCAACTTAGTGAGACCCTGTCTCTGAATAAAATATTTTTAAAAGGCTGGGGATGTGGTTCAGTGATTAAGTGCCCCTGAGTTAAAATCGCGGTGCACCCCCCCCCAAAAAAAAACAACCCAAGAAATTGGTTTTTTCCTACGTTTCTCCCTGCTTCTGCTTCCCTCTGTTAGTGTATATACATCAAGATCTGACTTTAACAAAAGAAGATCCCTCAGTATGCAGTACCCTTAATATTTGGCTCCCCTCAAGTGGTCATCTTTAGTCAGCAATCACCTACTTACTTTCTGCAGCTACCTTCTGCTCAGGTGCTTTGGAAACCCCCTGTATTGTGAGATCCTATGCCAGGACCTTCTCTCTAAGGACATATTGCTTTTTCATGACCTAGAAAAGGAAGAGGAAGAGAACAGCAAGTGGGAAACCCTCTCAGGTAAGTTTAGCCTTGCAACCACTGACGTTTGATCTCCATCATGGCATTACCTAGTCTTTATGAAGCTTGTGGTCATTCCCTGTTGACATTGTGGGCCAGATTAAGCCTAGCTAAGTACAGTGTACAAATACTGTGAAACTAGGGTGAAAACACTAAATCGCTGCCTCAGATAACTTAATTCAGTCAACCAATCTGCAATAGTTTTATTTTGAGTAGCCTAGGAGATCAGGTAGGAAATAGGGTTTTTAACGATGAGAGTCCAGAACAGAGAATTGTATATTAATGATGAGAAGGACTTGAGGATTTGGATGGGGGATGGGAGAAGGAAGGAGGATGGGCTAGGAGGAAAGGGTAGAATTACATGTATATCCAGAAAGGCATCCTAGAGCTGTGATATCATGGAAACAGGGCTATTATAAAGTAAGCAGGAATAATGAACAGTGGTGAAATATAATATGGTACGAAGGATGCTATTAGTTTATAAGAGAAAATTAAAGAACAAGCAGGATGGGTTGGTGTGAAGCATGTTAAACCATAGTGTTGGGCTGGGGATGTGGCTCAAGCAGTAGCGCACTTGCCTGGCATGCGCGCAGCCCGGGTTCGATCCTCAGCACCATCTACAAACAAAGATATTGTGTCTGCCAAAAACTAAAAAATAAATATTAAAAAAATTCTCTCTCTCTCTCTCTCTCTCTCTCTCTCTCTCTCTCTCTCTCTCTCTTTCTCTTTTAAAACAAAACAAAACAAAACAAAAAAAAACATAGTGTTTTTCATTCATCTTCATCCTGAAGTCTCTTGACTTAATCTTGCATTTCTGTGCCTTTAAAACTAGTCACTGAGCTTGGTGTTTTCCTCAGTCATGGTCCTTTTTTTGCCCCTACAGCCAATGCCATAAAATCTACAATGTATAGTATTTCTCCTGCCAGCTCCAAAGAAGATCAGGAACTTTATGTCTGCACAGTCAAAGATGATGTAAACTTGGATACAGTGCTTCTCCCACCACTGTTAAAAGGCAAGTTCTTTGAATACCACCAGTGAACCAATTACAGGTGTCACTGCAATTAGTAATTGGGCGAGTAAATGAATACAAGTCTCTCATTATCATTCGGGTTTCATTTTATTCTAAACAGGAAACTTGTCTTCCAGAAATAAGTTCTAGCATGGCCTGAAGAGCCTTTTGAAGACATGAATAATGTTTACTTAAATGGCCTTTTGCTTTCTTTTGATGATCTGGAAACTTTTTCAGTTTATTAATAAAAATTAGGTCCTGAGTTTCCCTTTGTGAAAATTCCTGTGCCAAAGGAGGCAATAAGCAAGGGAGATGATGTTGCTGAGATTTAAGAAAATCTATGATGCTGATAATGTTATGTATATAGCAAGAGTTTAATAAAAAAGAATACAAAGTATGTTTATTTTGACCGATAAGGAACAAAGAATTTGGCAGGCATAGTTGGAGAGGAGACGTTCTTTGAGATTAATTATGGTTTTTTTGTTTTTAACTTTTTTTATTAATTTTTATTTATATATGACAGCAGAGTTCATTACAATTCTTATTACACAATTTTTCATAAGTCTTGTTGTGTACAAAGTATATTCATACCAATTTATGTCTTCATATACTTACTTTGGATATTCATGTCCATCACATTCCACCATCATTTCTAACCCCATGTCCCCTCTCTTCTTCTCCCACCCCTCTGCCCTATCTAGAGTTCATCTATTCCTCCCATGCTCCCCCTCCCCACCCCACTATGAATCAGCCTCCTTATATCAGAGAACACCTTCGGCATTTGGTTTTTGGGGATTGGCTAACTTCACTTAGCCTTATCTTCTCTAACTCTATCCATTTACCTGAAAATGCTATGATTTTATTCTCTTTATTATGTTTTGTTTTTCAAATGTTCTATTCAAGTGTTTGGTGGGGGAGATACTATATTAAGCCCTCTTAAGGAATATTATGATAAATATAGTTCAAGTAAAATATCATCTTGTTGAGAAAAATAAGACATGTACATGAAACCACCCTAAAGACACGCTAGTCAATTGCTGGGACTCTGGAATCAGAAAAATGAGGACACTTTTGGCCCCTCCACTTACTGGCTGGAGGCCTTTGATAAGTTAGCTGTAGTCTTCTCATCAGTCAAAAGAGGATAACAATAAACCCTATGTCATGGGTTCTGTTGAGGATTTAGCAAAATAAATAATGTCACATAATATTCTGTTAATGTATGACACCATAGTTCTTCGTCCTGGAGATTTTGGGTTCAACTAGACAGTTTTTGCTCTAACCATGACAGGCCAAACTTGGCATTGGCTCTAGTTAGAAGTAAATGCAGCATGCTGGCAGGACAGTAGCAGGTGGTTTTCTTCAGTGGGAGTCCTTACAACAATTTACCTGGCAACCCAGGGACTATTCTCTGGAGCCTCAAGGAATCATAGTCACAGTGTCAGGAATGAGACCCATGAAGCTTGGATGCTTAGAAACCCCAAGTCCCAGATAAGGACTTGGCCCTGCAAGGATCATGATCTATTACAAGAATTATTACACTCAAGGAAGCCCCAAACTGTATCTCACAATCAGCTCATTCACATTTCCCCGGTCCAAATTCAAAGGTCATTCTTAGCATAAGCCATGTTGCCTGGTAACATTGCTCACGTTCTAATTTTAT
Source organism: Ictidomys tridecemlineatus (assembly GCF_052094955.1). Classification (NCBI taxonomy): domain Eukaryota; kingdom Metazoa; phylum Chordata; class Mammalia; order Rodentia; family Sciuridae; genus Ictidomys; species Ictidomys tridecemlineatus. Next base: position 110,154,853 of record NC_135484.1, on the reverse strand, counting down.
TGGGATCCCAAGAAACAGCTAGAAAATTAACCCAAAGCCAACATTGTCAGGGAAAGAAAAGAGGTTGTAAACTGCAAGCTAAAATGAATAGGTCAGCAAAGCCTTGGTCTAAAAGAAAAGCCAAAGCTAGATTGTGAAAGATCACACTGAGTTTTAAAGGTATTTGAGAGGGAGACTGACTTGATCATATTGTGTTTTTAAGATATCTAATTTTGCCACTAGTTAATAATATATTGTTGGGATGAGAATAAAAAGAAATTGGAGATGTGCAAAACAGGATTTACAGTGATTCAGGTGAAAATTGCTTGCTAGTCATTTAAAATTGTTTAGTATGAAATATATCCAGGAGACATTTAGAAAGAGGATTGATGGATGACCAGTAGGTTGTGAAGAAAAAGAACAAAGTTTAGGATGATTTCAAGTTTTTGAACTTGATGACTTATTTAATACCAACCACTTTAATGTTTAGGTCAGAATATGGAGAGATTTAATGAAATCCTTGGAGTTTATTAAGATCTTTACAGTTATTAGAGATCTAGGACCAGGAAATCTGCCTTGAAAGTTTAATTTAAAATAAGGATCTTGGGCTGGGGATGTGGCTCAAGTGGTAGCACACTTGCCTGGCGTGCACAGGGCACTGGGTTTGATCCTCAGCACCACTTAAAAATAAAATAAAGATGTTGTGTCCACCGAAAAACTAAAAAATAAATATTAAAAAATTCTCTCTCTCTCTCTCTCTCTCTCTCTCTCTCTCTCTCATATAAAAAGTAAGTCTAAGTACTAATAGGTCATGAAGATGGAAAGGATTAGTGTAGCCGAGTGATCCAGAGCACAGTTTTGGTCTACCAGCAAAGGGTTTTGGTGATTATAGGAGAACAGTTTCAGTAGTGTGGTAGAGATCTAATTGTTGGTTGAACAATTAATGGGAAACAAGAACTTGGAGATAGAACTCTTTCAAGAGGTTTGGTTGACTAGAGAAGGGGGGATTAAGGTAGGAAATAAATAGGGGTATATAAGAAGCAAGCTTTTTTATTTTTAAGATGTACAAATTATCAACATAATGTATCTCAGGTTTATAGAACCATTGTTCACTGCTGTTTCTTGCTTTCCTTTTTTTTTTTTTGGTGGTGGTACAGAAATAGCAGTAAACCAACTGGATCAACTGAGCCCAGAGGAACAGTTGCTAGTGAAGTGTGCTGCAATCATTGGTCACTCCTTCCATATAAATCTGCTGCATCACCTCCTGCCTGGCTGGGATAAAAATAAGCTACTTCATTTGTTGGGGGCTCTTGTGGATATGCATGTGCTCCGCTGGCTTGAGCTTCCTCCTGAGTCCATGTTAGTACCTTCCATTATTGACATCATTGATCAAACCAAAGAGAAAAAAAAGTCAGGTGAGGAAGGCGGGGGTATCTATGTTTAGAAAGACCATTAATTTCATGTATTAGGGGCTTCTCTCTGAAGGCTGGCGATTCAGAAATGGAAATAAAATTTTTGTTTATCTATGAAGGAGCCATGGTTATAATAGAAAAATATCCTGTATCCTTATTCCAGCTCCTTATTAACTCCTGTGTTAGTATTTGTGTTTTGATTTTTTTTGGTTCATAAAATATTGTCATAATCATTTACTGGTTTTCTAGGTACAAATAATAAGGAAAAAAAGATAAATCATTTTGAATTTTAGAAATTCATAAAGAAAATGACTCATGGTATTGAAACAGACTTGAACGGAGCAAAATTCAATTGAACAGCTTATGATTTCAAATTCTCCATATGAAAGAATAAAATCATAGCATGGATGATCCAAGAATATATAATCCACAAATCATTTCTCTTTGACTTTGAGATGTTTGTACTCATATTTCAACAGAATATGTCTTATGATTTGAGATTTGTAACAATTTAAAGTAAAAAAGCTCAGTTAGGAGGAACTATCAAGAAATCTTCCCAATGTATTTCAGTAAAACTAATAATTTCTTCCATTTTGTACCATATCATCAAGTAGAAATGGTCAATACCACTTTCAGATAGGTACAAAATTTTTTATACAAAGGAGGCAGGCACACCAACCATGAGTTGTAAATAAAATCTTATAAAGTAGCAACAATGTGCTTGGGAGTTTGCTATACTGAAGCATTGAAAGACTATAAGGGAGAGTCTCACTTGGATTTTCCTAAATTTCAGACGCTGGCTCAGCCTCTCTTCTCCGGCTGCAAAAAGAACCATCCCTGTCTCAAACTGATGTTCTAGAATTTGGAATGCCTCTATTGCGGGAAGCTGCTTGGGAGCTGTGGCCCAAGGAACAACAGATTGCGCTGCACCTTGAATGTGCCTGTTTTCTCCAAGATTTGGCCTGCCGCTGTGGGAGCTGCCATGGAGGGGACTTTGTCCCCTTCCATCGTTTTGCAATCTGTTCTACTAAGCGCTCTGGAGGGACCTTTAGATTCTGTACTTACAAAGATACAGGCTCAGTTCTAACACAAGTGACCACAGACAAATTGCAGCTGCCTTCTCCCCAAGGTAAACCAGTAGGCAGAAAGAACTCATGTGGGCAGCACTTCTCTTTTTCCATGCACTTGGAGCTCTCCATCAAAAAGTTGAGATTCAGACTGGGAGAGAGTATGTAGAAGGGAACTGTTTAACCCTGAAGTACAGAGTGTTTTAAAAAATGTGATCTCAGAGTTCCAAGGAATATATGACTATCTTGAGAAAGTTACTTGATCTCAATTAATTGGAAAAAGTAATAATATCAACTTCATATTATCATTTTGAGAATTGAATTGGTTAAAATATGTAATGTGCAGCTTTTATTGCCAAGCACATGTTGGGTACTCAGTACAGTTTAGTAATTGCCTTCATTTTTTTTCAGTTCACTATACATATATTGAGTCCTTACATGTATCTGATGCTACACTGGATGTTAGGGATACAGTGTGGGTAAGCCTCAGCCTCTGAACTCCTGAAGCTGTCAGTTTTGGGGGTATAAATTGAGAATTCTAGTATGACATGGTAAAAACATTGAAAATGGCCTACACATCGAGTTTAGAGATGCCTAGAAAAAGGCACCATTGACCCAGACTGAGGAATGTTTCAGAGAAGACACTTCCCTGAAGGAGATAATGCCAGAATTGAATCTGGGATAATGAAGTTGGCCATTTGAAGAATCTTGTATTAGTTGATAGATGTTCACCATAGCCTCTTAAACCAGACCAGGGTTCATCCATCTTTGTTTTAACCTCTTCAGTTCGCTTACCTGGAGGATTTCATATTTCTTTACCTCAGCCTATCAAAAAATTTCTTCTTTCATCAGGTTGGGATCTACCTTCTTGCACTCCACCTAGTTTTCCCAGTTGTGCCATCTTCCGTGACTGAATCCAGCTGTCAAGATCAAACCAAATCTTCTCCTTCTGTATTTGTTAGAAGTTGGTTTGGGTAGAGGGTTAGGGGGCAGGGACACTAGGGGAAAAGTGTTAGATTGTTCCTGTTGGACAGCTAAAGTGAGAGAGAGATTTGACCTATGATCCTAATACCTATTCTATATATAACATAATATGAATGTGAAACCAGTGACTTGGAGCAGTCCTGTGGGCATTTCCATTTTTTGTAGTTTCCAAAATCTGGTATTGTAAAGAAATTGTGCTATCATATTTCCTGTATGGCCCCTTTGCTTTTGAGAAGTCAGTGTCAGCTTTAGACTAGATGGTTTGGTCAGTCTGTAAGAGAGAGGCTCAAGACCTCCAGAGCCCAGCCGAATACTGAGTGGGCTTCCCAGACTGAGGCCATACAGTCTTGACATTACTCAACTCCAGAGGCTAGAATGAGAAAGTGCCACTTGGAGTTATGCCCACAATAGTGCTGCCAAACCCTTTTCCTTAATTACCTTATCTATTATAAAGATCATTACCATGAGAGAGCCAGTCCTTTTAGTTAACCCAAACATTCTTCTTCTAAAAATGCTCTTAGACTCTATCAATCCTGCCCATGTAGGTAAAATCTCACCATCATTCTTAATATATGCTAATTTATTATTATTATTATTATTATTATCATTATTTCCATATTACATTTTTAAATTTGTCCTAATTAGTTATACATGACAGCAGAATGCATTTTGATTCATTGTATATAAATGGAGCACAACTTTTCATTTCTCTGGTTGTGCAAGATGTGAAATCACAACATATGTGCAGTCGCATTTCACCATCTTTCCTGCCCCCATCCCCACTCCCAGTCTCTCCCTCCCCTTTGCCCAATCAAAGTTCCTTCATTCTCCCCATGCCCACCCCCCAGCATTATGTATCAGCATCCACTTATTAGAGAAAACATTTGGCCTTTGGTTTTTTGGGATTGGCTTACTTCAATTAACATGATATTCTCCAACTCCATCTATTTACCTGCAAATGCCATGATTTTATTCTCTTTTAATGCTAAGTAATATTCTATTGTGTATATATACCACACTTTCTTTATCCATTCATCTGTTGAAGGACATCTAGGTTGCTTCCACAGTTTAGCTATTGTGAATTGAGTTGCTATGAATATTAATGTGGCTGTGTCATTATAGTATGCTGATTTTAAGTCCTTTGGGTATAGACCAAGGAATGAGATAGCTGGGTCAAATGGTGGTTCTATTCCAAGTTTTATAAGGAATCTCCATACTGCTTTCCATAGTGGTTGCAACAATTTGCAGTGCCACCAGCAATGTATGAGTGTACCTTTTTCTCCACATCTTTGCCAACACTTATTATTGCTTGTATTCTTAATAATTTCCATTCTAACTAGAGTTGAGATGAAATCTTAGATTTGGATTTTTAGAGATGAGAACATTTTTTCATATATTTGTTGGTCAATTGTATATCTTCTTCTGAGAAGTGTCTGTTCAGTTCCTTGACCTATTTATTAATTTGGTTATTTGTTGTTTTTTTTTTGGTGTTAAGTTTTTTGAGTTCTTTAGACCAGAGACTCTGCATCTAATAGAAGAAGTAGGCCCACATCTCCATCATATCAGATTAGGTTCTGACTTCCTTAACGAGACTTCTAATGCACAAAAAATAAAATCAAGAATCAATAAATGGGATGGATTCCAACTAAAAATCTTCTTCTCAGCAAAGGAAATAATCAGTAGCCTGAAGAGAGTGCCCACAAAGTGGGAGAACATCTTTACTATACACACATCAGATAGAGCACTAATATCCAGAATATTTGCTCTTTTGATCTGTGACAGGCATCTGCAGGTCAAATGTGGAAGATAAAGGCTAGTTAAGTTCAGCTAGTAGATTGCGGCATCTTGTACTTACCATAGTTTTCTTCTATTGGTCTTTGGCCCTACAATTCACTCTGATCTGGTCATCTACTTGATCCAAATATATTTAGGGATTTCCACCATTGGAAGTATCCATCAAACCAGAATGGACACATACTTTATTCATTTTTTCCTTCATTTAGCAAACATCGAGGATCTCCTTCAAGGTGGGAACTGGTTTGAGGAAATTGACAATGAGGATTACTTATTCGAATCACAAATAATTGTCATTAGAAATTTATAATGTATCATCCTAATTTTGTATTGTAAGTTGCAGAGAAAAGGGTAGTTAGGAATTTTAAATATTCTCAGTTAATCCAAACATGGATAATTAAAAATAATTATATTTTTTCTCCCCACAGATAGTTTTAATTTCCAGGAAAAAACATTCAGAAGTCAGGAGACCTTCTCAAGTGAACAACACAGCAGGTAGATGAAGATGCCCAGGGAGAACACAGAGGTCCCAGAGTTAGAGACAGATAGCCATCAAACTGGGGTACTCATCTCACCGTCATACCAGAGGGAGTCTGACCACTCTGCAAGAGACTTTTTTTTTCCATTATTTTTATTGGTGCATTATAATTGTGTGTAATGGTGGGGTTTGTTGTTTTATATTCAGATATGCACACAATATAATTTGGCCAAAATCATTCCCCAGTATTTCCCCTTTCCCTCTCCTCCTCCCTTCTCATGATCCCTTTTCTCTATTGATCTCCCTTTGATTTTCACAAGATCCCACAATCAACTTTCTTTTCTCTTTTCCTCTCTAGCTCCAGTATATGAGAGAAAACATACAACTCTTGACCTTCTGAATTTGGCTTATTTTGCTTAACATAATGTTCTCAAATTCCATCTATTTCCCAGTAATGACTTTTATGTTTCTTTATGGCTGAATAAAACTCTGTTGTGTATATATATTACACATTTGTGTATATATGTGTAACATATCTGTTGATGGATACGTAGGCTGGTTCTAAAGTTTAGGTACTATGAATTGTGCTGCTATAAACATGGATAGACATGCATTGATGACTTTAATTTTTTAGGATAAATAATGAGGAGTGGTGTAGCTGAATCATATGTTGGTTCCATTTCTATTCTATTGAGGAACTGCCATACTGATTTCCATAGGGATTGCACTAATTTACAATCTCACTAACCTTGTATAAGTGTTGCTTTTTCTCCCTACCTCTCCTGCATATATTACTGTTTGTATTCTTGATGGCTACCATTCTTAATGGCTGCAATTCTGATTGGAGTGAGACAATCTCAGTTTAGTTTTTATTTATATTTCCCTAATTGCTAATGATGTTCGACATTTATTATATGTTTATTGGCCATTTGTATTTCTTCTTTTGAGATGTGTCTGTTTAGTTCATTTGTCCATTTATTAATTGGGTTATTTGAGGGGGGAGGGTGTTAAGTTTTTGAATTCTTTGTATATTCTAAATATTAATCCTCTGTCAGAAGAATAGTTAGCAAATAATTTGTCCTATTTTAGTGATTTTCTCTTCACATTCTTATTTCCTTTGGGATGGCATCAAATTAAAAAGGCAATGTACCGCAACGAAGTGGGAACTCTTATAATCAGCCCAAAATTCAGAATGACAGTTCTCTAAAGGGAAATTATTTCTTAAGCGTCAAGAATAATTTTATTTAAGCTTTCAAACATTGTATACAAAGCATATTTTTTTCAGCATAAATCTGTCGATTTTTTTGCTTCAGATGATATGAAAATGTGTATTTCCTAACCATGCACTTCCTGACTTTCTAATGCCTATCCCATCAATTTTAAATTTTCATTTTCACCAACTGTTCTAGACATAGTTTCTCATTCCACTTACCTAACCTGCTACTCTACTGATTTCAAACAAACTATTTAAAAAACCTGTATTCCTCATGAACTACCCATACTCACCTGTGCCAGCTATTCCTCTTTCAGTGCTGAGTGGCCTCTGCCTCCCTCCTTTTATCAGCATGTTGACCAACCTTCAAGCCCCTCCTCAATTTTTACTGTTTTAGATCATTGTGGTTCAGGAATATATGATCTCTTTTGACCTCAGGATGCCTTTAGAAAGTACATGCTAGTAGTCAGAGAGGTGAGCTCTAGTTTGGGTTCTATTTCTCATTAGCTGTGATACCATAAGTCATGTAATTTCTCTGATCATTAGTTTCCTCACCAGTAAAGAGAAGTAATTTTTGCCTTCCTGATAGAATTGTTATAGTATTGATGATGCTATATACAATAATATTTAAATATGCTATGAAATTGCATATTTTTTACAAAATTGAAATATGCTACTAGAATATGTATTATTACATATTAGTTTGTATCATTTTGTTTTATTTTACATTTATTTTGTTAGCTTACTCTTTAGGCGTAATGTTTCCCCATTTAGATTATGAAGTACTTAGGTTAGTTTTAGGTTTTGGGGGTGTTTTATCTTTGTTTTTTGGCGGTTGTTTGTTTGTTTTTCTCAGTACCTGGATGGAACTCTGGGGTGCTCTACCATTGAGCTATATCCCCAGCCCTTTTTATTTTGAAACAGGGTCTTGCTAAGTTGCCCAGCCCTGAACTTGCAGTCCTGCTGCCTCAGCCTCCTGAAGAGCTAGGATTACAGGCATGTACCAATGTGCCTGGCTGACTTTAATTTTTTTAAATCCCTAATAGAGCATTGCAGTTATAGCTCTGTTTTCTGACTTATTAAAATTTATAGAGTAATAGAGTAATTAATTATACAGACACTTCCCGGGAAACATGGTTTTGAGACCTTGTAATGCCCCAACAAAAGTGACAGTTTTGTGGCCCCTCTCAGTTCTTGATCTTCTCTCCATAAAGAACAGAGGAAGAGTTCCTAGAGCGAGTGAACAGGAAGCTGGCTCAGACCAGCCCCAAGAAAGACCTGTTGACCACAAAGCCCTGCCACTGTGAGGAAATCCTGAAACTAGTGCTCTCACCACTCACCCAGCACTGCTTGGTTGTTGGAGAAACCAACTGTGCATTTTATTACCTGCTGGAGGCTGCTGCTGCCTCCTTGGACCTGTCAGATAATTACATGGTGAGCAAGCTCAGCTCTCTGCTCTTGAACTGAGCCTTTTTACTTTGGGAATTTGATTGAGAGTGCTTCCTGTCAAGTAGGAATAGAAAGTGGAAGAAAATGGGAGAGAGAAGCTGGAGGGATTTAGGAGAAGACATGAAATGAGAATGTGGTGAGAGAGAGCACTGACCCACACTGGCCCTGCCCTTGACTTGCACAGCAGGCTGGGCCCTCACTCTACCTCAAAATCCCAAACCTGATTTCAAATTCAGATCTTGACCCTCATCCTAACCTTATCCAGCATCATCCTAACCTTACCCCCAGCACCATCCTAATCCTAATCCAGTTTCTTCATCCTTTGTTTGAAGGCTTTCTTTTATTTAAGGAAGGCAAGCAGTCTTCTAGGCCAACCCTCAGCATTCTCGTTCTTGAAAAAGCACAAAGTGAAGATTTGTCAGTTTGAGGAGGCCACTTTCTGCAGGCTTCGGTCAGAGGTGAGGATGAGCATAACCTTGAAGTTTTGTTTTTTCTAAGAGTTACCCTATTTTTTAAATTCCATCATGTCTTTTTTTTTCTGTATGGTTGTAAATGTGATAATGTGATAAAAAGTTGGATATATTTTATAGAATTATATGTTATATAGAAAATGAAATAGCCCCCACTCATCCCACATCACTCCCATCATAGTTAAAAATTTGATCTGTAGTCTGCCAACTATACACAATCATGTCATTTTTCAATTATATCATTTTAATAGGGTCATATTCCATATTCTTTTTCTTCTGCAGCTAATTTTACTTTTCATAGTACAATTGAATATATACTTGCATATGTGCATACTTATTTATCCATCAAATAATTGCAACTGCCAAGTACTCCAAGTATATTGTATGGATAGAGCATAGTTTATTCCTTTTATTCATGTGAATTTATGTTGTCTCTAATTTGGGTGTTGAAAATTGGTGTAGTGAATATTCTTGTTACATCTCTCTCTTCCCTTTCTGTAGGAACTTCTTTGAGAAGTTCCCAAACGTAGAAATGCTAAGGCAGAAGATATGGACAATTTTACACTTTACTAAATATATCACCAAATTGACCACCAAAACTATTATATAAATTTGAATTTTTCCCATTTCTTCATATTCTTAACAACATCAGATATTATCAGTCTTTTCTAAACTTGCTAATTCCTAGACAAGTTATATTGTATTTTAATGTGTACCTCTTAATTATTAAGGTTCTTTATTATGTTCATTGGTTATTTCTGTTTATTTTCTGTGAATTATACATTTATGTTCTTTGCCCTCTGGAGTAAATAAACTAATTTAAGATAAACATTAAGATAATCTGGTTATGAACTTAAATATATAGGCCTTTGTAGATTAAAGAGAATATTAGAGTTTACCAGTGTTGCATTATTTTTGCTTCAATGAAGTGGTCTTTGGAGTAAAGTTAAACATTTTTTTCCTTTTATGGAAAGAAATTATTTGTTATTTCTCCCAAGATTGTTCAAGAATCACATAAACTTCATCACTTTCTTGGGAGATTGAGCCTTAGAACATGAAGTTATAGGATAACCTCAAGGTAGTTTTGAAACCCAACACCTACATCCACATCTCTGGTAGTACAACCTATTTAGGAAGGAGAGATATAGGATTTTCTATAGATGCTTTCTGGCAGCTGAGAGTATCTGAGTCTCTGCCCAAATGATGATGCCATCTCAATCTAGCCAGCACCACTTTCTTTCAAACTGTCTCTACTGCCCACTGACAGATGTGTAGGCCATGAGAAAAGAAGGTGCTTTCTCCAGAATTCTGTTTTCTCACCCCTTTAATGCTTATTGCCCTCCTGGTCCTTGTTTTTGTGACTTCTGACCAGGCTGTTCTCTAACTCAGTTCACTCTAGCACCTCAGTGATTTCAGCTACGTACACATCTCCAAATGAAAGAGCCAGTATTTTGTATCCATAGCTGGATGTGGTGGCACATGTTTATAATCCCAGTGACTGGGGAGGCTGAGGCTGAAGGATTGCAAGTTTGAGGCCAGTCTCTGCAATTTAGTGAGAACCTATCTCAAAATAAAAAATAAAAAGGACTTGGAGATGTAGCTCAGTGGTACAGCACCCCTGGGTTCAATTCCCAGTACCCAAAACAAAACAAAACGTAGCCAATGGTATTCTTCCCACTTTTACACAAGTGTTTCTTATTTTGTCAACTCCAGGTCTGTTTCAACATGGGACAGATCACCTTGGCCAAAAAATTAGCTAGGCAAGCCCTTCGACTGCTGAAAAGGAATTTCCCTTGGACCTGGATTGGTGTCTTTTTCCAAACATTTCTGGAAAAGTATTGGTATTCCTGTTACCTGAGCCAGTCTCCAAATAATCCCAGTGAGAAGTGAGAAGACAGTCCAGATTGTCCTGGTTCCCTTTAGGGCTACAGAGAACCACAGCTAAAGTAGGACCCAGCCTAGAGCTTTTCTTATATTGATCTAAGTAAGAATCCTCTTTTTCTTGCTATCAAGTGACTTTCAAGCATATTAGCAGAAAAGCATATAACAAGATCCATAATAGCAGAGCAGATAAGTATAACACTTCTAGGTCTCCCACCTTCTTCTCCCAGCTAATTAAGTATGACAAATAGCAAGTCAAAGAATGAGCCTTTTTAAAAAATCTCTGGACTTTTCCTGATTTAGAGGGATGAATTAAAATGGTCTGTGGGGTTGGGAGCAGTGGAGTTCCAGGAACATTTCTGTGTTTGACAATCTGTAGATGACCCCTAATGAGTAGACCTAGGACTCTTGTGGGGAGGGAGAGTTGGGCATGATGAAGAATAAGGGTGTGCTGACTAACCACCCCGTGCTTCACAACAGTAAGAAGAAGCTGGCAGTTCTACAGCAACGGGTACACTGCCTCTCCTTGCTCTGGCAACTCTATAACCTGGAGGCCACAGCCAGTAGCCGCAGGTTTGCCTGCCTGGCCACTCTCATGCAGAAAAATTCAGCTGAAGAGTTTGCAAATGAAGCCCAGGTGAGCAATTCTTGGACTTCACTGAGAAACCTCAAGTGCTAGAAAGAAAGACCCTGCCAAGTTCCTGTTTTTAGCATCATTCCCCAACACCCCAGACTTAACGAGACACTATTGGTCATGTATTTGAGAAGGGCTTCTCAATTTGCAGTTTATAGAAGGATTTCCAGGTGTGGGACTATGTGGGGTCACCCTGAACTGAAGGCAGAATTTTGTGTTATGTTCAAAATGGCATTTCTTGGGTAGTAGGAGGGGGAAAGGTCATAGCTTTCTTCAGATTCTCCATGTCCCTGATCTAAAAAGGGATTAGAACTGCTGACTTAAGGGGGAAAACATGGTGTATATTTTTCTTTTTTTTTTTTTTATATTTATTTTTCTAATTTTAGTTCCCATCTGTTTTTCTCTTTTACCTATTTATTCAACATATATTTGATGAAAACATTATATGTCACATACTGAACTTGGCTCCAGGGAAACATGTAGTATGTCAAAATATAATAACATATACTTTGTTAGGTGATGATAAGTGCAATGGCTAAAAGTAAAGTGAAGACGGGGAGGCATGGGGTTCTGAGAGCAGGGGTTGCCTTTACTGAGCGGTGAGTACTGGGGATTGAACTCAGGGGCATTTACCCACTGAGCCACATCCCCAGCCCTATTTTGTATTTAGAGACAAGATCTCTCTGAGTTGCTTGGCACCTCACTTTTGCTGAGGCTGGCTTTAAACTCGTGATCCTCCTGCCTCAGCCTCCCAAACCACTGAGATTGTAGGCATGCACCACTGCACCCATTAGGTTGCCATTTTAAACAGGGTAGTCAGAGAATGTCTTGCTGATCAGGTGACATTACGGCAAAGAGCTGAAGGAGATGAGAAGCCAGGCTGTCTTAGGAAAGATTGTATAGGCAGAGGACACAATGAAAGCACAAGGCACATCCTCTGTGTGCAAGAAATGGTGAGGAGGCAAGTGTGACTGGAAGGGAGGGAGAGGAAGAGAGCCAACCAGGAGATGAGATCAGAGGGACTAGGGAAAGGCAGGATGGCAGATGGTAGAGGCCTTGTAGGCCAAAAATAGGGTTTGGCTTTTACTGTAAAAGAGATGGGAAGCTTTTGGTGGGTTCTACACACACACCAAAAAAAAAAAAGGGGGGGGGATCAGTATAAGGTTTAGTTTTAATAAGATCATTTTAGATGTTATGCCAAGAACAAACTGAAGGGGACAAAGGAAGAAGACCATTTCAGAGTCTGTTGGAAGTCATCTAGGCAAGAGATGGTGATAGCTAAGATTGTTACAGCAGCAGAAGGAGAAGGAAGAGTGATCTTTTGTCAAAATAAACTGAGCAAAATTTGCTCATGGATCTCTTATGGGATGGAAAAGAGAAGAGTCAAGGATAATTCCAAGATCTGCGTCCTGCCCTTTAGAGGCATAGAGATGCTCTTCATTTGGACAGGGAAGTCTGCAGATTCAGTGGAAGATTAGGAGCTAGACTTTGGAGTTATTCAATTTCAAATGCCTGTTGGACATCCAGGTGGAGCTGTGGAGTAAGCAGTTGAATATATGAGTCTGGACATCATAGGACCTTTCTGAACTAGAAATGGAAATATGGAAGTCACAGTGTATAAATGCTATTTAAAGCTGTGAAGCTGGATGAGAACATCAAAGGAACAGGAATAAGCATAGAAAAGAGGAAATCCAAGGACTGTGTTCATATAACTCCAATATTAGAGGTCAGGATGATAAGGGCTGGTTTAATGAAAGAAACTGAGAAGTTGCCAGAGAGACAAGAGAAAAACCAAAAGAGCATATGTCCTAGAAACCTTGGGAATACAGTATTTCAAGAAGAGAGCCACTAACATATCAAATGTGTACATAGTTGTAAGCAGCTGTTCTGAAGAGCCATAAGGAGCAAGACTCAGAGGCCTTAAGTGGAGGGGAAAAAAAGGGGTGTTTCAATCAGTCTTGGATTGAAGGAGAAGAGGGGCATGTAGAGAAAGTGCTTAGTTTAAAGAACAGGCAGGGGGCATGATCAAATTAGAAGTGCAAGGGTAAAAGGAGCATGTTTTCGTAGGTGGAGTAGAAGAGTGTGGTAGCAACACCAAGAGTCCAGATTGAGAGCAATAAGGCACCATAGTAGGCCCTTAAACAGGAAAGAAGTCAAATGGAAATGTCACATGAATGGGCAATGGGAATTTGTTTATTACCCTACAGGTTATCTCTACCTACGTGGACCTCTCCCAGTTCTCCCAGAACATGGGCGATAGGGAGAAGTGGCTGCACTGTGAACAGATAGCCATTCAGAAGAGTAGCCTGTGTTGGTTCTCCAGGGAAGGATTATTGGCTACAGCCCAGCTCATGCAGGCCTTGGCCTACACCAAGCTTTGCCTTGGCCATCTTGACTTCTCCATCAAGCTGGGTAATGGGATGTTGGGGCTGGTGGGCCCAGAGATTTCACAGAGTCCAGGTTCACAGTTAGACCTTACACAATGCTCTTTAACCTCCTTAGGTTTTCAAGCTCATGAGATATGCAGACAACTCAAGAAACCGGCTCTGGAGAATCTAGTTCTCTCAGTTCTCTTCAGATCTGCATTTCTGAAGAAGAAGTATTAAGATCATTTTCAGTTATTGTATTCATTGTATAAGAATGGGAGAGATGTCCTTCAAAGAAGTTTGGGGTGGAATGGGAGACGCTTTTTCATTTCCACAGCCAGGGCTCTTTACCCTGACCCCTCCAAGAAGCATTATCTTTAGTGCAAGGTGTCAGGAGTGGAAATGCAGAGTGGAACTCCACTTGGACCTAGTGGGCAAACTTTGTTTCCCCACCCCCCATTTCCCTGCAGGGAGGTAGGGGATTACAACAGCTCGGGTTCCTTGAAACTGCCTCAGAGGCATTTCCCACCTCCTTTACCTAGAGAAAGGTCTGATCTCAGGCCTATGTTCTCTATATAAACAGAGCTCTGGAGAGGAGCTCTTGGGAGTGTTAGGTGCTTTGAGGTTAAGATCCCCTCCTTTCCTGCACCATCTTCCCCCACTCCCTAGCTGGTCCCAGTGGCTCTGTCTCTCGGCAGATATGATCTGTGTGTCCATGTGCTGGAGAGTCAGTGGGCGCTCATTTCCCAGGGTCATGATGTCCTTGGCCTGGCCTGCTTCTACTCTGCTTGCTTAGATCTGCTGTTGTATGGAAAAGGTAAATCTTGCACAGGGCTCTGCTCTATACTTAAGGGATGCAAACGTCAGATGGGGCACTAGGTTTGGAACATAGGCAATATGAACCCATCCCTCGGGCATGGTTCCTTTTTTCCTAAAGTCTGAGTTGTGCTTTAGAGGGTATCTGCTTTTCTAGTTTGTTTCCTCCCTGTACCACTCCTTCTATACCTCACTCTCTATGTTGACAATATATACTAGCCCGGTTACTCTCTCTGTCCACAGGATTGCTGTGTCGGCCCTTTGACGAGTGTCTGTGTTTCATTCAACACTATGGGCACAGCTGTGTTCTAACTTCTCAAAGCAATGTCATGCTGGGGGTCCATTCCTCCCTGGCCATGTGGTAATGTCCCGCTGAGGATCTGTGGGAAAGGGTAGAATTCTAAGGTCCTCCTGAACTCATTTCGGCACCTCACCCCTCTAAGCAGGACAATTCAACATCTTACTTTTAAAGACCATTCACCACCCATCCCCTATATCTTACTAAAACAGTTCTTCTCGCCCTTTGCAGATTTGGGCCCATAAGTTGAGGGTTACATTTAAGAGCTAGAGTAACCCACAGCAAGGCTGATTATCATGGTCTGTCCCACAGCAAGGCTGATTATCATGGTCTGTTCTTTGGTCTCCTTGCGTGTGTGCTAGACTTCAACATTTTCCAGCACCATAATTCTGACTGGGTACCTCAGGGCCTTAAAGAAGTGACAGTTCATGAAAGAACCATGGTTTATAAACAGGGGGTAGAGTTGAGAGTTGTAACTCTTTACCTTCTAGGTTTGCCCGGAACTCACAGTGGGACCTATTTGAGCATCACTTCTCCAAGGCTTGCCGATTGGTGAAAAGAACCAATGCCTCACTGTTTGGTTCACATGGCTTTGTGCGATTCCTAGAGTGCTGTGTGCTGATGTTACAGAAAATGCCAGAGGAGGTCTCTGGTCTTTCCCCAGAGACCCCCAGCCAAACCCTCCAGGTAGCTATTTCTCTTCTGTCATTCAACTAACACCTAACTAATGTAAAAGTTCCTGCCACTTGCATCTCTCCACATTCTTCTCTCACTGTCTCTGCCTCCCTTTTCTCCTTGAATACTTTGTTTATCCATCTAGAAAGTTGCTATCAACATCATGTACCTTCCTAGATATTTTTATATCTAGATGAGGACTTGGTTCCTTATATTTATGCCTTCACACAGCTAATACCCAATATCATTAAAATGTTAATATTTAGCCCTCCTCAGTGGGCTTACTCGGTGACTCAGTCTGTGATTAAACACATGTTTCTACAACCTTACCTTCTGAGTATAAGATACATTCCAAGTTACTGTATCCCAGAACCAATTTTCCATCAGTAACTCTTCCCTGTCCCCTAAGCCCTGAGTGAGTATGTTGAGTGAAGACTGTTGTATGTTCTGCTACAGTGGTGTGTAGGGGAAGAGGGTACTAATTCCAGAGCTAATGGATCTTCCTTTTCTTTCAGTACTTTAAGGAGTTCTTCTCTCGGTGTGTGACCTGCCCTGTCTATCATGAATGGGTCTCTGAGCTTAAGGCCTCTGTGATGAGGTGTGGAAAGAAAGAATCCATGACCTTGAGTAACTCCATCAGACCTTTTGAGACCAGCTTGACCAGGATTTGGATAGAGGGAGAATTCCTAAAGAAAAACAACTGTTATGAAAAAAAAATTAGGAATACAGAGTAAGCATTCCTTCCTGGAACCCTTGTGTGAGAGACACAAAGAACAGTCTCAGATTCTTAGAAGCAGTCAAAGGCTATACCTTTAATGTAAAAAAGGACACACAGATATAAGAAGTTAGTCTTTGTTCCAGAGGTAAGTATAATCCTCTCCCTAGTGCTGGACCCAGCTCAGACAATTCTATTGTTATATGAAGAAATTGCTTCAATTGTTTTGGCATCTAAAACTCTTAGTCATAGAAAATTTTTCCTTGGACTTGGCTTAAATAACTGGGTTGTTTCTATGGATGGATGGTCACAAAGGGTAAAAAAGAAGGCCTTAAAATTCACAGAGTAATGTATGTGAAGATGTAGGCATGAAAAAGAAAGAAAGAATATAACTTTTTGCCTCAGGGCCCTGCAGATCTCCTCCTTTCAAGGCTGGTTTGTGATATTTTTTATGTTCCTTCTTTCAGAATTTGACAGTGTGGCTGATGTCAAGGAGAATAAGGACACAGAAGAAACTCAAAGAATATATATGTTAAAACAAAACAAAAATAACCTGATGGGACCAGGATTCTCATATTGTATATAATGCAAGGAAATGCCCTGAGTTCTCCGTGTTCACCATGTGCATGCTGAATAGACTAGCCTTCATAGTCACTGCAGCCTATGTCTTTGTCAAAATAAAAGTCTATGTTTCTAAAGCATGCACTGACATCTTCGTTAACTCTTATAGTCATTACCACAATTGCAACAGAAGTGAGAACCAGAGGTAGACTGGGGGCTTTGAAATGAACCAGTTCTATCTTATATAAGGTGGGATCCACTAGCAGTTGAGAAACTGCACCCCTAATAAAGAGGTTGCCATTAGGGGGCTGGGGCTGGGGCTCAGTGGTAGAGTGCTTGCCTAGCATGCCTGAGGCACTGGTTTCAATTCCCAGCACCACATTAAAAAAACTAAACAAAATAAAGGTATTGTATCCATCTACAAAAAAGAGGTTGTCGTTACATCAAGAAGGCCAGCAGTGGGGTACTTGGGTGTTGTCTTCTTTTGATTGAGATTTGTCAGGGGGAATCCAAAAAAGTCAAGGATTCTTTTGAGAGGTACAGGAGGTGTAGGAGTCTGTTCCCTCTGTGCTTTGTGATTGGGTGTTCCCAGGGGAAACTGTGGTGTTGCCAGAAGGTGGAGGACTCCCGCAGTCTTCCTTTTTCATCTTCCTTTTTGGAGCTGCCACCATTGGGCTTTTCTCCTTGGTGGTGGTTCATCCATGGGTGTGATCTTCCCACTCACTTTGTTTGCTTTATACCTCAGTCACCTGCTGTCCATGGAGTCACTTGCCTAGTGTTGTGTAGTTACTTAATCTATGCCTGAAATGGAGTCTTTCAATACTTGTATCAACTCTGTGAGAGGTAAGCTGATTTTATCCCGTATTTACAGATGAAGAAATAAAAGCTTAGAATCTAAGTTTTATCCAAGAAATGTAGCCACAAGGGCTGGGGCTGGGGCTCAGTGGTAGAGCGCTTGCCTAGCATGTGGGAGGCACTAGGTTTGATTCTCAGTACCACATATAAATAAATTAATAAATAAATAAATGTCCATCGACAACTAAAAAAAAATATTTTAAAAAAGAAAAGAAACATAGCCATAAATGGAAATCAGGGATTCTAGTTCAGATTTCATTCCAGAGGTTATTCTGCTAACCTCTAGGCTGTATAGGCTTTTACAGGAGCTGGCCTATACTAAGCTATCTTATACCCAGTCTTCACTGTTCTCTGCAAATGGCCAAGATGGGAAATTGAAGGACAAGGAAGGAAATGTGTGCAAAGAGGGAGCTGTACTTGCCAGATAAATCATGCTGTGCAGTCTGCTCAGGCCCTCCTGTCCCTCTTCCCCTCACACCCCTTTTCCCCTCTTGCCACCCTTCTTTCTCTCCCTTTGCGCCCTCCATCTCCCCCTTGCACTCCTCATCTTACCCATTCTTTTCTTTCTCCTCACCTACATTTCCCCCCACACCTTCTTCACTGCTTTAAATTTTTGAGGGGCAATATAGAGTAGCAGTCAAAAACAAGGACTGGACTTATTAGCTGTGGTTTTTTTGGGGTGTATAATTTGTCTTGTGTATGCCTGCATTTCCTTTTCTATAGATGAGAATAAAAAGAGCACAAAAGAATGTCATTGTGAAAATGAAATAAATACAAAACATTTAGAATAGTACCTGGCACATAGTAAGCACTCAGCAAATGTTACCTATTGTTACCAATTCAATTTTTATATTTCAAAAATAGATAATACATTTATATGGTCCAAAATTCAAAAGGAACAAAAACACTTTAACAGTAAAAAAGTCTTTCACATTCCTGTCTCCAGTTGGCTTCTCCAGAGGTGAACTGTATTAACACTTCCTTGTGAAGCCTGGCAAAATTCTTCTATGCACATGCGAGCAATCGTGTATATTTATCGCACCCTTCTTTTCCATAAATAGTGGTGATACACAGTGCCACTACATACTTTTGTTGTTGTTGCATTCCCTTTTGGCACTTTTTTGAAGATAGAATTCACATATCATAAAATTCACCCTTTTGGCATATACAATTCAATATTTTAAGTTCTATTTGCAGGGTCATACAATCATCATCACTATCTAATTCCAGAACATTTAATTGTCCCAAAAAGGAACTCTGTG
This sequence comes from Ictidomys tridecemlineatus, assembly GCF_052094955.1. Lineage (NCBI taxonomy): Eukaryota > Metazoa > Chordata > Mammalia > Rodentia > Sciuridae > Ictidomys > Ictidomys tridecemlineatus. The sequence continues at coordinate 110,135,944 of NC_135484.1, read as the reverse complement.
CCCATGAGCTGTCACCCTCTGCTCCTCTTTTCTTAGTCCCTGATAACACTAGTATATTCTCAGTCCCTATACAGTCGCCTGGATACTTACTATAAATGGTAGAACATATGGTCTTTTGCATCTGGCTTCTTTCACTTAACATTTTCAAGATTCATCCATGTTGTAACATTACTTTTTATGGCTAAATAATGTTTCATTGTATAAATATGCCACACTTTTTTTAAAAAAACATTTTTTAATATGTTTCTTAGTTACAGTTGGACACAATATCTTTATTTTTATGTGGTGCTTAGGGTCGAACACAGTGCCTCACACATGCAAGGCAGGCACTCTACCAATGAGCTACAGCCCCAGCCCAAATATGCCACATTTTAACTATCAGTTTATTCATCATTATTAAATATTTGGCTTGTTTTGACTTTTAAATATTATGAATGATGCTACTATAAACATTCATGTATAAGTTTCTGTGTTAATTCTTTGATATATTCTTGGGTATATATTGTGTAATTTAGGAATTCTCAAGAATCGTCAAGTTATATAGAAATTCTGTGTTTCACTTTTTGAGGGGCTGTCAGACTGTTCCAAAGTCACTGTATCACTTACTTTCTCATCAGCAATATATGACATTTCCAATTTTACATAAGTCTTGTCAACACTTGTTATTGTGTATCTTTTTCTTGTAGCCTTTCCATAGGTATGAAATGATATCTCATGGTTTTGATTTGCATTTCCTTAAGGACTAATGATGCTGAGCATACCTTCTTGGAGAAATCTAATGAAAATCATTGCTTTTTTTTCCTCAGGGTAGGGGGGGTCCTCTACCACTGAACTACATCCCCAGTTCTCTTTGTCCATTTTTTGCTTTATTTTACTTATTATTTTTAAAATTAATAATTAATGTATTTGTTCTAAATTGTTATTCATGACAGCAGAAGGCATTTCAATTCATAGGACACATATGGAGCACAATTTTTCATTTCTCTGGTTGTACACAAAGTAGAGTCATACCATTGGTGTCTTCGTACATGTACCTAGGGTAATGATGTCCATCTCTTTCCACTGTCTTTCCTACCCCTATGCCTCCTCCCTTCCTCTCCCTCTCCTTTGCCCTATCTAAAGTTCCTCCATTCCTCCCCTGCTCCCCTGGCCACACCCATTGTGGATAAGCATCCACTTATCAGAGAAAATTTTGGCCTTTGGTTTTTAAGACTGAATAATATTCCATTGTGTATATATACCACACTTTCTTTATCCATTTATCTGTTGAAGGACATCTAGTTTACTTCCACAGTTTAGCTATTGTGAATTGAGCTGCTATGAATATTAATGTGGCTGTGTCACTATGGTATGCTGACTTTAAGTCCTTTGGATATAAACCAAGGAGTGGGATAACTGGGTCAAAGGTGGTTCCATTCCAAGTTTTATAAGGAATCTCCATATGCTTTCCATAGTGGTTGCAACAATTTGCCACCAGCAATGTAGGAGTGTACTTTTATCTCCACATCTTTGCCAACACTTATTGTTGCTTGTATTCTTAATAATTGCCATTCTGACTAGAGTTAAATGAAATCTTAGAGTAGTTTTGATTTGGATTTCTGGAGAGGAGATCATTTTTTCATATATTTATTGATCGATTGTATATCTTCTTCTGAGAAGTGTCTGTTCAGTTCCTTAGCCCATTAACTTATTGGGTTATTTGTGAGTTTTGTTTATTTTTAGTATTTTTTTGAGTTCTTTATATATCCTGGAGATTAGTGCTCTGTCTGATGTGCATATGGCAAAAATTTGCTCCCATACGCTCTCTGCTCACTTCACTGTTTCTTTTGCTGAGAAGAAGCTTTTCAGTTTGAATCCAACCCATTTACTGATTCTTGATTTTCTTGTTAAGGAAGTCGAGGTCTAATCTGACATAATGAAGATTTGGGCCTACTTTTTCTTTTTTTTTTTTTTTAATTTTTTATTTTTTTATGCATATTTCATACATTAGATTGAAGTGGGTTATGAACTCCCAATTTTACCCCAAATGCAGATTGCAGAATCACGTCGGTTATACATCCACAATTTTACATAATGCCCAATTAGTAATTGTTGTATTCTGCTACCTTTCCTATCCCCTATTATCCCCCCTCCCCTCCCCTCCCCTCCCTTCTTCTCTCTCTAGTGGGCCTACTTTTTCTTCTGTTAGTCATAGTCTCTGGTCTAATTCCTAGGATCTTGATCCACTGTGAGATGGATTTTTGTTTATGGTGAGAGATAAGGATTTAATTTCATTTGCTGCATATGGATTTCCAGTTATCCCAGCACCATTTGTTGAAGAGACTACCTTTTCTTCAATATATGTTTTAGGCACTTTTGTCTAATATGAAATAATTGTATAATGTTATTTTGTCTCTGTGTCTTGTATTCTGTACCATTGGTATACAAGTCTATTTTGGTGCCATCACCATGCTGTTTTTGTTACTATGGCTCTTTTAAGGTCTGGCATTGTGATGCCACCTGTTTCACTCTTCTTGCCAAAGATTACTTTGGTTATTCTGGGTCTCTTATTTTTCCAAATGAATTTCATGATGGCTTTTTCTATTTCTATGAGGAATATCATTGGGATTTTGATTGGAATTGCATTAAATTTGTATAGTGCTTTTGGTAATATGGTCATTTTGACAATATTAATTCTGCCTATCCAGAAGCATGAGAGATCTTTCCCTCTTCTAAGGTCTTCTTTAATTTCTTTTTCTTTTTTTTTTTTTTTTTTAGTGGTCTGTAGTTTTCATTATAGAGGTCTTTCACCTCTTTTGTTAAACTGATTCCCAAGTTGTTGTTTTGTTTGTTTGTTTTTTGAGGCTATTGTGAATGGGTAGTTTTTCTACTTTCTCTTTCAGAGGAATTCATCACTGATGTATAGAAATGCATTTGATTTGTGGGTGTTGATTTTATATCCTGCTATTTTTCTGAATTCATTTATTAGTTCTAGAAGTTTTCTGGTGGAATTTTTTGGATTCTCTAAGTATAGAATCATGTTGTTGGCAAACAGTGATAGTTTAAGTTCTTCTTTTCCCATTTGTATTCCTTTAATTTCTTTTTTTTTTAAGAGAGAGAATTTTTTAATATTTATTTTTCAATTTTTCAGTGGACACAACATCCTTTTTATTTTATTTTTATGTGGTGCTGAGGATCAAACCCAGCGCCCCGCACATGCCAGGCAAGTGCATACCACTTGAGCCACATTCCCTGCCCTGTATCCCTTTAATTTATTTTGTGGTCTAATTGCTCTGGCTAGTTTCAAGAGCTATATTAAATAGAAGTGGTGAAGAGTGTATCCCAGTCTCCTTCAAGTTTTTAGAGGGAATGCTTTCAATTTTTCTCCACTTAGAATGATCTTGGCCTTGGGTTTAACATAGATAACTTTTACCATGTTGAGATATGTTCATAGGATTTTTTAGTGTTTTGAACATAAAGGGGTGCTATATTTTCTCAAATGCTTTTTCTGCATCTATTGAGATGATCATATGATTCTTATATTTAAGTCTATTGATGAGATGAATTACATATGAATTACATTTATTGATTTCTGTATGTTGAACTAAACTTGCAACCCTAGGATGAACCACATTTGATCATGGTGCACTGTATTTTTAATATGGTTTTGTATTCGATTTGCCAGAATTTTATTGAGGATTTTTGCATCTATGTTCATGAAAGATATTGGTCTGAAGTTTTCTTTTCTTGATATGTCTTTGTCTGGTTTTGGAATCAGGGTGATACCGGCCTTATAGAATGAGTTTGGAAGAGTTTCCTCTTTTTCTATTCATGGAATAATTTGAGGAGTATTGGGTATTAGTTCTTCTTTGAAGGTCTTGTAGAACTCAGCTGTGAATCCATCTGGTCCCGGGCTTTTCTTGGTTGGTAGGCTTTTGATAGTATCTTCTATTTCATTGCTTGAAATTGATCTGTTTAACTTGTGTTAACATCTTTTTTTTTCTAGGGCTTTAAAATGTATTGGTATATCATTTTATTTGTTGACTTTTTCTTCTTTTAAGGAATGAAGTCCCTCCAATGAACTTTCTTCTTAATACTGCCTTCATAGTATCCCAGAGATTTTAATATTTTGTATCAGGGTTTTCATTTGCCTTTTAAGAATTTTTTATCTCCTCCCCAATGTCTTCTACAATCCTTTGTTCATTCATACTCCAGGTGTTGGAGTAACTTCTATTTTTTTTGTTTTATCATGATATCAAATTTCATTCCATTATGGTAAGATAGAATGCAGGGTAGTATCAGTGTGTGTGTGTGTGTGTGTGTATGTGTGTGTGTGTGTGTGTGTGTGTGTGTGTGTATTTGCTAAGACTTGCTTTGTGGCATAACATATAGTCTGTTTTGGAGAAGGATTCATGTGCTGCTGAGAAAAAAAGTATATTTACTCTTTGATGGATGGACTATTCTATATATGTCTATTAAGTCTAAATTATTGATTGTTCTATTGAGTTCTATAATATTTTTGTTTAGGTTTTGTTTGGAAGATCTGTTCAGTGGTGAGAGAAGTATGTTAAAGCCATCGATTATTATGGTGTTGTGATCTATTTGATTCTCGAAGTTGAGAAGTGTGTGTTGATGAACATAGATGCCCCATTGTTTGGGGCATAGATAGTTACGATTGTTATGTTCTATTGATGTATGATTCTCTTAAGCAGTATGAAATGTCCTTCTTTATCCCTTTTCACTAACTGTGGTTTGAAATCCACTTTACCTGATATGAGGATGGAAATCCCTGCTTGTTTACATGGTCCATGTAAGTGATACATTTTTTTCCCATCCATTCACCTTTAGTCTGTAGTTATCTTTTCCTGTGAGATGAGTCTCTTTAAGGCAGCATATTGTTGGGTCTTTTTTTTTTTTTAATAAATTCAGTCTGCCAGTCTATGTCTTTTAATTGAGGAGTTTAGGCCATTCGAATTTGGGGTTATTATTGAAGGATTGTCTTATTCCCAGTCATTATTCTCTTTTAATGCTGAGTAATATATATATTGTACATATATACCACAGGTTTTTTAAATTCATTCATCTATTGAAGGGCATGTAGGTTGGTTCCACAGTTTGGCTATTGTGAATTGTGCTGCTATAAACATTGATGTGGCTGCGTCACTATAGTAAGCTGATTTTAAGTCCTTTGATTATAGACCTAAGAGTGGGATAGTTCAGTCAAATGGTATTGTGATGCCACCTGCTTCACTTTTCTTGCTAAGGATTACTTTGGCTATTCTGGGTCTTTTATTTTTCCAAATAAATTTCATGATAGCTTTTTCTAATTCTATGAAGAATGTCATTGGAATTTTAATAGGAACTGCAATAAATCTTGGTAGTTTGGCCATTTAGACAATATTAATTCTGCCTATCCAGGAGCATGGGAGATCTTTCCATCTTCTAAGGAAAGTTCTTCAGTTTCTTTCTTTAGTGTTCTGTAGTTTTCATTGTAGAGGTCTTTTGCCTCTTTTGTTAGATTGATTTCCAAGTATTTTAAATGTGTCTTAAAGTAGCAATTTTAATGTATCTGAGAGTGTTTTATGCTTCTTAATTTTTGTGTTATACTTTAAAGGACCTTTTCCTCTAAGATTATTTTAACTGTTCCCCACTGGTCTTGAAAGTATTCTTTTTTGTTTTGTTTTGTTTCTGAAAATACCTATTATTTTTTTTTTTACTAACTGTGGTTTGAAGTCCACTTTATCTGATATTGTGCTAGGAAAATAGCTAAGCTGGTAGAGTGCTTGCCTCACACGCACAAGGCCCTGGGTTCGATCCCCAGAACCACACACATACAAAAAATAGTATTTTTTTTATCAATTTTATGAAATATACTTTACATATAAGAAAATACACCCATTTTAATAATGGTTTTGACAAATGTATCACTAGTACCAATGCAACTACTAGTACAATCTGTTAAGAGAACATTTCAATCAAAAAATTCCTTGCAGGGGTTGGGGCTGTAGCTCAATGGCAGAGCTACAGTGTGAGGGCACTGGGTTTGATCCTTAGCCCCACATATAAATAAATAAAATAAAAATTCTTTCAGGCTCCTTTGTCATCATTCCCACTCCATCAATACTCCTAAACCCAGCACAAAAATATTCTTATCGTTACTGGGTGCCTATAATCCCAAGCAGTTCAGGAGTCCGAGGCAGGAGGATCACAAGTTCAAAGTCAGCCTCAGCAAAATCAAGGCACTAAGCAGCTCAGTGAGACCCTGTATCTAAATAAAATACAAAATAGGGCTGGGGATGTGGTTCAGTGGTTGCTGCCCTTGAGTACAATCCATGGTACCCAAAAAAGACCAAAAAATACTTGTTTTTTCATTGTCTTTGAATCTGTGTTATTTCCCACTTTTAATTTCTTATTTGACCCTTCTTGAGTAATAACTTTGTCTTTTATTTCATTTCAAAGAATCAGTTTTCTTATTTATGTATTATGTAGGACTATTTATGTCTTATGTATGTATTATATCCTTTTTTCTTTTAAAATTAGCTATTTGAGTAAGATGCCTAATCACTGCTAAAGGTGTTTTTTAGCTGAATTCCAAAGATTCTAATATGAAGAAATCGTCTCACCAGGCAGCCTGCATTTGTTTTGCATGTGGTTTCTTATGATAAAATTTAGAAAGTCAGTATTTGCATCTTAGAAGTTACTTTTATAACTATGGCTCTGGTTGCTATTCATAGACTTCTTATCATGAGCACTGACAGAATTTATATACAGACAGTTCCTAACTTACAATGGTTCAACTTGTTATCTTTCAACTTTGCAATGGTGTAAAAGTGCTACCCATTCAGTAGGAACCATACATAGAATTTGGATCTTTTCCCAGCCTAGTGATATGCAGTAGATCCTCTCTCACAATTCTGGGTGGCAGCAATGAGTCACAGCTCCCACTCAGCTGCAGGATCACGAGAGGAAAACACCGATATCCATAGTGTACTGTGTTGCCACTGCTCTTAGGTTATTGAGTTTTGAGTTCTCACATCCCATCAAGTCTACAAAATGTTCACGTGTGTGTGTACATGAGATATTTAATACTTTGGCATAAAACGGTCTTTGCATTAGATGCCTTTGTACACTATGGGCTAATGTGTTTTGGGAACACATAAGGTAGGCTAGGCAAATGACTCTTGGTAGGTTACTTGTATTAAATGCATTTTGAACTATGATATTTTCAACTTAAAATAGGTTTATCAATACATAATCCCATGGTAAGTAGAGGAGTACTTACTCTTCATATTCCTGCTTCCACTCCATTCAATTGATCATATAATCTTCCTTATTATTTTTCTTGCACTGTTGAATAGACATTTTACTTCTGCTAGATTGTAAAAAGTTCTAAATACATTCAGAGCACATTTTTCCCTCTGGTTGTTTTTAATCTTTATTCTCTCCTTTGTCTGCCTCCTTTCTCCTCCAGTTTTTAATCATCTTATCCAGAGAAAATTAAGGCTTAGTTGATTGGTGAGTAACCTGACAGTTGAGTCCACAAGGAACAGAAGTTAAATAGGTTCTGTCACCAACTGAAACTTTTATCACCACAGGAAACCCAAGCTCATTGAAAACAATATCCTTAGACTTAAAAACCTAGAACCTGGGGCAGAGCCCCTGACCCTTCTCTTGATGTGCCTAAGCCAAACCTTAGGGTTCCTCCAGCTGGGAAAAACCACTTTTGTTATTGTTATTGTTCTTGTTTATAGTACTAGAGGCTGAACCCAGAACCTCACACTTGCTAAACAAGTGTTCTATCACTTAGCTACATCTAGAACCAACCTCCCTCCCTCCTTCCTTCCTTCCTTCCTTCCTTCCTTCCTTCCTTCCTTCCTTCCTTCCTTCCTTCCTTCCTTCCTTCCTTTTCTTAAGACAGGATCTCACTAGTTGACCAGACCATCCTTGAACTTATGATCCCCCTTCTCAGTCTCCTGAGTAGCTGGGATTACAAGCATGTGCCACCACACCTGTCCAGGGAAAATCTCTTTAGGCTAAACTCTCTGCGATTGTAATATGGCCAGTTCCTGAGTACTTGTCTCCTGCATTTAAGTTGTACATCCCAATTTGGGCAGATGTTTTCAAAGGAACAGTTTCAGATGAAGTTCTGGCAGGGACCTTAAAGGCCTTTCTGTTTCCAGCCTGGTCTAACTTTCATTCACACTTGAACATGGCCACAACCCTCCCTGCCCTGCTGTGCCTTTTCTCCACTGGGCTTTTCCCAGCCTCTATAGTTCAAACCAAAGGAAACAGAGCTACCGGATGGTCACCTCACCAAGAGAGCCAGTTCTGGTCTGACTGATGTCTACAAAGGTCTTTTATAGCCTAATGCTTGAAACTCCTTTGTCCTTCCAGGAAACAGACATGGTGTCTCTCCTTAACTCCTGTTTCTTTTCAGGCCCATCTCCCATATCCCATCTGTCCTGGGTCTCCTTTAACTTATTACTAACTGCCCCACTGTCCCATCATATGCTATCAATATGTCACTTGTTCAAAAGGTGCAAAGCAAGAAGCAAAAGAGCTTCCTTGACTCAAGCAAATGAATATACTTCCAGGCCTTAGGGAAGAGGCAGGAAATAGTTTCAGAGGAGTCTTTTGGGTGATCCTTGACCCAAACTGCACTGCAAGGTTCTAACCAGGGAAGAAACCGCTGCAGGACAGCCAGGAAATCATGCAGCACAAACACTGGACCAAAATAACTTTGGTTTGCAGCCCAAGTGATTGTCAAACTTGGTCCCTTTCCTTCCCAAATCAACCATTAAGAGTTCACATATCATCAATTAGGGTTTATTTAGCCCAATGTGTAATGGCAGAGGAAGCATCGTGGGGCAGGGGTCTTCCCCAAGAGCCCTCAGTCATATCTGAGTAGCACATTCCCTATCCATAAAGTGAGGATATTGGATAATCCCTAGTTGTTCATAGGTTCTGAGCTGGGGGGATGGGTGCGCAGAGCCCCCAGGGTCAGCCCCTCTGCATGTACAGTATGGTGAACAGTTCAGCTGGGTAGAGTCTGACTATTAGGTAGATCCTGAACTGACTTCCAGGAGGCCCCTCCGCTTTTGTCCCCTCCTGGGAAGAAAACTGTGGCATATGTCACAGATTTGGAGGACATAGAACCTTAGGAGGCAGAGGAGGTGAGGATGGGGATGGAGGTTTCCCGGGTGGGCAATCAAGAGGGAGGCTGGCATAGGCGGCATTGTCGAAGGAAATTGATGAGTCAATCCGAGCACATGGTGCGTCCAAAGGCAATCCAGCAGCGGGTCCAGAATCGTGGATGTGGTGGACTACTGAGGAGGGGCCCTGCAACAAAAGCAGGCAGGTCAGGCAGAGGGAGTGCCCCCCATGCCCCAGTTACCTTTAGTGGGAATCCTGGGAACATCCTGGATATCCATCCCTCCACCTCTCTCCAATCCTAAATATGTCTGTCAGTGGACAGGAGGACTTTGAAAGTTGATGAATATTTTCAAGACCAAGTTACTCCCCAGATCTAGGGAGGTGAGTTACCCAGGTGATCACTGGGGCCAAGTTTACAGCATTTAGGAAGAGGACTGGGTCCCTCTCCTTTCTCCACCTTATCATCCTGGGACCTCTCAGCAATTGTGATGAATAGAGACTCTGGGGGAATTTGGTGGTGGACATGCAGAAACCTCTTACCGTGCCTGCAACTCTCTGGCTCGAGAACTGGTCACAGACATCAGGCCTGTTCCCTGGCAGGACAGACAACAGCACACAGTCTACTTCCAGGGCTGAGTCTACTCCCTCACTCCCTTCAGAAGCCTTTGAAACTTTTTTCCTAGTGCATATTTGCCTACCCCTTCCCACCACTAAACCTCTACCCTTCATCTCCCAGACCCCTCCCCCAGTCTCCCCATCTCTCCCCACCCATTTATTGCTTCCATATTCAGTCTACCTCCTAGAACCCTTCCCCTACTTATTCCATCCCCTTTCTTCTAATCCCCATCCCCATTCTTTCCAATTCTGATATTTCCCCAGGCCTGCCCCCATTGACTCTCCCTCCCTCCTTTTCACCCCTCTGCTATGGGAATTCTAGGGTGTGGGTGCTTAACTAAAGCCCAGACAAGTCTTTCTTTAGGGGAACAGACCTAGACTCCTGGCCTCATCTGCAAAACTGGTTGAGGCTGGGCTAGGTGGGTAAACAGTTACTGACCTCTCTTTTTGGTCATGACAGCAAACAGCACCACAGCTGCCATCAGAAGGCCCAGAAGGGACACAGCACACCAGATCAAGGGGATGCTGAGGGACAGAAAGGAATAGGTAGGCTTAACCCTAACCCTGCAGAGAGTTGCTAACCAGGAGCCCTGGAACAATGAGAGGAGAGCCACATTCTTGGGGATCCAGGGTTGAGAGGACATGGAACAGGATGGGGAGAGTAGACTCAGGTAGACAGACACATTATCAAGGTCTCCTGGCTGAAGATCCACCAAGATGAAGGACCCAATGCTGAACTGGGGTAAAGAGATCGGTCAGTTTGTCTGTCAATCAGAAGCTCCTGGGGATGGAAGGAATCCCCCCTTCAATTTAGTCTAGAGCTCAAAATAAGTCACATCTCCACCAGTCACCTTCTCCCAGCCACCCTAATCCAGTCTTTGCCAGTACCTCTTCTGCTGGCTGGGCTCCCAGGGGCTGGCACTGCCTGCAGGGTCCAAGGAGGGGTCCTCAGCCAGACTGCCATGCTTATGGGTCTCCTCCTCCTCCTCTCTCAGGCCAGGAGCTAACTCAGAAGGAAACATTTAATGAGAACACCCACTGTGGGCAGGCTTCGTGGCTTGATGGGGTCTGAGGGACTAGAAAAATGGAGCCAAGGAAGAAGAAGCCCTGAGAAAGGGACACAAAGGAGCAGCTGGGACGTTCCTCAGGGCCTCTCACTCTGTGGGTCGGGGAATGGCGCTGACTCTGTATCTTTACCTAGTTGCAAATGTACCCTCTTTCCTCTGCCACCAGCTCCCTCCCTGGCCCCCTGCATTTCCTCTGCCACCAGCTCCCTCCCTGTCCCCCTGCATTTCTTCTCCTTTGCCTGCTCCGCGCTGCACCCCCCTAGTCTTCCCAGGCTGCCCAGACTATGCAGAAAAACCACTGAGTAATCTCTGCCTGTCTTCTGCCCCCACCCAGGAAAGGTCTCTCCAGCTTCACCCTCAGTGGTGACCTTGCTCCCAACTCACTGGCCTCAAATGCTGCCTCTCTATATACCTGTGACCCTGTGGTCCCACCTGAGTGCTGGTCAAGCCCCATCCCAAGCTCTGCCCTCTGGTCAGCATTAATGTGAGGCAACACGGGGACACCCTCCGAGAGCCTCAACTACCCGAGACTTAGTTTTGTGACTGTCATCCCTACAAAATGCTTGAATTGTGGCTACAGGACTCAGATTTAGTTGACCTGGGCCAGAACATCATTTTAGGTATCTGGCCGGTCTTTTCAGGCCATCTAGGATGGGGCCTCACCTTATTCTTGAGATTCACCATGAAAGTGCTGTGGTGCCAATCTTGCTGCCCATGTCTTGCCCTCCTGGTGCCATGAGGCTGCCTTGGTCAATGCTCTCTGAAGCTAGATGCTTGCCTGAGCTTCAGGCCACAGCCTCTGGCTTCCCCGTACCATTTCCACACACCTGCCTGAACCTGCATCCTCCGCAGCAGCAACACATTGCAGAGGGCTCTGGGGACCTGCCTCCTGCCCCCTATTCCCAGTGAGGCTTATCACAATTTGCCTTTTAGGAATTTAAAAGAATTCCTTGACCACAGAGTGACAAAGAATAACTAGGATTAACCACTATTTTTGTGGTACAGGTTAACAACTCAAGATGAGCAGATTCCACTCACCATTCAGTCTACCCTCTTATTTATGGAATACATTTCTTAATTTTATTCTTTGGGAATTAGACACAAATGATTTGAGAAAAGGAGGGAAAAAAAGTGAAAAAAAGTCAGTATCCATCAGAGAAAAGTAGCAGTAGTCCCCACTTTAGATGGCTGATATTTTCCTCCAGCATAGTTTATTATATAGCATCTTATTTTTCTGGTAAAAAAATGTTTATTTTAGTACTTAAATACTTGAAAGATGTGGACTGCATGAATGAAATGTAAAAGCAAAGTGTTTTATATAGTGAAATTAGGGTTGAGAATTTTGGCCTACATATTAATGACACTTTTTCCATTTTTAAAACTGAATGAGTTGAAATAGTTGAATTGTACCCTGCCTGGAGGTCACATACCCACTTGATGCTCCAAGAAGACTTGTCAGGTTAAGATATGAATTCAGTTCATTTTTTCATCAAACTCATTACTATAGGATGAAAAATCTTAAAGGTATAAAAATTTTAATTTATTTATATGCTCGAATTCAATTTTGGGGGGTCGGGTAAGTACCAGGGATTGAACTCAGGGGCACTTGACCACTGAGCCCCATCCCCAGCCCTATTTTGTATTTTATTTAGAGACAGGATCTCACTGTTGCTTAGCCCCTCACTTTTTTGCTGAGGCTAGCTTTGAACTCGCCATCCTCCTGCCTCAGCCTCCCGAGCCTCTGGGATTACAGGCATGCACCACCACACTCGGCTCAAACTCAATTTTGTTTAAAACATTTCTAAGGAGGAAAAAAAAAGATAGCATTGAGTATGCTGGAAAAGGAAGCAAAAACCATGGTGTGTGAGGAGGAGACTCTTAGTGGCAGGGGAATCCATAATGTGGGAGGTGATTTATCTCAGACTCCCACCCAGTTCAGTTTCCGCTCCCTACAGGGCTGTTATGAAGATATCTCTCCCACGGCCTCCCCGCAGGCACCCCCATCCCTCAAGGCCCAAGAGCCCTGGCCACAGGTGGGGGCTGGGAGGGCAGGTCAGGGGGTGATGAAAGGCCCCAAGATAACTCACCCGAGGGGAGCACCTCCAGAGAGACCCGGTGCAACATCTGGGGGCCCAAGGCTCCCTCCACCATGCAGCCGTACTGCCCTGCATCCTCCTCCTGCAGGGTGACCATTTCCACCTGCAGCAGACCCCCTCCCAGGTCGGTGAGAAACATGTGCCTGTCTCCTGGGGCTGAGCGATCCACCCCTGAGGACACCAGGGGCTGGCACCCCTCAGGCGAGAACCGGCACCACACCTTCCGGGCTCTGACATCCTGGAGCCGGTAGTGACACTGCACCAGAATGGAGCCCCCCACGGGCACCTGCAGTACCTCTGGGAGGCTGCCCTCGGAGCCTTGACCTAGGGAAGGAAAGGAGGAGGGAGTGAATGTGGGCCGGGGGCTGGGGCCACCTCCCAACCCAGCCTCTAGCGTGGGGATATGGCATCTGCAGGAACCCCAGCTATTCCTGGACACGGAAGGACGAGTAGCTCCATCTGAGTCTTACCTGCTCGTCCCAGGAGCAGCAGCAGGAGAAGCCTGGGGCCCATGACTGGGCTGGCAGATGTCAGTTCTGGGGTTCGCCTGGTCACTGACACAGCATTCTCCTGAGGAAAGGAAACATCTGTCTCCGATGGTCACGTGGGGCTCTCCGTGACCGCAGAGTGGGAGGTAGGGACGGGTGGGCATCTCCAGGGTTGGGGATAGGGAGCTCTTCCAAATGCTGGTTGGCTTAGTGCTCAGGAACTGAGCCTGCAAGCAGAGGCCAGCAGGGCTGGTGAGAAGACCAGAGGAAAGGCAGGAGCCCAGGGCCGGGGCCAGCCACAGCGGGAGGTAGGGGCAGGATCTTAGAGAAGAAGGGAGGGTGACCTTCAGGGTCTTCCAAATCTGTGGATGGAGAGCTATAAAGGAGGAAGGAATGTGGCCTACTAATGGCCAAGACCAGCTGGTTTTAAGTTATTCACAAATGCCCCCATCACACCCCCAGAGCTTCAGGACACTGCCCCTCCTGAGTGCCACTTCACAGCTGGTTACGCCACCTCCATGGCGCATCTGGCCTGGGGCTGGCTCCTGTCTCCCCTGCACACTCCAGACCCTTTCCATAGGGATCCATGCTCCTCAGCTCTGGAAACCAGATTACTTCCTTGACAGTTACTTCTCTACATTCCTTTTCTCCCTCCATTTTGTCTACAACTTATTAATTAGTTGGATGTGGAATCTTTCATACCCATCTCTTTTTCGTACCTTTGCTCATTTCCGTCTTTGTGTCCATGTTGCTCTGCCTTTTAGGAGATTTCCTCATATTTTTTCTCTACCTCTTCTTTTACTATCTTTTGGATTTTTATTCTTTAATATTTTTAATTTGCAATATCATTCCCTCCCCACCCTCTTTCTCTCTTTCCTCCAGGCTTTCTTTACTGATGGCATACTAGTTTGTTTCATGAGTGTTCTGTCCTCTCTGTTGGGAGACAATTCTCAGTTCTTCACCTTTTTTGCAAAGAGGCCTATTGAGAGAGGAACACTGCGGGTGGGGGGTGACTGTGCTCAGTCTTGCCTTGGAAGCTAGAGACTGTTACCTCCTGGGAGATTCGTAGCCTTCCCCTTCCTCCCTGGAGAAAATTTATTCATGCTGGAGAATAAAGTTCTCCCTCTTTCTCTCTCTTTCTCTCACTCCCTCTTTCCCTTCTGCTCTCTCTCGAGATAGACCAACGTCCCAGGTGCTCTACATAAACTGCAAATCTCATGATTTGGGGTTCCTCTCCTGGGATGCAAACCCACTTCCCTCACTGGAGAGACACTGGGCCTTCATTCATGCAGCCCAGTGTCTGGACTCTGAGGAACAAGGACAGAAAGTGAGTAATAAATTGACCACGGGCACCAGGGTGGACAGCAGCCGTCAAAGAGATTAGAGCTGGGCTGGGGCTGTAGCTCGGGGGCGGAGCACTTGCCCAGCATGGATGAGGCATTGGGTTCGATCCTCAGCACCAAGTAAATAAAATAAAGGTATTGTGTCCATCTACAACTAAACAAATAAAATAAAATAAAAAGAGATTAGAGCTGTCTGTGGGGACACCTGGGTGGGGCACCTTGCAGGGTGAGGCCCAGGATAGGACTGGAAAAGCCACCCTCCCTCCCTCCTCTCCCCTCTCTGTCCTTCTTTCCTTCAGGCACAAGGGAGTCGAGAAAGGGAAGCTGGCCCTGGGAGCCTGAGATGGCCAACTAGGGTAAGCTGAGCCTAGTGAGGCGGGTGGTAGGGTGACCCTCTAGCCCTGTACCCCGGGGACTGAAGGTTTTCCCAGGTCATGGCAGAAAGTCCTGAGCAAACCAGATATTTATCTGTTCTGCCAACATTTTAATTTCCTTGCAAGAAAGTTATTTTCACATTAATAAGCCACGAGGGAGTGTTTTGTGACGAGCAGAATTATGTTCAACATTCAACTGAATTCCTCAAATGAATATTGCCCACTGCTGGGACAGAGGTGGCCAGGCAGGAGGCTGGCCTCCAGGGAGGTGTCATGTTGCTGGACATGACCGGGAGGAAGTGAGCTTATTGAGGACATACTGTGCACCAGACAGCTGGCCAGGGACTCTCACCAATGTTATTACTTTTAACCTCACAACCCTGTGAAGACGGCCAGGCATGGGAGGGGGAGTGTTTGCGGTTAGTTACGTTTGTGGGTGAGGACACAGGCTCAGAGGGACTGAGGCACTCAGCATGTCTGGCCAGGGGCAGAGGTCAAACCCAGGCTCAGTGATCTGCGTGCCCTCAGTCCAGGGTGCTCCTGAGCCCACGGCTGGGGACCCCAGTGGTGATCCCAATCCAGAGGTGGAGGACTCTGACGGGGGCAGAGCAGGGAGGAGGAAAGGCCGAGTTCTCAAGCGGAGGAAGCTCCATTCTGAGCTGGAGGTGAATGGGGCCACTATGCCCGAGCGCCAGGGGTCCCCAACGCCTCCTCCTGTTGGTGCCCATATGGGAGTAGGTAGCGAGGGCTCAGCTCAGTCCTGGCACTTAGACTTTGTCCAGAATCTGCGGGGACAAGGCTGCTGGCCCAGGATGCAATGAGGGAGCTTGATGTCCACCGAGCCAGGGAAGCCCGAGAAACAGTTTGGCCCAGAGTACGGAGCTCCAGGGCGGGGGCCAGGGGAGCAGCCTGAGTGGGGTGGGAGGCAGGGTGGGGACACAGCTGGAACCAGGGGAGTGACGTGAGGCTAGAACGTGAGCTCTGTGCTGAGCACCTTCTCAGTGACCCCAAGTCCAGCCACCTGGGGCCAGAACAGAGAGCCCAGGGCTGTGGCCCACTTGGTTCCTCCTCCTGCTGCAGCCCGCCCTCACCCCATCTCCCCCTCACTCCTGCGTAAGATGAAGAGGGACTTGTGAGGCTGCGCCCCTGCCCTGAACACCCTCCCTCATGCCGTCCTGGTTCATTTCCTCCCCTCCTTCAGGGGACACCTCAATGGCACCTCCTGACTGCCCGTTTAAAGCAGCCCCTCCCCAGCCCTCTGCAGCCAGGACTCTCCACCTGGCTTTGGTTTAATTTTTTCCCTGGCACTTTTTGCCCTCAGGCACACGTCAGGTTTCCTGCTGTGTTGTGCTCCTGTTTTTCTCCCTCTTCTCCCTCCAGACCACTCTCCGTGTGGGTGGAACCCCAGTTGCTGTTCACTGCTGTCCCTCCAGAGCTCAGGATGGTTCCTGGCAGAGACCACCCGACGCCAAGACGTTCTGAATAAATTAAAGGATGAATGAGTGGGACTGAGCAGAGGGAAGGGTCCCTTGAGTGCCAAGTGAACTTTGGATCCCGAGGCAACACTGGGGGACCCAGGGAAGCCCCGTCCCTGGGTTGGAGCCTTGGTTTCTTTTTAATATGATGAGGGGCTTGGACCACGTCTCCAGCTCTGATAGGCTGCACTGTGGCCCAGCCCTCCTCACTTGTCTGGAGGGAAGTAGCCTGGTGGATGCAAACTTCAGGGGGTGAAAGGAGGAGTCAGCCGCCTGCCAGGTGCAGGGCCCTAGGGGCAGGAGCCCTTGGAGGGGCTGTGGAGGGGCCCTGGGCCTGGGATGAGGCTGGTGAAAGGAAAGTGATCACAACACTTGAGCGACCAAGAGGTCTTTATTGAATATGATATATCAAGAACTATGTAATGTTTTGAACAACCAATAAAAAAAAAGGTCTTTATTGCAGCCATGCAACAGAGGAGAAAAAGAGAGAGAGAAAGAGCGGGGAAACAGAGAAGAAAGAGGGGGGCGAGCAAAGAGAGAGAGAGGGGAGGAGAGAGTGAGAGAGAGGGAGAGCAAAAGCAAGAGAAGAAAGAGAGAGCAAGAGCAAGAGAGAGGGACTGGCAGGAGGGAGCTTTTTATAGCCCAAATCTAATGGGGTCTCTGGTCTGCAGGCTGCCTTGTTGGCCTACAGTGATTGGGTCACACAGTGGTGTCATCTTTGGCCTTCAGGCAGACGGGGCAGGGACTAGATGTGGGTTTCCATTGCACCAGACAGGTGGGGGTTGAGTGCTCAGCCTTGAGTGGGGCTGAGTGTTCGGACTTGACACAAACAGGTGATAAAGGACCAGACAGAGGGGGGTTTGAGTGCCTGGGTCATCCTGCAGCTAACATTGGTTCAGCCTGCCCTGCAGACAGCTTAGTTCAGCCTGCCCTGCACCTAACAGCTGGCAATAGTCCCAGGAAGCAGGGGGAAGGGAAGGGGAGAGGAGAGGGAGGGAGAAGCAGAGAAAGAAGCGGGAGGGAGAGGAGAGAGAGGGAGGGGGGAAGGAGAGGGGGAAGGAGAGGAGAGAGAGAAGGGGAGGGAGGGAGAGGGAGGGAGAGGGACAGGGAGAGAGAGAGGGAGGGAGAAGAAGGGAGAGGGAGGGAATGAGCACAGGAGAGCACAGGGTGACAGGAGAACGGGGCCTGACTTGGTGCCTGAATCTAGGGAAGGGAAGAGAAAAAGGAAAAGGTTGGCCGGATGGGAGCCTTTGAGAATAGAGGGACATGGTACCTCTGGACCCGAGGCCCCGAGCAGTGAGATCCTTTAGCTTTCCTTCATCTAACCCTAGCCCTAACCCTAGCCAGGAAGCAAAAGAGAAGAGCTTCTGGAAGGCCCGAATCCAGTAAAGCAGGACAGTCGTGGATTGACTTCTGAGAGTTTAATGTCCAAAGCCCAGGAGTTGAGAAGTGACCTGCCTCCCAAAACACTTCCCCCACACACAGACACACACACACACACACACACACACACACACACACACACACACACACACGGCCCCCTTCCAGGCCCCAGAGCAAGCAAGGTACAGGGTGAGTGATGTCTTGCTGGGGCAGAACCAGGAGTCTCGAGCGAGCGTGCAGGCTGGGGTGGCCCCTGGACGGCCTCTCCCCAGCTTCTCCCATCTGGGGTCCTCTCCTCTCATGTGTCCGTGGAGCCTGCAATGATCCGTGCTCAGCCCTCCCGCCCTGCCGCCCCCCAGCCATCGCCAGGCTCCCCAGCCCACCTGTCAGCATCTGGAGCCGGTGCCCTGGGTCGTCGGCACAGCCCTGCCCGCTGGCTGGAAAGCTCCTCTGCTTCTGGCACCGCCAGGCTGCCACCCAGAGAGCGCCGGCAGTCAGCAGCTTGCTGAGAAAGATGAAGGCCAGGAGGAGGAGGACGGAAGTAGGTGGAAAGGGGGTCTCCCTTGAGAAAGAGAAGGAGGACACTGGGAACCTTGAGGTGGCCTGCAAGCTGGAGTCTCCCCAGAGGGTTGGGGAAAGCTCTCTGCCCAGCACATCCCGGGTGGGGCTGGCGGGGCCTGCACTCCACCCTCCCTCCCTGGCCCAACAGCTGTCGGCTGTGCCCGTGGTCTCCTAAGGTGTGTGAGTGTGTGCACACACGCGCACTCAGTGGTTACGTGAGCATTTAAACACCGACACTCAGCCATGGACCCGTCAGAAGAGATTCTGGTTCTACCAAAGGGACGGGGACCCAGGAGTCTGGGGCTGGTGCTGCGACTCTCGCTGTTGCTGACCCATGGGGTCCTGGGCTGCCAGGGGAGGGGTGGGGGGTTGCCCAGTCAGGCATCGGAGAGCCAAAGTGTGACAGAAGGATTTCAGTCTCCTGTCATTGGCACTGTCACGCCAGACATGCCAGCTGACGGGCAGGGTGTAAACAGGACCTGGGAAATTGTCCTGGAATCCGCGGTCCCGGGACCTCTGTCCCCACCCGGCGTGGGCTCTGCAGCGCGGGAGTCTGCCAGGGTCTGCTCACTGTACCTGGAGATACTGTGCTCCACAGGGACAGCCTCGAAGCTCCCAGACTCCTCAGGGACCCAGAGGTCTTCCGTGTCCTGGTGATCCTGGGGGTCTGCAGGAGACAGAGCTGTCACTTTGCAGCTCTGTCCTCCTTCGGGCCAGCTGCCTTGGTGGGGAGAACCCAGGTGGGGTCAGTGAGGCCCTGGGAGTTCCTGTTCTGCATGGATCGAGTCTCGAACCTCTCTGAATTTCAATTTCTCACCTTGACAGCAGGGCTGTTAGGAACACCTCCTCCCTGCAGGAGTCAGCAGGAGCCACTCTGCGGGGTGTCTAGTGTCACACAGGCACTCAGGGGCTGCCATCCCTCTCTCCATCACACATCCCTCCCTCCTTCCATCCAGATGGAATCGTGGATGGGTTTAAACTGTCAGGCTGTCTGCACAAGCAACGGGTTACTATTACTATATCATTTCCTGCCATCCTCTTGGGAATCGACTGAGCCTTAGACCCTGACAGGGCTGGAAATGCACGTTTCTGTGTCCCGACTCCATGAAAGAGAGGGGGGACTGGTGCCCAGGTCTGGCAGCTGCCCCTCCTTAAGGAGATACGTTTGATCCTCATTGATGATAAAGGGCCATACGGGGGTCACTGGAAAAGAGGAGAGTCAAGAAGGGACCTTTGCCCTTCTTTGGGACACAGCTGCCTGCTAGAGACAGGCAGAAGGGTGGTCCCTGTGCAGAGCTCAAGGGTGTCTCTCCCCCTCAGGCCTGAAATGCTAATCTCAAGTCAGTTCAGTGTCAGGAGGTCTGGGGTCGCCAGGACTAATGCCATCATCTCTATATAAACCATCCCCCCACCCCCCGCCTTTTTTTTTTTAGCAGTACTGGGGAAAAAACCAGGGCCTCTCACATGCTAAGCAAGCCCTTGACCACTGAGCTACACTGCCAGCCCCATCATTTCCACTTCAGGATGGGGAAATGGAGGACCAGAGAAGTGAAGCACATTCCCCAGCAAGCATTCCTTTGAGGGTTGTTTTTCTGCACCAGAAAACTTCATCTACGTTGATAAGTTCCTTGGCTGAGTGGACAAGTGAATGGATTAATCTGCTGCCCCTTAAGGTCCACCTGTAGGTGTTCACATGCTAATCAGATGTCAAATGGGTGAAGCAATTTGAGAAAGTAGGGCCAAGGCTAACTCCCACAAATGAATGCAAATTAGAGAGAGATGCCCCGCCTACAGGTAACACAGCCCTGCACCAAGGCACAAGAGGAGTCCCCGCTGGACTTGGCTCCCTTGCACAGTGAGCAGCCTGCAAAACCGTCCATGGCACTCACACTGTGAGTTTTCCCAGGGACCCTATGGTCCTGAACACAGATGCCCAAAACATGAGGCCTGGCCCCAACAGCCACTCACTCACCTGCCAGCACCTGCACCAGCACCTTCCGGAGCGTGTCGGCCTCACTGCCACGGAGGCTCTGGCACTGGTAGAGGCCAGCGTCGTGGTCTTGAAGATTCCGCAGGGTGATGGTGAGGGTGCCGCCCAGGGCATCGTCCGTGATGGCCGTGCTCCCATTCCACTTCTTGAGGAAGGCCAGCAGCCACAGGCTGTGCGTGCTGACAACGCGCTGGCACGGGCCCTCCTGGTCCAGCTGGCGGCACCAGGCCTTGCGCCGCCCCCAGTGCTTGGTGGAGTCGTAGGGGCAGGAGACCTGCAGGGACTGGCCCGCCACGCCCTGGAGCACTGTGGTGTTGGGGGCTCCGCCCGACTCTGCAGAGGAGACATTCGCTGACTCCTCCATTTATTTACCAAATATTTATTGAACACCTGCTATGTGCAGCGAACCAAATGGACAAAAATTCTGTCCATAAGGAGCTTGTGCAAATGGGGAGGAAGAAACAGGTACCTGGCACAGCCCAGGCATATTTTTGTGGGAATTTGGGAACCGGGAAACCTAGGTCCTGAGGCTGGTTTTCTCACTTTTTGACATGCTGGGCATCCTCAGAGAAGAAACTGGCCCTCTCTGGGCCTCTTTCAGAAACACATGGTTTTTAAAACCCCTCCAGTTCTCTTCTCCACATCTTCTTCCTGTCTTAGGGGACTAGGACCCCTCCTGTCCTGTCTTCATTTCAAGACAGCAGGGCCACTGGCCCCTCAGGCCTGGGGCTGGTTCCCAGTGGGCATGTCCCTCCCTGCCCGGCCGTGCCTGCCTACTCTGTGATGCCCACTGATACTGCTCCACAGACTCCTCTCTCCTGACCTTGAGCCTCCAGCTTCCCTATTTCTGTGGCTTTGTTCCCCTTTCAGGAAGGACTTGTTTCAAAACTATTTTGGGAGAGGCATGAGGCTGCTATTTTGGGCATCCTCTTTGGGGTAGAGGAGACAGACGTGGAGACCCCGCTTCTTGCCAGGCAGGGGCTACCAGGGAGTCACCAGGAGCCTCCTGCCTGGGCCTCTTTCCTGCCCACCCCCGCCTCCAGCCATTATTGTGTCAGAAAATGGAAAGGTCAGGCCAAGAAGCTGACAACCTGCCTCTTTTGGAACCAGAGACACCAATGCACAGTGGCCTCCCAATGCATCCCCTTTCATCCATCCCTCTGCCTCCAGCCGGGCCACCACGGGCCACCACACACCTCCCTTCCCTCTCCTCCTCCACCAGGAGCTGCGGGAACAGACCCCATCACCTCTCCTCAACCCAGGTTTCCTGCTGCCTTGGGGATCGAGAAGTACCATTCCCCAATGGAAGAGGCCATCATGTGCAAAATTGGGGGTGTCAGTGCCCCCAACTCGGTGGCCAAAACCCTTATTCCATGCCTCCCATCAAGAGCTGAGGCCAAGGGGACCTTCCAAAGGTGAGAGGGTCCTCTCCGAGATGCAGGTCACAGTTCCGGGCCTTTCCTCCTTCCTTCCCTCCCTCCCTGCCACTCCCTGGAAGCTGGTCTTGTGCTTAAATGGTTCATAATTTTAGGGGCTCCTACCAGTGCCCCCCAAACTTCCCCCGACTGCCAGCCCGTGCCTCAGATGCCACCGTCAGCGTTTTCTCCTTCCCATATGACTGGGGGCCAGAAGCCCCTTCAGCCTCCATCCCACCAAGGTGGGCCCATGTGAGTTTGGATCCCGGGGGGGAGGGGCAGGCGCGAAGACCCCCGGCAGGTGGGGACGCTGTGCGGAACAGGTCACTTGGGCGAGGCAAGGACTTCCAACTCCTTCCTATTCAGCCCAGTGCCAGCTCCCGGCCTCCACCTAGTCATATGTTCAAGAAAGGGGAGGGAAAGAAGGAATGGGGGGACCTACCTGTGACAAAGAGCAGGAAGAGCAGCCAGAGAGGCTCCATGCCTCCCACCCTGGCCAAGGGCTGCTGTGCCTTGTGCAAGATCTTGTCTTTCCCTTGAGCTGCAGAAAAGAGAGGGACCCACACGTCAGGCGCTGCGCACAGGAAACTGGGCTCCTGGCCATTGAGCAACACCAGGACTGGGGTCTGGCTTCGTGATTCAAGGAGGGGCTGCGTGGGAGGAAGGGAGAGGAGGAGCCCATGCTGCAGCCCGGCTGGAGGAGGTCGGGATCCCAGACCTCTGAGAGGCCAGCCACCACCGGCCAGTGCCAGCCCCTGTGACAGCACAGGGTTGGGGCCGCTCAGTCAGTCTCCTGGCTGCGCCTAGCCGGGTGGTCACTATGCCCACAGCTGCATGCCAGCCATCTGCCGGTGCTGGGCTCCCTAAGGACGGAGGACAGCTGCTCCTCTGGGAGGACATGACTCACATTCAGCCCTTCTAGTCCTTCCCCCACCCCGGGCTGGCACCCCAGAATGTGGTAGCCTCTGTGAACATGGACCCAGACTTCCTTCTCCACGTCTGTCCTTCCTTGCTCCTGGTGTCTGCAACCACACACCCAGAACCCCTCCGTGCCTCCGTCCCCGTATCCGTAAATGAACATGATGATAATCTATGGCGCTGTCGGAGGGTGACATGGATTCCTACAAGTAAAGGGCTTCTGAACAAGGCTCAGGAAGTACAGTACTAACCATGACGATTACCTAGTTAGCAGGAGAACGGGAAAATGGGTTGTCCCCCAGAGGAAGGAGTCTCTCTCTCATCTGAAATGTCCTCCAGCGTGGCCTCCTTTGACCAGTGGGTGTTTGCTGCGTGACATGCTCGCACCAGCATTTATTCTATGCACAGGGCATGAGTGAAATCCTGACCATCCAGTGGGAAAGAGTAGGACACGGCACTTCCCGGAGTCCTTGGGTATGGGTGTTTTCCCACAGGTACAGGTTCCTGCAAAGAGTGACCCAGGCTTAGCCAACCTCTTCCTCTCCGATTTTAAGCCCTGGCAACTCCCCCGTTGACTTCTGTCCCTGCAGCCTCCTGCCCTTCTAGAGCGCCGTCTGCGTGGAACCACATGTAGCCTTTTGAGTCTGTCTCCTTCACACAGCACAATGCACTCGACATGTGAGAAGCTGTGTTTCTCAGCCATTCATTTCTTTTTATTGCAGAACGGTATTTTGTTTATAAACATGAAAGTCACAGCTTTTTTTTTCACAATTTTCCCAAACTGGAAATAAACCAAATGTCCATCAGTCAGTAAATGGCTGAAGTCCCTGTTGAGTTCCACTGACCTCCACATCCGTCTCTTTACCAATATCACGCGGTTGCGACTGCCTATTGTAATTTATAGTAAAACCTGAAATCAGCTTGTGGTCCTCCAGAATGGTTTTGACTATTGTAGTTACTTTTGTTCAAATTTTACAACTGGGTTATTGATTTCTACACCCACTCGAGCACACACACACACACCTGCTGGGCTTTCTACTGAAACTGCATTGACTGGCACGGTTTGAGGAGAAACAGACACCTTAGCAAATATTGAGCCTTCTATTCGATGGACAGTTTAGCTCTTCGTTCATTCGCTTCTCCTGTCTCAGTGATTTCTAGTCTTCCACATGCAAGTCTAGAATTTTAATTGTACCAAAGCATTTCATAATTTTGGTGCTATTTTAAATGTTTCTAGCTTTCTAAATCTTAGAACTCAGAAGTTCCATAAATCTTTATCTCACTTTCTGACCCATTAATACTCCATTCTGGTTCCTTCTCCCACTTCCTTCCTACCCAAGGCAAGGGTCCCTGTTATTCCTTTAAACTCTATAGCAAAGGACAGGCATCAAGAAATATTTACCAGTCACTTGCAGCATGTTCACATCAAACATTCCCTTTTTCTAGTGCATGCTGATTCGTGGTTCCTCTGACCCTCATTTCTGAGCGCAGGGACATTTCTGCACTGTCCTAAGCCAAGCACAGGCTCCTTCCTTTTCCTGCACTAAATCTGGGTCCAAAGACACCTGCCAGCTCACAGCTGGGCACTGAGGCACCTCCACTCTATTAGGGACACCCAAACCTCATCGTTCACAGATGCGTGCGTTCACCCAACCACCACGCATGTGCCGGTCACTGTGCTGGGCAGCTTGGGTCTCTTGGAGCCTTGGTGATCCTAGATACGTTGGTGACTTTGCTGCAGAAAGCCCTAGAAGCTTGGCTAGCACTGACATGGCATGCACAGGACACATGACATATTCCAAATGTCTAACTTCAGCCGAGACATCAGAGTGGCTGGACAGTCCTTCTCAGAATTCCTGGAGGCTCCCGGGTGAGCTCCCTATGGTGGCTGCTCAGAATCGTGGCTCTCCCCAAACACTCCTCCTCCCTGCTCCTCCTCCCCTAGGATCAATCCAGATCATCCGGTGTGAGCATCCTCACCATCTTTCAGATCCTCCATCCTCCTCCCATCCCCACTCCAGCCATCTGAGCTGCAGGGAAGCACCAGATTCCTGCCAGGACCATGGCCAGTGCCAATATCGGCACAAGCTGGGGGCCAGTGTGAAACAGCCTCTCAGCGGGAACAACACAGACTCCATCAGGACACACCAGCCCAACTTGGGAGAACCCCTGCCAGCCCTGCCTGAGACGTGGACCTGAGGGGGTGGTTGGTGGAGACCACTCCACCATTGACTGAGGCCACCAGCCACAAACATCAGAGCCCACCGGTGACATTCATGATCGGCGGCCACACAAGGCTTCCCTTTCCCACTTTCCTCTTTGACCTCGCCCTGCTTTTGTTTGATCTCACCATCCTGGATTCACACCCCTGGCCTCAAGTGCCAGTCTAGGACCCTCCTCTGATGCCTCTGACGGCCCCCTCCTCCCACCTCTCTGTCTCTCCACCACTGTTCTCTGACAATTCTGCCTCAGGTGGTTCTTCTTTTCTTAAATTTGATATTTTTCTAAGTTGAGGATCTCAGTCCTGCTCAGGGCAGAGCATCTCTCACAGGGATCAAAGAGAGAAAGAGGGAGAATGTGGCTAGAAGGTGGGGGTCGGGGTCGGGGTGGGGGTGGGAGGGGGTTAGGTCATAGGCAGGGGGACAGCAGCCAGCAGGCCCCAGAAGCAGTGACATAGGATTGTCAGCCCAGAAGGACATTCTGGTGGAGGACACAGGAGATGAGAGACAGAGGCTTAACGTGGCATGAGCCACTGTAGAGATCCCTGGGCTGAGGTCCAGTCACGGTGGGGCCTCAGACGACATCCTCATCTGCCATTTGATTGAATCAGAACTGGACAAGTCCTGGCCATGTCAGAGAGAATGCACACCCAGCACAGGGGGCAAAGTGTGGGGACAGGAAGACGGGGTGGGACAGAAATTGGAAATACAGAGTCGGGGTTAAGCGCGTGGCTGGGGCTTCACACAGATCTGGGCTTAAACCTAGTTCTGTATTAATGCGGCTGGGGCAAGCCTCTTAACGCTGAATTTCACTATCTGGGTTTGTAACGCTGTGGCAAAAATAAAAAAAATAAAAGATGAATAAAAAAATTAAGAAAAGACTAGATGTAGTGGTGTGCACATGTGATCCTGGCAACTTGGGAGGCTGAGGCGGGAGGATGGGGAGTTCAAGGACAGCCTGAGCAACTTAGTGAGAAATGAAAAGGGCTGAAAATGTAGCTCAGTGGTAGAGAACCCCTGGGTTCCATTCCCAATACCAAAATAATAATAATAGTAATAATAATAGTTGTTATGATTTTCCTTCCACTTCAGTGTATTTCTTTCTAAAATCTTCCCCCCACCCTAGTCCATTTTTCTCTTCCCAGATGACAGTTCCCTCGAGCCCTGATGGTCCCCAGCCACACACTTTCTCACCTATGCCCTCTCTTCCAGGGTTTCCCATTTCTCCCTTCCCAACTGCACCTCCACCTTCACAAGGTCTGGTCTCCTCTGTCCTGAAATCTCCACGTGTGCCTCCACCTCCCCTCCAGGGCCTACCCTCCCACGCCTTGCTCCCACTCTCCACTCTCTCTCGACCACACACTTCTTTCAAAAAATATTTTTCAACTTTTTTTTTTATTGTGCGTCATTTAAAACATATTCGAACACAGATTGAATACTATAATAAATCCCCTTGGCCAATCACCCACTTTCAACAACAGCATCACTATGTCGGATCTTGGGTGATTCTCCCTTCCTCACGTATTATTTTGAAGCGAATCCGATCTATTGTGTCATTTTATCCATAGGTATCATAGTTATGGATGAAATGCTAAAGTGACTCTTTTTAACTATCTAATAGAAGAAAAAGTAGGCCCAAATCTTCATCGTGTCAGATTAGGCCCCGACATCCTTAACAAGACTCCAGTAGCACAAGAAATAAAATCAAGAATCAGTAAATGGAATGGACTCAAACTAAAAAGCTTCTTCTCAGCAAAAGAAACAATCAGTGAGATGAAGAGAGAGCCTACATTTGGGGAGCAAATTTTTGCCACATGCACATCAGACAGAGCACTAATCTCCAGGATATATAAAGAATTCAAAAAAACTCAACACCAAAAACACAAAACAAATAACCCAATCAATAAATAGGTTAAGGAACTGAACAGACACTTCTCAGAAAAAAGATATACAATTGATCAACAAATATATGAAAAAAAGTTCGACATCTCTAGCAATTAGAGAAATGCCAATCAAAACTAAGAGTTCAACTCACTCGAGTCAGAATGGCAATTATTAAGAATACAAGCAACAATAAGTGTTGGCGAGGATGTGGGGAAAAGGCACACTCATACATTGCTGGTGAGACTATAAATTGGTGCAACCAATCTGGAAAGCAGTATGGAGATTCCCTAGAAAACTTGGAATAGAACCACTATTTAACCAGCTATCTCTCTCCTGGGTCTATACCCAAAGCACTTAAAAACAATATACTACAGTGATGCAGCCACATCAATGTTTATAGCAGCTCAATTCACAATAGCTAAATTGTAGAACCAACCAAGATGCCCTTCAATAGACGAATAGGTAAAGAAACTGTGGTATGTATACATAATGGAATATTAATCAGCATTAAAAGAGAATATCATGCTAAGCGAAGTAAGCCAATCCAAAACAAACAAACAAACAAACAAACAAACAAAGGCCAAATGTTCTCTGTGATAAGTGGATGCTGATCCACACACAATTGGCGTGGCCAGGGGAGCATGGGAGGAATGGAGGAACTTTGATTGGGCAAAGGGGAGGGATGAGAAGAGATGGGGTATGGGGGTAGGAAAGATGGTGGAATGAGATGGACATCATTACCCTAGGAACATGTATGAAGACACAATGGTGTGACTCTACTTTGTGTACAACCAGAGAAATGAAAAATTGTGCCCCATATGTGTACTATGAATCAAAATGCATTCTGTCATATATAACAAATATATAACAAATTAGAACAAATAAATAAATGATAAAAATGTATTGCTATAATCTTAAAGAATTTCTAATAGTTCCAACAATATCAAATGTATTTCACAGGTTTAAAAAAATTCAGGATCCAAATAAGTCCATTTATCCAGTTGGCTAATATATCTTTTATGTCTCTTTAAAGTTTCCCTCCACCTTTTCCTTCGTGCAGTTTATTTGTTGAAGGAGTCAGACTGTTGATCCTGTAGAATTTCCCAGAGTGTAGAGTTTGCTGACCCGTGCTCATGGTGTTGCTTACCTTTCTCCTCCGTCTCTGCGTTTTCTATTATTGATGCTTAGTTATAGAGCTATTTCTAGATTTTTCCCCCACTTTGGTAAATACTTTGTAGGTAGAGTGTGTTCTCTAGCAGCAGGTACCTAACCTGGGGAGGGGGCTTCTTTTTGTGATGCTAGCAGCTCCCTTGCTCAAGCCCCAGGTTCATTAATTCACTTGAGGCTGCCAAAGGGATCATGTCTTCTTTAAGTGTTAATCAGAATACTCGTGTGAGGAATGACACTCTCTCCTCTGCTTGGCTTGTGCAAGAAAGGCAAGAGGCGTGTTTTATTAGCATGCTTTTAAAAGTTCATTACCGCTCTGCAATTGTGAGGGGTTAGATTTCACATTTTGGTATAACTATAACTGAGTGATTTAAACAGATTGGAAACAACCTTTCAATCCATTGTCATGGTTACCATTACTGACGTTCAGATTATTACATCTTTGATCAGTGGTTAGTTCCTGAGTCCTTTTGAGCTGATCCAAGTTGTCTTCAATGACTTCTTCACCATCTGGTATGACAAGATGTTCGAGGCTTAGCTTATAAATTTCTTGCTAGACTTAGGTCAATCAATTTTCGGGTAGGCCTGGTTCTTTTGAGTAAACACTGGTATTTTAAAACCTACCATCTGGGCACTATTGGAGTTCAACTACTATTGGTTTACTCATTGTCTTTAGGCTTTTTTACTGGACAGTCATAAAATATGTTATCTTTCTAACTACTTCTTCAAAAGTTTATGCTGATACTTTCAGTTTAATATCAGGACTATAACCAGTACAGAATAAGCAGTATCGCACACTTATAATCCCAGCAGTTTGGGAGGCTTAGGCAAGAGGATTACAAATTTGAGGCTAGCTTCAGCAATTTAATGAGACCTTGTCTTAAAATAAAAAACAAAAAAAGGGCTAGGGATATAGCTCTGTGGTAAAGTGCCCCTGGGTTAAATCTCCAGTACAGGGGTGGTAGGTGGGGAGTGGGGTGGGGGATACACACAACCAAGTTACTATCTAATAACTTTTGTATTGCTCCTTTATCTTCTTTCTCTCACATTGAAAATTCTACCCCAAATGGTAGAATCAGAAAATCACGTAGTTACTCGTTTGTTTTATTTCTTGTTATGTTTCAAGAGCACAGAATAATATCGCCAGTGTGCTCACCAACGATATGCTTACTGAGAACAGATAAACATTTTATTTGGCTATTATTTTTATTCTTAGGGTTTACCTTACTAGGGATGTATAATTAATATACTGTGTAAAGTTGTTCCTCTCTGTGTGTTATGTCCCCAAATTAAGAATAGGTGGGTTCAAGGATTTCTTTCTTTTTCCTGGTCCTTTATTTATTTTGCTATTTTTAAAATGAAATGTCTTTTGTGACATTGTGATATAATAAGAAATATGTATTTGGTCTCCGCCCTGGGTTCCTGAGATAGCTCCCAATCTCCTTGTAGATGGGGGTACTAGGAGAATCTTTCGTTCTAATAGTTGGTCTTTGAGCCCCAGCTCCTGTCACAGAGCTCCTGAGATCTTGGTAATTTTCTGAATGATGGGAACACTGGACACAGAGCTCCTAAATCCCTTGGAATTTCCTGGGTAATATGCACCTCTTTCGTTCTAAATAAAGGAGTCAATGTAAGTAAAGCGATTCCCTGAGTTCTGTAAGCCTTTTTAGGAAATTATTCAAACCTATGGAGAAGATCATGAGAACCTCTAATTTCACAGTAAGATGATCAGAAGTACAAGTCACCCTGGGACTTGTAACTAGCATCTCATAGGGGTAGTGTCATGGGCCTGTGCCCTAACCTGTAGCATGATGCTATCTCAAGGTTGAGCACATAAGAATTGAATTGAACTGTAGGACCCCCAGCTGGTGGCCAGTAGAGGCTTGCTCAATATGTGGGGGGAACACACACCCATTTTATTGGTTGGAGAAGTGTTCTTTATTAAGGGTTGAGCAAGAGAGTAGGAAAACCCTTGTTCTGTTTTGGTTTGGTGTTTTGTTTGTTTGCTTTCCTATCTTGGTATTTTATTCATGCTCTTCATCATGAATGGCTTCCTCCCAGCTCTTACCCTCCTTGGCTTTTCTATTGCTTTTGACATTCCTGACCACAGGGCTAGTTATTCTCCATGCCTGCCCCTAGCCTTACCCACACTCTGCCCTATTCAGCCCTGCTCTGTCCCTGGGAGGCTGGTCTTCCCTGTCCCCAGGCCACACTGTCCAGGCTTCCTGTGCTCTGGTTTGCTGCTGGGTCTGGTCAAAGAGAGACACAGGCAGGAGTTAGGTAGGAGAGCCGGAGGAGAAATAAGTGTTAATTTCCCCTCCTCCCTCCCTGTCCTGTGGCCACAGCTCCTATTGGTGCTGCAACAGGATGGTTCTTTCTTCTTGCTCTTCCAAGCCAGGGGACCTAACAGCTGCCTGTCTTTGGATGCATGACCATCCTTTATTTTCTCCCATTCCTCAGTGAAGAACCTCATTTAAATGAGCAGCAATTGAAGACTTTTGTGTGTGTGTGTCTGTTCCTGAGCGGGAACTTGACCTACAACTACCCTCTCTTTCTTGGTGTTCCTTTCCCTCCAGGAGAAACTGGAGAGCTTGGAGAGCCAGGAGCAGCTCTTCCCCAGAGGCATGTTTATTCCACAAACACTTTCCAAGCAAAACAGATACCAGGGTGCAGGTGAGGCGCTGCCCCTCTGTTGCTGATCTGGAAGGGATGTCGACGTGAATCTGTAGGAACAGATTCTAGAAGGTCAATACCTTAGGTTGAGGGAGTGGAGGCAGGTCCTCAAATGAGAGCGTGGAACAGGGGACTAACGCCATCTCAGCCAGAAAGGCGCATTTGGTCTGCGAGTGAGATGAGAAGACAGGCACACCATCAGCATGGAAAACGGAACCCAGGCTTTCACCACAGAGGTCTGACGACTGAAGACTCATCCTGCCGTGGCTAGAAGCACAATGCCTTAAAAATGGAAGAGAGTCGTTGAAGAATTGCTGCCTTCCTGCACCAAGACAGTTCCTCTAGGGAGGGGCTGATTCCCACTGGTAGCACTAACCAACATCCACCAGAGGGTGGAGCTGTTCCCCTGTAACGCCCTGGTCTGAGGTGGGGCGGGGCGGGGCGGGGCGGGGCGGGGGGGGGGTGGTGGCGGGGGTGGGTGGCGGCGGGGGGTGGGTGGCGGCGGGGGGGGGGTGGCGGCGGCGGGGGGGGGGGGTGGTGGCGGCGGGGCGGGGCGGGGCCTTGGGAGGGTGGGGGTCTTTTCCCTGTGTGCCTTAGCAAACTGGCCAATGAATCAAAGGATGTAGTACATCCTGAGCCCAGTCTCGTCCTGACTGAGTCTAACTTGGAAACCCTATTAAAACTATTCTAAATTTTGGGGACATTAGCTAGAGTTCTGGAGTTAAAATATGAGCCTGAATTAGAGTAGGAGGAAGAAAAAAAAATTCTTAAATCAGTTTCTGCAAAATTTAATTGATTCTCCAAGACTTTAAAAATAATTTTTAAAAGTAGAAATTTAAAAAATTAATTTATAGAAATCTATTTGTTGAAATTAGGACCCCATACATAACAGCATGCATAAAGTGGATATAATATATCAATATCAATAATTCCATGATAAATACTTCTTGTGCAGTCAAAACACTGTATGTTTAACTTACAGGCAACTCCTCCCAGGCCACATGCCACACTTAGATGGGATGTCATCCTTAAAGAGAGTACGTCTATTATACTGTCTGTGTAAAATATGTTATATATTTTTTAAATCTTTTAAAGACCACATCTAATGACTTTTTATATTAAAAAGATACATAAAAGTTCATTCTAAAAAGAAAAAAATTGTCCTTAATTCCATCACTTAAAACATGAGCATTTATTGAATGAGCTAGGCACTGTTCTAAATATTTTACATGTTTAGAACATCATTATTATTAACATATTAATTATGTTGAGTATTAATATAATACTATTTGTTACATTACTCTGTTTTAATGTATTCTGTCATTTCCTAAGGGTAGGTGATATAATTGTTGCAGGTAACTGAGACTCCAGGATCACAGAGCTAGTAAAAGATGAAACTTGGATTGAGACCTGGGACATCTGACTCCAGATTTTATTGAGTGGAATTTTCTTCCACTCCTCTAATCCCATTCTGCATAGATAATTGCTATTCACATTTTGGTGACTGTTCATCTAGTCCTTTTTCTGTGGTTACACACAAATGAGCTCATGCTAGATGCGTTATTTCAGGCTTACATTTTTTTCATTTAATATACCTGGGACATCTTTCCACATAATAAGTAGTTTTACTTATTATTAATAGTATCTTCATAATCTATTTAAGCAGCCTCTTACTAATGGACATTAAGCAAGTTTCTGGTTGACTCTTGCCAACTTTTCCTTACATTATACTACATTCTAATCTAATATAATAATATTTTGAAATGATATGTGAAAAATATATGATCAGCATATATTTTTTAAATATATATTTTTAGTTGTAGATGGACACAATACCTTTATTTTAGTTATTTGTTTTTCTATGGTGCTGAGGATCCAACCCAGTGCCTCACACTTGCTAGGCAAACGCTCTACTACTGAGCCACAACTCCAGCCTAGCATGGATTATTTACTCATGGCACTAATGTCTGTCTTTTGTTTGTTTTAATTTGTTTCATATTTTTATTGGTGCGTTATAGTTGTACACTATGATCTCTTAAGGGGTTAATGTTTTGTGGAGCATTGGGATTCTAATTTACACACTTGACTAGATACAGTAAGCTGCAGTAAGCTTGGGACTCACTCCTTTTGTGGTCCAGGGTCACTGTCTTGTAGCAAACCTCACCTTTACACAATTTCTTGCCCCAAGTCTCCAAACCATGACCTCAACCTCAAATATTTCAACCCCTAAAACCCACAAGCTAAAATGCCCTGTCCAGAGGGATCTGGAGGGTCCTCACTGTCCCCCGCTGACGACCAGCCTGTTGATGTCCATGTTTGTGAGCGAGGAGAGCTGTTTCCTTCTGCAAAGACATGATGGACCTACCAGTGGGCTGCAAAGGATTGAAGAGCCAGGAAAACGGGTTTGAGGAGAGATGTGAGTGGGACATGTGAGACAGTAAGTAGCTGCCAGGTATCAACCACAAACTAAATAAGGACTTTGAAAATGTACATTTGTGTGTTTCCTTGAAAGTTTTAGTTTATTTTGATTGTGTGTGTGTGTGTATGTGTGTGTGTGTGTGGTGTCAGCCAGAGTTTCCTAGAATGAAATCCCAAGAAGCCCAGCGTGTGAGCTCATGTCTGGTGAAACATGGCAGTTTCAGCAGACAGAGGCAGGGGAGAAGGTACAAGCCCTCATAGGGGGACAAAGTCAGGCAGGAGAAGAGGTGAGTGCAGTTAGGAAAGAGAAGACAGGCCAGATTTCTGGATCCTGTGGAGGTTTTCCCAAGGATTTAAAATTCACATTATTTGAAGTATCTTGGAAGAGACTACATCGCCATTCACTAGACTATTTCCTCCAGAGAACAAATCTAGACAGTATCTCCCAGCCTCTTGCAGTCAGAGGCCGCTACAAGACTGGGTTCTGGAAGAAATGACGTTTGCTACTCTAAGGGTCCGGCGAAGCGTCGGAGGAAGACACCACACAAGAGACTGGCTTCATGCAATTGGCAAAAGGGGATTTATTAATTCAGCATGCTGAGGCTCAAGGCTCACTCAGGAAGGGAGAGCAGCCCAGAGCCCAGAGCAGAGGTCAAGCAGAGCTTAAGTACACTTTTGGGGGAGGGCGGGGGGGCTTTGTGTACATCAGAACAAATCATCATGAGGCGCGGGAAAATTGAGCAACAACTCTTAGACCTGATTAGTACATTTATTGGTGAGAACAGACTGGGCAGGGGTGATTGGTCACTCCTAAGCGGGGTACACATTTAAACTGATTGGTTTTAGGGCCTAAATAACTACGTGACGTACTACACAGAATCCCAGGTTATTAGACAACCAGGGAGTCAATGAGAATATTTACTGGGCAGTTCCAGTATTGTCCTAACAGCTACAGGGATTACAGGTTCTGGGGGTAGCAGAGGAATTTTAACAATACCTAGTCTTTTACTTTTTAACCCAGGCCTTGCAGTTTAGAAACTTTACAATGCCCGGTCTTTTACACTTTAACTCAGGCTTTGCGGCTTAGAATCAGCTTAGAAATTTTACCCTTACACTACTTCCAGGCCTGGCCCACGGAACCTCCTGGACAATCCTACTTCTTTCTCTCCTCTCATTTGCTGCCCAGGAGTAGAGGGGTCCATGGCCTCCCTGAGGCTTAGAGGTAACAGAGCCTCCAGTGGGAAGAAACTTAGGTCCCTGAGTGACTGTGTGGAGCAGAGCCTTCTCATTGACCCACATTGTGCTAGGACCGGAGTGAGAAGTAAACTTGAGTTAGGGGTTTTGTTCCTGCAGCTAGCTTACACTTTGGAACAGCAAATGGGTACTGTGCTACCTCTCTGGCAACTTCTCTTTCTTATTCCTTTCTTTATCACCTAAACAAAAGCACCTGCCAAGTGTCAGAGCTCTTCTGTCCACTTTCCCCAGGTCAGCAAGTGCCCCTCGTCCTGATTTCTCTTCTTGAGCCACCCAGCAGTTACGCACACAGGCAAATGCCTCTGAACCTAGACTCCTGAGCTTCTCCCCAGAGTGCTTCTCTCTCCCAGCCTCTCTTTCGCTGTCACTCCCTGGCCTCAAGCTTCTGCTGGTCAAATCAGGTAGGCGTCTCTATGTGTTTTCAATTCCCCTTCCTCCTCATCGCCTGCACCAGGCAGAACACGATCACTCCTTCTCCACCGCCCCTCCCCACTCTTCCCCTCACCTCTGAGTCCTGCTGGCTCCAACTCTGTCCTCCAGCTGGGTGGTGGCTGTGCCAACCCCTACCTTCACATTACAGAACCCAGGGTTATGTCCACATCAGCCCTTGCAGGGACTGTTGCAATAGATGTGTTTAAAAAGTAGGACATATTTTAAGCATACAGAAATGCATAGTTAATATAACTCACATTTGTACCAATCACCAACTTTGTCCAGAAGTATTTGGCTCTATATGAAAATGAAGGGAATGAAAGGCTATGTTTTCTCTTATGTTGTATTACATGGAATTTTACAGTAAAATTTCACACTCAGGCTTATGTATAGTACCATATCTAGATTCTTCTTTCCATTTCCATGTTTAAATGTTTTCCCTCTGTTGCATAAACCTTTGATGTAACAGAAACCTGATGTCAGAACACACCCCAAATGATTTTATATGCATTTTTACAGAAAAAAAAGTCATTTGGGCTGCTCAATTTCATACATGGAACTAAATATTTTTCTATGGATTATCATCAACTCTCAGAATCAGAAAATGAATGGGAAACCATCTATCTATCCTTCTATCTATGAACATCTGTCTCTGTGTGTATAGAAAAATAACTTCATGTATTTTAAAATAAATTATTAGATATATTTGAAGCCCCCAACTGCCTCTGCTAGAGATACATATCTAGTTAAGAACTGAGTTTCTCTGGTTGTTGGCGAAGCTCAATGTTGTTTAAATGCCTTTGGTTTTTAAATGTTCTCATCTGCTTTGTTTTTAACCTATATGCCATTTGAAAATGGTTTGTCCCTTTTCAATTGATATGAATGACCTTACAAATCATAGCCTCTGATCCTTCATCAGGTAACTGCAGAGCAACAACAGTTCCAAGTCTGCAGCTCCCCCTCTTACCTTATTCCCAGGACCTTCTTCTGTACCACAGTTTTCTATTTTAATATAGTCAATAACATTACATTTTTTTACCCTTTGTGGTTTGGGCCTTTGATGAGCTACTTAAGAAATCCCTCTGCAGCCTGAAGTCATAAAAACTCCTGTATTTTTGTCTAAACATTTTATTGTTCAGCTATTCATGTTGAGATCTAAACCCCACCAAGAATTTATTTTTGTGTGAGACATAAGGTAGGGACCTAATTTTATCTCCCCCAGATGGATAGCTAATTGTGCTCCTGATGCTTGCTCTGCTGCATATCACACTCCCACCCATCCATGGGCTGCTTCTCGCCTCTCCATCCTGTCACCTTGGCCGACTTCCCGGGGAAGAATGGCACAGTAATTATCATCACGTTACTGTAAGTCTTGGTCTCTGGTGGGCACGGCCTGCCTCCTCCCCTAGTTCTTCTCCAGATCTGCCTCGGCTGTGTGTTTTGGTTTCCTGTTGCTGCATATCAGACCATCTCAAGACGCAGTGGCTTGAAGCCACCACTGAAAAATAAAATGGACGAGCTGAGGAATGAAGTCCTCCCATGTGGCACCAAGTGCCTGAAGAGGAGGAGAGGCATAGGAAGCAGGGGCTATGCAGCTGCTGACAGACCCTCAGGGACGCTGCTCCTGGGGTGGGTGGCTTGGACATGACAATGACCTCACACCTCCTGGGGCTCCAGGGGTCAAGGATGAGCAATCCCCTCCTACCTCGACCATGGGGCCTAGGGTTTAGGGGTGGCTTGGTTGCCATGGAGACCCAGTACTGAGAAAAGGGAAAGGCTATATACAGCTCCGGAAAGGGACTCCCAGGCCTTTGGTGGTCACAGGGCCAGCTCCCTCCCTGGGGATGGGTGGAAGGACCACCCAAGTGCTGGGGTCTAATTGAGAACTGGGAATCTCTCCCATTGAACTTTCCAGCCCACCTCCCTCAACCTGAGTGCCTGGCCCCACAGGTCTGCTGCACCCCTGTGATCGCCTCCTGCCTCTGGAGGCTTATATCACAAAAGCTCATGTTCCACCACCCTTCCCCAACCCCTGCAGCATTCCTCCAGCTGTATCTATGCCTGTTTGTATTGTCACTAGTGTTTTATACACACACACAAACACACACACACACACACACACACACATTTTTAAGTAAACAGGGACCCAGAAATGAAGTTGTTAAAACTTCAAAGTCTAGGATCTACCATTTACTAGCTGTGTAATTTGAGGGAGTTACTTAGCTTCTCTGTGCCTCAATTTTTCCATCTGCAAAATGGGAGAACGTAGTTCTCTTTTGGGGATCTTGGAGCCATTAATCCACATGGAGGAATCTGGCATTACGTGATCTCTCCATTTTGGCCTATTGAAATTAACTTCTGTATCCTCAACCCCGAGCCAAGTGGCTGTCTGTGGCACCCATAAATATTTCTCTAATGAATACAGGTCAGCCAGCTCCAGGACCTCCAGTCCAAGCTAACCCTTCAGTTTTGACAGTTTGAGAGGAAACTAAATCCCAGGATAACTCCTGGGGTGGCAGCCAGCTTTGCAGGCGAGAGACTCAAGTTCGGGAGCACCTGGTGAAGATAGGCTCCCCCAGTGGGTACATAGGAGAAAATATACACCAAAAGCAGAAGTGCTGCTGGGGGTCATGAAGGACCAGAGGTCAAGTGTGGCTGCCGGTCAATCCCAATGACCTCCTCAGAGCAAGGCTGAGACAGGTAGAGTCAGAGTGCAGCCATCGCCTCCCTCTAGCAGTCAGATCTGGATTGCAGGAGGAGGGTTGGGCAAGTGGAGCAGGGCAGAGACCCCAGGAGCCAGGGTGACGCTCAGAGACCCCAACTCCCTCCCTATGCCCACCTCCCACAACCTGAGGCCCTGGTCCTACAGGTCTGCAGACTGTGTCCCACAGTGACAGAGGCCGAGGACAGACCACATCAACACTGATATCCTGCCATCAACACTGCAGACGATGGCAGCACAGATGTCACAGTCAGAGATGACAGGAGCTTGCTCGCCTTCCTCCCAGAGGAAGACCTCATCTTGGAAGCACAGCCCCCCAGACACCAAACCTCCTGTCCTTCTCTTGCCCAACCACTCACTCCCTTTCTGGCCATGGTGCAGCCTGGCCTTATTCCCACCTTGTGGGCAAGGCCGAGAGGTCTCCTCGTGACCAAGGGCAGGCCATGTCCTGTTCCACAAAAACCTTCACAAACCAACTGCCTGAGCAGGAAGAGGCGAGCTCCCTTCATGGAGAGACTGAAGGCCAAGCTGAGTCCACGGGACTCTTTATTGGAGCCTGAAAAGTGGGGTTTACATCCCCACTTGCAGGCAAGAGACCCAAGTTGGGGAACACAGGTTGAGTGACCCTGGAGAAGTGACAAACCTGCAGTTCCCAATGAGCTTCTCCAGAGACAGCAGAACACTATCCTGCTGCCACCTGACCTGGATCCCCCGCTCCCCCCGGGCTCAGCACTCAGAGTCACTTTTTGAGGGCACATAAAGAAAAAGAGACCCTGTCTCCAGCAGGGCCCTGGCCAGCCTGCTGGGCGTGACTAAGATGCAGGTTTGAAGGGAATAACGCCTTCCACGGAGGGCAGAGGAGCCCGAATCAATTCAGATGGAGTTGTGTGAATGGCCACAGGGAAGGAAGCCCCCCCACCCACTCTACCTGGCAAGGGCAAGGGCTCAAGAGCAGTGGGCACTGCCCGCATCCCACTGTTCTTCCTGGCAGAGTCTAAGAATCCTAAGGGTGGGAATGGAGGTAGAATCAGGAGGCCAGGCAGGAGAGGAGGGAGCTGGGGTGGGTAGCGCTCCCCAGCGCTGGCCTAGAAACTCCGAGAAGCACCAACAGGGGAACTTGCACAATCTGGCAGGATTTTGTGGCCCCTGGTCAAGAGGAAGTGATGGTCACACAGGGAGGCAAGAAATGGGTTACTCAGATGGGCTGGGGTTGTGGCTCAATGATAGAGCGCTTGCCTAGCACGCGTGAGGCACTGGGTTTGATCCCCAGCACCACGTAAAAAACTGCATAAACAAAATAAAGATATTATGTCCATCCACAACTAGAAATATTTTTTAAAAAGAAAGAAGGAAAGAAAAGAAAGAAAAAAATGGGTTACTCCGAGGGCCCCAGGCCCCTGCCTAGTTGGACTCTGCTGTAGCACTCTTCCCAGCCCCTGGGGGGCGGTACTAGGGAGGGACCCAGAAACCGCTCTCTTATGCCCACAGCTTGTCTATGGCAGCACTCTGCCTCCAAAGGGTGTGGCCCCTGACGGCTTGTGGTCATCTCTGCCACATCAAGTCCCCACCATTGCTGGTAGAGTAGCTTTGTACCTAGGGAGCATTTTGGCCAGTGGTCACTGCCTGGTGAATTCTGCTTCAATTCCCAAGCTCCCCACTGAGGGCAGCTGGCGGGAGGGTGGCAGTCTTTTTCCCGTCATGCTGGCATATTCCACAGTCTGAAGGGGGTCGGGCACGGGCTGCGGGTTGGAGTTGGGGTGAGTGTTACTGTAGATGGGGTCCTCAGTGCCAAAGTGGTTTAGATGGATGAGGGACGCATAGCAGATGGCCGCAGTGTCCTCATCAGAGAGGATCTGCTGATGGAAGCCCTGGAAATCAAAAAAGATAGACGTCCCACTGTACAGACCACAGCTGCGGTGGTCAGGGGCCCTCAGAGGGCCCGGAACTGAGTGGAGGACAGAGATGAGATGTAGGACAAGGCATGGATCCTGCAGAGCCTTTGGTCGTGAATGGCTCTCATGGTCACCGCGCGTGAGGAATAAGGCTACGCAGTGTGGTCTGTGAAGCAGCCTCATCAGCATCACCGGGAACTTGTTAAAAATGCAGAACCAGGCTCCACTCCAGAGCCACGGAGGCAAAGTCCCTGGGGAGAGGGCTAGAACACGGGGTAGGGGTGTTATTTGTAGTGTGATCCCAGCATTACACAAGGGCTGAACCCGAGGACTTGAGGTCCTTCCCATCCTATGTTTCTGTGAGTCCATCAGGTATTTAGACGGGACAGGCCTACCCAAGAGAAGCTGCCCAGTCCTCAGCCCTGCTGAGAGTCCCTGAGGAGCCATCCTGCTTCCCGTGTTGGCCCCATGCAATTGAACCCAGGCAGCCAAGCCCTGGGCAGGCTCTGGCCCGGCCTCTTAGGAGAAGCTGCCTCCTGTGAAGGCCTGGGGTGAAGGTCAAGAGCCAGGTCAGCCAACTCTCTCCAACGAATGTGAATTGAGGAGTTTGGGGAAAGGAAGTGAGTAGATGGGTCTCAAGGCGGTGACGGCCCAAGCAGCCATGAGTAAGTCAAGGTCTGGGGTGAACAGAAACTGTGAGAAGGCACAGGCTGGGAAGTTAATGTATGTGGGAAGTCTGTCCGTTCCTGTCCCAGGGGAGGGCTGTCCTACTCACAGGGGCCTTCACCTCCTTGTGGTCTGAAATGTCCTCATAGATGTGGTGGGATTCCTTTTCACCTGTGAAGAAGACTCAAACTTAGGGGAAGGACCTCTACCCAGCTCCCTTGGAATAAGGCAGAGAGACCAGGCCCTGGCTGGGTGGAAGGGACTCTGATGGGAAGAGGCCAGAGCTTGTTCCTGCCTGGAGAGGCCTCAAGGGCCTGGTACAGAATAGTATCCAAGGACACTACGGAGCAAGACAACCCAGCTGCCCGTGTCTAACTGGCCCAAGCTAGGTAAACTTCATTATCAATTCCGGTGCACAGAGAATTCCAAATTTAAACATCAAATTTAGGTAGGATCTATTTGCTGATGCAGTTATTTGCAGTAATGTCTTTCAAATTTTTTGATCCAGGAACCTCAATGAGAAATACCATTTACCCCACAAACTCACACTCTCACACCTGGGCACTCACTTTTCAAAGTTCAGCGAGAAATTGTGCGAAGCATTTTGACGTTTTGCTTTTCTATTCTGCTTTATAAAAATGCTGTTGTGACCCACTAAACTGATTTTATACCGTTTGAAAAATATACATCTAAAATTTTATAATCCTCTCTTCCCCTGAGGATTTGTACTTGAAAAAATCATATCCACGAGCTCCCATATACTTCTGACCCATGCATACATTTTAATCTTGTTGTCAACAGAACCATCTCCAGGGCATACAATTAACAAGCACATAGTTTCATGTTCTAAAGAAAGCAATCAACAAAAAAGAATCAAGAAAAGTGGTAGAAGTCATCAAAGTGCGGCAGACTTCACATGCAACTGATGATAGAAACTTTAAACTTTGAAGATTAAAGTCCTAGAAATGCTTTTAGGAGGGCAAAAATAAATCCCCTTTGTTCCCCTTTCATTTGTGTATTTTTAAATTTTATTGTGGGGCTGAGGGTGTAGCTCAGTGGTAGAGCATGTGTTTAGCACGCCTGAGGTCATGAGTTCCCTCTCCAGCACATGGAAGAAAAAAAAAATCATTGGGTATATTTAAGGTGTACAACTTGATATTACAAAATATATAACCACAGTGAAATGGTTACCATAGTAGAAGAAATTAACACATCTTCTCCTCATTACCCATAATCCTCCCTGTGGCAAGAGCAGTTATAATCTCCTAGTTTTGCAGAAATCCTGCACAGAATGTGCCATTATTAGCACAGCCCTCATGTTGTACATTAGGTCTTTTGACTTATTCATCCTGGATATTTGCTACTTGGTGTCTTTTGGCCTCTATCTCCCCATTTCATTCCCTACCATGAGGAAGATGAAATATAAAAATGATAGCAACAATATTTTTTAAATGTCATTACCCGGAAAAGTTCGTTACATAGACTTGTTTAAAAGTCCTTAAACATAAAGATGGTAAAAGTATACGATCCCAAATGGGTAAACCTAGCACACCTAGATTCAGGTAAATGGGCATGGAGTTGAATTGGCTTCAGGTGAGCTGACCCTGGAGCTTCTAAGGAAGACTGACTGGTTAACCCTCAGGACCAGGGGACCTGCCATCTGGCAAAGGGAAGGAGAACCACTTGGACACAGCACCTCTTCTCAGTTTCCTTGTTGGTAAAATGAGCATGATAAGCCTCGTCCCCACGGTGAGAGGACTGCCTATAATGGCTGAGCAGTCAGTAGTCCACCCAGAGCCAAGGACAGGGGGCTCCCTTTCCTGTCTCTTCCTCGGACTTTCCTGAGATATAGGACCATGAGGACAATGAACCCCAGCAGCAGGACGGCCACCACCAGGCCAGAGGAGATGAATATCCACTTCCGGTTGCCTGAAGGGCTTGGGAACAAGGACCAGCCAGGTGAGGGGAGCTGGAGTCCAGCTTCACCTCCTGCCAGAAAACCATCCCTCCCCATGCCTGTGGTCCCTCCGGGCCTTCCTGAGCTTCCCTTCTGTCCCTGCTGCTGGGCTTAGCAGGAGACAGTCACACTGGCAGCCACACTGGCAGGGGCTCTGCCTAGCAAGTCTCACGGTCTCACCTCTGCAAAGTAAGAATGCTGCTGATGTCATGAGATTTTTTTTTTCCTTTTCCTTTTCTGACCTTTGCACCTTAACTTTCCTTCCAGGCCGCCATTGGAGGGTCTGCACGCACCCCTCTTAGCCTCCTGAACTGACCTTTGTCCCTACTGCTTCACCCTAGCCCTTCTCTGCGAGGTGCAGTCAGCTCTCAGGGTACACTGGGGTCACCTGACAACAGCTCTGCCTGCTAATAAAGCATTTCCCTAGGTCCTGTCCTAAGCAGAGGGAGGACACAGAGGGAGGCAGCCTTACGCTGGAGCAGGCTCCTAGGGAAAGTGACTGGGCATCAGGGTCAGAGGGGGGCCAGGGAGTAGTTCCAGGGACATCTCTCAGCTCCACTGACAGGCACCTGGTTTCTGGGTTAATCTCTTGTCCTGGGATGGTTTACAAGAGCCCAGGTTCACAATCTGCAGGGAGGGTGGGTAGAGGGCAGGGGACAGAGACCTACTTTCTGGGGTGGCAGCAGACAACAATCCGTGACTACAGACCACGCCTTTCCCCAGACGCCCTGCAGCTCTGGGATGGCCCCCTGCTCTTTCTGAAGATGGAGAAGGGACAGAGGCAGAAGCCACAGCCATGGTCTTGCCTGGCATCGGGCTACATCTCTGGAATCCCCGCCCTCAGGAGTTGGGGGCACCCAGCCCAGTCCACCAAGGGTGGGAGGAAACAGGGCTAATTGGGGAGGGGCTCAGCACTACCTTCCAATGACAGGGTTGGTGGCAAAGACCATGGCTGTGTCATTCTGATGCTCCTGGTGGTGGGAGGGGTTGAAGCTGTAAGAGATGACAATACGTGGAGTGCCCATCTGCTCCCCTGCACTCCAGGTCTCCCACTCCCAGATCCTAGCCCTGGATGGGAGGAGCCCACACATGGCCTTGGACCAGAAGGGGATGTGCTGCTCCATTTCCCTCATCGGGAAGTGCCACAGCGTGAGCGGCTTTAGTGTCACTTATATATCGATTATGTTGTGGGCATCTCTGTTTTTGCTATTTTTTGAGCATGTCTTACACTTCCAACCCCTAAAGCCTCCCCCTAAGCACCCCTGTGGTCTCCACTAAATAAATTCCTGCTCATCATCCATCAAGGCCTGGGGGGTACCACCTCAGAGTCCTTTCAGGGTGAGAGGCTGCACCCTGGGCTTGTCCGACCCCTCCCTTCACTGGGCCTCTACCCAACATGCTTCTATTGAGGCACCTACCACCCTTTATGCACATGTCTGTCCTAGCCCTTTATGAACATGTCCATCTTTCTATCTAGGCTGTGGGGTCCTCCAGCATACAGTTGGGACTTCAGGTTTTGGGCTCCTCTTCCACAGCCTAGCCTGGCCCTGTGATATCCGTGGAATGAGCACTGAGCTAAACTCGGACAGCAAATGGCCAAGAATGACCTTCAGGCACTTGTTAGACCAAATGGCTGGGCAGACTCAGCTCCACAGAGAGAGGGGGCTGAGAAGGTGCAGTTCGAGCTCTGATGTCACAGATAAAGGCAGGGGGCCGCACCTCTGCAGTTCTTAGAAAGAATACCCAGGGGCCTCAGAATTAGCGATCACCCCTAAATGGCCATTCTAAACCCTAAGGCT
The DNA here is from genome assembly GCF_052094955.1 of Ictidomys tridecemlineatus. NCBI lineage: Eukaryota > Metazoa > Chordata > Mammalia > Rodentia > Sciuridae > Ictidomys > Ictidomys tridecemlineatus. The sequence goes on along the minus strand of NC_135484.1, from coordinate 110,092,004 downwards.
CTCAGTGGTTAGGGGCAGGTCCAGGGTGAGGATCCTCAGGTGCGACACCTCCAGGTCTCAGCCCTTGAGTCTCCCGCCTGCCTGGCTCTTCAGCTGCCTCCTGTCTGTTCACATTTCTCCACGACCCACCCCACTCCCAGAACTTCCCGGTGGTCTTTCTGTGCAGCAGACCCCACAGCCCCTCGAGAGAACCCTGGGGTTATGATCAGGGGTGGGGATGTCCAAGAAAGGACTGCTCCTCGGCTGTGCTCAAGCTTGGGGACGCTCTAAGTTCCTTCCAAATAGATGGCAGCATCCTGTTGGTGGCAGCAAAAATGTTAAGAGAAACACGTGAAGGAAGAATCCACTGGAAACCAGGAGGCTCCCGTTTCTAGGGCCAGTTCAGCCCTCGACCACTAGGTGACGGTGGGACGCACCCCGTGACACGACGTGAGCCATGGGGAGTTAGGTCTCCCCTTGGGAATGATCCCAGCTCTACCAATGGGACAGCCCTCAAGCTCAGGGATATGGGCGTTACCCTCGGCTTGGACAGCCCACCTCCTACCTTATTTGGCAAAAGAACATTACTTTGAAAGCCTTTTGAAGCCCCCTTGTATAAACAAAGAAAACCTGGGTTCTCACTCTCTCTTCCCAGTGTGGAAGCAGGACCCTTAAGGTCGCAGAGCAGTCCCACCCTCATTTTCAAAATTATTGCTGTGTCGGGTGATTTTTCACCGTATTTCTCAGCCAGCACATTTCATGCAAGGGAAGCCCGCAGGGGACTCAGGAGAGAAGAAGAGTAAGAATCAAGAGGTGACCTTGAGCAAGGGGCTTTTCTTCTTGTGCCCCAGATATTAGGTAGGAGAAGGTTGGAGAACATGACTTCTAGGTCCTCTCCAGCTCTGACACCTTGTGATTATGGAAGGCCAAGAGCCACATATATAAGAAGGGGGATAGCTCACCTTTAGACACCTTCAGATGGATGGTTCTGAGAATGTAGACCTCGGTATTTTCATAGATTCCACAGTAACAGACTCCGGAGTCGTTTACCCTGAGTGCAGTCATAGTGACGTCGAAGTAGTCAAGCCTGAGATGATCCTGGATGGAGGATCGGGGCTCTTTCCTGCCCCTGCCCACTAGTAATTTACAATAATTTGCTGACGTTCTCTGACACCAGGTCTTCACCTTTGAGCATTGGTCGGTCTTGTACCGGCATCTCACTACGATCATCTCACCCTCTGGTTTTTGTAGGAACTCTGTGTTCTGTGCCCAGGAGCCTGAGAACACACCCTCAAGTCAGAGAACCCCCACACCCACCACAGCAGGGCTAGGAAGTGGGGTTTCCCTCCTCAGAGAGCAAGTTGTTGTGGCTACCCTCAGAAAGTGCCCCAGAGCCAGCCTCTGGCCACAGGGCACCCTTTCCTTGCTCTCCCCTCTGCAGAGCCCCGTTCGTGGGTATCTCACCTCTCCATCCTCCTCTCCTCTCTCCCGTGCCCTTCCCTCCTCCCTGGTTTCTTACCTGAGGCCAGGAGCACCATCAGGATGAGGGGGATCAGGTGTGTGGCCTCCTGGGCCATGGGTCGTCTTCTTGAACTGCAGTGGACAGAGGACGTGAGGGGCAGGGAAGCCCTGAGATCAGGGAGCAGAGCTGGGTGGGATTCAGCCCAGCCACCCAGCCTGAGCTAGGTGAGATGCTGAAGATGGCAGAGATCTTGTAGGGAAGCAGGGAATCTGGGGAGGACAGAGGAGGCTTTGACCTTCATGGACCCTCCAGCCCTCGGCTTGACCTTTGGGTTTGGAAGGCTCACAGCCCTGGGACTGACCGCCTAGGCTCCTCCAGGACACAGCCTCTTCCCCTTTGTAGGCCACCCCCCTGGCGAGGGTGTGGGAGGAGGAACGGATGGTGAAATAAGAGCCATTTCTCTTCCCTCCCCCAAGTCAAGGAACTGCTGAAGGTGGGTGACAGAGTTAGGGGGCTTTTTGGAGGTCTGACCAGAGTCCTAAGTCCCATTGGTCCCCAGTGGTTATAGACTTGGTGTCCAGGGCTTCCAGGAAAGTGGGAAGCTCTGTGGGGACCAGAGGAGAAAAGGAGGAAGAAGATGGAGAATCAGGAATGGGGAGGGTCCTGGAAGAGGTGGGAAAGAGCAAAGCTGGGGGGGGGGTGTTAAATCCAGAAGGAGGGAGAGGAAGGAGAAGAGGAGAGCAGGGGGTCTCAGCCCCACATCATCCCCACACACCAGCCCCCAGCCTGCCATCCGCACTCCACTAAGCCTCTGCCGAAAGACTGCTCTAATCAAGGACGATTTTAAACAGTTGTCATCAGACGAGCTACGAAAACGAGAAAACGATAGCGTTGCAGGTTCCAGAGAACAGACTGTGCGAGGCAGAGGGAGGGTGGATGGCTCTGGGAAAAGAAGCGCAGGGGGCAGCACAGGACAGGAGGAGTGGGTTGTCATTCAGGCCCTGGGGAAGCCCAGGGCCTGGTGCCTCTCGAGGCCTGAGGGCAGGAGAAGCCCTCCAGACTTGCCCAAGCTGGGAAAGGGACGTCGGGGCTCCAGACCCCAGGCCAGTCAGTCGGAAGGCAGGGTGTCCTGGGATAGGGAACATGGATGGCCTTGGCAAGGTGACTTTCTACAGCAGAAGCCAGCAGAAGAAACTTCTGCCCTCGCTACTCCTGGCCATCAGTCCTGAAGGGGGAGCAGGCACCTGCGTCTCTGTGTGATCCGCGTTGAAAATCCCCATTCAGTCCCTCCCATAAGGTGGGAGGGAAAGGGAGAGAAAAGGGAAATTGCATGGAAATGAAGGGAGACCCTCATTGCTATACAAAATTACATATAAGAGGTTGTGAGGGGAATGGGAAAATAAACAAGGAGAGAAATGAATCACAGTAGATGGGGTAGAGAGAGAAGATGTGAGGGAAGGGGAGGGGAGATAGTAGGGGATAGGAAAGGTAACAGAATACAACAATTACTAATAGGGCATTATGTAAAATTGTGGATGTGTAACCGATGTGATTCTGCAATCTGCATTTGGGGTAAAATTGGGAGTTCATAACCCACTACAATCTTGAAATATGATATGTCAAGAGCTTTGTAATGTTGTGAACAACCAATAAAAAAAAAGAAAGAAAGAAAGAAAGAAAAACCCCATTCAGTGGCGAATCTGACATTGGTTTGTCAGACTTCACAGAAGGAGTGTGTGCAACCTGTGGGGGCTGGGGCTACTTTATTCGTTCCTTCCAGAGGTAGCAACTGGTCTCAGGAGCCCTGCTCTCTCTCACTGAGGCCAGCAGCATCCCTGGCCTGTCTGGAACCCTGCCAGCCCCGCCTGTCCCTGCCTGACCACAGTGGAGCCAGCTCCCCACCCCCAAGCTCACCTGAGAAGGGTGAGGACAGGAAGGAGACAGAGCCCGGGGATTTGAGGAGAAAGTCCCGGAGGCCACTCAGGCCCGCAGGAGCTGGCAAGGTGGACGTGGTTCTATAGTTCCTTCTCAGTACGCCACATTCCTACCAAGGAGTCCCACGTGTCATGGTTTGGAGGTGAGGTGTCCCCCAAAAGCTCACATGTGAGACAACGCAAGAAGGTTCAGAGGAGGCATGACTGGGTTGTGAGAGTCTTACCCCAATCAGCGATCTAATCTCCTGGCAGGGATTGACTGGTAACTAAGTGGTGGGTGTGGCTGGAGGAGGTGGGAATTGGCGCGTGGCTGTGGGAATATATTTGTATCTGGTGAGTGGAGTCTCTCTGCTTTCTGATCACCACGTGAGCTGCTTCCCCTTGCCACCCTCTCCCACCATGACGTTCAGCTTCACTTGGAGCCCAAATCAATGGAGCAGACTAAGACTCCAAATAAAGTCCTCTTTCTCTGCAGTTGGCATGGTCAGGTCCTTTAGTCACAGCCGTGAGAAAGCTGACTAAAACGCAGGTTCTCAGGGTGAACAGCTCATGCAGTTTCCCCCCAGTTTCAGGAAGCCCCCGGTGTGGTCAGAAAGGCCGACTGGTGGTCCCCACACAGCCCTGCCTGAACTCAGGGGACATCTCAAGGCCTCTGCCTGTGTCTAGCACCCACCAGCTGGTACCTCCCTCAGGCCCCTTCTGTCCCTCCATAGCCCATTCCAGCAGGCCTGCCCACAGCTCCCAGCTGCCAGGGCCTGTCTGACCTGGGTGCCCCCCACTCTCAGGATCCTACAGATGTCCCTTACCTCCCGACTGCAACCTGTGCTCCAGGCCTCACATGGGGCTCACGTTTCTGTGAAGCTTGCCTGGCTGGCCTGAGACCACTGGATCCCCAGGTCTCCCACCCCGAAAGGACTCCAGCCCTCCGCCCCTGAGTGAAGGCCACACCATGTCACCCCTCTCCTTGAAGCCATGGGCTGACCGAGGCCAGGGCTGACTGCTCTTCCACAACCTCCCTGCCTCCCCCAGGCTGAGTCGTGGACACGGAATGGGCCTGCACATGCCTTGGACCTGGGAAGTGATGGGAGGGTCTTCAAAGCTGATCCCCATCCTCCTTTTCCAGATAAGCAAACAAGATCAGCAAGGGGTGGTGACAGGCCAAGGTCACACTGGGATGAGGGGCTGCATTGGAGATTTGGACCCCAGCCTTGATTTCAGTGTCACTGCCTCACCAGCCCCAGTCCCTTCACTCCTCACCAAAGGAGCTGCATCTCAGGCCCCGACACCCATGTACCGAGGAGACTTGGGGAGAGGATGAAGCAGAGAACTGGCGTCACGAGGTCTTAAATGCAAAATGTGAGAAGCAACAGAACCAGAGAAGAACCCGAGCGGCAGGAACATCACGGCATCCACACATTTGCAGTATTTGTGTCATTTTGTTGTACTTTGAAAACAATCTTGAGAGGTAGGAATTATTGTCCCCTTTCATAAGAGAGGAAAATGAGGCCCAGATAAGGTTAGTGACTTGCTCAGGGTCACACAGTGACAATGGCATCACTGGTCCCCATCCCTGACTCCTTCTCCAGTGCCCTTCCCATCGGGCCTCTCTCTCTGGGAGCTGGTGCCATCAGGACTGTCAGTGATGCTGGCAAAGGGTCACCAGTGTGGTGGTGGGGTCTCCAGGAGCCATTTCCCCCAGATAAGTTAAGCCCTTCCTAGTCACACGCCAGGACAGTGGATCTTAGCAGGTTGCTTGCTGACCAGATTGAGGTCATCATGTGTGTGTGTGTGTGTGTGTGTGTGTGTGTGTGTGTGTGTGTGTCTGTCTGTCTGTCTGTCTGTCTGTCTGTCTGTCTGTCTGTCCGTCGGTCCTGGGACCAGTTCTGTCAGTTGCTCAACCTGAATCCTCCTTCTGCCCTCTGCTGGATGAATGGAAGAGGTGTCCCTCTCTGCATTGTCCCCCTTCTTACAGCCATCCTGGGGTGCTCCCCCAGCTGCCTACCAAGCCCCCAGTTATGTCACCCTCCTGACATGAGGTTTGCTCTCTCACCAGGAGGTCCCTGAACCAAGGCCAAGGGTATAGATGTCACACTTATCCTGGTGCTATTCCGGTCACTGCAGGCTGATGGAACCCCTCATCTTTCACTGCTAGATTCCAGGACAGGGGTCTAGACCGCGGAGGCCAACTCGGAGCCACGAGTGGAAGGCAGGCTCTGTGGACCCCTGGCCTGAGGCTTCCTGGGTCCCATTCTGCCTGCGCCTTCCTAGGCCACTTCTCCAGGCCGAGGTAGCTCTGAGTTGTCTTCACTGTGTCACAAGTGAGTCATTTTTTTTCCCAGTGGACAGAAGCCCCTTGGGGATGAGGAGGTGACCCCTTACTCCAAACCATAGCCCCTCCCATCAGTGTCTGTGGGTGAGCACCCTCCGCAGAGCTGGGGTTTCGAGCACCCCAGGATGGAGGACGGAGGCTGCTGCGTCCTCAGGACCATCTGGGAACTCAGAGCTGAAGCCCAGGTGCAGGATCCTGGGGAGAGAGTCCTGAGTTCATCTTCTGCAGAGGCCGGCCTTCAGCCAAGGGCTCTCGGCTTCCCAAGAGGGGCCAGCGGCAGGTGGCAGTGGTGGGGTGCAGGCTTCTGGGGGGGCAGGGGCCAGCAGCTGCAGCAGGCAGAGGCCCCATCACAGGACACATGGCCAAATGGGAAGCTTTGGACAATTCTGGGATCTGCAAATACCGACCCCTTTGTGGACCCATCTCTTAGTCACTGTCCCTTCTCCTCTTCATCGTGGGACTGTTGGAACATCAGCTGCCTCTGGGCTCATGAGCCCCAACTCTTGTCCCCACATGGATGGGGAACTTGATGAGAACAGAGGATGCTGAGGACCCAGTGGCCCCGGGTGGAAAGAGGGCAGCTTTAGCTGTCCCCCTCCCCTCAGGACAGACCCTGGTCTCCATTCCTCATCTGGCCTCCTAGTGTCTCCCTGGGAGACATCCCGTCATTAAGTGGTCTCAAACTCAGCCGGCTTCCACAGGGGCTCTGGTCTTCTTGGTGCCTCTGCCCAGGCTCCAGCAGAATCATTGCACAGGCTGTAACCTGTAAGAGACAGGGAGATGGGGTGCAGGCCCTGCCCAGAGCCCCTGGGCCCCGGAACCCTGGCTTTGCCTCATTCCTGCAAGGCCATCCCCTTAGGGAGATGCTAGGCCACCTCCTCCCTTGCCAGGTGCCTCATGGTCCTCTTGACTGGACACAGGATGAGGGACCCTGCCCCCCTCCTGGGACTCGGGGTCACAGCCCCTGACACAATTACTCCCTGGAGAGGCTCAGAGGTGGCTCCACTCACTTCCCATGTGTCTCTTCTTCCAAAAGCCATAGACCATGACCATCATCATGGACGCTGGGAGGAAGGTCAGCATGGCCAGCAGCACGGTGAGGTGAGAGTCCGGGGGCCTGTGGAGCAGAACAGAGGGCAGGGGGAGACCAGCTCCCACTGTGTGCTCGCTCGCCGCGCTAGAAAGGCCGGACCAGAAAGAAAGCACTCGCATTCGCCTTTGCAGTCATCGCCTCCCGTCCTGGGGACCAGCTGAGGCAGAAGCTAGCGAGGCACCCAGAGTTGCAGGGAGGGCGACCCCAGGGGGAGGGGGCATCTCTCCACCTCGATGCCTCTCCTCTACTGTGTCCCCAAATCTGACAATCTGGGAGGAGCAGGACACTAAGAGACTCCCAGTTGTGACTGAAGGGATCAAGATTCTTACTCTCTTCGGTGACGGAGACCGCCTCTTGTCCCCTTTCTCCTCTGGGTGGAGGCCAGCCTGCACCCGCTCGCCCGCAGCATTTCCATGGACATCAGCGAAACACTTTTGTCCTAAGAACTTTCCTTCCCCACTGGAGCTCTCTATGCCACCCACACCAGGCAGCGGTGCTTGTGACCCACAGTAGCTGGTGCATACGCTCCAGCTCCCTCCACCTTCCCATAAGTGACACTGGATCCAGAGTCCCCCCCCCCACATTAAGTTTTCACGTGGGCACGAGGGTAATTGGCACCTCCCCTTCCCTGTTCCTCTTCCCCACCCTCATTCCAGTGTTCCAAACAAGATGTCAGTCTTTATCTCAGAGTCGGCTTCTGGGGGACCCAGATTAAAGTATCCCCCATTTCCCACTCTCTGTCCCTGTACTCTAGCCTGGCACAGTGAGGCATGCCTGTCATCACAGTGACTCAGGAGGCTGAGGCAGGAAGATCGCAAGTTTGAGGCCAGCCTTGGTAACCTAGCAAGACCCTCAGCAACTTAATGAGACCCTGTCTCAAAATTAAAAATTAAAAAAGGACTGAGGACGTAGATCAGTGGCAAAGCATCCCTGGGTTCAATCTGCAGGGATTGGAAAAAAAAATACCTACTCCCTTCCTGGGTCCTTCCCCTCTCCTGTCATCCAGACTCTTCAGGAGACTAGGTCCTGCTGCTCATCCCCCCTGCCTCCTTTATGTCCCTTCCAGTCACCCACCTCCCATAATAGCAGCAGTCCACACAAAGGTCCTGGGGAGCAAAAGGGGAAGGTCACCCTGATGTGGGTAGCATAGAGAGCTCCAGTGGGGATGGAACAACAGCTGCCCCGAGGTCTGTTCAGGGCCCACAAGCTGGGGTCACATGTAGGGAAATGTCACCCGACAGGTACCTGAAGGAGGGTAATTGGTTGTGGTATATTCCCGTGGTGGGCGAGTGGCTGCTGTGGTACCCGGATGTGGTGGAGATGGATGTAGGGATGGCAGGGGAGACTCTGGCATCACTGGGAGATACTGTCACCGGTGGGGGTCCCGTGGTCTTTGTGGGTCCCGTGGTCTTCGTGGGTCCCGTGGTCTTTGTGGGTCTTGTGGTGATGGCTCTGGTACTGATGAAGCTGTAGCCGGTCACAGAGGCTGGTCCGGTGGTCCCTGAGGCAGTGGAGGGCAAGCGTCTGGCCAAGGTGAGGAGTCTAGGTATAAACAGGGTTGCGCTGGAAGTGGAAGAGGTGTCAGGGCCCGAGGTGGGTGCTGGTCCCGTCGTGACAACCTGACCCTTGAGGATGTCCAGACGTGTGAGAGGAGAGCTCCTCTGAGTCGTGGGGGCTGCAGGACCAGAGAGGGATCAGTGTCAGGCCTAGCCCAGGGCCTTGGTGCGGGGAGCAGATCTTGGCAGCCCACACAGTTGTCCAGGTGCTGAAGGGAAGTCCTGTCCTCCTTGGCCCTGGGCCTAGGATTCTGAGTGTTTGCTCAGAGGGCAGTGTCAGAAAGGAGGCAGAGCAAAGAAGGGAGAGACTTATGTGATCTCTTCAGCCTCCCCACTCAGGTCACCTGTTCCCAGGGGACAGCACCACCCGTTCCCACCTCTCTTGTCACTTCCCGGGCCCTCCTCATTCCTGTGGGTTAGAGAGATCTCTATAACAGGATGTTGAACAGAGACAATTCCAGCTACCCCATAACTGTCCATTAAGGTCCAGAGATGAGGACAGGGGGGTATCGAGGGCCTCAAGTTCCAGAGAAAGCCACCAACTGCCAACACCTTCTGTGAGGGCTTAACAATACACACCAGGACTGATCCTGCTCCCCTCGCCCATCAACGCAGCTCTTTACCACCCCGTTTTCCCAAAGAAGTCTGGAGTTTGGATGGCAGGTGACGAGGAGAAGCCACCAAGCCTTGATCTAGTGGGTCTTGCTGGGTCTGCCTCATCAGAGACAATCGGAGAGAGGCTGCTGCACCCACCACTGCGCACAGAAAGGAGGCCTCCCGGAGGAGGTGGTGAGCAGAACCAGCCACAGTCCTGCCCTAGGAGGGAGGCCAGGTAACAATACCTCATCAGATAAATGATTTCAGGTAACAACAAATGTCCCTAAGAAATGTGATGAACTAGAAAGGAACTCAGAGATAGGGGACGTCCTGAGGTTCAGAAGACACCTCCCTGAGCAGACGCCATGTTCTAGGTTCCAGGAATACAGTGGTGGGCTTGGGATCAGTAGCGTGCTCGTCTGGCATGCGTGCGGCCCGGGTTCGATCCTCAGCACCACATACAAAGATGTTGTGTCCGCCGAAAACTAAAAATAAATATTAAAATTCTCTCTCTCTCTTTAAAAAAAAAAAAAAAAAAAAACATAGATTTGAGACCCTCCACTTCTCTCATCTCCAGCACCCACATCCCATTCCAGGCCACGTGATTTCCAGGCAGACACCCACCGCAGTCTCTGGCTCTGCTCATATCCTTCCATCCTCCATAAACAGCCATCGTCATCTTCAAAAACAAGCCACCACACACCTCTCTGATAGCTTCCTACTGTACTTGGAATAAAATCCCAACTCTATGTCATGGAATTCAGGCTGCTACTCGACTCTGCAGCATCAGATCCTGAATAAAAGCAGCCAAGTATTATGAAATTTACTGTCCACCCCTCATTGCTTCCCTGACCCAACTGCCCCACACTCAACATGGACCAGCCACACAGGCCACGCTCCTTCTCACCTCAGGGACTTTGCTCATGCTTCTCTCCCCAGAGAAGGCCCTTCCGAGCACCCAGATTTCATCAGGCTGGAGGGGCCCCATCCTTCAGGGTTCTGCTTGATGGCGTCTGCTCAGGGAGGTGTCTTCTGATCCTCAGGACGTCCCCTATCTCTGAGTTACTTTCTAGTTCATCACATTTCTTAGGGACATTTGTTGTTACCTGAAATCATTTATCTGATGAGGTATTGTTACCTGGCCTCCCTCCTAGGGCAGGACTGTGGCTGGTTCTGCTCACCACTGTATTCCCGGAACCTAGACCAGTGCCTAGAACACATCATCGGGGCTCAGTGAATAGCTGTTGAACTGAGGTCTGAAGAAAACAAAGCAGAGTCCTGGGTTCAAATCTCCTCTCTGCTGCCTGTTGATTCCGTGTCCCAGGGCAAGGTCAGAGCCATGGAGCGTTTTTTAGATCTCATTTTTTTCATCTTGTAAAATGAACTAGCTAGATATGGTGCACATGCCTGTGATCCCAGCGACACAGAAAGCTAAAGCAAGAGGATCATAAATTGGAGACCAGTCTCAGCAAATTAGTAAGAGAATCTCAAAACAATTATTTTTTAAAGTGTCAGGGATATAGCTCAGTGGGAGAGCACTTGCCTAGCATGTGTGAGGCCCTGAGTTCAATCCCTAGTAACATTAAAATATATATATATATTGCCCATAATCTGTTTAATTTGTTTATGGATTATGATTCTTATTCTGTTGGTTGTTAGTGGAGGACACGCACACGCACACGCGCAAACACACAGGCATGCGCGCCGGCCATCCCTGGAAAGCTTGCTTACCTGGAGACACTTCCAGCTGTATGCCCATCATGGGGTAGAGGATCCCGGAGCTGTTGCGCATGCACCAATATCGGCCCGAGTCCTGGCGCTTGAGGGCCTCCATGGTGATGTTGACCACCTTGGCCTGGACGTCGTCCTCCAGCAGGTAACGTGGCCCCTTCACCCAGACCCGGGCAAATCCAGGCTCACACCTCCTCTTCCTGACCTTGCACCAAACCTTGCCCTCCACGCGGTTTTTGCGGCCCTTGTAGGAGCACTGCACAGACAGGGTCTCCCCTTCCAGGTGCTGCACTTTGTTGTACACGCTCTCAGCGGGGAGACCTGGGGAGACACAACCCGCTGAGCAAGGTCTGGAGAGAGAGGAGCTGAATGCACCTTGAACCTCAGCGCCTGGCCAAAGGTGAAGGAGGGGCTTCGCTGCCCCTCCGCTACCCTAGAGCTCCCCCCTCTGATGCAGGAGATGCACAGACCTGCAGACAGCTGGCTCCCCATCTGTGGGGGAGGCTGACCTGTCCTTCAGGGAGTCCCAAGTCTAATGCAGGAAACTCAGCCCTAGTGTTCCGAGCTCCATCAGACACAGCCCCTCCTTCACAGTACTTTCTAGTCTTCAGGGATTCCTAGTCTTTTAGGAAAGATCCAGATGCCACCTCCATGAGACAGATGCTCATGCATAATGACAAGTCTTAAGTCTGGAAATTCAAAACACAAACACTGAGGTAGATAAGAAAGTCCAATATTTGGGGGGAAAATGACGAGTAGCTATTTATTTCCCAAACAGGTTCACTTTAGTCTTGGCGTGGGAGCTGTGGGGAGGAGGGTGCTGGGCATTGAACCCAGGGCCTCATGCATGCCAGGCAAGCCATCTGCCGCTGAGCTATAGCCCCACCCCCATTACAGCCGCCTTTTAAATACCATGTGACCTTCGTTCATTCTAAGTGGCATTTACTTTTTAAATATTCTAGTTACATAAAACCTAAAGATCAAGTATGCCCACATACGCAAATAAACTCCCAAGAATTCTGCAACTATTCACTGCTTGTTTACAATATCTTAAATACTGTGCCTGGAGAGAAAATGTGGTTTGAGTCCTTCATAATCCATGGTATGGTGGAGAGGACTTGGGACACAGGGAGGGCCTGTGTAAGTTCAGCATTTTCTCCTCTAACAGTTGCACCCCAGAACTTTACACACACACACACACACACACACACACACACACACACACACACACTTATCTGAAGTAAGATAGAACAGAGAGTCAAAATGAGACATGGGTGAAAACCCTATTTTAACCGCGTAACTCTCTGAGCAGTTCATTTAGCATCTCTGTTTCTCCATCTGTCAAGTGAGAATAATGTCACTCCCCTCAAAGCCTGCTGTGAGAAGGATGCCCCATGGGAGTGCCTTGAACACAGTAAGTGCTCAATGCATGCACACTTCCTGCTCTCAAATGCAGGTTGTTCCAGCTTTCCCCAGAGGAGCCCAGAGCATGATGGTTAAGGGCCCAGAACCCGGACATCTGTTCCAGTTTCCAACCCAACTGCCAAGCTGAGCCTCTGAGTAAACTAGTGCTTTCTCCAAACAACACTTTGACCCTTGAAAACTAAACACAATGATCCAACTCAGTTGTTCAGTGAGGGAGCCTGGGACTTCTGAGCCCAGGAGAGAAACCCCTCTGCCCAGGGGTGGTGCATTTTTGCCTACATCTACCTCTCCTCTCACAGGAGGTGAGAGCAGACTTTGCCAACCCTCCCCATGCCCAGAACAGAACAGGAAGTGGTAACTTGGTCGCCTTGGCAGCAAGGGACCTGGCAGGAATGGGTGAGGCCCCTTCAAAGGCGTTAGTAGCCATGGCTGGGCGAGGCCTTCAGGGATTGGCTCCCTTCAGGACAGCACCAAGGGACCGGATGGCGCGTCAGCATTCCGAGAAAGAGTGAGTTCAAAGAGAGTTTATGAAGCAATGGGCTCCTGTCAGTCACAACCTTCCTGACAGAGGCCAAGCAAGGGTCCCTGATTCTGGGTCCCAGGGGAACCTAGGAACACAGGGGCCAATGTAGAGGGTCCAAAGCTGCACCCCAGCTCCGGCATGAGGCCTGGGCTTAGCTCTGCCTGGGGCCAGATATCAGGATGGAACATTCTTACCTGTCTGCCAAGGACCTACTAAGCCAGCCAACCTCCTACCCCTCCCCCAACTCACAAACATTCAGATAATTGGGCAAGGACAAACAGAGCCCAGGGGACAGGAAAAGATCAGCATCCCCCCCTCAAGTCAGCACCCCCCCCATTCCTCTCACCTGAGACGCAGTCCTGTAGCCATAGCAGCAGCAGCAGGAACATGGGGGCCATGCTCCATCCAGATGGGCAGTCAGAGGCCCAGCAAGGGGCCAGGGCACCTGGGGGATCCAAGGTGAGGGCCCAGACCGACGCAGGACGTGCCACCTGGGTCTACCAGGGAAGGACCTTGGGTTCTAAAAGTGAAGTTGCCCATTTAGGGAAGTGAGGGAGTGTGGGACCCACTGCCACCAGCAGACCGCAGGGGCCCAAGGAGCCTATCGCAAGAGCGGCACTGGTGGCTGTTTCCGCCCTCTTCCTTAGAACTTGAAGCAGGTGTGGCTGCTCCACCCAGTAGGGGGCCCCCAACCCCGGGAGGGCTCACTGAATCAGACAGCTCGGCTGCCCTCCCTGGGTTCTCCCCGGAAACCATCCCCTGGAAAGTCTCCTAATCAGAGGCAGGAGATCCAGGTAGAGGCTGCTGCAAGGATTCCGGATCCTCTGGTACAGACTTTCCCGGAATCCTCCAGGCTGGGACACAGGGACAGAGACCTCTGGCTGAACCCTAGACACACATTCACAAAGAGCTCTTGCACACTCACTTACACTCACTCTCTTGCACACTCCCGTTCACTCACTCATTCATTCATTGCAACCAAAAAAAAAAAAAAGTTTGTTCCGTGGCCCCACCTCTCCTCGCAGACTCCACCCGCATGTCATTTCTGTTCACTGGTGCAAATAACCTCTTCAGGCTCACGTGCCATCTTATTTTTGTCATGGGGAGGAAATGATGCAAATTGTAAGATTCAGAGAAGAACCTTTTGGGTTTGGGAAGAGGTTCCTGTGCTCTGATGCATGAGCATGCACGTGCGCGCTCTCTCTCTCTCTCTCTCTCTCTCTCTCTCTCTCTCTCACACACACACACACACACACACACACACCCTGTCTCTCTTCCTCTCTCTGCCTCTACTCCAGTAATCTCTACTCACCCACCAGCTCTCTCTAGACCCCCCACTCCCTCTTGCAGGCTTCCTAAAGACACCGCAAGGCTTCCCCTCAGCCTCCTCCTTTCCAAACAGCCCACCCCACAGCCCCTTCCTCCCCTGTCCTTTCCCTGCCAGAGCACAGGCAGGCCCCCACAGCTTCCTGCCCCCGCCCTATCTCGCCTCCACAGGAGCCCAGCTCCAGATGAAATGACCCAGCATTTGGCCCATGACCCCACCCTTCACTTCGTCTCCCAGAAAGAGAACCAAAAGGATCGGCTCTGACATCCTGTAGCCATGTCATCTGCTCTGCTGGGTTGCAGGGACCAAGGTGGACCCCCAGGATCACGTGTCCTCCAGGTACCCACCGGGGCCACCTTGCTTCTCCTTACGTGGGACTCAGCAGCAAGTCTCCAGCTTGCATGGCCCGAGTCTTAACCTGAGCTTGAACCCCCAGATCCCAAACCAAAGAATTTTTGTTTTTATTGACTCCAAACTTTTACTGTCTGTTAACTCTCTCATTTATTAATCCATTTATTCTTCCAACCTCATTGCTGTTCCTGGGGTTAGGCACTGTGGGTACGGGAAGGAGATTCAGTTGTCACTTCAAACCTCCCGGCTAACAGGAGATGTGTTACATTTTCCTTACACATCCTGCCCTTCCCAATATCTTTGCCAAGTCCTCAGACCCCTGGTTCAGAGGTTGTCTTTCTCTCCAACACACATGCTGTCTTCCTTCCATCAGGACAAGTGGCTTCAGAAGTGGGGGATGTCACTAAGCCCCTAAGTCCTGCTCTGAGTGGGGCATGGTGACAAGTGTGACCCTGGGGGTAGTTGTAAGTATTTATCAAAATCTCTAGAAGTTTGTATACATTAGATGTCTGTGTACAAAATAATTTAACATAGCATTATTTTTTCTTTACATTTATTTTTCTGATCAAAAAAAGTAAGGTCTAATATTATTATTAGAATATATAAATATAAAATAATCTTCATTCTTTTCAAGGGAAACTTCTTAGAGTTGGACAAACCCATAAGGACTCATATCCACTACCACGGTTGAGATAGAAAAGAGTCCCATCACCCCCAGAAGTTCCCGGTGCCTCTCGAAAGCCAGCCCCTCAGTCCCCAGCCAACACTGATCTGGTATATTTTTTTTTTTGTATAGTTTTTCCTTCTGTGGACTGAAAATCATAGAGTATGTAGCATTTTATGCTATTTTCTTTAGATGAAATCCAATATATAACTTTATGGATCACAGTTTTGTCATATCAAAGAAATATTTAACCCAAGGTCACAAAGCTTTTTTAACAGCTTTATGAGATAAAATTCATATACTATGAAATTGACCCTTGAGAGTGTACAGTTCTAATTTTTCAGGGACTTCTGGCAAGATGGCTTAGCAGAGGTGCCAGACAGCTTCCCACCCACAAAGAGGGACCTCACAAAGAATCAACAGCTTCTATCCGACAAGAACATTTAGAGGAGAAGGCTGGAGCGCCGTGCGGATAAAATGGAGAAGCTGTGGATCGTGGCCTTATAAAGAAGGGAGGGAAGTGCCTTGTGTCTTCCACGATAGGGAAAAGGCAAGCGGGAGGACCCCAGCGGTGCCCACTGATGCCACAGACACCTGAGGTTTCACCCCTGGGGAGTCCTGCAGCCCCGAGCCCAGCAGGGGAGCTGACATGAGTGTCCACCTCTCCATTGCCCCAGAGAGGGAGCCCAGTCCATGCTGCACCTTCTTTCAACCTGGCAGATGCTGCATGGTGCCATTTTGAGGGCACCCCCACCCCACTCTCCGCCCACGGCCCTATCCCTGCTGCATGCCCCACACCACTCCCACTCTGGGTCTGGCTGGAGGAGCTCCACCCCACGCAACCCTCAGGATCTGACAGGTGCCCACCAGACAGATCCCACCAGAGCGGCTCTGCCCCCTCCCAGCCCCCAGAAACTGATGGGTGCCCCGTACCCACAGCAAAACACACACCATGCCAGAGCCACAGGCACACCCACGCCCACAGGCATCACTGACCCTGATTACAGAGGAGAAGCGGAAGGAGGACTAAACCACCATGCCCACCCAGAACTGCCACCAACGTAGCCTCCTCAGCAGCACCCAAGACACATCCCCAGGGGAAAAGTCTCACTCCGACCTGTGGTTTTGGTAAGTGTACCCCAAAGACCTATGAGTCAAGGCTTGATGCCCCCAGAAGGTGGTGGGACCTCTAAGAGGTGGGGCCTGGTCTCCAAGTTATACTCTCAAAGGGGATATTGAGACCCAGGCCCTTCCTCTGTGTTTTCCCTTCCCAGCCACCATGATGTGAGCAACTTCTTCTGCCACACACTCCCCACCATGATGTATTGACTTGCCACAGGCCCAAAGGCAACAGGGACAAGTGATGAAGTTTCTGAAACTGTGAGCCAAAATAAACCTTTCCTCCTTATAAGTTGTTTCTCTCCAGTATTTTGTCACAATGATGGAAATCTGATTAATACACATACCAAAAACAAAAATAAAAAACCATCCTAAAAAACTGGTAGAGACAAGTAAGCCACCAGATATGCAAATATCAACTAAAAGATGTCCAGATTACACAGCCACATCAATGTTTATAGCAGCACAATTCATAATAGCTAGACTGTGGAACCAACCTAGATGCCCTTCAATAGATGAATGGATTTTAAAAATGTGGCATTTATACACAATGGAATATTACTCAGCACTAAAAAATAACAAGATCATGGCATTTGCAGGGAAATGGATGGCATTAGAGCAGATTATGCTAAGTTAGTCAATCCCTAAAAAAACAAATGCCGAATGTCTTCTCTGATATTAAGGGGGGTGACTCAAAATGGGATAGGGAGGAAGAGCATGAGAAGAAGATTACCACTAAATAGGGAAGAGAGGTGGGAGGGAAAAGGAAGGAGAAGGGGACTTGCACGGAAGATGGAAGGAGAACCTCATCGTTATGCAGAATACATGTATGATGTTGTGAGGAGAAAAAGGAAAAAAAAGTGTGTCACATTAGATTGGATAGAGAGAAATGATGGGAGGGGAGGGGAGGGGAAGGGGGGATAGGAAGGGCAGCAGAATAGAATAGACAATATGATTGCTGTATGTATATAGGTGACTCTATGACCAGTGTGATTTTGCAATCTGTACAATCAGAAAAATGAGAAATCATACCCCAATTGTTTCAAATGTAAGAATTGCCAAGATCATTGTAATGTCATGTGTAGCTAAGAAAGAAAGAAAGAAAGATGTCCAGATTAAGAAAAAGCAAGCTAACATGACTCTCCAAAGGAAGGCAATAATTCTCTAGCAATAGATTGCCCCTCCCCCAAAAAAAGAATTTGGAAAAAAAATGTTTAAGAAATAATTCAAAATAATAATTCCAAGGAAATGCAATAAGATATAAGAGAATCAGACAATTCAATAAAGTTCATGATCTGAAAGAAAAATTAGTAAAGACGTATGTATTATAAAAATGAACTAAACAGACATCTTGGAGCTGAAGAACTCAGTAAGTGAAATGAAAGTGTGATTGAAAAGCTCAACAAGAGACTACATCAAGCAAAAGGGAGAATTTCTGAACTTGAAGACTGGTCTTTAAAATAACGCCAGCCAGATAAATAAATTTAAAAAAAGACAAAGAAAGCCTACAAAATTTCTCCAACACTATTAAGCAAACATTCACATTATAGGAGAAGGCATAGAATTATAGGGGAAGGGCATGAAAATTAATGAGACTTATTTTGTGACCAAATATATTGTCACAAGAAACTTCAGGGAAAAGGTATAGAAAACTGATTTAACAAAATAATGACTGAAATTTTCCCAAATCCTGAGAGAGATAGAGAAATCCAGATCCAAGAGTCCCAAAGGACCCCAAATAGATTTGATTGAGAAATATTCTCTCCAAGGCATATTAAAATCAAACTGTCAAAATTCTAGGATATTGACATTCTAAAAACAAAACCCAAAAATCAGAGATAAAATTATACATTAGACCAAATGGACCTCACAGACATTTACAGAACATTTCACCCAACAGCTATAGAATAGACATTTTTCTCATCGCATTCTCCAGGAAAAAATTTAAAAAATATATATTAGGTCACAAAATTAGTCTCAACTTTCTTTTTTTGAAAAATTGAAATCATACCATGTATCTTCTCTGAAAACAGTGGAACAAAACTAGAAATCACAACAAGAAGAACTTGAAATTGTACAAATATATAGAAATTGTTTTCAAGTGATCAATAGGTTAACAAAGAAAAGGAAAATTTAAAATGTCTTGAAGCAAAATAGAAACACAACATACCCAAACCTACAGGACACAGCAAAAACAGCACCATGTGGAAGTTTATAGCAATAAGCACCTACACCAAAAAATAAAAAATAAAAAGATTTCAAATAAACAACAATGCAATTCAAGGAACTGGAAAAGTAAAAACAAACTCAAAATTAGTATCAGGAAAGAAACAACAATGATCAGAGCAGAAATAAATGAAATAAAGATGTTAAAACAATACAAAAACAAGAGTAGATTTTTCTTGAAAAAAGATAAACAAAATTTTAAAATATTTTTGATAAACTTACCAAGAAAAAAAAAAAGAGACAAGACCCAAATAAATAAAATCAGAGATGAAAAAGAAGACTTTACGACCAATACCACAGACGTACCAAGGACCTTAAGGGTTGCTATGAACAACATAATCCAATAAATTAGAAAATATAGAAGAAATGGATAAGTCTCAGACACACAACCTTCCAAAATTGGATCAATGAGGTTTTCTATACCTTTAGGATCCAATTTTGAAAGGTTGTATGACAAGTAACAAGATCGAATCAGTAATAAAAAGGCTCTCAACAGGATGTGGAGAAAAGAGAACAAGTTTACACAGTTGGTGCTATTGCAAACTAGCCCAACCACTATGGACATCAGTATAGAGGGTCCTCAAAGACTAGACATGGAACCACCACATGACCCAGCTATACCACTCCTCAGTCTTTATCCCAAAGAATTAACATCATCACACTCCAGTGATACATGCATAGATGAATGGATTTTAAAATGTGATATTTAGATATATAGATAGATAGATAGATAGATATAGATATATAGAGAGAATATACTTACGTATATATACACATATATGCATATATAATGGAATTTTATTCATTCATAAAAATGAAATTATATCATTTGCAAGAAAATGGATGGAACTAGAGAACATTATGTTAAGCAAAATACACCAAACTCAAAAGGTTAAGAGACCTGTGTTTTTCCTCATATGTGGAAGCCAGAAAGGAAAAGGAAAAGAGGGGCTGGGCTTGTGGCTCAAATGTGTGAGGCACTGGGTTTGATTCTCAGCACCACATAGAAATACATGAATAAAATAAAGGTCCATCAACTACTAAAAAAATTTTTTTTAAAGAAAGAAAAAGGAAAAGAAAGGTGGGGTGGGGGAGTGTCTCATGAACATTAAAGGGAGATCAGTAGAGGAAAGGGACCAAGGGTGGAGGGAGGTAGAGAGGAAGAGGAGAATCGAAGTAACAATTGGCCAAATTATATTGTGAATTGTGTGCATACGGATATGTCATAACAAATCCCATCAGCATGTACAAACATAATGCACCAATAAAAAAAAATGTGAAGCCAGGTGCAGAGGTGCATGCCTATAATCCCAGTGGCTTGGGAGCCTATGGCAGGAGGGTCACGAGTTCAAAAGGCAGCCTCAGCAACTTAAAGAGGTCCTAAGCTACTCAGTGAGTCCCTATCTCCAAATAAAATACAAAAAGCTGGTTATGGGGTCAGTGGTTAAATATCTCTGGGTTCCATCTCTGGTACAAAAAAAAAAAAATTGGAAAGAAGTCTCTCAACAAATTGCACAAGTCAGTAGTTCTTAGTATATTCACTAAGGTGTACAACCATCACCATGATCCAATGTTATTTTATTTACTTATTATTCTTCTATTTTGCTTTTTTTTTTTTTTTTTTTTGGGAACTAGAGATTGAACCCAGGGGCGCTTAACCACTGAGCCACATCCCTAGATCTTTTTACTTTTTTTTATTTTGAGACAGGATCTCACCAAATTGCTTAGGGCCTCACTAAATTGCTGAGGCTGGCTTTTAACTTGAGATTCTCCTGCCTTAGCCTCCTAAACCACTGAGATTATAGACAGGAGCCACAACACCAGTCCTCCAATTTTAGAACATTTTTATCACCCCTAAAACAAACCCCATGTCCATCAAGCAGTAACACTGTGTATTGGTTTCCTATTCCTGAGAATGGGATGGCATGAAAGTGATTTATGATCTCAAAAGTTCTGGAGGCAATAAATCTAAAACCAGTATCCCTATACCAAGATTAAAGTGACAGGTGGGCGATCCCTCCAGAGCTCCAGGGGAGAATCATTCCTTGCCTCTTGTAGCTTCCAGCGGCTGCAAGCACTCCTCAGCATGGGACTCCGTGATTCTAATCTTCAAAGCACACAGCTTCACACCTCTGCCCATCTTCATATCTCCTCTGAATCTCCCTCTGAAATCTCCCTCGCCTCCTCTTAGCAGGACACACATGATTGCGTTTGTTTCCTATCCACATAATCCAGAATAATCTCCCCATCTCAAGATCCTTAACTTGTCTAGACTGGTGGCACATGTGTACTCCCAGAGCTGAGGCAGGAGGGTCGCAGGTTCAAAGCCAGCCTCAGTAACTTACGAAGACCCCTGTCTCAAAATTTAAAAAATTTTAAAAAACAGCTGGGGATGTGGCCCAGTGATAAAGCGCCTCTGGCTAAGATCCTTAACTTAACAACATCAGCCTGTGATATTACCACACAGGTGATATTCACAGCTTCCAGAGATAAGGACACAGATAACATTACAGGGCCATTTTTCTGTTTATGACATTCCCCATTCCTGCAGACCTAGGCAGCCACCAATCTACTTTCTTTCTTTCTTTCTTTCTTTCTTTTTTTTTTTTTTGTAATAGATTCACCTCTTCTTAACATTTCATGAAAACATAATTTAACAATATATGTTCCTTGTGACTGGCTTCTCTCGTTGAGCAAAATGTTTTTAAGGTTTCTCTATTTTCTGGACCAGTTATATAAACACTTCCTTTTAATGGCTGGATCATAGTCCATTATGTGAGGATATTTTGTTTGTTTGTTCATTCATCAGTCGCCGGACATTTGATTTATTTCCATTCTTGAGCTATATGAGCATGTGCTCCTATAAGCATTTGTGAACAACTTTTTGTGTGGACATGTGTTTTCATTCTTTGCTGTATAGCCAAGAGTCACATGACAACTCTATGTTTACCACTTTGAGAAAAAGAAAATAGTTTTCCAAACTGATTGCACCATTTTGCACTCTGACAAGCGATGTATCAGGGGTCTAATTTCTCCATAACCTTTCTAACATGTGCATCGTCTGTCCTTTTGTTGACAGTAATCCTGGTAGATGTGCAATACTAGCTTTTTGTTATTATTTGCACTCACTTAATAAGTACTGATGCTGAATAGTTTCGTGTACTTATTGCTTATTTGTATATCTTTGGAGAAATGTCTATTCAAATTTATTGCTCCCCTTACCCTCGCCCTACTGGTGTTGAACCATGCCTTCCAGCATGGTAGGCATGTCCCCTAGCACTGAGCAACATCTCTAACGCTTTTAAATTTTATTTTGAGACAAGGTCCTGCTAAGTTTCCCAGGCTGGCCTAGAAGATGTGCTTCTCCTGCCTCAGCCTCCTGAGTAGCTGGGACTGCAGACATGGGCTCCCATGCCCAGTCCATTGCTCATTTTTAAATCGATTATTTTTATTTTCAGTCCTTGGGGGGAAAAAAGTGGTGGCCCATCCTTCTGGGTTCCATTCTTTCACGTGGGAAATTCACTGTAGTTCACATTAGTGCTATTTTGAAGATATTTTCTGACTTCAGTTCTCAGGAGTTTAATTATAGTGTGTGATGTTGTGGATTTATTTGGGCTTATTCTACTAGAGGCTAAACCAGGGTCTGAGATTGGTAAGTGTCTATCTGTTGCCAAATATGGGAAGTTTTAAGGCATTTCTTTGAGTATTTTTCAGTCCTAATCTGGCTTTCCACTCTCTCTGGATCCCATGTGGCCTCTTGTTACTATCCTACAAATCGCTGAGGTTATGTTCATTTTTTTTCTCTCCTTCTACTTTTTTTCTCTTGTTTCAGATTGGATCAGTTTTATTGGTCTATTTTCAAGTTCACTAATTCTACCCTCAGTCATTTCCACTCTCCTAGGAAGTCCATCTAATAAGCTTCGCACTTTTGTTTATATATATTTTAGTTCCCCAATTTCCTTCTGTTACTGTTATCGATTTCTAATTGAACTCTAAAAATCTCTTTTCAACATTTCTTTGTTCTGTTTTGGTTTTGGGTTTGTTCTTCCTTTATAGCGATTTTATGATATAGGGTTTTTATAGTTTTGACTTTGTCAAATCTCTCTGCCTTATGTCCCTATGGTTCCTGCCTCTCTTCTATGCATTCCTGAGTTTTATACAGTTATTTCTTTCTTCTTTGATATCTTCTTATTTAACATGTACCCCTTTAATCAATTTTTTTAAGAGAGAATGAGAGAGGAGAGAGAGAGAGAGAGAGAGAGAGAGAGAGAATTTTTAATATTTATTTTTTTTTAGTTCTCGGCGGACACAACATCTTTGTTGGTATGTGGTGCTGAGGATCGAACCCGGGCCGCACGCATGCCAGGCGAGCGCGCTACCGCCTGAGCCACATTCCCAGCCCCCCTTTAATCAATTTGAAGTTTTTTTTTATATTAGGGAGTGAAAAGGGGATAAAAATTGATGTTTTTCCAAATAGTTAGACACGCTCCTTTTCCATTTATTAAGTAAATCATTGCTTTGGATGGCTGTCTTTGTGATCTACTGAGTGTATCTACAAATTTGGACAGCTTCTGGCAAATTTTCCACCTTTATTCACTTCTAGGGCTTCCTTAGGCAGTGAAACCTTTTATTCTTTTGGTACTGGGGCCAAAAATCCAGGGAGTGCTTTACCACTGAATTATGTTCCCAGCCCTTTTTAATTTTTTTTTTTTTTAATGTTCTTGTTAGACAGGATCTTGGTAAGCTGGTGAGGCTAGCCTCAAATTTACCATCCTGCTGCCTCAGCCTCCTGAACTGCTGGGATTACAGGCATGTGCCACACTTGGCTGGCTAGGGAGTGAAATCTATAGTGATTCACTGATCCTCAGGAACCAAGGGAATAAAAGATAATAGCTTGAGAAAAACTACCAAGTGCTATAAAAAGAGATAACCATGTGAACAAATAGATTTTTTTTCTTTTTTTTTTTTTTTTCAATACTGGGTATTGAACTCAGGGCCTGTGCATGCTGGGCAAGCTACTCTACCAGTAAATATAGAGAACAAATTGAGCTATCTGCTACAGAGGAAACCAAAATCATGAGAAAATGAAAAAGTAAGTACAATCAATATTCTCAGAAAAAGAACAAACATGAACAAGAAATTATGAAAAAAACCAAATTAGAGATATTGATTATGAAAAGGAAAATTGTTGAAATAAGGAAATTCATAAATGCAATGACCCGCAGGAAGAAAAACTGGGGATGGAAAGATAAAGTCAAGGAATACTCCCCAGAGACAGTGGGAAGGAAGAAAGTGATGGGCAAATGTAAGGGAAATTTAAATTATGGAGAATAGGATCAGAAATGTCAGAAGTTCCAGAGGAAGGGGAAAAAAAGAGTACATGAAGGGGAGGAACTACTTCACAAATAATACTAAAATTAATAATACAGAATTAAAGAAATATATGACATTTAATGTATAACATATTTAATGTATTCAGAGAATTCCAAATAGGATGAATAATTAAATACCCCACATTAAGACACTTTGTAATAATTTCAAAGGAAAAAAATCATAAAAGTTTCCACAGAGAGAAAATGAATCAATTAAGACCAAGAAAAATAAAATGAGTATCAGAATTTTCCCTAACAACATTAGAGCTA
The DNA here is from genome assembly GCF_052094955.1 of Ictidomys tridecemlineatus. Classification (NCBI taxonomy): domain Eukaryota; kingdom Metazoa; phylum Chordata; class Mammalia; order Rodentia; family Sciuridae; genus Ictidomys; species Ictidomys tridecemlineatus. The sequence continues at coordinate 110,068,046 of NC_135484.1, read as the reverse complement.
AAAAGAAGATATGTAATGTAAGAAGTAATAATATGTGGAAAATCTTAAATAAAAATAACACTTTTAGATGTTAAGACATGGAACTTACCACAAGTTTGAAAATGGTAGTGAAAAGAATTAAGACAATTTTGAGGCCACAGATGGAAAGGTAAAAAGTTACAAAGTGTATCTCTTAGTATCTGAATTCATAAAGGTGTATTTTTATTTATTTCTCTTTTATCCCTTTGCTAAAGTTCTTTAAGTGATTCTCATTATTTCTGTACTGTGTAATTTGTCCCAATTTGTATAAATTTAATAAATCAAGGAAGGATTAAGTTCAGAAATATACAACTGAAAACCAGAGTGGTGGATTTAGTGCATGAGTGCTTATGTTTATGTATTACTTTTTAAAAAAAAATTTTTAAGTTGTCGATGGACACAAAATACCTTTATTTTATTTTTATGTGGTGCTGAGGATCGAACCCAGTGCCTCACACATGCAAGGCGTGCACTCTACCACTGAGCCACAGCCCCAGCCCCTATATATTACTTTTATTATCAAATTTCCAACAAAGCACAGAAGTAGAGGTAGCATACATCTAACCCCTACGGACCATCGCTAGCTACATTTATTCTCATTTCCCACTTGTTTTTCCCCTGCAAGACCAAGCCATAGGTGGTGCTAAGTACTTCAGAGACTCACAAAAAAGCACATAATTTCTAGTTACCTAGATTCGTGGTTGAGGCAACAAAGCTGGCAGTATTAATTAGATGTCTGAGATTCTGCAACTCAGTTGATCCCACCTGGGTATAAATCCTGAAGGAAGTTTCACATGAGAGAATAGGATGAAGGAGGTCCATCACAGGATTGTTTGCAACATGGAAAAGCAAAGGAAAAACTGCACATGAGCCAGGCATGGTGGCACACACCTGTAATCCCAGTGGCTTGGGAGGCTGAGGCAGGTGGATTGCGAGTTCAAATTCAACCTGAGACCCTGTCTCTAAATAAAATACAAAATAGGGCTGGGGATATGGCTCAGTGGTCAAGTGCCCCTGAGTTCAATCCCTTGTAACCTGCCCTTCCAAAACAAAACTGCACATGTTCAGTGGATGGACACCCATCTGGCATGCACTAGGAGGGACGCATTCCATAGAATAAGCTGCAGCACTGAAAATCCGTGCCTGGGTATTGGAAGCACCCAGCCACCAGTGAAACCAGCATGTGAAAAGGGAGTAACACAATTGCTTTACGTAAAAAATACAGTCACAGGAAAAAAAATACTGCATATTTTACATGCATTCAAAATCAAGTTTCCATCCCAAATGCATCAGAGGGGTCGCCTTGGTGGGGAGGCAGGTGAAATAGGAAACGGAGTAAAAGAATAAATTAAATAAATGAAGCAAAAATGGTGTCTGCACAGATAGGTGATGGTCATGTGGTGTGAGCCAAGCTACAGATGAGGAAACTTCTATACTTGACACCCCAAAACAGAAGGAAAAGGAGATGCATTGTGTTTCATATCCTGTGCTCTCTGGATGGTGTCCTTGTCCACGGCTGGCATTCAGGTGGCATGCAGTAGCTGTTCATGGAGGACACCCATTCTGAGTGGCCAGTGCCCAGGCTGTGCTGCATGTTAAATGTTTGAGCTATGACGCTGGCCTTGTGTTGCTCTATGGATGGTATTTTGTTTGTTGGGCTTGGTTTTCTCTTTCAAGGTATGAGAATTCCTCACAGGACCAACAACAGAATATCAGACCCTGGTGGCCAGATCTTCTTTGTGGATGAATATTTGGACTCCCATTTGGGGGAGATTTGGGGCATTTTAATTGCGTCTGAGTTTTTTGTTCAACTTCTAGGACTTCTTCAGTTTCCAGTCTGCAGATCCCAGCCTTTGAAGTCTCAATTTTATGATTTATATTTAAGTCATTTTATCTCATTTAAGATACCTGGGTGAGAGGAAAGGAAGCTGAGGGAGATAGGTGTGCCATCTTGCTCAGTCGACACGAGGCATTTCAACCCCAAGGATTTGATCCAAGGTCCAGAGGAAGCAAACAGTTCTCCCAGTAACAGAGTCCACAAAGGATCCTGATGCCAAGCTGGGCAAGGAGACTGCAGAAAGGAGTCGTGGGAGAGGAGGAGCCCATGTGGAGGAGGGGAAGACCTCAGCCGGGCCTTGCACAGAGTGGGAGGCAGATAAACTTCCCGAGGGTGGTCAGCTTGGAGGGAGGTCAGAGCCAGGAAAATGGATCTTAAAGTGCTCAAATCCAAGGTGAGGGTCACCCCTGATGAATTCAGCCACTGGAAGTTTTCTCCTGCTGGGTTTTCTCACAGAGCTGTGGTGTTCCTCATGGGAGCGTCCAGTAGGGGCCCAGGGGAAGGGAATAGGTATTGTTCCTGTATCCAGAGATGTGGCTGAATGGACCCAAAGTTCTGGGGCCTGGGCTGGTCTAGCAGAATCAGAGACCCCCATCATTACTGTCCCAGCAATGTCCTACGACCCTGAGGAAAGAAGGTGAGGAAGAAACGCATAAATTAAAGTGAATCCTTCCCTACCCCTCTTCATGACCCTTCCTCTTAACCTGACCCGTTCCCTGATCTCCAATCCTTCTGCCTTTTTCCCTTCTACCCGCCTCCAGCCCTCCTCTTCCTTCCCCCAATGCCTCCAATATTCTCTGCTCTTCTCCCTCTGAAGACAGAGACTGGGGCAGAGCCAGGGCATGAGCCTCCAGGAAAGCCTCTCTCGATCCCTGAGTTTCATTCTTTAAGAAATAATGAGTATTTCAATTCGACTCAGCTATGACTTTCCCCGGCCATCTTCTTCCACGGGACAGAAGCTGGCCTGGCTCCACGGCCACCCATCCAAACCCAGCTCGCTCACCCGGGGTCGCCAGAAGCTCAGGAGCACACACAGGATGAAGAGCACCAGGCCCTTGGCCAGGAGGAGTCCATACTGCATGGGGAGCAGGAGCTCAGGGGACGCAGAGCCATGGAAGGAGGGAGAGCCTGACTCCCTGGAGGAGGGGGAAGGAGGAGAGAACATGGGCAGGGCGTCCTTGTCCCTCTGTCCCTGAGCTAGGATCCCTGTGGCTAGAGCCTAATTAGGTGCCTAGGGATCCACCCTGAACTCACTGTGAAGGAACAAAGGACTCCTGGGTGCAGACAGGGGCCACAGGGGTCTCTGAGCTGGAGAGGAGCCCTGGTCACAGGAAACCCAGGCTTATTGGATGGAAGGAAAGAGAAGAGCCAGGTGTCAAAGCTCAGCTGGTGGGATCCAGAGAGCCAGAGGAGCGGGCAGGCTCCTTAACCAGGTCAGACAGGCAGGGCCAATAGGAGGGCCCAGAAACAAGAGGCAATGTGGCCAGACCACAAAGGCAGACCCCAGAATGAGAGCTCATAGGCCAGTGCAGGGTCCGTGGAGAGGGACTCTTGGGACTCAGCCTGAGTCGTTGCCTTATTTCTGATCCTAAGTGGCTGGTCAGGCCCTGGGCAGTCTCCGGGCCTCATTTCCTCAGCTGTGATATTTTGCCTGATCTCAGAGATGCTCTGCATCCGCCCTGGCCTGGGTGGGGCTGCCTGGGAGACAGGAGCACTTCTGCTTCGCTTCACAGCACGGCCTCAGCCTCCCTGGGGCCACATCTCTTGCAACACCCAGTATTTCACAGGGTCCTTACTTTGCCAGTTGAAAGGTGCAAGATGGCAAGTTCTGGTTGACGTTTCTTGAATGTTTTCACAAGTGTGGACATCACTGTATGCCTACTGCCCTTCCCTCTTTAACAAATGCCTTTAATGCTTAGCCATTTTCCTTGGAGATGCCCGTCTTTTCCCTGTGGGTCAGTACCAGCTCTTTGTATATTTTAGACACTATTACCACATTCGTTTGAGACATTTTTAATTAATGTTTTTCCCAGTCTGTTATCTGCTTGAGAACTTTTCTCATGATGTTTTTCCATTGAATAATTGATTCCTCATTTTTGCCTTATAGTTTGTGCTTTTAATTTTTTTTCCTAGATCCCAATTTTTTATTTTTATTTTTTGATTGACATGTAATAGTTGTACACATTTATGAAGTACAATGTGATGTTTTGATTCATGTATATATCGGGTAGTGATTTAAAGCTTTGTATAGAAGTCCTTCCTCACCTCTAGATCACCCAAATATTCATCTGCAGTATTTTTTTTCTATTAACTCAATCATTTCACTTTTCATGTATATGCAACTGGAATCCATCCAGAGTTCGTCTTTGATATGGGTAGGAATCTACCTTTTTGTTCATTTTTTTCATTTTTAAATAGATTGTGCCAGTTATTTCAAGGATGTTTTCCAAATAATGGGCCCTTTGCTCCATTGGTTTGTGTCACCTCCTTATTTTAAGTATGTTCCCTTTATATAGGCAGATCTGTCTGGAATTCTTTAGCCATTTATCAGTTCTGATCCAAGCACTGTGCTGCTATTAATAGTATCACTATATTTTGCAGGATAGAGCCTGTTCTCCATTTTTGCATTTTCATGGTAGACTTAGCAAGTCCTGTATCTTTATGTTTCTGTATAATTTTAGAGAAAATTTATCAAGTTCTTTTTAAAAATTAAACTAAAGTTGAGTTTGGAGTCACACTTATGGACATTTTTAATTTGAAAGAAATTGAAATCTTTTAATATTATTGTCTCACTCAAGATCATGTATTATTTCTCTTCACTCAGATCACTCACATCATTTATTAGCAATCAAAGATTGTTCCCCAAAGAGACTTTGGTTAAATTAATTCTCTATAGAAAGTTTAAAGGTTTTATTTCTGAAATGAATAGAATCTTTTTTTTTTTTTTTTTTTTGGTACCAGGGATTGAACCCAAGGGTGCTTAACCACTGAGCTACATCCTCAGCGGGCACCCCCCCCCTTTTTTTTAAATTTTGAGATAGGGTCTCTCTAAGTAGCTTAGGGCCTCATTAAATTGCTGAGGCTGGCTTTTAACCTGTGATGCTCCTGCCTTGGCCTTCCAAACAGCTGGGATTATGGTATGCATCACGGCACCAGCCATCTTATTTTGATTAGATTTTTCAAAGATTTTTTTTTTCTTAGAATTACTTTTGATTTGGGTCAGTTGGTCTTACGTCTGGCAGCCTCTTTCATGAAATCTAATAGTTTATTGATTCTCCCTATTTCTAGGTTAGACGATTTCATCATCTATCTGCATATTTGACAGTTTTGACACTTCTCTAATCTTCTTTCCTCTTACCTATTCTCCTTTCCTGGGAGCAGTGGCCAGGACCTCTAATACTATACTAAACATTAGTGGCATCTATAAAAATCCTTTATTTGCATTTATACTTTCTCTACTCAGCAACATTTATTATAGTCATAAAATACAACGACCAAGTTTTATCTTCCTATTTCTATTTAATTAAGAGTTTTCCTCAAGAATATGTTGAACCTTTTCAGCCTGGCACAGTGACACACACCTGTAATCCCATCGGCTCGGAGGCTGAGGCAGGAGGATCGCAGGTTCAAAGCCAGCCTCAGCAAAGGCAAGGTGCTAAGCAACTCAGTGAGACCCTGTCTCTAAATAAAATGCAAAATAAGGCTGGGGCTGTGGTTCAGTGTTTGAGTGCCCCTAAGTTCAGTCCCCAGTACCCGCCTCCAAAAAAAGAATATGTTGAACCTTTCCTAAGGCCTTTTCAACATTAGTTGATCTTTTCCCTAGAGTTTACTAATTTGGTTCATTTACATTGATAGATTTTCTAAAGTTGAACAATCCTTTCAGTCCTGGAATAAACCCCACCTGATCATAATCTACATATTCTTTTTCGTTACACTATTGAATTCACTCAGCAATGATTATCTTGATTTTGATTTTATGTTCATGGTGAACAGATAGTTTGATTTCTTCTATTTCCTGTAACCAGTTTTAATATTAAGATGACACTAGCATCTTCAAATGTTCTGAGCAGGCTTGGCTTCTTTTCTATTTTCTGCAACATCTTGTATAAAATATAAATCAAGTGTTTCTTAAAAGTCTGGTGATATCTACAAAATCATCTCAAATTTTCTTTGAAGACTATTTATCTAACGTTTCAGATTTTTTTCATATGCGCTAATCTACTCAAATCTACTTTTTATTGTGTTACCCTTAGACTATTATAACTTAGAAATCTGTCTGCTCCTAGGATTTCAAACAAGAATTTATTCGTTAAAATATCTTTGTAGACTGTGTAGTTATTTTCTTTTTTCTTCTCTTTGTTGTTTATTTTTATCTTTTATCATATGTTCAGAAATGTTATATGTATATATAGTAATATATAGTAATAAGTATATGCTATATATCTTTGTATCGTAATATTTTACTTTAAATTCTATTTTCATTAATATTAATATTATAATTAATATTAAGATTACCACAATATTTTATTTCATGTAAGCCAACTTTTTAAAAGCTTTTAGAATCTTTTCTTTTGTAAGTATATGTCTTACAGATAATATATTGGTGGGATTTTTTTTTTAAATTCAAGAGCCTGACAGTCTGTGTCCTTATTTAGTAAGTTTAACCCACTTACATTTATATTAGAACATATTTCTGCCTTCTTATTTCATTGTTTTTCCATTTAGTGTGATTTTTTTTTTTAAGTTGATTTTCTACTTTCCTTTGGATGGAGTGTCATTTTGCTGGTTGGAAGGGTCAACATTCTCCGATTGCAACCTTGAACTTGTGACTATCTCTACATTTTGCCTCTCCTGAGATAAGTAGGTAACGTCCCCCAGGGGCCTCCTGGTCTCTCTGCCTCACCCCATGTCAGCCTTGTCAGGAATAGTATTTTTAGTTGTCACAGATGTAGTTTCCCTTCCTCTTTATTTTGGTTCTCGTTGCCTTTACTTTAAGAGTGAGAAAGGAGGCAGGGAGGGAAGGAAGGAACTTTACCAACGTGCTTGGTCACACTTCCTCACCTCTTGCGGCATCTCTGGATTTGGGTTCTTGTCTAAATTTTAGAGTACTTCCTCCGAGAGCGTTTTCAGTGGGGATCTTTGTGTGTGGCAAACCTCTGCAGATGGTGGAAGTCCCAAAGTTTCTGACTTCACACTGGAATGACGGTTGGGCTGGATGCAAAATCCTAAATCCAATGTTCTTTCTTCGATATTTAAAAAACATTACTCAATGGTCTCCTTACATCCAGTTTTCCTCTTAGGAGGTCTGGTGTGAATCTAATACTTGTTCCTTTGTCGGTGATCTGAACGCCTTCAGAATTTTCTGGTTTTGATGCTCTCCCATTTCACATAATGCATCCAGAGGTGTGTGTCTGTCTGTGAGCATGTCTCCTACTTTCAATCTCAGATCTCTCTTTTTTCTATGATTCTGAGCAATTTATATTCATTCTTTCTTCAAATATTTCTCCCTTTCCATCTTGTCTTACTCACAGATCTACTTTTTATTGTGTTACTCTTAGACACTACTCACAGTGCTTAATGCCTACATGTTAGTACGTCTATTTTTCTCCTTCATGTCTCTTAACTTCCCTTTGATTATTTTTTTTTTAAATCTTCCCATCTTTTCCAAAAACTTTCTGTGAAAATTCCTCAACTTTTCTCCAACTCCAACTCAACCCCAATTCCAACTCACTCTCCAGAATAGTATTGCCATTTAGCTTTTTTTGATGGCTCTTGTTCTTGATTTGCAGTTTATGTCTTCCCCTACCCCCTGAGGTGGACTGATCATATTTACTGAGAGCCGTTGAATTGTTGGTTCCTGCAGTTGTGCTTTGGATGGGTTTTTATTGTTGGGTGTGTTAGCCCTCTTGTAAAGTAGAAGTTCTAAACTGACAAATTATTTGGGCTTGTGAATTCAGATTCTTTGGGGGTTCTCAGATATTCAGCCTGGCAGAGAACTGAAAGCTAAATCCTTTAGCCTGGTGAGTTTCAAAAGTTCGCGAGTTAAGCCCCAGAACACAGGGCCTCGGGCACCCCCGTTTGCTGCTATTCTCGCCCTCTGGTTAGGGTTTCACCTTTGAACTCGCTAGGCAATGCATCTTAATTCATTATCCTTCTGTCTTGGAGTTTGGAGGAGGAGGGGAGGGCTAGGGAGTCAGTGTTTACAGGTGATTGATTATTTCCATCAATCTCTTATGCTTTTGCTGTGCCTCAAGGTCCCCCAGGGCACCTGAGACCTAGGCTGTGACAGCCTATATCTCAGTGAAGGGACGCCCATGGCAAGGGTCAAGAGCAGAATTTTAAAATGATCTTTTCACCTTTTGCTAGCTGATTTGTCTAGCCACCACTGCCCCCAGGATGTAGCCACTGTCCATATCCACCATCGACACACACCAACACAGCCTCCAGTTCCCGCTTTGAGGGGTTCATTTTATCTCGTTCCAGAAATCCATGTTTAACTGTCATTTCTGCAGTTTCCCCAAAGTTAATGACCTGCCTCCTTCTCTCCATTCCTCTCTACCAACGGGGCATCTGGGTCTCGGGAACTCCTCTGCAGGAGGAGAATTCTTGGGTCTCCTCTCCCTGGTTCCAAAGACACAAGAGCTCGCTCCCTGGTCATCTTTTCCCAGGACTTTCCCTCCCAGGGAGACCCCGGACTTACCCCTGCTCAGAGCCGTTGACGGAAGGGCTGGGGGTTCCCTCCGGAGAAGTGATCAGAGCTAAGGAGGACACAAAGAAGATGGTGTCTTCTCAGAGGACCAGGATTGTGGGTGAGATGACATCCTAAGAACCGTCAGAGGACGCAGAGAAGGGACAGAACCAGCTTCTCAGGGTCCCTCAGGGCAGGAGTAACTGGGCCTGAGATTTTTTTTTTTAATTGACATTTAAAACGTACAAATTTATGGAGTGCCTCGTGATGTTTCAATACATGTGTACAAAATCAAGTCTACTCCTCAGACGCTTATCATTTCTTTATAGTGAAAACATTCAAAATCCTTTCCTCTAACTTTGTTTTAAAACAGTGCATTATCATTGTCTACTGTCACCCTGTTGTGTAATAGAACACCAAAACTTCGTTCTCCTAACTATAACTTGATATCCATTAGTCAGAGTTCTCCCACCCTCCTTCCCCATAGTCTCTCCAGCCTCTGGGAACCACCTCTCTCTCAACTTCCATCAGATGAACTTTTTAATAATCCACATATGAATGAGATCATATAGTACTTGTCTCCCTCTGCCTGGATTATTTCACTTAAAATAATAGCCTCCAGTTACATCCACATTGCAAATGACAGGATTTCGTCCTTTTCTTGGCCAAATAGTATTTCATTATGTATATGTACCACATTGTCTTTATCCAATCATCAGTTAATAGACCCTTAGTTTGTTTCCATTTCTTAGCTATTTTGAATAGTGCTGCAGTAAACATGGGAGTTCAGATGTTTCTTTGAAAGACTGATTTCATTTCCTTTGCATATATAGCAAGTAGTGGGATTGCTGGACTGTATGGAAGTTCTATTTTTTAATTTATTTTTTAGTTTTAGGTGGATACAATATCTTTATTTTATTTTTATGTGGTGCTGACTATTGAACCCAGTGCCTCCCAGGTGCTAGGCAAGCACTCTACCACTTGAATTTCCCCGGCCCGGAAGTTCTATTTTTTAATTTTTAAAGGAAGCTTCATACTATTTTCTACAACAGCTGTACTAATTTACACCCCCCCCCCAGTGCTGTGCAGGGGGTCCCTTTTCTCCACATCCTCAGTAGCACTTGTTTTGATAACAGTCATTCTTACTGGAGAGAGAGGTGATATCTCATTACAATTTTAATTTGCATTATCCTAATGATCACAATGCTGAGTATTTTTTTCTTTTTTTTTTTTTTTGGCCATTTATTTCTTCCTTGAGGGGGGAAAAATGTCTATGTGAACAGATCCTAAAATCTTTAAAACCACTGAAGTCAAATCCAAAGGGGAAGAGTCTCTCCACAGGCTGGTGGGAAGTGAGGGCCGGGGCTGGGACACACAGGTGCAGGTCTCCCAGGGCAGAACTCTCTCAGGGGGCACCCAATCCGTCGTGGAAGAACACGGCTATTTCCATGAGTGGGTCAGCTAGTGCGAGTTGATATCCCTGTGTCTTAATCCCTGAATCCACCAGCCCAGACCCCCCGGAGGGTGGAGCACCTGCCTGCTCCCTCCTTCCCTGAATTGGAGGCTCTCTAAGTTGCCTGGTCATCCCTCTTCCTTCCCCTGGCTGAGACCCCACACCTTCCTGTCATTGTTGGGAGCCAGGGTACAGTCCCCGCAGAGGAGACGGAGAAAGAAAAGGTAGAGGTCAGCGTGCCCAGAAGGGAAGTGAGTTCTGGCCTCAAGCTGTTGAGGGGAACGAGGGGCCCAGAGATGGTTCTTTGGGACCCCTTAGGCCAGCAGTGGCCTGCACTCAGGTCTGCCCACCCCAGCTGTTGATGTGCCTGTGTAAGAGAGTCAGGAAGACACCCCAGGCTCCTGTCGCTCAAGCCCTGGACGTGCCTTCCCCCAGCTGGGTCCAGGACTGGCAGGGAGACCAGAGATGCAAACCCAGCTCTGGGGACAGGGCTCCTTGCTCCCCCAGAGCAGAGCAGAAGGCCTGTCAGAAATGGGGGCGACAGAGGCATGGGACAGGGGTTAGAAACCTTCCCCCCAGGTCCCCGGGGGAGGGGGCGTTTCCTGGAGAAAAGGGCTCACCTGGGGACACCACCAGGGTGATGTTCCTGAAGGTGTCGATCAGGTTCTGGGACGAGTTGAAGCTTCCACACAAGTAGACGCCCCAGTCTTCCTCCCTCAACTGAGTCATGGTGACGATGAAGAAGCCAGCCTCGGGGTGGTCCCAGATTGTGTGCTGAGCCTTCTCAACTGCTGTCAGAGGCTGGGAGGTGGTGACCAGCCTGGTGCACCTGCCAGGAGACCTCTGCCGACACCAGGTCTTCTGCACGTAGGGCCCTTCCTGGGGCGAGGAGCGGCACTGCACCACCAGGGTCCCTCCCACCACTTCACGGAGCTCCTCAGGTGTGACCGTCAGTCCCCAGGAGCCTAGAGGAGGAGACCTTCGTCAGGTCCCTGGCCAGACCCCCCCACTCATGCCGCGGCCCGGGAAAGGGGAGAGGAAAGGACATCTGCACTCAGAGCATGTCCCCAGAGCCAGTCCTGTGGTCACAGAGCCAGCCCGCTCCCGGCCCCACCCTTGTCCTTTGCTCACCACCTCCCACCTCACCTGGGACCAGCAGCACCAGGGCCACAGGGTGCATGAGCAGGCGCAGGCCTTCCCAGGCCATGCCACCCACCCTGTCCCTGTTGGTGGAGGAGAAGAGAATCGGGAGGCCTCTGCGGAGAGGGAGTCAGAAGTTAAAGCTGACCCTGCTCAGCATCTCTGGGCTGGACACACTGAAAAGGTCAGTGCCTTGATTGGGGAAGTTATTGGCCTGGGAAGGCGGGTTCTGTGGGCACAGGGGCCTAGCCTGGATTGGGGGCCACCAACGGCAGAGTCTGTCTCTGGGCCTCCATACCTCTGTCCTGCCCCTGAGGATCCGCCCTCTTGTGACCCAACTTCTTGTGCCTGCCGGCTCCACACCCTCCACTCCCTCTCGCCCCTGCGCTCTGGCTGGAAGGAGGTCTGAGAAGGCTGAGAAAACTGTGAATTAAGAGACACTTCCTCCTGTCTCTCTCTCTCTGTGTTCCCTGTAACTGGTCAGGGCCCTTGGAGCCATGCCCATAGTCCTGTCATTTCCCCAGAGCAATATGGTGACCTCATCCCAGGCACAGTGGGGTAATGGTGTGTCTTCACCTTGGTAAGTTTTGGGAGGTACAGACTTCCATTCCAGGAGGTGTAAGTATGGTCCCCGGGAAGTGGGGGGGCAGGGAGCTGGGAGGAAAGGGACACCGAGAAAGGATCGTCAGACAAGGGCCTGGGTCCCTTGCAGGAAGAGAGCAGGCAGGAGGCTCAGGACCATCTCAAACAGTGTTGGTCTGGTAAATACCTGAGTGGCCAGGAGGCTGAGGCAGGAGGATGGCAAATTCAAAGCCAGCCTCAGCGACTTAGTGAAGCCCTAAGCAACTCAGTGAGACCCTGTCTCTCAAAAAAATATATAAAAGGGCTAGGAAAGTCGCTCAGTGGTTAAGGGCCCCTGGGCTCATTCCCCAGTACCAAAATAAATAAATAAATGCATGAAGGAAAAAGTGAGGCCCAACTTGGAACTATGCAGCCACAGGAGGAAGTAATATTGGATTATAGTCCAGAGTATAAAGTGGATGACCCTGCGTCCAGACAGGTGTCAATAAGGGCTCCACGATGGTCTGAATGTAGTTCCCCCCAAATTCATGTGGAATGCTAATCCCGCATGGATTAACTGCTCTTGGTGAAGGGTCCTCAGGGCCCCTCTCCAGCCTCTTCCCTCTTGCTGTGGAGGCTGAGCTTAGAGCAGGGCAGTGATCTTACAGCTCAGCTGGATCTTTGAATCTCATCTTTGAACCCACACCCAGCATTTTGCCCTCTACCAAGCAGCCCCCTTCCACCCCAAATATGGTACCTCAAAATATGCCCTTTTGACACATGGGATTCCTGGTAACTGAAGGCAATTAAAAATCGACAGCTGCAGGAATTGTTCTCGGCCCTCCCTTTAGCTGCCTAGGAGCAGGGCATCAAATCCCCTTTGTCAAGGTGTCCCCTTGTTTTGGAGGAAAGATTTATCTTGGCTCTTGGTTTCAGAGGTTCATGGTCAATGGCGCCATCTCTTTGGTTCTGAAGGGGGGGGCGCGGAGCATCATGGGGGGAGGGCATGGGGGAGGGGGAGCTGATGGGCTCCTGGCCTCTGGGAAGCAGAGTGAGAGGAGGAGTCCAGGGGCACACCTCCAAGGACATACTTCCTCTTAAGGCCCACTTCCTACAGCTCCCAATTAATGCCCTCAAATTATTAATCCACCGAGGAAGGAAGTCAGAGCCCCCATGATCCAGTCACTTCCCCCAACCCCACCTCTAAACGTGGCTGTGTTGGGACCAAGCCTTCAACATGTGAACCTATGGGGAACAATCCAGATCCTCATAACACCCCCCTTACCAGAGAGAGAGGACACTCACCCCTGGAGAGAGCATTGACCCAGATAAGTTTGCATAAAGAGAACTTAACACAATAGCTCTTCCCCGTCCATAGCTTTCCCAATCACTTCCAAAGACTCAAAGCCCAAGCCCCCTTCCACTGTGAAGACAGCATGTAAGCCCGTACGGTGGCTCACTCCTGTAGTCCCAGGCTAAGGCAGGAGGATTACAAATTTGAGGCCAGCCTCAGCAATTTCATATAACAAATAAATAAATAAGAAGGACTGGGGATGTAGATCCATGCCAAAGTCCTCTGGGTTCAATCCCCAGTATCAAAAATAAATAAATAAATAAATCATATATAAGTCCCTGAGTCTGCTTTTCTTTTCTTTTCTTTTTTTTTTTTTGAGTTCTACTTCTTTCCTGTGAACTCCCATACACATAAAATATGAAATAAAATTGTTATCCTTTTCTCCTGTTGATTTGTCTGTTGCTACTTTAATTCACAGACCCTCAGACACCAACCTAAGAGGTAGAGAGGTAGAGAAACTTTCTCCACCCTGATGCTCCCCATCATTCATCCAAATGGACTGCATCAGGCTCAGGGATAAAGCAGGAGAGACTCAGGGAAAGAGAAAAAGAACTTGAGGCACCAAAAAAAAAAAAAAAAAAAAAAAAAAGCCCTTTCTTTTGAGAAAGAAAACTTAAAAATTTTTTTAAAAAAGCATTTTTCCCTTTAAGAGGACAATCTGCTTTAATTATGTGGAAACTGTAATATAAGCAAAGTGTGAACGTATATAAGTTTATAATATAAACTCGGGTGTGAAAGTAAGTTGTATAATGAAAGCTTTAATCATTTACAAGCTAAATTTACAAGGAACTGAAAGCGTTGTTAGCTGACCAGTTATATTGAGCAGAAGTCTCTAAAGTCAGCGGGTGACATTGCTCCCCGAGGTGACGAGACTGTCCTCTAGCTCCCTGTCCAAGCAGCAGCCACAGGCAGTGTCAGGGCTGTCATGGGGTGAGGGGGAACACAGAGCTGGATTTTGATCTTCTGTTGATTTTCATGAAATGCAAAAGCTCTGTGGTCAGTGGCTGTCACTTTGAACAGCACTGGGCCAGGTGACAGAGATGACTCAGACCACGCCCTGCCCACCCCATCCCACCCCCTATAAGGGACCCACCTCTTTGCTGTGTCGTGTTTGTGAATGTCAAAACCCTGAAGTTATTAGACGGTGTGTGAGAATATCTTCAGACACTGTCTAAAAGACAGAATCCAAATACCATTGTGCTTCAGATGGGGGAAGAACACCTTCAATAAGATCCCAGCAATATCAATCAAAAAGGGAAAATGAATGGATTTAATCATATCGTCGAATGCAGGCTTTCCAGAGAACGTAGCCCCAGCAGAGCTGTCACGGAGGTGACACTTCAGGGCGTCCCAGAGGGAGACTGCATGGCCAGGAGTTATTGAGGAGTCTGGTTTGAGGCAGGACTGGATTCAGCCTGGGTAAGGATCGTGATCCACCGTCCTATCTCAGAGTGCAGTGCCAAAATCTCTTGCTTCAAAAATGGACAATCAAACCATTTCCCTGGATAAGAAAACTCCCAGAAAAAAAAAAAGTGATCAGAATAGCAAAGCTGTGTTACAGACGGCAAGGGGGTGGCTTGGGTGCTCGGAGCCCAGACAGAACAGGGGCACAGATGGCTTCAATTTGAAAAACAAAAATGTGTTTTTCCAACATGGTCATTGTGGACGAACAGTCAGGGGAATGACTCCACAAGGACACCCTGGCGACCCTGCCTGGGAACACACGGGCCACACCAGCCAAGGCCTGAACAGCAGCTTCTCTGAGGCAGGGCATGTGGCCCTGTGCTCCTCCTGGAACATAAGAGACCTGGAGGCCTGGGAGGCCATCTCCCAGTCACCTCCTGTCTCCCCTGAAGTCAGTTGTCACCTCCTGGTTCTAAAGAGCAGGAGGCTTTTCCTGCCCCTCGGAAGAGAGCCTGGGGGTAAGACCCCACAGCACAGCAGTAGGGTCTTCTGTGGTTTGGGGGATGGGACCAGGACCATGAGTAGCTGGCAGCGGCGGCTAATCTTCCTTTCATGGTCTATTAAGTCATAAACTGAATCGGACAGTGGCTCATGGTACCTTCGCTGACCAAATCAGTCCAGCCGTGGCCACAGCTTTATCTGCTCTTGGGTGTGCTGAAAGAACAGGTTGGCAGTCTCAGACCTGACCCTGAAACTGAACCAGGGGTTATTACAAAAACAAAAACAGAACAGCCGAAGAAAGGAAATCCAATTTAAATGGTCAAAAAATAGATGATACGCTTCTGGAAACATCCAAATGCTCACAAAGCCCCATCTCATTAATTATGAGACAAATGCTCGTTTTAAGGCCTGGAGAGGCCACTTTGAACCCATCAGCTCAGCAGAACTAGCAGGTTGGACAACACTCACTATGGCCAGAGCGTACGCAGGGGAACCCTGGAGCCCTGCTACAGGAATGTAAGGAGCCTGGCTTCTGCAGAACAATCTGGAATTTCTGTGTGGAATAAACAAGTGGACATCCCACACCCGGGTCTCACTCCCAGAAGTCTGCCTGGTTACTGTGTTTTGTTTCCGGTTAATGATATATTTGCTGCCTCAGAGGAGCTGCTGTTCAGGTCCTGGCTGGCGTGGCCCATGTGTTCTAAGATCATGTTTTGTATATTTTCTTCCTAAAAGCCATATTGATCTCGCCTTTTATCTTGGAGTCTGATTTGAATCAAGAGGAGAGAAAGCCTTCCCCCTCGCCCGGTGTGGATATCCAGTCGACCAGTCAGTCTTCAATTTGAGGTCAGCACCATCTTTCCCACTAAATCAGAGACACCTGGGTGGCAGTCGAGTGGCCATACAGCTGTGGGTATTTCCCTGAACCTTCTATTCTGTTCCCTTGGTCTGTCTTGCTTTATGCCAACTGGGCGTGTATTCTAGAAAAATTCTCATGTGGGCCCTTCAGCAATGTATTGTGTTGGGTGGGGGTGGGGGGGTAAATATTTTTAGTTGTCGATGGACACAGTATTTTTTATTTATTTTTCTGTGGTGCTGAGGATCGAACCCAGCACCTCACACATGCTAGACGAGCACTGTTCCACTGAGTCACAACCCCAGCCCAAATATATTTTAAAGTTTTCTTTTTCACTTTTCTGTTCTTTTGTGTATGTGAGAGAGGGGTGTCTGACAGTAAGGAGTTGAGACAACTTAGGTGACATCACTAGGAGAAATGAAAAAGTAAAATCTGATGTTTACATTATATGGAATCCTACATGTAGAAAAATATTTTTTTGAAGCTTTATTTTTTTCTATTTACTTTCTAAAACAATTTTATCAGTGCATTATAATTATACATAACAGTGGAATTCATTATAACATATTTACACATGCACATAACATAATTTGTTCAATTTCATTCCCCATTATCTTCTCTTTACCTCCCCTCCAACCACCTTGGGGTCCTGGGTCCCCTTCCTTTATTTTACTGGTCTCTCTTTTATTTTAAAAGGTTTTTTTATTGTTATTGTTTTTTGGGGGATAGTATTTTGGTACTGGGGATTGAACTCAGGGGCACTTAACCACTGAGCCACACCCTTAGCCTTTTTTATATTTAGAGACAGAGTCTTGATAAGTTGCTCAGTTCCTTGCAAAGTTGCTGAGGCTGGCTTTGAACTCACGATCCTCCTGCCTTAGCCTCCCAAGCCATTGGGATTATAGGCGTGCACCATCATGCCTAGCTTAAAGATTAAAATTTATATATGGCAACAAGGATAGTATCAGAAGCATAACAAAATATTGGATAAAAATGTATAAATATAGTAAATTTATAAATATAATTTACTGTCAAAAACATTAAATCATGAGTTTCACACAAATAAAAATAAAGACAGATTAAGATCTTTATCTGGGGGTGTAGTTCAGTGGCAGAGTGTGTGCTTGGTGTGCACAAGGCCCTAGATCCTCAGCACCAAAAAAAAAAAAAAAAAGTTTTTTATTTAACTCACTCAGTAACTCATATGCCAGCAGATGCAATAACTTGTTTTTTAAAAAAGAAGTCAAGCCAGACACCATGGCACATGCACATCTCAGGAGGCTAAGGCAGGAGGATCGTGAGTTCAAAGCCAGCCTCAGCAATTTAGCATGACCCTAAGTAACTCAGCAAGACCTTGTCTCTAAAAAGGGCTGGGGATATGGCTCAGTGTAAGAAAATATTTGTAATAAAATATACAAAACATGATAAAGTGCCCCGAGTTCAATCTCTGGTACAATTAATAAATAAATAAAGTCAAGAAGTACAATTTATGTGATATAAAGAAATGTTGGAATGAATTGCACATGGAGACAAACTAGTCTTGATTTTATTTTTTCCCCCACAGCAGGGAAAGACAGCATAGAAATTTGAGAACAAAAATTTTATTAGTGCATTTCAATTACACAGAAGAATGGGTTCATTGTGGAACATTCATACATGCAGTGAACACACCTTGGTCTATCCACCCCTTAACCTTCCCCTCTCCTCCTCTCCCCCGGGTCCCTTTCTCCTCTAACAGTCTCCCTACTGCTCTCCTGTCTGTTGTCTTTTCCTCCTAATTTCCACTTGACCATCAACTGCTATTGACAGAGTCGCAAAGCCACTCTCATGGTGACAGATGACACAAGATGGTGTGCAAGATGGGTATGCAGGACAGCTTTTCTCTGGATTTGCAGGTTTTTTAATACAGTTGAGTGGAATTTGTCTGAAAATAAAGCCACAAAATTAATTCTATAAATGTTCAAGGATCTACATAAGTGTAAGTAAGTCTAGGAAAGTGGATTGAAAAGATGTACAGAATAAAGATGCCAAGGAGCGGGGAACGGGCAGAGTGGAGCCAGGGGGTGAAGGTGGGAAATATTTAAAAACACATTAAACTGAATAACTGCAAAGAATTTCCACAGGTAAATGAAGGCCCTGAAATAAGGAGCATGCTGACTCTGTTTTGGGCGCTTGAAGGTCTTGAAAAAAGACAAAAACCGCTAAAGTTGAAACAGCACTTTGTGTGCACCTCTAGTCCCAGCTACTCGGGAGGCTGAGGCAGGAGGATAGCTTGAGCCCAGGAGTTTGGAGTCAGCTGGCAAAATGTGGCAAGACCTCATCTCAAAAGAAAAAAAAAAATCTAAAACAGAGCACGTTCACCTACCTGCATTGAAATTAACCTTCCCATGAGGCTGGGGCTGTAGCTCAGTGGTAGAGTGCCTGCCTTACACGTGTGAGGCACTGGATTTGATCCTCAGCACCACAGAAAAACAAATGAAAAAGGGTATTGTGTCCAACTACAACTAAAAAAAATGAAAATAAATAGATACTATTTAAAAAAAAAAAGAAAAGAAAGAAATTAACCTTCCCATCTTCCTGCAGGTAGGTGTTCCTTTATTATGTGATTGAGAGGGCAGAGGGCCAGCCTGGGAGAGGAACTGGCTTCTCCCCAAGTGCACAGCACGTAGGAGAAGAGGGATTCCACACTTGGCCTTCAAGTGCCAAACATCTGGCTCTGTTCCCAGCAGATTTCATTAGGAGGTATGGTTGGGCTGATGGAGCCTGGACTCAGGGAGACAGGCCAGGACACTTGACAGATGGACAGTCCTAAGCCAGCAAGGGGCTTTAGGTCAAGGCGATAGATGAGATGATCACTTCCCTTCAAGCCCCAAAGAGGACTCCAGTCCTTGAAGACTGGCCTCTATCCTAAAAGACCTGGCCTTGGCTCCAAAAGCAATCATTTCCAGTTTTACAAGTTTTTCAAAAACTTTTGGGATGCTAAAATGGAACGATTTTCACTGACGTGACCGCCTTGGAAGCTGAATTTTGCCACATCACTGACTGATTAGTGATCACGTGGGTGCCCCAGGAATAGATTAAAGAAGACTGGTGATAAACAGAAGTCATTTTCTCAGACACCACGAAGTTTCCAAGAAAAGTGTCATAAATCCTGGAACAGGAAACGTAGGAATTCGTCCTCTGCATCTGTCTCTTTTTATGCCTCCAGGGTTGTATATCACCTTGTGCCCAATGTGCTATTGGGTAACTGGGACCTTGCTATTATGACTTTTATAAATGAACAATAGTGTTTAATTGGAATAATAAGACCGAGAGTGGATGTTTATTTTCCACTTAATTATATTTGTCTTTCATTGACCATACAAGAAACAATAAAACTCTGAATTTTAGTTTGAATTATCTTTGTGTCCATTTCAACTGCGATTGTTTTGGGTGCGAGCTGTGGACTTGACTTTCATTCCCACCCCCGTCTCATGGGCTTTTCTTCAGCCTACAGTCTGCAAAATCATTTCTCACACTCACTGGCAGCTGGGCTTCCAGATATTTTGGACTCCACCCACCAAACACATACACACGAGATTAAAGTTTGGGGCCAAGTTAACTGGGAAGCAAGGCACACATTTTGCCAGCAAACCCTGAGTCAAGTCTGAACTGTTTCTACAGCCAGTGCTGTGCCAGCAGCTTCCTGTTGTGGGAACTTTCCAGATTCTTCTAATGCCAGACTGGTAGCCCCTTAATAGTCCCATGCTGTAGTGCGACTGTGGGAGTCATTCCCAGATCTGATGGTTGGATCTGATGCTGTAAACCATTTAATACTCTATTTTTTAAAAATCCCCTTCTAGGAGCTGGGATTGTGGCTCAGAGGTAGAGTGCTCACCTAGCACCGGCGAGGCCCTGGGTTCAATGCTCAACACCATATAAAAATAAATGAGTAAATAAATAAATAAAGATATTGTGTCCAACTGCAACTAAAAAAAAAAAAAAAAAAAGTGTATTAAAAAAAAAACCCTCTTCTAATTGTGAGTTCAAAGCCAGCCTCTGCAACTTAGAGAGGCCCTAAACAATTTAGGGAGACTCTGACTCTGAATAAAATACAATAAAGGACTGGGGATGTGGCTCAGTAGTTAAGCACCTCTGGGTTCAATCCCCAGTACCAAAATAAATAAGTAAAAATCCCCTTCTACTTAAAATAGGTAGGCTGTATTTTGTTGTCTTCAAGTGAACATTAACTCATGCAAGTCCTAAGAAAATAGATGCCGTGTTCCAGACCAGTGGGGACTGGTGGGTAGCAAAGCAGGGAGGGGGCAAAACTTTTTTTCTGTTGCTGTTGCTTTAACCCTTATTACCCTCAAGGGCATGAAGTTGTGAAGAGGATTCAGGAGACAGCTGTTGGTCTGCTGTGATCCTAGGGGATGGGGGAGTGGACACATCCCTTACCTCAAGCCCAAGGAGACAAGCTTCAATGTCAGGACTTGGAGAGCTTGTCCAGTGTCCCCTGAAGTTTGGAAGAGGCAGCCACTATGTCTGACTCAACTCCAAAACTGATCAGCTAGTCTGATGGTAGCTGTACGGGAGCCACCAGGGCCACATGAGACTCGTGGGTGAGTGTTCCCCGAGGACTGGATGTCACTACACATCTGTGAGGCAGTGGGCTCAGGTTGTTGCTATTGATCCTGTCCAAAGAGGCTGCCTGGTGCTGCAGAAGTCCACAGAAGAAAATAAGAAGTGGATTGTAAAGGGCTTGGAGGCCAAAGGAGGAGCAGGAGCAGCTGCCCAGGAAAGAGACACATGGGCCTGTCTAGGACTCTACAGGTGAAAGAGCCCACAGCAGCGCTCTGTGAAGGAACCCCAGCTCGAACCCCATGGGGCACAGGAAGACCTCCCCTCTCCTTCCTCCTCTCTCCCCTGCTCCAGCCTGGCTTCCCAGGCCGCAGGTGGCAGGTGGAGATGGCAAAGCAAAGGAAGCAAGCCAGCCTGTCCCTTCTGTCCCTTGAGAGGATCAGATCCAAGGGTCTGGGAAGGAAGCTTCACTTTAAAATGGACCCCTCCTTCTCTGTGCTAATTACTGAAGCTTCTTTCAGAATAAACTTTTTTTTTCAGGAGTGGGGAGGTGCTTAAAAATGACCAGAAGGGAAGGATGGATAGGTGGAGAATTTCAGGGACAGAGAAGCCCTTCCATGGGATATAATGGTGGGTACAGGCCATTAAGGCACAGTGCCAAGGGGGAACCCGAATGAGGACCATGGACCTCAGCAGTCCATGTAGGTCCATCGGCCGTAACAAATGCACTTCTCTGAGGGGGTCCTTGAGAGTGGGGAAAGTTGAGGGGGGACAGCATGGAAGCATATGGGAACTCTGCAATTTCTCAATTTTGCTGTGAACCCAAAACTGCTCTGGAAATAAGTTTATTTTAAAAAAAAATACCAGCAGAGTGAGGGTCTTGGTGTAAGTTTCACCCAAGGTCCAGGAAGTCCCCAGCAGGACTTCTGGAGGACTATAGGGGAAGGGATGCAAGGTCCTTAGGGGAACTCTTCTCTATGAGTCCCAGTTGCTCTATTCAAGGCCCAAATCCCTTGCTGACCCGTGGTCCCTGCTGATGTCTCTGATAATAGCTCCTTCTACGCAGCTCTCCACCCCATCTCCCACCTCTGGGAGGGACAGGTGCTGAGCAGAGAGCGCACAGTGGGACTTCAGGAAGCCTTTCATTTTCCCTTGAACTGTGCATGGAGTGTGCTGTCACTAGGGCAGGAAGGCGAATGGGTGGCCTCCAGAGAGGAGGTTTCCCTGGGTCCCATTGTGCTGAGGATATCTGAGGAGTGCCGCAGTCACGAGCCACTGAAGCAGGAACAAACTTTATTTCTGAACTCCACCAGCACACTCCACACACGCTCCCCGGGAACTCTCCCGAAAGCCAGGCACTCAGCTCCTCCAGGAACCACCAACCAGAAATCCCTCCCCGGAACTTCCCCAACCAATGGGAACTCTCCGGGAATTCCTGCAAGAACTCCAAAGTAGCAGGCCCAGGCGGACAGCAGGGGTCTAATATACACAGCTTAACATAACCATTATCATCTCAATGGCTTGCTGGCATCACCTCTCAACCAGTCTGTTCTGGCAAAAATGCCATGCGTCATTCGGACTCGGCTATGGCTCTCAGCAGAGGAGCAAGAGAGATGAACAGCATTTGGAAATGACCGTTCAAGCCAGCCCAGGCCTGAGTCCAGCCTCCCCACCCTGAAAGGGGCTGCTTACCTCCTGTCAGTTCCTCCCATCCTGCGGGACCCGCTCAGCCTGCTTGGCATTGATCCCAGCATCTTGGCCCACGCCTGGCACTGTCCCAGGGGCTGGCCCTGCCCCCTGACCAAAGACCTTCTGAGAAGAGAAATCAGGGCACAGGGAGGGGCTAGGAACCCCACCCTCCCCAGCATCTGGAGCAGGTGTCTCTGTCCTGCCTTCGTTTCACCTTAAGTCTGGCCACTTACCTGAGGCCTGGACTTCCGGAGGAGGACAAACAGGACTGAGAACACCAGGCCCTTGTTCAAGATGAATCCGCAGGTCACAAGAATCAGAGCAGGAACACCAGGCAGCTCCAGAAGTCCTGCAGGTCAAAGGCAAGCGTGACTCCCTCCACCTGACCCTCCTGAACCCAAAGGGTGGGTGCCTGTTGAGTGGACAGCTCTGAAGGCCCCTGCTTCCTGCCTCTTGGCTACGAGAGCCGCCAAGCAGGTTTTTATACCCTGTGCAGATGAGGACTCCACCTTCCCCAGCCTCCACCCTGCTCTCACCCCAGAGGAACCTAACGAGTCTCCTGCCACCAGCCCCACCCCCACCCCTACCTCCTGCACACAGCTGCTGGTTGCCCTGTGCTGATCTCCCTTTCCACCAAGGAGCCCAAGGAGGCCCTTCATGTTCCCATTGCCTACACCCAAAGAGCATGACTGCCAGACGTTCAAGGCTCCCTGGGACCTGAATGTGTTGTCCTGCTTGACCCCACCCAATGGCTCCACTCCACTCAGTCCTCGGGCTTTGTAGAGGACACATCTCCACCCCCTGCTCCCTCTTCTCTCCAACGTCAGTCCCCCACCTCCCTCTGCCCTTTCTAACTCCTCTGCCACCTCTGAGGTTTCTGGTACCCACCTCTGGCTCCACCCCACCCAGGGCTCTGAGGGTCTCTGCTCATGGGGTGCTTAGAGCTGCTCTGTAAGGAAGGGATTCTCTCACGCCTTCCTTAGCTCCAAGTCAGAGTCTTCCGATTGCTCAGACTCCACTAGCCAGGAGGCCACCCCTCCTAGGTGCAGCCCCTTGTCCACAGGGGTACCGAAGCCCGAAGCCCGTTTGATCTTAGCTCCTCTGACCCCCACCTCCCTCTGGGGCTGCTGGATGCCACCTTGATAGACTAGCACCCAAGGCTTGGGTGGGGCCTTGGGATAGAAATCTACATAAAGGTCATTCTTCCTGCTTGTGTTCAGGACCCCCTGGCAGCCCTCTGGGTGGTCCAGCCTGATCCTCTGGAGTCCACAATGTGTGTGGGGTGAGCCCAGGGCCCCAGCTAAGCTCAGGGTGTGCCTCTGCTCTGCTTCTGTCTCTGCAGTGATCCTCAGCACACACAACTTACAGCAAATCTGGGCTCTCTGGGGGTTCATTCTGTCTGGTGTGGACTATGCTCCGGAAGAGATCAAAGCTCTTCAGGGTCTTGACTGCGTGAGACCTGGCCCCTACTAGGTGCCCAGGCGATGATTGACCAAGATGGGGCAGCATACCCTGAGCTGTCCACCCAGCCTGGCTGACTTCCTCTGAGCTGGGGAGGGACCTCCAAGGTGTTTGGAACAGCTTTCTTCTCCTACAGGCTGAGCCACTGTTCCACGGAGCTACACTGGTTGGGGGAAAAGGTTCACAGTCTCAGAAGGCCAAAGGTAGTGGGGTTCAACACCACCAATCCACCCTCCCAAGGAGCAGGATGGACAGGGGGTGTCCACAGTCACACAGTGGAGAGCAACAGAGCCAGCCCCCAGGCCCGGGCCTCCCAACCCTGTGCCTGTGTATGTGTGTGACACCCTGCTGGTCTCAGCCTTCAGGGCCTCATCCGGGGCACCTGGCCCAGTTCTCAGCTCTCAGCCCCTCCTCCACTCAGCCCATGACGGTTCAGCCAACCCACACCCCATGCCCACAACCTCCTCCTGGACTTACTTCCTGTTGGTGATGGATCTTGTCCATCAGGGAGGGCAGGGAGCTCCCTCCTCATGCCCTCTGCAGCCCACCTTTCTCTCCCCTCAAATCCCCACACCAGATTCACTTCCCAAGTGGGGTTGGTGGGACAACATCCATCACCTCCCAATAGCCTCACATTACGTGGGTTTCTCTCTGTGCTCAGTCACTGCTGTGTCCTCCCCCACCTCAAAAGCTAAAGAACAAATAGAGAAGGCATCTCCACCGTCCACCGAGGAGTGTCCTTTACGGGGCTCAACAGCACGCCAGAAAGAAACCCCCAACTATTTATTTAACCTAGCTGAGCAAAACCCAGTCCCTGACTCTCTTACGCTCTCCAAACAACCTCAGTGATCACTACAGGTGTCCTTGTGGAGGCTTCTATCTTTTTCCCCCTGCAATTCCTCTAGGCAGGGACAATCTGTGCAAGATGTCATTTCCATCGCCACATTAGCCTAAAGTTTCCTTAATTACTGGAGAGAAGGAATGCAAAGCTGCTATTAAAATGTTACTCCATGTTATTTGTGGTTTGAGGGAAATAATTATGTTTCGGTTTATCCTGTGTTAACTTGATACACTTCTTATTGACTAGCATGGGCTCGGTCACTCTCAATCACTTCTCCTGTCTTTATTAAGGTTTGAGTTAGCCAGGCACGATGGCTCTCACCATAATCCCAGCCACTCAGGAGGTGGGGGCAGGAGAATTGCAAATTTGAGACAAGTCTGAGCAACTCAGTGAGACCCTGTCTTAAAATAAAATAATAGGGTTGAGGATGTAGCTCAGTGGCAGGGTGCTTGACTATTATGCACTAAGCCCTGGGTTTGACCCCCCCACCCCAGAGCTGAAAAAAAGACAAAGTTAAAAGGACTGCAGTCCACCCACTGGCACCTAGAGCCGCCGGCTTTGCCAAGTGTGAAATGTAGGGCCCTCGTGTCTCCGACCCAAACAATGAGTATCACAGTGAAGAAGCCCCACCAGTTTACTGCAGCCTAGAAATAGTGCAGGACTTGCCCAAGCTCACTAGGTATATTCAGATCCAGAACCTTCTGTCACCAGGCAATCTGCAATGGTCACACCTTGTAAAGACTGCAGTTTTAGTTCTTTGACAGTTTTCGAGGACTATGGCCAAATTAATAAAATATTCCTGAGTCTAGGGCAATGGAGCTGCTTAACTATGAGAACCCTTGGTTAACTACCGGGGCCACGGCATGCTCCAAGCTTTGAGGAATTGTTTGACTCTGTTCCTGAGGTTCTACCTGCAATGCCCTCCCTTTGCCTGCTAACTCTATTTACAGATCCTAAGAAGTGTGACTTGGACCCAATCCTGTCCTGAGAGTCATATGTTCAGGCTGGCAGAAGAGCAAGACCCCACGGTGGTGGAGGCCACCCGAACCACAGCTCCAAAGGAAGTCAATTGAGAAGGTTGAGGCAAAAGCGTTGGACAGCCCCTCCCACGCCACGTCCCCACCTGGGCTGACAGGTTTTTTTTAACAAAGGGGTGTCCTCGCCAACAAGAAGCAACTAAAGGTCGGTGAAAGGCCCTTCACTGTGCTCTCTACTACTTTTTAAGTCCATTGAGAAAAGGGACAGCGCCTTCCTGTCAAAATGAGCCCATTTCATAGATTCTCCAGGGACAAGAAAATCGAGTGAGTCCTGTGGGGGCCCAGCTGCTCCACCTGTCTGCCAAAGGACCAGGTGAGTTACCCTCTGGAGTGTCCCCTCACACTGAGAGACAGCAGCTCTCCCAGACCAGCCTGGCACCTCGCAAGTCCCAGTACCTGCCAGTTTCCCACAGAGTCCGGTGGTGTTTTCGTTCACCTCGTCCAACTTTCTTTTTTTTTTTTTTTTAAAGAGAGAGTGAGAGACAGAGGGGGACAGAGAGAGAGAGAGAATTTTAACATTTATTTTATTTTTTCTTAGTTCTTGGCGGACACAACATCTTTGTTGGTATGTGGTGCTGCTGAGGATCGAACCCGGGCCGCACGCATGCTAGGCGAGCGCGCTACCGCTTGAGCCACATCCCCAGCCCCATCGTCCAACTTTCTTGTTTCACAGGTGAGAAAACTGAGGCCCAGAGAGGAGTTGTGTTTCTGAGTCTCAAAGTCACAAAGCAAGAGAATTGGAAGGCCCAGGTGCCCTGACTTCGGGTCTGGAATTTCCCCGTTACTCTCTGGGCAGCAAGCCCTCATGGCGGATAGGGTCCCAGCCCACCCTCTGTGCCTGAGGAGACCCTCCCCCGGGAGTCCTGGGTCTCCCTGATGCTCACCACTGCACTGCACTAGCCGAATCCGATGGTGCAGGATGACAAGGTTCTGAGAAGTGAGGTGGATCACGCACTGGTACAGCCCTGCGTCCCCCCTCTGGAGCCCGGTCATGGTGACTTTGATGATGGCTTCAGTGGGATAATCCTCCAGCAGGTACCTCCCAGCCTGGGCCACGTTTAGGTCTGCATTTCTAGTCTCCGTGATCACCAGAGTCTCCAGGCTGCCGTCGCTCCGCACCCGCTGCCAGGCCTTCAGGCTGAAGGCGTACTTGTTGATGTTGTAAGGACAGGTCACGGTCAGGTTCCTGCCCTCCTGTAGGCACTTCTGCTCCTCACTTTCACCCTCAGCTTGGAGCCCTAGAGGGAGGTGTCCCGCACTTTACTGGTGTCCCCAAGAAGCCGAGTCCTCCACCCTCTCCGTTTGTCTCCATTCCATTGATCCAGAGGGGAGCCCACCAGAACAGTCCCTCCGGACACTCTCCTCTTTCCCTTCTTGGCCCTCAATACTACGCATCACCCCAAACCTGGTGATACCGTCGTCATCGTCATCCATAGCTTTTATTAAGCACTTACTATGCCCTAAACTCTGAGCCAAGAGCTTCCCACCCATCTGTTGTTTGTTTGATTCTTAGGGCAACTTTCTGATGTACACGCCATCCACAAAATGAGCACCTGTGTCTGGGCACTATTTACAAATGAAGGAACTGAGGCTCGGGGAGGTTAGGGGAACTGCCTGAGGTCAGAAAGTGGTAGAGATGGGATTCAAATGCAGCTTGAACACCACCTTTCTTCTCAGAGCCTTGCTAGAGTGATTTCCATTTCCGTTTTGTGTCCCTCTTGCTACTCTGCCCTTGGTGCTTGTTTACCTTTTCCTCTCTGCATGCCTCCTCTGCCTCCTGACTGAACATGTTCCTCCAAAGGGAGATTGGCTTTGCATTTCTATGCATCTCCAGAGATGCCAGCGTGGTGCTGGGGGATGGCTTGGCTGGCTCCACATCACATCCTCAACTTCAAGATGCCCCAGAAGAACCTCCAACCTGTCTTATGGCACAGTCCCTGCCGGACCAGGATGGACAGAGTGCTCTGCGTCTGTTGCCTTCCTTTCCCCTGACCTGTCTCTAGCACAGGCCCTGATCTCACTCCAGTCCATTCTAAAGAAATGAGAGAAAGTTCCTCTTAGCCGCTGCGTTCCTCCAGATGGTCTCTGCCCCTAGCCCTGAGCTGCTCCTCCCACCCTTCACCCTCCTGCCCTTACCTGAGACACAGAGCAGCAGCAGCAGTAGCAGCCCCATCGGTGGCCACCTCTGCTGGCCTGCCCCCTGCATCCCGTCCTTCTCCTTGAGTCTTCTGTCTGCCAGGGACTCTCTAGCGGCAGGAGGACCTTGCCCCATGGGGGGTGTCTACGGTTGTCCCCCAGAGGTGCTGCTGTTTCTTCAGATTGAGAAACCCTGAGGGAAATGTAACAAGGGAACAGCCCAGGAAAAAGCAGAAGGTGAAGAGACAGCGTCCTTCCTACCTCTATTATGTCACAGTCGTATTGCGAAACACTCAGCGGCTCCCCGTTCTCCACTACAGCACGTCTAGCCCCATCCGTGTGGGGTCCCCCCTTCTGCTCCACTCTGTACCTCTAGTCTCCAAAACAACTGGCCACTGCCCACCACATCCCGCCAACCCGCACACCATAGTCCCCATCTGAAATGACACTGTGCATCCCAACTGTGCCCACCCTCTAAGGTCTGGGTTGAGCTTTCAGATGACAACACTTTCGCCAGTCTTACTCCACACCGTGGTTCTCAGGTATGGGCAGGTGGCTGAATCACTCCAGAAGCCTGGCGGTACACACACACACACACACACACACACACACACACACACACACGCCAGGACTCTGAGTTGGCAGGCCTGCAGAGACACCCAGGAGTCTGCATGGTAGCAAGCAACCTTAGTGACTCTGAGGCAGGTGTCCAAATAGACCATGCTTGCAAAAGCCCTGTTTGCAGTCAGATGCACCTTGAGGCCTGCTCTGAGCTCTGCCTGTGTAGGATGTAGACTTCCCCAAGCAACCCAGTCAGGGAGAAAGCATAGACACGGACACCACAGCTAAAATAGCTACAGGTGAATGACCACGAGGAGGCCCTGGGCATTTACTCCAGTTCTCTCACTTAATCCAGTCAGTGCCGCAAGAGTATGCAATGGATACTCGTCATCTCTTGACTCTCTGGCACCAAATACTTTACTGGAAAGGTGAATGTGGCCCAACACATAAGTTTTCCTGAACTGTGGACCTCTGCTTCCCCTTCTGTTAAGTAGGAAGGCAAATATTCCTCCCACACTTCTTCCGGTCAGCTATGACATGCCCACAGGCACTGACCTAAGCTCAGCAAAATGCATGATTTCACCCAGGATTCTGAATCCCGAGAACTGGATTGATTCAAGATTCAGGGCCCATGGGAGATGACTTACACGGAGGCAATTTAAGCATTCGGAGTCCAGAAACAGCATATAGTAAGTGGCTGGTGACTTATGTGTCCAGAGAAACATCGCCAGATCATCTCCTGCATAATCCCAGCTGGGGCCTCTGCTCTGCCTTCCCTCTTGGTATCTACCGATTTTCTAAACCTGATTTTCCAGCCTCCTCATTGACCCTGTGAGCTCCTAGGCTCCTTCTGCAATCCCTCTGCTATCAGTATAGCCCAAGCAGAATGCTGTTGTTGGTCTTGACAACCATCACTGACATTGGTTAGGTGGCCCTGTGCCCTTAGAGGCCATGAGGCATACTGAGGCCCAGAAAATGGAGTCACTCCAGATCAGACATACTGACAGCAAGAATGCAGAGCTGGGACTCAAACCCAGACACGGTATTGTTTTGTCAGCCAAGTTTCCAGCAAGAAGCAGAAGGCTCGCCAAGACTGAATAACTAAGGAACATTTAATAAAGATACGTGCATTTGGGGAAGCCAATATGGGATGCTGCAGTAACTGAATCTGGCGGCCATAGTGAGCTGTCACCACCTACAGATCTGCAGGGCGAGAGGATGGAGCAGTCACCTGAACTTGGAGCTAGTGGCCATTTGGTGAGGGGCTTAAGGGAACCTTCAGAGTGAATGCAAACACGTATGCCACTCCCTGGCCTCGTCTCTTCCCACCCTCTGCTGTCCTCTCCTGCTGCCCATTGGCTAAACCCAGCCAGAAGGTGGTGCCTGACAGAGCCTGTTGACATCACCCACATGGGCAGGTTCCCAAGTGTGCACTTGAGAGTGTCCAGCATGACCGCTTGTCTTCCAATGTAATGTAGTGCACAGAACTTTCTAGGCAAATGTCATTTATTGGACTTAAATACAACTTAACCTGTAATTCAATGACTCACCAAGCCATGCAACTGGATGTCATGGTGTTTAACAGACAGCATTATGATTTCTTTGAAACAAACCTGAGAAGCATGAAGAGAACTGTATGCTATGATGCAACAAGTCCGCAGGAGCCCTGGAAGCTGAACATGTGTCTTATGCTTCCAGATAATGCAATGCAGGTGTTCTAAGGGATGCCATTTGGGAAACACTGCTCCAGTGTGTCCTGCCTCTTCTGGACAGCATCTAATTACAGTGTCCCCCCGACCCCGACCTGGTTTTTTTTGTCACCTTCATAAACTGGAGCGACATCGAAACTGCTAAAATGCAGGTCCCAGACCAGCCACCTCAGTTGCTGCATCTGAGCTGCTCAGTCCAAGACAGGGAAGGAGCTGAGATGCTCAGCTTCTGGATAAGTCCTTCTCTGCAGACTGGCCAGAGCTCCAGGACGAACTGAATTCCACTCACACCCCTTCAAATGGACTCAAAACGGTGATCAGAAATCATCTCTGAGGTCAGTGCCATCCCTGGGTGGGTCCAGACAGAGTGATATTCATTAGAAGGAGGCCCTCATGGGATGGAAGGATGCACCAGAGAACTAGGTATTTTTTCCCCCACAGGAGGAGGGGAAAGTCTTGGAGGTTATAGGAATATATTTTTCTGGCGTGAGACAGATGCTACGTGGCAAGGTGTGTTCGCTCTTGGAGGCTTTAGGATGACAATGACCTTGACCATTGCTGAATTGGAAGGACCCTTTTGCTTTAGAACCCAAAGGTAGGAGATAGGAAGTCCTGGTATGAGGCTGGGGGACACACGCGGGTGGCCTGCATACCTATTTCATGGGGCCCAGTGGGAGGGTCCCAGAGACAGCATGGGAGCCGTCAGGGGAGACCAAATGGAGGAGGATGGTGAGTGAGAGGTAAGGGGCCCACAAGGGACAGCCTCCAGAGCCTCAGTGGTGGGCTACTGTCACCCTGCCATGCCTGCCCCTCATGTGATTCAAGGACGAGAGGCAGAACTCCTTGCTCTCCACGTGGCTATGGATCCCCTCGGCAAAAGAGTTGGTTTTCCTTCCTGCCAGTAGGTGGGACTCGCGTGGCCTCGCCTTGGTCACATACACCTCCACCTTCATGGGTTAGCTTCAGGGTCCAGAGGCAAAGTGCACCCGGCAAGGCGGGTTCCAGCCACCCATCGCCCTACACGCCCATCTTGTCTCCTGTGCTTTCCCGGGACGAGCCGTCAGCGTCACTTTCTCATTCCCAGTTACTTAATTCCCACCATGGCCTCTTCTCTTCTCCTCGTTGCATGGGTAGGAATGTTGGGACAATCACGATGAAAGGAAAAAACAGGCATCGGATTCTCGAGAGAGGGAGGCTCGCTCCAGTGGCGGGGGAAGGAGGACACTTCTAAGTTCTGTCCATGTGGCCTAAATTGTGTAGTCCAGGGAAAGGACGTGGGGCAGCAAGATCAGCTGTGCCCACTCAGCCTCACAACCCCACAGGAGAGGGACAGTGGAAAGCACTGGACTCTGTCTTGATCTCACGCCAAGCTGCAGATGGAATGGAGAGCTGGGTCCTGCCGGGAGCCACATCTTCTCTTCTGAGGGTGATGTGTGTGGACAGGGCCAGGGAGTGGGCAATCCTGGCCTAGGAATCACCTGTGGGCACAGATTCAATTCAGGTCCCTCTCCACTCGGCTTCCAACACCTGCCAGGTAGACATGGATGGAGGTCAGGGTCACTGTCGTGGGTTCCTGGATCTAGAGTCCAAATGACCTCTGAGTGACAACAAACAGGACAGTGAAGACCAGGCTCTTAATGAGGATTCCACAGGCCACAGGAGCGACAATGCTGAACACAGAGAGCCTGTGGGGGAGAGAGAGAGAGACAGAGAGAGAGAGAGTTGTCACCAGCCATGAGGACCTCACACTCAAGGGTTTAGAAATTCCTTCATGTTCCCATCTTATCCGCTCAGTTCTTCCCATACCTTTCCAGACTGTCTGGCCCTATGCAAAGCCCTTCGCTCCATTCCCTAAAACAACCCATTAGAAACATGTTTAGTAAAAGTATAGGGTTCACGTCCAGGTGAGCTTCATCTTGCCTTGGATGCGGCAGAGAGAGAGGGCCACGGGCCTGGAAAGCTCAGCTCATCCCTGTCCTCAGCACCGTGGCCTGCTTCCTGGGATGGTTGCCTCCCCTCCCCCCACCCCCACCCCCACCCCCTGCATTTAGCCTCTGTTTCCTCGTTTATAAATCAAGAAGAATCCAATCCTAGAGAAAATCCAGTCTCGGATTTGTCTAGATGTTAGCAAAATGATTCTACAAGTCCCAAGTAGACATCAGTAGATACCATGAGAAAGAGACCCAGTGAGAGCAGGGACAGGGGCATCCCGTCAGCAGATCCGGAAGCAGATGTCAAGGCAAGTCCTCCACCCGCTGAGACACAGGGACAAGGAGAGGAAGAGGCAGCAACGGAACAGAGGCCAGAGAACATTGTAATATTATATAAGAATTTAACATCTAAGGGAATCAGCAGCCCTGTGGGCAAAGCAAGGATTCTTTCATAACTATCTGTTTCATAACAGTGGGAAGAAACGGTACTCTTTCTTCAATTCCACTCCCCAACCCTGGATGGAAAATTTAAATAAATCGAAAA
Source organism: Ictidomys tridecemlineatus (assembly GCF_052094955.1). Taxonomy (NCBI): domain Eukaryota; kingdom Metazoa; phylum Chordata; class Mammalia; order Rodentia; family Sciuridae; genus Ictidomys; species Ictidomys tridecemlineatus. The sequence continues at coordinate 110,035,765 of NC_135484.1, read as the reverse complement.
ACAAAACCACAGAAAAAATCACCAGGAAACAGAATTGAGCACATTTAAGGAATAAAACAAAGCAATAATTTTCAAACCGGCACACATTATCCATTCGAAACTTAAAATTGGATGTACAAAATAGCAGACAGAATCATCCCAGCAAGAGACAAACTGCCCATCTGTGCTGACACCCACCCTAGTCTCCACCTTGTCCTGTATCACCCGGGACTGCGTTCCCAAGGATGCCTGGTCAAGTAGCAACCAGTGGTGCTAGCAGCCAGGCCCTGGGGACAGGGAAGCCAGCGTCTGTCTCGTGGTTGCAACGGTACCCACCAGGATGCCAGCCTCTGCCCTGGTAGAGCCTTCCTGCAGAGAGCCCTGGTTTCTGAGCTTCACTCACCCCACTCCCTCCCTAGGGCTCTGCCTAATCCCCTGGAGCTGTTTGTTTTCATGCCCAAGGATCCTGGGGGGCACCCACCCGCCCCCCTGGATCATCATCTCATGTCTTTCAGAGGCTTCACACAAGTCCCCAGAGCCCTAGGGTGCCTGGGAATTCATGGGCCCCACCCATTGCTTAGAGCCCCTCTACCCAGTGACTGTGAATGCAGAAATATCAATATTTGAGGTTTCCAGCATAGGGACACCTCTGTGTCACCCAGACCTTCCTTGAAAAACCAAAGCTGTCCCTGTGAAACCACTTATTTTCCTCCCTTTGCAGTCCCACTTCCTTAGTGGCTCTGCCAGTGATCACTTCCTAAAACACTTGAACAGGACTGTTTTTCCCACAGCCTGTCCCTCACACAGTAACCCTGAGACAGGGCGCTCGGATCCCCCCCTCCAGGGCCTCACCATCCCCAGGTTGGGGCCTCCACTCTTTCGTCACCAGGGCTAACCACTCCTTCTTTCTCAAACAGCTGTCAGTGACTTCTGACCAGCAGAATAGTTAATATTAGTTAATAGAATTAACAGGTAAAAAGAGGTACAGTCTCTTCTAGGAATGTTGGCGAAGATGCCCACATTCTCTACCTATTGAAAAGTAGAAGTAGTGAAGACAGAAAAGCGTTAACTCACACTAGATTATTTTATTTAATCCACAAAGCATAAATGAGCACCTACTATGTACCAGGCACTCAGGCTGTGTGAGTAAAACTACTTAAGGAGGAAGATAGATAAGTTATTGCCCACTCTGATAAGAATGGAAACTGAGTAGCTGATCTCCAGCTGACCTACATCCTATAAGCTAACCAGTTCCAGATTATGGGTAATCCTTTTTAATAATGTAGAAATTAAGAAAGTAAGGAGATATATTACCTAGTACACACACTGCATCATGGGTAACATGGTAATGATATGTAAAGAGGAAATAAATTTAGTCCCAACATTAAATAGAAAAATCACTGTCTCTACCTTCCTGGAGCAGGAGTCCACATTAATGAAGAAGTGAAGATGGTTACCAGGAATTTTTTTCTCCCCTTGATACTGAGAATTAAACCCAGGGCCTTGCACATGCTGAGCACACACTCTGCCACTGAGTTATGGCCCCTGCCCCAGCAGGAATATTGTTACAACACTAAACCCACGTTAGCAACCTGCGGTGGCACTTATGCATAATGGATCACCTGCAAATTCTGTCCGATCGTTTGGAAGACCATTTATCCATAAGACATGGATGCAGAATGATACACGTGTTCAAATTCTCTTATGGAAATTTTGTTTGAATAAATGATTTTCTGATGACAACATCAATGACTAAGAATAGGCAAATGACTAGGTACTTGATGATTTTTCCAATGGACAGAAAAGTATGTGCCCATTGAAATTCTAATTTGAGGAAGACTACATAACAACATTGAAGGATAATCGGAGCAGGAAAAATGATGCAATGGGTATAATTAGAATTAGCACCATGTGAAATATGAAGCGTGAATGAGGATCAGGTGAGAAGACGGGGGAAAGACATATCATTAGTGGGAATATGGAAGAATATTTCTTTCTCTGTTAATTCAATATTTAATGATAACATGTTCTAAGATAAATCAGCATTTAATAACAACTGTAAAGCGAGGTGTTCATGCCAACTCAGTGGCTCTTTGCTGCTATTATTTGGATCTGAGGTGTTTTCCAAAGTCCCATGTATTAAAGGCTTGGTTCCCACATTGGCACTATTGGGAAGTCATGGAAACCTTGAGAAATGAGATCTGGTGGAAGGTGTTTAGGTCATTAAGGTCATGCCCTTGAAAAGGAGAGTGGGACCCCCAACCCCCTTCTCTTCCTTTTTTTCTATGTCCTGATCATAAGGTTTTGCCAGGCATTGCCACTGTGATGTATTGCCTCAACCCAGGCCCAAAAGCCATAAGGTCAACTAATCCTGGACTGATACTTCCAAAGCGTTGGGCCAAAATAAACCTTTCCTCTTTATAAACTTATTACCTCAGGTATTTGTTACAGTCACAGAAAGCTGACTAACACACCTACACTTTAGAAATCTCCTGAAAAACTAATTTAAATATACTAAGACTGGACCCACCTCCAGAAATTTTCATTCCATTGGTCTATGGTAGAATATTTACACCAGTGATAAAATCAAACAAAGCAAATAAAATCAAACAAAATAAGACAAAGACAAATGCTTTAGACAATCATAACCTAAAGCTGCTATGGAGCTACATGATCCCTTCCAGTTTTTTAGCATGCCTGCTGTACCAACAGGACACTGAAGCCAGAAAGGGTCCTGACCTGCCCCAAATCACACAGTTAGTTTGCCTGACACAAGAAACCAGGGTCCCTAACTCACAATGCTTTTTCCATTGCACTATTAGACTGGATCACCTGGGATTTTCCTCTCCTCGTCACTTCGTTGTCCAAGGAAGGAGGAGGGTGAGCTGAGGAAAATGGCACCCTTGTTCAGGGTCTCCTCCTCACTCTACCACCACCCACTTCCTTCCCTGGGAATTTCCACCCAGACTGAAGCAACTCTTGCCCCACCCTCCCCACCTACCCCCATCCCTCTTCCACCACATCCTCTAAGCACATGAACTAGGGAACAAAGGATTTGGTGTCCAAACCAGGAGTCCCAAGGCCTGGAAACCATACCTGATGGCATCTGTGTGGTTGACTGTGGTGTTCGGAGGGATGACAGCTGTTGGCATGGGTAGGGATTGGACCACAGTTCTGGAGCTGGTATAGAACGTTCTCAGGGTCTTCGTGGTAGGAAGGGCGGTAGGACGGATGGTAGTAGGAGCCAATTTAGGGGTAGAATTCTTGTCAGAGGTACGCTTAGTTGAAGGATCTGCAAGAGGCACATTGGATGGATGGATAGATGGATAGATGGATGAATGGATGGATGAATAGGTGGCAAGTAGATGGAGCCACAGAGGGAGATGAAAGTGACTTTTCAAGAAGCAAGGTTTTCCTTTGCCAAAACCAAAAATGTAATATAAGGTTAGCCTCAGTCAGAGATAGGAAGGAGGAAGAGAGAAATTGAGGAAGCAAGGGAAAGGAAGGGAGAGGGAGAAAGGAGCTCTCAGGGTATCTGGGTTATTGGAAATGTACGTGCCTGCTCTTCTTTACTTATCTATATGCCCCTCCTTTTTCCAAGAATAATTCCCTTGTTATTCTATCTTATCCCATTCACTCTGCCTCTTATAAGTACATATTACTTTAAAAGTTCTCTTGTGGGCTGGGGCTGTGGCTTAGTGGTAGAGCGCTTGCCTAGCATGTGTGAGGCACTGGGTTGGATTCTCAGCACCGCATACAAATAAATAAAAATAAGGATCCATTGACAACTTAAAAGAATAAGTTACCTTGTATTAATCCACTGCATATGTGCCATGACTTAGGCTTAGAATCCCCTAGTGCTAGGAACTTCAACCTGTCTGCCTTTCCTCTGTCTTCCTTAGTTCATGTAATATTAGTTGCTGGGGACAGAGAGCCTAACAAGGCATAGGCCCTTTCTCAAGGAGTTTGGAGATTGATAAGGGAGACAGATAAGTAAACCAGTCACTACTCCCCCATGAAATCATATTGTCCACAGAAGGACCCCGAATGAGCCTGGAGACATATTCCCGACAAGTGGGAGTCACCTTGGGCCTACCAAGTCAGGATCTGTATTTAAAATGAGACCCCCACGCAGCTGACACTCCCTGGGAGGTCTGGGGTGCACTGTCTTAAAAGCATCTCATGCATTCTTGGGAGGAGGACAGGGAAGTCACAGGAGGCTTCCCAAGGATATGCCTTCTAAGTGGAGACTTGAGATAGGGGAGTAAATTCTCCCATATCTACTGCTCACCTTTTATAGCACCCCACTTCCCATAACTGTACCCTAAATTAGGCTCTGCAACCCAAAGGGAATCCATGCTTAGAAGCCCCTGCTTGCTGTGTGTGAAATGCTTGTTTAGGGCCTCACAGAGCAGACAAGGAGCTTCTGGGAGAAAGCTGGCTGGCTAGGACTCCTGAGCTCTGCTGGTGACACCACCACATCCATCCACTCCCAGGTCACTCACCAGCGGTCACCACCAGGCGGACAGGATGGAACAGGAGGACAGGCTCCTTGGGAGGAGGATAGTAGACCACACACCGATACAGTCCTGAGTCCTCCACTTGAAGGTTGATCATTCGGACCTGAAACATGGACTCCGGAGGGTCATCTCTGAGAAGGTACCTCCCCACCTGGATTTGATTGAGTGTCCCCTGAGATCTTTCTGTGACAGCCAGTGTCTGGGGCTCCTCCCCATTCCTCAACCTCTGCCAAGCCTTCCGGTTGTAGGCATACTTCATGTTGGAGGGACAGTCCACTGTCAGGGTCTCCCCCTCTTGTAGGACATACTTTTCCTCTTTTGACTGAGCAGCAGCTTGGAGTCCTATAAGCAGGAAAACACAGTTAGTCTCTGTCATGAAGAGTTGGGAAAGAAAAGGAGAGGAGCCAGCTCGTTTTCTTGTCTAACCACCCATTTTTCAGATGAGGTCCTTGAGGCCTCTGGAGAAGAGGCATCTTTCTTTTTAAGCCACACTGGACACTAATCTCTCCACCACAAAGTATTGGGTTTTGTTTTTTACGACAAGAGCCACACTGAGCAGAGTCCATGAAAATCTAATTTGATAAATGATCCTTTTGAGAGGAAGTAAGTGCCTGATGGGGGACAGAACAAGGGATGCTGCACAGAGATCATGGTGGCTGAGGCATGGCAGAGGGTATAGAGAGGGGCATGGGGTGAAGAGAGGCGAGGAAGACATGATACCAGCAGAGAGCCATTCTCCAGGAAGCTTGAGGACTTCAGCTAAGTCAGGGGAAAGAGATCAAAGAGACCACTGAACAAACAGTGAGGAGGCTATTCTGAGGACACGGTGGACTGGGGACCCGACAGTTCCCTCCCGCGCTCTTCCTTCCTTGGGTAGCCCCTCTTCAGTGGCTTACCCATGGGCCCGCCCACGTTCTCAAGCACAGCCCCACCAACCGGCCAATTAAAAGTTCCCCCTTGCCCTGGCCACACTGATTGGTCATCAGCTGAGCCAATCAGAATCCTCCCGGGCGCATGTCATCAGTTGAGCCAATCAGAATCCTCCCCGAGACTGCTACGGCTATTCAGAGGGTAAAAAACGTGTCTTCGGGCTGGGGCTGGGAATGCGGTTGTGGACTTTCGCAGCCGTCTTTCTACCGCGTGGAAACGGCTGCCCGAGAATGAGGCCGGAGGCCGAGGGAGCGAGCCGACGGTGTTACCTGTCCAAAACCGCACCCCTGGGCTCCCCCAGTACCCCAGCCGAGAGACCCCTCCTCCTGTTTTTGACAAGGAGACACAGCGTTGTGCCTCCCCTGGGGACAAGTCCTCCTCCCTCCCCCAGGGTCACTGAGCAATGTCCGGAGACACTGCTGTTGTTATAACCGGGGATGGAGGTGGATGCTGCTGGCATCTAATAAGTACAGAAAAGCAAGAGTGGCCAAAATATCAGGAGTGCTGATTTTGAGAACCCCGCGTTTACAGGGACAGGAAGAGTGATTTTTCTGCTCTAGTCCAAGCAGGGCTTGCCGATGGAGGTGCAGAAGATCCTGTCTCTGCTTCCAAGGGGACACTCGGGGCTCTGTGGTTCACTAAGGGACCACAGTGTGTCCACTCAGGCCTGGAGACACCTTGCTCCAAGGAACACCAGGAACAGGTTGGACAGTAATGCCAGGGCAAACCGTGGGTCAGGCCACCCCTACCTGCAATCACCATCGCTGTTCTCAACACCATGACTGCACCTTCGGGCCCTTTTATCCTCCGTGGTAGTTCAGGAGTGCCCCCGTGAACAACGCCAAGAGTTGTCCCTTCAGTGAAGGGCCTACCTTCCCTGTTGGCCAGGCCAGGCTCCCGAGGCCCTGCCTATCTCAACCTGACCTTAGGAAGACCCTCCTCAGGGGCTCCTGGGGCTTTGAAGGTGAAGCAGAGCTTGAAGGCCAATTCACTTCTAAGGAAACCTTTCGAAGGTTTTCCCATGCAATGTCTATGCACCCAGGCCAGGAGCACCCCCCACAAAAGATGATGAGCAGAGGTGGAGAGATATTGTAAACCAAGTTTAGTTCCTCATTTATAGAACTATGGCTGAAAGCCTTCTCTGAGCCAGAAACTGTGCTGGACTTTGTGAAAGACACACCGACTCCAACTTCTGGTTGCCACCAAGGAAGACCTAACTTCCCACATTAATGTTACAGATGGATTTCCACTCTTTTTAGAAACTTGACCACCTCTTGCGAAAGAAGACAGAAATATATGCTCAAAAGCAGTCTGTACCCCATCACAAGAAAGGAAACCCTTTCAACACACTAATAAAAAAAATACTAATAATAATAATTACCATCTGCCAAGCATTATATGCTAAATGCATTATCTTACTTAATTTTCATCACTTATAAGGTTGCCACTGTTATTCCTATTTTATGGATAAGGAAACTGAGGGACAGAGAAGCTAAGTGACTTGCCCAAGGTCCCACAGCAATAAGGGATGGAGTCAGCATTCAAACCTAGAGAGTCAGCGCAGTGTGTGCTAAGCCTCTGAGCTACATTGCCCAACACTGTAGTCTGATTGGAGTTAGAACATCCCCACCCAAGGATGAATGGGCATCTAGCTGGGATGGGCTTTGGGGTGAACCCTTAACCTATCCCTGTAGGGTATAATGAAATATACAGCTCTGGTTTTTTTCTCTCACAAGTACCTAACCTTCAATCCTCTGCTTCTCCCAGTTGTCCTTCAGAAAAACATAAGTAAAATAAAAGCAAATGCACTGGTTCATGAGAAACCAGTTCCTATTTGCCTCGGTGACAGCCCCAGCTCCAAGGAGATCCAAAGCAAGCACTGCCAGGTAGCTGCCCTTGACCCTGCTCAATAGGTCCCAGAGACAGCCACTCCCTGGGCTTCCATCTCTTCCCAAGGCAAAACTTGTTTTTAAAGTCTTGTCATTTCCCCTCTCTTATTCGGGTTGATTAGGAGGAAGAACCAGCAACGCCCCAAATGCTCTGCAGATTGAAAGAGACCCGTAGGGCTGGGGATGGATCAGCTCTGCTGAGCCTGCCCAACAGGGCCCTCCAGCCCCAACACACAAAAGAAAGTAGGGATCCTAACCTCCTGGAGAACGGGCTCCAGGCTGCTTCTGTTCCCACCTGTGTCTTTAGCAGTAGCAGATTTTCTGGTTCACAGTAGGCCCCAGGAAATACTTGTTAAATATATGGTATCTTTTGAGTTAACAGATGTCCACATTAAAAGCACCATGATGGAACACATAAAGTCCAATTTTTCTGTATAATTTTTTAAAAGTACTAATTTAAAAAAGAGAAAAATGCTTTTCAAAATCAGACAAAATTATTTCTGATCATACCCGAGTTAGATTTCCTCTATCATTATTTTCATCTAGGGTTTTTCTGTCTTTGACATCCAAATGCAAAATGCACAGGGAGGCTGGGGACATACCTCAGTGGGAGAGCACAGATGCCCTAGCATGCATGAGGACCTGGGTTCGCTCCCCAGGACTGCCAAAAAAAAAAAAAAAAAAATCAGAGACATCTTTCTTCCCTAATTCCACCCTTCTTTGATTTATGTACTCAGACCTGTGCGTTCTCCTGGTCCTGCAGACCTTGGGTAAAGAAGCTCAGACTACTTTAACTGCTGGTTGGCTTTGTTTTGGGTGGCCAGGTGCTCTGGTGCTTCAAAAAGAGAAGGTCTCCTGGGGTCCAAACCACAGGTCTCACCTGCTTGCACCTCTCCCTTGCCTTACCTGAAAAAAACAGCGTCCACAGTAGCCCCCAAAGCATCATCCTTCAGGGATTCCAGCTCCAACTGCCCCTGTGGGCTCCTGCGTCAGTTATAAGGCACCACCCTGACACAGTGGCTCCGGAAAGTTGCTCAACAGGACATGAGGCCATTCCTGGAAGGTTCCGGGTCAGATGCTTTGTTCCATCACTGTTGACTCTGGTTGCATACGTCAATGAGGAATCCAGAGACCACGGCCCAAGATTCAATTAAGCTTCTTTGAACCTCAATTTCCTCTTCTCTAAGACCCTTCTCAGCCTCACAAAATTTAAGTGAGCTGGGAGCCGTGGCACATGCCTATAATTCCAGTGACATGGGAGGCTGAGGCAGGAGGATCACAAGCTGGAGGCCAGTCTCAGCAACTTAATCAAGCCCTTTGTAACTCTTAGCAAGACCCTGCTTCAAAATAAAAAATAAAAAGAGATGGGGATAAAATGATAAAGTGCCCTAGGTTCAATCCCCAGTACCCCCCTGCAAAAAATTGTGCGAATATTGTGGTCAATTATAATTGCTGCCTCGACATCCATTTTAAATACAGTTTTCACTTTCTCAATCCAGCTGCAGGCCCTAGTTACCTCTGACACTGTGTCCAGTTCCTCAAAGCGGTGGATCCAGATATCTGACTCATACAACTTCCTCCTAGTGACTTTCTTCCTTGGGACAGCCGAACACAGTCCACTTCACTGGGCCCACTGAACTGTGCAGATATGTCACTGTTACCACCACTTGATCACAGTATGACCTCCCAGGACTCAGGCCTGCTTGCTTTAAATGGCAGCAGTTACAATTCCCTGAGTGAGGGGCTGGGGGTGTGACTCAGTAGTAGAGCGCTTGCCTAGCATGCGTGAGGCACTGGGTTCCATCCTCAGCACCACATAAAAATGAAATAAAGATATTGCATCCACCTCCAACTAAAACATAAATATTTTTTAAAAAAATCTCTGAGTGAGAAGGGAAATTGTATGGAAATGGAAGGAGACCCTCAATGTTACACAAAATTACATATAAGAGGTTGTGAGGGGAAAGGGGGAGAAAAAAACAAGGGAGAGAATTGAACAACAGCTGATGGGGTAGAGAGGGAAGATGGGAGGGAAGGAGAGGGGGGATAGTAGGGGATAGGAAAGGTAGCAGAATACAACAGTTACTAGTATGGCAGTATGTAAAAATGTGGATGTGTAACCCATGTGATTCTGCAATTTGTATTTGGGGTAAAAATGGGAGTTCATAACCCACTTGAATCAAATGTATGAAGGATGATACATCATGAGCTTTGTAATGTTTTGAACAACCAATAAAAAAAATTAAAAAATTAAAAATAAAAATAAAAAATCTCTGAGTGAAACCTGCCCAAGACCCCTAAAGGTGTTGGTCCTCGAGTCGTGGTCTCTCTCCACTCACTCCCTGGCCTGCATGTGGGGGGCCTCTGGGCATGCCCCATACCCACCGGGACCTGTAAGTAAGAAAATCTCTATTTCCATCTGTGTGTCTGCTAATCATTGAGGGGGTGTTCTTCACCTTGAAGGTTCTCAGTCAAGAACTATTGGCAGGGGCTGGGGATGTGGCTCAAGCAGTAGGGTGCTTGCCTGGCATGCGTGCGGCCCGGGTTCGATCCTCAGCACCACATACCAACAAAGATGTTGTGTCCACCGAGAACTAAAAAATAAATATTAAAAAATTATCTCTCACTTAAAAAAAAAAAAAAGAATTATTGGCAAGACGGAGAGTGCTTCTGCGGATTCACTAGGACCACAGAGCTGCTGAGGTTACTAACATCCACCAGGGGAGGCGGTGCTGTTCCCTGTAGTTCAACTGACCCCCTCTGCTGCCGTCACCTCTGTAGAGTGCCCCTGGGCTAAAATGTTAGTGACAGTGATAATGCTCTGTCGTGTTCCTCACTCAGGCTCACTCCAGGGGAACTGGGCTGCATAAAATAACCCCCAAATAGACAGAGATATCTTTTTCTTTGGGGTCCTGTAACAGCTCCTCAGACCTTAAGGGTCCACAGAGAGAGAGAGAGCGAGCGCACATGCTGACTCCTTTTATTGAGGAGAAACCATTCAAATGAGGCCGGGGTCAAGTTTCAAAGTGCTGAGTCTAGCTTCATGATGTCCACTGTCAGCAGGTTGACTGACATCTAGGAAGGCCACACCCAAGGGCAGATGTTTCCATGGAACATTCTCTCAAATGGGGCAAAGGGGTGGTATCACAAAGGAACAGGTGAGCATAGCTCCATCCATGGGGTGACACGCCTACGTCTGAAGACGCATCCTCAGCCTCTGGGACCTGGGCAATGTCCAGGTCACTAGAGATGTAGTGACGCTCAGAGCCTCTCCACTCCAGGACGGAGACTATGAGTCATTCAGAGGGGCCTCCCCAAAATGCTCCCCAAAGTGATCAGGCCCACCCCAAGAGGGACTCTAGTCTAGACCACGGGCCAGGGTGGCTCTGGGACCCTGACTGGGAAGGCGTCCACGCGAGGCAACTCTCTTAGAGTGAAGTGTGACATTCCTAATCCCTTGTCCCCAGTAACAACTATTTCTCTGTCCCAGCCTGAGCCAAGGTGAGCTCCTGAGACCACAGGGCAACACTCCCGCTAATGAAACAACTGGGGGACAGCGTCCCAGAGCCCCACGGTTCTCCTCATGGGTGTGGTGGGGTGCAACGCAGCAAAGTGTCACTGGGGGACCCCATTCAGACTGGAGGTATCTGCAGTGGGTACAGTGGGTCTAATGCTAGAAAGGGTGGCCCCTGCTGGAGTCCACCCTGCCTTCTTGCTGGGTCCCTTGGTCCTGTCATCCATGTCCCCAGCCCCAGAGGGTATCATGAGTCTAATTCCTGGCCTCATATGGCTAAGACTCTGATGGATAAATATAAATACTCTGGACACTTGGTCCCTGTCCCACCACAGACACCAGAGGATGTCAACGCAGCTCTTAGGTAAATGCCAAACTCCCAAGGAAGCCGCAGAGGCCCTGCTGGGTGCTCTACCTGCAGAGGTGGGGCCTGGGAACCAGGAAGATGGAGAAGAAGAATCGCACTGGGGGACACTGACTTGATCCCTCAGAGCCGATTGGGACACCTGGAAAGGGAAGTGGCTGTCCAAGAGGCCAGCAAACACAAGGTCAGACATATATATATATATATATATTTTTTTTCTTGTAACAATCAGTATAAAGTCAAAAAACAGGCTAATCCTGTTTTTGACTCAGTCCCACCAGGAACTGATGAGGTCAGCAACTGTAGAGAGAGAGGAGAGGGAAAAATTTTTAGTCACTTAGAAATGCAAAAGATTTTACTTAAAAAGGAAAGAATGGGGGGGCAGGAACTGAGGAGCATGTTGGTGGGGCTAGAGGCACAGGGCCCCTTTCCTCCTCCCTTTTTTCTTCTTATCAACCACAGACAGATGCTAAGAACCTGGCTTCAGGTGGCTAAAAACCTAAAAATGAAGAAGCCTGCTGTTCTTAGGCAGCAACAAGTCCCAGGGGAGAAGGAAACCTGAAGCTTTAAGTCCTGAGCAGATGCCAGGCGTGGGATCAATCGGTGATGGACCTCGATTACTTACATCATTTAGGAACAGATCGCCAGGTATCTGGGGAAATAAAGGGTAATCCAGTAAAATATATGCACATATATTTAAATATAATATGAAATAGGTAAATGTATATACATTTTCCTTAATGTGTTTCCATTGAAATTCAAAAATCATGCATTAGTTTATATACCAAAAAATTCTACAACCAAAAAAAGTTTAGCTGGGTCCAGTGGTGCACGCTTGTAATCCCAGTGACTTGGGTGGCTGAGGCACAAGGATCACAAGTTCCAGGCCAGCCTCAGCAACTTAGCAAGACCCTAAACAACTTAGTGAGACACTGTCTCAAAATAAAAATTAAAAATAAATAAAAAGGGATGGGGACATAGTTCAGTGAAAAAAAATACTACTAAATTCAATTCCTAGTACAAAAAAAAAAAATTAAAGGACACCGATTGGTTTTTGAGCCTACAGTATAGGTTCTAACTAAACTTTAACATGTATGACAACACAATGGTTCTCAAAAATTCACGGACTTCCTATTGGAGCATAGATTATAGTTCTACTTGGGGATCCTGCTAAATTTAAACACTGCCCCTATAATATTGAGAAGGCAACTAAATATTAATGTTTTATAAAAGAATATGCATCACCATAACCATAGTTTTGCCTAATTTCCTACAGTCATATATTCATTGCTGTGAAATATTCTGTCGGTCCTGGATGCTCTGACACAATGAATAAATTAAAATTAGCACCAGGGGTGTGGCTCACCGGAGGCGTGCTTGCCTAGCATGGCTGAAGACCTAGGTTCCATCCCTAGCAACAAAAAGTAATAAATAAATAAAAGTAAATTTTTGGCCCTTATCAACAGGCTGAAAAATAGAGGGCCCATGAACTCATAATGAAGACAGTTCATAGGGCAAATGTGACTGGAAATGGGGCCCTGCAAGATTAAAACTTATTATATGAAAACTCATTAACAACTGGGTAATTATCCCAGGGATTCTCCACTGAACAGTACAACTTTGTCCTCGATTCTGGAAATGGGGTGACTTAAAATGGATTGCCACAACCTTATCATGTCAGTCCCATCCATTGGGCCCCTGACACCTGACACTGTTAAAATGGCAAATCCCCGTCAATCAATGGCGGCTGGCTCTTAGGCTCTTGTACAGTTCCCACCCCGCTCTCTTCACCCTGTCCACTGCAGGGTACCTCCTTACCCTATAAGGGCATTGCAAAGGCTCCTCAAAGGAGAAGGACACCCATGGGAAGAGCCTGGGGGTGCTGCCTCCCCCAAATCTTTCTAGCTCCCCCTCCGACAGCCCAGAAGTGAACCAGCTGGTAAAGCAAACTAGTGTCAGAATCTCAGCTCAAATCAAGGTAGAGAAGTGTTCAACTCACTCTCAGGACCCACACACCAGGACACCCCGCCCCCATCGCAGGCCAGAATCCTGCCGAAGGGGGCTTCACCTGCCTCTCGCCTGCTCTGCAAAGTGCCTGCGATGGAATGTCACGAAATGCCAGAACCAGACGAAGGCATCACAAAACACGCTGCAGACACACTCTTTCCTTATGAAGAGACCGAAATCCTCCAAGAACACCACGCCAGCTATAAAAAGAAATGCACGCCAGGCCCAAGCAGGGTCAGCTTCCCAAGGCAGGCACGGTTCAATGTGACAAGCCGTCCACCTAATGTGCCCGAGCAATAGCAAAGGGCGAGGATCCGCAGAGTCATCTGCAGATGCAGAAAAAGCACTTGACAACGGCCACACTACCTCATGATTAGAAAGAAAGACATTTAACAAACTAGGATGAGAAGGAAACTTCCGTCACTTCATAAAGGGCGTCTATGAAAAGCCTCCAACTAACATGGTGTTTAATGATGAAAATCCCGTGACCCTCCCCAAGGTCAGGATAAGGCAGAACACCTTCTCTGCCAACCTGCCCAGCACTGTGAGGGGGCAGTAGCCAGGGAACAACATGAAAGGCTTTCAGATTAGAAAGGAAGAAGTCAAGCCGTCCCTGTTCACAGGTGAATATTCACGTGTTCATAGAAAACCCAAGGAATGATTTAAGAGAAGGAAAAAAAAATGATCAAAACTAACGAACAACTTTAGCAAAGTTGCAAGATATAAGATGAACAAGGAAAAAGCCATTGTGCTTCTATACACTGGCAATGAACGGTCTGAGAATGGAAAGAAATCAGGAAAACACTCCCCTTTATAATGACCTCCGGAAGAATGAATGCCTGGGAAGCAGTTTAACAAGGGAGATGGACGACCTGTACACTCGAAAAGACAGAACGTGGACAGAAACGTCTTCAAAGAACTTAACAAAGGGAAAGACATCCCTTGTCCGTGAATTGGAAAATTGAATATTGCTTCAACAACAATATCCCCTAGACAGGGCCACAGACGAACTGGCATCGCTAACAAAACTTGAGCTTCCCTTAGAACTTTCAGGAATGATATGTGGGGACCGTGGGGACTGTTTTTCCATTTCTTACCCCAAATACCTTAACATTTATTTCACATTGTATTTGTCCAGAATATTCTCCCTGTTAGTATCGCCCTAACACAGTTGTAGTAAACAATTGTGTAGAAAACACTCTGTTGTACCTAGGGGTTGGGAAGTTGAGAGAACATTTCATATGATGAGTGAAAGAGAGGATGCAAACATAAACAAGGTTTTTAGGTTTTAGGCTAAATTTTCTTCATTCTGGGGTTCCTTTGGTCAACGTTATGTGTGTGTGTGTGTGTGTGTGTATTATCTATATAGCACATATATATGCATGTACTTCTGATATATATTACAGCTTTAACTTAGATTCAGTCCCTACTAGATACTACTAGTATATAGTAGTATTATTTTCTTTGACCGACCACCATCCAATTTAAATAGAAATATTCATTGTTCTAGTATTCCAGTATGGTGTTGGTACAAAGTCACCACATTTTTGTTGGGGGGATACCAGTGATTGAACCCAGGGACACTTAACTACTGAGTCACATCCCCAGCCACTCCCCATTCATTTATTTATTTATTTATTTATTTATTTAGACACAGGGTCTTGTTAAGTTTCCGAAGCTGGTTTTGAACTTGTAATCCTCTTGCTTCAGCCTCCCAAGCCACTGAGATTCCAGGTGTGCACCACCATACCTGGCAAAATCCCCAAAGTTTACTAACAACTTTATAAAATATTCTTAGATTATTCTGAACAATCAAGAACAATCAATTTAATCATATTAAGAATTTTAATAGAAACACTATACTTTTATGAGAAGATCCAAGTAGAATGATTACATTAGGTTCACAGAATTTTCAATTTTACATACAATACAACTATGTAAGTATATGGACACCAGTTGTTTATACATAGTAACTAATTTGATAAAGGCAAGCTTTAAAATGTTTATAAAACAATCACTCTTAAATATTTAAGTTTTAGTAAAGAACAGTACCATTCATCTCAAGGTAATTACATTACTATCAACTAAAAAAAAAATGTGAAGTTACTTTTTAAAAAAGAAAAGTTAAAACACAATCAGTTAAAAATTTTTTCCAAAGTTGGGCCCCCGTGGCGCACACCTGTAATCCCAGCAGCTCAGGAGCGTGAGTTCAAAGCCAGCCTCAGCAAATTAGCAAGGCCCTAAGCAACTCAGTAAGACCCTGTCTCTAAATAAAACATAAAAATAGGGCTGGAGATGTAGCTCAGTGGTTATGCCACCCAGGGTTCAATCCCTGGAGATATCTATCTATCTATCTATCTATCTATCTATCTATCTATCTACCTACCTACCTACCTATTCCCTCCCTCCCAAAAAACTCAGTCATTTTTTGATCCTAAAACAAAATGACCAAACCTCCCAAGCACAACTTGGTGTAAATCTAATGTCACCACTAGAGGGAGTAAGTTGCCCTGTTTAATGTCTGAATAAGCTTCCACAAGGTTATTAAGGAAGAGGCTCACAGGGACAAACGTTTTTTAGATGCTTCAGGCACAGACCTTAATACTCAAAAAGTTTTGTCTCACGAATGTCTTGCACACTAAAATAATTTTTAACTAGAAGAGGTTCCTACCTTTCTTTCTTTCTTTCTTTCTTTCTTTCTTTCTTTCTCTCTCTCTCTCTCTCTCCTTCCTTCCTTCTTCTGCCCCTCCCCTTTCCTCCCTCTTTCCTCCCCCCTCCCAACTCTCTGACTCTCTCCCTTCCTTCCTTTCTTTCAGCATCTGGAACTTGCAAATGAATCTTCCTGTGGAAGCACAACATTGCCTTCCTACCTAGTTGGATCAGGCACACAGGGTTTATGATCCAGGGATATCCCAGGGATATAAGGGTCTCAACAAATGGTTTGTTGATCTGGTTCTGATTCAGTTAGACTTATCTGGCTGCATATAATAAAAAAACTCCAGTAAGAGGAGCTTAAGCAAAAGAAGTTTCTTATCTCTCATTTAAAAGTTCAGAAATTGGCACTTACGGCTGCTATGAGAGCTTTACGTGAATGGAAACTGGTTCTTCTCTGCCCAACCATCTCAGTTCATAGCCTCCAAAATAGCTGCCAGAGTGCCAGTCATCACATTTGTGTTCCATGCAATGAGAAAGTTCTTTTTATATGTTTCCTTTGCTTCTTTTCACCCTCTCTGGTGGTGCAAGGCTTGCTGCTCCCATCCTAGTGGTTTGAAGTTTTTGTCCTGTGGAGGCTGAGAGTCTGTGTTTCCATACTCTTTCTTGAGATCTTCACCATGGAGCATCCCTCTCTCCAGTTTCCCACTCTGCCTTCACCCACCCTCATGCAGTGGTGGTCCCGGGGGAAGAGATTCAGCACACATAGGATCCTTCCCCTTGAGCCTTGGAAGCCCTGGACTATGGTGCCAGCCTGTACTTGACCTTTGAGCATTCGTTAAACCTCAGCTGAGTCATCCTTGCTGGTCTGTGAGGCAGGCGAACCGCTGCCCGGCTCAGCTCTCCTGGGGTGTCTTGACCCTCCTAAGATTTTGGGTGATTCGGTTGCTTTGAACTTCAGCTGTCACGGGGACACATGAAGACTTTGTCACTTTCCTGGATTCTTCTCCTTGTTCCAACGGGAGCAGCACAGGTCTGAGCCCCCTGCAAAAGCTGAGCCTGAGAGGCAGCACCCGAAGAGGAAGGAATGGCTGAGAACTTCCCAGAGCTTTGAAGAGCCAGTAAGCCACAGTTACAGACCATAACAAACCAAGCAATGGGAACAAAAAGAACCCCTCGAACTGGCGAATTGTAGAGAAAAATGCAAAAATACAAAACTGGGAGGAAGCAGTCAGTGCTCAGGGAGATTTGGGGGTGGAGGGGCACTGGGGATGGAACCCAGGGGCACTTAACCGCTGAGCCACATCCCCAGCCCTTTTTATGTTTTATTTACAGACAGCATCTATCTGAGTTGCTTAGGGCCTCACTAAGTTGCTGAGGCTGGCTGTGATCCTCCTGCCTCAGCCTCCTGAGCCGCTGGGATGATAAGGCGCACACCACCGCGGGTGGCAGGAAGAATTTTAAAGAGCAGACTTCTCATCTGCAAGCACGCAAGCCAACAGGTGGTGGAACAATACCAAAATGCTTAGGAAACATAACCGTTCAACTAACCAAATGCTCAACAGCCAGAGCTGTACCAGGTAGGGCTAGGTGCATCTGTAGAGAGCAGAAAATGTTCAAGTAACGGTTCTCCTACCTCCTTGAGGTTCATTTCCAGGAAGGTGAAACCCAGAGGTGTGCACGGGTGAGGGATGGAGCTGTGCTCCGTGGAGTTCGGGAGCCCAGTCAGCTCCGGCTCAAGGTGGTCCTTAGACCCCTGAAATGACCTTTCCATTGGGAAAATGGTGGCCGTGGAGATAGAAGAGATTTTCTTTTTCTTGGTAAAATAAAAATTGGACCTGCATCGGCGCGTCACGCGTCTTAGGAGGTGCTGTGGGTCTGAGGGACCCACATCTCTGAGAGCCATGGCTCAAAGTCTGGAGGAGTGATCTGGCCTGGGACTTAAGTCCTGGTGGCCGGGGGGGGGGGGGGGGGGGGGGGGGGGGGGGATAGGACAGGCCCCTTCCGGCCCCCCACCAGCTCTTCCCCGATTTCAGCCACTGGTGTCCTCCGCCCTTCAGAACACGCACCAGGGGTCCTCCCCACGGGCTCCCCATCCGTCTGCTCCACATTTCACAGCTGCCCGGGTCGGTCCTCATCAGAGACCTTGACCAGAGGCGACCCCTCCCCTCCCAGCACTGGGGGCCGAGTACCCAGGACGTCCCAGGGTCCCTGCCACCAAACCCCTCCCGAGACAAGAAACCGTGATGGCTCTAAACCTCAGTGTGCCGGACACTGTCAGCAGCTCTCTGGACTGCGGGTGGCAGCCCCGGACACAGGAGAGGGCCACCATGTTATTGCAAGGGTGGCAGGGAGGCTGGTCTCAGGAAGACAGATGTCCCCTTAGGTCCCTGCTCCGGGACCCCTGGGCTGAAAGGAGCCCAGGAAGTCAGACTATCGGGGACCAGGGACAGAGGCAGAGGGAGCGCGCAGGCTTGGTGGGGAGGGCTGAGGGGCTGAGGAGCTGCGGGAGGGTCACGGATGGGTCCATCCCACCGGCCCGACCTCCTTGGCCCTCCTGTTCATGGAGCCGCCTCCAGCTGCCCTGGAACCTGGGCCCACGAGCCAGCGCCCTCCCGCCACACCGGGCTCCCAGGAGGCCTGCTCCGGCCCCTCGGGTGCATGTGTCCCCGGAGCCCCAAGCAGCTCCCACAGAGAAGTCCTGTCCCCAAGCTCAGAGCCCGCCAGCTCACAGTGCCAGGACTCCCAGGCCACCTACCCCGGCGGGGACTCCCTCTACCCTCCCTGAGCCACTGGAGGCCAGAGAGGCCTCTGGTTCCTGGTTCTCTCCCAGGTCCTGTTTCTGCCAAGACCAGTGCCTTCTGTCTCACCTCCTGCTCCTTCACCCGCCCCACCATCTCTCCAGAACCATCTACTGTTGTCTTCCTGGTCAGTTCCCACCAGGTCACCCCGAGGGCCCCAGAGGTGACCGGTTTCCTTCTGTCCTCTTCCATCCAGCCTGCTCACCGTTCTCGGGTTTTCCTGGAGCAAATCTCTCTGCATGACTTAGTGATCAGAAACCAGTCGTGGTATAAGAGGTCCCCCAAGAAAAGGGCCAGTGTCCTGTGGAGGACAATTTAGCCGTATCGAAGAAATCGCAGGTACCTACCTGTTAGCCCAGCAAGTCCACTGCTCCATGCCTACCCACAGATGTGCCCCTGAATCACTATTATGTGGACACGGAACCTTACTGCAGCAGGATTGGAAAGTCTTTCTAAATTTCCATAATCATTAAGGAGATGGTGAAGGAAACTGCTGCTTGCAGAAGGAGTGAGTGGAACCTCCATGCACTGATGAAGAGCAGTCCCCAAGGTTCAGTCCCAGTGAGAAAAGATGCAGAACTGCACTTCATGCAGGGTACATTTTTTTGTAAAAATGAAAAAATAAATATACGCTGGTGCAGTTTTCCCCCTTGTCCCCCGGTTGTCCCCACTAGGGATGGATTCCAGGCCCCTCCAATCATCTCTAGATGATGAAACCTAATACAATGGCTACGTGACGAGTTTCTATATTGTATTGATTAGAAACAATGAGAAGGAGGAAGTCTGTACATGTTCAGTACAGATATCATTTCTTTTTCAAATATTTTCAATCTCAAGTTGATTGCATCTGTGGATGCAGAACTTGTGGATATCGATGGCTGACCATGTACATAAGGCTTCCTGAAAGGATACATAAAAATCAGATATGTTTATGTATAAGTCAGCCTTTTGTTACTATAAGGAAATATCTGATGGAGACCAAATTTTTAAGCAAAGAGGTTTATTTAGCCAATGGTTTTTCGAGGTTCATGGGCATAGTATGGCACTGGCAGTGACTCAGGTCTGGTGATGGACTTTTTGCTCCCAAAGGAACACATGGCATCATATGTCAAGAGGCAGGGCATGTGCATGCTACGCCTGCGTGTCTGATCTCTCTGGGTCTTCTTCCAGAGCCATCAGGATCCAGTTGCGAGGGCTTCCCCCTCACTCCCTTATTAAACCTAATCACTTTCCAGAGGCCCCACCTCTAAGCACATAGTAAAATTAATTTTCTACCCTTTTAATATCACTAACATATGACTTTGGGGATTAAACTCCTGTAAGAGTGAAGGGAAACATCCCTGTTTAAACCGTAGCAGCTTCATATAAAATATGAATATTTTATACAATATTTATAATAGTTTTGTGCATGAAGAAAAGCTTCATGGTATGGAATTTTCTAGTTGTGGCATCATAACAGTCTCCAAAAGGGTCAGATTTTGGATCATTTTGGAGTTCAAAGTTTCAGATTAGGGATGCTCAACCCATAGTGGTTTACTACATGGGAGAGAGGAGAGCAAAGAGCAAGCAAAAGGTGTCATTGGAGAGTTCCTGGGATACATCCTGTACACTTGAGTTTTGATTGCATTGACCAGAGCTAAATGACAACTTCTGTCTACAGGTGTTAGCTTTCCATTACTATAACAAAGTACCCAAGATAATAAACTTATAAAGATAAAAGGTTTGTTTAAGGTCACAGCTTTGGAGCTTTCAGTCTGTGACGAACTGACTGACTCATTGCTTTGGATCTGTGGTGAGGCAGTTCCTCATGGAGGGAGCATGTGGAAGAGCAAAGCCAGTCATCAGGAAGCAAAAGAGAGAGAAGGGACTGGAATCCCCCAGTCTCCTTTAAGGTCATGCCCCAGTGACCTAAGACCACCCACTAGACCCCACCTCTTCAAGGTCCCCTCACCAGCTAATTGAACCAATCTGGGGACCGAGCTTTTAATACATCATCCTTTCAGGGACATACAAACTATGGAAACGAGGAGATCTGGGATCTATAGATGGGCACCCAATCTCCAAAACATAGTCCACATTTTGCAGCCACAGTGGAGTCAGGAATAAGTGACAAAAATGTCATGAGGTATTTGAAAAATTAAAACCACATTTTAAGTAACCTGTGGCTGATATGGAGAGCAATCAGCAATCGAGGATCTGTGCTTTTACCCGGGAGTGATGCACTGGACCAGAAAACTCCTGACTCGGGAACAGGGAGGGAGGGGAGGGGGGGCCCTTGAAGCTCAGGAGCCAGACCAGCGTCCTCATTGTCATCTTGCCTGTCAGGGCTGCACTGAAAATCCCAGGCAGTGCCTCAGAACAAGAGGCCATTAGACTGCCACTGTGCGCAGGTGAGGTCTGGAGAGATTCCCAAACCGCGTCTGCCCTTAGGAAAGAGGGCCAAATAGGAAACCCCAGGACACCTCTCTGCCCTGCATCAGAGCCCCGGGAGCCGGTTCTGTCCATCTTTCCAGCAGGATGGCCGCGGTTACTTGAGCGTCTCGGGAGCCTGGTTTCTGATGGACTCTGCATGTTTAAACCACGACTTCCTCATTTGTCAGTTTGTTATTTTACTTTCTGCCTCAGTGACCCGAAGCAGACGTTCCATTAATATTTTTAAAGAAAGATCCCTCAGGTTCTTTCCTCTGAAAATCCTTGGGGTTGCCTTCACAAATGAGGACGGTTTAATGAGGCGTAAAATTGCCGGATCATAATATTTCCCTCTATCCTTGGGAGAAGGTAATTTGTTGTCTTTGAACAGGGAACACACAGTGGCAGAACACTCCAGAGTCAACAAGATTCTTTTTGGAGTCCTTTGGAAGTGACCCTTTCTTCCCTCAGGCATGGACGCTGGGGGGAATTTTTTTCTTGGTTGTCATAGAAAAAAAATTTTTTTTTACCTCCCAGATGTGCCTCAAGGCACAGGGCTGACATCACTCCAGCTCAGCAGCAGCCTGTTTCTCCTTCTTTCTAGACACTTGGAGACTCATACTTCTCTTCTTTAATCACGCAGGGCAATATGATCTGTTGTGTGCAAAGAAATGTGAAGAAATGTGTCACCTCCAGGTCTGGCCCTCCCCCTTCTCGAGTGCTTGGCTGTTAAACTGATTGTAGATCTTTTTTCGCTGGTTTTGTCTGAGACACAGAAAGTCCTTTAAATCAGCCCGGGTGTTTCTTTCCTCACTTTCAAAAAAAAAAAAAAGTTTTCTTCTACCACATCTTAAGTCTTTGCTTCTTTTCTCATTCTTCTGGCTTCTTGCTGCCTTCTTTGCGGTCTGTCTATCCCTTGTTGTTTTGTAGATCATTTTACAATTGAATTTCTTTTCCCTCTTAAACCAAATTAAACCTATAAAAGAACATGAGGCAAATAGAGAACACAGGAGTCTGAATGAAACAATCAAAGAACTTTTTATATTATATCTCTATAGTTTGAATATGTTTTCCTCCATTAAAACTCAGGTTGAGGCTTGGTCTTCATTGTTGAGAGGTATTGGACCCTTTAAGAGGGATTACATTCATGCTTTTCTTGCAAGAATGGGTTCTTGCTCTCCTGAATCAGGGTTAGTTACTGCAAGATAGTATTGTAAAGCAAGCCTGTAACCTCCCCTCAGTCTCTCTCACACATGTGCATGTACCTGCTTACCGGGTTCTTGGACCTCCAACTCTTTAATCTAAAAGAAATGTTTTCTTTATAAATCAACCAGGCTCAGTTATTCTGTGATAGCAACAGAAAACAGACTAAAACAATATATTTATAAAGAAAAGAGAAGACAGCCATGAAACAAGAAGAGAAAAACCATAAAAAGAGGCCCCGCTGAGGACACAAATTGCATTTTTTGCAATTAAAAATGTGATAGAAATAATTGACAAAATATTTTGAGGAAGTAAGGGAAAAAATGGGAAATAACTGAGAAAATCTGAGAACTTTAAAGTATCCACCAGGAAACCAAATAAATGAAGAGACATATCATCTTCATGAATTTCAAGACTCAGTATTTTTAATGCCCGTTCTCCCCACACTGATCTACAAGTTCAACACAATGTCAAAACATTTCATCTGATTCTAAAATTGAGTTTGAAAAGCAAGGATGTGGAATAGCCAAGAGCTAAAATTGTTTTTTTGTTTGTTTGTTTGTTTAAAAAGGACAAAGTCAGGACTCATACTACCTGATTCTAAAACCTTAATATAAAGCAACAAAGATTTTAAAAGAAAAGCGTAGAGCTGAGCGCGGTGGCACAAACCTGTCATCCCAGCATCTCAGGAGGCTGAAGCAGAAGGATCACAGGTTCAAAGCCAGCCTCAGCAACTTAGCAAGGCCCTAAGCAACTCCGTGAGACCCTGTCTCTAAATAAAATACAAAACAGGGCTGAGGATGTGGCTCTGTGGTTGAGTGCACCAGTTCAACCCCTGGTACCAAAAAAAAAAAAAAAAAGATTTGAAGCAAATCCTTGGGGGGAGTGGGGAGGGGGACTAAGGCAGAGGGTGGTGGAGGAGGGCTGCTTTGGTTTTCCCTAGGATTATTTAACTTTTAAAGCAATGGCAGTCCTCACACACACTCAAATTACTTGCTCAGAAAAACACTTTAGAACTGCTGGATCAAAAGCCAGGCGCTTCTTTTGTTTGTTTGCTCTGCTCTGCCCTTAATTCATCACTGCCTTGACCCCAGGAGCAGGGTATCAACTATGTCTTTCCAAAAACACGTGAGAGTGCCATTTCCCCACCCCTTGAGGACACAGGATCATGTTGGTTGAATCTTCTTTGAACTGATGGTTGGATAGCAAGGTCTCGTTTCATTTTCCATCCCTTTGATTTTCAGCCACATGGAACACGTGTAGCCATGTTACTCATTCTTTATTCTATAATCAATTACTTGCTCTTACCCCTTGGCTTTTTTTTTTAATGGTACTGAGGATGAAACTCAGTGGTCTGCTGTGGAACCTCGTCCCCAGCCCTTTGTGTTTTGTATTTTGAGACAAGGGCTCACCAGTTGCCCGGGTGCCCTCACACTTGCCATCCTCTTGCCTCTGCCTCCCAAGGGCACCGTGGCCTTGAGCCACCCTTGGCCTTTGTTGAGATTGAAAGACCTGCCCAATTCTTTTTTTTTTTTTTTTTTAAGGAAAATATGTTTAGGTACTGAAGCTATTAACCCTTTTATCTGCAGTATATATTGGAAATTCTTCCTTCATTGTCAGATATTTTTTAAAGTTATGTCATTTTTTGAAATGTCAAATGTTCCATTTTTACCTGGTAGGAAGTATGGATATTTCTTTTAAAGGGAGCAAGAGAAACGGAGCTGGCCGCGATGTTCCTGTGACCAGGCAACCAGCCGCGCTCTGGCTGACAGAGAACAGGAGACCTGTCAGGAGGGCAGGAGAGGGCGGCTGGGGAGGTGACACCGATGAGTTGGGTTCGATCTCACTGAGAGGGGTAAGTGGGACGGGGTTCAGAGGGCCCCCAGGTGGTAGATCCAGGCTTTGGGGATGTGGGGTTGTGGCAGACAACCTGGGGGTCCCTGGCTCTGGGGGAGGGGCCTCCACAGTGGTGGACTCGGTACTGTAAGGCTTCTCCTATGTGCTCAAGAAAGGTCCAGTCTCTCCAGCAATTAGAGAAATGCAAATTAAAACTATAGTGAGATTCCATCTCACTTCAGTCAGAATGACAATTATCAAGAACACAAGGAACAATAAATGTTGGCAAGGATATGGGGGAAAGGCACACTCATACACTGCTGGTGAAACTGCAAATTGGTGCAACCACTCTGGAAAGCAGTGTGGAGATCCCTCAGGAAACTGGGAATGGAACCACCATTTGACCCAGCCATCCCACTCCTTGGTCTATACCCAAAGGACTTAAAATCAGCACACTACAGTGACATAGCCACATCAATGTTTATAGTAGCTCAATTCACAATAGCTAAGCTGTGGAGCAACCTAGGGGTTCCAACAGATGAATGGATCAACAGATGAATTCATCAACAGATAAATGGATAAATAAAACATGGTACATATACACAAAGGAATATTACTCAGCCTTAAAGAAGAATGAAATGATGGCATTTGCCAGTAAATGGATGGAACTGGAGACTCTCATGCTAAGTGAAATAAGCAAGGAGCAAGAAGAGGTGAGAGAACCCAGGCTCAACAAGGCAAACCCATGGGTCTAGGGGCTTGGCAGGAGTTGGGGCAGCCCCTGCTGCTGTTCCTGGTTTGTTCCACCCCTGAGAGCTAAAGGAGAGGAGGGGAGGAATTCAGAATATGAAGTGTGTCCATTCACTGGCTCTCTTCCAACTCTCCTCTTTGACCTCAACCTCTTCTTGGTCCCAGTCCCTTTTTATTCCTTACAATGATGTCCCCTTCTCACCAGATCCCGTCTTCCTTTTCCACCTACCTGCTCCTTTCCCCCTCTGGACAGAGAATGGTGCACAGTCCTGGTGGGGAGCTCTAGGGCTCCAGGCTCTCCCCTCCTTAAGGGCTGGTGCTGGGGCGGATTCCCAGGCATGCTGGTCTGGTCGCTGACGGAGGGGATGGATACCTGAAATACCTGTAAGGATGTATGCGCTGGTATGTGCGTGCGCATTCCTGGGGGTCAGGATACCACCTCAAACCTGGCTGCCCAGCTGCTGTGCCAGGACATGAACCAGGAGCATGAGTCTGAAGTTCAAAGAAAATGGTGAACAGTGGCAACCAGATGAGTGTGCAGAGACAGACAAGGTACAACAGGGTCAAGCTGATGCCATTTCCAATAGATACCAGGCCACCTGGGTGACCCCTGGCTCTGTCTACTGTGCAGCCCCTCCCTCCCTCCCAGAGGAGCAGCTGACACGGGCCCACCGCCTCCCAGGTGAACCCAGATCCCATCACCCTGCTCTACAGCTCAGGCCCACCCGGGGGCGGCCAGCATCAGGACCCTGGTCACCAGCAGGCCACACCACAGACACACCAGGAAACTGCCCACAGCCGACTGAAGGGAGAATGAAGCTTGGTCTCAGCAGAAGGAGAAGAAAGGTAGGAGGATCCGGGGTGGGGAGAGGAGCCCCTGAACCCAACAGGGGGCTGGAGACTGTGTGCAAGACCCACCGCAACCCACCAGCTAGGGGTGGTGTAGGGGTTGGACACAGGGAGCCCTGGAACAAGATGATGGAAACCCAAGGATCCTGGGCAGAGGGAGAGGTTGGCCAAGAGAGAAGAAATGACCAGAGTTGTCACTGCCCTTGGTAACACTGCCAGGGGTCACTGCCAGGGGCCTGCAGCACAGAGCTCCATTGGATGGGGAACCTCAGGCCACAGGAACCTAAGGAAAAGCAGAGGGGTCAGGGAAAGTTCCCGGATGGGCATCAGGCAAACCTGAGTGGAGCGTCCGCAGGGCCTGGGGGTCCCCCAGCCAGGAGGCAGGACACCTAGTCCTCGTCCTCCTGTGGCCTTGAGCAGCTGAGTCACTTTGGACAGGCCGTTGGCGTTCTCTGGGCCTTGTTTCCCTCCGCTGTTGAATCAGCTCTGATAGAAATGTGTCCATTCCTGAGCCCACCGTGGGGGAGTTCAGAGGTACTCCTTCATCCCACCCAGCCAGCTCTGAAGCTGTGTTCTGGGGACCCCTGCAAGTCCCCACATCGCCCTGCTCTCCTTCCTATATCAGAGGCCAGCCTCCTCCCCGGAGATGAGGCTGCCCTGCCTCTTCCAAGCTCTCCTTCCAGAGGTGGCTTCCTCGGCCCACCTGCAACCCCCCAGGAAAGGACTCCGAGTACCTGAGACCTGACGAAGGCTTATATCCCCCTGTTCCCCGAGGGCAGCAGAGACCCCCTGACCAGGAGGTGGGTTGAAATGGCACAGGGCACAGTTGGCTCTCAAAGTCCCTGGCAAGGTGTCCTGCAGCAATTTTCAGATAGAGTGTCTCATCACAGCACCTAGGAACCATGAGCAAGGCATTTCCGGGCCTCGCCACCCCAGCCAGCTTCCCTAAGCATCGCTGCCACCCGAACAAGCCTCCAGAACATGCCTCAGGAACAATGGCACCTCCTAAACACCCCGTACCGAATGCCACATTGTTTTCTGTCTAATAGTGTCTTCAGGGAGTAAGTTCAGATGCAGGACAATCACTACACATCACTGGATACCGAGTCCGTTTCCCCTCTACGCTATAGGGAACCCTGAGTGTGATGTCATTAAACATGAAATAATAAGTTGAAGCTACTAGTGACCTTAGTTTTATCTGACCTGATCCGTTGTGCCCCCAATGCTCAGCAGAGCTAACCCGAAGAACCCAAGACCCCATACCATTGAAGAGGACCACCGAGACCCCATGGCCAGGGACCTCTGCTCTCTCCTGCACTGCAGAATCTTGACAGTCTTCCCTGGTGTGTGAAGTCACTTGTCACCACGGGTCAGCTAACGTTCGGATAAACTTTGTGCAAAAAGTCATAGGAGTGAATGTTGGAACACTTCAAGTTCAGATTGTGAGAGAAAACCACATTTTCTATTTGAGAGATTATGCAGAGGAAAGAGAGGAGGGAATTTTAATTTTACGGACTCAAGGTAGAAAAAAAAAGGGGGTCTCAATAAAAAGAGTAAAAACACTTTTGCAACTTAGAGTTTACTGGTCATCTAACTCCAAATTTCCACCCTAGTCTGCCCCTCAGACTCAACTGGGGATTCAGTTTAAAATGCAAAGGTCCCAGCCACACCCAGACCAATTACTTGAGGCCCACGGGGGTGGAACCAGGCGGTCCCTTTGACACTCCACGAGATCCCACTGTGCACACAATCTTATTTAATTTCCGCAAAACCTTGTGAAGCAGTTGCCACTGTCCCCTTTGACACTGAGGACAGGAGCACAGGCATCTTGGTGATCTGCTCTAGGATTTCCCGGGAAATCAGTGGCACCAGGAGCCCAGCACTCTCTGACCGCACAGGAAGCGGAGCCAGGGGTCTTCTGTAGCACTGCCGAGGGGTCTCTGAGGAGCACACCCGGCCCGGGTGATGGACAGGCTGCTCCTGCCCCCTGCTGGCCAGAGACTGCCATGACGGCGAGCGGGCCTGTGTAAGGTCGCCTTTGCTCTGAGCCTTGCTGCTTTTGCCTGAGGAGCACAGTGTCCCAAGGGCGCCCCCCTCCTACACTCTGCCCTCAGAGGTCACCTGTCCATCTCACTCGCTCTTTGGTATGGTCTCCCTTTCCAAAGGACAGTGAGCGCGGGAAGGGTGGAGCCGCCCTTTCTCTCTCCAGTCCACAGCCTCCACAGGGAGGGGTCTCAGATTCCTGAGGGGCCAGACTGCTCAACCCGTGGACCTTCAGTTCTGTTGAGAGTTCAGTTGGGTCCCCAAAAATAGAAGCCACAGAGAGAGGTTCAGGCTCCGGTCCCCAGTCCTGGAAGGGTTGCTCTTCCCAGGTACCACTGGACCCTAATGGGGCTCAGCTCACCCCGGGAGGTGCCCAGGAAATGCGGCCTTTGGTGCACGGTCAGAGGATGCAGGAAACACCCCTGGGTGGCCCCAGTTACCTCTGGAACCCCACTCTGCTGAGAATATGGGTACTGTCTTCCCCCCCAACCCTGAGCCTCAGAACTTGAGAAGAACCTAGGACGGCAGAGCCCACACGAGTGCCCTACCTGCCCGTTCCTCCCTGGGTACGGCTGCCTGGCAGAGGGGACTCGGCTTCTCTGTCTGTAAGGTAGGAATGGTGCCTCCTCTCTCAGGTTCCTGAGGTGAATCACTCTGGTTCTAAACACCCACACTTAGATTTTTTTGTCCTGGGTCCCTCTGGTCTGGTCCTATGCAGATGTTGCCACCAGCCCAGAAGAATGCCCAGGACCAGGCAGGTGTCTCAGAGATGAATGAGTCAGATCTCCTTCTCTCCCAGTACCACCCCTACCCCTAGACAGACAGACACACATACTGTTGAGTTATAGGGCACTTTGAATCCTCCATGAGTCCTGTAGGGCTCAGTGTCCATGATGTGTCCCCCAGGAGCCTGAGCCAGGTGCAGAAGGGGCAGCCCTATTGCAGGTGAAGACCAACCTCAGGTGGAGGGAGCCTGGTGAGCGGTTCTTGCTGGGCAAAAGAGGCAAGGACTCCAGAAACTGAAAAAGATTCAGAGGGTTGATGACAAAGGGACCAGAAATTTGCAAGCCATTTGCCAATTTCAGGTTCCATTCAAATTTGGGCTAAATGGGGTTGGGGGGGGCCTGGGGTTGTGTCTCAGCGGTAGAACACTTGCCTGGCATGTGTGAGGCACTGGGTTCGATTCTCAGCATAAATAAATAAATATCCATCGACAACTAAAAAATGTTTTTAAAAAGTTGGGATAGACACAAGGTTCTAGCAAAACAAACTTAAATTTCATAATCATCAAATTTTCATAATATTTTGTAAGAGGTAAATACAAGTATTGTTTGAGGCAGTTTTTTTTTTTTTTCTGCTGTGACCAAAAGATCTGACAAGAACAATTTTAGAGGAGGAAAGTTTGGGTCTCAGGGTTTCGGGGGTTTCAGTCCATAAATGGCCAACTCCATTGCTCTGTACCTGAGGTGAGACAGGACATCAGGACAGAAGGTGTGGCAGAGGAAATCAGTTTAGGACATGACAATCAGGAAGCAGAGACAAACTCCCCACACCATGAACAAAATGTATACCCCAGTGACCCACCTCCTCCAGCCACACCCTACCTGCCTGCCTGCAGTTACACCCCAGTTAATGCATATCAGCAGATTTATGCACGGGTTAAGACTCATAACCCAATCATTTCACCTCTAAGCTCTCTTGCATTGTCTCACACAAGAGCTTTCTTTTAGGGGAAACCTCACATCTAGACCATAACAAATACCTTAAGAGATTTTTATAAGTATAAAATTTTCCTATTTTTTTTTCCATCTTGACCACTGCAAGGATTTAAAACTTTTGTATGAGGAACCCCGAACAGTCATTTGATGAATTTGCCCCTTATTTTCTTTCTAATCAGCACCCTGTGAAGCTCTGTAGCAGTGAGACCATTGAGATAAGTCTGGCACATGCAAGATATGGTTGCGTTATTTAGTTTGACAACAGGTCTGCTTCCCACCTGGGTTCATCTGCAGGAAGCCATCAGTGAAATACATAAAGATCATCTCTGGGCAAGAAGCCAGGGAGAGTTAGGCCTGGCCTTGCGAATTATCCGAGGCTCTTCCACGTGACCAATGCACGTGACCTCTCCCTTGACTCTGCTAGGAGGATTCCTCATAGTAGCTCTGGAGACAGGGGTAAACCTTTAGGAACTGAACAGAACACCTTTAAACTTTTTTGGAGAAGAACATTCTATAGAACTTCTTTGATGTTTCCCCCCATATAAATAAAGCAGGCACGGGCTCTATTTTGCCAGAGTCTAGAAGCTCCATCCATCCCATGGGCTTGCGCATCCTGCCCCTGCTTTTGAAACTACTGTCTGTGTTCTGCAGTTTTTCACCTCTTTATTTCTCTTAGCTCTTATTTCTCAGCCAGCCCATTCCACGGAGGAAAACCCCATTCCCACCCTCTGCACAGGACATGGGTGGGACTCATCCTTTTATCCTCCCAGCTGCCCTCTTCTGAGATATGCAGTCCCCTCTGGGCCAGGGAGCCCATGATTCCTTCCCTCACTCAGCCTGGAGACCCCACCTTTCACTGCCTCACCATCTGCACTCCTAGACTCAAAGAAAAAACTCTCAGGTTTTATCATCCAAGAGCTTACAGTTTTCGGATCTCCACCCCTCACTTAGGACACATGAATTTGTTTTGTATAATCTCTACCATGTCAGGGTGGGTGGGAAAGGAAAACATCTCCACCTCCCAAGATCATTTTTCAGGAAGTAAGGAAATGATACAATGCATTCTCAGACCCCAGGATTTCTACAGGACTCTGTCCTGGTCTTGGGGGCAGGGGACAGGTGTGCCCCTATCCAGGTCTCCCAGATCACCCTCTTCATTCCACTCTCTTCTCCTCCCATTTAGAGACTCATTATTTCATCCAGGGCACAGGGGTAGGACTGGAAGAACTGCTTCTCTTGTTCACACACATTTGAGAAAGTTTTTACTCAATGCAGTGAGTTCCAACTTCAATAAAATAAAACTCATCTTAAGTGTATGGTTAGATGAAAACTTTTATGTCCCTGTGTCAAGCACCACTATGAAGATATGGAACCTCTACATCACCCCCAGAAAGTTCTTGCCTGCCACTCTGCACTCCCTTCTGACATCCTTCAACAGGTGAACACATAAATAGCATTTCATAATGGAATATAATTTGGCAATAAAAAGAAGGCACTGCTGATAAAAATAGCAACATGTATGAATCTCAAAAACATTAGGCTGAGCAAAAGTTGAGAAATACCAAAAAATGCATACCGTATCATTCCATATTTCTGGAAATCTATTATAGGCAAAGATTTTCTCCAATGTTTTCTTCTGAAAGTTTTCCAACTTGGGCTTTCCCCTTTAGGACTATGGTATATTTTGAATTATTATTTTTTCCTTTGGTGTGAGGTAAGAATCACCCAGTTCTAGCACCATTTGTTGAAGAGATTTTCCTTTTGCCTGTGGAATTGCTTTGGTGGTTTTGTTGGATATCACTTGCCCCTTCAGGTGTGGGTCTCTTTCTGGACTAGTCTATTCTCTTCCTATACTGGCACCCCCTCCTCCACAGAAAAGCTTAATGAAGCTTCTCCAGAAATCTTCACCATCATTTATCTTAGGACTATTAGCAAAAAAAAAAAAAAAAGTCTCTACAAAAGAATTCAATGTTGTTAAACCTCCTATTTCCTGTTGCTCTGTCTTGCTTGGCCACCGGGCCTAGAAGAGATCAGCACTCCAGGTGCTGAATGCTCCTTTACTAGTTTCTCACAAACATTTATGGACTATTTAATATGAATAACAACATACATAATAGTTTGTAGAAGTGTGTTTGCAAATGCAGAGTGTGATGCGAAAACCAGATTCTTTTAACCAGGCCTCTGGCCTTGGGCTGAGCTTCAGAGAGATGTTTACATTTCAAGGATAAGAAAAGAGGTTACTAATTGGGCTCCATGGTAACAGCTGGGGGGTGGGCAGGAGAATGGGGAGAAGCTCTCCCCTTCTCAGGCTCTGTCCTTGCAGGGTTAACTTGCCCAGAACAGTGAAACTGTTTATGTGTGAACTTCTGCAGACTGTGAACTTCTGGGCCTCTCCCCTTACACACTGAGTATAAAGTTCTGAAACTCCCTGAATTCAGGGTTCAGGGAATTGATTGATTACAGCAAAAGCTATACCCTCTGAACTTGGCTGCAGCCAAATAAAACTGTTTCCTGCTATCTTCGATACCCTGCCTCCTCTGTCCCCTGCAACATTCCATTGAGTTAATTATCTATCCCCACTCCAAAATCACAGTCTTGATTTCTTTAGACTATGATAAATCTTGAAATCAGTTGGCATGGGCCATCCAATTTTTAGTATTTTTCCCCAAAATTGTTTTGGCTACTCTGCCCCCTGCCTCTCACACGTTTAGAATCCTATTGTCAGTTTCAACAGAAATGCTACTGTGATTATGTCTGTGATTGCACTGAGTTTATACAGTTGGCCCTCCATATCTGCAGGTCCTGCATCTATGAATTCAACAAACCTGGGGTCAAAATTATGTAAAAAAAAATTGCACTTACTGAAAATGCATAGTTTTTCTTCCTTGTCATTACTTTCTAAGCAATACAATATAACAATTGCTATCTACACAGCATTTACATTGTATTTTATTTAGAAACAGAGTCTCACTGAGTGGCTTAGGGCCCCGCTAAGTTGCTGAGGCTGGCTTTGAACTCTCCATCCTCCTGCCTCAGCCTTCTGAGCCACTGGGATTACAGGTGTGCACCACCATGCCCAGCACAATAAAGTGCTCATTTTTCACATGATTTTTGTATATCTTTCAAGACGATCATATGGTTTTTCTTCCTTTTTAATAGAGCAACTTTCATTGATTGATTTTCAAATGTTAACCCAAACTGGATTCTGGGGATAGACACCATCTCGGTGCGGTATATTATCATTTTATATACCATTGAATTCAGTATACTGATATATCATTGTTCAGGACATTGTGCTCATGAGGTACGTTGGTCTGTCATTTTCCTGTCTTCTAATTTCTTTCTTTGTGTTTTGTGTCAGGGAATTCTGACCTCATACAATGAGTTAGGATTGTTTGCTATTTCCTTAAAGAATTTAAGTTTGGTATTAGTTCTTTCTTAAATATTTATGGCATTTTTGTCTTGCTAAAGACTATGTTTATCATGACACTAGAGACCTCGATGGCTTCACTGGTAAATCCCATCAAATATTTCCATCATTGTTTTTGTTAGTTTTTTTTCATTGCTGTGACCAAAACATCAGACAAGAACAACTTAGAGGAGGAAGTCTATTTGGGGCTCAAGGTTTCGGAGGTCTCAGTCCACAGATGGCTGACTCCATTTCTTTAGACCTAAGGTGAGGCCGTGCATCGTGGGGAAGAGCCCAGTGGAGGAAGCTGCTCAGCTCATGGCAGGGTCAGGCAGCAGGGGGAGGGGTACCAGGTAAGGGCTCTCAGAAACAGCCCTCCCAGGGCACACCCCAAGGACTCACTTCCTCCAGCCACACCACCTCTGTGCTCAGTGACCTCCTAGTCAGTCCATTCACACTAGGACAGAATGATTAGGTTAGTTCCTAACCTGTGTGACGCCCTCTGGTTATTCTCACACGGTCAAGATGGCTTAGATATAAACTAAATGGCAATGCTTCCCTGGCTGTCTATAAAAATCAATGTGTCATCTTCTGACATTTAATGTTTAGCAGAAAGCTCTGAAGCTGATACGACTTATTACTCCTTTGTAAATAACCTCTTCTTTCCAGTCCTGAGCTTGTAGGATTTTTTTTCCTAGAGAAACATGGCAAGCATCCCTGGGCTGGCCAGTATTTAGCTCTGGAAAAATCTAAGGATGGTACTTTGCAGCCCCTTGATGATCCATGTGGCCCATGAGACAGGAGCTATGACAGGTCTCACTTCCAGGGGACCCAGTTAAGGGCCAGTGCTCCACTTTCCAGCATTTTCTTCCCTTTCCATGACAACCAGAGAAGCAGGTGTCAGATGCAGGTCCATACAATCAAGGCACCGGGCAAATGCTGAGCCAACCCACGGAGGGCTTTTTAAAACGGATTTTGATTCATCTCCCATTTTCTGAAAGGTGTTACCAATCATTTTTATCCAGCAGTATGTGCGATTGCCTCTTCCCAAAAACTCACACTACCTTAGTTGTCATCATTTATATTGACTCTTGTCAGTTTGATGAGCAGAGTGGTTTTGCATTTATTTATGTATTTATTTCTTTATGTATTTGGGAGGGGTCCCGGCTATTGAACTCAGGGACATTCCACCACTGAGCCACATCACTCTCGCCCATGTCCATCGTGGGCAGCGGAAATGGGGTTTCCCTTGGTGACATGGGCTGGCTGAGAAGTAAAACTAAGAAAAATAGAGCGACGAGAAAACCACAGAAAGTAATTTCAAAAGCAGGGGCAGGACGGGCAAGCTGATCAGATGGATGGAGCTTCTAGACTCTGGCAAAAGGGAGCACGTGCCTGCTTTATTTATATTGGGAAACACCAAAGGCCTTCTATAGAATGTTCTTCTCCAAAAAAGGCTAAAGCTGGGCTGTCCAGTTCCCAACGGGTTAAGTCCATCTCCGGAGCTACTAGGAGGGATCTTCTTAGCACAACGGAGAGAAAGGTCACATGCACTGGGCAATCTACTGCCACGGATAGTTCACAAAGCAAAACCTTAATCTCCCTGGCTACCATACCGGGAGAAGACCCTCATAACTCACAGATGGCTTCCTGCACATCCCCAGCCCTATTTTGCATTTTATTTAGAGACAAGGTCTCACTGAGTTGCTTAGCACCTCACTTTTGCTGAGGCTGGCTTTGAACTCGTGATCCTCCTGCCTCAGCCTCCCAAGCCGTTGGTATTACAGGTGTGTGCCACCGCACCCAGCTTGCATTTATTTTAAATAATATGTATTCTGAATATATTTTATTAACATGTTTCACTTATATTTTTTCAAAGGAAAATTGCCTACTCTAGCTTTAAACCCTTCTCTATTAAAATATTTATTTTATTTTATTATTGGAAATACTTGTTTTGCTGGGCACAGTGGCACACGCCGGTAATCCCAGAAGCTCTGGAGAATCGAGAGTTCAAAACCAGCCTCAGCAACCTAACGAGCCCCTAAGCAACTCAGTGAGACCCTGTCTCTAAATAAAATACAAAGAGGGCTGGGGATGTGGTTCAGTGGTTGAGTGCCCCTGAGTTCAATCCCTAGTACCAAAAACAAAAAAGGAATTGTTTAGGGCTGGGGATGTGCCTCAAGTGGTAGCGCGCTCGCCTGGCATGCGTGCAGCCCGGGTTCGATCCTCAGCACCACATACAAACAAAAGACGTTGTGTCCGCTGAGAACTAAAAAAAAATAAATAAATATTAAAATTCTCTCTCTCTCTCCCTCTCTGTCTCTCTCTCACTCTCTCTTTAAAAAAAAAAAAAGGAATTGTTTATACATGAAGTCTAATAACCCTTAATCCATCAAAAAGAAAGCAAACATTTAGACACAGTTGTGATTTGCTTTTAAATTTCACATATCCAATTGTTAACTTGTATATAGTTGACCTACTATTCTTCTCTAAAAAGTGCCTGGCATTAAGATCATAATCAAACACCAAGTTCCAGACCTGGGGTGTAGCTCATGGCAGAGCACAGGTTTAGCATGCTGGAAGTCCTAGAGTCAATCCCCAGCACCAAAAACCAAAGAATGTTCTGTTTTGCAAAATAAATACATACATAAATTTTAGATTTATTTTCTTTTAGAACTTTCTGTGTTCATATTTTATTTCTACATACATGTTATAGTTTGGATCTGGAGCGTCACCAAAGGCTCATGTGTTGAAGGCCTTGATCCCCAGTTCAGCAATGTTCAGAGGTGGGGCTTTGAGAAGGGGATTGGATCATGAGAGCTCTGACCTCATCATAGCTGAACAGACTGTTGGGAGGTGATGGAAACTGTAGGAGGTGGGACCTAATTTGGGGGTGTATCCTCAGGGACTAAATCTTGTCTCCTTAAACTTGTTTTTCCCAGGTATTTTGTCACAGTGACAGTAAGCTAACACAATAAATAAAGTAAGATTAAAAGTTATGAGAGCATGATATACTGAAAACTGATTATTAATAATTACAGTTACCATGTCCGAAGTAATTCTATAAATGTTCTAAAAGATTTACTCATTCTTGTTAGGGATCCATTAAGACCCATTTAAGGAAATAGAAAACTGGAGCTTTTAGAAGTAGGTAATTAAAAAAAAGAAAAAATTCAGAGCCCCAAAGAAGCAAAGTGGGAACCTGAAACAAGGTGTATGTCTCAGAGTCCAAGGTCTTCACAGCCCAAGTTTATGACTTAGGTGCCTCAGAGTCCAAAACTCAGGGTGTGGCTGGGGAATGAAGCTCAGTGGTAGAGCATGTGCTTAGCGTGCATGAGGCCCTGCACTTAATCCCAAACACCACAGAAGTAAAACAAAACTCAGGATGTGTATGTGAGTCTGATTTGCCACTCG
Organism: Ictidomys tridecemlineatus; assembly: GCF_052094955.1. NCBI lineage: Eukaryota > Metazoa > Chordata > Mammalia > Rodentia > Sciuridae > Ictidomys > Ictidomys tridecemlineatus. The sequence goes on along the minus strand of NC_135484.1, from coordinate 109,999,478 downwards.
AGATGCCCCTCCTGCTCCACTATGCAACAGGACCAAGGAAACGTGAGCTACCCTGTTGCTATCTTTTGTTTTTTAAATGTTGGGACAAAAAAACACTAAAGATGATTTTATTATTATTGTTGTTTATTTCCAGACACTTGTTTCTGTATTTAAAAGGGGAGGGGGAAAAAGGAACGAAATGACAATTGCATAGTTCACACACACACACACACACACAAAAAAAATCACAGAGAGGAACGGGAGAAGGGGAGGTAGGTAAGTCAATGGGAGAAGGGTCCCCATCACAGCAGCAGGAACCAGTGAGCCAGGGCACAGGAGTAGCCCCTTCCTTCCAGGGTCACTGTCCTGTCCCACTCGTGTTCTCCAGCCCCTTATGAGGTGGACAAGGAGAAGTCCTTTAAGGCTGGGGCTGTAGCTCAATGGAACAGTGCTTGTATAGCATACTCAAGGGTCAGGGTTCTATCCCCAATACTGCAGCGGGGGAAATCCTTTAATAGGTCTATACAGTGCAGGAAAAAAAATTAGAATTCTTTGACTTTTAATATTTATGCTTTTTTTAAGTTCTGGGGATGGAACATGCACCAAGTTTTCACATATGATATCTTAGACAACCCCCACAACTTCATGAGGCAGATGCTGTCTCTCCTTGCAACAGTGCAGGTGACAGAGAGAAAGTGAGACTCCAGTGACCTGGTGCACGGCTGTGCTCCCAATGGCTCTGGACATATTGGCCTGGATGAATTGGCTTGAGGTGACCTGACTCTGGCTCTGCTGGCATAGCCTAACCTGGAGCCCCCCAGTAAGTGCCTGGAGGCAGCCCCTTCCTTGGATCCCAGAAACAGCAATGACAGTGTGCCCCTCCTCCCCTCGGGGTAACTGGAACGCACCAGGTGTGTCTGAAGGCAGCTAGATAAGCCCAGGCTCAGGTCAGGGACTGGGCAGAGCCAGCGATGCTCCTGTTCCACTGTGGGAACTCTTTCTGCAGACCTGTCTGCGGCCCCAGTGAGCTGGCCATGTCAGCAGCCAGCAGACCGCTCCTTAGCAGCTCCCTGCAGGCACCACAGTCCTGTCCTGACCAAGTGCCTGGGCAACTTTGATTAAATCCTCTCTCTTCAGGCTTCTCCCCTGCGTGGTGTGTGGGACCCCGTGGACCATCCTCGCCGGGTTTCAGAGAAGCCCCTCACCTACCCCGGGCACAGGAGGCCCCACTGCATGTCCTGGGGTTGCTGCCCACACACCCTGGAGCACTGGCCTCAAACCTGCTGGGTCCACTGTCCCCTGTTTTGCTGATTTTCCCATCCCACTCTCTTTGCCATTCAATAGACTTTTTTTTCCCCTAACACTAGGGATTGAACAGAGAGGTGCTTAACCGCTGATCCACATCCCCAGCCCTTCTCCTTCTCCTTCCCCTTCCCCTTCCCCTTCCCCTTCCCCTTCCTCTTCCCCTTCCCCTTCCCCTTCTCCTTCTTCATTTAGAAACAGGGTCTCACTAAGTTGCTTAGGGCCTCACTAAGGCTTTGAACTAGCCATCCTCCTGCCTTAGCCTCCAGAACCACTGGGATTACAGGCATGCGCCACCGTGTCTGGCTCAAAATACTTTTTAATATAGTTTCCTAAAATTATATTCATTACACAAGCAACTTATGATTATATGTACATAAAGATCTTTTATTAAAAGCAAACATTGCAAACATTGGTTCAAGAGGGCAAAGTTTCAGTTAGGATGAATAAGTTCTGGGGATCTAGGGCACAGCATGGCAACGTAGTTCATAATAATGCGTTACAGACTTACATATCAGGAAGAGAGCAGATCTTAAATGCTCTCACCGGAAAAAAATGATGAGTGTATGAGTGATGGATAGATTAATTAGCTCCATTTAATCATTTCACATTTAATCAAAACATCATCTTGTGCACCCTAAATATATACAACTTTTATTATATATATTTTATTCTCCATTAAACTTTAATAAAGCTGGAAAAATAGGCAAACATTGTAGTTGTATTCAGATAAAAAGTCCAAGTTCAGATTAAAAGTCTCTTCACCATTCCTTCCCCAACTGACCAAAGTCCTTTCCCCAAAAGTTACCCCATTATTGCTGAGGCCCCTGCACTGGGTGACAGGCCTCTTGGCCAGCCAGGGCTGGCAGCCTCCCTCCCCATCAGGAGAGCACCCCACCCTGATGTGGTGAGTTAGGAGGTTCAGGGAGGGGGAAGTTGAGCTCAGCTCAGGGTAAGGAAACCTCACCCCTCACGCCCTGCCTCAAGCCTGGTTTCCTGTCCTGTCTGTGGATCAGACTGCAGCCAGACAATGACCCAGAGATTCCTGTTCTGCTGACACCACCAACTCACCAGGTCGCTTAGAGCAGGTCACTGACCCTATCTGGGCCTCAGCTCCCCATCTATTAAGAAGCAAAGTAGGGCTGGGGCTGGGGCTCAGTGGTAGAACGCTTGCCTAGCATGCGTGAAGCATGAGTTCGATCCTCAGCACCATATAAAAATAAATAAAATAAAAATTTTAAAAATGCACGTAATATAGAAGGAGGAGGAGGAGGAGGAGGAGGAGGAGGAGGAGGAGAAAAATAGCTGGGCACAGGGATGTCCACTGGTAATCCCAGCCACTCGGGAGGCTGAGGCAGGAGGATCACAAGTTCAAGACTAGCCTGGGCAACATGGCTGGACCCTCAGCAACTGAATAAGACCCTGTCTTTAAAATTAAAATAAAAAGTGGAGATGTTGGAGATGTGGCTGAATATTGAAGCACCCCTGGTTCAAATCCCCCATAGTGGGGGACTAGGGGACCATCCCCCCATGAACCTTTTGCCAGGCACCTGAGAGAGTGACCCTGCTTTGTAGACTGCACTGCGGTGCCTGCTGGGCTGGTGCCCTGAACTGTCTTCCAGCTCTGAAGCCCCATGCTGCTTCCCCACGGTGGGGGGCCTGGGGGTGCCTCCGCTCTGAGTCTGATATCTCTGCTGTGTTCTTCAGTTCCTCCTGTTTCCCTTTCTTCTCCGAAGCCTCTGTCACCCTATAGTAAGGAAGAGGGCGCTGCACTGAGGCCCAGTGGGGAGCAGGAGTCCTGGGGTGCAAAGAATAAACTGTGAATCCCAGCAGGGCTCCCTCAGTACACAGCTGGTGGATTGACAGCATCCCAATGGCTTCCCCTGGAATTCCACAGGGTCTCTCCCTGGGCCAGAAACACACCTCTCTCTTTATAAATCGCATCTTTTTTTAAAAATAAATAAATAAATAAATCTTAAGGATGCTTCATTCTTTAATGAAAGAGAAGCTGGAGTCTGAGACGCTGGAGTCTCTGTTTAGTTTATGACTCTAGTGCCCATGGGGGATGGGGGTGGGATTCAGAGAGGAGGCCTGGTGGAAGCTCCTGGGCTCCTTAGTCCCCCACCTTAGTGATGTGTCCCCTCCTGTTGGCCCCTCTGAGGAACCCTGCTCAGCACTGTCTCCCAGCTCCCCCAGGTTGCCAGGGACCCTCCCTACACTTCCTTCCTGGAATGGAATCTCCACCTCCTCCCTCCTTCCCCGCACACACCCCCAGCACCCACCAAACCTCCCAGGGGGAAGCACAGCACAGACCCTCCAGGAGCCTGGGCATGAAGACTCTGACCACCCCCAAGTGTCCCTGTGCTTGCCACCAGCCTCAGTCTGACCTTCCCTGGAGAAGCAAAGCCAGGCCCTGCGCGAGGTGGTGCAGAGTGAGAGGCAAGGGCAGAGGCCATGGCTGACCACAGCTTCCTCTTGACCTCTCAGCTCCCCACTAGGGGTGGACACGGAAAGGGCAGCTGGGCACAGGGGAGAGCGGGCGTCCTCAGGAGGCCTGGGGGCTGTGCTGGGAGGGGCTGAGTCCTCTAGACCCAGGTTGATGCTCACAGCCGGAGGCCTCCACTTCCCTCAGCCCAGAGAATCCGCCCTCCACATTGTCCCTCTCCCCTACCCCGGGTCTTGTCACTTCTCTGTTCTATACCAGAGCTGCTCAAAGAAGCACACAGAATCGGACCGACTCCCAGTGACCTCTGCCCTGGCCAGAGGTCCAGTGTGGGGCAAGTTCTGCATGTGCCCTGATCTGTGACCCCATTCTCTGGGCTCCAGGAATGCTCTTCACTCCATTCATCCCGGACTCCCTCTGCCCTGCCCCAGTCTCCTGGGAAGGCTGGTGGGAACAGGCCTCTGGGGACTTGCACACAGCCACCTCACTGGTCTGTCTTCGTGATCTACAGCCTACAGCCCGTGACTTCCTCAGAGATGGCTGAGCAGATCAGTTGAGCAGGCTGACCAATCAGGGAAGCCCCAGGCTCCTGGGCACCTTCAGCACACGAGGGATGCTCAGGAGACGGGAGGCTAATGACAGCAAAGCACCCCACAGTGAGGACCAGTGGCCCATCAGAGCCTGTTGGTATCTGGGAGGGGTCTGCCCATCCCTCGGGGTCCACATCAGCAACCAGCAAACCAAGGCTCTCAAACTAAGAATGTTTTTTATGTTGGAAAAAAAAAAAGAAAAGAAAAGAACAGTATTTCATGACATGAAAATTGTAGGAAACTCCATTTCAGTGCCTACAAGGAAAGTCTTACTGGGACACAGCCAGGCTCAGGCTCAGTAGCTTGTAGCTCTTTGCCCAAAACAATAGCAGAGGCATGAAGCCCCCAAAGCCGAAAATATTTCCTCTCTGGCCCTTTGCAAAGAAAGCCTGTCAATGTCTAGTAAGAGGGATTCTCAGAGTGCTGCTCCCTCCGAAAATCCCTGCTCAGCACTGTCTCCCAGCTCCCCCAAGTTTGCCAGGGACCCTCCCTACACTTCCTTCCTGGAATGGACTCTCCACCCTCTCTGTGTGGGTCTCCTGTGAATCTCCTTGGGATTCACACCCTTAGACAGAAGCCACACAAATCTCTTCAAGATAAACTCCCTTCTGTACCTTGGGCTTCTGCTGAGACACTAACGGGTAATCAGTGCCTTTAAACTTCCTAGATGCCCTAATGTTTGAAGTAAAAATTTGTGAAGCACACGCCCTTGAGCTAATCAGAGGGCCTTTTGTCTGGAGAGCTGTGTGAAACCTAGACCTGGATTTATTTCCTCAACTCTGCCCTGTGTGAACTTGGGCAGGTCCCTGTCCCTCTCTGAACCTCCATTATTTTTCCTCAGAAAATGAAGGGGATGGAGATGATTCTGAAGCCCCTTCCTATGAAGCGGTCAATGAGCCCGAAATGAATGCTTTCCTGTGCCCTCCTTGGAGTTACCAGATATATTAGTTCATTTTCTGTTGCTATAACAAACTTCGTGAAGCTGAGTACTTATGAAGAAAAGAGTTTGGGAGGCTATAATTCCAAGATGGTGCAACCCCGTTATCTCATCCTCTAAAAAGGGCCCCCTTGACTGCATAACAATATGGTGGATGGCACGGGTGAGAGAGACAGGAAGCCAGAGAGACCAGGAAGAGGCCAGTCTCAGCTCTTTCTATAATAACTCATTTTCACAAGAAGTGACTCCACAGGACCAGCATGAACTCCTTCCCAGGAGCGGCTCTCCTGATGACCCCACCACCTTCCAACCTGCCCCACCTCTCGAAGGTTCCACCCCCCAACACCACACTGAGGACCCAGTTTCCAACACCTGAACCGTGGAGGACACATTACATCCAGACTCCAGCACCAGGGACAGCATACCACAGGACCCAGAGAGACCCACGGAGCCAGCCCACCGCAGCGAGTCAGCAGGTGGAGGGGCCTCTGTGGAAGGTTCCAGCACCAACTGAGGGAAGGGGACAATGGGAGGGGAGCAAAGTTAGAAAAGAGGTGGGACCGGAAGAGGCACCAGACAGCAGAGGAAGGAGCCCAGCAAGGGCGGGTCACTTTGATGTGCAGTCACATAAGTCAGGTTGCCACGGCCTCACGTGAGTTCAACAGAGAGGGCACACTGTCCCAGGAAGGGTTCACAGTCCCCCATCCTCTCGCCACTCATCCTTGAGGTTCGTGTAGCCTCCGGACATCCAGGGACGGTTACCTGGGTCTTTCCCTCCGAAACCACGGTGTCCTCCCCTCCTCCTCCTCCAGATCTCTCCTTTCTACCCGGATTCCCTGGGGACCAGGCTCCTTCCACGTCCAGGGCAAGGAAGTCTGGGTCAGCTGGGGCCTCAGGCAGACCAGAGTTTCTGTTCATGGCCCAAGAGCTGAATGTCTTGGAGTGGTAAGGCTATTAAGAAATCATTTTTAATTGCATTGGCTGTGATATTAATTTGCTATGTAGCAAGAAGCTTTTTTTAGAGAGATGCATGATGAATTATTTAAGAGTGAAATGTCAGGACATCTGTAATTTATTTTAAAATACTTCTACATAAAAAATACAAGGAGCTAGGCAGTCTCTCCTCTGGAGATGGCTCACATTGGCCCTCAAATATGTACCCTCTGCTTCACCCCAAAGGCGTCCCTCCCACCCATGCTCCCTTGAATATCTACTTGCCTAAATAAACCTCTGTCCATGGCTTTGAAAAAAAATAAATACAGTGAGTTAAAAATACAGAAGCAGGGCTGGGGCTGGGACTCAGCGGTAGCGCAATTGCCTGACGTGTGTGAGGCACTGGGTTCGATTCTCAGCACCACCTATAAATAAATGAATAAAATAAAGGTCCATCAATGACTAAAAATATATTTTAAAAAATACAGAAGCAGAGTGAAGCACCAGGACCCTAAGCTCAGGTGACCAAGGCTGCTGCAGGCACCTCCTATTCCTCTTGGAAATGAGACCAATGACCTGACCCTGTGCAGAAATGACAACTAGACACCCTTCTGAGCCTGCTGGCGGATTATAAAGACACACCCACATCCCAGCCAGCACCCAGTAGGACTGCAGTTCCCACCCCACCCCCTGGCCCTGAGACAGCTGCATGCCCAGGGTGTTCCCTTCTAAGGCCTGGCCATAGTCCCAACGATGTGCCCACTGCTCTGGGAAGCGCTGAACTTGGTATTGGTCAGTGGATCTTTGCAATGGGGCTGCATCTAGAATTATACACTCCACACCAGTTTTCCTGGAATGCTGTCTCTCTCTGTCTCTCTCTGTCTCTCTGTCTCTCTGTCTCTCTCTCTCTCTCTCTCTCTCTCTCTCTTTCTCTCTCATATATCGTATCGTACATAAGCATTAATAAAGGAAAACAGCTCAATTCTTTTGGCTCCTCTTTAATCCAACAAACATTTCTCAAGCAGCAGAAGCAGGCAGTGGAGCCCGTGGCACAGCCTGGCTGCCGACCTGCGGCCTCCCCCCTCCTCCCACCTCCCCTCCCAAACTGATCCCATCCTCCATCCCTTTCAGGATCCCAAATCCGCTGCCCTCTGCTCTGTCCCAGCTCTCAGCTCCACCACCTCGGCCTGAGGCCTTCCCTGCACCACCTCCTGGAAGCCAACCTTGGTCTCCTCTCTCCCTTCCCCTCCCCTCCCCTCTCCTCTCCCCTCCCTCTTCTTGAACTCACAAAACCTCACGGGATGGAGACACACTCTCGACCCACGCTATGTCTGAGCATGAGGCCTGTGGAGTCCACGGTATTTAGGACCGTGGTCAAGGTCGTTGTCTTCAGGCCTTGCTTCTAGAGAAGATGGCCAAAAGCAGGGCTCAGGAAATGGATAGGGGAGAAAAAAAAGAAAGCGTGGAGCCTCATTTATGTTGACCACAGTTTCCTTCCCTTCTAGGAGGCTGGACGAGGGTGTGACAAGGGACCTCAGAGTTCCCTGCAGCTGTCAAGGACAGGCAGACCTGAGGCTTCTTGGGGATGTTCCCTGCACCTGCGGGGAGGAGGTCTCCCAGCTCCAGCTTCCCCCAGACCTATCTCCAGAGAGACCATCTTTCCAGGCCTCCACTTTCTCAAATGCCTTCATCCTTCTCCATCTTCCTTCTCGGAGGTGCTGGGAGAGCCCTGATGAGTAGGGACCACAAATCTCCTCAGCAACCTTGACCTTAACCCAAGGTCTCAGGGACACGGCAGACTGGTTGGGGGAGCCCTTCCTCCCACTCCACCTGGCCGGTGTGTGTCCTTGACTCCAGACAAAGCGCTGGACAGGACCAGACAGAAGGCAAGAGAGGGAAGCAGAGGTGGGGAGAGGGTTCAGCTGCCTGAGGGCCAGCAGGACGCGGATTCTGGCTGTGGGTACAAAGGGGCTGCTTCCCCCTGCCACAGCCCTGCAGGGCCCGCAGATCTGAGTCCTTGAATGCCATGTCCCTAGGAAAAGAACCTGAGCCTGGGTCCTGGGGATGGGAGGGAAAGGTCTCTGTGAGCAGGGCATATGCACACCCAGGAGCTGGCAAGAGCAGATGTCAGCAAATCACTGTGACCTGCCAGTCACCAGACCCAGCACAGGGCCTGAGTAGGTCTACCCGTATGTGACCGAGGACTGGACCCCTGGGCCTGGCTCCATTTCTCCTCCCTAGCTGGGCCCCAAGAAGTGGAAAAGAGTGTCCATGCAGCTTTCCAGGTGTCCCCAGGTGAGCTCCCTCCCTGAGGAAATGGCCTTCACACGCACCTAAGAGAAATGTCACTTGCTGATCCCCAGGGAAGGACTGGCCCCTCTATACAAGCAGCTTCCCCATAGGGAGCTCAGAAAGAACAATAGATTTTTCTACCTAAAAAAATAATTTATATGGGGCTGGGGCTGGGGCTCAGCAGTAGCACAATTGCCTGGCATGTGTGAGGCACTGGGTTCCATTCTCAGCACTGCATATAAATAAAGAAAATAAAGGTCTAACAACAATTTAAAAAATTTTTTAATTATATGTGAATGATAAAACACACTATAGACAATATTTTGAAAAATGTGACAGGTCAGAAAAAACAATATCTGAGTCATACAGAGATTACTCTTCAGAATGTAAGAAGAACTTGTGAAATCAATAAGTAAAAGGGAATAGCTCAGTAGAGGAAACAGAAAAGGCAGACACTGCCATCCAGAGAAACACCCACGGAAAATTAATACAGAGAAGACAAGATCAATTGCATTAGTAAATGGGAAAAATGCAAATTAAAACCAACCATAAGAGGGTCATTTTGCACCCATTAAATTAATAAAAAGTTAAAAGGTTGGTGATTCCCAATGGTGATGAGGTTATGAGAATATTGGCAGTCTCAAAAGCGATTGGTAGCAATAGAAGTTAGTGCGTCCTTTAAGAAATCAATTTGTCAAGATTTCTCAAAATATTAGATGCATATCCACTTCCTGCCGACAATTCCATTTCCAGGGCCTGTGTGAGAGAATAAATCATGTGCGCACAAAGAAGCATATTTAAAAGGTTATTTGTTGCAACACTTTATATCATAGTGAACCTTAGAAACAAGTCAAATAGCCATGAATGGGAGAGGAACTCAATAAATGATGCCCCTCTCTAGGGCAGGGCAGGGAAGCAGAAGGACACAGACCTAGCCTGCACTTACCAGACCACCAAAGCCTATTTAGTCCAAAAAATCAAGCTGCAGCCAGGCGCAGTGGTGCACGCCTGTAATCCCCCCAATTGGGAGGCTGAGGCAGGAGGATCATGAGTTCAAAGCCAGCCTCAGCAACTTAGTGAGGCCCTAAGCAACTCAGCAAGACCCTGTCTCTAAATAAAATATAAAAAATGGCTGAGGATGTGGCTCAGTGGTTGGTTAAGCGCCCCTGGGCCTGGGTTCAGAAATCCCTGGTACCAAAAACAAACAAACAAAAAATCAAGCTGCTACATGACACATATTGTAGCACTTCATTTGCATCAGTTAAGATAAAGATGAAAACTATGTAGACACACTGTGTGTGTGTGTGTGTGTGTGTGTGTGTGTGTGTGTGTGTGTAAACAGGGAAGACTACATGCAAGAATCATCTCAAGATGCTGCCAGAGGCCAACTCACTGAGTACTGTAGCCCTCTGGCTCCACAAAGCTCTGTCCCCCTACCCCCACCCCCACCCCCAATGCCATGACCTTCAGTAACCAGCGGAAAAAGGATTGTATAGTATGTCCCTACCCCGGCTATCCAGAACCTCCGCTCTTTCAACTTCTTTGCTGATGCAAGCAAGGGTGATGACCTGCTTCCTCCTGGCTGTGAGGACTATATTCACATAATAATTCAACAAAGAAATGGCAGGGAGACCTTTATTACTGTCCAAGTGATCGCTGAAGCTGGGGAAGGTGTTTAAGAAGGAATTTGCTGGGCTGGGGCTGTAGCTCAGGAGTAGAGCACTTGCCTAGCACCTGTGAGGCACTGGTCCTATCCTCAGAACCGCATAAAAATAAATAAGCAAATAAAGGAATTGGGTCCATCTACAATTAAATTTTTTTTTTTTTTAGTAAGGAAAAGAAGAAACTTGCCTGCAAGTGTACCATAATGGAACTTCCAAAGTATAGAGAAGTAATTCAGCTGGAGGATGACCAGCCCAAGAACACAGGCCAGTTCCTGGTAGAGACTGGACTGGCTAAAGGCCAGTAGGGGAAGGATTGTCGTGTGGTTTTGTTTGTTTGTTTTTGGTTTTTGTTGTTGTTGTTGTTGTTTGATACTGGGGAGTGAATCCAGGCACTCAACCACTCAGCCACATCTGCAGCCCTTTTTTGTATTTTATTTAGAGACAGGTTCTCACTGAGTTACTTAGGGCCTGCTATATTGATGAGGCTGTCTTTGAACTTGAAATCCTCCTGCCTCAGCCTCCTGAGCTGCTGGGATTACAGGGGTGCACCACCATGCCTGGCCTCATGGGTGTCCAGTGCTGTGGCTCACTGAAACTGAACTTTGCAATGAGTAAAATTTCTCTGTCTCTTGCCATAAGTTCAAAAACCTCACAGCTTATGTAAAGTAACCACTTGAGGTTCTATTTTAACTTGGACTAGTGTAACTCCCTCATGCAATAAAACGAAAAGAGCCCCCAAAATTAAAAACTAGATGCTACCAGAGATAACATCTGGTACCAGGTAAGATCTGGGGTGTGTGTGGCTGGGGTGAGACAGGAGGTGGGAAGAGTATCTTTCCTATTTCTCCCTGTATTCTGCTACGTGGTTTGAGTATTTTTTCCAATAAAATGCCTTTAGGTTGTGCTAATTTGAGTTTAAAATATACCCCAAAGGTTTATGTGTTGAAGGTTTGGCTTGTGGTGCTGTGTGAGATGGTGGATCCCTTAGGAGATGGGGCCTATTGAAGGAAGTTAGGTCAGCGGGGGCAAACGCTTGAATGAGACACTGGAACTCTGGACCCCTTTCCTTCCTTCCCCGCTATGAGGCCTCCCAGCCATATGTTTCCTCCATAGTTACTATGCCATCATAGGCCCAAAGCAATAGAGCCAAGGGACCATAGATTGAAACTTCTGAAACCAAGAGCCAAAATAAACCTTACTTCTTTCAAGTCAATTACTCAAGTATTTTATCACAGTAGCTGACTAATACCAGTTTTTTTTTTTTTTTTAATGATAAAGAACCAAGCCCTGTGCACATCTGTAACTCAGGAGGCTGAGGGAGGAGGATCACAAATTCAAGGCCAGCCTCAGCAATTTAGGGAGAACCTAAGGAGAATAAAAAATAAAAAGGGTTAGGAGTGTAGCTCAGTGGTAAAGCACCCCTGGGTTCAATGGAGGATTGAACCCAGGAACACTCTACCACTAAGCTACATCCCCAATTGTTTTTATTTTTCGAGACAGGGTCTCACTAAATTGACAAGATTGGCCTCAAACTTTTAATCCTCCTGCCTCAGCCTCCTTGGTCACTGGGATTACAGACGTATGCCATTGTGCCTGGCTCAAAAACAAATGCTTTTAATGACTGCTGCAGCAAATAGGAAATGCAGATGTCAATGGTCGCAGCAGACTTGCCCCACAAAGCAATAGAAGAGTGTGTGTGTGTGTGCGTTTTCCTGGCCAAGGCTCCAGACAGCCTCACTTGACTGTCCTCCCTGGGGGTTTATCTTCTGTGTGCTGTGTCCTCACGGGTTCACGGACATTCAATTACACACTTCTTCCGATCTCTCATTTGCCCCCCAAGTTCAACAGGTCTCACTGAAGCCCTGTTGGGTCCCATCCTTGACTTTTCACTTGCTTTATCGATCATGCTCCTGTTCACCCAAAAGCCCACACACAGATGCCCACCATGCCACAAAACAGAAACAGCCCAGAAGTTCCTCAACAATGACAGGCTAAAGAAGCCATTGACTACCACTCAGTGATGGAAGGGAGTGAGCGATTGATGCATGCAGTAACGTGGATGGATCTTAAGGAATCCATGCTGCATGAAAAAGACATTACGAGAAGTTCACATACTGGACCATTCCATTATATCACATCCTTATACTGGCAAACTTACAGAAGGGAAGCACATTAGAAGTTGGCATTGGGCTAAGATCCCTGGGAGAGGGAGGAAGAGTGTGGCTACAAAGAGGCAGCAGGAGGGAGATTTTTGTGGTGATGAAATAGTCAAGTACCTTGATTACAATGGCAGTTAGCCTGTAATCCCAGCAGCTCAGGAGATTGAGGCAGGAGGATCTTGAGTTCAAAGCCAGCCTCAGCCACTTACTGAAACCCTAACCAACTCAGGAAGACCTTGTCTCTAAATAAAATACAAAAAAGGGGGGGGGGGAGGGCTGAGGCTGTGGCTCAGTGTTTAAGCACCTCTGGGTTCAATCCCCAGTACCAAAAGAAAAAAGAACTCATTCATGGCCCAGGGACCTCCATGCACTATCTTTGAACTTCCTATGAATCTATAATTATTTAAAAGTTAAAAGAAAGAAATGGGCATATCTGGAGTGTTTTCAGTTTTATTTTGGTTTGGGTTTGGATTTGGCTTTTACAAATAAAGTTGTTCTGAGCACTGATTCACAGGGTTTTTTTTTTTGTGGACATAAGTTTTTATTTCTGACATGGATGTGAACCATCAGGAGCAGTCATTTTGTGGGTGTCTCCTCTGCTATTAAAATATGAGATCAGCAACTCAGGAGCATCACAAGTGCTGGAGATGTAGCTCAGCGGTAAAGCTCTCCTGGGTTCAAACTTAATCCCAATAAATAAATAAATCAACGCCCCAAATAAATAATTTAGTTAAATTTTAGAGTTCCATTGCTCTGACAGCAGGAGTGGACGATTTGGGGACGGGGGTGTCTCCTGACTCCTCTGGGGGAGGAGAGCTTGATAGGTTCTTATTAAATTCTTGCTGGAGGTAATGATCCTGGTATTATGTGAACCTAGCTCTGAGATTTTCTACAGCCGGATTTTCCAAAACTTTCACATCTCTCTTCCAGGACACCCGTTTTGCCCCTGGGAAGGAGCCTGCCTTCAGGGGTAAAGGTGAGAAGGCTTGGAAGGAGACTGGCGGCTGCCGTGCTATCCTGACCCACTAGGGGGAAGCAGAGGACGAAGAATGGGTCCCCGTTCTCTGGCGCTGACAGCATTTCCGCCAAGCAAAGGGAAGGGTTCTGCCCAAGCCTCTCCCCAGATGGGCTGCTGCAGGTGCAAAACCAACTTGCGCGTCCCCAGCGCCTCATAAACAGGGAGTCCCAGTGCCAATCTTAAGGTCTCCAGACGTTGAGATTACAGGTGGGGAGGGAGCAGGGTGGTGAGCTCAGGGTGGTCCCTCCCTCCCTGCCTTCCTTCCTTTCCTGAGATCGGAGATTACAAAAGCTCCCCCACTCAAAGCCCCTGGCTTTTCACTGTCGGGGATCAGGCTGCTCCGGAAGTCTGAATATCCTAGGGTTACTGTGATGGTTAAATAAAGTGAGTGAGACACCTTGCCCAACACCTGGCACCCGGTGAGTAATCAATAAGCATGTTCCTGCGCCCCCTGCTGTCCCCAGCTCAGTTCTGCATCTGGTACGGACTCCGGCTGCAGTATCCCTCATGGCCACTAGGAGACGGTATGGGACCACGGTGCTGGCTTTGCGCACAATCAGATTCTCTCCGGGGAAAACCAGCATTCTGAGCCTAGCGAGCTGCTGAATTGATGCGCCGGAGAGAGACTGAGTCTTGCCTTCTTATGCCAGCGTAGCCCACTCTTGTTGTACAACCAAGAACCGGGCCAGGGTAAGCCAAGCAAAGACAACAGGTGGGAGGGAGTCAAATCAAGGAGTGGAAACACCAGAGATCCTCACGCTGGGGCTCCCAGAATGCCTTCCCACAGCTCGCATTCCAAAGCTGGCCGCTATAGAGACCATACCAACTTCCCCATCCACGACACCTTCCCCAAAAGTATGGGTGCAAGAGGGGTAGAGTATCATTCAAGACATCTCCTGGCCTAAGCATTCATGTTCAATACATTGGACTGGATTGAGATCGGAATAAAGAAACCCAAGAACATGCAAAACATGAACCAATTAACTCCCCTGTCTTTCAAAATTTTATTCATTCATTCACTCACTCACTTTGTAGTACTCCCTATCCCACCCAGGGCTGTGTGCATGTTAAACAAAGGCTCTACCACTGAGCTTCATCTCCAGCCCTGTTTATCATTTTTAAAAACATAAGTCAGATTGCCTCATACCCTTGTTAAAATACTCCAACGGCTTCCCAACATCCCTACTATGTAATTGAAGGTCTCCCAACATAGCCTACAAAACCTCACATAATCTGATCCCCCTGAATCAACACTGACCTCCCTTTCACCTCCATTCTCTCTCCTTAGGGTCAAAGATCAATGTCAGGCTCTTTCTACATCTGCCACCATATTTGCAGTTTGCAGCCTCCTCTGCCTGGGACCCTGTCCCTCCGGAAGTTCATGCCCCTCACTTCATTCTGGTCTCTGCCTCCTCCCCTCAGGCTCTCCCTGATCTGGCATTTTCTTTCTTCCACTGCCCTCCCTGTCACCATATTCTGTTTCTGTGTTTATCTATTTATGACTTTTCTGTCTCAGGAGAATGGAAGTGCTCTGAGGGCCAGGACTTTATCTTCCTGTTGCTCTGACACTTGGTAGGAATTTACTGCTTGCTGAATGAATGTATGACTTAATGAGTTCTTTTACAAAATGTGGAGACTCCTGAAGGATCCTGGTGATGACAGCTCCCTGTAAATTTAACTCAGTATGTGCTCTCGGGTGCCTATTTTGTGTTTTAGGCATCATGTTATTCATTGTCACAAGGAGAATAAGGTGGAGAATGAATCTGATCCAGGCCTAGGCACAAACCCTAGGCGCGGCTCTCTTCACAACTCTCTTTCCCATTCTTGGAACAGCAGGTACCCCATGCCAGCTGGGAGAAGAGCGCGTCAAAGCGCCACGGGGATTTCCCCCCAGAAAGGGTTACCGCCCCTGTGCACTGCTCCTTCTTCCTTTCTGGGCCTGGTGTGTCCAAGAGGCAGGAGGGTGGGGGATGAGATCCCTCTCCCTCCCCCACCCTGGGGCTGACTCACTCTGGTACCTCTTCCCCAGGGAGCTGGGTGGTCCTGGATTTGTGCCTCTGTCTCCTCCCTAGGGCTGCCTGAGAGTCTAGAGATCCCTGATGGAGTCTCAGGACAGCGCGCAGGTAGGCACTAGTGCAGAGCACCGCGTTCCCCCGGTGGCCCGCCGGAAGCGAAGAGCAGAAGAGGCCCGGAGAGGCCCCGGGGACCACCGTAGCTGATGTTAGGGAGACTGGGAAGGCGGGTTGCTTAGGAAAAGGACGTGCCAGCGTCGGATTCGCCGGGCAGGGTAGGGCAAAGTGCCCTGAAACAATTCACTGCTAACCCTGCAGGACGCCCCCCAACGCCGCTAGCCCCAGCTGTGTGCCCGCGTATAACACGTGCAGTTACGTGTGCTTCTGGCGTATGCGCGTGGGCACTTACACGTTCCCGGGGAGGCTGGGTGCAGGAGCTTCACTGTTCACACAAAGAACTCTAGATAAGGACCATTTAAATTGGGGTCCAAAAAAGAAGAGGAAACGTGTTTGGGAAGCTGCGGGAGGAGGGTGGGGCCAAGGGCACTGTCGGGTCTTAGAGGGGCACCGTTACTGGACCGCCTGGGCGGAAAGCTCAGGGGGGAAGTGCGCAGGGCCGTTTCTCGTCCATTCTACGCAGAACTTTTCTTCCCTCCCTCTTCTCTCGCTCTGCCTCTCACGGGGAGGTCCCCAGGGACTGTCTCTCACATCCATTCTCCTTTCCTCCTTGATTTATGCTGCAGAGTGGAACGACCTTCCCTGACCTCATTTTCATGTCGACGCGAGCACACCCGGAGCCGGCTACGCACATTCCGGGGGAGGCTCGCGCCGACACACACTCACCACCGAGACCTGAGCTGCTGGACCCTGCCCATCCCTGAGTTCACACCAGCTCCGCCACCATTATGGGCACTGCCGGGGCTGTGGACGCTCAAAGAATAGATCCTCATTAGCATCTTGCTTTGAATATCATTTGCATTTTATTCATTTCATGTCAAAACGCTCAGAACTCTCCTCAGCCCGCACCTCATCCCAGGGGTTGGGAGTCATGGGCCTCCATCTCAAGCGGCTTCCCTTTGGGCCCCACACTTGCTGGCTGCCCCTCACCCCACCCACTCTCGCGTGGCTACAGCCCGCATAAAAATAGCTGATAGCTCCTGAGCTTTTGGTAAGTTTCAGGCCCTGCGCTAAGGGTGCATTATCTCATTTAATCTTTCCAGCAATCCACAGGGCGAAACACTAAGATCCCTTTGAAAGTGGAGGAAACTGGTCACAAAGGTGCCTTGCCCCAAGTCGTAGGGCCAAAAATCGAGGAGGGGGTACTGAAATCCAAGGCGGCCGGACGCCAAAGCCAGAAAACTTCACCACTTCACTGATCTGCCTCGTGCAAGGTCAAAGCTAAGGTAAACGACGGCAATAGGTCCGTTTCCCTACTAGGAAGAAAGTCGATCTCTGGCCCTCCACTGCCCTTCCCCCAAGCCTGCCACGGGTGGACTAGGGCGCATTCCCAGGACCCGGCTTCTCAGTGCCCCTCTAGCGAAGCTGCCCCTTGTCCTGACCCTTTCCAGTGCCAGCTCCGCCGGGTCCGGCAGCAGTGCTTAAGGGGTCGTCTGTCGGCGCTGGCTAGTTAAGAAAAATAAACAACGTTCCAAATGAAGGCGATTCCTTTCAAACCAAGTCCCGCCGCCTGCCAGAGAAATGCAAACAGCGGGGGACCGCCGGAGCCCGCCCCGGCCGCCGCGCCCGAGCTGCGGGTGGGAGGGCCGGACCGCCGTAACCTGAGCCGCCGCGCCGGCTCCCCGCGCGCTGCCCTCCGCCTGCCCCTTCGCCCCTGACCCCGCCGGCTGCGCGCCCGGCCCTCGTCCCCCATTCGCGGCGCCCCCCACCAGGATGGGACCCTGGCCATCGGTTCTCGGGGCCCAGAGCTTCCCCCTCCCCCCAGTGCGCTTGGCTTGGGCCCCCATCCCCACCGGTCATGCCGGGAGCGTCGGCAAAGTCCCGCGCGCTCGAGGCCACACGGCTCCTGTCAGCAATGCTCCCCTGCGGCGGCCGCGCGTCAGACTTCAGCGACCAGATCATTAAACACCAAGGGGAAAAAAATGGACAGGGGGTGTCAACAAGCTGCCTTAGCAAACTGTTGCTTAGTGGATCAGGGGTGGGGGCTGCTTCTAGGTACGTGCTCTCCCCAACCCGCAGTGTATGGCGAGAGCAGCCAGGGACACTACAAAGAAAGGCCCTACCTGGTCCTGCCAGGCACAGTATGGCCGCCACGAGCCCGAAGGAGTAGCTTATGATGGGACGGGGGTGGTTCAACTAGGACCCACCAGAGGAAAAGCATTGCTCCCTCTGGGGGCTCTTTTACCCCCAGTCTTCCGAGGCCGAGAAAACCTGCACTCGAGACCACCAGGGGGAGCCGAAGGGCGAGGGACAATGACCCCACTCCAAACTCGACTTCAAAGAAGCGCATCCCCGCATGCGACCACGCAGGATGCGACAGCGCCGCCGTGGTTTTTAAGTCTATTTGAATGACTCTAGAGAGCCCAATGGTTCCACGTGTATATGCGCCGCGGTAGGGAACCAAGAACGATCCCTGGAGCTGGGTGCCGGGCCAGGAGGAAATCCTGGGATCCCTGCAAGATGGCCTCACCAACTCGAGGAGGGGTCGTTACGCCGCGTGGCCCGGCGGTGTCGCCCGTCGTAGAGGCCCTGGGAATCGCTACGGCCTTAGTCCTGACAGGCTACCATTCAGGGGGCTCCCGAGCCCCGGGGCTCGGAGTGTTGGGGAGGGACAGTGGTGCACCCGCTTCCTCCGAATCCCTTCATTGCAAACCTGGACATCACCAAGAGCCGCGAGAAAATGTCCGAAGGAAAGCTCCCATCTGCTTGGTGAGAATCCCAGACAAGCGAAGAGGCCGACCCCGCGGGCTCTCGGTCCCCTTTATTCCCAGCTCCTTTTCGCTGGACAGGCATATCTGATAGCCTGTCTTAAGTGCAGTCTCCATGCGTTCCTGCCTGAGCTTTCCAGCTCCCAATTATTTCGAGCGGCTGGGAGTCAAGCGCTCTCCCGGGAGCATTGCTCACACATCTCACACGCACATGCACTTTCGCACAGCTCTCTCCGCGCTGCCCTACGCAGCTCGTTGGCTTCAGGGGTCTCAGACACCTCTGGAGCTCAAGGCCTTGACTTTCCCGCGGTCGCTCTAGACCTGAACGGCAATCAATACTCATTAAGGGCGCAGGACCCTCGCTTGCCTCCACTACCCTTCCCCGCACACGCACGTGCACATCGCTTTAGAGATACCCTTCCTTGCACTTTCGTGAAAGTCGGATGTACACCCGGGAGAATTCTTCTTTCCCGGAAGAGTCCCTATCAGGACTTCAAAAAGAGAATTTTTCTCCCATTGTAGTAAAAGAAAAAGTTTGCCCAGAGAGTAGAGGGAAAGAAACATCCTACAGCACCACCGCCACCTATTCCCGACTTCCTAAATGGGTTCCTTTCCGCCCGAAGACACCGAGCAATTCTGGCGAGAAGGAATCCGTTCCTTTTGGATCCTTCAAAAAGCGCCACCTTCGAGACAGGCGATAAATCTGCTTGGCCTAACTCCGCCATCATTGCTCCTCCCGGACCCTCCCTTGTAGACGTGACCTTAAGGAACTCCCAAGGGAGCAGGTTTGAAAGCTTAGCTCCGAGTATCGAGGGCAACGTTTGACAGGTCAGCCCCCTCGCTCTCCCTCCTCCAAGTCCGGTGCCCCTCTCCCATCCCACCCCCACCCTCTAGCGGGACTCAGACTCTGATCCCCGGACGAGGACGCAGCTGACAGTTAAATTGCAATGTAGGCCGAGGGGGGGAAAAGGGACCGTGTCTCTTTAACGGGCCCTGCAGACAAAGCGTCTCCCCTTGGAGCGAGCGGAGCCCGGCGCAGCCGCGCGCAGACCTGTCAGCGCGTCTCCCGCGCTTGGGAGAGAGTTTGCAAAGTCATAATTATATCTCTTAACCTGTCTTGCTCTCTGCAGAAGAAGGTCCCATTATATTGAAATGAGATTATTAGCCATCAAATACTTTCTTTCTCGGGAGTTTTTTTTTTTTTAAATTCAAATACCTTAACGACTTGGCAATTGCATTTTGATCAGATTTAGTTGGCGCCCCAGCCCGGCGCGGGAGCTGGGGCGGGAAGGCAGCTGGTTAGGGAGGGTCGATGGGGGTGCCAAAAGAGTTTGCAAAGAAAAGCAACCCCTATTTATTCCGTTCCTAAGTCTCAGCCACCAGGTGAAGACCTCTGGGCCGAGGAAGGGGGCGTAATACAAGGGGCTTTGGGCGGAGGACAGCATGCGTCTTCTCTCCCCTCCGGCTCATCGACTTAAACCACTTCTTAAGGAAATCGACTTTCAGGCGAGGCGGAGGTGGGGCTGAGATGCTGCGGAAATTTAAGGGCTGCAGGAATAGGGGTGGGTCTGGGGCACCAGGTAAGACAGACTGAAGCTGTGGGTCTCCCGGCAGAGCCGTTTCCGCTGGAGGCTAGCCCAAGGCTCTCGAGCCAGGTTCCTGGTGGATGGGATTTCAGTGCGTAATAAATGGGTTTTGCTCTACGCCCAAGGTCTGTCTGGTTTTACCAAAGATTGTGGGCCCCTTGAGGGGGAAGTCCATCTTGTTTCCAGACCCTGGAACGCCTGTCCTTACTGCCAGCAGAGCCAGCCCTCCCCTCCCTGGACCAGGGGAGGATGTGAGGTGGAAGATTTTCCAGACTCTAATTGTAAAGCCCTCACTTTGACTTCCCTGGTGGGAGGAGGAGCTGGGCTGGTGTTTTCCTTGGCTTCAACCCAGACTCAAGGAAAATATGGAGCAAGACAGCCACCATCCCTCCTCCCCCTCCCCACTCTTACACTGAGCATATAATCCTGGTGGGTCCCACCCAGCATCTAGTTTCATCCCATCATCTTCCAGATGAACACCTCCCTTCAGGTACTCAAAAAGCAATATGGGGGATCCAGAGTTCAGAAACTTGGGTTCTCAGCAGGGCTAAAGCCACACCTCCTTGGACCAGTCAATCCTAGGCTCAGCTTTAGTTAATGTCTTCCTGGGAAAGGCTTAGACTTGAGATCTATATGGTCCCTTCTTTAATCTCTGACATCATTTCCCTATAATGAAGTTTCTTAGGCCAGGCATAGTCATCTGAAAGATTTCAGAGAAGCTGAACTACCCAGTCTTCAGAAAAGAGGCCTTGGGGGAGTGGGGAGTGCTAACCAACTCTGGCCTTTAAAGGCTTCACATACACAAACTTTGGAAAATTTTGCTGGTGTCTAAAAAGCTGAAGCACACATATCTTGTGACCCAGCATCCAAAAGTAGGCATGGCCCCAACAGAAATGCAGGCCCATGTTCACCAGGACAAGATACAGATGTCCACCCATCTATACTTCTAATCAATATAGGCATCCCAGCCAAAAATAAAAGCCTTAAGGATTGAGAAGAGAAAGGAGAAATATTTTTTCATTCATGGATGACACAGTTGTGAACATGGGAAACTCAATAGAATCTATAAACGACTAGCACTGTAGGTGAATTTAGCCAAGTCACTGAATACGACAAGGTTAATATACTAAATTCTACTTCTCCATATCACAAAAAGTTACCAAAAAAAATTTTTTTAATTGGGGCTGGGGATGTGGCTCAGGCGGTAGCGCGCTCACCTGGCATGCGTGCGGCCCTGGTTCGATCCTCAGCACCACATACAAACAAAGATGTTGTGTCTGCCAAAAAATAAATATTTAAAAAAAATTTTTTTAATTGGTACTGGGGATTGAACTCGGGTGCTCTTTACCACTGAGCTAAATCCCAAGCCCTTTTTATTTTTTGTTTTGAAACAGGGTCTCACTAAGTTGCTTAAGGCCCAAGTTACAGAGGCCGGCTTTGAACTTCAGATCCTCCTAGCTCAGCCTCCCAAGTAACTGAGCTTACAGACCTTTGCCACTGTGTCTGGCTAGAAAATAATTTTTTGAAACAATTCTTCTTAGTCTGGCCTAATACCACAGACTAGATAGCTTATAAACAACAGAAATTTATTGGTCATAGTTCTGGAGGCTGAGGTGCCCAGGATCAATGTGCTAGCAGATCCAGTGTCTGCTGAGGGCCTTGGTTCCCACAGATGGTGCCTCTTTGCTGGGTGCTCACATAGTGGATATGGCCAGGCAGCCGTCTGGCCATCTCTAATAAGGAAGGTAGTCTCATTCATGAGAACTCTGTCTTCACAATCTAATCCAGTCCTAAAAGCCCCACCTCCTAGTTCCATTACTTTGATTTCAACATGAATTTTAGGGAATACAAACATTCCGGTCATCACAAATGCCAGAGTGGGTAATAGATAAAAGATGAGGTTCTTTTGAGGTGATCCAAATATTCTAAAATTGTGATGATGGTTATATATGTATGTGAAAATTCCAAAAGCCACTGAATAGTATTGTTTTAAGTAGTTGAATGGTGTGGTATGTGAATTTTGACTGTTTTAAAAGGTGTCTCATGAAAAGGTAAAGAATACGTATTGCTGAGGCTCTTCACCTTATTATATCCATCACCACTCCTTAGAATAATTATTTTTAAAAATGCAATTTAGAAGAGCAGCAAACCCCATTAAATGCTCAGGAGTAAATCTAATGAAAAATGTCCAAGATCTTTACACCAAAACTACAAACCATAATTAAGAGAATTTAAAGACCTAAATACAGTAGTCCCCTCTCCTTCTGTTGTTTCAGTTACCCATGGTCAACCATGATCCAAAAAATATCAAGAAGCAAATTTGAGAGGAAAACAATGCACAAGTTTTTAATTGCCCACCTTTCTGAGATCTCTTGCCATCCTGCTTCATCCAGGCTGGACAATTATTCCTTTATCCAGCGTATCCACACTGTATACGCTACTTCCCCGTTAGTTACTTAGTAACCATATTGTCTGATTGTGATATTATAGTGTTTATTTTGGAGTATCCTTTATTTTGCTTAATAATAATCCCAAAGGGCAAGAGTAGTGACACTGGCAATTTGGATACATCAAAGAGAAGCTGTATAAAGTACTTCAAGTGAAAAGGTGAACGTACAGCAAGATATTTTGCAATAGGTGAAAGAAGAGAGGCAGAGAGACCATGTTCACATAACTTTTATTTAGTATATCATTATAATTCTGTCCTGTTAGTCATTTTTTGTTAGTATATTATTGTGCCTAATTTATAAATTTATTATGGTTTATGACTTAAACTTTATCACAGATATGTATACATAGGAAAAAAACATAGCTTTGTAGACTTAATAACCATTCATGGTTTCAGGCATCCACTGGGAGTCTTGGAACTTATCCCCCATAGATAAGAGGCAAATACTGTAAATGTGGAGTTGGACTATGTTCACAAATAGGAAGATTCATTTTGTAGTAATTTTCATTCTCCAAACCCATCCATAGATTCAGTGGAATTCCTATCAACACCCACTAAGTTTGTTTATAGAAACTGATCTCCAGCGGATCTGATTCCATGGCCCACTGGAACCTGAACACTTCAAAAAAGATCCAAGGGTCACATTTTCCCCTACATATAGGGCTACAGTGGTCATGAGTAAAAACCCTAATCGTAAAATCAAGAACCCTGAAAACCCCAAATGAGAGTCAAATAAAGAGATCAAACAAATTCTCAGTTAAAACAGACTCTTATCATGCTTTCAGTAGACACAAGAGAAAGACCGTAATTTACTAAATAATTTTTCATTTAAATAAGGGTGGTAGGGAGGAGTTGTCACCTTCCACAAATGATACCACTGGGGATATGGTTCCCATGCTGGGGATATGGCTCTCTTCCACGTACATAGAGGTGTTCAGGGATTCTTCTGGCAAAGACCTGAAGAGTGGGTCACTGAATTCATTAGGCCACATGCCCATGGGCACCAGCTTACGCAGTTGGGTGGCACTGCGCCAAGAGAGCAGCTGGGTCTTGGCCTTGGCTTTGGGCTTTGGAAGGTTGTAGGAGAGTTGAGACTTCAAGAGAATCACTGGAGGAGACGGCAGCCTCCTCCCTGAGGACAGGCTGGGAAGCACCTGATAGGTGGGGCGCACAGCTGGAGGAGGCCGGGGGTACAGCACTACCCTGGGCCTCAGGCTGCACCCACAGAGGCAGGGCTCAGAGCCATGCTTGATCACTGGTGAGGGACAGGTCAGAGCCCCCAGGATCCCCTCAGTCTCCCATCTTGATCCTTTGGCGAGCCAGGCTTTCCTAAAAAGGGGAGACATCCAGATCTATCCAAGGCTCCAGAGATACAAGGAGGTGCCCGGGCAGGCTCCCTGCCCCGAGGAGGTACTCACTCAGAATCGTCCCAGAGGATGTTCTCCTCTAACGGAGACGTAGAGGCAGATGCTACAACAGGGTATCTCTTCATTTTCTCTACAAAAGGGAGAGAAAGAGATTGGGAACTGGGTGGGGGCTGCCGGGAGCTGGGGGCTAGGAACATCAGTGAACCAGAGGCGTTTTCCGGGGAAGGGGAAGGGGAGGAAGAGGAAGGAGACAAGACATCTGCTCCCCTCCGGCTTGCAGATGACCCAGCATCTGCCCTCCAACACACACCTCGAGTGGGAAGGCCGGTCAGACTCATTCTTGTCTACAGTCTGGGTTGGGGACTGAAATATGAGGGAGGGACGGAGAGGACAGATGAGAGAGAAGACGCTTCTTTTTCTCTACCTCTTGCACTAGCTTTTTTTGAGTCCATGAAAATCTACTTCGTGTTATTAAAGGCCCCTGTCCTTACTGTGATGTCACAGATGCGTGGGCTACTAAGTGCCAAGGGCCCCTGTGTTGAGTCACTGTGCTGAGGACCCCAGGTTCTTTTTGGAGCCTAGAAGTTTCCGCTTCTTCCCCAGATGGTCCACCAAGAGTATCCATACCACAAATACACCAGGGCTCCCTATGCCCTCATTTCCTGTGTGCCCATCACTGTGGGAACTCAAATAAAGAATATGGCACCCTCCATACCCTCAGGGGCATGCCAGCTAGCTGGGGAGAAGATACACAGGAGACCAGTGTCTATACCCCTGGCACGGTTCAGACATGGTGGATGGAATATGTTAACAGCAAAAGTTAATAAGACCCTTCCCTGCAAGCCAGGGAGTCCAGAAGCTTCCAGCCAGGGAGAAAATGGCAGAGCCAGACTTTGGGATGGATGAGATGCTGGTGGAGGAATCCAGCAGAAGTTGCCAGGGGAAATGCAGAGCTAGATCAGAAGTCAAGAGACCATTTTGACTGCAGCAATAGATTTACTTTGAGGGCCGACCAACCAGGGTGGAATTCTACCACTGGGGGTCCCATGTGCCAGGGTAAGGGTTTGGGGCTGACTGAGGGTCATGAAAAGCCTCTGGGAGAAGAAACAAGCTAGAGAACAATATCAGATGGGTCCCTCCAGGAAACAGATGGAGTATCCCCACCCAAGCTTGGAACATTGAAAAAAGTTTGATAAAGGCTTCATTTATTGCATAAGGCTGCTGTTTAAAATCATCTTAAATTGGGTGGCTTAAAATAACAAATTTATTTCTCTTACAATTCTGGAAGCCAGAAATCTGACATGAAGTGCCAGCAAAGTGGATTCCCTTCCGGAGGACCTGGGGGAGCCATCCTGGGCCTCGAATACCTTCCCGGTGACCAAACATTCTTAGAAGCTCTTGATTTAGCTGCATCTCCCCAGTCTCTTGCTCCACCATCCTATGGCCCTGCATGTCCTTCTTGTAAGGACACCCACCACTGGATTCAGGGCCAGCCTAAGTCAATACGATCTTATCTTCACTAATTACATCTACAAAGACTCTCTTTCCAAATAAGGTCTCATTCTGAGTTCCTGGGTAGACATGAATTTTGGGGAGACATTTATTCAAAAGGACTACTTACAAAGGTAGGGACAGGTAACCTCAAGGAACAGTGCAGTATCTAAGACTGAGTATCTAGAAACCAAGTGCAGCCAGTCCCAGACCTTCAGTGTGAGAGCAAGGAGCATTGACTGGTGTGGTGGCCCACTCCACCTGACATCACTGCACCTCCAGGGGGTGAGGCAGGAGGGTCCCAAGTTCAAGGCCAGCCAATGGACTTAGCGAGACTCCTGTCTGGGGATGTAGCTCAGTAGTAGAATGCTCCTAGGTTCAATCCCCAGTTCACCTTGAGAGAGCTGGATCAGAAGTCAGGAGACCATTTTGACTGGAGCCATAGATTTACTTTGAGTGGCCGCGTCAACCATGTGTGGAAGGAGCAGGGCAGTAAGTCCCCGCCCTCACTCTCCTCCCTTCTTCAGATCTTTGGCCAGAGATCACAGAACACAGCCATGTGGTCTATGCAGAGCCACCTCCCAAGGTGGTGCAAAGTAGCTCCAGAGAGGCACGAGAGACAGCCAATACAGTGACATAATGACAACGAGGAGCAGATAGACCTCACATAGGCAGAGGAGCCGAAGGCCACTCCAGAAAGGGCAAGGTCTGGGCAAGGTATGTGGGGTGACAATGTCTCCCTCAGCTGTTGGGCCTGGTATTCAGTCATAGATGAGCTCCAGATACCCATCTGTGTCAAGATCTTGGGGGTAAAAGGATGAACCCCATAATCCTAGCAACTTAGGAGGCTGAAGAAGGAGGATTGCAAATTTGAGGCCAGCTTCAGCAACTTAGCAAGAACTTGTCTCAACATTTTTTAAAAAGGGTGACATTGAGGGTGGGTGCTTAGAGGTGCAACTCCGCACTAGTCTCGCTTGCATAAGGCCCTGAGTTCAATTCCCAGTACAGCAAAAAGAAAAGAAAAACAAGATAGAGCCCAAGTCCTGGGAAAAGAAGCTTGATAAGGTCTTTTAAAGCATTTGAGTTCACACACTGGCCAGGACTATGTTTAGCCAGGTCACGTTTGTTGGCAAACATCCAGCTTTTTTTTTTTTTTTTTTAACAGATTATTTTTTAAGAGCAGGTTTAGGTTCATGGCAAAATTGAGCAAAAAGTACAGTAGGTTCCCACACCTTCCCCCAGACACAATCAACAGCCTCCATCACAGGGAACATTTGTTACAATCTGTGAACTGACATTGACTTGCCATCATTAGCCAAAGTCCACTTTTTGAATTAAGATTCTTTTTTTTTTTTAACTGGCTGTTTAACCCAGGGTGCTCTACCATGGAGCTACATCCCCTGGTCCTTTTTATTTTTTTTTTAATTTTGAGACAGGGTCTCACGAAGTTGCCCAGGCTGGCCTCCAACTTGCGATCTTCCTGCCTCAGCCCCCCAGCTCACTAGGATTACAGGAGGGTGCTGCCACCCCCACTTGGGATTCCCTCTTGACATTGTACATCCTATAGATTTGACATGTATCCACCCTGACAGGATCATGCAAAGTAGTTTCTTTGCCCTAAAAACCCTCCGTGCTCCACCTACTCATCCCTCCCTCCCCTTACCCTCTGGCACCCCTGATCTTTTTGTCTTTGATGTTTTCCAGAAGGTCAGGGTAGTGGGAACCGTGCAGTACGTGACCTTCTCAGATGGGCATCTTTAACTTAGAAATGTGCATTTCCGTCTCCTCCATGCTTTTCGTGACTTCATAGCTCATCCCTTGTCTGGATGTGGCACTGTTTACTTATCCATTCACCTGCTGAGGGGCATCTCGGTGGCTTCCAAGTTTGGGTAGTTAGAAATAAAAGCTGCTATCAACACCCCTGTGCAGGTTTTTGTGTGGACAGAAGTTTTCAGCTCTTCTGGATAAACACCAAGGAGTGTGATTGCTGGATCTTACCGCGACAGCGTGTCTGGTTGTATAAGACACGGCAGGACTCTTCCTAAGTGGCTGATCTGTTTTGTATTTCCATTTTCACCAGCATTTGGTGTGACATACAGTTTTTCAAATTGGAATTTGAACAACTTCAGATGGGATTTTTGCACTCAGGTCACCCACAGACTCATTTCCCATCGCCTGACCCAAGCCCACTTTACTGTGTAAACTCCCTGCCCGGCCCCAGTGGGTGGTTTTCAACCCCTACGTAAGTAAGGGTATGGGGTGAAGAGGAGGAAGCAGATTAGCCAGACCCTGGGACGACATTCCTCAATTCTGTGCGTCCCCTCATTTCCAAGAGGGATGAGGAAGGATGGGCCTCTGTCCACTGCCGCTGGAGACGGCCAAGGGAAAGGCCAATGAAAGCCTTCTTTAAATGCAGCTGTTTCCTCGGAAGGCCCTGGATGATTTAGGTCCAAGCAAGAACCAGTTTGTTCTCAACCCTTTTCAGCCATCAAATCAGCTGCCACTTGGATACATGGGGAGGAAAGTGTGGACTGTTATTTCTGAAGAGGAACTTGGACAAATCCTTTAATACCTCTGAGACTTGGTTTCCCATTCTGTAAATAATGCTACCTGTCTCACAGGGTTGCTGTAAAAGAAAAGTAAGCTGGGCACAGTGGCACACGTCTGTAATCCCAGCAGCTCGGGAGGCTAAGGCAGGAGGACACAAATTCAAAGCCAGACTCAGAAACCTAGGGAGACCTTAAGCAACTCAGTGAGCCCCTGTCTCTAAATAAAATACAAAAAAAGGGCTGGGGATGTGGCTCAGTGGTTGCTGATTGCCGACTATAAAATGAAGGCAAGTGGTAATTTTTGCTTGCTTGCTCTCTGCATTTCCTCACCTCTCATTCTTCCATTCATGCCAGTCATTCCACTGAAACTTGGCTGATCAAAGTCATCAGTGACCTCCTCATGGCCACGTCCAAGGACCAGTTCTCTGTCCTCACTGTGACCCACTTCCTGGAACATAGGCTTTCTTTGTCCTTGAAGTCCTTGGCTCCCCTTGGGTCTAGAACATATCCTCTCCTGCTTCCTTCCTGCCCCTTGCCTGTGCCATCTCCATCTCTCTGGAAGGATCTTCCTCCTTTTCCTGACCTCTAAGGAATGGTGTCCCAAAGGCTCATCCTCTCGGCTCCTCTGTTCACTTTCTACTTGTCGCCCTTGACAATAGACTAGACCCAGACCCACCACAGGGAAGTAGCCCAGGCTGAAGACAACAGAAATTGATTCTCTCTAAGAAATTCTGGAGGCCACAAGTCAGAAGTCAAGTCACGAGGCTCTCTCGAAGTGCTCTGGGCAAGAATCCTTCCTTCTTCTTCCAGCTGCTGGTGATTGCAGAGGACCCTGGCTGTTCTTTGGTTTGTGGCAGAATAATTCCATCTTCTGCCCCTGGATGTCCTTGGCCATCTTCCCTCTGTGTGTGTTTGTGTCCAAATTTCTTTCTCCTAATGAGGACACCCATTGTTGGATTAGGACACCTCCCAATTCAATACAACCTCCTGTTCACTTGATTATATCTGTTAAACAATCCTATTTCCAAATATGATCACATTTATAGGTTCCTGGTGGACAAGAACTTTGGAGGAGACACTATTTGACCAAGTGCAATGATGTTCAGTGTTGAAACCAATGATTCGTGGTTTCAAAATTACCAACTCTCCAGTGCACGCCTCCAGAGCAGACTTGGCTGCTGCTCTTCTGCCTGCCTAGTCCTGCCTTCTCCCCATCTGAGTCACGTGACTCAGACTTACTGTCTTCTGAATGTACCCTTATTCTGCACCCATGGTTGTTCCCCTCCTGCAGAAATGGTACCACTTTGAAGCAAGGTGCTCAGCCCCAAACTCTCAAGGTATCTTGGCTCCTCTCCTTCTCTCTATCCCCCAGTGCAATTCATCAGCAGGTCACAGTGGTTCTGCTTTCAAACGACCCAAAACCCATCCACCTCTCACCACTTCCATCCAAGTCACCAACAACCGTCACCAACAGAAGCCACTGACCTCATCTTCTGCCATTTTTCTTATAGTACTGTCCCCACCCAAACTGCCCTGTGGATTTATAATCACAGGATCTGAGCTTCTTCTGTCACAGGGAGGGGGTTCACTAAGAGTCCATTCAGTCCTGGCCTTGAGAGAATTCTTAATAATCATTTATTATCAATTCACATTTATTGAGCACCTCCTGTATGCCAAAGTCCTCCTTGACCCTAGGTAAATGAGGTTGAGTAGGAACTAGGTTGTACCCTAACCTGGTAGGAAAATAGACAGGTGAACAACTACAATCTATGCCAGGGACTTTCTTCTTGAGTCCCAGAGAAGGGGGCCTCTAAAACAGCCTCTTGGAAATACAATATCTCCATAATGTGTCCCCATTCTTTCCTCGTACCCTTGGGTACTCACCCAGTACCTTTTCTGATCCAAACACACTTATGCCGAGATTCTGCTGCCTTGGACATCCTTTCTAGGGATGAGGATTACTGCGTATCTCTTGAAATGTGTTCATACAGAAAGATTCCAACACTGTTATTTGACAAATAGTGAGAGAGGGTGTGCTGGGGACAAGCCCGTGAACAAGGGAAGGTGGAGCCTCCATGGGAAAGACGGATCATTAACAAGCAAGCAAAGAGCACACAGCAGTGTGACCAACAATATGGCAGAAAAATAAACTGGGCAAGGGGATAATGAGAGGAGTTTAGATGCAGTTGTCCACCAAGCCCCTCTGAGAAGATGACATTTGAAATGAGACCTGCATTAAGGGAAAGAGTGTAGCTTGCCAGACAGAACAGGAAGGGACACCAAGGAGGCCCTGGGCCATATGGGTGAGCGGTGGGCCTGATGAGGTCAGAACGTGGAGCACAACTCAGAGCCCAGGGGGCCTGGAGAGCCTGAGGGAAGACTTGGTTGTATTTTAAGCACAAAGAAATTTGGAAAGGAAGGAGCGAATCCAGCTCGTCTTAAGGAGGGTTCTTTGGATTATAAGGAGGTGATGAGAGTCTGTCTTTTAGGCCCTAATAGGTCCATCTGGGCACTCACAGTGACTTGGATACAGCACCAGGGAGCGTGGACTTCATCCTGATGATTACGGGGGCCACTGAGGTCTTCTGAACAAGAATATAACATGATTAGGTTCCTAATTCCAAATAATCACTCAGACCATGTGGAAGATGAATTGTGGAGATCAACGGTGGACAGGAATAGCTACACAATTTGCAGGGCCTGGAGCAAAATGGAAACACGGGGCCTGTGTTCAAAAATAAGTAGGAATTTCAAGATGGCAGCAGCAGCTGCAGAGCACTCAAGCAGCAAGGGCCCTTCAACGTGGGTTTCGAGGTTTCGATTCATAGACATCAGACTCTATTCCTCAGGGCTCATAGTAAGGCAGGACATCATGGAGGAAGAGTGGGACAGAAGGAAGTGACTCACATGGTGATCAGAAAGGAGATAGAGAGAGAGAGAGACTCCACTGGCCAGAAACAAGTATATACCCAAAGCCACGCCCCAATTCCCACCTCCTCCAGCCACACCCCCCAGTTACCACTCAGTTATTCCCTAGGAGAGGATTAAATCACTGATTGGGTTAAGACTCTCACCATCCAATCACCTTCTTGCATTGTCTCACACGTGAGCTTTTGGGGGACACCTCACATCCAAACCATAACAGGCCAATATTGACATTTGGAACTTCCAATCAAAGTGGCTGGCTGGCCTCTTGAGCAAGCCCACCCTGGGCACTTCTAATCAGAAATGCCCAAGAAGAGGCAAAAAGAATAAGCAAGGTGGGAAGAGAACTCACACAGAAAAGAGACAACTGTCAAAGCAGAACAATTCAAAAGAATTGTAATTAATAGCCTCAGAGAGATAATACAAGACAGGGCATCCATGAAACAGATGCAGAGTGCAATGTTAAAATAAATATAAATAAAGAGGAGCCAAGAGTAAATTTTAAATGATAGCAAAATTTAAGAGTAATCGCATGGAAATGGAAGGCGATCCTCAGGGTTATACAAAATGATATATAAGAGGAAAGGAAGGGTAAGACAAGATAATACAAATGGAAGAAATGATTTACAGTAGAAGGGGTAGAGAGAGAAAAGGGGAGGGGAGGGGAGGGGAGGGGAGGGGGGATAGTAGAGAATAGGACTGACAGCAGAATACATCAGACACTAGAAAGGCAATATGTCAATCAATGGAAGGGTAACTGATGTGATGATACAGCAATCTGTATACGGGGTAAAGTTGGGAGTTCATAACCCGCTTGAATCAAACTGTGAAATATGATGTATTAAGAACTGTGTAATGTTTTGAACGACCAACAATAAAAATAAAATTAAATTAAAAAAAAAATTTAAGAGTCAGCATGGTAGTAGGATTGCACAATAAAGTCAATGAAATCTCTTACAAAGTAGAACAAAAAGATAAGAAGAGATAAGAGATGAGAAAATTAGAGAATTAGTGCTAAGGATAAAACTGACTCTTAAGAGAAGTATAAAGAATTGAGTCAGACCCAGTGACACACGCCTGTCATCCCATCTACCTGGGAAACTGAGGCAGAAGGATGACTTGAGCCCGAAAGTACAGAGCCAGCCTGGGGCAGCCTGAGCCTGTCTCAAAAAGAAGGAGAAGGAGAAGAAAGGATGAGAAAAGGGTAGCAGATTATATTTTCCAAGGATGGCTGCAACAATATCTCCTCTGGCACATGTTTTTCTAGAACCTTGCCATCTCCCATCAAGAGGTGATCCCTGATTGCTTTACCCTTGGATCTTGGAAGGCTTCCATAACTGGGTCCACCACTATAGCAGGGTAGAAGGGGTAGTGTGTGACTTCTGAAGTTAGGGTACCAAAAGCAATGTTCTGCCTCCTTTCTTGCTGGAAGAACTGCCCCAGAACCCTGAGCTGCTCTGAAGCCACCAGAGTAAACCCAAACAAAGCCATATCAGAGATCACAGAGGACACCCTGAAAAAAGAACTACCCCATAAACCCTCAGCTGCCCCAGTCCCCACTGTCCCAGCTCCAGCTGCCATCCTGCTACAGTCTCATGAGGAAGAACCATTTAGCTGAGGTTTTCCAAGATTCGTGAGAGGTTCTAAAGTGATTGCTGTGTGCCAGGAATGGTGGCCACACACCTGTAATGTCAGTGACTCTGGGAGGCTGAGGCAGGAGGATCACAATTTTGAGGCCAGACTCAGCAACTTACCAAGAGCCTCAGCAAATTTAGCAAAATCCTGTCTCAAAAAATAAATAATAATAATTTCTATAAAGTCTGCAGATGTAGCTCAGTGGTAAAACATACTTGAGTTCAAAAATAAAATTAAAAAAAAAAATGGTTGTAGTCTTAAGTCCCTTAAGTTTGGGGAATGATTTGTCACCCAGCAATAGCTAACCAGAGCATTACCTGAGAGAATAAAATTTCCCAGATTGAAAGATGTGAATCACCAAACTAAAAGACTCACTAAAGCCCAGCTTCATTAATGGAGAAAAAAAATATATATGAGAAGTTTCAGAACTAAAAGAAAAAGTAAAAATTCTAAAAATAAAATAAAATGGTTGGGGAAGGGATCTGATGGAGTGGGAAAATGAGCAGATTCTAGTGTGGCCTTGTACCTCTCAAAAAGAGCAGCAAAAGCTAGAAATGGATTGATGGCTTTGCATTAGTAGGATACGCTCTGGTAACAATAAATCATAAAACTAACATGGAGGTTTACTTTTGCTCACAGAATAGTCTTGGGTGGATGTGTGGGTAGTAGGCAGATCTCCTCCATGGATCCTAGACTCCTTTCATCTTGAGGCTTGGCTCTAGCTCAGAATCCTTCTTAACCATTTTGGGTTCTGGACCCCTTGGGCTAACTGGGGCACCCTTCCTCCACACTTTCTTTCCTTCTCTATTTATTTATTTATTTTGGTGCTGGGGATTGAATTCTACCACCCAAACTGTTTTATTTCTTTTGAGACAGAGTGGCCAGGCTGGCCTTGAACTTGTGATCCTCCTGTCTCAAGTAGCTGAGATTACAGGTGTTTACCATCACACTGACTCATAATATTTTTAAGTCCACAACACATAGTAGTACAAAACATACTCATTATGTAGACAGACATACAACTATTAAAATATGGAAAGACAATTAACGATGTAGTAATACAGGTATTTCTGCATTAACTCAATAAGACAATACATTTAGAACACAGGTAAGTTAAAGTTACATTTATTTTTTAAAGACATGTCAGTATGAGCTGGGAGCAGTGCACATTCCTATAATCCAGAAATTTGGGAAACTGAAGCAGGAGGATCAAAACCTGCCACAGCCATCCCTGTGCAACTTAGTAAGATCCTGTCTCAAAATAAAAAATAAAATAAAAGGGGTCAGGAATGTAAGTCAACAGTGCAGTGTCCCTGGATTCAATCCCCAATACTGCAAAGGTGTGTGTGGCAGGGGAATCAAGCACATGTACCTGTGACCTGAGCACCTCAGTATTAAGGGTTAAGAATTTTTGTTCGAAAAAGTCTTATGGGTTTTTGTTGTTGTTGTTTATTCATTTGTGGTCCTAGAGATTAAACCCAGTATTCTTCCACTGAGCTCTGATTATGAACAGCAACAACAAAATGTTGTTTGAATCATTCTTTTTTTTTTTTTTGCAAACCTTTAACAAACAATAAAGAAAATAACTTATCCTCATGTTTCCCAGAAGGGAGAGCAAGGAGTCATGGAAGAGAGAAGATACTAAGGCTAATGAAGAAGCCTCCTCCACTGGCCAGGCAGCGGGTGTCCACAGTGCTTGCCCAGCAGGGCCCAGCATTGATATGGAGGGAGTGGGGGCTGCCTGTGCTCCCCCATCTGAATTGCAATTTCCTTATAATTGGTGGGCAAAGTTCATGGTCTTTGGACTAAGAAACTGCACCAGTCTTGATGGGAAGGACTACATGTCACCTGAAGTCCTGGACATGGGGCTGAAGGTCAGTTCGTACTAACTGACCAACCATGGAGGCAGAGACTGGTCCACCAGCATGAGCACTGTGGACGTCACCATGTGGTGGCTGAGTGCTTCCTGGCTCAGCATCGGCCAGTTGTGTTGCCTGACTGTCAACAGAAGACTGCAATTATGTGCAATCTGGTGGCAGGTCTAATAACTGCTGCAATTTCCGAGTAGTGACGAATATAACGATATTTTGAGATTTCTGCAACAACTATAATGTGATTTGAAAATAGGTGTGATTTCTACTGGTGACAGAACCACAGGTACTGCTAGGATCACTGTGATTTGTTGTCACATTCTTTTTGTTTGTTTTGGGACGTCGGGGACCCTACGCACTCAAGGCATGCCCCCTACCACTGGGCTACACTCCCAGCCCAGCATGTTGTACGTTAAGGAAAATAAAGATGTATTTATGTCAGTTCATAGACTCCCTGAACTTAGGATCTATGAACCTCCAGGTTGGGGCATTTGCTCTGGAGTCTGTTGTGACATGTGCCACCAGCCAAGAGGGGAAGTACAGAAAGGACTGTAGAAATGGAGTCTTTACGGGCCGAGCTGATGGGCGCACAGGTGTTCGTTCTCATTCCCCCGGGGGAGGGCTCAGTCATGTGGCTTGACATGTAATCTTATCTGTGGGCCAGGAAGAAGAAAGTAGAGATTCGGGTGCCCAACTCGCTGTCTCTCCCGTGGTCAGAGGTACGTGTGGCCTTCCTGACACACAGAGAACATACTCAGTCCCTTTCCAAGGTGTCAAAGCAAAGTCCCATCTAGTTTCTCTGGCTCCTCTCTGGGACCTCAGGGTGACCATGCAGTCCTTTCCACCAAGTCTGTGGAATTTCTCTTGGTCCTAAGACTTAGGAACAGTGCCCCCTGCTGGGAAAGCATTGTGCATCCCCTCCCCACCCCACCCACCTACCCACCTTGGCAATGGAGTTCTCTTCATTAGACCCAGTATCTCCTCCTTGGGAAGAGCACCTTCTCTTCCATGATCCCCTGCTTTGCCCTCTAGGAAATTCTCTCTGGTCCATTATCTCCTATGGTCACACTTGAAGGAGTTGAGTAGTACCCACCTTTGGGGGGAGGTCCCTTTAGTTTCATGGTGCATTTGTTGCTCATGAAAGCTTGGAGGTCCAAGTACTGTTTTCAAGTTGTTCAAGGCCGTGGCTGTGGTCTCTTTGAGAATTCAGTTGCTTCCTTCAGATAGATTTCTGATCTGTTTGGTTCCTATTGGGTTCCACATGCCAGCTACCACATTCCAGGTTTCTGTGGGGTGGTTCTTAAATTTGTTTGTAGTTTCTTTGACTCCATACCAATCTCCATTTGTCGTCGTCAGCTACTTTAAGTCCACCTGTAGCCAGAGGCTTATCAGAGAGACAATGTCCTTAGCCTGATCTTTGCTGAAGGGATGAGCCCCTTGTTTATCTGGGAAGGCTGACTTCTTTGCGGCTCAAATACTTAGTCTTATCTCCTCCTCTAAGTGGTCTGGAAACTATTTCTTTATTTTTTTATTTTTATTTATTTATTTATTTATTTATACTGGGGATTGAACTCAAGGACACTTTACCACTGAGCCACATCCTAGCCTTTTATATTTTATTCAGAGTCAGGGTCTCACTAAGTTGCTTAGGGCCTCACTAAATTTCTGAGTCTGGCTTTGAACTTGCGATCTTCCTGCCTCAGCCTCCCAAGCCACTGAGATTACAGGTGTGCACCACCATGCCCAGCTTGGAAACTGTTTCTTCCATCCTTATTCTCTGCTTTCAAACAGCCCAGTTCTTCCTTGAGCTCATTTTTCCTGGTGACAACCCACCGAGTGAATTAAGAAACTGACAAGCCTCTGTGACTTTTCCAGCTTCTTCCTCGGTAGCTCCAGTATAATAGGAGATTGTCTCTGATACCAGTTTTACTAAATGCTTTGGCCTCATCATAGCAGGGATCTCCAGCTCTCCAGCCTGATCCTTGTTTCCTTACCGCCCATCCCTACCCTCCAGAGAAGGGTCCAAGGAGTTCCTGGAGACAGGGGGCCACCTGACTCAGGGCCTGCAGGGTTCTTGGCATCCGTGACGGAAAAGGATTTCAGCACATGCTGGTCAAGAGGAACAGATAGAAGTTTATTTAGGAAAATAAATATTCCAGGGAGAACTGGGGCGATCTCAAGAGAAAGAGAGGAGTGTGGGGAAAAGAGAGGAGTACTCATATAGGAGAGAATGTGCTTTGGGGGTTCCCAGGTTCCCTTTTCAGGGAAACTTGATGAAAGCTAAGCAGGAAAGGTATCAGTCCAGTGATCTCAAGACGGTTTCTGACCACCTGGTCACTCTCAGAATCCTTAGACTGACGTCGTCTTCATTTTCTGAACAACAGATAGCGCTAAAAAGTTCTCTACATTATAGGTTCCTCAAGATATCACCTCTCTCTTTGCTTATTCTGTTGGGAGAGGTAATTAACAGGACATGGGTAGATTTATAGATTTTCCAGAAATTTGGGGAGTAACATGCCTGGGTGGCAGGCTGGCTTAGGGGATGGCAGACCTGAAAAAGTGTATGGAACTTCTGAATTAAAATTCTAGTTTTTTGGTCCTTCCTTTATGTTTCCTTCTTACGTGTTTCTTACTTCTATTTTACCTCAGTGCCATTTGCTTCAGTTTTTGCAACAGCGTCACCCCACTCCTAGAATCAATTTCTGTACTAGTTAGAGCAGGTTAAACTGCTAACAAACAGACTCCAAGTTTTTACTGGCTCAAAACAATAGGTATTCGCTTCAACTCACAAAACATTCCCGGTGGGCTGTTCTTCTCCACGTGATGATTCAAGAGCTGACCTGATGCTCCTTTCATCCTGTGACTACAACTCTCTAGAATTTCACTTCATTGTCTCTGTCCATGACCAGAGGGGAGAAAGGTTGAAGGAACGTGCACAGTAGATTTTCACTGGGCCAGTTCTGGAGTTTTAAATCTCCATTAAAGAAAACTGGGTCCCTTTATTGCAAGGGAAGCTAGGAAGTGTAGTCTCTGTGTATGCCCAGGATTTGGGTGGACAGCCAGAAGTCTCTGCCATAGTTACTGTCAATGTAAGCTTCTGTACCCAAATAATTTATCAATCAGATGAGTGTACGGTAACATTTTCAGACATGCAAAATCTCAAAATTATACCTTCCATTGACCTTTTCTTATGAAGCTACTAGAGGATGTACTCTACCAGAAAGAGAAATTAAATCAAAATAGAAGTCAGTTTGGGATCCAGAAAACAAGGAACAACAGTTGTATACCTAGAGAGCTTTTAATCCATAGTATAGCAAACGTTTGGAGCTCTCTCCAAGAAATAAAGTAGGACTGATAAATTTTACAACAGAGTGAGAGAGTGAAAAATTGTAATAAGGTACATTTTGTAGAAAATTGTTGAAAGATTAGATATAGTCAGAACATCAAAGAGAGCTAATTAAATTTTAAAATGAGACAATTACTAAATCTAGCAAAATAAACAACTTTTACAATAAAAGATTTAGTCAAAAGCACTATGTAGCTCACAGGGAGCAATCTTTACATAATTTTCAAACTGAAAACAGTGATGATATGCTTAATCAAAAATTGAGATGTAATTAGGAGAGGTATGGAGACAGGGTATAAGTAGCTAAACTTCTCATAGTAAGATGTAGAATAATGAGGTTGGACTAAGTTATTCAATGGTAACCACTGTGAAATCAAAATGGCATATTTAAGAGATGTTTGTGTCAGAGAGACCAGAGAAGCAGCCATGAGCTTTTCACTTTTTTTACTGTCTGAACTTAGAAGTGATGGTCATCATTTCCTCTTACAATTTCACTAGCCAGAAATAGTGACCCTGTTTAACTAGCCAGGGTGGGCCAGACAATGCATTCTTCCATGTTCTCTGAAGGGGAAGGGAACTGGTAATATTCACCAGGGGAAGTTTTAAAACCATGTAAGATGAATAATCATGACACCATTATATGCATTTTTAAATGTGAACATGAATACCAGAACATGTAGAAAGCTAAAGCAAAAGTTGAGGCAGGTTTCCAAGTTTGCCCCTAGAGAGGCATGCAGGTAACTAGCCCCGAGTGTGATACAGGTCACAGAACAAGAGACTGAGTGAGTCTAGGAAAGTCTGCTAGCATCGTTTGACTTTTGAAACGGCATTATTGTTTTTTATTAAATTATTTGTAATTTATTTTTTAAGTTGCTTGAAAAACAACTTAAACGACTCTGACAAGCATATTCTCGGTAATCTCATCTGAGATCATCCCTGAGGTCAGTGTTAGAGACTGGTCAGCAGGTTGAGGAAGGTCCTCTCTTGATTGCTTGGTCAAGCCCCTTCCCTGGGTGTCTAACTGCTCCTGATTCTGGAGATCCCAAGTGCTGTCTTACCGCCTCTTCCTCTTTCTCAGGCTGTGATTCCTTCTTGCTCCTGTTGACCTTACACTCCTCACTCCAAAACTTATTCTCCTTGTGAAAACAAATCCAAAACACAGATGCAAAGTGCTCTCCTTCTATTGCCGCAGTAGCAAAACCCCATCATTCCAAGGGTTTTCAGCATATTCTGATAGCTTCTCTACAACTTTCTTTTAGAAAAATTTGGTTAAGCCAAGTACGGTGGAGCATGGCTACAATCCCAGTGGCTCAAGAGGCTGAGGCAGGAGGATCTCGAGTTCAAAGCCAGCCTCAGCAATTTAGCAAGGTCCTGAGCAACTCAGTGAGACCCTGTCTCTAAATATAATATATAAAGGGCTGGGGATGGGGCTCAGTGTTCAAGCACTCCAGGGTTCAAACCCTGGTACTAAAAAAAACAGAAAACTTTGGTTAAGTTTGAGATTCCACTTAAGAGCACTTCTGTTTACCTTCTCTGTTCTTCACACTAGCTTTTATAAGCGTTCTTTTAATATCAACGCATTTCTGGGTACTTCGTTGGCGTATTCAGCCAGGCTTCCTCTCCTCTTTCTTCCCTGTCTCCTCCTTTGCCTCTTCAATACACTGGCCAGAGCGAGCCTCCGTGATGTGCATTTTACCATGGCATTTTTTTTCCTTTTTTTTTGGGGGGGGAGGGGGTACCAGGGATTGAACTCAGGGGCACTCCACCACTGAGCCACATCCCCAGCCCTCTTTTGTATTTTATTTAGAGACAGGGTCTCCCTGAGTTGTTTACCACCTCACTTTTGCTGAGGCTGGCTTTGAACTTGGGATCCTCCTGCCTCAGCCTCCTGCGTTGTTGGGATTACAGGCGTGCACCGTGGCGCCCGGCTTCATGGTGTTCTTAGCAAATCAAGCCAGGCCCCTTCCATCTGCCTCCACCCACTGCATCCCGCTCTCTCCCTGCCCACACCATCTCTGGGCTCCAGCCAGGCCCCTCCACTTATGGTTGACTCAACCTGCCAGCAACCAGGAATCCTGGGCCTCCCTCACGGCTCCTGCCAGGCTCCCTGCTTAGAATGCCCTTGGTCCCCTGCTGGATGGTCTCCACAATTAGAAAGACATCGCAGACCCCTGGCAGCCTGGAGTAAAGGAAAGAGGCCCATTAGAACGAATAGTGTGAGTTCATACCACTCAGTAATTTGAACCTTGTCACTTAGCTTCTCAGAGCTTCAGTTTTTTTAAGGGTTGAAATATTAGGGTTGCTTTGGATTGCCCTTAACATCTCTTCCAAGCCTAATGCTAGTCCTTCCCATCCCACCTTAAAAATCACTTTGAACTGTTTTGCTGTTGTTGTTTTGGGGGTTTGGTTTTGTTTTTGTAGCACCAGGGATTGAACTCAGGGGTAATCTATCACTGAGCTGCATCCCCAGCCCTTTTTATTTTTTATTTTGAGACAGGCTCTTCCTCAATTGCCCAAGCTGGCCTCAAACTTCCAATCCTTATGCCTCAGCCTCCCCAGTGGCCTGTGCTGATGCTCCCAGCAGTGTTTATAGTTTAACGTATAAAAGGAGGATTCTGGACTAGAGTCAAGCAGCCTGGCTTCAAATCCCAGCTCCACCCCTTACTGGCTGCCTGACCTTGAGCAAGGTACTAAGTCTGTGCCTTGATTCCTCACCATATAAATGGGAGGCAGAAAGAACAATTGTCTCAGGACGGTTGTGAGAATTAAGTGATACCTATATTAAACATGTCATGATATATACAAAATACTCTTTAACCGTTCTAATAAGCTCTTACTAATTATACCATTAGTCGTGTTAAATAAAAATTAGAGGAAGCCGTTGTTTTGGACTAAGCTCCCATATTAGGCCCCAGCAGACTAAAGAACAAACAGAGTCACTCACACTTAAAGTTCCACATCACCAAACCAAAACTACGTTATCTGACTTTCCAGAGAAGTCAGGAAAGATAAATAACTGCCAAATTTCCCAAAGGGACTCCTCCCCAACCCCTCATCCCCTGACCCCTTCCCGTGCCAGAGACTGAACCAGGGCCCGAGCACGCGAGGCAAGCGCTCTGCCACTGAGCTGCATCCCCAGCCCTGCTTTAGCCTTCACTAAAATGATCTGAAATAACCTGATGTTAACCACTCAGGTACTTTCCACCCCCTCCTTGCAAGGCAAGTAAACTTGAAGCATCCAATGCCCTCTTTGCTTCTGGGTTGTTGTTGTTGTTGTGATTTTTTGTTGTTGTTGTTTTTGTTTTTGTTTTAGCCCTTCTCTGTCAACAAAAACAAACTCCTCTGCTGTGCGCTCTGCTCATTGAAACACTTATTTTATTTTATGGAGCGAAGTGTTGCCTGATTCTAGAATCACAAAAAAAAAAAAAGTCAATTAAGATCTTGCCATTTTGACCGGGCATGGTGGGGCACGCCTGTAATCCCAGCAGCTTGGGAGGCTGAGGCAGGAGGATATGGAGTTCAAAGCCAGCCTCAGCAACTTAGTGAAGTTCTAAGCAACTCAGCAAGAACCTGTCTCTAATAAAGTATTGAAAAAGGGCTGGGGATGTGGCTCAATGGTTAAGCATCCCCAGGTTCAATCCTTAGTACAAAAAAAAAAATCATAATTTTGTAATTTTGACAAACAGTCAACACTTCCAAACTGAGGTTTGGAGAACAGGGCCATCCTTTTTCCCAATCTCCAGTGCCTGGGACTCTGCTCAGCATTTAGGGGAAACAATTTTTTTTTTTTCCTAATGGAACAAGGGGATGAATAAGACAAACCTACAATCACAAAGTTTTCAAGAGCTTTGTCCAGGCCCCATGAACTGTCTTCCTTGTCAGACTGTGGCTCCTTCCCCTCCACACTGGCCTTTCACACAACATTTAGGAGACTCAAAGGTAGAGTTGAGGCAAGGAAAAGGAGGGGACAAGGGCTAGAGCTTGTTTTAAGCTCGATTAGTTCAAGCTTCTTGCTCTGAGATGACCACAAGTGTAAAAGACTATGAATTGAAGAAACTGAGCCTCTGCACGTTGGTGCATGACTGTAATTCAGCGGCTCAGGAGGCTGAGACAGGAGGATCGTGAGTTCAAAGCCAGCCTCAGCAATAGCAAGGTGCCAAGCAACTCAGTGAGACCTTGTCTCTAAATAAAATACAAAATAGGGCTGGGGGTGTGGCTCAGTGGTGGAGTGCCCCTGAGTGCAATTTCAGGTACCAGAAAGAAAGAAAGGGGCAACTCATGCTACATTGCAAAATAAATTATTTAAAAAAAAAAAAAAAAGCCAACCTCAGCAACTTAGGTCTTCAGCAAATTAGTGAGAACCTGTGTCTAAATTTAAAAAATTTAAAAAGGGCTGGAGGTGTGGATCAGTGGTTAAGTGCCCTTGGGTTCCAATCTACGGTACCAAAGAAAGAACATACATGCTTGTAGGTCTTGGAGCGGGTGAACAGGGACTTCTATGAGGACAAGCTCTGACCTTTCTTTGGGGAGACTTAGCAAATACAAGGAAATGCCCAAAAGGCAGGTCGCTTTTTCCCCCCAGACCACTACCTAGAGATCGGGAGCGGGTAGTGGGAGAAAAGCGCCCCTGTACACCCCGCACCAACCTGGAAAACACCACGGGTAGTGGTCGTGTAGGTGGGGGGACTTTGTTTCCTCCAGATGTTAAAAATCCAGGTAAGAACCAAGGAGAGTGGGTGACAGGGTAAAAGATAGTAGAACTGGGGGACTGGTGGGCAAGGGCCCCGGGGGAAGCAAAATGAGGGGACAGGCTCAGGGAAGGCTGGGAATTAGGCGAGTGTCCAACCTGAGCAGGTGTCTGTGCCCGTGCATATCTATTGCAGGTTATTTAATAAAGAGCCGCCAAAGTGAGTGCGATTCCATTGCCGATGCGCTAATGCCTGGCAGTTCTGCATCTTAACCTCATTGCTGGGGCTCTAGAGGCCCCCTCCCCACCCCCGCCTCCCCAGCCCAGTGTCCCCCTGCAGCCACTGGGGCGGAGCAACTCATTTTGCTAGAATGTCATCCATTTATCAAAGGACAGGATTAGCCCCCTCCTCCACATTCAGAGGCAGAGGCTTCCTCTTTCTAATTTCGACTTGGCAACAGCTTAGGTTATTAACCTACTGAGATAATCCTCCAGGGTCTCCCTCTCACGCCAGGCTGCCTCCCTCCCATGTTTCCCAGCATTCGCTCCCGACTCGCTTGTCCTCTAGGGCTGAGGTACTTAAACTTTTTCCACCTTCAGATCTTTATATGTAGATGAAAGATATCCCGCTCCCTGCTCATATCCTCTGCCAGAGGGGGCTTCGGGGCATCAATGGGGAGCCAAGGGGCTGAGGAGCGCCCTCCAGGAAGAGGGGGAGACTAGGATACCCCATCTGAGGAAGAGAACGAGGGGAGGTGGAAGGGGTCTTGAAGCAGAAGTCGGAGTCTGGAGACCAGGGCTCAGGAGCTAATTCTGTCACTCACTCACCCTTGACCTTGACCCAGTCAACCTTGCTTCCCTAGGCCCCAGTTTCCCTGTGTCTGACATGAGAGGGGTAGATGCGAACCAGGGTTTTGAGGCCTTAGGAACGTTCAGGGGATAAGTGGACCCCCCACACACACACAATGAGTGAATTGGCTGGTTTAAGATAATAAAGGGAAGGAGACCATTTGATTTCACCAAATAGATCTGCTGGCTAAACCAGGCCCATGATTGCAGGATTGGAACAGGATACCATCTTATAGTGCACCCATCTCCATGAACAGGGCCTGCTGGAAAAGTGCTCCAAGTAGATATATATGGCTTGGAGTCAGAAGAATCAGCTCAATAGTCAAAACAAAAACAAAAACAAAACAAAAAAAAACAACAACAAAAAACACCCAGGTTAAGAAATGTTTCTCTAAAATTCAAGAGTGCTTCTGTTTCTTCAAGGACTTGCGTCCCTGTCTTCCGGTCTTTCCCTATTTTCTGGTTAGCTATTGCTGCATAACAAGTCACCCTAAAATGTAGTGGCTTACAACAACAAGAAGAGTATATTTTGCTCAGGAACCTGCACTTAGAGCAGGGCTCTACAAGGACAGCGCCTCTGTTCATAGACCTGGGTCTCAGCTGGGAGGATTCACGTGCCTGGGAGCTGGAAGCTATGCAGTGCCACATCTGGCTTTTACCAGCTCCACACAGACAATTGTCAAACATGCAGAAAATCAAGTTACACACTGGTAGTTTGAAATCAGCCCTCATGGGCTTAGTTACACCCATAAATCAACAAGTGTTATAAACAAGGGCACTTTATTTGGAGAGCGGGTCTACCAGCATGTCACTCTTGGACAGAGCTTTCTCTCTCCCCTCCTCCTCCAAGGCATAGTTAGCTTGGGCTTTCTCACAACATGGCGGTCTTGAGGTG
Source organism: Ictidomys tridecemlineatus (assembly GCF_052094955.1). Lineage (NCBI taxonomy): Eukaryota > Metazoa > Chordata > Mammalia > Rodentia > Sciuridae > Ictidomys > Ictidomys tridecemlineatus. The sequence continues at coordinate 109,955,614 of NC_135484.1, read as the reverse complement.
GTTAGGCTTCTTACAGGGCACTAGCCTTCCCCCAGAGCAAGTGCTCCAGAAGAAATCAGAAGTTACACACCATCCAGAAACCCCACCGCATTCCCCAAAGGATATGAAATCAATATGCTGAAGAGACATCTGTATTCCCCGCATACAGCACTGACTGCAGCACTAATCACAATAGCCAAGTTATGGAAGCAAACTCAGTGTCCATCTGAGGATAAACAGATACAGAAAATGTGGCGTATGTACACAATGGAATACTATTCAGTCACAAAGAGGATGAAATCCTGTCACTTGCAATAACATGGAGAATCCTGAAGAACATTATGTTAAGAGAAATGAGCCAAGCACAGAAAGACAAATACTGCTTGTTTTTACCCTTAAAAAAAAAAAAAAAAAAAAAAAAAAAAGTTGATCTCATGGAATTTGAGAGTGAAACTTATATGTTTTCCTGAGAATGAGGGAGGGAGGGACAGGAAGGAGTTGGTCCATGGGTACAATGACCAGGTCTGATTGCACACTTGTAATCCCAGTCACTCAGGAAGGAGGTTGAGGCAGGAGGATCACAAGTTTGAGACCAGCCTGGACAACTTCATAAGACCCTGTCTCAACATAAAATTAAAGGGGGTGGGGATGTAGCACAGGTATAGACTACCCTGAGTTCAATTCCTACTACCAAAATAAAAGGGTAGGAGTGATAACAGGGTTTCAGTTAAATAGGAGATGTTCTACTGCACATTTGCATGACTGAAGTTAACAATAATGTAGCATATATTTCAAAAAAGTTAGAAGAAAGGATGTTGAATGATGTGACTGTTGAATGATGTGACTGAAGTGAAATGATAAATGTTTAAAGTGAAAGATAAGCTAGGTACCCTGATTTGATCGTTATACAACACATACAGATATCAAAATATCTTCATGTATCCCACAAATATGTTCAATTATTATGTGTCAATCAAAAACTTAATGAAATAAAAATACTACATGGTGGGGCTGGGGTTGGGGCTCAGTGGCAGAGCACTTGCCTAGCATGCCTGAGGCACTGGGTTTGGTCCTCAGCACCACATAAAAATAAATAAGTAATTAATTAAAAAAAAAAAAAAACTCACTATGTGGCTCCTTATGTGCCAGTCTGGCTGGGCACAAATCACGAGCCACTCAAGCAGGAACAAACTTTATTTCCGAACTCCCTCGAAGGCCACCCACGCGGCCTTCTCCGGAACACACCATACACCAACCGGAAGTCCCACCACCGGAACTTCACCAACCTACTCCAACTCTTCAGGAATCCCCGCGAGAGCTCAAGCTGAACTCAACGGGAAATCCACGAGAACCCAAAAGTCATCATCTTAATGGCTCGCTGGCGTCACCTCTCAACCACTACTTCTGGCAAAAATGCCATGCGTCATCCTGACTCGGCTTATGACAGCCCCTGAAACTCCCCAAATGTCATATCTCTCACATTCTGTTGGTTACATGAATCACCAAGACCCCAACCCAGAATGAAGGAAAGGCATGAAACTTCACCTTTGGGAGGAGTCGCAGAGAATAGGAGGCCATCTGTAGTCTTCCCATAGCATGGAAAGGGAGTCTGTGATGTTTCAGAAGTGACCCGACAAGATGGCAGGAGATTCCAGCCCTCTTCCGGCTCGACTCCTTCCCTCGTGTGTGCCTGAAGCATTTAACACTCAGACGTCCTTTTCTGCATGTGGAGAAGGAAGGAGGTTAGGAAGGAAGGGAGAGAGCAGGAAGGGCTGTATCAGTCACCTGGATCCTATGTCTCAGGGTTATCATCAGGAGCAAGTGAGGTCATTTAAAAGTGCCTATATGTAACTTAATGATGTAGGATACAAGAAGCTGGACACCCAAGAAATTTTCAGGAAGCAAGTTTATTGACCGCAGGGTCCAGAGAGGCTATCGCCTAACATTCCCTGGACCAAGAATCTGGAAATTCTTTGAACTTTATACCCACTGGGAAGAGGGGCTTGAAGGTTTACATGACAAGTGCTTTTTGTCCTATATATATTTTTTAGACTAGACAGAGGTTTTTAGACGTTGTTTTTTTTTTCTGCAAACCTGGCATTTACAAAGAGTACCAACCACAATGCCCTCTGAAGAGACTTTTGTTTTGCTGACATCCTTTCTTTTGCTTTCTGACAAGAAGAGGAATTCTATGTTAAAAATATGGTGGGGTTTCTGCTTAATTATGGTGAGCATCTGCTGGGTGGGGGTCTCTGGCCTGCTTCATCAGCACCATCCAGATTCAAGGCTGTGTGGCAATGGTTGCTCAGGTGTGTGCTTTAACTATTGTGCCCACAGGATTCATAACTCAAGCCAGGAAATTTGCAGAGTGAAAAGGAATGTTACTGCTAAGGACACAACAAGTGTCGTCAGGACTGAGCCGGGCCTCCAGTTTGCATGGTCACCAGCTGTAAGAAATATGCCCGACTTCAGAGAAGAAAGTGAGCGATATGAACGGGATCCAGTTACCTGGTGGAGAGCAGCCAGTGGGGGAGAAATAAGGAAAGATCCTGGGAAGAATTTAGCCAATCAGAGATCAAGCTGACAATCTCCAAAGGAATAAGGCAGACTCTAAATAGATATGTCAAGAAAAAGGAAAGCAGAATTTTTTTTTTTTTTTTTTTTTTGGTCCTCTGGTTCAAATCACTTTCATTCCCAATGTCAAGGAGCCCTGGGGTCCTTCCTCCACTCTCACCCCTATCTGGTCATCTGTCCACTGTGCTCTCCTCCTCCTGAGAATTCCATCAAGAATGCGGGCCTCCTATCATCCCCCACCCCCAAACTTCACTCCCAGCTGGTGAGGGGGGGTGACTTTACCTTGAGGACAGTGGCTTATCCTCTCTCTGTTCCTTCTCCTTCCAGATCTCTAGGAAAACTCACCCAGCCCCACCCTGCCCCGCTGCCCTAGGCATTTCTCCCACTCTTTACCCTCCTTTCCCAGGGAGCTCCCTTCTAGGAAGGGTGCAGATAGCTTTGTCACTCAACCTCCAGAACCACACACGTGCCTAACCACAGAAAATTGAATAAACCACTTTGCATTTGTTGCTGTAAGCCAGGGATGGGAGGGTCACCCTTAAATTTCGACTTCCCTTTCTCTGGCTTCTAAATACACCCAAATGAAGATTTTTTAGGAACAAACCAAGTTATACATAAAACATTTACATTCCTAAACTGACAAAGTGATTTAGCTTTGTAAAGGGCACTTGAAGTCTAAGTATTACGCATGCTTCAAATTTTCCTCAAATTTCCACTTGAAAAAAAAAAAAAAGGAATTTGAAGAGCTCCAGAATTCCCAGACATTTTCCTACTTAAGCTGACCCAGGAGAGACACGCTGCGTCCATGAGGCTGTCTGTCTCATAAAGAGTACCTTGGAGCTGAAAAGGCAAAGGAGACATGTCCTTTGTGTCCAGGCACCAGCCTCTCTGGCCACCTTCATCTCTTTCCGCCTCTGCTGACCTTTATGAGGAGAAGAGGGTATATGCAGCTGGGTTGGCCTCTGCAGCATCAAGCTCCCGGAAGGCCAAACATCTGGGCAGCTGGAAGACTCTAGTTTCTCCAGCCCTTCTCCATTCCAAAGTGGACACTGACACCCTTCTCTCCACAGACCTCTTGGCAAATGCCCAACCATCTTCTGCAGAGATCACACTCAGAAAAGTGCACCATGAGTCAAGGAAGTCCAGGAGAGAAGCCAGCCCGGCCTCCAGGGTCCTTTCAGAACAGCTTTAAATAACAGCATCACCAGCTCTTGACAGTTCTTGAGTCCAGGGGTGGATCCAGAGCAAGACAGGGTGAAGTGCTGGTCTTCATCTCAGAATAGATGACAGGATATTCTCAGAACTGTACCAGCAGAGCCAGGCTCAGTGAGGCACTCCTGTAATCTCAGCAACCCTGGAGGCTAAGGCAGAAGGATCACAAATTGGAGGCCAGCCTGAGCAATTCAGTGAGACTCTGTCTCAAAAATTTAAAAAGATGGGAAAGCCAGGCATGGTGGTGCACACTTGTAATCCCAGCAGCTTGGGAGGCTGAGGCAAGAGGATGGTGGGTTCACAGACAGCCTTAGCAACTTAACAAGGCTCTACACAACTTCTGCAGACCCTGGTTTCTAAATAAAATATTTTAAAAAGGTTCCAGGAATGTGGCTCAGTGGTTAAGTGCCCCTGGGTTCAATCCCTGGTACAAAAGTCAATAAATAAGCAAATAAATAAGTAAATAAATTTACAAAATAGAAAGGGCTGGAAATATAGCTAAATTGTAGAGCACCCCTGGGTGTACACACACACACACACACACACACACACACACACACACACACACACCTGAATCATCAGGAATTTGAGCTTAAAGTTCCTGGTAGTAGATTATTAGATATATAATTAGTAGATACCTTAGTCCATTCAGGCTGCTACAATCAAATGCCTTAGCTTTAAAAATTTTGTAATTTATACACAGAACTTTATTGCTCACAGATCTGGAGACTAGAAATTCCAAGATCAAGGCATTGACAGATTTGGTGTCTGGTGAGGGCTTGTCCTTTGCTTCAAAGATTTAGCACCTTCTTGCTTTATCCTCACATGACTGATGGGGTGGAAGAACAGGCTGGTTCCCTCAGTCCTCTTTATAAGGGCACTAATCTCATTCATGAGAGCTCCACCCTCATGACCTAAGCACCTGCCTAAGGTCCACACTGGGGATTAAGTTCCAACATTTGAATCTGGGGGATACTGATCTTTGACCATGGCACTGGGTGAAATGAGGACCACGAGAGTAGGGGCAGATGCTTATCTAGTAGAAACCCTCTGTAATGGGAGCAGAGAAGCCGTAGGATTCTATAGTCTCTTGGTCCTGGGCTTGAATCCTGGCTTCCCTACTTATCAGTTATAGGACAAATAGATATATTTTTTTAAAAAATGAAAGCAATTTTTTCTCTTCTGGTTCAAATTATTTTCATTACCTTGAGTAAATTACCTATCTTCTCTAAGCCTCAGCATCCTCATCTGTAAAATGGGTGTGGTGATAATCATACTGCCCACACCATGGGTGTCTACGAGGATTAAATCCAAATGGGCTTAATACAGAGCTTGACATATACTAACTACTCCTTAAATATTACAATATTACAACCACTGTGGTTATTCCCAACATTTGGGATCCCTTGGACCAGTCTCTAAGCCAGCACCTACCTACCTGCCTCTCCATCCTACCACCTCATCTCCATCACCCAGTTAGGAGTCCAGTTCCTTCCCAACCAACAAACATCTCAAGAAACTCATGTGAGTCCTCCAAACTGGCCACTCCCAGCTCTGTCTTGGAGCCCAGGTTTCACCATTTACCTGTGTCCATTCTGTCTCTTTGCCCCTTCCAGGACAGTGAAGATGCTGACCAGGACCCCAAAGACCTCCAGGCAACTCCCCAACTCCAAAAAAAGGGGCTCCAGCAAGTCACAGCAGTAATGAGATGGAAGATTTGGGCTAATCCTGAACCAAATGAGGGTCTAATTCCTGCTGTAAAAATCTGTCAGCTGCTAGTTAACAGTTCCTCTGGCCCTGGGCTTGGGGGTGGGGAGGTGGCCTCCACTTGCAGAAGCAGTTGGGCCTGTACCTAGGGTGTTGTTTTTCTCCCTGTTCCTTGTTTTTTTCATTTTTGGAATGTGAATATAAACTTTATGGAGGGGCCTGGTCTCTGTTCACACCGGGTGCTAATAACCCATAGCTGAAATCAGGGGCGCAGAGGAAAACGGGGAGGTGCCTCAGCCCAGAGGGCTACAGGAACCAGGAGGGGCAGTGAAGGGGCTGGAGAAAGGGACCAGGAGGATATTTAATATTGAATTTGCTTTTTTTTTTTTTTAATGTGGAAACTTTTAGACACAAACCGGCCCCTGTGTTTAAGTCATTAAAACATCTTTAAGCATTTTCTGGTTTGAGTTTGCTCTGCAGCCGTCCTGGTTCCTGGAATGTATTTTATTTTTCTTTTAAGTTGGTGAAAGCAGAAGGAGATGGGGGTGGGGTGGCAGGGGGGAAAAGTGCATTTCCAACAGATTTTTCTTTTTCTTGTTCCTGGGGTGGGGAGGAGGGCGGAGAAGGAAAGAACAGGGCTCCCAGTGTCTGATCCTTAATCCCCAGGAATCCCGCTCAGTCTTTTAGGACCGATGCACTTGCTGACACAATCTGCCTTCCCCGGGCCTCGCAGGGAATCGTCACAAGCTGGGGTAAAGTCACCCCAGCCTTGGGGGAGGGCGAGGACCGGCCTACTGGGCAGGGCGCGGAGGACGCGGTAAGAAGCAGGCCTGGGTCTCGAGGGTCCGCGGCGAGGTGCCACCAAAGGACCCCGCCTCCTCCACGCCCCAGCGCACGGCGAAGCCCTGGTGGCGGAACCTCACGCACTTCCGCTCGACCTCCAGGCGGAGTGTCTGCCTGGGCCGGTTCACACTGGGCACGGACGGTGACTAATGCGGCCACTCTGAGGATAGGACACCATGTGAACGTGGCGGCAAGGGCTGAAGGGGAGGTGACTACGCCTTGGCTAGTAGTGGGGGAGGAGGGATCGGTGGCGGCTTCCTTGATCTCAGGACCTAGCCCTAAAGAACCAGCAGCTGCAGCCAACCACCCCCCCCCCCGCCCTCCCAGTGCTAACAGAGGAGGCCCGGATCCGGATTCTTGGGTCATTATTGTCTGGGCCAAAACTCAAAAAGAGGCAGGCAGAAATCGGCCTCTGAGATCCATGCAAAAGCTGCTTTTGCGGAGCCGCTCGAGTGGGAAGAAGGGTAGGGACTTCAGTGAGCCACGTCTCAAAAGTGGAGCCGTCGCCCCGCACTACTCTCGACTGGAAGATTGGCACCCCCGGGATGGCGCTCCACCCGAGCACGTAGCGGGTGGCGGAAAGTGCCGATGTCGAGTGATCCCGTTAGAACTTTCTCTGCCCGCCCCTGTCCCAGCTGCTGCCCCAACTCTTCCTTCATGGAACCCTGGTCTCTTCGCCTCTACACTAAGTAATGTGGAGGTCCAAACACCTTTAGGGGAGGGAGGGAGGCGCAGTTTCCCCAAAGAGGTTCTTTTTCACAAGATTGAAAAATAGAATGGAGATACCCCTAAGAGGTGAGGAAGGGGTGACAGGCTGGAAGGGGTCCCCGGAAGTTTCCTCTCCACACACAGAGCACACTGTGTGTCCAAAGGAAACTTCATTCAGAAACTTTGGGAAAGCGCTCTCCTAAACCATGGCTTTCCGGGGTGGCTAGGAGGTGGTTAGGAGGAGATGGCGGAGGAGACACCTCCCTACTGCAGGCTCGCATGACTTTCAGGTGGGCCAGACGCTGGCTGGCACAAAGGTGGGAGAAGATCTAGAGGCAGAGGGGAGACGCCAGAGTCTGCCTGGCACTATGCTAGGGGTGGAAGAGTGAATTGGGGTCCTGGAGGAGCTTGCAGCCCCCGGGGCAGGGACTGAAGTCATCTATAAGCGCAGAGGAAGCTGTTGCCCTGGAACCTCACTGCCTGGAGACTTCAATTCCAACCCCATGTGGTGACTGGGACTTAGCTGTGGCCTTATCAGGACCTAACTCTTGCAAGAATTTATAGGTCAGAAAACCAAGACTCGACCTGCTGGGTACCTTGGCACCAATGCAAACAGTGCGTCCTCACTCCCACAGTGTGCAGGTCCAGTGTCTCCCACCGGGCCTTGGGGCATGGACACCATGTGTCCTGAAGGCCCAGGACACACGCTTTTCTTAATTCTCCTGCAAAAAGCGTGCGTGGGGTGGCTTCCATCGGGAAAGAGCTTTACCCCCTGCAAGCCCCCTCCATCTGGCCTTCACACTGCTGGAGCTGGGGGTCAAGGGCGAGACCTCACACCTGCAGGGCGATACAGTGAACCTGAATCCTGTCCACAGTACACAGCAGGTCCCCTGAGCGGGCTGTGGGCTTCTCCCAGGACCCAGAGCCCCGGGTCCACTGTTCCCTCAAAGGCTCCCAGAAAAGGCGGCCCCACGGGTGCCCGGTCCCCGCGCAGAACCACAGACAGCCTGCCTTCCGACGAGGCTCTCTCCCGCAAACGGGCGGGCCCTGGCAGTAATTTGGCTCTGAAAATTGGTGCCACAGAAACAGCTGAGAGCTGGCAAGGCCGGCGCCCCCGCGGTCAGCGGCTGTCAGTCGGCATTAAGAAATGCAAAGCCGAGCCACCGCGCAGCCGCGTCGCCCCTCGGCCCCGCACGTAATTGGTGTCAACTGTTTGATTGCGATAATTGCCACTGTCTCGGGAGGTGGCATCCAGGCCCCAGTGGGACGGAGCGTGCTGCTCGCCCTCGAGGGCCTTTCAGACCCTATGTTCTACCGCAGACGGCTCCGGAGACCTCGGTCTTCCGGCTCAGGGGACTCGCCATTCTTCCTCCCTGTCCGGGAGAGAGAGGAAGGAATGGAGGAGCCAGAAAGGCTGTCCCCCTGCTCCCTCCAACGGCCATACCTTCTTAAAAAAAAAAAAAAAAAAATATATATATATATATATATATATATATATATATATATATATATATTCTTAAGTTTTAGGTGGACACAATATCTTTATTTTACACTTATGTGGTGCTGAGGATGGAACCCAGTGCCTCGTGCATGCTAGGCGAGCGCTCTGCCACTGAGCCACAACCCCAGCCCCCATACCTTCTTATGGAAGGAGGAGAAACAGGCAGGTTTAGGCCTGCGTGCTTTACCCCAAGTCCCACATTTCCTACCCCATAATAGTCACAGTTGCAATTACCATCGTGCCCATTATCTCAGCTGATCCTCACCACAGCCTCTGAAGTCAGTTCTATTAAATCCTACTTTACAGGTAAGAAACTGAGGTTGAGGGTACATGACTCTGAGGGTACATGCCCCCTGTTATGTACCTAGTGAGAGGCAGAGCCAGGCATGAGAGTTAGAACTCAGTTCCCCAAAGCCCTACCTTCATTCCAGCCCCCAGAGGAGGAGTCCTGGCAGTGACACCCCTGAGAGTGGGGTGCTTAAGCCCGTGGGCCTAATGCTGTCTGGGGGTAGCCATACTATCATTTCTTAAGGGTTTGGGAAAAAGAAAATGGTTGAGCTGGGGATATAGCTCAGTTGGTAGAGTGCTTGCGTTGCATGCACAAGGCCCTGGGTTCAATCCCCAGCACCAAAAAAAAAAAGGGGGGGCGGGGTAATGGTCATCCAGGCCATCTTAGGAGCACTCTAGGTACCCAGAACAGTATTTCTTAAATTTCAGCTGGACAAGCCTTTATTGTTGGGGCTGTCCTGTGCATTAGAGGATACTTAGCAGCATCCTGACCTCCACTCACTAGATGCTACTATCACATGCTCACACCTCTTCCCCAAGAGGGAAAGTCAAAAGTGCTCCTAGAAACTGCCAAACATCCTAGAAAAGGAGACAAACCACATGCAATTGAGAACTACTGGTCCCAGGCCAGGGACAGTGGCCCAGGCCTATAATCCCAGCTACTCAGGAGGCTGAGGCAGGAGGATCATAAATTGGAGGCTAACCTCAGCACTTACAAGACTCTGTCACAATAAATTTAAAAAAAAAAAAAAAAAAAAAAACTAGGTAGAGTGCCCCTGGGTTTAATTCCCAGACGGAGAGGGGAGGGACAGCTGGGCCCCTGTAGGAGCCAGGTGTCCTGAATCTGGCAAATAAGTGCAACCCAACTCATTTGAAGAAAAATTTCCACATCACTTGCTACATATAAGAAAAAGGCTAGATATAGAAATAAGTCAAAGTCACTGCCTTCAAGAGAAAATAAGGTTTAAAGTCAGGATTTTTTTCCTATTTAATTTTATTTGTGTGTGTATTTATTTATTTATTTATTTTTGAGATGAGGTCTCACTATGTTGCCCAGGTTGGTTTCATACCCCTAACCTCAAGGAGTCCTCCTGCCTTAGCCAGGACTACAGGTGTGTACCACTGCCCCCAGGTTAAGACACAGTTTGGGTTGCCATGTCAGAGGCAGTGCAGAAGATAAGGGGGCCAGAGCAGAGCTCCTACAGCAAGCTGAGTGGTCTAGGAGGGCTTCCCGGAGGAGGCAGTGCTTAAGCCAAAGAATGAATAGTAGATGTCCTTTACACATAAAGAATGTCAGTGATTAAAATGCATTGCTATTTACTTGTGCTTTCTTAACTTACCTGGAAGGGCTGGGAGCTTAAATTTCTAGAATATGGAAGTGCAAAAGATGCAAAATCCAAATGGAGAACGAGAGTCGTGTCACCATATACCAGCAATCTTGTGTCAGCGATAATATACTTGTCCTTAGAAAAACAAATCGCAACACGTGTGCTGTGTTCACAGTCATTACAGCAGTTATGGTTGAGTTCCCAGAACAGGTAGGCGAGCTTCTCCACAGCACATCTCCGTTGCTTCTCCTGTAGTGAAGGTCACACACTCCATGATGGTCCATCTACAGAGCTCTCCTGGATACAGGCAGGAACAGGGGGATGCCCCAGAGCAACTCAGCTGTGCTCTGTTTTGAGAGTAAGTCTGTAACAATCTTTGAATCCTGAGAGCTGGCTTCAGTTAGCACTTGCGTCAACTTTTCTGTAGATCTACACATCCCTGCCTTCAAACAGCAGATTCCAGAATAAGCAATGACGCCCGATGATGGCAAAGATAAAGTTACAGACCCAAGCTATGTGGACGCTGTCATGCTCTACGCAAATCATTCTCTAAAACTTGCACATTCATTCATGTGCTTCCTGCCCCATGGCCAAATTAATCCAGTTTATCTAGTATCAATCAATAACTTTTCTTTTTTTTTTGTACTTTAGCATTTATTTTTTTATTTACTGGTATGATTATGCAGAGTTGTACAAAAGAACATTTTCACTGTTTGGCTTTCTTTTCTGGTTATTTAGTTGTCTATTTTCTCCTATGAGGGGCTCTTAGAAGTGATTCCCTTGAGATGTCTAATACATGAGTACCCTACTGGTCTAGGGGGAATGTCAGATCCAGAATGTCCCAGAGGCCACCCCTTCCCAGCCTCTGTGACTGCCCACACGACTGGCAGCTTGCCTTACCCTGGGGCCAGCAGATAGCCCAGCCCTCAGCATGGACTGTGCACCCTCCCAGCAGGGCAGCCCTGCTGGACCTCTCCCGTAGGTCCCTCCCACAGCAGCGCCCCCCAGCCAGCCCCTACTCTTCCCTTCCTGTCTTCTCAGCCCAGTTTCTGGGGTGACTGGGTAGGGAAGATCTCAGAGAAGTGTGACCTCAGGATTGTCGCACTTGAACAAAGGCCCCTCCCTGCAGGATCCAAGGAAGCTGTTCAGATTTTCAACATATTGGGGAAATGGAGGCCCAATCACCCAGCTAGTCCATTGGTCAGGGTAGAACTGGGATTTAGAGCCAGGCATGGTGACACATACCTGTGATCATAGCCACTCAAGAGGCCGAGGCAGGAGGATTGCAAGTTTGAGACCAACCTGGGCAACTTAGCAAGACCCTGGCATGCACTAGCCCTGGGTTCAAACCCCAGTAATATACACACACACAGCGGGGAACTCAGTATTCCCAGGCTCCAGGCCTAGGTCATTTGACAATAGTCAACCCTAATCTAACAAGGACGGGTCAATGGTAGAACTTCTGTCCTCAGATGCAGGCCTCCTGGGTGACCTTTCTGGCTAGGAGGACTGTCCTAGGGCCCTGCTCCAAAATCCTTAGACTTGGGCCTGCTTATAGTGCTCCTCTCAGAACACAAGAAGGGGCTGATGGCATTTGTTTTATTTGTTCTTTTTAGATATACATGATTGTAGGGAGTATTTTGACATATTATATAGATATCAGGTATAACTTATTCTAATTAGGATCCCATTCTTGTGGTTGTACATGATATGAAGTTACACTGGTCATGTGTTCAAATATGAACATAGGAAACTGACGTCCAATTCATTCTACTGTCTTTCCTATTCCCAACCCCCTCCCTACCCTTCATTACCCCTTGTCTAATCCAATGAACTTCTATTCTATTGTGTATATGTACCACATTTTCTTTATCCATTCATCTGTTGAAGGGCGTCTAGGTTGGTTCCATAGCTTAGTTATTGTGAATTGAGCTGCTGTAAACATTGATGTGGCTGTGTCCCTGTAGTGTGTTGATTTTAAATCCTTTGTAAATAACCAAGGAGAGGGTCAAATGGTGGTTCCATTCCCAGTTTTCTGAGGAATCTCCATACTGCTTTCCAGAGTGGTTGCACCAATTTGCAGCCCCACCAGCAGTGTATGAGTGAACCTTTTCTCCCACATCCTCACCAACATTTATTGTTACTTGTGTTCTTGATAATTGTGATGGCGTTTTTTAAAATGCCATTAACTCATCAAACACAAATGGGCCCTACTATGTGCCTGGCCTTGGTACTAGACCCTGAGGACACAGAAATAAGTCAAGGTCACTGTCTTCAAGGAAACAAAGCCTCAAGACAGTGTTGTATGGAAGACAGCACAGAGTGTTAAAGGAGCTGGAGCAGAGCTCCTGCTGCAGGCTGGGCAGTCTAGGAGGGCTTCCCAGAGGAGGTGGTGCTTGAGCTAGAAGGATGACTGATAAGTGGCTGGTGAAGAGGGGTGGCAGTGCCCGTATGTTCAGAAGAGAATCCTACTCAAGGTGGCAGCTTCCCCTTGGGACCTGTGGGGACCCCACCGTGTCAGGCCAGTTCTGCCTTCCCCATCAGAATCCAGCTCAGGACTCACCTCCAGGCAGCCCACCTTGGTTTTTCTGATGCTCCTGGAGTCCTTGTGCTGCCACCCACAGGACTGGACCCCTAGCCTCTGCAGCGTTATGTTTCTCCCATGGCCCGCAGTGCAGGGTGGAGCCCTGAGCTCAGGTGACCTTCTCCTCTTTCTCTCCCTCCTCCTTTGTTCTTCTTCCCGCTTGGCCTTGTCATCCTGTCTCTCTCCCAGTGTATCCTGGGAGCAGAGTCTGATACGTGATGGAATTCTCTAGAACAGGCTTCAGGTGCCCTGCTGCCCAGAGGGATCAGCCTTTCCCTGGGGAGCAGGCAGACCATGGCCTACCACTGAGCAGGGGTGTGCAGCTGAGGGACAGAGACAGTGTGGCCCGAATGGCGAGGCTGCCCTTCCATTCTGGGGGAAAAGGGTAGATCCAGGGACCCTGGAAGGGAAGGACCTTGCGCTCGGTGACATGGAGCTCCACTTCTAGGAAGCCCCTCCCCCAGCTGCCTCCCAGTTCGGCGGCTGCCGAGGCGACTGCTCCCATTTCCACCAGCCGCGGATCCATTAATAGCATCAATTTTATTTGCACCAGTCCCTGCGCCCTCCCCGCTCCCCAGGGGCGCCCGATCCAGAATGCCAGGCCCTGCTTCCTTTTCTCCTGGAACACGCTGACTCCCTCCCTCGGCGCCAGGGGAGTTGGCAGGATAATAACCTGCGAGAGGAAAACTCTCTCCTCCCTGCCTTCTAATCTCCAGCCCTCACCAAATTAGAAAAGGCATCAGAAGCCCATCGGGCGGACTGCCGGCAGGGAAGGCACGCCATTAACCCCGCGGCCTCCTGCGGGCCAGGCAGCCAGGGAGGAAGTTGCAGGTACCCCCATCCTCTCCAGCCCCCTGCCTCTATGCAGAAATGCAGCCACCGCCACCTCTATGTCCCCATGTCTGCTCCCGTCCATTGGCACGACTCTCCTACCCTAGTGTCCTCCTCCGCCTCTTCCCTCATCCCCCACCCCCATCCTTATCAACCTACCCAAGCCCCTGTCAGTTGCATGGATTCCTAGAATAACCAGGGGACCCTTGGCCTCCAAACCAAGTCCTGAGGCCCAGGGAAGGGACTATTGCCATCCCGTTCCTCCTTGAGGACCGAGCTCGGCTGGCTCTTCATTTGTCCACTCAGCAAAGATGGACTGAACTTCTGCCCCCTTCAGGCTCTGTTCTAGGCTCTGGGGACACAGTGGACAGAACAAAGCCCCATGCTGGTGGGGCCCACAATCTACCTCTTCCAAGAGGTTGCATCTTGTTCCCTGACGCTGGGCGAGGCATCTGCCACGGAAGCACAAGGAAGGGTCGCCTTCTCTGTCCACACCAGCTGAGCACACACTGACATCAGGGCCCCATCTTGCTCAACTCTGCACCCTGAGCTCCCCCGTTCAGGGCAGGATGGGATTAGATACTCAGCCCTTGCTGCGTGTCCTGCAGGAGTGCTAAGACATACTGTCACCATTCCTATTTTAGAGGAGGAAACTGAGTCCAGAGAGGTCAAGTGACCCGCCCAAGTTTTCCAACCAGCAAGTGATTCAACCCCAGGCCATCTGGTTCAGAGACCAAAGCTCTAAATGACTCACCAGGAGGAGGAAAGGAGCATTGCCAATAATGAGGATGTTGGGCTTCTCTGTCACCTGTCCCCATGCCCTAAGGGCGGAAGGTTCTTCCTTCCACCTGATATCAACCTCAGTAACCAGAACGCCACCTCACCTGGTGCTGTCTTTTCTACCTCTAAGGAGATGAAGTGTGCAGATAGCAGCACCTGACCCCTGTAAGGTCATCTCACCAAGCCCAGGACACACCTCAACCCCTAGAGAAAGCACCCAGGAAATGTTGGTAGGTGGATGATTCTCTTGGGTGATGTAGGCCAAGCCAGGACAGAGCTCAGCCCTGGTCCTTCTACAGCTCACTTTGTGACCTGGGGCGAGCCAACCCCCTCTCTGAGCCTTAGCCTCTTCGTGTAGCTCCAGGAGTTGGACTAGATGGTCTCTAGGTTACTGTCCTCTGTGGAATTCTAGCTTTGATTTCAAATTACAAAAGAAAATACTCAGAGCATCAGGCAGACGGTCCTTCCCAGCCGAGCTAAGGCTTGTCTGCCGAGACAGGTAATAAGGTGAAGAGTGTCTACACAAGGGCCCAGGGAAGACACCACACCTTCAGGAAGGGACTAGAAAACCTCCAGAAAGTATCTGTCCATGGAATCTGGGAGAGGGGAGCAGGGAATGGGAATAGCCCCGAGTTCTACTCTGTGCCTGGCCCCACAGCACATGTTCTCAATATTCAGCTTCCCCAAAGTAAGTGTTCCCACATCCACTTTATTTTTATTTTTGGAAGTCCCAGGGATTGAACCCAGGAGTACTTTACCAGTGAGCCACATCCTCCCATTCCTTTTATTTTTATTTTAACAGAGTATCACTAAGTTGCTGAGGTTGGCCTCCAACTTGGGATCCTCCTGCCTCAGCCTCCCAGGTCACTAACAGTGTGCCACTGTCCCAGGCCTGGCAGGCCTACTTTGCAAGTGAAGACACTGAGACTTCTCCCCAAGGTCACAAAACATGTGACTATCTGTGGGGGTGGGGTGGGGCAGGCATGTCTGACTCCTGGCTCTGCCCGGGTCATAGAGCCACCTGTCTCAGCTGCCCTGGTGTGCAGGCACCTGGACCTGTGACCTCTCTCCAGAACACCCAGGTGCACATGAGGAGGTAGAGAGGGTATGGACAAGGACATTGTGCTCACATTATTTCTCTGCCTGGATGTATCACACACTATCAAGAGCCACATCAGAGTGTGTGTGTGTGTGTGTGTGTGTGTGTGTGAGAGAGAGAGAGAGAGAGAGAGAGAGAGAGAATATGCAAGCGAGATGGGGGCAGGATGAGATTGGGAAACCAGAAGGAAAAAGAAAGGAGTAGTCGGAAGGGCAGAGGGAGGGTGTTAATATGCAGCCTAAGAACGGGGACAATAATAACAATAATAATAACAAGGGTAACACAAACCTTGGGCTTTTTTTTTTCCCCCAAGCTGAATGCGAGCTGGATCAGGGCTGAGGGGATTAATCTCTTAAAAAATAAGTGCCGCGTGAGGAGACAGGCAGTGATTAAGGCTTTAACTGATCAGTCTGCATCTGACAGTGAACCAGCTATTATCTTAACGGAATCAAACGAACATTCAAAGCCGTGCTCAGCCCCAAACATGAAAGGAGATGTCATCTGCTGGCAGCTGGCAAGCCACAGGGGGAGCCCAAGGGGAGAGGAGAGAGGGAGAGAGGAGAGTCGTGGTGAGGGAGAGGGGAAGAAGAAGAAAAGAGAGAGGAGGTTTCGCAGAGGCTCGGCCACCCCACTCACACACACACACACACACACACACACACACACACACACACACACACGGCACCCCCAGATCGCAGGTCCTAAGGCAGGTGACAAATCGTGGTACTCCTCAGCTCTGAAGCCTTCAGTGGCTCCCCACTTCCCAGAGGATGAAGGCCCAGGCTAGGGGATGGGGCCTGGAGACTCCTGCCGAAACTCATCCCCTGAGGAGCCCAGACCCGGACGCCTGCCCCTTTCTTTTCCCTTTTACTCTGGTTCAGTAAATACTTTTTAAATAAAGGAAAAGGAATAAGAGGAAAGAAACAAGTTGAAAGGGGAGAGAGGGCGCTTTCTCTAGGCCTTGAAACTCATTTCCCACTTAATTATCCCCAGAATCCAGCAACAAATGTCTCCATTCTTGGTCAGATTGTCGGAGGGTGAGGGTGGACCTGCAGGCCCCACGGTTTGTAGGAGGCAGAGCCGGGATTTGAACCCGGGCCTCTCCAACTCCAAACTCCCTGCTCTTCTCACCAGAGATGGGAACCAGGAAGAGCGAGGGCAACCAGAAGAGAACCCTGAGGGGCTGTCACTCTCCCGCCTGTGGCTCCTTGTGGAGTGGACAGCTCTCCCCTCTCACCCCACTCTTCCAAAGCCGGCCACTGGGGGCACTCTGGAATCTGCTTGCCCCAGGCCCCTAGACTCTGGGCAGGGCACAGTAAGTGTCAAAGGAGGGAATGAGGGAAGGGTGTGGTCCAGGGCAGGTCCCTCGGAGGCTGACGGAGGCTGACGGACACAGCTACCTGGTCTAGGGCCTAGCCAGCCCCACTCCAGGGGGGGGCTCTGACCACAGGGTGGCCTGGGGCAGGAAGGGCACAGCCTCACTGTCAGAGGGGACTCCAGGCCTGAGGCTACCTAAGAGAGAAATAGCAAAAAAGGAGAGAGAGAGAGAGAGAGAGAGAGAAGGGACTTCTAGATGCATGGACTCCCACAGGCCCCATGGCGGACAGTTCATCTGCTAATGTGGAACTGACCCTCAAGCCCAGGCTCTCACTCACTTGACCAGACAGCTGTTTCTCAAAGAAAATAGACATATGGTCCCCCCTTTCCTCTTTGTCACACTCGTGGGTTCCTTCTCCCTTATACACATGCACACACACACACACACACACACAGTCACAAACACAATCTCACACACACTGTTTCTCACACACACATTCTCTCTCTCTCTCTCTCTCTCTCTCTCTCTCTCTCTCACACACACACACACACACACACACACACACACACACACACACACGGAGCCAGCGCTGGGCCCTTGCTCACAATCTACCACTCTGGGCCACAGCCAAGTCCCCAGCATTGTTCTTTTGGGTCCAGGAACACCAGGTGGGATCCCATCACCCCTGGGGGGGCACAGCCCTGAGCTTCCTGGTGTCTGCCCCTCCCCGGACGCAGCCTTCAAGTGTGGCCCAGCAGGGAAGAGGCCAGGGCAGAAGCTGCAGCCAGCCATGGTAGGGCAAATGGGCAGGAGACCAGGGTCCCCCTGGAGACTGAGGCAACCCTCTCTCCCTTCCCTTCCCTCTGCCTCCACCCTGGTTCAGGACATGCCCATTTCATACCTCCGTCACCTTCTCCCTGTCTTTACTCCACCAGCACCTGCCCGCCTGCCAGGGGGCTCTTTCTAAAACACAGCCCAGATGGCCTCCCACCCTGAGGCCATCGATAGCGCCTCTGTGCCTGCAAGGCTCAAGTCCAAACTGCTTGAGTGGGTCTCAAGGGCTCCCTGGGCCTGCGCTGCCCCTGCCCCTCTGCCTTAGGTCCCATGGCGCTGCCCCACCCCCAGGAGCATCTCCCCCTGTGCAAAGTCATTCTCACTCTGAGTCTGAGCACATGTGCATCTTTGTGCTTTACACCTGCAGTCGCTGGTCCCATCCATTTGGAGGCCTGTATCCCTCCTCTCCACCTTACCCAAGCCCCCTCTCTTTAGAGATTATGAGGCTAACTCAACTCTGTTGAGTAATTAGCACATACACATTCATCATATTCTCGTCCCTTTATAGGCAAGAAGTCATTTACTCTTCACCCAAAACTGATGAGATACATTGTATGGAAAGGAAACTAAACCCGGCTAATCCCAGCAGCTTGGGAGGCTGAGGCAGGAGGATCGTGAGTTCAAAGTCAAACTCAGCAAAAGCAAGGCACTAAACAACTCAGTGAGACCCTGTCTCTAAATAAAATACAAAATAGGGCTGGGGATGTGGCTCAGTGGTCGAGTGCCCCTGAGTTTAATCCCTGGTACCAAACAAAACAAAACTGAGCCCAAAAGAGGCTGAACAATTTGCTAAAGCTACATAGGTCTATCCAGACAGTCACAGAACTAAGATTTGAAAACAGCTTGACTCCAGAATCTATACTCTTAACATTTTACTACCCTGCCCCTCCAAGATGCTTCTCTCTCCTCAAAGCCCTTGCTAGACTCCCCAGCCCCCACGTCCAATCTCTGTCCTTCAGCTTCTTCAAGTCTGTGTTGTCTGAACCTCTCATGGGCTCCTTAATTACGCAATGCCTTGAATCAGTACTTTGATCTCTGCGTGTGTTAATTTTATCTCATGAACTAGATTATTTATTATCAGGAGTATAAACTGTTTGCCATCAGTCACCCCCATCACCACTACCCGTTACCTAGCACAGTGCTAGACAGATGGGTTAAAAATAAAATCACACCAGCTGACGTGGGAGGGCTAGCTGTGGGGCAGGCCCTGGTCTAACTACTTACCATGATTGATGTCTTTATTCCTCACAGATGAGAACACAGATGGAATATTGGAATACTCCAATGTCACACAGGCTGTAGTGGATTAAAGATGGCTACAAGCCAGTGGCACATGCCTGTAATCCCAGCAGCTCAGGAGGCTGAAGCAGGAGGATCACAAATTCAAGGGCAGTCTGGGCAACTTAGTAAGGCACTATGCAACTGAACGAGATTCTGTCTCAAAATTTTAAAAAATATATATATTAAAGGACTGGAGATGTAGCTCAGTGGTAGAGGGACCCTGAGCTCAATTTCCAGCACTGCCAAAAGAGAGAGAGAGAGAGAGAGAGAGAGAGAGAGAGAGAGAGATATGACAATTTTTCATTCCCCATTGAGATGTGGAGTTCATTTCCTTTCCCTTTGAATTTTTAACCAATAGAATGCATGGATGGGAAGATGTGCACTTCTGAGGCTAAGCCTAGGAAGACCTGGAAACTTCCACCTGTGTGCCTCTGGGGACCCTCTGAGCTGCCCTGGAAGAAGTCTGGCTAGCCAGTGGGAAAGATAACCCAGGAGGAAGGGTGGCCATGGGTGTCTGCAGAGCAAGAGGCCCACTACTCCAGCTTCTTGGTCAGTCCTGCTGATGACCACAGCCCCGGCCCCTACCTGGCTGTAACTGCCATAGAGACCAGCAGAAGAACCACCCAGCTGAGCTCAGCCAGCCACATGTGTGGGGAGATACCTGGGGGTTTGAGAGATGGTGGGTGTTTTATTGAACAGTAGTAGAAAACTAAAACCAGTAGGTCCTGTTATTATTCCCTCTGTTTCCAAGAAGGAGATAGATGGAAGGTCATAATGGCTGCATGATGACTTACCCAAGGTCACGCAGCTCTGTAAGTAGGGTGCAGGATCCTCTGCCACTTGGAGCATGGGGGAGGTGAACTGTTCCCACAGGACACCCTCAATGACCAAAAGCAAGAGGTCCTTGTGGGCGGGGTGTCCAGAAACAACCCCTGATGAGCAGCACAGCCCACTTCGCTCTGGAACTTCCATTTCCTGCCATGCACACGGCAGGAAGAGGATCGAAGCTGCTGCCCAACTGTACACTGGGAGGACAGGGAAGGGGTCATAGTGGACAGGGTGGGACAAAAAGCACGAGTCAGATCTCCCACGGATCTCATTTCTCCTGTAGATGCCCACAGGAGCTTTTCTTTGAAAACTGTGTTCTAGTTTGAAAACCACCGGACCCAATCATCTCAAAGGCCCCTGCTCGCCCGGGCATTCTAGGATTCCACCAACAAGTGATGGAATAAATGGATAAGTGGGATCACACTGCTTGGTTCCTGTCTCGGCAGCAGTGATGTGGAGTGGACCAGAGGGAAGGAGTCCACGGGGCACAGCAACCTGGGATGCAGTTCCCGAACCTCACAGCAGAAGAGTGGGGGGGCGGTGCAAAAGAAAACCACAGGGACCAGAAAGATTGGAGAAGGGTGGCCTGGGTGGAGGGTGGCTGGAGCAGCAGCCTGGGTGCAGCACTCACCTAAGTAGCCAGTGTGGCCTCAGGGGTGAAGCTCCCAAGCCTGGAACATCAGGCCTGGTTTCAATGCCAGCTCTGCGCTAGGCGAGGTCTGGACAGATGGCATGTTTAAACTCTGTATACGAGTCTCTGTATTTTTATCTATAAAATAGAACTGATTAGTACCTCTGTCGTACAGTTGGCCTGGGGCAAATGAGATAAATCAAGGAAAAATACATCCCCGTGGTTTGCATTTAGTGAGCGCTGGCTGAATGGTAGCTTTGAGGACCACTGTGGAAGACTGAGTGACGTGGCTAACCCAGGAGGTCCCCAAACATTTCCTCCCATGTGACACATGGTATATGCACTTGGGGAAGGCAGGTGGGAGGGGTAGAGCAGAGTTTGGGGAGATGGGGCTTGGGGTGTCATGCAGGGAGGTAGTAGGGATCTAGCAGGTGGCCAGCTCCTGCCGGGCCTCCCAGGACCTGGGACCTGAGCCTTGGTCTGCAGAGGAAAAAGGGCAAGCGCCGGGTAAGCAGAACCCTCAGGGGAGGGTTAATGAGTACATTCAGTCCCTTGAAAAGTCTAGAGATGAACCTGAGAGGGTCAGGTGCCATTCTACACCAGATCCACCAGGAGAGAGTCAGCACTCGGATGGTGAGGTCCCCCAGGGCAAGGCAGATACGATCCAGGAAGGGCTCAACCGCTCATGGAAAGTGAGGCCAGGCCCACCGGTGACACAAGACACAGCCTCAGGTAGAGACAGCATTCTGAAGTGGCCACAGCCCCGGTGATTGGCTACCACCAACTAGTTGTGACCGTGGGCAAGCTGCTAGACCTGCCCGCGCTGAGTGCTGTAGTGAAGGTCATGGTTCCCAATCTCAGACGCTTGCAATCTAGCTGAAGAGACAGACATTCAGAAAAGGTTTGCTGACACTGCAGGTGGCTGATGACACACCCCCTTGTAACAGGAGGTCAGAGCCCTGAGCTGGAGCTAAGGAGAATATCAATGCGGGTTCTCAGCATCTGGGTTTGGAGAGATTAGGGGGCAGGCAATCAGAGGAAACAGAGTCTGGAGACAGGGATACAGATGGCCTGTCCCCATTCTCCTCCCACAGTAGGAAGCAGGGTCGTGGGGTGGGAGTTAGAGTTGGGGGAATCCTTGGGCATCAGGCAACTTGAATGGAAACAGAGAAATCTGAAGCTGTGGCTTCCTCTATTCCTTCCAAGGTGAGGCAGGGGCAAGGGGCACAGAGGTGAGTCAGGAGGACACTGGGCCTCACAGGTGCCTCTGCAGAGACTGTGTCCACTCTGATAGCCCCTACCAGCTGCCCCATCGTCCCTGAGTCCCCAGGGTCAGGCCATTACAGGCGAGATTTATCACGGGCAGGTGTGCTCCAAGACGGTATATTATCCAGGATTATGAACTGTAACAGGATAATCTCTCTAATGTAATTCAAGCTCTCGACATGGCTTATGGCTCCTTAATGTACCTCAGACTGAAGAATTACAGGAACATTCTCCCTCCAGCTCCCCATGTCCCCTCCCTCCCTTCCCTGTCAACCCCTAAATGATTTAGGCAATTGCCTGAAGCCAGATCTTGGCATTTAGTCATAATTCAGTGCAGTTCAGTAAACATGACGGGCCAGGAACCTTCCCTGCCTGCCTCTCTCCCACAAAAGCCTCTCTCCAGCTCACCACAAGGGACAGGCTCGAGGCAGGACAGTCTATGACCCTCAGGACCCTGGGAATCATCCCCAGATACCCTCTTGGCACCAAGGCCTGGGCAACCAGGTTAGGCCTTGGGGGTCCCCCATCCTGTGTGATAGCCCCCTGACTTTTATTGCCCTCTAGACTAAGAAAACAACCCCAGAGCCACAGAAAAATGGCAGAGCCAAAGGGACTTCAGGATTCTGAGATCTAAGTCTGTGAATCGACCTTATTAGCTCATGTAACTCCCATGGACGGTTCTTTTGTAATAGTTGACAATGTTTATTGAGCACTTACTAGACCCCAGGCATTTTTTTTTAAATACTTAGTGTCATTCATTCATGTTATGCTTCCAACAATTTTAAGTAAGTGCTATTATTCCCATTTTACTGAAAAGAAAACAGAGGCTCAGAGAGGTGAAGTCGAGGCCACAGATCTATGAAATTGTCACCTGGCACATGAACCCAGGAATCTGACTCCAGAGCCTGCGTTGCCACCCTCTGCTCTATATGGTGCAGTCTTGGTGTCTAAAGGTCAGCACTGGAATCCAGATCCTGGTGTCCTCCAGTCCCAGCCAGGATCTCCTCCATCTACTGAGCACCTGCTGATGCATCAAGGAAACTGGAGAGCAGGATCTTCTTCTTCCTAGACAGCATGGGTATATTTCCACGGTGGCCCTTGCATAGGGTCATCAGAATCCAGGCTTTCCATCAGCCAGCCACTGAGAAGGTGAGGAGCCCTTTCCTCTGGCCACCCAGCACTGCACTCTTCTTCTGCTGCTGCAATCTCTGTGCCCAGGCCTCGCCTTCCCCATGACCTTAAACAGGAGCCAGGGACTCCTCCGACTACCAGAATCCAAAGAAGGCAAGAGAAATCTCCCCCATGGTAGGAGGCCATCTCCGGTTGGGAAAAGTCCTTCTAAAATCAGCTCAATAAAAATCAGGCAGTCATTGGTCTTTCCCGAAGGCTCTTCCTGACCTTGGTGACTTGAACTTCGATGATTCATTGTTTTCATCTCGAAAATGGGCTAATAGCAGCAAGACCTAAATTAGAAAATGAAGTTTGGGTGTTTCTTGTTTTTTGTTAAGTAGTCCCTACTTTCAACTATAATAGTCCCTCCCACACACCCCTCCAGTTGAGCAGGTCATTTTGGATCTCAGCAGGATTTATTTGAGTCCCATCTTCTCCCCTATATCCATACCTAGTAAGAACAGAAAGCCCGGGTGAATTGTCTGTCTCTGATCTCTGACTCTGTCACAGATTAGATCCAAAGTTATTCTGGTCACCCCGGATGCAGAGACTCTGACATTTGGGAATCTGCCCTGGGAGAGAAGGCTGTGCGTACAGAGGCCCTCAGGGGATACTGGGATCGACATGATTCATTCCTTGACTTGTGTCAATACATATGACACCTGGTGGCACAGAGCGAGCTCCAGCGGAAGAGTGTGTAGACAGCCTGGTTCTGATCCTGCTCTACCTCCCTTTCTCTGAACTCTGTTTCCTGGTCTATAAAACAGGGTAATGTAGGAGGCCCCAGGTCCCTCCAGCCTGACATTCTGTTTGAGGACTGACTTTTTTCTCAGATTTGCCCTGCTTCTTTCCCAAGGTTCGGAAACTCCCTCTTGGGGCCTCTTCCTTCTCTCCCTTTCTGTGGTCAAGGACTCGCTGAGACCTGTTATTTTTGTAAGTGCCACCAGGGGGAGCCTTCTTTTGGCTGTGTGGGGTCAGGAAGGAAGATAGCTCAAGTGAAGGCTGGGGAGTCTTCCAGTCTCAAGGGGTCCCACCCAAGACCCAGACTGAAATAGGGGATTGGAGGACCTTGGGGGGATCTTTGGGAGACAGATAAGCTACAAAGAGCACACTCTAAGCTCTTGAAGGACTGAGACCTTGCCTTATGTGTTAATTCTTGTCTCGTGCATGGTGGAGTTATCTTATTTGATATTCAGTCTGATTCATGAGTCATATAGGGCAGGTGGGATTACCTGTCACTTATAGTTAGGAGAACTGAGGGGCATCCAACCTAGGACAGATGTGCTGATGGCCCAAGTCTCTTAACTGCTGGCCCTGGTCTTGCTCTGTGCATCCTGGCCTCTCCCAGGGTCTTGGCCCAGGCTGGTGCACCAGAGATCTTCACAGACACTTCACCAATGAATGAGCCCTGTGGACGAGGCTGCAGCCTCCCTGGGGTAAGGCTTCTCTGCTCTGTGCTGCTCTGCAGGTGCACAAAGCTTAGCCCCATAGTCTAGCCTTCCCTCATCTCTTACCATAGACTCATTCTCAAGGCAGAGGGAGATGTTCACTGGGTCCTATTTCCCTGTACAGATGAGGAAACTAAGGCCCAGGCAGGGCAAGTGATGAGTGAATTCCTTCAACAGAAGTGAGTGCCTCGTTGTGGGAAGTCCTGCTCTAGGGCTGAGACTGTTTTTTGGAGGGGGATGGGATACTGGGGATTGAACTCAGGGGCACTCGACCACTGAGCCACATCCCAGCCCTATTTTATATTTTATTTAGAGACAGGGTCTCACTGATTTGCTTAGCACCTCACTTCTGCTGAGGCTAGCTTTGAACTCCCAATTCTCCTGCCTCAGCCTCCTGAATTACTGGGGTAACAGGCATGGGCCACCACCCCCGGCTAGAACTGAGACTCATTTCAAAACCTCAGTCTTTATAGAATCTGCAATCTAGGAGAAAGAGATAGGCAAGATATGCAGCATGCCAGACAGCAAAAAATGCTACTGGGAGGCTGGGACTGGTGGTGCACACCTGTTATCCCAGTGACTTTCGAGGCTGAGGCAGGAGGATCACAAGTTAGAGACCAGACTCAGCAATTTAATGAGGCCCTAAGCAACTTAGACCTTGTCTTCAAATTTTAAAAGAAATTTAAAAAGACCTAGGGATGTAGTTTCATGCTCAAGCATCTCTGGGTTCAGTCCCCAGTATCCAAAAAGCTACTGGGCCAGGCAGGGGCCTCACATCTGTAATTCCAAAGACTCAAAAGGCTGAGTTGAAAGGATCAGATCACAAGTTTGAAGCCAGCTTCAGCAACTTAGTAAGACTCTGTCTTGGAAGAAAAAAATCAAAAGACCAGGGGATGTAACTCAGTGGTAAGGTGCCATTTGTTCAATTCCCAGTATCCCTTTCCCCAAATACTACTGGGAAAAAGGAAGCAGGGCAAAGGAAATGGACCACCTGTGTGGGTAACAGGTGGGGTATTGGTCAGACAAAACTTCAAAGCAGGATGGGCAGCACATCAGGGTGCTGGGGAAGGATTATTTCAAGCAGAGGGGACAGCAGTTCAAAGGCCCTGAGGCAGCAGTGTGTGGATCTGCCTGTGGAACAGTGAGGGGGCAGTGTGGCTAGAGGAGAATGTGAGTGGCCGGGTAGGAGGGAAGGACAGGGAGGTGATGAGATCAGTAGGGTCTGGTAAGGAACTGTTCCTGAGTGAGATGTACAGTCACTGGAGGATTCTAAACACATAAGAGGGACAAGATCTGACTTTAGTTTTAAAATGAAAACTCTGGGTGCTCTGTTCAGGGTGGACTAAGAAAAAAAGAGGTGGGGAAGGGACCAAGTTAAGTGTTGCAATGTCTCAGCAAGAAAAGATGGTGGCTTGGAACAGTGAGCTCAGTGGAGTGTGGTGAAGAAAAGCAACTTCTACACATATTTGGAAAGCAAAATAAGGTTTGCTAAGCATTCAGATGAGTTTTGGCAGGAAAAAAAAGTTGAGAATAACCCCCAAGATTTTCTTCTGGAACAACTGGGAAGACAAGTTACCCTTTCCTGAAATGCAGGAGACTGACGGGTACAGGACTGGGGATGGGGGGTTTGGGGGCCGGGCAAGAGTTTGAAATGTTGAAGTCATGCAAGCTGAATTTGAGATGCCTACTATGTGTTCAGGTGGAAAAAGGAAACTGGACTTAAAAGAAGGCAGGTCAGCAGAAATTAATGGTCGAGTTAAGAGAGCAAAACCGAAGCCTCCTGTCTTCCCACTCCCAATAGAGCCCTTTCCATAGTAAGGAGAGCACTCTTGGAGAAGAGTGTTGGAGAACTTATTACCTGCGCTCAAAACCTAGGGCGCAAGAAGAGGAAATACGGTAACCCCAGCGCATCGACCCGGGCTTGCCCAGCCCCAGGGCTAGAGGAGGTCGGAGCAGAGGGGCTGCGCCCGCCCGGAGGAGGCTGGCTATCTTGGGGAATTTGGGCGAGGCCCGAGGGGGCCAAAACCTCCGCAGTCATCCTGGGCGGAGCGAGAGCTGCTTGAGATTCGGGGCGGATCTCCACCGAGGTCTGGGTTTTTTCTCTCGGCAGCGGTCTTGACTCGTTTCCTGGAGCCACCGTCAGATATTTATTTAACCTCGCAGTTCAGCCTCCTGGGGGCCAGCAGAGAGGGATGGAGGCAGGGTGGAGAAGGCTGGTGGAGAAGGGGGGAGGGGAGAGAATCCTTTTCCTCCCCGTGATAGGCCCCGCTTGCCTAATAGCGTGTAGTCCCTCCAGGGGCACCCAGACATCCGGGGGTCAGCCAGCCCCTTGGATCCCAAGTGTCAGCGTGAGGAGCCAGGAACCACGGAAGCCCACCCCGTCGATTTAAGAAGGAAGAAACCGAAGCGAGGAGTAATTTGCCCACGACAACAGCGAGTCCTGGGTGGTGCTGAAGCCAGGTTTAAAGTTAGGTAGTTAGTGTAGTTAGGTAAATCGGGTCTAAAATCGAGTGAAATCTAAAATGGAGGCCATGCTGGGAATGACTCAGGGAAAATACAGGACAACTCATGGAATGTTAATGAAGTCCTGAAAAGGCCCTAGGCCAAAGTCCACCTGGAAGAAGTGTTAATGAACAGCCCCCAACAGATTTGGAGATAGCCCATTCCAGAGAAGTGATAAGCCCATCTCAAAAGTCCTTCCTGCTCAGACTACTTCTTTGGCCCACCTGTGTCCCACCCCTCAGGCCTTCCAACCTACATTCCATCACTGAAAGAACTATAAAAAGGGGAGACAACTGCACTTCCACGGATTCCACCTTCTGGGTCCCCTTCTTCCTCCGGGAGAAGTCTTTTCTTCTGTCCTTTAATAAATTTCTAATCTGTACTCTGACCTTGCCTCGGCGTGCTTCTTTGGTGTTATTCTTCAACATCGGGGAGCAAGAACTCGTCACCTGTCAACAGCGGTAACATATTGGAGGTCCCATACCGAGATATTCTACACCGAGGTAAGCGCCTCTCTACGCACCCCATGTCTGTTTGAGATGCATCTTTCTCTCTCTCTTTCTTTCTGGAGGTAAGGTGGGCACCCGTCGGCTACTTAAATGCAACTAGTGCAGCCGCCACTCTACAAGACTCGGGTGAGAGGTTTCCCGGCCTAGGCAGCTCTCAATCACCTGTTCAATACAGAGCAGGCATGTTGGGTTCTGCCAAAGCCGTTTCCAACTTTTCTGTCTGGGCCTGGAGAGCAATTGGCGTGAGTACACAGTGTCCCGAATCCCGATCTGCCTCAGATGCGTGGAGGTGGAGGAAGGAGTTTGGAACAACTGCGGAATCCCGGTCTGGGCTACTCTCAGACGTTTCCAAAGGTTCCTTTCTCTTGAGCCCCCTTCCGACAGCCCCCAGGGGTATCTAGGGTGATCGGTAGATGAACGGCACTGAGGGAAAGCCCCAATCACATTTGCCTCCGTATGGGCCTTGCAACACTCCCAACCCTGCATCCATTCCTCCTGGATGCTTCCCTTCCTTCGCAGGTCAGAAACGTTAGGAATTCAGGTTGTAGGACTGAGAAAAAGGCATGAGATAATTAGTAAAATCTGCCCAGGTTCTCTAAGGTGCATAGGTAACTTTCAATAGTCTGTTTTACCACCCAATGTTTAAAATGAGCTGTGTTCCTTAAGCTGCTAAGAGAAGCATTTTTTTTAGAATCAATTCTAGTAATCTGCTAGTCTACAGAGCAAAGGCGAAGGCAACAAAGAGCACACGATTCAATGGGTTTTTAGTGGCCGGGAGGAAAGCAGTAAAGCCCTTAAGTCTGAATCCTCCCAGGGTCTTTGGCACAGGGCAAACTGAGACCCTAGCACTTTGCTAAAGGGGACCAGAAACCCCTTGGCAAAGCCAGGTGAGAGACGGGTTTTCTGGACCGTTTAGGAAGCTCAAGGTTAGGGAGACGTCCCTAAGGAGAACAGTTTTCTCCGGCGCAGCATGGGCGCCTGAGTCATGTTTTCCTCACTCAGACAGGAGCTTCTCTCTCCAATACGCCAGGTGCACCACTAGCCTGCGTATTGAAAAATTGGGATAAATTTGAACCTCAGATGCTCAAGGAAAAAGCGCCTCATTTTCTTGGCCTGGCCTCAATACAAACTCTCTGATGGAGAGACCTGGCCACCAGAGGGAAATATCAATTTTAAGTTTTACAGTTTGATAAAGTTTACAAAAAAGGAAATGGTGTGAGGTGCTGTATGTTCAGATTTTCTTCGCTCTAAGGGAAAATCCTAAATTATGCCAACAGTGTAAAGTAGACTTAGCTATGATATCTGCCATGAAGAGAAAAAATCTTGGACTCACTGAGGAAAAAGAATCAGAGAAAAATTTGGGCTGATCAAAGTACATACCCCCTCCCCCTTCAAGACCTAAGGCAGATAAAAACTGACTCTACTGGAAGGTTAGGAGATAAGCCAGATTGCCTGGGATTGGATCTATCCAAAGGAGCTAATCTTGCAAGTGAAAGGGAAACTGAGGAATTCCCAGCAGCTGCCAAAGCCATTTTCGCTTTGGGGAAATTTCCTCATGATTTCCCTGCACTGTAAGGATTACTCCACCTAAATGCAGTAAAGTCAGTCACACGGAGACCCTTGATTTTACACCTATAATTGCCCCTATGTGAGAACATCTGGTCCACTCATGGGAAATCTAAGGTGCCACTGATAATTAAATGGAAGTTCAAAACCTGGAGAGAATTTTTCTTATCTGGTCGGTTTTAAAGGTTATTATAGATTGTTTCTTGGGGATAATCTAGGCTAAATGTGTGTCTAAAAGATGTTTCATTGTAAAATCTGGTATCTAAATGAGTTTGAAACATTGCATAATCTTACAGTTAAAAGTTAGAGTTAGGTAATTGTTTAGTTTGTGATTTCAGATAGTTCATACCAGAGAACTTTAAATACTTAGGATAGAAAATTAAAAGAACTCTACTTCCAAGTTGGCAAGTAACTCCCAATCATTGTTTTATTTTTTCATCAATTTTTGAACTGGGTAGCCTAAGGAGATTTCACTAGGTATACAGTGCATTGATTTGGGCAAGGATAGTAAATTATGATTTGGTATCTCTTTCTCTCAGTGTGTAGGATTTAGGAAAAGTGTTGAATTAAAACATTGGTCTGGCTTACTAAAATGACATTAATTAGCAACAGTCTTGGAAATTTTCAAAGCTTAATTTTAGATATACATGGTAGCGTGTGGATTTTTTCCAGGTGATTTAATGTAACTTTAGAAACTTCAGAACAAAGAAAGTAGCTTAATGATCCTGAAGGAACTTCTTCTGATGGTGGCTTTTATATTATCAAGAAAGATCCTATTTTCAGTTTTGTGTGAGCAAGTTTTTCTAGTGTAGGAAGATATAAAGATGAAATTTTGTAAATTGTATCTTATTTCTACTTCCAAACCTAAAAATTGTGACTTATGGTTAAAATGCCTTAGGCATGAAATTTCTGCTCAGAATTCCGGTTTTCCAGGTCCTTCCAGACCTCAGCCAGGGCTTACGCTGATATGCAAACAGAAGCAGCCTGGAGCTCAGGCCCCCCCCCAAAAAAAGAGTAAAAGTGTCTTAAACCAAAGAGTAAATTGTATGGCATTTACTAATTACTGGCCGGTCAATTTTTTCTAGGACTTTTGCCTTTTCTTAGATTCTATATTCTTTTGAGCTCATGATTTTCATCCTACAGAGAAGTTAATGTTTTTCTGATAAGTTCTATTTTTGATCAACTGGAGTTTTTTTTTAACATTGCAATGAGATTTCACCTGAGAAATCTGCAAGGCCTTTTGTGTTATGTGTTACACTTGTGTTAGTGTTGTATGTCAGTATGTCTGTGTGTATGTCCATATATCATGCAGTGATATGACAATTGACAGATGAGGAGCGCTCAAAAAAATTAAAAATGGATCCAAATATCTTTGATTCATGTGATTCAAATGGCTCAATTTAAATCTGGTAAACAAATTAAAAAAGGAGATCTTAAGCTTATAAGTTATTCTAGGTGTTCAAAAAAAAGGCCCTAATAAATGTCTATGAAATAATCTGCTCAGATTCAAAGGTTTACAAATATTGTTTCATGATGTGAACAGAAGGAGTAATTAAGAGGGTTTAAGTAAGTGATAAAGAAGGTCTGTGCAAGTTGGTTATAAGTGTAAGTTTTTGAGCAAAATAATATTAAAGAAATTAAACAGCTGGTTAAACAAGTGCTGTTTTAGGGAATTGTGCTATGCTATTTCTTTAAAAGCTAAACTTAGTTAATATAAAAACATCAATGTAATTGGTGCCATTAATGTGTTCATATCTTACAGATATACAAGTCTGTAAGGTAGAAGCTTTAGAAAGAGCATTATATCAAGCAGGTATTCTCAAATTGTATGGTAATTTTAGGCTTAAAAGAAAAACATGTTGGAAGTTTATCATTTGTGTTCTATAACTGGACTTGTTATCAATAAGTTATGTAAAGTTCCATGTTACTTTTTACATTGAGATACAATTTAAATGTATTTTTAAGTTAATGAAAGCTTAATGAGAGCCTAATCTATGTGAAGGTTTTATTGCAAAACACAAAAGTACTTTGCTACTTTTCTACAAAAGGTTAAAAGCTTTCGGCCTTTCTTTAATTCTTGTTTTAGATGTGACATTATGTTGTGTTTGCTCAAGTTCACAACAATTTATGTAGGCTTTGTAAAATGATGTCCAAAAAGCAGAGATCAGCTTCAGAACTATAGTATTTAAGACCGTTTTTGTCAAGTGTGTCTGTTTCTGCCAAGAGACTGCATGAAGAGCCCCACCTTGAGATAAGGCTCTATGTCCCATCTCACTGTATGTGAAAGTGACTATGAAAGAAGTAGGCCAGATTTCAGTGAATTTAAGGTTGTGTTCAAAAGTTGGTTTTTGTCATGATTGCCAGGATCTCAAACAGGGGATTAGAATGTATAACTCTGCCAGAATTCAAGGTAGCTATTACATAAACTAAATGTTTTTATCCTAGTTAGTTTTGTTTTGTAGTTTGCTTTTAGATGGTCTAAGGATTGCCTGTTAATGTTTTAAAGAGGTACTGCTTTAAGAACTCACAACCTGGGTTAACTTAAGATAAGGAGTTATCACCTACAAGATAGAGAGATAGGTACTAAAGCCCAGTACTTAGTATAAGGCTGTTGAAGTTTATTTGCTAGATGTTTAAGATTAAGTTTTAAAATTAAAGTTAAATTAAAGGGGCCAAGAAAACCAATGTTTGGCTCTTGCCCTCTGAGTCAGTCTGAATCAGGGGATAGGGTCTTCTCCAAAGGGCTCTGCAACTCTAGGCCACATAACCTCCTGATCAGGGAGATTAATGAGACCAATGGAGGACAGAAAGCCAATCAGTGCATTTGCTGTGAAGAGGAGGGTCATCAGAAAAGGGAGACATCCCTGATGCTCCCGAGGGAAGCCACATGGTCAAGCAAGGCCTGGACCCATCCTAGCGCAAATGGCACTAGCAGAACTGAGAAGCTGCTGTGAAGTTCCCAAGGACTCCCAGAGACTCAGCTGACTCTTAACAATAGATGGGAACAAAGTCAGTTTGACTTGCTTCATCTTAAACACTTAGCAAAGACAGTCAAAGCCAAAACATAGCTATTCCTGGACATTTTAAATGATAATAATAGTTAAATGTAACCTCCAACAATAAGTAAACTGGAGGCTGCAAAAGAGATTCTTAGGTAGGAATGCCTGGTAACTATCAAAAGGAACTGCCAGAGTAGTTTTTAGTTTTAAGGCCCACAGATATTCCTAACCTACACAGGTAGGCTTGGTGTTTGCTAGTATGATTATCCAGCCCTAAGTAACAGAATTAAAGATTTCTCTTAGACACAGAAGTCATAATAGTAAAAGGATTTTGCAAGATCAGATGATATTAAATTATTAAACTATATCTTAAGGGAAGGATAACTGTAACCCTAAAAGTTAAGTGTTGTATTTACATCGCTGACTTTCTGGCAATGTGACAAATATCCTTAAAGATTTACATGCTCAGATAGAAGCCATGTCCTCAGCAACTTTGTCATGGAAACAATATCTTAGCTTCCGGTTCTTGGTACTTCCTGGTGGAAAATATTGTTAGTCTTTGTCTTTGCCATCATACTCATTGGCATATTCCTGTGCTATGGGATTTATTGCTGCATCAATATGGTTCCAGTACTAATGGATTCTTGTTTCTCTTATAGACCACCCATCACTCAAATGGCCCTCCAGCCTATCATGGACCACTCGATAGACCCGATTTTTAAAGGGGGACTCCAAACTGCTTGCCCCACATCGTCCCTTTTCAGCCTGAAGAAGCCAGAAAGATCTTCTTCGCCCCCTTTCCTTACAGCAGTAAGGAGTTCCCAAATTAGAGGGGGGAATGAAGCCAGGTTTAAAGTTAGGTAGTTAGTGTAGTTAGGTAAATCGGGTCTAAAATCGAGTGAAATCTAAAATGGAGGCCATGCTGGGAATGACTCAGGGAAAATACAGGACAACTCATGGAATGTTAATGAAGTCCTGAAAAGGCCCTAGGCCAAAGTCCACCTGGAAGAAGTGTTAATGAACAGCCCCCAACAGATTTGGAGATAGCCCATTCCAGAGAAGTGATAAGCCCATCTCAAAAGTCCTTCCTGCTCAGACTACTTCTTTGGCCCACCTGTGTCCCACCCCTCAGGCCTTCCAACCTACATTCCATCACTGAAAGAACTATAAAAAGGGGAGACAACTGCACTTCCACGGATTCCACCTTCTGGGTCCCCTTCTTCCTCCGGGAGAAGTCTTTTCTTCTGTCCTTTAATAAATTTCTAATCTGTACTCTGACCTTGCCTCGGCGTGCTTCTTTGGTGTTATTCTTCAACATCGGGGAGCAAGAACTCGTCACCTGTCAACAGCGGTAACAGTGCCAAACACCCGGTCTCAGGAGCCCCCCATTCCTTGTCTGCCAAATGAGCATTGGGGGCCGCGTGGTGCCAAGGCAGTGGGGTGACTTCAGATCTGCGCAAGCCAGCCTTGCGATGGGGCTCAGCACTTCACCTCTCTGTTCCTCAGTTTCCTAGTCTGTACACAAGTCTCGCCCTGCCTCCTTGTCTGGTTGCTGGACCAAAGAAAAGAAAAGAAAAGTAACAGCTGCCAGTTGACAAACCCCAGTGAGCCTGGCACTGTCCCCAGTGCTGCTGCGCACCGGGCCTACCGGTGTCCTCCGAGGTTTGTAAACCTCCGCGGCTTCCCCAGCCTTGGAGGACGGGGCGGTTAGAGTGAGAGCTGGAAGGTGGAAGCCAGAATCCCAGGACAGAAAGGAACCCCGCACCACACGGCGGTGGTGCCCGCCCCCGGGCCCAGGGGTCAGTGAGGGGGCCACTGGAGGAGGGGTGGCAGGGGGGAGCGGAAGTCCCTGCTAGGAGGCCCCACTTCCCCTCCCCCCGGCCGGCCCCGGGGCAGGTGAAGAGGGGACCGGGCTCCGCTCCAGGTGGTGGGGCAGCGACGGGGGTGGGGAAAGGCCCGGCAACAATGGCACTTTTCTTTGGGACTGTTTGGTTCGAGCGGGTGGGCGGAGGGGGAGGAGGCGGCGGGGCGCGGGGAGGGGGCTGGTCAGCGGCATCTGGCTGCACACCTGCTCCTTCTTAACCCTGTGCGTGCTGGGGCGGGGCGCGCGGCGGCCGCGACTCTCCAACTACCCAAGAGGAGTCCCGGGCCGCAGGACAGCGGGCCCCGGGGTCCCCTGGCCGGACCTGGCGGCCTCGGGGTACCGAGGAGTGGGGATCCCTGGCGGGAGCGTGCTCCGGTATCCCTGGCTGTGCCTCTCACCCTGCCCTGGCCCCTTGGAGGTGGCGCGGGCTTTCCAATCCGCCTCCAGTACTTCAGCTCCGTCCAGGCAGAAGAGGAAAGCCAGGGGTGGCTCGGGGCCTCGGCGCGGACTCCCCGCCGCCCTCGGGCCGTTCCGGGAAGCCGGCCTTCCGGAGGCGGCGCGGCGGCCACGGCCATGCCAAGGGCGCGGGGCGCGGGCCAGGCCCAGCGGGCGGCCGCCAGGCGGGGGAGCTAGCGCCGGGCGCGCCTCTCCCGCTAAACGCTTCCAGGCGCCTCGCTGCAGGTGAGCCCCGCGAGCAGCGCACCCCGCCCTGGGCCGCGCCGACGCCCCCTGCCGGTGGGGCGCCCGGAAGGCTCAGCCCCGCGCTGCACCTGCGAGCTCTGGGACCCCCGCCCGCCGGCCGGCGCTGTCCTCCACCCTCACCCAAGGGCAGGCGCGCTGGCCCGTCGCACAATCGCAGCTTGTTTGTGGGCGGAGGAGCCGCGCCGGGTGCGGCGGCCCTGCGCCAGCCCACTGATCCCATAAAATATTATTTGTGTTTAAAAATTCCAGTAATTGGCTATGCAGCCGCTTTTTCCGAGCCCCGTGCCAAACGCAGTAAAAATCGCAGTCCGGCTGGGGTTATTTTCATCATGCAAATTCCCATTTCTGTAAACAGGGTTAAAACGCCTGGAAGGGGCCGGGCTGGGACTAGAGAAGAAAAGCAGAGGGATGTGTTCTCAGACTCTGAAGATGGTCAGATGGGTCTCTATTACTGTGATCTTTGCCTGGGTAATTGGGGAGAGTTATTCAGATAATTCCCCAGTCGCTTTCCCTTGAAGACCAGTGCCTGAATCCCATTTCCCTAACTTTCTCCTTCTCTTGCCCCATCTGAACAACTTACATCATTAAATCATGGAATGCTAACTTTTAAAGTCAGGGCAACACATAGACTGCCTGACTGCCCAGCTGACAGAACTCTAAAGGGCTTGGAAGAAGAGGCTAGAGCAGGTGGCCAGGGCAGGTAGTGGAGAAGCCAAGGCCTGACTCAGGTGCTGATTGTGGGCATAATAACTGGGGGAAGACTCCTCCCTCTCCAAACATCCCTCACTTCCTGTCCCTGGCTTGGAAAGGGGGAGGAGGGAGTCCCTCCCAGGCCTTTGGAAACCCTGAGTAATAGACAGGGGAGCCTCTGCCCTGCTCCACCCAGTGATGGCTGCTGTCTGCGGCAAGGAGCCTCTGAGAGGGGGAACCACACACGTGGGAGAGAGGGAGGGATTTTTTTTTTTTTTTTTTAAAGCAGAGACAGAAGAGGAGCCCAGATTCTGAAACTGGAAGGAGAGCTGGGATTCAGAAAAGAGTAAATAATGCTAAATTATTTGTCATACTGTATGTTCCCTAATTTATTATGGCTACATTGTTTTGAGTGCCTACTGTGTGCCAGGCACTCCTGTTGCCATCTGTCTCATTTATCTCTTGAAGCCTAGGAGGTGGGTGCTGATGTTATGCCCACTTTCCAGATGGAGATACTGAGGTTTCAGGAAATGAAGTCACTTGATCAGAGTAGCCTGCCGCAGTCTGGCTGGGCTCTCAGCAGTAGCCAATAAGGAAAGCCCTTTCTCTGGGGATTTCTGTGAATAAGAGATCTGTTGACTCAACAACCCCAAGTGTCCTATCCACCAAGCATCCTCCTGCCTCACCCCACTTCTCCCTGTTAGTCATTGCAGCATGTTATTTTTTTTCCCCCTGGATATTCCCCCACTCAGCTTCTTCAAACCCTAGAACCTTCCATTCCAGAGGCTGAGGGATTCCTGGATAGACCCTCAGTGATGCTGTGTTTAGACCACTCCTCAGGGTGGTAAAGAAAAGTGGGGTGTGGAGTTTAATGCAAAAAACCACCACCACCACAACAAACTCCTTTTCCAAAAGTATTTATATACTTTGTAGTGCCTCCTCCATGGGCATCCAAAACCAGACACACTCCCCAAAACAGGGGCGCAGGTTGTGGTTACATAAGAGAAAGGTATTTCTAGGAGTTCAGGGTTATTTTACAGCTCAGCTGCCCGTCACTACCTGTATGTGGACACAGGCCGGAAGCTCCCTATCCAGTAATGATGGCAAACGGATTCCAACTCCCCCCTTGGCTTTCTGGCTCAGAAATCAATTCTAACCCAGAACTCCAGCTCCACTGCTATACAAACAGAGGGCCTCACTGCAGTCCAGTGGAATTCAGGTGGTGTACAAGTGTTTCGTCCATCTCTGAATGGAAATGCTCTCAAGGTAGAGAGCATCGGGGAAGGAAGAAGGACCCTCAGCTGGGCCAGGTGTGGGGGGGAGCTTCTGGGATGGGGAGAAATATCCTTCAGGAGGGAGTCCTTGTTGAGAAGGTGAAAAGAAAATAAAAAAGAGTCTGGAGAACTCTAATATGGGGAAGTGTAAAAGCAAGCCGGTACCAGGAATCCCAAAGGCCTGGCCAGCATCCCAAGAGATCCCACCCCTGCTTAGGGCTCCTCTCAGCCCTCCCCCCTGGATCTCCTATCTTCAGCCTTACTCGGGCTCAAGGGAGTCTCCACCTCCCAGCACTGCAGACAGAGTCACCTCCAGGGCCTGGACTTGAGTTTTGGGATCCTAACACCCTCCTGCCCAGAGCCGTCATGAGAATTAAGAAGTGGGTGACAGCCTAACCCCTCAGAGAAGGAGAGGGTTCCCACCCACCCCCCGATGAGCTCAGGGTTCTGATGGTGAGGGGCTCTGTGTCACAGAGGAGACTTGGGTACGGGGTGAATTCCCGGAGAGTTCACCCAGGCCAGGTTATGTGAAAACACAATGGCTCCTTGGTGTGTGTGACCTACGTGGATGATGTCACAATGGTTTTAAGGTGTGGCTGGTATCTTTCAGCTCAGTTATTTTTGGACCTGAAGGACTAAGAGGCGCAACCTCTTTCCTCACAATCCCCTCCCCTTGTCCCACACTTTCCTCACACTCCACTCCAGAAAGGGTAGGATAGAATGGTGGGGGTGGGGGCCTGTGACCTTTCTTCCACTCAGCAATGAATTTGGACCTCCTCTCAAGGAGGGACATGATCAGAGATGACCATAGTTCCAACCTGTAAGGAAACACCAGTGGGAAAGATGTATAGAAGCCAGGTGTGGGTGGCACACACCTGTAATCCTAGTGACTCAGGGGGCTGAGGCAGTAGGATCAAACAAGTTCAAGGCTAACCAGGGCAACTTAGTGAGACCCTGTCTCAAAAGATAAAAAGGGCTGGGGATGTAGCTCAGTGGTAGAGCACCCCTGGGTTCAATCAAGTAACACCAATAAGAACAATGGTACAGTAAGCATGCCTTACACACCAGGTACAAACTATGTGGTCGCCGCCATCAGAGAGGAGCAAGGGGCTAAGGGGACCTAAGCAAAGAATTTTTCAAGGTGAAGAATGGTCCAGGCTTTGAGTGGGCTTTGAATAACTGGTAGAATTTTTATCAGGCAGAGAGGGGAGTGGCAGAGAGCGGGTGGTGGGAACAGCATTGAAGCAGGCTGGAATAGAAAGATCTACAGCAGGCGTCTGGGATGAGGTGGGTAGCTGGGAGATGGGGGCCCTGACTCGTCCCCAAAATATCTCAGGATCTCTTCTCAATCGCTGTCCTGGTCTGAGGTCCCCCTCTTATCTCACCTTTTTTAAGAGAAAAGAAGTGTGTACTCCAACTTCAAATCTGTGTCCAAGATCTCACCAGAGGAGGACATTTGGCACAACGAAGAGGAGGAGGAGGAGGAAGAGGAAGAGGAAGAAATGGGGTATGTGGGCCTCTGCCTTGTCTGCTGTCTCTATCACTGGCTCCTGCCCAGTGCCCAGCTCTCCTCTCTGTCCACTTCATGCCCATCTCTGTCTCTACGGCTCCTCCATCTCCTTCTGCTCCCTGACCCCGAGCTTCCTTCCCCTTTTGCTCAGGATCAAGACACTCCTCTCTGTGCCCAGGCAGGAGTCGGTGTGGGGGCTGGTGGCCTGGCCCAGGGCCTCTCTGGAGCAGAATCCTTGGTGGGAAGACCTGAATTTCTCCCTGCCCCCGCTCCCTGGGCCCTGTGAGTGCAACCTGGGGACAAAGGTGACCCTCCTCCCCCAGCCCTCCCCGGCCTCCAGCTCCACCCTTCAAACCTTGCCCTACTTGTCATCCAAGTTGGAACCCACTTCTCTGGGGGACCAGCCTCAGAAAGAGCCTTCTCCGTCAGCTGCCCACAAGAAGACCCCCAAGATCAGGAGGAGGCACCACCGCAAGGCCAGGCGCCAGGCCTCCCCTAAGAAATCCACTGCCTCCCAGGCCCTGCGGCAGCTAGCCCCAATGTCAGTGTGGCCTCCGATTATTATCAAAGCCCCCGCCAAGGGTTCAGCTCTCCAAAGTGGCCATGCGCCCTTTGCCAAAGAGGACTCCCACTCCTCAGGTACTGGTGACCACCCCTTGCCCCAGCTTTCTCCCAAATAAATATTTTTGTTAGATCAGCAATGGTCTATGACTTCTTCTTTCTGTCCCCAGATAGAGGAAAGACAATTCCTGGCGCTTTCGCATGCATTCTTATTTCATTTCATCTTCACGATAATCAAAAAAAAAAAAAAAAAAAAAGATTGAAAACACGTCTGATTTTGTAGATGAGGAAACTGAAATTCAGAGGAGTAGAGTTACTTTCCAAGGTGGCACAGGAAAGATCTGACCTCGCGTCTGAGTCTGAAGCCTATGTCCCTTCCTCCGAGCTCCAAGATATCATTCTGGAGGCAGGCCCATGATAATACACTGGACCGGGCCAAGG
The DNA here is from genome assembly GCF_052094955.1 of Ictidomys tridecemlineatus. Lineage (NCBI taxonomy): Eukaryota > Metazoa > Chordata > Mammalia > Rodentia > Sciuridae > Ictidomys > Ictidomys tridecemlineatus. The sequence goes on along the minus strand of NC_135484.1, from coordinate 109,916,786 downwards.
AACTTGCAAGATCTTGCAGTTCCATCAATTGAACCCACCTTAGCAGGTCAGCTTTCCTTTGAAGACTTGGGGCCAACTGTCCCCCTGTCCCCACACTGAAACTTCATCCCCTCTCCATAGCATGCTCCTCCCCCAAAAGTTCCTGCCCAAGACCTGTACCATACATGAATTCCATCCTCTCCTTCAAAATTCAGTACATATGTGTGCTTTGTGACAAACTGGAAATCTAAACATTCACTGGATATTAAAGACTATTTTAGCAGGGTGTGGTGGTGCACACCTGGAATCCCAGCAGCTCAGGAGGCTGAGGCAGGAGGAGTTCAAAGCCAGCCTCAGCAATTTAGAGAGGCCCCGAGCAACTCAGTGAGACCCTGTCTCTAAATAAAATATAAAAAAGAGTTGGGGATGTGGCTCAATCCCTGGTACCAAAATAAATAAAGACAATTACAAAATAATAGACCTTTCTTTAAGATGTTTTAGGTTTACATAAAATTTGAGAGAATAGCACAGAGAGTTCCCATGTACCCCCTGTACCCAGTCTTCCCCATTATTGGTGTCTTTCATTATTAGTATGGCAGCCTTGTTACAATAGAGGAACTAATATGGACACATTATTATTATTAACTAAAGCCCCTGGGTAACTCAGCTTACCTTAGTTTATACCTAATGCCCTTTTGCTGTGTCTGGATTCCATCTAGGAGACCACATTCCTTTTAGTTTCACATCTCCTTAAGCTCCTGTTGGTTGTGACCGTTTCTTAAGACATGCCTTGTTTTTTTTGTGACCTTGGCAATTTTGAGGCATGCTGGTCAGGTATTTCCTAAAGTGTGTCCCTCTATTGGGATTTGGTATTTTTCTAATGATTAGACTAGGGTGGTGGGTTGGAGGAAGGAGGATCACAGAGGCCAAGTGTCATTTAATAGGGTGGATTTATGACAGTTGATATTGACCTTGATCACCTGGCTGAGGTAGAGTTTGTCAGTTCCTCCACTGGAAAGCCAAGGTCCCCTCATCCCTGCCACATTCTTTGGGGGGGGTGTCACCATGCACAGTCCACATATGCACAGTGGGGTGCTGTCCCCACCTCCTGTGGCAGAAGAGTCTACGTAAATCATTTGGATTTCTTCTTCTCAGAGAGTTCTCCTTTCTCCCCATTTATTGATTTATTCAATTGTTTATATCAGTATGGATTCAGGGATATTTATCTTCTTCTTTGGGTCATAATTTAATATTTATTTTGTTGCTCAAATTGTTCTAGCTTTGGCCATTGGGAGTTATTTTATTTGGCTCCTGTGTCCCTTGACATGTCCCCAATGATTTGAGTTACTTGATTTTTGCTTTTATTTTATATTTTTTATTTATTTTACAATTTGGGGATTGAGGAGGCTGGGGATATGGCTCATGTGGTAGAGTGCTTGCCTCATATGCAAAAGGCCCTGGGTTCCATCCTCAGCACTACTGGGAAAAAAAAAAAAAAAAATGGAGGATTGAACCCAGGCACATTTCAGCCCTTTTTATTTTTTATTTTAAGACAGGGTTTCACTAAGTTGCTGAGGCTGGCCTCAAATTTGTGGTCCCCCTGCCTCAGCCTCCCTAGTTGCTGGGATTACAGGCATGAGCCATTGTGTCCTGCTGCCATTATTTTGGTGGGTGGGATACTAGGGATTGAACTCAGGAGCACTCAACCACTGAGCCCCATCCCCAGCCCTATTTTGCATTTTATTTTGAGACAGGGTCTCTCTGAGTTGCTTAGCACCTCAATTTTGCTGAAGCTAGTTTTTAACTCACATTCCTCCTGCCTCCGCCTCCTGAGTGCTGGGATTACAAGCATGCACCACCGAAACTGGCTATTATTTAAAAGAGTCTATCTCTGCTCACTGCCAGCCGGAGGACAGGGCATCTCCTCATAGCCGGGAACCTCATAGAACTTCCTATCTGGAGGTGCTGGACATGGGAAAGGGAGAAACAGCTCCACCCAAGGGCTCAAGGGCCAGATCCTATGCCAGGCATTTCCACAGATGCAGATTCAAGCTGCTTCTCCTCATGAGGGTCCTAGGAAATAGGCATGGGCTCTCACCTGAGTTGACAGATGAGGAAACTGAGCTAAGAGAGGCAGAAAACGCCCACTCACCCTGCGGCTCCCATCAGGCCGATGGGAGCCCACGCAGGTTTAGCAGCTGCCGAGCTCCCCGAAAGGAACAAAGGTGGCAATCCCCTGGGCCACCCTATCCCCTGACCCTGGGACCAGCCAGGTGCTACCGCTGTACCTGCATCCCTGCAGCACATGCTCCTCAGGACCCCCGGTGGTACCCCTCTCAAGGAGGGCTGTGCTCTGCTGCAATTTCCAGTTTCTGCCTGCTGGAGCAGTGGTCTCACCTCTTGCAGTTTCTGCGGCTCAAAACAAATCCTTTCCTGGGCCTCCTTCTGGCTTCCCTGACTCCAACATTCTCACATCCTCATCTGTCTGTGTGTCCATCCCTCCAAGTCCACACTGCACCTCTGTGTGTGGCCGGGGGCGGGGGGGGGGTACTCTACCACTGAGCGAGGGTCTGGCTAAGTTGCTGAAGCTGGTCTGGAATTTGCAATCCTCCTGCCTCAGCCTCCCCAGTCACCGGGTTTCCAGCCGGGCTCGTCTCTCCCTCTCGGTCTGTCTCTGGTCTGCTCTGTCCTCGTGGACACTATCTTTGCCTTTTTCTTCTCCTTGGTGGGTTCTTCCTTCCAGTCCCTGTTTGATGCTGACTGTGAGAGTCCCTCTGGTCTCTCTCTTGATCCTGGGGTTTGCCTCGGCCTATGACTTTCTCATGACTCAGCAGAAGGCACTGTGACATCTGGGGGCTGTGGCACCTGCCTGTCATCCCAGCAACTCAGGCGGCTGAGGCAGGAGGATCCCAAGTTCAAGACCAGCCTTAGCAACTTAGTGAGACCCTGTCTCAAAAAATAAAAAGGGTTGGGGGTATAGCTCAGTGATAAAGCTCCCCTGGGTCCCCATTCCAAAAAAAAAAAAAAAAGTTTCCCAGCCAGAAACCTAATTCAGTTCACCCCCAGTTGGCTCAAATGAAGAGACTTAAAGAAAGGCTTGTTTCTAGAGTTGGGGAGGAACTGGAGATGGCCAGGCCCTGGACGTTAACCCCCCCGAGGCCACCCCACCCAGAGGGGGCCAGGGAAGCACAGGAGCTTTGGCGGTCAGGAAAGGCTGAGCCCTGCAGCCACCCCTGGGGCTCAGTCCTCTGCCCTCCAGCCCCCAGGTCACACCATTGGCCACATCCACAGGAAGCAGAGTGGTGGCCTCCCTGGGCACAGAGCAGCAGAGAGGGGTGAGGAACAGGCCCAACAGGTAAGGGATACACAAGGTAACCAGCCCTGAGCTGGGGACCTCCAGGGCAGGCCCCATGCCTGTCCTGGGCCCTGCAGAGCACCTGTCCCTGAGCAGCTAAGAAGCCCCAGCCCTCTCCTTCCTGTCAAGGCACACATTTCCCAGAACTCAGTGAGAAGATGCTACCACCCCTGGTGCCTTCTGCTCCCAGGCAATCCCTGCTTTGCCGCTATTTTAGTTAGGATTAGGTGTTCGCAAGTGTCAGAAAAACCAATGTCGCAGTTATTTATAAATATAAAAGTTTATTTCTCTCACATTCAGAAACCCCATCTAATAAGCCAGGCAAAGGGGCACACACCTGTGATCCCAGCAGCTTAGGAGATGGAGGGAGGAGGATCTCAAGTTCAAGGCCAGCCTTGGTAGCTTAGGCAGATAAAAAGACTGGGGGGTGTATTTCAGAGGTAGAGAACCCCTGGATTCAACCCCCCAGTGCCAAAAAAGAAAGAAAGAAAGAGGGAGGGAAGAAGGGAGGGAGGGAAGATCCCATATATAGGAAGCTCCAAGTTGGGTAGGTAGATTCCAAGTTTTCAGAATTCCAGGCTCCTCCTTTTCTTCAGTACACGGTTTCCTGTACCTCATGATGCAATAGCACTGCTCCAGTTCCAGCCCTCACACCTACATTACCTAGTCAACATCGAAAAGAAAACTTAGTGGGGCTAGGAAGCATGAAGGAATTTTGGATTGTGCAGAGGGGAGTAACGGGAGGGAAGGGGTATGGGGATGGGAAGGATGGTGGAATCAGACATGATTACCCTATATACAGGTATGATTACACTGGTGTGACTCTGCACCATGTTCAGCAAGAGGGAGCAAGAGGAAGCAGTTGTGCTCCATTTGTGTACAATGTGTCAAAATGCATTCTTCTGTCATGTGTAATTAATTAGAACAAATTAAAACACTTTTAAAAAAGAAAGAAACCTTAAAAGATTCTCTTTGCATTCAGTGTTATCTAGAAGCTCCACACTCCCACTGACAGGTGATCTCGGGTCAGAACCCTGTCTCATGACCAGGCAGAACTGCCGGGGACTCAGGGAGACCTAGTTTTATTCCAAGGGGGGAACCTGTGCAGTGACAGACTGCCTCGTTCCATGACTAAGAGGATGACAGTGGATAGGGGGATGGACTACTAGCAGTTCCTGCCACAACTGCCGCTGTAGGATCCGAGGGATTGAAGAGGGTCCTGGCAACCAAGTGTTTAAAAAGAAGAGACCCAGTGTGACCTCTGACCCTCCCCTTCCCGGGGAGCCTCCCCAGGAGGTCTGCCCAGCAGCTTCAGTTAGGCTGAGCTTCCTTCCTGCTGCTGCAACCACGGGGACACACACTTCAGGAACCACCCCGAGGCGGCCAAGACCTCCAGCTCTTTTTCTGCACTTCTTCTCTCCTCTCCTCAGCAGCGTTGGACACCATGTAGCCTTCTTCCTCCAAAATCTGCCCTACCTTCTCTTGGCCTCTCCCCCACACCCCACCTGCCCCTTCCTCCATCGCGATTGCTGGCTCCAGCTCAGTCGCTCTCCTCTCCCTTCTTCATGCGCCCCTTTCTCAGATGGTCTCATCCAGGACCATGGATTTAAAGACCCTCTCTGCTTAAGACCTTAAAAATTTACCTCCTGCGCTGCTCTTCATTTCTCCAGCTGTTCACCACCTGTCCCCACAGACATCTCAAATGTGAGAGGACCCGGCAGAGTTCCCGCCTTCCTCCCTCAGCTCCTCCCGCAGGTCTTCCCCCTCAGGAAGTGGCACCCACATCTGCCTCAACTCCCCAGCCCCAAGCCTAGGTGCCCCTTTGATTCCTCCCTTCACATCACCCTCATCTCCAACCCATCAATCAGCCAGCCCTGCTGGATCAAATCCATCTTTTTTTTTTTTTTTTGGTACCTGGGATTGAACCCAGGAACGCCTAATCACTGAGCCACATCCCCAGCCCTTTTTTATATTTTATTTAGAGACAGGGTCTCCCTAGGTTGCTTAGGTTCCCACTAAATTGCTGAGGCTGGCTTTGAACCTGCAATCTTCCTGTCTCAGCCTCCCCAGCCACTGGGATTACAGGCGTGCACCACCATGCTCGACACAATAAGTGCTCATTATTCAAATGTGTTTTCTATATCTTTCAAAATGATCATGTGGTCTTTCTTTCTTTTTAATAAAGCTATTTTCATTTCAGCTTCACCTCTTACCACTCCCTGCTCATCCCCTATGCTCTCATCTCTTTGGGTTTTTTGTTGGTTGGTTGGTTGGTTGATTGGTTGGTAGGTACAGGGTGCTTACTCACTAACCTACACCCCCTATCCTTTTTGTTATTATTATTATTATTTTTGGAGGCAGGGTCTTGCTGAGTTGCTCAGGGCCTCATTAAATTGCTGAAGTTGGCTTTTGAATTTATGATCCTCCTGCCTCAGCCTCCCGAACTGTGGGAATTGCAGTGTGTGCCACCATGCATGGCTCCGCAGGTTCATTTCTTTTGTTGGTTGTTTTTTCTTTTCTCAGTCCTACAAACAAGCTAAGATCTTTCTCACCTGGTCATCTCTGCACCTTATGTCCCTTCTGACTATAACTCTTTCCCCTAGCTCCTTCTCATCCTCTAGGCTTAATCCACATGTCACCCTCTCGGGTGGCCACCCAGCTAAACCCTTTGTAAATTGTCTTCATTTTCCTTAGACTCACTTGCAATTATCTTGCAATGATTTTATGTGTCCAATGACTTGCTTTGGGTCTGTGTCCCTCTGCTAGCACGTGAGCCCCAATAGGGCAGGAAATGTGGCCTTAGCACAATTGGCCAGCATAGGTTGCCATAGAAAGTATTCAAAACTGTACTGGGAGCCCATCACAGTGGCTCCCAGCGGCTCAGGAGGCTGAGGCAGCAAGATCAGGAGTTCAAAGCCAGCCTCAACAACTTAGTGAGGCCCTAAGCAACTCAATGAGGCCCTATCTCTAAATTAAAAAAAAGGGCTGGAGGTGTGGCTCAGTGGTTAAGCACCCCTGGGTTCAATCCCCAGTACCAAAAACAAACAATAAAAAAAAAATTGAGCTGGGGCTATAGCTCAGTGGTAGAGTTCTTGCCTTGCACGTGTGAGGTGCTGGGTTCAATCCTCAGCACCACATAAATATAAATAAAGACACTGTGTCCATTTACAACTAAAAAAAAATTTTTTAATTTTTTAAATTTGTACTGATTAATAAATGAACCTTGGGCTGGGGATATAGCTCAGCTGGTAGAGTGCTTGCCTTCCATGTACAAGGCCTTGGGTTCAATCCCCAGCACCCCCCAAAAAAGAAAAATAAATAATAAATGAATCTTCTATCTCCATCACACCTAACCCAGTGCCAAGAAAGCCACTGGAACATTTAGTTGCCACCTCTACCCATGCCCAGCCCCAGGGGTTCCTTTGGGCTTGCCCTAGGTGCCCCCCCAGGCACACCCACAGCCTGCACACAGAGGAGCCCACCCACCAGGAAGCATTCTTGCTGGAGGGTCTACTATGCGATGGGCCTAGAGTCCTTACAACCACACCAGAAGATAGAGTAGCAAGATTATTCCCAAGGTCACACCTTTGAGAAGCAAAGCTGGGATTCCAATCCAGGGCAGTCTGGACTTCCAGCTCTCTAGGTGGGGGCAAGAGAAGGGTTTTAAGCCCTCCCTCCTGAGCATGCTCACCCCACCCTTGGTACCCCATCTTGCCTTTCAGCCCTGGAGTTCTGCCAAGAACGGGTGGTAAGAAAGCCTGAAAGGTGTTAAGGAAGAATCCTGAAAGACAGACAATCTGAGAGGGAAAGAGTAAGATGTTGTGCGTGGAACGGTGGAGGGTTGGCTGTAGCAGAGCTCTGGCTGTAGGGTGGTGTGAAGGAGAAAATGGGCAGAGGGGCTGCTGGGAGATGAAACTATCCCAAATGCTGAGCTGCGCTCAAGAGGCATTTTCCCCTTTGGCAGGGGAGGGAGGTGTCCGGTCCCCTTTCCTGACCTGCCTACCACATTCCTCACTGCCCACCTGAGTGGGAAAGAGGGGAGGGGGGGCTCGTTGGTGCCCCCCCCCCCCAGGGACAAAGGGAGGCCTGCCTAGAGATATGCTTCTATAAATCTCTGGGAGAAAAGAGAGGCGAGGGAGGGCCCCAAGGGAGAGGGAAGCAGAGCGGCACAGTGAGGGTCAGGGGCAAGAGGACCTGGCCCTGGTCTCACAGATGCAGGGGAGAGCAGGACGGGACCTGAGTGGGGGCTCTCAAGCGCCTCGGCCCCTCCCTCCCTCCTGCTTCACCAGTCTGGGCCCTTCCCCCACTCCTACCCCCAGCCCTGCCCAGTTGGGAAGAGGAGTGGGAAGGGGCCCTGTCACCGTGAGACTTCTTCCTACTGCTGGTTTTTTGCAGCCACTTTCTAATCCACAGCCTCCCGCCCCCAACTTGATAGGGATTCTCCCCTCTCCTTAGGCCTCAGGCCTGCAGGGCAGGGCCAGTAGGAGAAAAGGAGGTGGGGGAGTTGGGTGCCCTCCTACTGGGGACCACGCTGACGTCAGCTGGGGCTGGCGGCAGACCCTGGCCCCAGCGTAGCCTGGAGAGGGAAGCAGTGAAAACCAAGCACACAAGGTCAAAGGGCAAGGTCAGGCTGGTGCAGAGCACTCCCCACCCCCTCTGCTAGACCCTTCCCCTTCCCACGTGTGGCTTTGCTCCCATCTCTCCTTGCACTGACCCGCACAGGGCTCAGAAAACCTCGGCTCACATCCCGATCTTGATCTTGCCTCTCAGTCAGTAGCTGTGTGGCCAGCTGCTTAGCTGCTCAAAGCCTGTTTCTGTTTCTCCAAAAATCACAGCCATGGGGCCTGGCTGACCTCGGGATGTATTAGCGAAGACCCTGTGACAGATGTCTGAGCGTCTCCAGACATTCTCCCCAGGTCTGGAAATCCGGGCGAGCTCCCTGGAGGAGGCGGCGGGGCTCATGGAGGGCCGGCAGGGGTCGCCGCGAACGCGCGACCGACCCATCAGGAGCCCGCGGCGCTGGGGAGGGGACCGCCGTCCTGCGGAGGACAATGCGCCGTCTGTGCGCCGATACCACCCTCTCCTAACGCGCTTCCCCCCAGCCCTTGCTCCTCCCAGGCCCGAGGCAAGGGCCGCGCGACGTGGGGCCGCGTCTCCGCACCCGCGAGGCCCCTGCGGGCGCACCCAGGGCGGGCTAGGCTCCCCCTGGGGGGCCGGGGCCACGAATGGGCGCGTCAACTGGGGCAAATTAACACGTAGCAAAACACCCCAGCACCTGGAGAAACAGGAGCCGGGCTGGGGGAGGGCGGCCGGGCCTTGGAAGTCCGAGCCCGAAAGGAGCGATAATTCACCCGAGCGCCCCGCGGCCTCCCGCCGCCCCCGCCCCCGCGCCCGGCCTCTGGTTTCAAAGGCGGACAAACAGCGCACTGTGCGGCTCCGCGGCTCCCGCGCTAAATCTTCCTGTCTTCAAGTTCTTGTAACTTGAGCCGCCGGAGCTGACCCTCCCCGGAGGCCTGGAGGGCGCAGGGAGACCGGGGAGGGGCGGAGGGAGGAGAGGAGGGGCGGCCAGGGGTGGTCACCGGTGCCTCGGCCTCGCCCCCAGCCATCCTGCGGCCCTGGGCAGTCCCCCCTCGGCGGGGGCCCACTTTAGAGGGGTTTTCCTCGGGGGCGGATGTTGCTTTAAAGGAAGCCTTTGCTTTCTCTCCACCACTGCTTTGGAATGAGCTTGTGATGCTAGGTGCTTCTGAGTTAGAGCAGGGTGTGAGGATGTGTGCCAGGAGGGACGGGGAAGGCTCGGCACGTGGGAAAGTCATTTTCGTGCTTGTGTTGGGAGCAGGCGCTGCAGGCCTCCTGGTCCCCCAACGCCACCCGGGAAAGTGAAGCCACCAGGGAGGAGCCTCCCATCCCAGGCCAGATTGAGCCGCTGCCAGGAAGCCTTGCCCACACTTCTAACTGCTGCGGATACCACCAAAGCCATTGGAAGGAAGGCACTGAGCTTAGGGCATAAGCCCCAACCCCTCCAGGGCTGCCTCACCTTGGGATCTAACCCTTGGGGACTTGCAGGGGGACTTCTTCTGTCCTGGCCTGCTTCAAGGCCCAGGGTGAAGTGGAATCTCAAACCCCTTAGGAACTCAGGCCTCCAGGGAGGGCCGAGGATTTTTAATTCAGGAGCCCAGTGAATGGGGAAAGGAGTCAGTCTCACTGGTGGAGACCAATAAGGTGAAGGTCAAGGATAAGGCTGGAATCCGGATGAGTCAGAGCGAGACTGAGGGTAAAGACAGGGTTATAGCCATGGTCATAGAAGTGGCAGGCTTGTGAGGGGTGCACATGGAGATGGAACTGGGACTCAAAGTCTGGAAATGGGTGGGACCAGGCATGGCAAAGAGTGAACCAAGTTCATTCATCCAGTGAGTACACAATGGATAGTAACTGAAGACTTCCCACGCACACCAGGCTTTGTTCTGGAAATAAAATGGAGCCATGCGGAAAACACAAAAATGTATCCCTCAGGGGACACCGTCCAGTGGTGGGGACAGATATTAAAATAAATAGGTGAGCCAGGCACACCTGTAATCCCAGCTAGGTGGAGGTTGAGGCTGGAGGATTCCAAGTTCAAGTCCAGCCTGAGCAACTTCTCAAGACCCTGTCTCAGAATAAAAAAATAAAATAAAAAGAGCTGGGGATGCAGCTCAGTCTTAGAGCATCCCTGGGGATCAACCCCTAGACCTCAAAATTAACTAATTAATTAATAGATACGTCACATGTGAGATGGTGATCAATGCCATCTGGACAAAGCTGGGCTGGGAAGTGATTACAATTTTAGATATGGCCTCACAGAGATGGTGACAGTAGAGATCTTGGTGAAGAGCCTTCTCAGAGGAGGGAACAAACAGTAAGTGCCTTGTGAGTCCACCAGCCCTGCATGTTGTGTTCCAGAGAGGAGGTCCCTGTGGTGATGGGGTAGTGGGCTGAGAGCTGGGGTGAGGGTTGGAGCAGTGGGGGGTGGGGGAACCCTGCCAGCTCTTGCCTTCTCTCTAAGTAAAGGGAAAACCAAATGCCTGTTGGAAGAGGAGCACTTGGAGGAAAGGGATAGGGGTGGGCCACCAGGGGGTGGCAAAGCAGATCCACCTGGAGCATGGCTGGCCGGGAGGTGCCCATGGACCTCTCCCTGTCTCACCAGGCGCCCCCTCCAAAGTAAGAGACACCATTTCACTGAGCGAGTCCTTGAGAACTTTGTCAACCACCCACCCACCCCCACTTGTTTGCTAATAAAAAGATTGGGGGGGGGGCTGTCTGCATTCCCCCTGCCTTCCCCAGCGTCCTTCCCTCCCTCTCCCCTGCCGGCTCTCTCTCCCTTTCTCTCCCCAGAGCTGATGCAGTTAATTGGAGCGTCTTGAAAGTGCACATTAACACGCGCAGAGCCAAGGAGACGTCTTGGCAGCGAAATATCATTATCACTTCTTGAGCTCCAGCCAAAATCCCCTCGCGGTCAAAACACAATTCTTTAAACTAAACAATTAAAGATTTGTGCGAGTGTGGCTGCCATGAGGGATCAGGCTGGGAGCGCGGCCCCTGCCAGTGTCAGCAGAAGTTAGCAACCTGCTCCCAGCTCCCCGCCAGGTGACGGGCCTGGAAGGAGGCAGCACAGCAGAGGCTGGCTGCCAGGAACAGTCTGCCCCTGTCCCCAATCAGGACAGCCATGGGTTTGAGTCCCCAGAGGACACACAGAAGGCCCTCCCACCCGCATCAGGAGATGCAGTTCAACATCTACCTCCAAGTCGCTCTGGATTTGGACAGCATGGGGCCCAGGGCCTCCCAGAAGCCTGAGAATTCCAACCTGCAAGTCCCTTCTAATCCCTTGTTCCTACCAGCCTGTTCCCTGGAATAAGAATCACTGGGTACCAAGCACCCGGCACAGCTGAGTTGTCTGCATTCCACTCTGGAATTCCTGGGGGAGGATTGGGATCTCAAAGTCACAGGCTAAGGTCCCCTGATGCCTGGTTCACAGTGCTGTCCACTCCTGAAGAGCCCTGTCCCCTCTTCCTAGAGCTGGAGCTCACGGCCCCACCTTCAGCCCCTGCTGGGCTGCAAGCTGCACACAGTCTAGGTCTGGAGCAGAGATGGGCCCCTTCCATCCCGGCCCCTCACATGGAGTTTCCACCCTGCTCAGACCTCAGGAAGGGCCCTACATAGGGTCATGGGGCAAATTTGGGCTACAAGTCCACCAGTGTGCTCCAGAGTTAATGTGAGGATCCCAAGCAAGTCCCTGCCTCACTCTGGGCCTCAGAGCTCATATCTATGCATATGTTTTAGGGTTGATATTGAAGATTCTTTTCACTTCAAAAGCACTATAGATCTGCAGCTGTATTGCAAGGGCTGTTTGTGTTTGGGTAAACCTTCTCCTTCCAACCCTTGAAAAGCTGCTTTTGGGTCTGGTGCAATGGCATATGCCTATAACCCCAGTGGCTTAGGAGGCTGAGGCAGGAGGATCGCAAGTAAGGAGGATCTCTTACTTTCTGGTGATTCCAGGCCCAGAATTGCAAGCCTAAGCAATTTAACAAGGCCCTAAGCAACTTGGCAAGACTCTGTCTCTAAATAAAATACAAAAAAGGGCTAGGGATGTAGTTAAGCAACCCTGGTTCCAAACAAACCAATGTGCACTGAGATATTTGTCATATCCTGGACAAGGGACATTGAGGAGACTGGAGAAGTGTCCCCCTCTACCACTGACCTACACCCCTGAACCTTTTTAAAATTTTGAAACAGTGTCTTCCCTAAATTGCCCAGGCCAGCCTCGAACTTGCGATCCTTCTGCTTCAACCTCTTGAATAGCTGGGATTACAGGTGGGCACCGATGTGCCCAACTAGAGTATCTCTCTTTTTCTCTTTCTTTTTTCTTTTCTTCTTTCTTTCTTTCTTTTCTTCTTCTTCTTTTTTTTTTTTTTTTTTTTTTTGTTGTTGTTGTTGTTGTTGTTTCTTTTTTGATGCTGGGGCATGAACCCAGGGACATCTTGCCCCTTAGCTACGTCCCATCCCCCATCCTTTTTATTTTTAGACAGGGTCTCACTAAGTTGCTGAGGCTGAACTTTAACTTTTGATTCCCTTCCTCAGTCTCCTGAGCTGCTGGGATCAAAGGCCTGTGCCACCATGTCTGACTACCGTGGTATCTTTCTTGAGCCATGAAGGAAGCAGGAGCAAAACCAAACAGTCCAGGTTCAGCCCCAGCTCCTGGGGAGCAGGTCTCCGCAATTCCATGCTCTGGGTAGAACTGACCCGCCTTAAATCTGGGGTGACCCAGGGCAATGTGGCAAAAGTGACACTGTGTGACTTCCTAGGCTCGGCTAGAAAATAATTTGCATTGCATGGGTCTCTTGACACGTTCACTGTCAGGCACCATGTAAGCCACCCGCTACCCTCAGCCTACTGCGTGGTAAGGCAGCCCAAGCTAGCCACATAATGGGACCAAAAGGAAACAGAAAAAGAGACACTTAGCCACGAGTTCAGCTGTTGCCTCCACCCCAATGAGCTGCTAGATACAGGAGGGAAGCAGACAGTGGGTGCATCACACCCTCTCTTACCTTCTGGTGATTCCAGGCCCGGTGGCCATGTGGGCCACATGAGAGACCCTGAGTAAGAACCACACAGCTGAGCCCAGTCAACCCACAGAACTGGGAGAGATTCTAAATCTGTTTTAAACCACAAAGTTTTGGTGTGGTTTGTTCCACCACAGAGGACCTTAGAGTCAGGGAGAGTCAGAAGAAACTTTGATGATCCTAATTTGAATCTAATCCAATGAGATCATGGCCTTACACGCTCTGTGCCCTGCTCTCTCCTGACCTCATCTTCTACCACTGTTCTCCTCTCTTCCTCTGCTCTGAGCTCTCCGGCCTCCTCATTATTCCTCCAATATGTCAACTAGGCTTCTGCCTCAGGGCCTTTGCACTTGCTATTTCCTCTGCCAGGAGAGTTTCCCTCTTTATTTTCTCACAAATCATCCTTTTATTTTATCCAGTCCCTACTCAAATGCACCCCTTTGGAGGGCCTTTCCTGAAACCAGCACTCCCCAGTTGCTCCAATACCCCTGGACCTCCCCTGTCTCACTCTGTGTCCTCAGGTTGCTCATTGCTACCTGACATATTACACACATTTATCTGTGCATTTGTTGGTTGCCTTTCTTTTTCTCACTGGAACATAAGCTCCATGAAGACAGAACTTCTGAATTCCAAGGCCTAGAACAGTGCTGTCCACATAGTAGGTCTCAATCAATATTTGTAGAATAAATGAGCCCCTCTCCTCTCCAGAGAAGGGAACTGAGGCCTAGATATGGGAGAGGGCTTGCCCGGGTGGCAGGTCTGCTGAGCCCCACCCAACCCAGAGCTCTCCCGCCCTGTTGCCACCTGGACCCCTCTCTTGACTCCTATGGCACAGCCGTGGCGGCCTCCCTCTGTCACTCAGGCAAGCCAATAGCCCTCAGCTCTTCCAGTTATTTCTGTCAAACGGTATTTACAATAAACTTTGTTTGAACTTTTGTCTAAGTGATAATAATAATAACACGATAATTATACGGAATATAACGTACAGCCAGCTGTATTTAATTAAAGCTGTAATTTCACTAAGGGTTTCTGGATACAGAGTAAACCGCAAGAGCCGTACCACCCGTCCCCGATCCCCCATGGGGATCACATCTGCACAGGAGTGGTGGCTGCAGCAGAGGCCCCAGAAGCCAGAGGCCGCCCTCAGGGCCCAGCTGCTGAGTGGGGCACTTCCATCTTGGGTCCATGGGGAGGGTGGGGCTGAGGTGGCCTCGGGCCAAAGACCAAGTCTGGAAACTCTCAGAACATGTGCGTGAATTTCTCCTGAACTTTGCTGGCTCATGGGAAAGTGGCCGCTTTCAAGACTCTGAAATACGGGGCTGAGGGGCGGAGAGGACGCCAAACGGGAGCAAGAAAGGGCCTGCTGCCCTGCAGACCAGCGGCTTGGAGAGTGAGAAGGGACGGGATTAGGGCCAACCGAGGGGAGGCCAGGCCAGGCCAGGCACAGGCTCAATGTGTATCACATCCTGGGCACTATTCCAGGCCCCAGGGTTAAGGAGACATGGACTTTGCCTGGCTGGGTTTGGTTGAACGAGGAGATGGCTTTATATATTAAGCACGCAGGGCTTCAGGGTGGGATGCCCAGTGGCTGAGAGTCCCTCAGGGAACGGGGTATTCAGGTTTGAATCTTGGCTGTAGCCTCTCAGAAGGGCACGTCGTAGGACCTCTCTGCACCTCACTTTTATCATCTGTCAAATGGGTACAACAGTAGCATCCTCAGAGAGTTAGTATGAGTGGGAAGAGGGTGCTGAGTTCGTGGAGAAAGCCAACGACTATTTCTGAGAGCACAGGAAGCAAGGGGATTGTTTTGACCTGGAAATGGAGTGACTGACCATCCCAGCTAGGATGTGAGACTGCTCTTGTTAACATCAAGATAGTCACAGAACAACTGGGACAGTGGGTTGGTTACCTTACCTGGAAAGTCAGAGCCAGGTCTCAGACAGAAGGGCATCCTGGCAGGGACCTTCTAAGGATGAGAGGGACTTAGCTGCAAAGGAGGGAGACACACATGGAAAGTTTGGAACCCGAATTCAGGTGCACATTAGTAGCGACCCTGGACTGCTTGCTCTCTAAGGCTGCTTGCAGGTTGGCAATCAGAGCAGACCTGTTGCAGGAAGGTCCTGGTGGGGGACTTCACAGATGGCCTCACCTGTCCCCCAGCATGCACACCTGCACACACAAGCACAAACACAGGCACACACCTGTGCAGATGAGCACACACAAAACAGCAAGGCAAGGAGGAGGAGTTCAGCCCTTCAGGAGTGAAACTTGCCACATACAAAATGCCCTCCTGCCAGGCTTGGGGGCGCAGGCCCGTCACCCCAGCAGCCACGGAAGCTGAGGCAGGAGGATCACAAGTTCAGAGCCAGTCTCAGCCACTTACCAAGACTCTATCTCAAAATAAAACATAAAAAGGGCTGAGGGTGCGGCTCACCGGTTAAACACTCTTGGATTCAATCCCTGGCTCCCCAAATAAATAAAATAAAATAGAATGCCCTCCAGGAGGCTTGCACAGGGCTGGAGCAGCAGGGTTGGACAGAGAGGTGGTTTTCCTTGTCTGAAGAGATCGGCTGCTAGTGGTGGGACCACGTGAGAAGGTGTCTAAAGAGATGCAGAAATATTCCTGGGTAATAAAACATCCCCTTTTCAGTGTCAAAGTTAATGTTCCAGGCCTCGGGTAAAAGTCGCTTCCTATCAGCCAGCGCTCTCCCCAGAGAGAGTGGGCAGCAGGCAGAAGGAGGAGACCAGCTTGGGCTCCCCCACCCTCACAGCAAGGGTGCCGGGTGGGGAAGACCAAGCTCCTGGAGAGGCTGAGGTCCCCTGGAGACCCTGCCCACCGTCTGTGGACAGGGGTACAACCACCCAACCACCTGCACCTCCCTCTGTCGAAATTTCCAGATACCATTTACTCTGCCCTCGCCTGGCTCCTTTCCCTTCCTCTGCTCCCCCAGAGTGCCCTTTCCACCCCTCTGGCCCCATCCCTTCTGTGGCTGTGTGTCTATCTGTCTGTCCTGCTGGGGTTCTGCCCCAGAGACTGGGACAGGAAGCAGGAGGCCTCACCTGCCATCACTCCCTCACACCCCATGCAACTCTGCACCGAGAGGTATGGGCAGGCAGCGGCCTTGGCCCAGGCCTGGACAGCCTGCTCCTGCCCAGAGATGCCACCAGCAGCTCCGCAGCAGGCCAGGGCCCCAACCCAGGCATGTGCCGCCGCCGGCACAGCTCAGTGCCTCTGACAGGCCTCCAGTTTAAATATAGAGTTGCGCATGCAAGATGGGGCTAATTTTAGCAGGAATGTGCTGGAAACTTTGAGGGCTCTGTTCTCTAGCTGTCTCCCCTGTGCTCATCGCACGGGGCCGGAAGTAAACCTGCCAGTCCCCCCTTCCTCACCTTCCCTCTTCCCCCTCCCAGCCACCCTCTCCACTGATGCTGGCCCTGTGCCTCAGCTCTGCAGAGATCTGGCTCAGGGGCGAGAGCCCACCCAGCTGCCAGATTCTCCGAATCCCTCAGGCCCCATCCCTGGCCTCCCGAGTCTCTGCAGCAAGGCTGATGCCTGCCAGCCTTGGGGAATTGATGAGCCCAGCAGCCGGCCTTCAGGCCACTCTGCCCTATGGCGGGTCTTGTTGGGGGAATATGCCTACCTGCTGCACAGGGTGACCAGCCTGCCACATGCCAAGAAGTCACTGCCAGCTAGGTGCAGTGGGAGGTGACACTCACCCATGGCCCAAGGTAGGCAGGAGTCTCATCCCCACAGTACAGACCAGGGCACTGAAGCCCAGGAAAGTTCAAGGACTTGGCCAAGGTCATTCACCACCACACTGTTAGTCACCACGGACTTTGTCTTTCACAGGGGTGCATTTGCCTTTTACATGAGCCCCGAAGGGGAAGGAGGACATGCTTAGCCCCAGGACTGAGTCTGTG
This sequence comes from Ictidomys tridecemlineatus, assembly GCF_052094955.1. NCBI lineage: Eukaryota > Metazoa > Chordata > Mammalia > Rodentia > Sciuridae > Ictidomys > Ictidomys tridecemlineatus. The sequence continues at coordinate 109,899,938 of NC_135484.1, read as the reverse complement.
ACAGCTGGATTTCAAGGACAATGCCTCTGGAGGAGCCTAGGTGTTTGGGGTAGGAACCGGGAAGCCCTTTAACCTCATTGTTCCTGCCTCCTGTTACCCCACCCTCCTGTATTGACTTTTGTTCCTATCCTCTGCTGTCAGGTGACATTTATGGAGCACCTACTGTGTGCCCAGCACTCTTGCAGGTGGCTGGCTGAAAAGACAGAGGAGGCACAGGGCCACAGGGCGGGGCGGGGCTCTGAGGTCCTGGGGGATGTGTTGGTGACAGGCAAGAACTGGAGTAGACAATGATCCTCCTTGGAAGGGCTGATAACAGGACAGAGGAGGACAGAGAGGGAAGAAAAAGTTGACACCCCCAAGCCGCGCCCCCCCCAGCTCCAGAAGGCGTCAGCTCTTCCCGGGCTGCTCTGACTGCTCTCCCCAGCAGCTCCCCACACCCGGCCTGTCTCCCCACGGGGCTGCACAACAGCCAGGCTGCGTGGTCGTTGTGTTGAGTGTGAGGACGTTTCCGTAATGAGGATTAGAATAGTAACGAGGGGGATGACATGCTGCAGTGAGAGCAGCCCTTCCCCGGGGAGGGACGCCCACTGCGGGGACCCTGACAGAGGCCACCACGGGAGCCAGTCCAGGAGCTGCCGTCCCTCTGGGGGGCGCAGCTGGACCGGGGCCTGCAGGCCAGCCTGGCAGGAGACGGGTTGAGCCCTGCTGCCCCCCTTCACCAGCTCCGCGGCGCTAAATTCCTTCTGCTGTACGATGTAATTCGCTTTTCCATTTCTCTTGCTGTCTCTTGGGCGATATGTAATCTCCATGTTTGTCCCCTGGGGTTTCTCCAGGAACTAGAGCAATGCCTGATGCACAGTAGGTGTTCAAGAAAGATTTGCCCATGAACCAATAATTTTGGACTTCTACGAGCTTCGTGGACTCTTTGCGCCCATGGATCATATATGGGTTTCCACGTGGCTTAAGCCTGGGTCTGTGCCTACCTGTGCGAGGATGTTTCTGAGGGGTGTGCGTGTGTCTGTGGGTGACATGTGTGCTTTCAGCCTGGTCACTGAGTCCTGTCGCCCACCAGCCGTTTCCTCGTGGGAGCATGTGGATGAGCTGTGGGGCAGGGTGGGTGGCATCTATCTGCTCAGGCAGGGTGCCCCGTATCCAGCTTGAAGATTCCCCACTCGTGTCTCATCCCCATCAGGCTTCTGGGACAAAGTCTGCCAAGGCTGTACCCATGTCAAATGGTGCCCCCCTGGTGTCTGATCATTGCTTCTGTTTCTGGAACAAAGGCTGCCATCTGCAGGAGTGGGCACCATGCTGGAGTGGCCTTCCCCAGCAGGTTGGCACACAACTAGGCTCATGGGAGGTGACAAGAATGGCCCATGTGCAGCTGGGGTTGTAGTTAGGTGGTAGAGCACTTGCCTAGCAGGTATGAGGCACTGGGTTCAAGCCTTAGCACCCGATAAAAATCAATTAATCAATTAATTAAATTAAGGTATTGTGTCCATCTACAACTAAGAAAAAAAAAAAAGATTGGTCCGTGCTTTGAGACCGCCTGCTACTCAGCAGGCACCATTCGAAGTGACTCACCATTCTCAGTAGTCCTCCTGGAGATGTGAATTGGTACAAATGAGGAAATCGAGGCACTGGGGGATATAAATAACTGGTCCAAGGTCACACAAGTAATAAGTCATGGACATCCCACAGTCACCCTAGCACCCCCTCCTCAGGCCCAAGTCCTCCTCTTCCTGTGGCTGGAGGACTTCACCCAGCTGAGACAGGGAGGTGGGTCCCCTCCTTCACCCTGTACCCACCACTTCCCCTTCGCAGAAGAAGGAAGAGGGATTACAAGAAAGAGCTGTCTGCTGTCATCCCTGACTTTATCACGACACTCTCTGCACAGGGTACAATTGCATCCCCCCAAATACCTTCAAGTTCTAACCTCCAGTCCCTGTGCATGTGACCTTATTTGGAAATAGGGTCTTGGCAGATGGAATCAAGTTAGGATGAGGTCATACTGGATTAGGGCTGGTGCCCTCATGACAAGAGGGAAATTTAGCCATGGCCCCGGAAACACACATTAAAAGGACCCATCTGCAAACCAGGGAATACCACAGTCCCCAGGAGCTGGGAATCACGGTGGTCTCAGGCTTCTGAGCTCAGAACCCGGGGAGGATACACACCCAGGTGTGTGTGTATACGTGTGCCCCTCTGTTGTTTTGAGATATCACATCTGTTGTGTCCCCCACGGTGGCCCTAGGAAACTCACACCCCCTCCCTCCCCAGTGCAGAGGGCGGGTGCGTGCCCATACACACACACACACACACACACACACACACACACACACTCTAACTTGAAGACACAGTCCCTTGGACTCACACTCTGCTGGGGAGAACCTCACTGAGCAGGTGCCCCCTCCACTCCTCCTCCACACGTGGCCTGCTCAGGGGCACCCAAACCAGCAGGGCCCTACTTCCATGCACATCAACAGATGGCCTTTTCCTGATCTGAACCCACTAGGAACTCTCAGCAGAAGCCTCCCTGAGGACAGAGTTCTGGACCTGCTGTTCCTCCTTCCCTCCTTCTGTCCACTTCCCAGCCCCTGGTCTCCTGATGCCTCTCTCTCTGTGCCCTTCTTCCTCTTTCTACCCCTCCCTCCCTCCCTCCTTCCTTCCTTCCCAACTCCCTCTCTGCCTCTTTTTCCTTCCCTTTGAGTAAGCACAGCCCTGTTGGGAGGCCCTGCCAGGATCCCAAAGAGCTGTGCCTTGCCACCTGTTGCTATGGAGAAGGGCCTTTATCACAAACACTGGGTAAACATCTGCTGCTGGGAGCCCCTTTCTGCCGGCCAGGGGTTTATTTGGAGAAAGTCAATAAGGAAAAATAAACATTCCCGGCCCTGTGTGTGTGCAGTCTTGGGACCAGCGCACTGCAGCCTCTCAGGTCTCCAGCTCCACAGAGGCCTGGGCAGGGGAGCCTACCCTACTCCTGATTCCAGGATCCTTCCTCTAGAGTGGGGGTGGGGGTCAAAGTGGCCACTGGCCCCAGGCCTGGCTGTGGGTCAGAGGCTGAGACCTCCACTTCTCCCTTTTAGGCCAGGGTATGATGAAACAGGCCTGCCACCCTGCCCCTTCCAGATCATTCTGCCTGTGCTGTCTGTAGAAGGGAAGTTTACTCTCAGCTTCCCCCCAAACACTGGGATTCCTGGGGAGAGTCAAGGTCAATTTGGCTTAATTAGGATCCTGTTTTGTTTTTGGTACAGGGGATTGAACCTACAGGCACTTTACCACTGTAGGTAATAATACAACATCCTCAGCCCTTTGTATTATTTTTTATTTCCAGACAGGGTCTTGCTAAGTTGCTAAGTTGCTGAGGCTGGCCAGGAATTTATGACCCTCCAGCCTCAACCTCTCCAGTTGCTGGGATGACAGGTGCACACCACTGTGCCCAGCAGGGTCCCCTCTTCTTTTAGCAGTTGAGTTTAGCAGTTGAACCCATGTGTTACATGTTTAATGATATCCAGCAAGCCCCTCATGCAGCACGTTTATTTTAACAGCGATGACTATTCTGCGCCTGCCCTCATGGTGCTTGCAGACTGGTGGTGAAGTCAGACGGCCTACAATGACGATAGAGTTAGGTATTTACAGGATGGTGAAAGGCAATGGAGGTGAGCAGGGTGCCAGGAGACGTCTGAAGCACCCCCATGTCGTGCTCTGTTACATGCATGATCTCAGCTAACCTCCAGAATACGCCCATGAGGTGGCAATATTTATATTCCCATTTTACAGATGGGAAAATGACTTACTTACATGGAGCAAATCAGGTATTAAGTTGGAGACTTGGGATGGAAATCCAGGATGGCTGGAGGTGAAAATGCCAGGCTCCAAAGCCCTGTCATGATTCTGTCAGGCTTGCAACAGAAAGACACAGTCCCTCCCTTCAGGAAGCTCATGGAAAAAGCCCTCCTGAACTGCTTCCCTCTCGGGTGTGGACCCGCAGTGACAGGGACGGCTGATGAGGAAGCATGGTGGCAATCTGAAGACATGGGTGAAGACAGAGGGATGGAGCCCGAAGCAGGGACTGAGGGAGAGTACTAAAGGCAGGGGTCTCCCAGGAACACCAGCTGGGGGCAGGCTGGCTGGGGTTGGGGTCTCATTGGGAGCAGGAAGACTGTTTTGGAGAAGGGAGAGCAAGCCAGAGCCTTGCCTCCCCCTTGGGACCCCTTCCCTCCACACCAGCCTAGCTCCTGGCAGCAGCCTCATGCTCCTCCTGCATGGCCCCGCAGCTCCCAGCTATGCTCTGCTTCTCCCTGCTGGCCCACAGGATCCTCCAGGAATGCAAATCAAGTCATGTCAAGAGCCCTGCTCTGGACCAGTTCCACAGAGAAAGACAACTGCAGGCCGGTCTCACCTCTTCCTCTTTCCCCTGTGCACCAGTCCCCAGGGTTTCCCCGAAGGCATTGGGCCCTCCCGCTGCCCTTGGCTTTCACCCACTCCTCTCTCCACTGGGAAATCCTTCCGTGGGGGGGGCATTCATTCACAAACTCTTAATAAGCACTGACTGTGTGCCTAGCACTGTTCTGAGCTCTGGGAACAAGACAGGATAAGAGACTGAAGATCACTGTCCTCCACAATACAAAGAAGTAAAATAGATAGGGCAGCGGGGGCTGTGGACTCTATGGAGGAAATTCGGGCAAGGAAAGAGGAGAGGAGGCCTCGAGGTCACCATGATGATGCTGTGAACTGGGGAACCAGTGTGGGTGTCAGCAGAGAGTGACATGGTCTCTGCTAAGTTTTATGAGGGTCTCCCTAACTGTGTCTTGCAAAGAGACTGAAGGGAGACAGGGTGGGAACAGGGAGACCTGCAGGCCATGTTCTTCAAAGCTCAGTAGGGACTCCTCATCTGGGTGAGGATGCTGTGCCCTGACCCCGGGACACCCTGGGCTTCTTCCTTGTGTCATAGCTCTGGCCACACCTTTCTAGGGCCATTTCCATTTCCTTCTACCTCTCTGCACTGGGATCTCTGCTGCCCTGACCCAGTATCCGCCCTGCAGCAGACTCTCAATTCGCTGGTAGAATGCACTAGGAATGAAAGTCTAGGTTACTGTTAGGTGCTGGGGAAGCACTTCACTGAGACCTGGAGGGGAAGGCAGTGCAGGCAGCCTGTTTGAAAGATGAGGAAAGAGAACTCTGGGCCACGGGTGCAGCTCAGTTTTGTGTGATCTGGAACAGGCTCTTCCTCACAGTCTGTCGGGGTCTCAGTCCCAGGTATTCACTTTGTCCATTCCCCACACCTGCCAGGGAATTCCTCTGGGTAACCAGGATGGAGAGGCACCTCCTCCTGGCCTCACCCAGCTCCACTGGCCCAGGTTCCTTTAAGGGCCTGTTCCTGCGGTTCTCCAGGCCTGGCATGGCCCCATCCTGACTCCCTTCTGATGCCTGCCCACCTCCCTTCCCAAGGCTGTGAGGAGGACAGGAGCCCCGTGGAGCAGTGATCTGCATATCAGGAGCAAGGGAATTAACATTCCCAGGCTGTAATTATACCTTCCACCCAGTGACACCTAAGGAAGCATCTTTTTATAAAAGCAGGTAAATTGAAGGCTTATGGGATTGCGGGGGAATGGGTATATTTTTAGCTCTCTCCCCAACCCCCTCCAATTGTCAGAACCCTGGTTATTACTCTGGCATCTAGCATCAGCGGCCTGAACTCAGGTAGGGGGCCTCTGGGTGGAGTTGAGGAGTCATTGAGGAGGGAATCTGGGAGGCATTAAGAACTTTGTTGGGCCAGGTGAGAATTCAGGAAAGAAGCCTGGAGAAACTCCCTGATAGGGATATTGTGGGAAAGTGTTATTGATGAACAGGTGGAGAGTACACTGAAAAAACTGCATGTAGGGGCTGGGGATATAGCTCAGTTGGTAGAGTGCTTGCCTCACATGTTCCATCCCCAGCACCAAAAAATAAAGTAAAAAATAACTGTATGTAGCAATAGTAATAATAGTAACAATATCTGACCCTTATATGGTCTATGTTCAGTGCCAGCCAGTGTTCTAAGGGCTTTTTGTATATTAACTCATCAATCTTCACAACAATCATATGAAGTATGCATTGCTGTTATCCCCATTTTGCAGATGAGAAAAACAAGGCATAGAAACTCTCACTGAGTTCAACACTGCAGATACATATATGCCTCTATACACATATACAAGTTTGCTGACTGTAAGGGGCAAATGAAGGAATTCCCTCACTCTATATTCCCCACGTGTTTACAAAGAAGTCTAAAGCTTGGCCAATCAGAAAGCTCTGAACAGTTAGGAAGTCCCTCCCCTTTGGGGTGGGCCCTCTGATCCCACTTCCTGTCCCCACTAAGACCCGAACATTGTACTCAGTGCAAAGTCAGCCATCTTGGTCGGTGGTCATTCCCACCATATTTAAGCCCAGAACACTGTAGCAAGAGACTGTGATGAGATCCTTGAGTTGCTGACTGACAGAGTCCCTTGAGCTTATAGGATCTTCTGTCCATTTAGAGAACTTTCTGGAAGAGTAGATCTGTTGATATTGGACAAAACCTAGCCGGAAAGGAGTAGAAGGAAGAAATGGTGTCTCCACAGTGTTGTCCAAGGGGTAGCTGCTACCTAGCAGCACCCCTTCTCCAAGCAAGGACATCAGCATAGCAAAGGCACAAAGAGAAAGAGGCAGGGGGAAAATGTGATTTTTAATGCAAGCCTCCGTAATCAGCTATTTGTGATGGAATTTTATCTGTCCTAGTCTCTAAGGGACGAGAAGCGGGAGTGAGGGAAGAGGGGTCAGAAATTAGTATGCAGAAATATCTGATCAGCCAAAGTAATTTTCTTTAATAATCGTATTCATACTGCCTGCTCTCTGCTCACTAGAAGAATTAAGTATTTAATAGTAATATATTTCATCTGGCAGTGGTTCCGTTTCGTTAGGAACCGTGATGCCTCGTTGGGGTAGGGGGTGGGTGGAGGTCTTGGTGGGGGGGGTACAGGTAGGAGGTGTCAAAGCAAAAAGAAATAGATAAATGAGCAGGAGGGAAGTGGCACAGGTGGGCAGGAAAGGAACTAGAGAGAAGCTGTGTGCCAGGGTAAGCCCATTGTCCCTCTTAGATGCCATTCAAGTACCTTTACTGCTCAAGCTGTCCCACTCTGTTCTCTGGCTGTAGTTGATGAAGCCCAGAATCCCTTACTTCTTTTTTTATTTTATTTTATTTTTTTGGTACCAGGGATTGAATTCAGGGACACTCCACCGTGGAGCCACAATCCCCAGCCCTATTTTGTATTTTATTTAGAGATGGTCTCACTGAGTTGCTTAGCACCTTGTTTTTGCTGAGGGTGGCTTTGAACTCTCTATCCTCCTGCCTCAGCCTCCGGAGCCACTGGGATTACAGGCACGTGCCACTGTGGGGCCAGAGTCCCCTACCTATGATGCAGTTCCTCAGTCTTTATCCCTAACCCCTAATAATAGGTTCTCCTTCCTCACTGGTGGCTTGTCCCTAGCTCCAGCACTAAGATCCTCTCCCAAAGACTTACAGAGGAGCTGGGTGGCCAGTCATTCACAGGGTGGCATTACACAGGGAACTCTTTGGGCTCTAACTCCCATACTCCAAGCTTCCAGAGCTCTCTGGTGTATTCCTGGGGCTTCCTCCATGCATCTCCCAGGCTGGGAGTGAGCATGCAGTCCCTGGCTTGTGCCAGAGCTGGTGCAGAGAAAAGCAGCAGCCTGTGCTGGCTGGAGAAGTTGACAGCTGCTTCTCCACCCCGGGGCTGCAGGAGCAATGTGCTTTAGCTATTACATGATTTTAATAGTTAAAAAGCAGGCCCAGCACGTGCCAAGGACATAATTGATGACACCAGCACTTGGGAACCCAGCCTCCACGGGAGGTACTTGAAGAGGCTCTTTGCCTCCTCTGCCAAGCTCCCTGAGCTCAGCTGCCCAGCGGAAAACATCAGTGAGCAACGAGCAACCACATTTTTCCCGATGAGACAGAGACAGAGAGGGCCAAGCTGCAGATGGCGGGGTTCAGCTTCTGCTGCTCTCTAAAGAGCAAGCTCCTCAGACTGATGTGCAGCGATGCTGGCATTTCCAGGCGCCTGCCAGGCTGGAATTAAACACCTGTCCATTAAACTGACAGCCCCAGGAAGGAATGAGAGGGAGAGGAGGGAGCCGGGGAGAGCCGGGATCCCAACCACAGGCTGCTAGGCCCCTGCAGGAGGCAATGTGCCTGGCTTAGAGAAAAGGGCCAGAGTGGAAGCAGCAGTTTGCCTGGGTCCCCACTTGCTGATTTCCGAGGCAGAGTGTAGACAGGCTGACAGCAGAGTAGTATTAACCTGGACATGGGGGACGAGAAGGATCATGCAACAGATACTCTCAGGAGGCTGGACCAAGGAGGAGTTGGGGGACAAAGGCTCATTTTGCTCAAAGTTCCAAGGATTGTCACACCATGGCAGCTTCCCTGCCCTCCCCCACCACCCATATGATCTCAGTCTGCTTTGAATCCTTTGGGCAAGTACCAGACACTAGGCAAGCCGTCCTGCAGTGCCCTGAGACACCTCTTGGGCTGTCGTTGAACATTTCAACAGGCCTATCTTAACTCCCCAGCCCCAAAGTGGGCAGCTAGCCAAGAGGAAGCTTGTCTTCTCATCGACGGCCCCAACAACACTCATGCCAGTTAGAAAACAGCCATTGCCTCTAACCAGTCAAAGGCCATCCTAGCCACTGCCCTGGGACTTGCTGGACCTCCCTGTGATTCGACAAGTAAACATGAGCACCCGGCCCAGCAGGGGGCCTCAGGACCCTGCTCCATTGCTGTGACCAGTATCCATTCTAAATGGTCAGTAGATGGCCTTGTTATTTTATCCAACAGTCCTGGGTGGGCAGATGAACAGAGGCCAGGACTGATCATGAGATCCGGTGAGTTTAGGGGAGGAAGTAGGTAGGGGCAGTAAGGCTGAATAGCTTGTCAGGTGGCCAGCTTTGGGGTTTTCACGTTCACCATGACCTTGGCCTATTTGGATGAACTCTTTCTCAATTTGCTCACCTCTTGGCAGGAACAATATCTACCCTGCCCACATGGAATCTGTCCCTCATTCCCCTGGTCATTATTCTTTGCTGGGTGCAGGCCTGTTTCTCTAACAGATCATGAGACCTTTGAAAACAAAGATGCAGCATAGAATATCTTTATGTGGAGGAGCATGCTTGGTGAACGGTTGCTGAAAGGGTAGATGGATGCAGGAGTAATGAAGGACAGAATGAAAACAGGAGTGGATTTTGAAGGGTCTGATGGGAAGGAAAAGTCCAGGTGGGGTAACTTACCACCTGCAAGGGAACAGGTGAGGGACACCTGGGAAGGGTGATAGCACGTATCTGAGGCATCTTCTCCCACCCTTAACTAACCCCTCATGTGCCACCCACCTGCCCCGGTGATGCCAGATTGTCAGGCACACCAGGCCAGCACATGTGGGTGGTGGGCAGCACACCCCTGTTGGCTCTGGGTGGATCCTGGCATTACCCATCCTCATGGGTACAGCCCTGCAGCCTCTGAGAACTTCAGTCTGATGCTTGGGAAGGAGAAGGGGAAGAAGGAACTAGAAAAGTTCAAGAAGATCACCAAAGCTAAGGAAGCTCAGGAGCACATGGGCTTTGAGCTCTAACCCTGGCCCCTGCAGTCCAGTCTGCCACTAATCATGACCCCTTTAGATGCCAAACCGAGCTCTGCTCTGCTGGCCACCTCCTCCCAGGCTCCCTTCTCCCTCGTATCCACTGGGAGGACAGGGCTTTAATTCCAAATCCTGTCTCAGCCCCACACTGTGGCTCACCCTGCTTGATCTCATGCTGCTTCCAGCTCAACCCCACACCACTGAGCACTTGCTTCTCTCCCATCCTCTCTGATTCTCTGTTCTCGTGAGTGTGTGCTGCATGTGAAGGTGATCTCTCATGACACCTGTCACCCACTGACTGCCAGGGTTGTTACAGCTGATCCTGATCCGTCTGGCAAGGCCACTACTGTCCTTTTCTTCAGGACTTCCCGCAAGAAGGAACTTGCTGCCCATAGGGGGTGGGGAGCAGCTTGCTGGGCCTCAGTCACCCCAGCCCTGGCAGAAATCACAGGTGTGTGCACATGGTTGAGAACCAGACTGGCCTGGGCTGTCATCCATTACCTGAGCAATAAATAAATAAATAAATAAATAAATAAATAAATAAATAAATAAATTCCCTGAGTGACTTTTTTAAGCTCTCTGAACCTCTCATCAGCCCTGCCCCGTTTAAAGGGTTGTTTTGAGGATTTGAAAACAGGGGTATAAAAGCTCTTTATAGACTAAAATGATACACAAGCGTTAGCATTGTTACTAGTGCCATTATTAGGTTCCTTATTGGTTTGGGTGCAGCTAACAAAGCAGGAGGGGCAAGGGCCGGCGGGATCCATGGAGGTCCTGCCCTGGAGCAGAACTGGTAGCATGCCAACTTCCAGCTGGGCGGATTCCCCACCATCTGTGTTCTGTAGCCTTCTGAAACTTCTCCAGCCCATTCTGCCCCCCAGAGCCCAGCCTGAGCCCCTTCAGGCATCGTGTTGGCACAGCTGGTCCTGACATTCAGCTGTCCACTGTCCCCAGTCATCCTCAGCCTCCTCTGTCTACATCTCAGCAACTCAAGCTGACTGAAGATTTCCCGTGGCAGGGGCTGCTTGCTTCCCTCATTCCTGGTGTATCTCCCTAGCACTTAGCATGGGGGCGGGGAGGGGGAAGGTGTGAAGTGTGCAGGAAAAAGGGAGGAAGGAAGGAAAGAGGGAGAGAGACCAGCACTGGAGGTGGATCCTGGATCAACCACTCTCACCCATCTGAGTGCCTCAACTTCTTGGTGCCTCAGTCTCCCCATCTGCTGATGACCCTTCCAGCACCTTCTGCAAAGAGTGAAACCCAGACTCTCAGACCCCATTTCTAGTCAACCACTTCCTCCAACAAACCAATCCACACAGGGAGCCAGCCCCCAGGGCTCCATTTCTGGACCCCCAGGGTCCTCCACGACCTTCCCCTCCTCGCTATCTGCCACCCATATCCTTACAGGGGCACCCAGCTAGCTCCAAGCCTGTGTTTGTGAGCTCACAAGGAACCGCGGGACACGGGCCTTTCTCTCTGCCGTAATGAAACCCTTTAATCATATTCAAATAGGTTACTGTTCAGGGGGAAAATAGAAATATGGATTTGATAGCAATAAATTTCCCTGGCTGGCTAAGCCCAGTTCTTAATTGTCCTGTCCCAGGGCTCGCACATTTCATTGTTCGTTAGGTGCTTAAGTCCCCACTCTCATTTTGTGGCGGTGACATTACCGTTGATGGCTCTAATACTCTCATAATTTGAAAGGGGATTTGCATGATAGAACGCAGAGTATTAAAAGAAAAAGAAAAAAGGGAGAGAGAAAAATGGGGGGGGCAAGATGGGAGGAGGAGCTGGGAAGGGAAGGGGGGCAGCACGCAAGGGAGGGGGCGGATGAGGAACTCAATCCAGCTTTCACTTTAAAAAAGTCACTTTCTTCAAAGTCAAATCATTGTTTTCATTAAAGTAAAAAAAAAAAAAGGGAAGAAAGAAAAAAGCCGAGGCTGCACATTGGGCTGACTGGGCACTGGTCTTCTCCTTATTGTTCCTAATGGTTATTAATTATTATTATCCGCCTGTGCAGGGCTCTGTGGACGTGATGTCCCCAGTGTCCTTGGGGTGGGGGGGCGTCAGGGGAGGGGCTGACTCTGCATGGGGAGATTTGCTCCTGGGTCACAGGAGGATGCAGATGCCCACCTTGAAGCCAGGTTTCAGGGAGGTAGAGGGGAAAGGGGACACTTTCCTAGAAAGCAAGCCTCTAAGGACTCTAAGCCTTCTGGGTCATGGTCACCTCTTCCTGGGCTACCTAGAAGCCTCTTTCCAAAGCCAGTGACTGGGGCTTCAACAAACATGATGAACACAAGATAATTTGGGTCACAGGTCGAGGGGTCACAGGTGCCTTCCCCCAATTCCAGACCTGGAAACCCTCCCACAAGTTTGGTTGGATTTCCAAAAGACACCCCCCCACCCCCCCACCCCCCCCACCCCCGCCGCCCAAGCATACCACTGAGCCGTGGGGTGAGTGGTGGGGGTCAGTGAATGCTGTGACCAAGCTGCCCTTTGTTCCTGGCTGGGGGTGGGGAAATATTTCCCCCTTGGCTTTGCACTTTCTACCCAGGGTCAGAAATTCTAGAAATTTCTGCAGCCCCGGGGGGTTTGGGGGGCTTGAGAAATGGCTAGTCCAGCTTTCTTAGAGGTGATGGGTCTGTTCCAGTCAGGACCACTTCCAGGGAATCATGAATTTCCTCAGACCATGAAGAGTATGTGGGGCTTGGTCTCCTTGGACAGGTGGCATGAACGTGCCCAGAAGTGCTGCAGGGAGCGGAGCATGGCACGGGTGTCAGACTTTGAATAACATCCCCTGTGTGCAACCCCCAACCCCCTGCACCCCTTGTTTTGTCCCTTTGTAATCTTTACTCCTCTGACCCCGCCCCTTGTCCTCTTCTCCCTGGGATGCTGGAGAGCCCCACAGAAAATAGTGGCAAAGCCAGCTTGGTCTATCTCACACCTGCGTCCTGCCCCATGCTCTTGCACCTCCTAGCCAAGCCTCCGCCCCTTCCACTTCCCAGGGACTCTCTTCTGGATTAGGTGTTTGTTGTTGTTGTCTTTGTTTTTGTTTTTTGTATTGGGCTCAGGGGTGCTTTACCACTGAGCTACATTCCAAGACCTTTTTATTTATTTATTTATTTTTTTATTTTGAGACAGGGTCTCACTAAGTTGCTTAGGGCCTGGCCAAATGGCTGAGGTGAGCCTTGAATCTGTGATCCTCCTGCCTCAGCTTCCTGAGTTGCTGGAATTACAGGTGTGCACCATAGTGCCCAACCTGGATTAGGATTTTAAATTAGACAAATTATGGGATTGAAATAAAAGCTGTCTGCAGAGAGTCTTTTCAGGCTTCTCCCTCTTCGAGACCTGCGGTTGGATTCTGGCACAATGAAAGCACCCTCCTCAGTTCCCTGGCCCCCAGGTGCCCCTCAGCCTTGTAGTCATCCTTTCAGTCAGCCAGCCCCCTCTGCCACCCCTCCCATGACTGCCACTCCTGCTGTGCTCAGGGGCACCCCCCCCCCCAGGCTCCTAAGGGATGGGTCTGGAATGGACCTCTCCAGAGGGAGCTGCCATTGCTCAGCCTTCTGCAACTGCAAAAATCTAGTGTTTTTGAAGGAACTGCAGTGCAGGGTGAGGGGGAAGGAGTGAAGGAACAGCGGGAGGTGACAGGGAAGGAATCTACACCATCGCAGGAAAACTAGTCTATCCTAGACTGTACAACGCTAACAGCCAACACATTCCTCATTGTCTTTTCCTGTAAGGGTCCTGACAGAGGATGGACGAGTGGCAGGTCCTCTGGATTCTATAGGGATCCAGGCGGAGGATGGATCCAGGGGGGAGGGGAGGGCCCACCCTCCCCCCACAGTCAGGAGTGATGGAATGCTACTGACCCTGCTTTGCCAGGATCCATAACAATTTAGATATGAACCCTGTTCAGAGGGGGCAGTTGGAAGCTACAGGGAAACTAAACTTGCCCCCCTTTACCCCAGCCTCAAGACCCCCAAGGAGAAGCTGTCTCCAGGAAAGGGGGAGAAAAAAAAGACAGAGAGACAAAGTGATTCTTAAATATTTTCCTTCTCTGCAGTCACTCTGGGAGGAGGGGTGAGGGGCGACGGAGGCTGGCAGGGGGGACAAAGGGGGCTTAATAGGCTCCAGTGACAGCACAGTGTCCACATTGGGAAAAGATTAATGACGAAAATTAATCGCCTGACCTTTCTTTCCAGGAGCTGGAGGTGAGGCGGGCCATTAAAGCCTCTTATGTTGTAATTAACGTTGGAGGGGAGAAGAGAGCTGCCTTCAGAATGGATGTGATCATTTAATTAGGCTTAGGCGTGGGTGCCACAACAGGTCCGGAGAAGTCATAATTTAACTATAGCTTTAAATTACACAGGCAGAGTGGGGATGGCAGAGTTTGACGGCAAGAGCCTGCAGCGGAGCTCGGAAAAAAACAATTCAATAAACACCCCGAGTGAGCCAGAGAGCAGATGACAGACGCAGACAGACAGACAGACAAAGCGGGAGGCTCTGACAGCCAGAGAGGTGGGCAGGCGGGAAGGATCCATGGAAAAGCTCAAAATTAAGAGACCTCTTCAGATCCCCAAAAGGTCGTGGCGCCGTGTTTTCTGGGGCGAGCGGCCTGAGCACCCCAATCCCGGCCCACGCGCTGACTGCGTTCCACAGACACATCCCGACCTTGTAGGACGCGCGCATGCTAGGCTTGGGGCAGCGGGTTAAGCCTGTCACTCCGTCCTCACCATCTCAGGGCGTCCCTCTCCCCAGATTCTGCCCACCTGAGCTCGGCCAAGAGGATCCGCCCGCTTTTCCTAACCTGGAGTCTGGGGTCCCCAGTGCCTCACGCTCCCCAGATCTGGGGGACAAGCAAGGCCCCGCGGCGCGTCCTGGGGCGGGTTTAGGGGCGCAAGGCGCCGGGAGCGGGATGCAAAGCTGGGCGGGACCGGTGAGTGAGCGGGGTCGGCGCCGAGCTGGGAAAGTTCAAGGCCTGGGCCGTGAGCCGCGCGGAGGGGGAATGACCCGCCGCCTCCCGGGCGCCAGAGCCCGCTCGTTGCTCAACCTGCGAGATTAGTCACTCGGCAGGACCAGCAGGACCGTCGGGAAAATGCGAGCTAGCGCTTCCGCGCAGCGGGGAGGCGAGGAGTGGGCGCGAGGGAGCTGGGGAGGGGGGTGACAGCCGCTGGAACCCGAGCCCCGCGCACCGCCGCCGAGCGCCGGGAGGAAAACCCCGCAGGGCTTTGGGGATGCACCCTCCAAGAAGTGCAGCCGCCAGCTTTGGGCAAGGGAATGGCCATAGTCAGCTTCTGCACAGATCCAAGAAAGGCGGAGGGTGGAACCTAGGGACCAGGATCCTCGCTCTTTGGGCATCCACTGGGGGCTGAAGAGACACTCAGAGAATGGAGGAAGGAGGGATTGAAGGATGGAGTTGCAGAGGTGAGGCGGGCTCTGGTTCCTGGAGGGGCCTGCTGAGCCAAGCTTCCAACCCTTAAGCTAGCATCTCCCCTTCACCTCACCACTGAGGTTGGAAGAAGAGAGCTGCTGATATGGGGGAAGACCCAGCCCAGCTCTCCCGACTTCCTACTCTTTCACAAGCCCTCACCCCAGAAAGTCAAGCTACAAGAACTTGCTCCCTGCCCCTCCCCCACAAAAGCCACTAAATGGCCTCTGGAAGGGCACTTTCATTCCAGAGCAGAGCTGAGTGTTTCCATGTTGATTAGACACCCACAAATTCAGTGAAACTCTTCAATTGGAGTTTTGTCCCTGCCCTATTCCTTGGTTGGTTGGTTGATTGATTGTCCTGCGGGTCTCACTGGTCTCTCCTGCAGCTATGAACTCCCTCCAAAGAATGTCCAACCTGCATTAGGGATAAAGGAGGAGCCTTCGCCAGTGTGACTGAAGTGAGATGGGGTGGGAGAGAGCAAAGGTCCAGGGGCTACCAGATGGAGTATAGGGCTCACTCCTCGGGCCAGGGCTGGCCACAAGGCGTAGGGTCAGGTCTTGACTGTGCCCTGGGCTGCCTTTGTGGTGTGGCTGTCCAAAGGATCCAAATGCCCAGAACTCCTGAGGCCCTGACCTAAGCCATATGGGGAAGCAAAGGCTGCTTGGCACCTGGAAGGCCAGATGGGAAAGGAAGTGAGATGATAGGGGAGACCTGGGGAGGGGGTAGTAGGGTGAATGGAGGACAGCAGGAGAGGAGAGGGTGGGAATGAAGTGCCTGAGGACTCTTGGAATGAGAATGCCTCCTCTACTCCCTAAACGGAGCAACACAACTCCCAAAAAGAACCCCAGCTCATAGGAGGCCTCACAGTACTTCAGGTGGTCCCTTTGGTCCCAGCAAAGCTATACATGGCAGGCCCTGTCTAGGGAGGGGCCCTCTCCCCTGCCCTTTCCATTTTGTTTAAAAAAAAAAAAAAATCTGTACTATTAAGAGCCTGCAAGGGCTGGCCTTGGTGGTATGTCCCTGTAATCTAAGCAGCTCAGGAGGCAGGAGGATCATGATTTCTAAACCAACCTCAGCAACTTGGTAAGACACTGTTTCAAAATAGAAAATAAAAGACTGGGACGTGGCTCAGTGATAAAGTGCCCTATAAGGCTCAATGTGCTGAGCCCTGGACCCCATCCTATACCTCCCTCTCATCTCCCTCTTCCTCCACTCCAGCCACCTCTCAGCCTTCATGTTCTCTCCCAACTAGAGTTTAAGCACCCAGAGAGCCAAACTGGGGCCGAGTTCCAGGTACCCTGCAGGACCTAGGATGGTGCTGGCTCACGGACTCACCCAACAAAAACATTTGACTACAGTGCCTTAAGATTCTCCTTCCGTTCCAGCCACAGTGGTGCACCCGTCTAATCCCAGCTACTCAGAGATGCTGTCTCAAAAAAACAGCTAAAAGGGCTGAGGCTGTGGTAGAGGGCCTCTGGGTTGTATTCCCAGTTTAATTAATTCATTAAAATAAGAAAGATTCTTCTTCTGCAAGCTCCCCCACTTTGGCACACACAGAAAGCAGATCCCTTAACTTTTCCTACTGTCCAAGACCCTTTCAGTGAATTCCTAGAAATCGGGAAAATGAAGGAACCAAGGGAAACAGCTTTTCAGAGTGGGCCGCAGGGTTATCCCTTTCAGAGGAGATGAACCGCGTCGGAACCGCCTGCAGGAGCCCTGCCTGGAGGAATTTAGTGGGGAGGAGCCTGGGGCGGGGTGGGGGGGAGGCAGGAGCGGATCTGCCTCTCCGTGTGAACAGCCCCGGCCGCCTCCGGTGGCCTGTTTGTGTTTCTGTTTGTTGGATGGGGGCGGGGAGATAAGACCTGGAAACCACCTTAAAGTAACCTCTACGATTCCCTAGGCGCTGCGGGCGGGCAGTGGGCGCTTGCATCTAGCTTGGGGTGCAGATCTGTATTGTTGCTGAGCGGGGTGGGTTCTGGCCGGTTGGCAAGATTCTGTCGGTCTGTGGGGATCCACCCGGCTCCTGCCCCACCCCGCCTCCTGCTAGCTCCCTCCTGTGCTGGGGTGGCGGGGA
Organism: Ictidomys tridecemlineatus; assembly: GCF_052094955.1. NCBI lineage: Eukaryota > Metazoa > Chordata > Mammalia > Rodentia > Sciuridae > Ictidomys > Ictidomys tridecemlineatus. Next base: position 109,882,771 of record NC_135484.1, on the reverse strand, counting down.
GCTGGCGTCGATTTCAGTCCTCTAAACTGACCCTAGCGGAAATAAATAAACCCAAGACTTGAGTTAGGAGGCAGGGCCCCAAGGAAGCATCGCAGCTGCATAAATCCTGAAGATGTGGGGCTCAGGTGGGTCCCACAGAGCACCCGGGTCACTCCCTAAAAGCATGACTTCTTCATTCACGCCTCCCCCTCCTCTTGGACCCTGATCCAGTTCCCGATAGAAGGCTTAATCCTGCCCCTGAGCCTTCTGCTGAAGTTGGGGGGAGCTTCCCTGCAGAATGGGGTGAAGGCACTGTGATTCCGGGAGCTCTTTCTCACACCCCACCTTTTATGCACTTTTTCCTGGACTCCTTCCTCCTCCTCACCCTTCAAGCCAGGCAGACAGGTCTCGCCCACCTAAGGTCACCCCAGTACTGTCACTCACTCCTGAGGGAGTATGGACCAGGGCTTGGGAATCTACAGGGGAGGCTCAAGTTAATCCACTCTCCATATCCAACCTTTCTATGTCCCAGTGAGGAACATTTGTCTTGAAAGCTGTCCCTTTAATTGGCCCCCTTTTGTCTGTCTCTAAACCTGGATTTGAGCTCCCCCTCAGCCACCAGTCCAGCTCCAAATTTGACATAGAGCACAGGCCTTCCCCTCTGCCTTTCACTTGCAATATTACCCAATCAAGTTCTTTAACTTTGGTTGGACAATCAAGTCCTTGAAAGTTTTAAAGGATGGGGGTTTTTAGCCCCAGATATTTCTGTCATCATGTGGATATGCGTGTGTGTGTGTGTGTGTGTGTGTGTGTGTGTGTGTGTGTGTGTGTGGTGGGGGGGGTATTTCAGAAGAGGAACTTTTTAATGGATGCCCCCTTTCCCACTAGGAAGGTCTCTTCAAACAACAGAGATGTGGCTGGGGCCTTGGCACAGGCCTGTAATCCCAGCAGCTCTGGAAACTGAGACAGGAGGAGGGAGAGTTCAAAGCCAGCCTCAACAATAGCAAGGTGCTAAGCAACTCAATGAGACCCTGCCTCTAAATAAAATACAAAATAGGTCTGGGGATGTGGCTTAGTGGCCAACTGCCCCTGAATTTAATCCCTGCCTTAAAAAAACAAAACAAAATAAAACAAAAAACACAGATCTGATTAGGTGCAGTGTACATACCCTGTATCCTAGCAAACTTTCTCAGGAGGCTGAGGCAGGAGGATCCTGAGTTCAAAGCCAGCCTCAGCAATTTAGCAAGATCCTAAGCAACTCATGGAGAATCTTATCTCTAAATAAAATATGAGAAAGGGCTGAGGATATGGCTCAGTTGTTAAAGACTGGTACCAAAAAAAAAAAAAATCAGAGATTTATCAATTGGCCCATTAACTTTCAAAGGATGCTAATCTGTCATCATTTCTCCAAACCTATATCATTGGCATTGAAGAGTTTTTTGTTTTGTTTTATTTGATTTGGGTACTGGGGACTGAACTCAGGAATTCTTTACCACTAAGCTACATCTCTGTTCCTTTTTAATTTTTTAAAATATTTTTTTAGTTTTTGATAGACCTTTATTTATTTATATGTGGTGCTAAGAATCAAACCCAGTGTCATACATGTGCCAGGCAAGTGCCCTACCGCTCAGCCCCAGCCCCAGCCCCCCTTTTTAATTTTTGAGTCAGGGTCTTGCTAAATTGCCAAGGTTGGCCTCAAATTTATGATTTTTCTGCTTCAGCCTTCCAAGTCCCTGATTATGGTGTGTGCCACCATGCCCTGCTCAAGGTTTTTATTCCGTTCTGTGGTGGTGGTGGTTTGGTTTGTTTTTCGGTATTGGGGATTGAACCGAGCGGTGCTTTACCATTGAGCTACATCCTCCATTTTTATTTTGAGACAATGCCTCACTAAAGTGTCCAAACTATCCTTCAACTTGCAATCCTCCTGCTTCAGCCTCCAAAGTTGCTGGGATTACAGATGTGCAATACCACACCTGGCTAGAGTTTTTACACCTTTCTGAAATCAGGGAGACTGGGCCCCAAATGGCTAAATGTGAAATAATTTTCCAACCAGACTTTTAAAAAACACGTTATTAATTCCTTTAGACATGAAATATTTATCAAGCACCCACTGCATGCAAAGCACCGGGCACCCACACCAAGACGAAAAAATAAATAAATAAGTAGGACTCAATCTAGATCCCAACCATGTGGTCATTGTAGCTATTCAGTGAGAGAAATACATGCATAGAAAAAGGACTGGGATAGGGACGGGGAAGGGATAGAGACAGAGCTATCAGCCTTCTCTTCCCCTTGACCCCCTGCTTCTCTCTCCATTTCAATCATGACCTCTGGATTGGGCCTGAAGCTAGACTTGCAAGTCATACTTTCAAGGAAGCTGGGTGTGCACTATGCTATTATTGATCCATTTTTTTCATTCATTCTTTCATTTGACACATATTCCCAAATACTAATTCCATGCTGATCAGAAGACTCCTAAATCCCAATCAGATGAAACACACTGTCATTCATTTGTAAAGATTAAGCTCATCATGGTCCTGGTCGGAGCATGCTCAGCAGCCCATGGAGGAGCACAGGCAGACCTGGCTGCAAGAGCTCTGCAGAGGAGTGTGCCCTGGGGTGGGTGGGTGTGGGCAGTCAAGGAAGGCTTCCAGAGGGGGAGGTAAGTCAGGAATAGGGATGGGGTCTGGGGATCTAGCTCAGTTGGTAGAGTGCTTGCCTTGCATGCACAAGGCCCTGGGTTCCATCCCCAGCACCACAAAGAAAGAAAAAGAATAGGAATGGAACATTGCACCCTAAGTTAGCAGGTAGGAGCAGGATAGGATACTAGGTTTTGGGGGGTGCTGAAGGGACTGGTTTGACTGGAACTGAGTTATTGCCAATGGGGCTGGAGAGACCGGAGGATGCAGACCTGCTTGGAGATGACCTGGAGGCTGTATGAGTCACCTATTACCACAGGACTGCTGCCTGGTAAATCATAGGAACACTCCATGGTTTACAGCAGGCCTTTGTTTTCTTCCTCACAGACTTTGGGTTGGGCTTGAGACTGCTCTGTACTGTCCTTCAGCCAGCCTAGCAATCACAGGGGCTCAGAGAACAGGCCCAACAGCACAGACATTTGTAATCCCACGCTCTGTCACTGATGTGCCATTGGCCAAAAAAGGTCATGTGATCAAATCTATCATCAGTGTGGTGGGGAAAGTAGAGTCATATGGCAAAGGGTGTGGACGTAGAATCCTGTTCCTGGGAATGAAGAAATGGCACTAGGGCTCTACCTCAGCTGCTGTGCGGTAGCTTTAGGAAGTTCCTAAGCAGTTGGGTGTCATGGTTGCTCCATTCCCATTTCTAAAATCTTTCCAGACCACCATCATATCATGCTGCCTACAGCCTCTGATAGAAATTTTCTTTTTTTGTACCGGGGATTGAACCCAGGGACACTTAACCACTGAGCCACATCCCTATTTTTATGTTGTATTTTAAGACTAGAGTCTCTCCCTAGTTGCTCAGGACCTCGCTAAACTGCTGAAGCTGGCCTTGAACCTGTGATCCTCCTGCCTCAGCCTTCTGAGCTGCTGGGATTACAGGCATGCACCAAGGCACCCATGTGATACAGATATTTTGATCCTATTCTTCCCGTGAGGATAGGAGACTCAAAAAAGTGTGGCTCAACCAAGTGACAGCTGGAAAAAGATGGAGCTGAGATTTAAATTGGGATTCCTGGGCTCTAGGCTCCAGGACAAGCTTTGCTTTCCGCCCCAGCAGCTTTCGTAAGATAGATCTGCTGCCCTGGGCAGCCATGGGAGGCTGCAGATGGCTGACAGCAGTCAGCGTCTTATGAGGAGGGCCCCAGCTAGGCTGGTGGCAGAGGGAAGGCAGACAAAGATCTAATCCTTTTTTTTTTTTTTTTTGCATTTTCTTCTTTCGTGGAGGTGCAATCTTCACAGAATTTTTTTTTTAAATGCCCAGATCTTACTGCAAACCCAAATAGACATAGAGAACATTTCCATAATTCCAGAAAGGTTCCCTTGTGCCTCTTTCCAGTCCTCCTTACAGGCAACCATCTTTTGGACACTTATGACCATAGCTTAAATTTCCTTGTCATTATATTTTATATACATGGAATCACGTGCTGTGTTCTTGTTGGTGTCTGTCTTATTTCACTCTACGTAATGTCTTGGCGACTCACTCAACATGGATGCATGGAAATCCGCACGACTACTGCTAACTTGCATGTCACAGTAGTTAGTTTATTTTTATTGTAATGGGAAGGTTCGTTGTGTGGATTTACCACAGTCTAACCATTTTCCTGCTGTTGAGCATTTGAGGATTGTTTCCAGCTTTTTGGCTTACTGACATGGTTGCTATGAACACGCTAGCACAAGTCTATTTTGTGGACATATGTTCTCATTTCTCTTGGGACATCTCCCTGTAGTGAGATTGCGGGGTCATAGGTTAGCTATCTAGTCAATTTTATGAGAAGCCACCGCACAATTTTCCAAAGTGGTTTTACTATCCTATACACAATCAGCCGCATAAGAATTCCAAGGGCTCCCTGCCCTTGCCAACACTTGGCTGATGCGTCCTTTTCATGTTCCCTGTCCCGTCTGCTGAGTAGGAGGAGGAGATGTCTCATGAGGGAAGGTCCATTTTCCAATCCAGTTCTCCCAGCTCCTGCAGGTTAGAATCCTGTTACTGGGGATGAAGATATGGCACCATGGACAAGTTCAGGTTCAGGAGGTACTGGTGGGAGAGTGGAGGGAGGGGGCTAGAGAAAAGCCAGGGCGTTTCTAGCCTGTAGTGCATCCACCGCTCCAGCCCACAGGCCCATATGGTGACTGTGTCCCTGAGTGCCTTTCCTCCCTGGGCTCCCAAACCACCACTTCCTCCTTTTGCCTCTCTAGCCCAGGGGACAGTGGCTTGCACTCAATTACTTCACCAGTGCCTCTTTGGGTTCTCAGCTCTGTCATCTCTGGTGAAATCACTTCTTGCCTCTGGGATCCTGAATTTGCTGCTCTTTTGGTTAATGCCGTATCCACACCCACCCCTTCACTGCCCAGACATCTGCAGGGCTCCCTAGGTCTTAAGTGGCGTCTTCTCAGTAACGCCTCCCTTCCCTGATCACCCAGCTTAAAATTAACCACCAGGCCCTTGCTGCTCCTCTGTCCTCTTGATTTTCCTCCATGGTAATTATCGTCTTCTTTTATCTTGGTACCTATTTATTTCTTTCTACCTTGTACCTAATTATATTCTAATTGCTTTTCTATCTCCACCCAAGTGTGAGGTCCAGGAGGGGAGGACTGGTTTTCAGTCTTGTCCATCACTGTGTCATCAGTGACAGGGACCGCTATGGAGTATGCCATCCAGCGTTCGTTGAGTGAATCAACGTGGGCAGAGTATGAAAGCAGATGGTCCCGAGGTTCCGGGCTGGAACACGCCAGTTACCTAGCTTCTGTAGTGCCGGTGGCAGGAGTTCAGTGAGTGGTAGAGTCCCAGCTGACAGTCAGGGAAGGCACTTCAGCCCTCTGTCCTCAGTTTTCTCACTTCCCTGGAAGAAGTGGGCCACGCACATTTCAGGACCTCCCATGTTGAGAGCTTCACCCTGACCCCTACTCAGAGGCCCAGAAAGCTGCTCCTGAGTTCAGCTGTCAGAGGACACACTTGGACACAAAAGCCCTTCTTGATTAAAGTAGGCTTTCATTGGGAGTGGAGGGGGTCAGAGGTCAAGATGGTGCTAGCCCATATTTTAAAAATGAGTCTTGACCCCTACCTCACAGCATACAGAAAAATCAACTCCAGATGGATTTTAGCTCCAAATGTGAACAATACAACAACAAAGCTTCCGGAAGAAAACAGGATATCTTCGAGACTTGGGGTTGGCAACTGTGTTCTCTAAAGAGAACACCAAAAAGCATTTAAACAAAAAGGATGAAAATTCCTGTTAGCCAACATAATAGAAGAACTTCTATTTATCAAAAGACACTTCAAAACCAGGCACAGTGGCACACTCCTGTAATCCCAGTGGCTTGGGAGGCTAAAGCAGGAGGATTGCAAGTTCAAAGCCATCCTTAGCAAAAGAAAAGAAAAAAAACTGTTCAAAAAACTTGAGTGGGAATTTCACACAAGGAAGTTATCCAGATAGCTAATAAGCATCAGAAAAGGGATTTGATTATATTAATCATGAGAGAAATGCAAAAATTAAAGCCATGAAGTAATACCACCATACATACAGTCAAATGGTCAAAATGAAAAGACATAAGTGTTGACGAGGACATGGAGCAGCCGGAGCTCTGGTGCGTTGCTGGTGGGACCAAACATTCATTCAAGGACCATTGAGAGCTGCCATTATCTACTAAAACTTAACACATGTATACACTGTGACTCACAAATGCTAGTCATCAGCAAATGTCCATAGCAATAGTATATGTAAAAGCAAAATATGGAAAAACCATAACAGTGGGATGCAGAAATCAACTAAGGTATATTCACACAACAGAATACTATAAATGAGACAGAATGTGCCTTTTCTCTGTATAGCAATGTAAATGATTCTCAGGAGCATAATTTTGGGGGAAAGAAGCCAGACCCAAAAAGGTTGCATAGTGTAGCCATGGCTCACATCCATAATCCCAGAGGCTCAAGAAGCTGAGGCAGGAGAATCACAAGTTCAAAGCCAGCCTCAGCAACTTAGCAAGGTCCTAAGCAATTTAGCATGAATTTGTCTCTAAAAAAAAGGAGAGAGGGCTGGGGGGTGTTGCTCAGTGGTTAGGCACCCCTGGGTTCAATCTCTGGTACCAAAAGCAAAAAGTTTGCATATTGTATGATTCCATTTATGTTAAGTTCAAAAGGAAGCAAGAAAAAAAAAAAAGATCTATTTGAAGGTAGACTTCTACGAGCTCCTTTTTGACAGGAAGTAGATGGATAGTGACTGGCTGAGCATAAAGCAATAGTCCAGGGTCCTACAAGATATTCTGGTGTTTTGTTTTGTTTTGTTTTTTTCAGAGTGGTGGTTACACAGGTGGTTCATTCCATAAAAATTTATCAAGTTGTCCACTTATGATTTACACACATGTCTACATGTACACAAGTGGAGAATTTCTTATCTGAAATGCTTGGAATCAGGAAGGTTTTAGATTTCAGAGGCTTTTTGGATTTTGGAATATTTGCATAGACTTTACTGGTTGAGCATCCCAAATCTGAAAACTCAAATCCTGAATGTTCCAAAAATCCTAAACTACTACTTCTTCTTCTTCTTTTTTTTTTAGTGATTTTAGAAAGCATTTAATTTCAGAAGACGATATCAACTGTCTGTTACATCCATTTGCCCTCAAATGTGAAAGTTATTCTGAATTATAGCTTATGGAATAGCGAGTTATGTAGTAAAATTAATAACTGAATATTAGTAAATCATACAAAATCCTAAACTTCTTGAACATTACTCAGTCCATTGGAGGCAATCCATCCAAATGCTCCATCAGAGATTTTAGATTTTGAGGTTAGGGTGCTTGGCTTGCATTATACATCAATAAGAATATTATTTGGGGGCTGAGGGCATAGCTCAGTGGTACTGCACTTGCCTAGCAGGCACAAGGCCACTCGGTCCTCGGCGCTGCGAAATGAAAGAAATGTGAAGAAGGAGAAGGAGAAGGAGAAGGAGAAGGAGAAGGAGAAGGAGAAGGAGAAGGAGAAGGAGAAGGAGAAGGAGAAGGAGAAGGAGAAGGAGAGGAAGAGGAAGGGGAAGGGGAAGGGGAAGGGGAAGGGGAGGGGGAGGGGGAGGGGGAGGGGGAAGGGAGGGAGGAGGAGAAGGGAGGGGGAGGGGAGGGGAGGGGAGGGGCGGGGGAGAAGAAGGAGGGGGAAAGTGCTGTTTGACTTTGGAGTAAAATGGGGCAGCTGAAGCAGAGTGGGTGGAGGCCCAGCAGAGGGCCCAGGTGGGGACTTCTGAACTTGGTTCCTATAAAACCTGATTCTTTCTCCTCTGGCTCCACAGCTTCCCCTTGGGTCCTGGGGCTGAGGTTCCGGGGTCACTCAGAAACACAGGAGGACAGACCAGGAGCAGCAGGCATGGAGACCAAGCCCTGAGCCACAGGCCCAGATCCGCCACTTCCCCCAAACTCAATGTTGCCTCTTTGAGGTTCAGTAACTTAGGGGTGCTGCCCTGGCCAGTTGCAGGGATATCACTACCCCCGCAGGGCGAGTGAGCCGTAGGAACTGGTGGGTCCTGCACAGAGGGGCTGCAGGGGAATCACAGCCCATGAGCATGACTCAAATAGCAGGAGGAGAGAAACAGAGCTTTAAGGCCACCAGTGGCCTAAACATGATTCTCAGTTTTTGGTGGTGGTGGTGGTGATTGTATTTGAGGTCTTTTTTGTTCCTTTGTTTGGTTGCATTTTTTTGTTTGTTTGTTTGTTTTGCAGTACTGGTGATTGAGCCCCAAGTTGCTCTACCACTGAGTTATACCCCATTTTTGAGACAGGGCATCACTAAGTTGCAGAGGCTGGTCTCAACTTAAGATCCTCCTGCCTTAACCTCCTAAGTAGCTAGGATTACAGGTATGAGCCACTTCACCTGGGCTATTGTCAGGTTTAAGAGAGACATAGTTTTTGTTTGTTTGATTGATTGTTCTTTCTAGCTATACATGACAGTAGAATGCATTTTGACATATCATACAGACATGGAGTATAACTTCCCATTCTTGTGGGTGTACATGATGTGGAGTTCCCTGGTCATTTATTCATATATGAACCTAAGAAAATTCTGTCCAATTAGTGAATTCTACTGTCTTTCCCATTCCCATTTCCCCTTCCCTCCACACAAAGATGATAAGCCCTGGAATCCCAGGGATCCCTGAAAAGGGGTAAATACACTAGCCCCAAGGGCCCAGTGAACTAAGGGGGGAAGAATATATATTTTACTGGGATCCCTCAAGGTGACAGTGTGAGGGATTGTCCCTGCAGGAGACCAGTCCTACACATCCTCATCAGGTCCTCCGCACCACTGCCAAAACGCATGCCAGGTGTGCTGTTTAGGCCTCACACAGATGGTATGAGGTGGCTACTACTATTATCCCCACTTTACAGATCAGAGAGCTGAGGCACAAAAGTTAAGCTGGAACCATTATATTGTAACGCAGGAATGTGAACAGGTCAGCCAACTTGAAAGCCTCTGTGCGGATCAGCCAGCTCAGCGCCTTTTTCTGACCCATGGACCCCTCCTGGTGAATAGGCCTCTGCAGGGTGACTTCAGAGCTCAGGGTCCAGCCTGCTCAGAGGCTCAGGGTGAACTGACCTGAGTTAACAGCAATATATATATATGGAGGCCGAGGGAGGGGGAAGGCAAGCAGAGGCCCCGTGTGCACACGTGCCCACGCTCACACCCGCCCACACTCACACCCGTGAGAAAGGAGAAAGTCATGCATGTGGAGGCCCCTGACATGGTTGGTGCACAGTAAATATTTGTAGAATTGAACTGAAATCCTAAAGAGAGGGCTCTAAACGTGAGGTGTCATTATTACTATTATCTCCAAATCTCAGGCCTTCTCAAGGGAGGCAACAGAAGCTTTGGTGACAGTGTTAGCCTCCTGTCACCTACAGATCACAGTGCACTGACTCTCGCAGGTGGCCTCTCTGGGGATGATTTTTCTCCTGAGCTACTTCGAGCAGGGATCTTGCATCCTGGGAAGATCATGGTGACAGTGAAGGTTGAAACTAGCATGCAAGGGGTCCTGGGCTAAGTGCTCATGCATTCCTGTTCTTCATCACTGTTCCCAAAGTGGCCATTGAGGGTGTCTTGGGTGTCCCCCACGTGCACCAGGCTCAGAGGAGTTGACCAGGAGAACATGCAGTTTGGTATTGAGAACTGATAGAGGATGTGGCTGTGCCTTTACCAACATGCATGGCCTGAGTCCTGGCATGTAACAGGTTAGCAGGGACTCAGGCCACATAAGGGACTAAACAGTTGAGTGTAAAGCAACAGATCTTGGAGCAGGTCAGCCAGGGTGGCCAATTCATTTCCCTGCACCCCAGTTGCCCCACTGACGAAGTAAGGCAAATAATGGCCTCATAGAGAGTCAGTGTGAGGAGAGAACGTGGGTAAAACGCCTAGGACATGGTGAGCACTCAGATGCCTTGGCCATTATTATAGATGTGCTCAGCTTTTACTTGAATATCATATCCCCTCCTCCTCTGACAAAGTAATGAAATTAGACTCAGAATAATTGGTGCGAGTTTGGGAATTAGTTCAACCCTCTCAGGTAACAGCTAGGAAAAGTGAGGCCCAAAAACCAGGCCCAAGGTCACACATCTGGTAAATGGCAGGACCTGGGTCAAACACAGATTTGGGTGTCCCAGACAGGGGCCTTTCCAAAAGTTTGGACTGCCTTTGCCCAGCTGGTCTGAGGGTGCAAGGGGGCATGGGGTGTTGGGGAGGGTGCCAGCCCAAGCCCCCACTCCAGAGGTAGAGCCACAGTAAATCTGGAAGGAGAAAAGTGGCCACATCTTCCCATGATAGATGCCCACTAAGGAGGCCAAAGAACGGGGCTGGCCTGAGGGGCAACCAGCCAGCGCAGGATTGTGGGAGAGAATGTGGCATCCATTACAGCCCAGAGGCCAGGAGCCCCTCATCCCTTCAGGTCCTATGTCATGACAGAAAGCCCCTTTCTTCTCTCTGCTGGCCTGTCCCCGCTCCAGGGAAGGCCAGTCTTAAGGTCTTTAAAGTTTGAAGCCACTGATGAGAATACAGAGAGAGCCCTGGGTCCCTGAGCTGGTCCCAACCTTCTCCCCTGCCTCTGTCCCTCTCTCAACCCAGTCGGTCCCCTCCTGGCTGCCTCTGCAGAAAAACAAGAGCCCACAAAACACCCAGGACACCGTGCCACCTCCCCGGAGGTCCAAGGCCTTAAAACTTAATAGTCTCTCAAATGCTGTAACGCTAGAGGGGGCTTTTATGGACCCAACAGGGATAATGTTATGAGGGAGCACACGCAGCGAGGGGCCGACCCAGCCCCTCACACACACTGCAAGGCCTCCGAGGGGCCCCTGCATGGCAAGGGCCACCAGCTCCCAGCTCCGGTCCAGTCACTCCTCTGCATCTGACAAGGCTATTACAGAACGGTTGGCTGCCAACAGGGGCCTGGTGGGAGGTTGGGACCCTGCTGGCCTTGGCTCATAGAAGCCCAGGAGTTGGGGGGAGGGGTTCCAGGGAAAATATCTCGGTGACTAATGAGCGGGCAATTGAAAGCTCCATCGTGTCAATGGGGAGCAGATGGGGAGGGAGGGGAATTCCTGCGGCCTGGCCTGGCCTCAGAGGTGTGGGCGGCTGGGAGGGGGACAGTGAGGGAGGGAGGGGTGAGACAGCCCTGTGGGGTCAGGAGGTGGGGGAGGGAAGAGATCCCGGCCTGGCCATCACCCACAGAGGGACAAGGTTCTGGGACCCAGGTCCAGGACGCAGACCTAGCGGGAGCAGCCCCAGGCGGTGAACGGAGGGCCAGGGCACCGGTGTTTTTTGGAGCACTTCGATTTTCTTCTTTTCCTCTTCTGAAGTTCATATTTTTCTGCTGTTTTCTCTCTCCCTTTCTCTTTTCCTCTCTTACCTTCTTGGTATCTCCTTGCTTATCTTCGCCAACTCTCCTTCCTCCACCCTGCTTTCCCCTTCCTCGAGTCTGGCCTGTCCTGGAACACCAGAATTAGGCATTCTTTTATTTATTTATTTATTTATTTATTTTTAAATAAATAGGCAGGGTGTCACTAAGTCACCAAGTTGCCCAGGATGGCTTCCAACTTGTGATTCCCCTGCCTCATCCTCCTGAGTCGCCGGGATTGCAGGCATGTGCCAACGCGCCTGGCCCCAGAAATAGGCACTCTGCCTGGTCTACAGTAGGTGTGGGCAGCCCCCCAGATAAACAAAATACTAAACAACACTGAATAAAACACTATGGTTGGCTGGGTGTAGTGGTGCACACTCAGGAGGTTGAGGCAAGAGGATCACAAGTTCAAGACCAACCTGGGCAGCTTGGTGAGACCCTGTCTGAAAATAAACTTTAAAAATGGGCTGGGGATGTAGCTCAGTGGTAGAGCACATGCCTAGCATGTGCAAGGCCCTGGGTTCAACCCGCATGGTTAATTCACACACACACATACACACGGTTTATCCTAGACACACATGCATGGGGACACCTAAGTGCCCACATGTACATGTATCCCAGACACACACACACACACACACACACACACACACACACACACACGAGTAAATACACTGACATTCACACTTACCCAGATCCGTGTGTGTGCAGACACACACTCACAACTACCCCAGACACACATGCGCATACACCCAGGGTGCACACACACATATTTTCTTCATTACCTCCTCTAATGCTGTCTTTTTTTCCATCTTGAGTTCAATGTTGTTTTTTGTCTCTTTTTGACCCTCCCCCTCCACTTCCCTTCAATTTATTCCAGCTGTGAAAACCTTTTTCCCATCTCCTCTGTCACCCCAGCAGATAGGTGAGTGGCAGGCAGAGGAGTCCACTCCGCAGCCACTGTTGGTAATCGATGCCAGATGGTGAGCTGGAGCCCAGCCCAGCCCTGAGCAGGGCCCCGCATCAGCTTCTGCATCTGGGTGCGAAAGGCGAGCCTCAGCCCAGGCCGGGGGTCCAGTGAGACCGGGAGCCAGGGCTCAGGGGACACAGGAGGCTAGGACAGGGAACAGGAGCTACAGAAGGAGGGGGCTGGGTGCAGAGGAGAAAGACTAGGGGCCCTTGGAGCCAGGCCTAAGGCCATCTGCCAGGTTGGCTGGGATGAGGGAAGAAAGGACAGCCCAGAGCCAAGAGGCTGAGAGGAGGCCCTCCCCTGGCCCCTGGTCAGACATTTTATTTCCTTGAGGGACAAGGGTTTGCTGCTGCCCTTGTTCATGAATACGTGCATTTGGTAAAATACAAGAAGGCAATTTTAACACTCTAGAATTCTCCATGTATGCTCTACCACCCGTGGTAAAGAAACCAGCTACCATTTAAAGAGTATTTTTAGGTACTTTCTGAGTCACCATACATGATGAATTTATTCTCTTGTGTAATTTTCGCAACAATCCTGTGAGGTGAGGGACTATCATTATCCCCATTTGACAGATGCAAACTAAAAACGATGTAGAACATCTAACTAGACCATCTAGAAAGTGGGGGCACCGAGATCCCAGCCCCGCCCCGTCTGACTCCATCAACGACATGAGGCTGTCAGAGAAGACTCTAGTTACTTATTTATGGCATGGGGATTGAACCCAGGGGATCCCTACCACAGAGCGACAACCCCAGCCCCCAGCCCCAGAGAAGACTCTGTTCTGTTAAAAGGTCAGTACTTGAAGAGATCCAGTCCAAACTTTTCTTCTCTCAAAGGGGAACCAAGATCCAGGGAGAAGGGCCTGGCCCATGTTCACACAGTGCATTGGACCCAGGGCAAGGCTCAGTCCCAAGGCGCCTGCTCAGAGCGGCTTCTGCAGCACTACACTGTGACCCCAGTCCCCACACCACCCTGGCCAAGCGCGGGGCTTCCTCAAGGGAGGTGCCTTTGTAGGGCGTGGAATAAGATGAGGCTCCCAGACTGGCCGCCATGCGTAGGGAGCCTTGTGTGTGCGCACATGGAAGGGGCCATCAGGATGGGCTGAAAGATGGCGCTGACTGCATCTCCACGGCACTTGAATCACGGAGGGGACTCAGAGACAAATGGCCCTCAAGACACATCCTTCCCCCACCCCACCCCACCTCTCAAAAAAAAAAAAAAGGAAAGAAAACAGAGCAAAGGGTCTAGTGACTGTGCCTTTTTTACATAGAATTGTCAGGATGATATTGGAACAAATCCCTGAAGGAAGTGAGGGAAGGAGCCATGTGGACATGTGGGGTAAGAGGGTTGGCAGAGGGACCAGCAAGTGCAAAGGCCCTGAGGCCAGAGTGTGCTTACTCTGCTGATGTGCCCAAGAGTCCGGGGGACAAAGGAGAGAACAGGAAACATGTCAACGAAGTGGCCGGGGGTGGGCAGAGGCAGATCACGTAGGGATCTGGAGCTATTGTACTTAAAAGCCTAGCATATGGGCTGGGGCTGGGGCTCAGTGGTTAGGCCACTTGCCTAGTCCTGTGAGGCACTGGGTTCGATCCTCAGCACCACAGAAAAATAAATACACAAAATAAAGGTGTTGTGTCCATCTACAACTAAAACATATATATCCTAGCATGTACTCCCAGTCTGGGGGCTTCTGAACAGAAGATTGACAGGGTCTGATTTAGGCTAAAAGTTCTCACTGCTGCTCCGTGGAGCAGTAGTCTGTAGCAGGGCAAAAGGCAGGTGAGAGATCTGAGACCCATGAGAAGGCGGCTGAAGTGTCATAGGACCAGGGAGGGACCAGCAGAGGAGGTGGGGAGAAGGGGTCAAATTCTGGACACACTGGAGAGGAGAGGCCACATGATGTCCTGAGAACTGGGTGGGGGCTGTAGGAGGAGGGGAGTCCAGGCTAGCTCCCACTTTTTGGCCTGAGTCACTGGAAGTCTGGAGGGTGTCCTTCCTGAGAGGGAAGGAGCAGGTCTGAGGACAGGCCAGCAGTTAGTTTTTGAACCCGCTGAATTTGAGGCGGCTGTTAACAGGGCCAAAGTGAGTCACGAGAGACGGATCCCGGCGACCATCAGTAAGGCTCCTTCTGTCTTTATTTAAAATTCTGGTGTTTTGTTCATCCTCCATTTTTAGCAGTCTTAAAAAAAAAATGGCATTAAAATAAGATTTACCTTGGTGGCTGAGGTGGTGGTCTGTCCCCTCCTTGAGATTTATCCCAAAGTCAAGGCCGTCTGCATGGAATGCAGGGTTTGGGCTGACCTCTCAATTTCTGCCCATTGTCCCTGTCCACAGAGATCCCGGGGTCGCCTTCGTGGGATCTGGGAAACACTGGTGAGCTGAAGAGTAGCCACACACATTGGGGTGGGCCCTGATGGGGATGGTGGGCGAGGGGAGGAGGCCATGTGGCTCTGCAGCTGGTGACCTAGAAGCAGCCAGGAGGGTGGGAGCCCACCAGCTCACCACACCCCACCCAGGGCCCCCGTGATGGATGGCATCTGTCTTCTGCTTTATTAAACTCACGCCGTGGTTCAGCCCTGGATTTGCAAACAGCTTAATAAGCATTTGGGAGGGATGGGGGGGGCTGGGATTTCTGGGGGTTACCAAGCCCCAGACAGGAAACTGCTTTCGCCCTGAGTGGGCCCCAGGAGGGAGTCAGGTGTTGGGGTGGGCAATTGGAGGGGAGTGTTTGGTTTCACAGAAGGCAGTTGGGGGCCCCAGAGATGGGGGGGCCCGCCGGCCTTTGGTGCCAGCCCTCTCCAGCACAGTTGCTCACACCCTGGAGGTTCCCAACACTTTGGAGTGTTCTGGGCACTGCTGGCCCAGGGAGAGGGACTGGCCAAGGACGGGGAGGAAATCCGGGGAGAAGAGGCCTTCCCTGTCCTCTAGGCATTCCCAACTGCTGGAGACAGAGGGATACACAAAGCAGATACCAACCCACAAGCCAGTCTCCTCCTTCTTCTTTATTTTATTTTTGGTGGGGGGGGGTCACTGCAGATTGAACCCAAGGGTGCTCTACCACTGAGCTACACGCCCCCCAGCCTTATTTATTTATTTATTTAGAGACAGGATCTTGCTAAATTGCCCAGACTGGCCTTGAATTTGCCTCCATCTCCTGAGCAGCTGGGATTACAGGTATGCTCCAAAGCACCCAAATTCTTTCCCACCTCTTCTGCAAATGCCATAGCATGTCCAGTTAGTTTAGAATATTCTGTTCAGAGCCTGCATGCGTGGCATTGAGTGGGGGTACTGTGTACCTTCAGTCTCCTGAATGAGGCTGGAGGCTCCCAGAGGAAAAGATGGGTACTCTGACATCACCTCTCCACACAGGCTGCTTGGGCCTCGCCTGGTGACATTCCGGAGTCTATCATGGGCTCGTGGGAGGAGGTCACAGGCATTTATTCCCAACTCCTGGTCTAGTGACTGCCCTACTGGTAGCTTGAAGTTGGCCATGAGGAAGCGTTTGCAGGAGGGATGTTGGCAAGCATCCTTCCCCCGGGGAAGGCCAGCTATGAATCCCCTCCCTGCACACACTGTCTTCCGGGCTCTCCACCAGCAAAACTCACAAGCCCCTTCAGGTCCACAAAAATCAGCTTTTCCTTCTGAAAAAGCTGAGGAGCTCCCTCTGGATGAGGGAAATGGAGACTGTGTTCTCCTGTTAATAAAGACAGTGCCCTGGGTGAGAGGCTATGGGGAATGAGCCTCAGCCATCTGGTTCCATTGTGGTTTCACCATGTACGTGTGATGGTCAGTGTCCTTCGGTCACTGCCTGGATGGGTTGTCCTGAGATTAAATGAAATATTTGAAAGACACAGATGCTTCGGAACAAGACCTGCAAACCATAAGTAGCCCTTCACCAGTCTCTGGAGGTGCTAAATATTTTATCCACCGCCCCCCCTGCCCC
This sequence comes from Ictidomys tridecemlineatus, assembly GCF_052094955.1. Lineage (NCBI taxonomy): Eukaryota > Metazoa > Chordata > Mammalia > Rodentia > Sciuridae > Ictidomys > Ictidomys tridecemlineatus. The sequence continues at coordinate 109,866,304 of NC_135484.1, read as the reverse complement.
CAACCATTGCTGGTGATGGAACCCAGGGCCTCCCACATGCAAGGCAAATGCGCTAAGATACATCAGAAGCCCTACCTTATCCTAATTTGTTGCAACTACCCGTATGAAAGACACTACTGTTATTTTTCATTTTATAGATGAGGAAAGCAGGGTTAAGGTGGGTGGGGACCCTCATCTGAGGTCACAGTGGCAGAGCTAGGATTGGAGCCCAGGATCATCGAGGTCCAGCAGCCTATCTCTCTCACCGTCGTGACTTTGAACTTCTTCAACTTGAGTAGGGGTGGGAATCACACTAGTGGAAGTTTTCCTGCTGTCTCTACCTGGCCACCATCAGAATCCTCTTTCTAGGTCAGCCCCACCCCTCCACGTCACCTCCACAGCTGCTCAAGCTTTTGTCCACAGGGCAGTCCCTTCAGAGGACTTACTAAAGAAACTCACATTTCCCACTGGGATTTTTAATTTTGAGGTACCGGGAATGGATCCCAGAGGTGCTTAACCACTGAGCCGCATCCCCAGCCCTTTTTTATATTTTATTTAGAGACAAGGTCTCGCTGAGTTTCTTAGGGTCTTGCTAAATTTCTGAGGGTGGCTTTGAACTCACGATCCTCCTGCCTCAGCCTCCCCAGCTGACGGGGTTTATAGGCATGCACTACCCCCACGGCTCCGGCTGGTATTTTTTATTTGCCTCTTTCCCAACACATTGCTGCATCCACGGAGGCCAGTTTCTCAGGCTGTCTTTTGGTCCATCTCCAGCCCCCAATCCTCCGAAGCCATGCAAATGCTCACTCCCCTGGAGAAGCCACCAGCCTCTACCAACCCAAGGCCAGGGTTGCAGAAACTGACCCTGGAGGCTGAGGGCCCCAGTGAGCTTCCTGCAACTTTCCTCCTAGGCCTCTCATCCCCACCTCCCAAGTCAGTTCCACCTCCTCAGCTTCCATTTTCTCCCCCTGTTTCCTTTCTTCTCAAGCTTGTTTGTCTCCTGGGCTCTCCCCTGCCCCCCACCGGCCTCATCTCCCCCTCACCCACCTTTGTCTCTCTCGGGGTCAGTCTTGTGGCCAGGGTGTAAGTGTGTTTCTCTGTCCCTTTGTCTTTTGTGGGTGTCTGTGTGTCTGCTCTCTGCGTGTGTGTGTGTGTGTGTGTGTGTGTGTGTGTGTGTGTGTGTGTGTGTGTGTTTGTGTGTGTGTCTGTCCCTGCATCTCAGGGTCTGACTCTACCTGCCCGTGTCTCTGTGTGTTGTCTGTCTGTCTGCCACTGTATCCGTGCGTCTGTCTTCGGGGCTGTCTCTGGGGTCTCTCTCCGGCAGCTTTCCTTCGACAGGGCTGCACTCTGGAGGCTCCCGGAGGAGACCCCCCACTTACCCCTCCCAAAGTTCACTGCCTTGTCAAACGGAGCTAATCTCCTGCGGGAGGAAAAAGCCTCATTCAAACTGGGCGGGCGGGGTGGGGGAGGCAGGGGGAAGGGGAGGTCTCCTTGGCTGCAGCCTGAAAACACCCCGGCCCATAATACCCCTTTTGTTCTAGGCTGGTGGGAGGGGGTGGGCGGTGGAATGAAAGAAGGGGGATATTAAAGGAGCAGGTGAAAGACATGTGTCTTCAGCAGCCATAGATAAGCGCTTACCCCCTTCTAATCTGACTGAGGCCTATTATCTTCCCGCCGCAGTCATTACTATTAATATTAAACACCCCCCAACCGGGCTTGGAAACAGCCCGAGGACCACGGGGCTGACCCCCAGCCCCAGCCAGGGGAAGACCCAGCCCGGACACCCCCTCCTACAGAACTTGACCACCAGCCCGGACTCCCCACGCCCCAAAACCCTTGAACTTCCCCGTGACCTTCAGTCCCCAAAGCCCCTCTTGTCCCTCCTGCCCCGGCCCCACTCAGCACCCTCTCTGATCATCTCTCTAGTGGACCCCTATCTTAGCGTTATTTCTGGGGATGTCTCTGTACCCCAACCCCCTTCTCTCCATTCCCCAGGATAACAGAAGCAGAAGGTTTATTCCCCCCCCGCCCCCCCCCCCCCCCGCACTCTGACATCTAACAGCATTGAGGACCTTCCCTTGACCCCAGTTATAGACCATGTGACCTCAGGCAGGTTCTTGAGTCCTCCGAGCCTCCATTTCCCATCAGTAAAATGGGAGTGAGTCTAGTCCCTGTGACACAGGGTTGTTTTGAGGATTATGAATAAGCCAATGAAAGGGTTCTCAGAGAGTGTCCATGCATTTTAATGACTCAGTCGTCAGTGATGCTAACCTGTTACCTGGACAGAAAGCCACCCCAGGGCAGCAGCCTAAGCACTCATTCCTGATTAAGCCACCCCTGGGCCCCACCTTTGTCAACCCCTGTGTTGAGAACACATGGGGGAAGAAAAGGACTCCTGCCTCCAAGAATCCATAAGCTGGTGGCAGTGAGACCATAGGAACAGGCAAAGGGCCATCGCAGCGCTCAGTAACAGGCACCTCAAGAGAAGGCAGTGCACAGGGCTTTGGGGAAAGGGAGCGGTGAATTCCCGCTGGGTGGGTGATGTTACACTAGCAAAGGATTAATTGCCTAACTCCAGGATGGCAAAGCCAGTTATCACCATGCCCATGTCTGCGGCGATGGCTTCTGGGGAAGTCTCAAGGCTTCTACCAAGAGCAGCTGGGAGTGGGGGGACTGTGTGAGGCTCCCAGCACCCTGGATTAGGGTGCCCCTAGGAGCCTGCGGCCACAGGAAGAGGGAGGTGCAATGCCTCCTTCTATCCAGGCACCGCACCGCGCTAGGTGTTCCCCAGCAGGTCAAACGGGCACCACTGTACCCATTTTGCAGGGAAGCAAACAGGCTGAGAGAGGGCGGACTTTCCCAAGATCAGACTGTTGGAAACAGGCAGAACAAGATCTTAAGCCTCATCTCTTGAGCTCCTAAATCTGTGTTATTTCTACTTCTTAGTGCCTCTCAAACTTTCCAATCCCCACTCTGTCCCTGTCTGAATATCCTTCCAATTGGAGGAGCTTGAACAAATACACAGCAAGGGGGGCGGGGGTTTAGAGGAGGGATTCCATAATGAACACAGCCTGCTGCTAGCCCAATGCTTTCTCTGTATTTTGTCTCTTTTTTTTGGTACCAGGGATTGAGCCCGGGGGGCACTTAACCACTGAGCCACTTCCCCAGCCCTTCCCTTCCCTTTTTTTTTTTTTTTTATTAATTTTGCGACAGGTTCTTACTAAGTTCCTTAGGGCCTCACTAAGTTGCTGATGCTGGCTTTGAACTTGTGATCCTCCTGCCTCAGCCTCCCAGCTGCTGAGCTACATCCTAGCTCTGGTATCTTGTATCTTAGAAACCTGTGAACTTTGAATTCTTCAAATAATAAAGTCAGGTGCAGTATAAATAAAAATTCTGTTTTAAAATGTCATAAAAAAAAAAAAACTTTCCTCCAAAAATCTCAGACTAAAATAGAAGCTTGAAAATGATATGCTAAGTTTATTCTATTGCTTCCTCTGCCTCTGATGTGCGGGGTTTGTTGCTCCTATATACTCCTATATGCCTTGTCTACTTTTGATGACTGCACCCCTTTCCTCCCCAGAATGGCGGTTGCCCCATTTCATGCAACTCTGTGGGACAGCTAATCCCAACTTGTCAGCTTCTCAGGCCTGGAGGTGGGCCCAAGAGCCAATCATCAGAGGAATTTTCCTGTACCCTGATTTGTTCAAGATGTGAGCACGTGACCCAAGCTAGGCCAATAGGAATTCTCCTCTAGGATTTTATGGGCAGGAGTGTTGGGGATGGCAAATGCTCTCCTTCCTCTGAGATAGGAGCATGAAATTGCTGCCATGCTCTTCAGTCATCTCTTCCTGCCGCCCAATGGATTCGAGAGGCCCTGACCTTCCTTCTCATTCCAGTTCCTTCTCCGCAGTTAAGAGACTTAGCTGCAATGGTGGGGGCGGGGAGGGAAAGAGCCAAGAAATGTCTGAAATCAAGAACAAAATGCCAGGGCTGAGATTTTAGCTCAGTGGTAGAACACTTACCTAGCATGCGTGACATGATTCTGGGAACCACATAATATATAAATAAAATAAAATTAAAAGTATTTTTAAAATTTTTTTTTAAAAATGCAAGAGATAAAGCTGATTTTTTTTTTTAATTTGTTTAGCTGTTTTTTGTTTTTGTTTTTGTTTTTGGTGCTGGGGGTGAAACCAAGGGGCTCTTTACCACCAAGCTACATCCCCAGCCCTTTTTAAATTAAAAATTTTTCATTTTGATATAGGATCTCTCTAAGTTGCTCAGGCTGGCCTGTGATCCTCCTGCCTCAGCCTCCCGAGTAGTGGGATGTCAGGCGTGCCTGGTTGGCAGTACCTTTTGCAACATGACAGTCCTTAAACTCCACTTTCACCCCCATGAGTGAGCATCACACATGCACACACAGGCACACTCCTGTCCTCTCGGGTTGGCAATAAGTCCCTTCCTTTGGCTTAAATGACTTGGCTGTTGCTTGCTCCCTAAGCAATACTCTAGGCACGCTGGGTCCTGCTTCACAGCTCCTGCAGCCTATAGACAGAGGAGGATCAAGGACTTGACAGGCTTGGGGATTGGAAAGTTCAAGTTATCTGTGGGGCAGGTGTCACATGCTCCTAACCACAAAGCTCTGAGTTTGGGGTTGGAAAGGACTTCAAGCAGAGGGAGGCTGGGAAACTGATCCAAACCAGCCCTCTGCTGTCTTCAAGAAAGCCTACCAGCCTCCTGCCTTGGAGAACATCCCAGGGGCTCCTTTTCTGAGACACCTGCAAATCTGTCCAGCTGCAGGTGCGGCCTGTTTCACCTGGTCCTGCCCCTCCACTCTTTCAGAGATTCAGCAAGGCCTTCTCTTCGCTGTCCTTTCACCCTGATTAGTGTAGGTTCATGCATGCTGTGTGTACCACGTTCTAAGAGCTCAACCTCTAGACACACTACCCAGGAAACTGTTACTTACTACCTGTGTAACTTTGGGCAAGTTACTAACCTTCTCTGTGCTTCACTTTTCTTCACTTCAAAATGGGAATGATCATATGAATTAATGCATATATAGTGCTTAGAATCATTCCTAGCACATAGCAAGGACTCAATAAATACTAGCTGTTATTATGTTAATGCTGTGTGTGTGTGTGAATGTGTGTGTGTGTGTGTGTGTGTGTGTGTGTGTGTTTTCAGCCTCCCCCATCTGACTAGGAATTCTGTGAGGGCAGGAGACACACACATCCTTGTTCATCCTTTCTTTCTTTCTTTCTTTCTTTCTTTCTTTCTTTCTTTCTTCTTCTTCTTATTATTATTATGTACTGCAAATTAAACCCACAAGTGCTTTACCACTCAGCCACATCCCCAGCCCTTTGGATTTTTTTAAAGCAATTTTTTTTATACAATGTCTTTATTTTTATGTGGTGCTGAGGATCGAACCGGGGTCCCGCCCGTGCTAGGCGAGTGCTCTATAGCTGAGTGCTCTATATCCCAGCCCTCCTTTGGATTTTTTGAGCAGGATCTCATTAAGTTGCTCAGGGCCTCACTGCATTGCTAAGGCTGGCCTCAAACTTGCAGTCCTCCTGCCTCAGCTTCCCAAGTAGCTGGGATTACAGGTGCACATCATTGTATCCAGTCCTTGTTCATCTCTTAACGATGCCTTGGCATAAGAGAGGAGTAGCTCTGTGTGATGAGTGAATAAATGATGGATGAGTGAAGAGCAGTTGCCTTAAGGATTCAGAGTTTAAGTCCTGCCTCTTGTCTGCAGGACCTCAATGGTCACATATGGGTAGACTTTAGTTCTGCCCATTCCTGAGCCAGGATGGGGAGATCTGCCAGGCAGAAGGGTTTCGTCAGCAAAATAGCAACAGAAGCAATATTCACCAGCTCCACCTTAGGAATACCCTCGTCAGTGTCCCAAGCTCTGTCATAGCATCACACACACTGGGGTAGATGGGGTAAGGGCCACCTGATCCCACTTTACAGATAGGTAAACTGAGGCATAGGGCAGTGGTGTGATGTTCCTAAGGACAAACACAACCAGCCAATGGTGTGCCTGAGACAAGAGCCTAGTCACCAGACTTGGTTTGATCTCTGCCAGTCATACCCTGTCCCTTCCGGGCTGGGCCATCCGCACACACCACAACACCTCAGTCCATTATGGTTTAGGCAACAGCACAAGGATCCAAAGCAGATAACTCTCATTTCCATACACAGTATCTGTGGCTGCACCTTCCATATGTCTTGGTATTTGTTCAGCCCAGCCGGAGGGTGGTGGAGAGGAAGGGGAAGCCCAGAGTCCAAGAGTGCTCAAGAGCAACTCCTGAGCACACAATGAATGGCCTATTGTGTCCCCCAGTCCCCTCCCCCTCTCCACCACACCCAGAACACAGCGTCCTGTTTACCTGCCCCTGGGACCTGGCTCTGTCTCAGGTGCCACTCCAGCTGGGCCCACGCACAGGCACTGCCAAACCCTCTGCCCACGAGCCCCAGGTTTGGCAGCCGCGCACCTCCTTGGGGACTGTGTCCAGCCTTTGTCCTGCCTCAGTCTCTTCTCCCCCTACCTCTTCTTGGCTCATAACACAGTCTCTGGCCCATAGTAGGTTGTCTGGAAATGGGTCCTGGCAATAGTAGGTGTTTCCTTGGTGACAATAATAACCTCCAAGCATGTGGACCTCTGTAAAGGGCTTCTCCCAGCTCCAGAGGTGAGGGACAGTGTGAAACAGGTGGGTCAGATAGACTTAGAAGGGCTGGGGATGTGGCTCAAGCAGTAGCAGGCTCACCTGGCATGCATGCAGCCCGGGTTCGATCCTCAGCACCACATACAGACAAAGATGTTGTGTCTGCCGAAAACTGAAAAATAAATATTAAAAAAAAAAAAAAAAAAAAGATAGACTTAGAAAAGGTTTACTTTCCTGTCCCTGCCCTGAGGCCGGGATCAGGGCTGGTAGGGTGGGGGAGCATGGGAATATGGAGCCTGCCAATCTCTGGGGACCGAAGACCCATATTAAGCACTTTCTGGTCCAGATGGAATGCCATCCGCCCACTCTGCCACAGGTCGGAAGTCAAGGGTTGCTGGGTGCTGTGGCGCACACCTGTGATCCCAGAGACTCCAGAGACTGGGGTAGAGGATCCCAAGTTCAAGGCCAGCCTGGGCAACTTAGAAAGCCCCTCACCAACATGGCAAGACACTGTCTTAAAATTTAAAAATAAATAAAAGGGCTGGGGATGTAGCTCAGTGGTAAAGGGCCCCAGGGTTGGATCCCCAGTATAAAAAAAAAAAAGAAAGAAAAGAAAAATTCAAGGGTCAGGGCATCACCAAGGCCTTTGACACAGACTTGGATCCAAGGGGGCAGGTTGTGTTTAGGGGCCAGGAAGCTGGGTAGAGGTGGGAGGTGGAAGCTGCGCAGGAAGCCAGGAGGAATCCCTTTACCCACGCACCCTCTGCTCCCTAGGACTGTGGCAGAGGAAGAGGTGGAGAGAGAGGACGGTGGCCCAGGGAAGCAAGAAGAGAGAAGGAGAAGACACCAGAGAGAAAAGCCAAGGTGCAGGGGAGAAATGGAAGGGTGGGAAACCACAGCTCCAGCAGGGAAGCGGAGGTCCCCTGGGGAGAGGAGAAATAAAGGTCAAAAAGGAGCCTGGAGCGCAGGCAGTCCACCTACTCCCTTTACCTCCAAGAAGTCCAAGGCCCAGAGAGGGGACACACTGCAAGCCTATACTCGGCCCAAACAGAATCACAGAATAATGGCTTCAAGCCAGAAGACATTTCTTGGCTTTTTACTGAGCTAGACAAAAAGGGGGCTTCAGAGGGTCCTGCTCTGCTTGGCTTCTAGAGTCATGAGAACAGGAAAAACAGGTATCATGGCCCAGGCGGGTGATGACAGTAGCCAGGCAGGGAGATGATACAGGCCTACCATCCACCACGAGCAACATTGCCTACCGAGTGTCAACTGAGCCAAGGTTGGATGGGTTTTCCAGTTTACCCATCTTTGGGGGGAGGTGCTCTGAATTGAACCCAGGACCTCACACAGACAAGCATTCGAACGGGAGCGACATCTGGTCTGCCCATCCATTTGTTCCACCTCTCCCTTTGTGTGCCTGGCTCTGTACTAGGTCCTCACATTGGAGAGGGAGACAAGGACAGGGTGGCAAAGAGGCTACAAGGTAATGTGTCCATATCCTTTGGAAGAAAGTTCATTGACATGGACACTCATTCAGAGATCACTGTATTCTGCTTCTTACCCGCTATGCTCACTTCACATGCCCGCAAGGGACTTACCATTATTAGACCCACTTTTCAGATGATAAAACTGAGGTTCAAAGAGACTAAGAGGCCCTGAATCTCATAACTGACGTGGTGGAACAGAAGGCTGAACCACACCACCTGGCCACCATCTCTCAGCCACTAGGTTGTACCCCCCCCCCACACACACACACACAGGTTTTAATAGCTACAGCAGCTGCAAGAAGGTTCCCCCTCCCAACCCCACCACCATCAACAGCCCTCCTTCCCCCAGCCCCTTGGCTTTTTACTGAGCCCCTCCTCCGGGCATACCTTGAAACTCTTATAAGTGCCTCAGTTGGGCCTTATTTTCTGTGTTATCTTAGAATTAGTTGTTGCCATGTCTGTCTCTCTGGCAGAAATGGTCTCCGTCACCCCTAAAGCCCCAGTGCCTAGCAGTGTCTGGCGCATGGGAAATACTCAATGACTATCTATGGACCCAGTGTAGCCAGGTAGTGGGATAGCCCCACGTAAGCAGAACATAAGGCTCAGTAGAGACTTCAGCCCCTTGAGAGGGGCAAGAGAATCATCTCATCCATCTCTATATCCTGAGTCGTGCACACTGCCTGGCATAGACTAAAAGTTCGTACCTGCCCGTTGAACCATGCTCCAGATAGGAGGCTTCCATGGGCCCTGGAGGGGTGGTCTCAGAAGGTTTGGGACTACACCAGGACTGGGGCCAGAATGCAGGGCTCCTCCCAGGAAGTCTGAAGCCTAGGCAGGCCACCATGGGAACCTCAGGAGGTTGGGATCCAGGGTGTAGGGAGCCTCTCAGGAATGCATGCTGTCCCTGGGGCCTCAGCCAAGACTCAGCTGGGGTCTGCAGTGGGCTGGATCACAGTGAAGAAGAGTGGACAGGCTGGAGTTGGGACATATTCTCCAACCTCTTCTTTGGCAGGTGCCTGAGGACAGAACCCCAGCAACCTTTCCTGGTCCATTATAGAGCTGAGCCTTGGCCTTCAAAGTTCAGGAGAGAAGCCAAGGAGACTGAGATGGACAGAGAGGTGAGGGGAAAGACTCAGGAGGCCTCTGGAGAGGGAAAGGGAAGGTTGCGGAGGAAGGAAGTCTGTACTGGGGCCAGCCCTGCCTCTGGCAGCAGCCCCACTGGGCCAGGGTCCCAGGGATTTATTGACTAATCCTCAAATGATACACTCTCCCTGATTTACTCTCTCTCTGCTTGCACTCTCACAAGATCCTATTGTCTCCAGACACCGCTGGCCCAGGGCCTCCACCTCGGGGCCCTCGGCCTCTCATCCACTTCCGGGAGGAACGAAGGTTCCCAGCCTCCAGGCACCAAGACCCTCCCCTGCCCTCTAACGGCAGCCCTAAGGGTCAAGCTGCCAGGCCACCAGAGAGTGCCAGGTAGGCTGGCAGCTCCTCGTCAACCAGGGTGACCGCCGAGAGCTGCTGGCGTTGGTGCCAGCGGCGATGCCATTGCTCCAGGGAGTCTGACCCGGGTAAGCAGCTGGCGGTGGAGGCGGGGCCGCCAAGGGAGTGGGTGTCAGGGTGCTGAGCGAGGGGGCAGAGCCAGGGCAGAGTCGAGATTTTCATTGACCCGAGTGGGCGGGGGTAAAGAGAATTCGTAAAAAGTTTCTTTCTTTCTTTAATGGTCTTCCCCCCCCACCACCCCCCGTCCGAGGGCCTGGGCGCGGGAGGGAGCGAAGACCGGCGGGGGTAGGGCAGGCCCTCCACAAGTGACACTTAATTCCCGGTCTGGACTGGGCCGGCTCTTGAAAGCAGCTAAATTAGCAAAACAGAAGTCAACTGTCGATTGCTTCATTGGAGGATTAAGTGTGATAAATGGAGGGTTTGTTCGCTCTCGGGTCCAGATGTTGTGTCTAAGTGAGGGTTTTTTTCAAAAAAAAAAAAGTTTTTTTACATTCTTGGCCCAGGGCCCATATATATTTTGGATACTGCTGGGAGTATATAATATCATTGGAAAATGATGCGGTCTGCTAACCTTTTAAATAACATTTCCTCCCTCCTCTATTTTCTAATAGTTTGTTTTTCTTTCCATGTTTGCCTTTTATTGGGGGAAATTTTTTTTGGAAATTAATGAGGCTCAAGTTTGGAGACCAAAATAAAAGAGAAGAGGAGAGAGAGAAAGTGTGCGGGGCGGAGGGGTGTGGAATGAGGCTGGGGTGGGGGTAGGGCTGCTCTTTGTGTCTTTTAAAGCGTTCCCCGGTTTGATTTTTTTTTTTTTTCTTTTAAGAATTTGCTCTGCGGAGGCTGCCCGCGGCTCTCCGGCGGGACTGCGTGGTGGCGCACTGGGGCAGGGAGCCCGGGGCTCTCCACCGCGCCCGGCACCCGCTCGCCCTGCCCGGGCCGCGGGGCTGCGCGCTGCTGGCCTCCGGGAAGAACCTGCCATTCCCCCCGCAGCAAGGCCCGACGTGAGGGGGGTGGTGGCGGTGGGGGCGCCTCCTTCCTGAGTGAAACCTACGGAATCCGGCAGGAATTCGGGCCTCCCAGATTTAAGAAAACAAACAAAGGAAAGATTGTCAGAGAGGGGCCGCCAAGAGCTGCCCGGCCGCCGCACTGCCCTCCGCGCTCACCCCCGGGCAGCCCGGGCCTCCTGGCGGGGGCGGAACACAAGGCCGGGGTGGGGGGCGGGGGTCCCCCCGGGTGGTCCCCGTGGGCTTCCCTGCCTTGGGCTTTGGATAACCTGTCACTCCGTCTCGGGACAGAGGAGGCCCCAGGGCGCTTGGGAAAGCAGGCTGTCGCCGGAGTGGCTGCCTGGGGAGATAAGGTCCCCCGCAGGAGTCATTTGAGGGCCTCCCTCTGCCTCTAGGCAAACCCCAAAGAATCTCGCGTCCAGGGCGAATCCCTGTGTCCAAGCCCAGGCTTGGGGGTGAAATTTCCAGGCTTCACGGTCCCTTGGGGACGAGGGCGCCTCCTCCGTGCCGTCGCCAGGCTAGGCCTAGGTCCACCGAGGGCAGGCTCAGTCCCCGGCTTTGCCCAGGTCTAGGGAGAACTATCAAAAGTGATAAAGTGGGGAGGAGGGGCTGTGAAACAAAAGGCGAGGACCCCCGGGGCGCGGCAGCGACCCGAGTTCTCGAGGTCGCGTCCACGTGCGTCTCCTTCTCCTGATCTTTGGGGCTCTCCACTGGGCTCTCCCTGCCTGTTCCTCTCCAGCTCCGCGCGTCTCTCTCCCCCTGTCTGGCTCTGGCTCTCAAATCTGAACACAGCTCAGTGCTTTGATTCTCTTTGTCTCGGTGTCTCTGTTCGGGAACGTCTCTGTCCCTTCCTGTTGGCCAGTTCACGTGTCTCTCGGTCTCTGATCTCAGTCTGAGTCTCTGACTCTCTCCCTCCCTCGCTCTCTTCTCCTCCCTCCGCCCCCCCTCCCCGTTCCACTCGGTCTCCCCACTCCGCCCCCGCCCTAGGTAGCCCAGCGGGCGGGCGCCGGGCCAAGGCCGCCCCGGGCAGGGCCTTCCCGGCGCTGACAGAGCCTCGCGCCCGCGGCCCAATTAGCGCGCGGCGCGAGGGACGCGGCATCTGGAATTGCGCCGCGCTCACGGCCAAGGCCGATTGTTTAGTCTGCGCGGCGGGGCGGGCGGCCCGCGCGGTGGCCCCACATCTGGAGCCGCGGCCAGACGGCCCTGCTGGCGGCTGGCCGGGGTGCGTGTGCATTTTTAACTCTGGGATTTGCTGACAAGTTAAGAAGTCAGAAAGTCAGTGGCGGCGGGAACTGGCGAGGCGCGCAAGGAAGGGAGGGGCTGGCGGAGTCTCCGGCGCACACGCCACGGCGGAGACACGCTCCGGGGGCGCGCACAGCCGCTCTGGGCTTGGGCCCAGCGGGGCGTTCCCGCAGCCCGCAGCTGCCCAGCGCCGCAGCCCAGCCGAGTGTTGACTTTTCTTCCGGGATTGCTCCCCTTCCCCGCCTTTATCCTCTCTCACTTCTCCTTCCTCTTCATTAATTAAGTGGCTGAATTATCCCGAAATCCCACACTCCCCAGCTGGCTGGAGCTCCTTGGAGGCCAGCCTCTGGGGGGAAGCCCTGCAATACCAGGGCTCCCACGCTCTGCAGGAAGCACACAGAAGGCTCCGGAGGGAGGGCCAAGACTTGCCTGAGGTGGCTCCGCAGTTAAGTGACAGAGCTAGGACCAGAGGCCAACTCTCTTGATCCCTATTAGGGTTCTTGGCACAGCTCTTGGTCCCCCTTGGGGCTGGTCCAGACTGATGAGCGGTATCACATTGTCAGAGTTCCTTCTCAATCTCAGAAAATGTACTTTTGCACTTTCACTCATATCTGCTGCACGCTGTGTGTTGGGCCTAGGGGATACAGCTGTAAACAAGACAGGCACATACTTGTGCTGGAAGACCTTGCGTTTTAGTGGAGAAGACAGAATGTGGTGAGGCAGAGACTGTACAGTCAACAAACCATCCAAAGTTACAAACTGTTGAACAGAAACAAAATAGCTAATACTTATTGAGCAATTATTCTCTGCTGGTCACTGTTATGGTATTCTCATTTGTACTAACTCATCAAATCCTCATAATGTCCTAATGAGGCAGGCGTGTGTCCCATTTTGCAGATGGACAGTCTGAGACACAGAGGTGAGAAGAGTTCGCCCAGGTCATACACATGCACAGATGATTTATTGGAGGCGCAGATTCAGGTTTGACTCCAAAAGCAGGCCTCATATTCCAATACCAGGCTTCCAGGGCTTGAAAGAATACGTCAGTTGTCCAAAAGTGGAGCAGAAAAAGCACTCACCAGGCCTATGCTGTAATGGTCATTACTAGCATTTACATGACTTTCTCCTTTTTATAAGCCATTTCCACTCACTAGGTCTTCTGTAATCTTTACCACAACTTAGATGAAGCATGATTTTCATTTTCCTTTCCACATCTGAAAACTGAGGCCCACCAAAGTGCCCAAGCTTAACTCGTTTTGTTTGTTTGTTTATTTGTTTTAGTTTCTTCACTGGGGATTAAACTCAGAGCCTCACTCATGATAGGCTAGTGTTCTTAACATTAAACTACATCTTCAGCCTTCTTATTTTATATTGAGACAAGATCTTGCTAAATTGCCCAGGTTGACTTGAAACTGTAATCCAGAGGAACTGGGATTACATATGTGCACCATCAAACTCTGGCTTAATTCAGGTTTTAAGGTCCCTGTTCCAACATTCTTTCTCAAACAGTTCCTTTCTTGTTTTGTTTTCCATGGAAATAGACTCAGCAATCACCTCAATCCTAGGGAATAGTGACTATCTGGTGTCTTTGCGATGTTTCCCCAGGAGCAAGGAGGCACTGTGGTGTGTTGTGGGTATTGCCCCTCGGTAGCCTGCTTTTCTGGTTGTGCATTCTAACTGACCCACACAACCACACAAGATTAGCGACCTAATGTGATCAGCAGGTCACTTCTTCTCTCTGGACTTCAGTATCTTCCCCCCCACCCCCACCCCCCTGAGAGAGGAGATTCTGGCAAGAGCAAATCTACTTTTCTTGGCTCACAGACTCCTTTGAGATTTTGCTAGAAGCCCCAGGTCACCAAATTTAGAGCAGTTCATGTACACACATTCTCACACACTCAATTGTACACATTTTCAAGGGATTTGGGAACTCCTAAAGCTTACCCATGGGGCCTCTAGGGACTTTAAGACCCCCAAAGTTAAGAATTTCTGTACTGAATGGTTTCCATAGTCATCAGCCATTGGCAAAACCCACTACGAATCTGAAATTGCCTATCTGTGCAGGAGGCCCCGAGTTTGATCCCCAGCACTATCAGAACAGGGAGAGAAAGAAATAAGGAAACACAGAGCAGCCCTGGCAGACAGGGAAAATTGGGTCCTCTGCACTGAAAGAGTCAGCAAGTTTTAGACCCCTGGACTTTTCTTTCTTGATCCTTTTACCTTTGAGGTTGTCAAGGGATAGGAAGGAACAGGAGGCATCCCAGTAGGGTCAGGTGTGTAAGCAAGTAACAGGGTGCTTACACCTCTTATTTGAATCAGGCCTGGAAAGAGGAACCCTCCTCCCCCACATCATCACAGCCCACTTTCCTGTTTTGAGCACCTCCCCACTCCACACACCCCAAGACCATCCCAACCCATCCCCAATAGATTGTGTCCTAAGCAGAGAAGGTGGAAAGCTCCTAATTTTACAGAAGATAAGGCCCAGCGTGGTCACGTGCTCTCCTAGCATCACACAGTGAATTAATAACTGAGCGGTGGGGAAAGTCCAAGTTTTCCCAGCTCTTCACCTAAACCACCTTTGGTCCTCAAATAATTACAGTGCGCCAAGTGCATGCAAAATACTACACTAGAGCACACGGGGGATGGAAAGCGGAGGGACACCTCTGTCCTCTAGGGCCACTGCTCAGTCCCTCTGCTGCTGTAATGGGGAGCCCCAGGTCGGTCCACCCCAAGCAGCCATTCTGCCTCTCCCCTGCAGGTTTCTCAGGGCTGGACCTGCAGGAGCTTTATCAGCCCACAGGGTAGGTGAGAGGTGTCAGGGATTTCAGGTCCCAGGGGCAACCCTTATCTGATTAACAAGGGACAGAAATGGGTAGACAAATGCCCAGCCCTGGGGAAATTCAGTGGCATGGGGTTTTCTCATCATTGCTTAGGAAACCCACAGCCCAAGGGGTAACTCCCTCAGTAACCACGCTTCACGGCTTTTCTCGATTCTCTTCCTCTCTCTCTCTCTCTCTCTCTTCTTTTGGTACTAGGGACTGAACTCAGGAGAAGTTCACGACTGACCTACTTTTTATTTATCCTCATCCCTTTTAATTACTTGTTATTTTGAAACAGGATCTTGCTAACTCACCCAGGCTGGCCTCCAACTTGGAATTCTCCTGCCTCCGCCACCTGAGTAACTAGGGTGACAGGCATGTACCACTCTACCTGCCCCTTGCCCATCTAATTTTTCCATTTCCTCCCTCCAGCTTCCAAGGTTCACCTCCACAATAAACTACCTGCACTCAAATTCTTGTCTCGGGGTCTATTTTCAGGGGGAACCCACGCCAGAACAGACACGTATCTCTGAACTGATAGGGCGCCGTGACAGGATGGTGCCAACATGTTGCAGGGTGCACTTTGTTTGATCCATTCTATGCTGGCTTCATTTAGTCCTCACAACCTTGCTGTGAGGTGGACACCATGATTTCACCCATTTTACAGAGTAAGAAACTGAGGCTCAGAGATTATCCTGGCCAGATGACTTGGCTGAGCGGTGAAGCCTGGCTGTGTGCCCAGACTTGTCTTCCTCCCAAGCAGCCGCCTCATAATGACACATAGGACCGTGTGGGGCTCTCAGCACCAGAGGAATAGGGGTGGGAAGACTTCCTGGAGGAGGTGGGTTTGACTTGGGCTTGAAGGCAGGGTAGACTTCCACGGGACTGATGGAAAAGAGGGAAAGTTCTAGGCAGGGCCGAAGAACCTCAAAAACAACAGCAAGGGGTTGGGCCTGGCTGGCAGGATCGTGTCCTGGGGCAAACGGGGATGGTACTGTGAGGCCTGAATACCAGCCAGGGTGGGGGTAGTGTCTTCCCCCCACCACCTGATGGCCTGTCAGAGAGGAGCCTGAGGACTGGCCAGCAGGGTCCCTGCTCAGGTGTGGGGGACAGAGGGTTCCCACCTGGTCTGCTCCCCCATTTCCTGGCTAGGCACCCCTGGTCTCAATCATCCCATTTCCAAGCAGTAAATAGATATGTAAAGCAACCGTTTCCATTTGAAGCTCTGCAGACTGTGGGGAGGAGGGCCTGCAGGCCATCTGGGCCCTTGTTTGGCAATGTTTGTGCTCACAACAAACCTGATAGACAGAGATTTATCGCCGTTTTCATTAGCTGGGGTTGGTTTGGTTTGCTGCTCTCCTACCACGGCCCCCTCCCCACATCCACACATACACACGTCGCAGAGCTACAGATTTATGGTGGGTGAGGGGGCCAGGGGCTCCGCAAGAGGGGAGAGAAGGGGCAGAGTAAGGTGTGGGCTTGGAGCAGGGGGTGGGGAGGAGATGCAGAGCCTCTGCCAGGGCTGGGGTGGCCAGGAGCAGCCTAGCTCCGGAGGAAGGCCCTGGGGGCAGGGGTGGGGTGTCTGTGGCCTAGCCAGTGGCTAAAAGACACCTGCAGCAGCATCACTCTCATGCAAACTCACGCCTCTCAGGATCGCCACGACTATTGGGCACAGAAGCTGGTGAATTTTGCAGGGCTGGGTTTGTAGCTCAATGGTAGAGCATTTACCTGGCATAGGTGAGGCCTTGGGTTCAATCCCCAGCACCACAAAAAGATCAGGAGGAGGGGGAGGAGCAGGAGGGGGGGAGGAGAGGAGGAGGGGGAGGAGGAGAGGAGGAGGGGGAGGAGGAGAGGAGGAGGGTTGGTAAGGCATCACCACGTCTCTAGGCCAAAGGCCAGGAAGCATGCAGATCTGTGGCAACCAAGGTCCACTCTGGTCTGACCTCATTTGACAAATGCTTGTCTCGTTTCCCTTGAAACTAGACACTGTTTGGTGGCTTTGAATATTTTCACTAATTTCACCCTCAAGACAGCCTCTGAGGTGACACTATTCTTGTTCTTTCCCTTAACATCAGGGTGTGCCCCCCCCCCAAGAAGGAATCTGAAAGTGTGTTCCCAGTTGATGCAGAAAGCATTTGCCCCCCGGATGCTCCTGGGACCTTCCCATGGGTTCCACCGAGGACCCCTCTCTTAGGTCTCCTCTGCCTCCTCTCCTCCAGGACTGCTCAGTCCCTGGCAGGGTCCTGTGCCAGCATAGACCTGGCCTTCCCTGTCCTCCTGTGCCCTGCTCACACCTTCCCCCATCACAATCCACCTAGCCCTGGGACTGGGGTACTGCTCGGGGTACAGCACCTGCCTGCAAAGCACGATATGCCCAGGGTTGGACCCCAGAACCTCAGGGCAGGGGGATCCCTCTAGCCTTCGAGTCCACCTGGACTCCTCCAAGAGGCCACTCCTTGCTCAAGGGGACTCAAGTCTTACAGAGAAAGTCAGTGAGAGCTGCCCTTGGAATCATCTCAAAAGAAGAGAAGTTTGGCTCCCACCTCCCACAACCAGAAACTTGTGCACACTAGGCAATCGTTCTACCACTGAGCTGCATCCCCAGCCCCAGAGCGACTTTTTATATAGAGTTCCATGTTGGATTTCATTAGAATGAAGGTTAAGAGAAAAAATAAGTTTTAACTTAATGATCAATCCTAACAGTCATTTTATAAATAAGAAACCAAGAACAGAGAGGGCGAGGGATCTGCCCAAGGTCACACAGTGAGTTCATGTCAGGGCCAAAGGCAAGCCTCCCTGATGTTCCTTCCATGTGATGTTCCCCTGGTCTGTCTATCCCTATTCCTATGAGATTGTAAACTCTGGAGAGCAAGGACCAGAATAAAACATTTCAGTTCCCACAAACAAGCAAGTGATGGCTAAGTGTCATTTGATTATATATATATATTAAAAAAACAGGGAGAGAGAGAGAGAATTTTAATATTTATTATTTTTTAGTTTTCGGCAGACACAACATCTTTGTTTTTGTATGTGGTGCTGAGGATCGAACCCAGGCCGCACGCATGCCTGGCGAGCATGCCTTTGTCTAGAAAACCCACTGCCGAGCATTCTCAGTGGGCAAAGCCCCTTCCTCCCCAGCCCAGCCCACCCCAGATGTGGCCCTTGCAGAGAAGGTGGGTGAACCCAACATCAGCACCCACCAGCCTGTAACTGCAGCCCCACCCAGTGCCTCCCTAGGCATGAGGCCTGATCTCCAGACAGTCTGAACTCTATCATCAGGGTCGCTGCGGCTCTGACTAAGGCAGGATTCATCGTGGTAAAGAAGGAATTCTCTGGCCACATGCTGTTGGGTTCCAGTCCTAGCCCTGTGCTGGGTTTTGAGAAACCCTGGGTAAGTTACTTAACTTCTCTGTGCCCTGGAAATAGGGATAAGAGCATCTGGAACAGTGCTGGGGGCTTATGAAAAGGATCAAATGGCGGTGTGCCCTTTGGGAGTCTGGGACAGGAGGATCACAAAGTTGAGGCCAGCCTGGGCAATTTAGGGAGAATCTGTCTCAAAATAAAATGTAAAGGGCTGCGGGGGTACCTCAGTGGTAGAACTCTTGCCCAGAGCATGCATGAGGCCCTGGATTACATCAAGGTCCAGTACCTTAAAAAAAAAAAAAAAAGGGCTAGGGTTGTGACTCAGTGGTAGAGTGCTCATCTAGCACGCAAGAGGCAGGGGTTCGATCCTTAGCACTACATAAAAATGAAATAAAGATATCGTGTATCCACCTACAACTAAAAAATAAATATTAAAAGATTGGCTAGAGAATGTTAGGGCCCTCAGCAAAGGCCTGGACCACCCTGCCCACGGACACCTTCCTGTGAATGGGGTCCTCCAGAATTATTAGCAAGGGAGTTGCTTGCTGAAGCCCTCAGAGATGAGAGAATAGCATGGATGTCACAGAACAGGGGGAATTTCCCAAGACCACAGACCTCCAGGGCACAGCCTGGTCACTGAGGATCCCCTTCCCAGAAACTCTGAAAGTAGGACAAGAAAAATCTACCACCCACCCAAACCAACTTCTCCTCCTTCTCTGAAATGCCAGGCTCGGTCCCTTAGTGGGGCTTAAAAGTTCCTTCCAAGAGGCCATTTCATGAGATAGTGACAATAAATGCTTTCTAGGGCTGGGGATGTGGCTCAAGCGGTAGCACGCTCGCCTGGCATGCGTGCGACCCGGGTTCGATCCTCAGCACCACATACAAAGATGTTGTGTCTGCCGAGAACTAAAAAATAAATATTAAAAATTCTCTCTCTCTCTCTCTCTCTCTCTCTCTCTCTCTCTCTCTCTCTCTCTCTCTCTCTCCTCTCTCACTCTCTCAAAAAAAAATATATAAAAAAAAAAAAAAATGCTTTCTAGAACTCCTTACATGCCAGACCTGGTATCATCCCCCAGGAAACTAGGAGGTGGAGAAACAAGGACAGTGTCATTATTCGGTCTTACAAGGAGGCAGCTTTTGCAGAGGAGCTAAACAACCTGCCGGGCACCATGAGCCCCAACAGTTGATCTGGGCTTTGAACCCAGGCAGTCTGCAAGCTCTTCACCCCCTGGGCATGATGTCAGTGGCCTCCCCAGCCTCTGACCACACTGTGCAAAGACCTCTTTAGTCAGTCCATCCTTCTCCCCCCCTACCACCCCCCCCAGGTCACATCATGTCCACATTTCTCACTATCAGGCTGGGATCTGATTCTCTTTCCAGTTGAATGGAAATTACCAAAGCCCAGGGGGCCCTGGGGTAGGGGTGGAAGGGGAGGGAGATCAAGGCAAAGAAGACATAATCCCGGCCCTGGGGAGTTTCCACTCACCCCTCTTGGACCAGGCGAAGTACAAGTGGAGGCCTACATTCCATATGTCTAAATATTTAACAGTTATAAATCAAGTTAACAAACTGTTAAATAAAATATGTTCTATTCTCCTTTGCTAACACATATTCCTTCTAAAGATCTGAGAGGCCAGACCTGAATGCAGAGTTCGAGGCCTCTGGGAGTGGGAGGAAGGTCTCTGGGGCTCCCAGCCCCTGCCCCGCTCCCCCCACCTGCCTCCCTTCACTTCTTATGCCCAACTTTGAAATATGAAGGACTTCAGAAGCATATGGTGTGGATCCCCCAGTCTGCACACCCAAGCTCAAAGCCACAACCTGGTCTCCCCTGAGGAGAAGGTGGGACCTGGAGAGGAGGCCCTGCACAGCCCCTTTGGGCAGGGAATTCTGGATCGGAGTCTGGAGTCTAGTGGCTCATGCTGGGTTCTGCAGACCCCCCAGGGAGCTGGACCAGAGGAGGCCCTAATTTCGCCTCCAGGCCCTGGGGCTGCACATGAGTCCCTCTCATTCCTTCTGTTTCCTAATCCCTTCAGCCAGCCAGCCCACATCTGAACAGGAACACTCTGTGATTTTCCTGTCTAAGCACTTCTCCTGGCCCCAACAGGGCTCCTCTGGCCCAGGCCCCTACCATCTGTTCCTGGGTCGCCAGGACAGCTTCCCAACTGGTCTCCCAGCCCTGCCCCCTCTGCAGCCAGATTTCTCCAGCACAAACTGGACCTTGAGGAGTCCATGCTTCACGTCCTCTGGAGGCTCCCTGCTGTCCACAGAAGGCCTGGACAATGCAGCTAGGGCACTTGGAGTGCGGCTCCTCCAGGTCCCCACCCACACGGCCCCTGCCTGTAAATGATGCTCTGACACATCTGCACTGCACGGTGCCCAGTCCCTGGACACAGGACTTCTCAACCCCACTCTCTCATATCCTGTCTGGATTAACTCCTCCTCCTTCCAGATTCGCCTTTGTCATCAAACCTCCAGCAACACTTTCTCATCAATAGCCGGTCCCCACCCGCAGGTTCGTCACAGGGTCCCTATGCCCATATTGGACATCTACCCTGGATTATAGCGATCTCCACCATGGCCTCCTCCCTGTGCCCAACACCTCCATCTCTTACTGGACCATTCCAGTATCTTGCTCCCTAGACTCCTGTTTCCACTCTTGCTCCCTCCTCTGGCTTGTCCTCTGCCAGCCTCAAAGTGAGCCTCTGAAAACATGTTTGCTCCTGAGCATAGAGGCACACACCTGTAATCCCAATGACTCAGGAGGCTAAAGCCGCAGAATTTCGAATTCACGGTCAACGTCAGCAACTTGGCAAGACCCTGTCTGAAAAATAAAAAGTGAAAAGGGTTGGGAATGTAGCTCAGTGAGAAAACCCCCTTGGGTTCCATCCTCAGTACAAAAAAAAAAAAAAGTTTGCTTACGTCACCTCCTTGCTCAGAGTACCACCAATGGCTCCATCTCACACCAGAACCCAAAGATCTTGCCAGGACTATGATCTGGCCCCTTCTTTCTCTGACTCATCCCCTCTTCTCACCCCACTCACTGTGTTCTAATCACCCTGGCATTAGAACACAGGCATTCACTCCTCTCCCAGGACCTTTGCATAAGCTGTCCCCTTTCTTAGGTTCCTGTCCAAGTATCCCTGTTTCCGAACCCCTCTTCTTCTTTCTATCTGGGTTTTCTTCATTCTACCTGATGGATTGTATACCTCTTTGTGTATGTATTTCTGCCTCTTTCTTTCTTCTTTCCTTCCCTCCCTCCTTCCTTTCTTTCCTGCTTACAGTTTTGATGGAATCCAGGGCCTCACATATCTGAGCTACATCCCAGTTTATCTCCTTCCATCATATAAGTTCCCTGAGCATAAAAACTCTATTTTTTGCCCTCTTCAGTGTTCCTGTGACCAAGAATAGGTCTGGCTTGTAGTTGGTGCACAATAAGAATTTGTCACCATGAGAGCGGGGCCTGTGGCTTATTGATCCCAGCATCTCTGGCACATAAATGGACACGTTTGTGTAGATGCTAAAGCAACAGAGGGCAAGAGCAGGGTACATGAAAAGGCACGGAGATGGGTAGGAGCTAAGGGGGTCCAGGCTGGAGGGTGCTGGAAGGTGGGGTGGGGCCTAATTACAGAAGGAGCCAAAGGCTACGGGGAGGATTTGACCCCATCTGGCATGGAGCCATTGCAAAGCCTTATGCTAGCGAGAATTTTATGCAGGAACTAGAATTTGGGAGAACAATAATCAGGACCAGAGAGATGGAACTGATTTAGAGACTGCACAGAGGAAAAGTGTCAGCTTTGAGCCAGACACTTCTGGGCCTCCTAACCTGGACTTAGTCACTGTCTAACTCTGAAAATTGGCCGTGAACACACCAGGCCCCACTGACCCCCGGGGAAGCTGGGATTTACCTGAGAAGGTGTCTGAGGGAAGGGCTAGATGTCAGGGGCTGGGGGTCAGGGGGGCAAGGACCAGGAAAGGGGCAGGGAGATGACGGAAGGCATTACCTCCCACCCAGGCCTTGGTCAGCAGGGAAGGGCTGGGAAACAGGGCAGCAGAGTGCCTCAGTGTCCCCTCCCCCCAGCCCGCCCACCCCCAGGCTTTACTCTGGGTCAGTTGGAGCCTGAAGTGGCTTTTAAGCAATTAGACTGAGCACTGGGCACTTGCAAATCTAATTGTTTCAACAGCCCTTGAAGGACTAGAGTCTGAGCTCTTCAAATGCCAGAGAAGAGGGAAACCAATGGTGGTGGAGGTAGGAGGCCCCGCTTCTCTGTGCCTCCCGCCATTTCTCTGTGTTCTTGGGCTGGGGGCAGGGCCAGTTGGGGGTGAAGTGTCCCCCTTCCAGAGTCTGAGGACTAGTGGCCCCTCCCCTGCACTCCTTCAGGTCTGCAGGGAACTGTCCGATTAAACTGAGCGGCCTCCTGGCAGAGCTGGTGAGAACTGGGGCTAAGGATAGGCAGACTCCTACCAGCATGGCAAAGGGTCCCTCCCCACCTCAGAAAGCAGGTCAGCAGCCTCGCTGTCACACCAGCTCAGGACTGGATGCTCAAGAATTAAAACAAAGCCCTTGACCTTGGGGAGCCCTCTGGTTTGGTGAGAGAGAAGAGATCTGCTCCAGCTGAACAGAAATTCAGGGAAGTTGATCCTAAGAGAGGGTAAAAGCACTTGCGAACCTGGAAGCGGTGGGAGTGGGCCCAGAACTGGACGCGATAACTGGGGAACAGCGCCTCCCAGAGGAGGTGGTGTCTGAGCTGAGACGGAAGGGAGGTAGGGTCTTGCAGGTCAAGTTCGAAAGGAGGACACTTTATGAGCTCAGAGAATGCACCTGGACCCAAAGCAGCCCAAGGGAGGGTGGAGGACCCAAGGACCCTCCTCCTCCTCCTCCATGCTCAGACTCAGTTTTCCTGTCTGGAAAATGGGCTACCAGCCTAGCTCAGTGGGTTCCACTTGAGATCTCCTAAGCTTTGGAGTTCCACGGGGAAGCTTTTGCCACTTCAGGGGACAGTGGAGAGAAAAGAGTGGGCAAAGTCCAGTTCCCCACCTTCAACTGGAAGGTGCATCTTCTTTTAGCCATCTTATATTTTGGATTTCAGTGTAAATTAAATTTATCAGAAGGCTGTACTCTCTGTAAATTATTGGCCTAGATGACGCATGGAGCCCTTCCAACCCTGAGCTCAGGGTCTTCCCTGCTGAGAAGGACAAGGAGTAAAACATGTCCAGAGCCCTGATGGCCAGTGGTCCCTTTGGAAATTCTACCCCAAGTTATGATGTACTCCCTGGGTCCCTGCCCAGCTGCCTTCGAGACGTCAGACCCTCAACCAGACTGGACGAGTCCTGGTGGGTTGGTAGGTGAAGGTCTGTCATTGAGCACCTCCCTGGGCTGGTAGATCACTTGCCTGGCAGGCACAAGGCCTGGGTTTGATCACCAGAACCACAAAAAACCAAAGTGCTCCTTTTGGCAAAGTCCCCAAACTTTTTTCAAAAGGATAAACTCCCTTTTCTTTCATCAAAGGTACAAATAAAGAGAGGTTGGGGCTGCAGGTGAATCTCCATGCAGTCACAGGGTGGGGGTGTCATTAGCTACAAGGCCCTCAGCTTGGATAGCAGCCCACCAAAGCACTTGGAGATGTCCTAGGGAGGCCTTTGTGATGGGACGGGGTGCTGTCCAGGAATGCTAAAGGAATCATCCAGTAAATCAAAGAATGAGTGGAGAAAGAGGCTTTGCCAAGATGCACTTTCCCCTTGAAAGGGTCACTTTAGACGCTGTTATCCGTCATGTTTACCTTGGTGTGAATGAAGTATCTTACAACAAGAGTTGCCAGGAGGAAGAAAGGTTTTGGAAACCGGATGTCGCTATATAAAGGGAAAATAAAACATAAAGAAAGGCGATGACTGCCAGACACTCACCCAGGTGGCTCTGTCTCCGCCTGGGCCACCTTGCAGCCCCACCTTCCCTCACCCAGCCTCCTCCCCACACTCTCCCTTCTTTCCTGGCTGGAAGCACACCCCAGATCAGGGCCCAGGTGCTGAAAGGTGCTTTCAGGGAGAGGGGAAAGGTATTTGGCTCCGAGCTGGAGGACCTGCGGAAGAGGGTGTCAGTCAGTGCCATCTCGAGGGGTGTGGCCCCGTGAGGGTAAACACAGAGGAGGGGAGTGGCTTCCGGCCTCAGCTCTGGGCAGCCAGAGGAGTGGAAATTCCTACCTGGCCTGCTGCTCCCTTCCCCACCTGCCACGGCAGCAATTTCACAAACAAACAAGGCAGAGGCGGAAGTCGGTGGAGTCTTTGCAATAACATCTACCCCTGCCCAGGGCCTCTGACCTTGGAAGCTCCGGGGGACAGGCCACAGCTCCAGCCTTCAGCACCTAAGACCCCAGGACAGCCCCACACTGTCCCGCATCCCCTTCCGAGTCCTGTGCTCCCTTGGGGACAGCTTCCACCTACAGAAGCCCAGGCAGGTTTCAACAGACAAAACTCCCCTTGCACAGGCTGAGAAGGCAGGTGTGGGCTTACAACAGGTCACTTCACCATTGGCCATTCCAGTGTCTTCTTCAGTGGACAAAGGATGTGAAGAGAGTCTGAGAAATATAAAGAGCCTCAAGGGTCAGGAAGAAGTATCAGGCCATTTACTGTGGGTTCAAATCTTGCCTCCGCCTCCCACTAGGTTTTGAGAAAGTTCCAGAGGTCTTGGTGCCTTACATTTATTTAGTTACTTATTTATTCTTGGTACCAGGGATTGAACCCAGGGGCGCTTAACCACTGAACTACATCCTCAGCCCTCTTTAAATTTTATTTAGAGACAGGGCCTCACTGAGTTGCTAGGGCCTCGCTAAGTTGGCTGGCTTTGAACTTGCAATCTTCCTGCCTCAGCCTCCCGAGCCACTGAGATTATAAAGGAGGGCCACTGCACCTGGCTGGTGCCTTCCATTTCTCATGGGAGGTGCTCCTTGACTGATCTTGAAGTTTCGGGAGGTAGGTTAACTGAGATAATATATGCAAAATCATGCAACTCAGGCCCACAGCTGGTGGGCGTTAGTTCCCTGTCACTGATTTCATTGAACCTGACATTGTAAGAGGCACCATTATTTTACATTCCACTAAGAAAGAACTACGGCTCTCCATGGGCTGGGAGACTCCTTGGTCTTGTGGACTACCAGGTCCCTGGGAAGACGGGGACAGGAAGATACCTCTCCACAGCAGCGAGTCCCCATGTGGGATGCATTTTAGAATCCCATGTCCAGGCTGCATCTCAGTGAAGCCCAAATTTCTCGGGTATGGCCCAGGTATCTCCCTGTGCCTTGGTTTCCCCAAATGCAGCGCTAATGACAGGTTGTCCTTCTGGGGGCCCATTGTCTTTAATGTGTTAATTCGTGTAAGTGATGGCACACAAGGCCACAGAAATGCTGAAGTAAATGTTAACAATTACTCATCTCTGTACCCCCAGGTGCTGGCACACACTAGAGGCTTCCTGAATGGTGGCCGAAGGGAGGAATAGAGATGTCGACATTATCATGTGACTGCTCCCCACCCCCCACAGCCCCACCCAGCTGGGAGAGGCCCACTCTGGCCTCAGCCTGGGGGGTGGAAGCCCAAGAACAGAGTCACCTGCCCAAGGGCCTTCTGTCCAAAGTCCACGGGGCCCCACCCCTCCCTGCCACGGAGGGTGGGCGCTGCCACACCCCGGCCTGCCAGGGCCTCCTGGAGTCAGAACCAAACCTCCCCCAACTTCCACCCCTCCCCTTTCCTGCTTTTATTATTTTCTTTTCCATAAAGATTAGTCTGAGCTGCTCCTCTATCAAGGCCCCGAGGATAAACATGTGGTCCGGAGGCAGAGAAACCCCAGGCCTGAGGGCCCCGCTGCCCCCTCCCCAGCAGCATAAACCCAGGGCTTTTAAGTAAGGAATGGTTTTCAGTAAATCTCTCCTATCAGCAGAAACCTTTGAAAGAGTTTGTTTAAAGGCCAGGGAGATAAACAGCAAGGAGAAGTGTTTGTTTAAGATGTATGTTCTGTGTGGCCACTCTGGGGCCCGGATTGACATCTGTGGGGAGGGGAGCCACTCAGAGCCCAGCCTCCCAGGGGTGCCCCAGACTCCTGGGTATGGACTTCAGCCCAGGCAGGGACCTGGGTCCTCAGGGGAGGGAGGAGCTAGACTGCACCTGTGGGCCCCCCATGGACTTGGGGGCAAGAAAGGGGGAGCTGCAGAAGGGAAGGAGCCCTTCTCACCCTGTACAGGAGGGAAGAGGACCTGCTGGTCAGAATGCAGGCAGAAATCCCACAGGAAGCCAGTCCCCTTCTCCCACATACTGAAAGTTCAGAACAGGCCTGCCCCCCCCCCCAAAAAAAAAAAAAAAAACAGGCTCATTCTCAGCAACCCAAAATGCACCAGGCTTTGCATTTAGGTATTGAGAGCTCTGTGACCTTGGAGGAGCCATCTAACCCAGGGCGAGAGCTCCAGTTCTTCTCTGTTGTGAAAATACCACTCACCCCACAGGGCTTCAGGTTTCTCCTTCCAACTGACAAATGCGGACTGGGCACCTACTTAAGGCCCAGGACTGTTCTAGGCGCCTGGGATTCAATCACAAACAAAGCAGCTTCTGCCCTTCTGAGACCTAAAGGGAGACAGACAAGGAACCTAACAGAAAGAAACTTTTCTCTGTGGTCAACCTGACCCATGGAAGGAATCTGGGCAGGGCTTTGAGGCTGCGGAAGGAGGACTGGGGTGGCTTCCCTGAGAAGGTGGTATTTGAAAGAGATGTAGATGTGTGAGGAAGAGGGGCCTGGGTAGAACTGCAGCCAGGGCAGTTGGAGGACTGGATCAAACACCAAACAGCAAGCAGGTACACAGCCCTGGAGCAGGGTCCTGCGGTCAGTAAGTAACCACTACTGCTGTGGTTGTCCCTGAAGCAGCCACTGAGGGCTGCGATGGGCAGGGGAACCATCGGGGAGGAGCAGGACTTATACAGGATTTTCCCTGGAATTCCTTTCCCATTGAGTAGCAAAAAAGAAGCAAGCTTTGGAGAGGAGGAGAGAGGAGACTGAGGACCAAGTTCATTTCACAAATGCAACGGTGCCCCACGGGTCTAAGAGCAAAGGCACCTAGATTCCCAAGGAAAGTCCTGAGCCTGGGTCAGGAAACTGAGCTTCCACCATGGCTCTGCCTGGTTTTTCTTTCCTCTCCACTAAGTGAGAATAATCCATCCTCCCCTTCCCGGGTGGTTGGGATGGATGAAAGGAGGTATGTTGGATGCTCAGTAAGTGCTGTGCCTGCCCAGGAGCCCTTCCTCGTCTTTCCACGACCCTTTTTGGCTCTTCCTTGGGTGGTGGAGCTGGATGGGCCAACCAGGACCTAGAATTGGAGGGGAAGATGCAGGACAGTTGAGCTGTCTTCAGGCAGCTGAAGTACCATCTCACATTCGTTCCTGAGTCTCCACAAGGAAGGTAGGAATTTTAGGGAAACAGGTTTTTGCAAAAAAAAAAAAAGTCGAGGAGAAATTTCCTGTGATCGGTATTTAACAGTGGAATGGAACTCTCTTTTTATTTTTTCCCTTTGGTATTGGGGATTGAACCCAGAGGTGCTCTCAGATGTACCACTGAGCTACATCCCCCAGTCCTATCAAAAAAAGTTTTTTTTGAGACAGGGTAAATGGCTACATTGCCCAGGCTGGCCTAGAACTTATGATCCTTCTGCCTCGGCCTCCCATGTCACGTGGCTGGATGGTCCTCTTTAGGGATGCTGAGCTCCTGTGTTGGGTGGAGGTGGAGCAGAGGTTGGGGTGGTCCTGTTCTAGGAGCCATCAGAACACACCCATTTCCAGAGCCCCTTCAAGCTCTGAGATTTAGGGTATACCATTAATCCTTCCTGGGCTTCAAAGTCCCTGGATATTTTCTCCATTAGTTCAGGTAAAATTCACCTGGCCTATGTCCTTAGTGTCCTGCTGTGTGACAGGCCAGCATGTCTGAAAGATAAGTCTGGGCTATATTTGGAATGGTCACAGATTAGCAGGTGAGCCCTGCCAGGCACCTAGGTGCAGGTTAACAGGGTCTCAGATGTTCACGGAAAGGTACAAAGAGTGGCGAGAATTTCCAGCACTGTGGGAAGGGCCAAGGGACAGATGTGTTTGGGAAAACATGCCCGAGGAGTTTATCAAATAGTTCCTAGTACCCTCCAACCCTATCTAGAATAAGATTGACTTTAGCAAAGATCACAAGCCAGGGCTCCAAGATTTAAAGGGCTGGAGAGCCACCTGGGCCACTCCTCACCAACCCGCTGAAGGGCCAGGGGATCTCCGGGTAGCTTTCCCCTGCCCCGGGACACTGTGCCAAGGAGAACCCATGTGCTTGGCAGCTGTAAGCCAGCCCTTTTCTTTTCAAAGCTTCTGTATCGCCTTTCCCTCCTCCCCCTTCCTTCCCGCCTCCCCCCTCCCAAAAATAAAGGAGGATGCCCCTTCTGTTGAGCACACAGCCTGTAATTTTGCTGTCAAATCTCAGCCAGGAGGTCAGTGTTGTGACTGACTGTGTAAGGATCGCTCCCTTAAGGGTAATTACACTAAATTCCCCTCTGAAGGACAGCTCTCTCTGGATAGAATACAAGAAAACCCCGCATCCCCATTCACGGAAATTCATGATTTCTGCGGCTGTCACTGGCACACTGGCTAAGAGACACTTCAAGGCGCTCCGACTACTTGAAGTGAGGCTGCAGGGTGGTAGCCATGGCAGGACTCCGGCCACAGGAGTGGGTGGCCCAGCAGACCCAGGTTCTGAGGAGCATGGATCCCAGGCGCTGGAGCAGGAACTGAGCTCCTCTGGGGGGGGTATCTCCCTCCACCTGAGCTGACCATGCCCCTAATTGGGAAAGTAAGAAGGTCCATCCTCCGGCATGCAGCCAGGAAAGGAAACCCCTAAGCCCTTGCTCATTCCTTTGTCTAACAGGTTGGCGATGAGCATCTATTGCCTGCCCTCCACTATTCCCAAGATGGGGCAGCAGGATCTGACACCGGGCAGTGGTCCCCTCTGGAAAGAGCTGGAAAATTCTTAAGCCAAACAAAGCACTTCCCATGTGAAAGGTGAATTCACATCCAAGCTCCCCCACATTTCCCAGCCCCCATCAGACAGGCAACATCTTGACCCTTGTCTCCTTCTGCCCTGAGGCCCCAAGGATGGCAGAAGTAGCCGTGACCTTGCAGGTCTAGCACCCCGGTACTTCCATTCTCCCTATCCAGGGAGACCTCGGCAGGAGTTGGGGAGTCACTCACCACAACAAACAGTTAAAAGGAAGAAAGCGGGTCTGGCGATATCAATGCACTTTGATAACAATAAACTCTGCTTTTAATTTATGCTAATGTGTAGGGCTGTGGTGACAGTAAGAACTAAATTACAGAGTGGCTTTCGAGCCGGTAATTATCCCTCCATTTTTCGCTGCTCTGGAAGATGGACACACAATTATGCTCTCTTGCTGTATATTAATACAGATTCTTGACATCTTCAGCAGACCTGGAGCTGTCATCGAGCTTTTTGTCTCCTTTAATTGAAAATTAATGGTTACTGGGTTGCCACGGAAACAGAGGCCACGGACGCCAATGGCGCTCACGTCTCACCAAGGGACTGGCGGCGGCAGAGTCCGGAATGACCTTGAAAGTTAAAAGAAAAAAAAAACTTAAAAAAGAAGGGGAGAGGAGAGGGGGACAGGAGGGTGGGAGACTGTGGGTCAGAGCTGAGAGACAGAAAGAGGAGAAGGAGAGGAGAGGGGGAAGAAGAGAGAATTCCTGGAGGTTGGGAGCATGCATACTAGAGGAGAGGAAATTAAATTAGTAAGTTTTACCTCTTCGATTTTTCTTCTTGCTATCCCCTGCCCCCTTTAAAAGACTGGGGGTAAAGTCTCAAGCTCTAAAATCTGTGATTCTACTCATGGGTACTAGTAAGAATAACAGCATCTGCCTAGAGTCCCCAGGAGGAAGGACAAAGGCGCTTGGGTGCCATGGGAGGTGGCCCCAGACAGAGGCAGGGCTGGGGGTGCCATGGGGAACCTCCAAGGACCTGTGCTGTCAGAAATGGCAGCTGGAGAGGGGGCTGCTGCTTGGGGCTCTGTGGGGTCTGGAGGGGGAGGGTCCCAGCAGGGGAAGCAAGGTTTGGTTTGCCCAGGAAGATAAGAGATGAAAAGAAGAGTGGTTCACTGAGCCCCCGGATGACAGCGGCTCTAGACTGGGAATGTTTTTTTTAAGGGAAAGAATGGTAGGCCCAGCAAAGAGGCAGTGGGGACGCCTACACACTTAAGAAAGAGAAGTGGGCTTCTTCCTAATCTGCCTGGAGCATAAGCTCCTGAGGAGCAAGTCAATCCAATAATTATGGGATGCCTGCTGTGAACCAGGGTAAGCTAGACCTGAAGTTCATAAAAATGAACAAGAGGCAGACCCTGCCTAGAAAGGACAGAACTCGGGGTTGAGGACAGACACGCAAATGAATGATCCCAAAGGTAGTTGCTCTCTCAAAGGTTTCTCCTACTAGGATGTTCGCTACAGTGTTGTTTAAAATAGCAAAAAATCTAGAAATAGCTTCTATAGCCAATAAAAAAAGGGATTCATAAAATGACATGTTTTTAAAAGAGGCTTCCCAAAGCTGGAGCACGGTTCTGGCATCTTCGGTTATGTTAAGAAAATAATCCTGAGACGCAGGAGGCTGAGGCCAGAGGATTGTGAGATCAAGGCCAACCTAGGCAATTTAGCAAGACCCTGTCTCAAAATGATTTTTTTTTTTTTGATACTGGAGATTAAACCCAGGAGTGCTTAACCACTGAGCCATATCCCCAGCCCCTTTTTATATTTTATTTAGAGTCAGGGTCTCAGGCGGTGTGTGGTGGCATATACCTGTAATCTCAGTGGCTCCAGAGGCTGACGGGAGGATCACAAGTTCAAAACCACCATCATCAACAGTGAGGCACTAAGCAACTCAGTGAGACCCTGTCTCTAAATAAAATAAAAATAAGGGCTAGGGATGTGGCTCAGTGGTTGAGTGCCCCTAAGTTAAATCCTCGGTACCAAAAAATAATAATAATAAAGAAAGAAAGAAAAAAGAAAAGACAGGGTCTCACTGAGTTGCTTAAGGCTTTGCTAAATTGCTGAGGCTAATTTTGATCCTCCTGCCTCAGCCTCCTGAGCCACTGGGATTACAGGTGTGTGCCAGTGTACCCAGCTCAAATTAAAACTTTTAATGGCCTGGAAACGGTAGTTCAAGGGTAGAGCCATTCTAGGTTCAATCCCCAGTACTCCCTACCTCTTAACCCCATAAAAAAGAAAAAAGATTATGTTGAGAAGAATATTTAATGGCCTGAGAGGAAGTTCTTGAGTATTATTTAATGAAAAAAAATTTGTTTACAAAATTGTGATATGTTCATTCCTCCATGATCAGATTTCTAAAATGTTCATGATAGATGTACATTAAGCATATTTTGCTGCAATAAAGTTACATATATAAGCATGAGCATATGTGTGAGGGTGAACTTTTAAAAAAAAAAACAGAAGAAAAAGGAAAATCTTACCAGGTTTATCTCTGAGTGATCAGATTAGGGCTGATCTCTCTCTCTTTTCTGGGACTTTTCTATATCTTCCAAATTTTCTGTAATAAATACACATAGCTATTAACAGGGAAAAAAGAAGAGGTGTTTTTAAAATTATCTTCTCTAGAAATCAGTTCTCCAGAGATAAAATTCCTAGCAAGATACTCCCTGCACATTTCTGCAGAGACTGGGCCCCTGTGCAGGGTTTTCCCACCAAAAAAAACAGACTCAAAGACTCTTCTCTCAAGACCCTTCCCCTAGAACCCCATCCTAGGCCCTCAGCCTCCCCAGACCCTCTACCCACCCCAACCCACTGGCCAGTATGTCTGGAGAAGGGTGGGGAGTTGAGGACCCCAGGAAGGGCTCAGGTAGACGGGTAAGCAGACCATGGGGCCTGGACAGGGGAGACGCCTGGTTCCTGGGTTAACCTTTGGGGTAACACTGCTACCTTCAGCCGTATAGACCACCAGCACCTTCGTGCCAGGGAAGGGGCCCATTCATTAGGG
This sequence comes from Ictidomys tridecemlineatus, assembly GCF_052094955.1. Lineage (NCBI taxonomy): Eukaryota > Metazoa > Chordata > Mammalia > Rodentia > Sciuridae > Ictidomys > Ictidomys tridecemlineatus. The sequence continues at coordinate 109,834,195 of NC_135484.1, read as the reverse complement.
CCTGGAACCTGGCTAGAAGTCAATAACCACCAAATTGAAGATCAGCCTTGGGCGTGTACTAAGTAACTGCCCAACACTGCAAATCCAAGGTGGATATTATTATTCCGTTTCACAGATCGGGCAACTGAGTCCAAAAGGGCAAACTGACTTGCTCTAACAGCTGTGGACGGTAGAGCTACCACCCAGCCCCAGGGACTCTCTGCCTCCAGGTTTGTACTCTCTCTACCTGCCCCTTCCTCACCAGATCCAGAGAGCCCAGGTGCAACTAGAGTCTGAATTGCAAGGATTTCTGGAATAAGCCCCATGTGGGGAAGGGAACTGTGAAAACCAGTGTCTTGTCATGGTCTTTGCATCTCAACTGGCCCTTGGAAGAGCTAGGAGAGAGTAATCATGATACCTCTAGTTAGAGCACGAACTTTGGAGAAACACAGGCTGGGGGTGGGGCTCCTTGGGAATGCACCCTCTCCACCTCTCATCAGAGACGGGCTTAAATCACACTTGGTAAACGAGTGTACTGTCCTTCACCCCCACTCTACTCTCCCACCCCTGCCACCAAAATTAGATTTCCACCCTCCCTTCCTCCAGGAAGACTTCAGGTAATTGACTTCAGGTTGCCATGATTCTTCCTTCCCTCTGCCCCTATGATAATACACCAGCCTCTGGCACCTGACCTCTGTGGCCGGCCCTACTCCATGCAGTTTCATGTGTCCACTCCCTTCCTCTGCTCACCAACCTTATAAGAAGATGCTATAGTCTTATCCAAGGCACAGAAAGGCTAGCCACCTTGCCCAAGGTAACACAGCAAGTCATTGACAGAACCAAAATTCCAGCCCACACAGACTGAAACCAGAAGCCAAGACATTCTTTACCATGACACCGTGCAAGGGTTTGAGGTCTCACTAGAATTTTCTGCGTTGGATGACCTAGAAATCAGCAGCCCATTTGATTGGATTCCTGTGACATTTCAGTGAGAAGGCAGGTTGGTACAGGGCCTTGCCCTACAACAAGGGATCCTGCATTTGTCGACAGGTGGAAACAGGCTCCTCCCCTTTCTGATGGGGTATGGCACCCACTTCACTGGTGTGGAGTGCCTCACCGTGAGGTCGATTCTATCCTCACTGATCCCACCACCCACACTCAGGACCTGGGGAAAGGGGACCAGGGGAGATGACTGGGAGCCCCACTGTCCAACAGACGAGCCATCTGATGGGGACAGCATATGGGAAGGTTCCAGGTAAAGGCACCTGTGCTTTCTGCCCCGCCCCTAGCTGGGCCCTGGGACGCAGACAGCAGGCTCACTCTCCAGGGCTCCCTGCCCTTGTCCACCTCTCCCCTGTCCTTCCCCCACTCCTGCCTGGCCCCTGCCTGCTTCCCTCCCCACCCACTTTCCCAGAGCAAGAACAAACAAGAAGACAAACCCAGCAGCACAGTCAGCTTCGGAGGTGGCAGCGAGGGATGCAGGGAACTTGCCTTCATTTCCCCGGCTTCCCTGATCCCGACCTTAATCCCCGCTCAGCATCCTGTCAGCCCGGTTGTTCTCAAGCTGACATTGCTGCAGGCGCCTTCTCGGCAGCCTTTCCTCAGATCTGCCTCCTCGGGGGACTTCTAAAGAGGAGCCCGAGGTTTCTCTGTTACAGCCGGCTTCACTCGCTGCCCTCCAGCAAAGCCTGGGATCCCTGGGGGCCGCAGAGAGAGGGGGCCTGGGGGGGGCAGTGCCAGGTCTGACGTTTCAGAGGAAGAGGGAGGATGGAGGTGGCTGAACCCAGAAGCTTCCAGAGTGAGGGTCAGACCTGGGGCAGGGGCCCAGCCAGCACTGCCTCTTCAAAGCAAGGAGGGGCTTGCACAGGTGTGCGAGCCTGAGAGACAGAGGGGAAACTGAGGCCGGATCCCAGGGAACTCCCGCTGTTGCCACCAGTGCTGGGGAAGTGCTGGCCGTGGGGGTCTTTGAATTTCTGAGCCTACAGAGATCGCAGCTCAGGATGTGTTTGGAGAAAGGGGCATCTGGGGCTTGCCAAGAGCCTGCATGAAAGAAAACTTGTATGTCCACATTGTGTGGGTGGACTTCTGCACACCTGCTGGGTGCTAGGGGAGACACAGGAAAGGCAGCCAGTCACTTGGCTTTTCTGAGCCCCTTTTCTCTCCTCTGTGAGGCTGGGAGGGTCAGGACAGCAGCTTCCTTGCAGGGTCAGTGTGAAGGTTAGAGACAGACAAGGTGTGCAGAACACCTGGGCTCTGTCCACAGGGACACAAGAGTCTGGAGCTCTGTCAGGGTTTTCGTGAATGGGACTCTGTGCAGGGGGGACACAAGAGCATGAGGAAGTGCAGGCCAGTGTCCATGGGGGTCTGCACGAAGTCCCTGTGAAGCTGCTGTGAGTCCCTGTTTGAATCCTGTTTAGCCTGTCGCCTGAACAAACGTCCAGACTTTGGCTGTCCCTGTTGGCCCTTCTCCCACCCACTAGCTCATGCCATCCCCAACCTGCCAAGGGGATAGGGGTGCAGGAGGCTCCTGGACATGCAGGAGGGGTGCTCCTTAAGCTGGCTCACATGGCCCTGCCCTCCTGGGACCTCCTCAGATCCACAAGTGCTCTGGGGACTGAATCCAAAGGTGGTCCCCACGACCCCCAATGCTCAGCTCCCTGGGAGAGAGCTCAAGGTGTGTGCTGGGTGGGCTTTGCGAGAATCCATAGGGACCCCAACGCAGAGATGCTGGGGGAGCAGCAGAGAGGTTGCCTCCCTACCAACCTCTCCATTCCACAGAGTGGCAGTGAGGCAGTCCTGGGGAAAGAGCTGAAAAGCAGGATCTGGATGCCAACTCTCAGTTAGAATCCCAAAGGGGCTCGCGCTTGTGGCAGTAAACAGAGTGCTGAGTGCTGGGAGAGGTGGGGCACGCCTGTAACCCTAGCTACTCAGGAGGCTGAGACAGGAGGATCACACGTTCCAAGCCAGCCTGGGCAACTTAGCGAGACTCTGTCTCAAAATAAAAATAATAATAATAATAATAATAAAAAGGACTGAGGATGTAGCTTGGTGGTTAAGCACCCTGAGTTCAATTACTGGGGAGTACGAAAAAAATAAAAAATTAAAACACCAGCTTTTCCCGTTGCCAAGACTCGCATAGTGGGGTGACCTTATAAAAGTCACTAACACAGGCTGGGGCTGGGGCTGGGGCTCAGGGATAGAGCGCTTGCCTAGCATGTGTAAGGCACTGGGTTTGATCCTCAGAACCACATAAAAATAAACAAATAAAATAAAGGTTTTCTGTCCATCCACAAAAAAAAAAAATTTTTTTTTTAAGTCACTAAACCTCTTTGAGGCTTGTGTTCTCATTAGTAAACTGGGGATAGCATTGCCATCAGTGTTACGATGTGGCAAACATCAAGAAACACGTGTGAAGTCCTGGCACATCCCAGGCACAGAGCAAATGCTTTAAGATACACAGAACCACCCCTGCTGTCTCTCTGATAAGGTATGCATGCCTGTGAGCATTACTTGGTAATAAGAAATAGAATGTTTGAGTGTTTTAGATTCCAGAAATGGGTACGAATGGCAAAAATTAAAAAGCAGCCAGGTAAAAATGGTACCTACTAGGTGCTGACAAATCCTATTTCCTTCCCTCCCTTCCTCCTTAAACCAGTTTTATCCTTCTTCTGATCAGACTGCTTCCACACTGAGGGAAGTCAAATTCCCTTCTGATCAGCTTCTGTGATGGATGTGCCTCCATCTCAGCTTATGTGTGGTGATGTTGGCCGGTGGAAGCAGGTGGTGGGGGGTGGCTGCCTCCAGGGCCCACTTAGGGCAATGTTGTCCCCAAGTCTTTGGGAAATGACCAGTCCCAGAATTCCCAATTCCCAGGAACTTGTTCACCAGGTTGATTCCTAGACACCCCCACCTGCTGAATCACCACCCTGGGAGAGGGAGCCTGGGGATCAGCCTCTGAGAAGCTCTCTCTGTATCTGACATGCATTAAATTTGAAAAGAATCTTCTTGGGCTTTGTCTCTTTTGCACTAAACCAGCGCTATCTGCTCTTAAATTAATGTTAAAAGTCCTTGTCTTGGGAATGTGGCCGTTCCTTCCCCAATCCAGGAGATCCCTGTGGGACACCCCTGCAGAAGCTTCTGAGCCACTGAGCAGGATTCTGCCCCTGCCCCTGTTATCCCTCTCCAACAGTTGGTAGGGGTTGGGGCTCCCAGTTTCAGTTTCCACAGTGGGATATGCAGAAAACAGGGTAGTTTCTGGTACTTCTGGGTTCCCCCAGCAGTGTCCTGGGGGAACAGTGGGGCTCCGTGTCAAATGAAGATATCATCTTCCTGCCCTTCATAGACAATCCCAAGAGAGAGTACAATTCCTCCAAATGCCCCAAAGCTGTCCTGCCCTGGGGGTGGTAAGCAGAGGAGTTTTCTGTCACTTCCTCCTTCCTTGGTTTGTTATGCAAGATGCTCCACTCAGTATTTGGGGAGTGGGCAGGAAGCACTTCTCAGATTTCTAATGTCCCCCATTCCCCCCATTCTACCCCCTGCACCCTTATATCCACTCCCAACAGCCTTAGCATGAGTGCTGCTGGACCCTCACCAGGGAGGTGTCCCTGGAGGAGGGAGGCAGCGGTTATGTGAGGGTTCTGGAGGCTGAGGCTTGAGACCTGGCTTCCCATCAAGCAGCTGAGCAGCCCACGGCCAGCCCCCCCTCACCACCCGTCACCTCACCTGAGAAGCAGCCAGTCAATGTCCTGAGGCTTCAGAGACCACAGATGGAAGAGTGGTCCGTGAGCACGAGGAGTGGATTTTGCTTTAATTCTTATTTTATAGAACGGATCCTTCTGCATCCTCTCCCCCGTAACAGGTGCAGGCTACCTAGGAAGCCCCTTGTCCAACTGCCTCCTCTCAGGGAGTCCTAGCTTCAAGCTGTCTGGCTCTTAAAACAAGCCCATCTGTTTGGGAGGTTTCAGAGGCAGCTGGGAGGGGCCCCAGCCATCCCAGTTTCTTCCAAATTGGTGGAGTGGGAGAACCCCATTCTTTGGCCGCCTCCAGCCATGATGTCTGCCCCCCCCCGGGGGGTGTCAGGGGAGGCGGCACCAGAGGAGGAGGACACTGGGAGCCCAGATCCCGAAACTCCCATGGGTGTGAGACCAGAAACCCAAGCCCTGGCCCCCCTACCCCACCCCTCAAGCCACCGTCCGGAAAAAATAAACTATTTCCTGCAACCAGCTCCGAAACAAAGTCTGTGAGTGCGCTGTGACACATGTTACATAAATAGAAGCCGCAGAGGGGAAAAGCCTGTTTTCTCTTTCATTATTTATCACTCTCTAACCATCTCCAGCTGGGTGAGTAAACAGGCGCATTGGCCCATAATGAGGAACAGACTGCTGCCGTGGGGCTGCCGAGGGCGTGTGCGAGTGTGACAGAGTGTCTGTCTGTCTGTCTGCCCCTGAGACGGTAGAGTGGGAGTCTGTGAAGGAGGAAGGCTTGTGGGGGGGAGCACCCCATACCAGAGGGCTAGGAGACCTTCCTGGGGTGGCCCAGCTGGGCCCAGGGTGAGGGTGGGTTGGGGGATCTGTTTGCTGGAGGAGGAGTCAGGGAGGAGAGAGTGTGTGGGTGGGAGGGGATGTGAGACTGAGCCAAGTGTGAGACTGCAAATGTGCAGGGCTGTGAGCATGACCTCCCCGGGGTGGCCTCTGAGTGTGGCCACAGGGACGCAGGGGGCGGGGAGCCTAGGGGCTCATGCAGGGCTGTGTGTAAGACTAGGAGACTTTGGAATTGGGTGTGGGTGATCCTGGTAGCATCTCTGGGTAAGTGTGAGCTTGTGCTTATGGGAATGTGGAAATTTGTAGCTGGGCATCACTGTGGGAATACTGTATTATGCATGTGAGGTTTCATGACCAATTTAACCACAGGGTTGAATTTCATTCCCTCCCCCCAAAAAAATTTTTTAAAAAATGAAGTCCTAATGCCCAGCACCTCAGAATACAATCTTATTTGGGAAAAGGAACAAGCAGATGTCATTGGTTAGGAGCTGGTACTGCAGTAGTGTGGCCCGGATACAGGAGGACTGGTGTGCTTATAAGACGTCCTTAAGCGCCTGGGGCTGTGGCGCACGACTGTGATCCCAGCTACTGGAGAGGCTGAGGCAGGAGGGTCGCAGGATCGAGGCCAGCCCTGGGAAGCTTAGCAAAACACTGTCTCAAAGTGAAAAAAGAAAAGAAAGAAATGTTCAGGTGAAGACACAGAGGTGACTAGAGAACACTGTGAAAGATTGGAAGCCAAGGAGCCCCTGGGGCTACCAGAAGCTGGAAGAGAAAAGATCCTCCCCTACAGGTCTTAGGAGAAACCTTGAACTTGAATTCCTAGCCTCCAAAACCATAAGACAGTGTCTGTTGTCTGATGCGACCCTGTATGTAGTACTTTGTTAGAGCAACCCCAGGAAATGAACGCAGGTGCGGATGGATGTTGTGTAGTTTCGGGGTGCAAATATGTTTGAGAAATCGTGGAGCATGCATGTGTGTGTAGGTGAGAATCCTGGTGAACATGGGTGTGACCATGGGAGTGTACGAATATGCGTGCGAGACGGGGAATGTGTGAATGTGCACACATGTGCTCACCATCCTGGACGGGAACCCGGCATCCATCCTCCATGTCTGTGTGCCTCTGCCCATCCCCAGAGTTCTTCTCTGACCTTGGGCAGCCCTGTCGGAGGCCAGGGAAGCTCTGCCCCCAGTCTGGCCAACAGGACCCAGGAATGTTCCTCAGAGGCCCAGATGAGACCAGGCCTGCAGTCTGGAGGCAGCAAGGTGAGGGGTCAGGGTCTTTGTGTGTGGTTCTGGGCATTCTTGCCTAAAGCCTGGTTTCCTTGTAGCTCTAGGCTGCCGTGCTGGTATTACCTGTCCTGCATGGGGCAGTTATGAGTAGGAGAGGCAAGCCTAGGTGCTAAGATTCTTCTTTTCTTTTTGTTACTGGGATTGAACTCATGGGTATTCTACCACTGAACTACATCTCTGTAACTACATTATTTATCTTTAGACAGGGTCTCACTAAGTTCTGAGGCTGGCCTCAAATTTCTTATCCTCCTGTCTCAGTCTCATGAGTAGCTAGGGTTACAGGACTGTACCAGTATGCCCAGCCAGAGATTTTTTAAAAATACTTTTTAGTTACCAATGGACCTTTATTTTATTTATTTATTTATATGCAGTGTTGAGAATCAAACCCAGTGCCTCACACATGCCAGGCAAGTGTGCTACTGCTGAGCCCCAGCCCCAGCCCAGCCAGAGATTCTTGAAGCAACAGTGAGCTCTTGAGCAGCTGTGTGGACCAGACCCGTCCCTGTAGACCACCGGTGACACATAGCCATCTGGAGAAGTAGCCTCCCAAGCCATCATCCAACCAGCCTGAATCTCTCTCTCTGCCTCTGCGCCCCCAGCCAGGGGCCACCACACCTGTTCAATGAACCAACAAGGCATGTTTTATGAGACTGATGCCTAAGAATACTCAAAGGTGTCCCAGAGAAGCCTTGCCATGAAATCTTGGGCAAGTCACTTCTCCCTGAGCTTCTGTTTTCCTTCTGAAAAGAACACAGCCACCCTTAACCTGCCTACATCATAGGGATATTGTCAGGATGAGGGGCCAAATGGACATGAACTTGTCTTATAAAGAAATACCTTTCAAAATGCCTGCCACACTCGGTGACTGAAAGTGGCTAGGGATGTAGCTCCATGGTAGAGCACCATGGGTTCAAGCTCCAGCTCAAATAATAAAGTAAATAATTTTATTTATTAATATTCTATGTCCTGCAGACCAAATCCTGCCTGCTTTTGTATTGTGGACTGTACGATTGACTTATTGTTTGGTTTGGGGCGGTGCTGAGGATCCCACCTAGAGTTTTTCTTGTGCTAGGCAGGTGCTCTACCACTGAGTTACATCCATTTTATTTTGAAACAAGGTCTCGCTGAGTTTTCCAGGCTGGTCTCGAACTTGCAATTCTCCTGCCTCTACCTCCTGAGTAGCTGGGCTTCTAAGCATGAGCCATCACGACCAGCAAGAATGGTTTTAATAGATAATTATTTGTCATCAATCTGATGATAGGGAGCATTGATTTTAACCCCAATTAAGTAAAATGTTACCTCTTTGCCCTAAATTCCATTCTTCTCATTAGCAGATATATATATGTTCTATTCAATTATTATTGTAATTTCATCAATAAAAATGACATGGAAATTTGTTCTCTCTCTCTCTCTCTCTCTCTCTCTCTCTCTCTCTCTCTCCCTCTTCATTTTGTACCTTGTCCTCAACACCTAAAATATTTACTGTCTCTGAGCAGCAAGCCTGCTGTCCTCTGCCCCTACTCTTCAACTCTGACACTGGCACAAAAATAGCCTGGAACAAGGCATAAACAAATGGGCGTGGCTGTGTTTCAACACAACTTTATTTACAGAAACAAGCGCTAGGCAGGATTCAGCCACAGTTTGCCAACCCCTGGAGCAGAACGCTGTAAGCCTTCGGCCATTTTGATTGGTGTGGAAAGGGGCAAGTAAATCCTAAGTGAGGTCCAGAGGAGCCCGTGTTTCCTTGAATGATTCACTGGACTGGATTGGACAGGATGTGAGTCTGAAGTGATGCGATGCCCTCCAAGGACTCTGAGAAGGAAGCCCACCCAGAGAAAGGCAGAGCTAAGCAATGGGAGGACCCAGGGGCATCGTTTTAAGCCCCTGGATCACACATCATCTGCAGCAAGCCCTACCCCTTGATTTTTCAGTTCCAGGAGCCCATCAATTTCCATTGTTATTTAAGTCTGTTTGAAGTGGATTTTCTGATGCTTGCACTGATATAAGAGCACAAAAGAAGGGTGTCTAATCCAGCCTGAGGCATTCAGGGAAGACTTCCAAGAGGAGGCGCCATCTGAGCTGGGTCTTAGCATGAGCAGCAAAAACAAATAGAAGAAAAGGGACACCAAGCTCAGGCAGGGCATGAGAGGAAGCCCAGCTGCATGAAAGAGCACAGCACACACCACAAGTCCCAGGAGGCAGAGCTGAGAGTGGCCAGGGATGAATCAGAGGTTCAAGAATGGGTAGCTTTTGCTCTGTGCACCAGGCCAAGGTGCTTGGATCTGGAATGGGTCTTGGATAGAGCATGACAAGTCCAGGTTATCACTTTACTTTATGATGCTGGGGATTAAACCCACAGGCTCCTAGATGCTAAGCCCAAGTGTTGCTAGAGGTTGGCACTTGGGAGAAGGCACTAGATGGGGGCACTGGAAGGGCATCAGGCCAGAAGTGGGGACTTCAGCTCATAGGCCACAGGGATACTTCAGGTAGAAAATAATGAGAGTCCTGACCAATGGCAGGGGGAGGGGTGGGTGAAGAAGAGGGGATGACCCTGGGAAGCAGTTTGGAAGACAGGGAGAATCAAGGAATGATTCCAGATTCTAGAAGGACTGGGTAGATACGGTACCACCAATGGGAAGAGAATGAAGAGACGGGCATGCTTTAGATAAGGATGACTGAATGGGGACATGTCTAGTATGCTGTCACTGGAGGCCCGCAGACATGGGCATAGGATCAAAATCTGAAACAGGGATGGTACTGGGAGCCTCAACTCACCATGAGAGTGGGTGGGCTTATCCAAGAGAAGGCAGAACAAAGGGGCAGTAGGTCTCAGCCTTGAGAATGCCAAGGGTTTCTGAGAGGGGACAGTGGGACACAGATGAGCCCATGAGGCTCATAAAAAGGCAGAAGTGCAGGAAGAAGCTGGAGGGCAGAGTGCAGTAGGCGCTGGCACCCTGCCCATGTCTCTCGGCACTTGTCTCTGGATGCAGGAGGCTGCCGACTGCCAACACCTGCTCTGGGCCTGAGGGGGTTTTTCTGGCCATGGAAACACCCTTGGCTCCAGCCCAGGGCAAGACGGAAGTGCTGGAGAGTGAATTCACCTGCCAGCAGGCCTCAAGCAGGGAGAGGGGGCTGCTGAATAAATGGGCATGAGATGGGCACCCGGCCCTGGCCCCGTGCAGGGGTGACTGGAGGTGTGCCCCACGCAGCTCCCAGGGTTCCCGGGGTGACTGTGCTCCTCTTGCTCAGCATGGTAACTGGCGCAGTCTCCCTGTATGGGCTGCCTTCCCTTCCTCCCCATGACCCTACTCACTACTGGTATTTCTGGGACCATATCCTAAATAAGCCACTTGTGCTTGAATCCTTGTCCCAGAGTTTGCCTCTGGGGGAACCTAAAACCAAGAGGAAGGTTTTGTGAAATCCAAACAAGTAGAAAATGTCATATTCTGTCCAGATCAGGTCACCCCTGTGCCCATCTTCAAGTCCACTGGCAGACCAATTTCTCCCAGAGTCCTTAGGGTCTCAGCAGGGCTCATCCCACATTCCTAGGATGAACAAACTTCACCATCAAGAAATTCTCTCTGCAGGGCACGGTGGCATGTGCCTGAAATACCAGCAACTCCCGAGGCTGAGGCCAGAAGGATCCCAAGTTCAAGGCCAGTCTCAGAAACTTAGCGAGACCCTGTCTCAAAACTAAAAATTAAAAAGGACTGGAGATGGAGCTTAGCGGTAAATCACTCCTGGGTTTAATACCCACTGCCAAAAAGAAAGAAAGACGGAAAGTCAAATAGGTGGGGGTGTAGCTCAATGGCAGAGCACCACTGAGTTCAATCTCCAGTACCACCAAAAAGAAAGAAAAATAAATCTTTTCCTAGGCTGGGGTTATAGAGAGTGCTTGCCTGGGGCACTGGGTTAAATCCCCAGTATGGCAAAAAAAAAAAACCCAAACCTCTCATATCCCCTCTTTTGAAGTCATGTACTGCTGCAGAATGCAAAGGCTCAGAAGGATTCCTCAGTTCCTGTCCCTGCGCCTGCCTTTCCCTGTACCCCTGGTATGGGCCTCTTCTGTTCTGGCCTCCAAGTGGCTTTCACTTTTTTTTTTTTTTCCATTGGTCACATCTCCAGCCCTGTAGGTATTCACCCCTTCTCTTTCTGTCTGCCATCTGGGGACTGGTCGTGACTGTTGGCCAGTGGCCCACAGGAGCTATGGGGGGCTGAGCAGCCTGGGAATCCTCCCTGCCTTCAGTGGGTGTCAGCCTGACTGGTCTGCTTCTCACCTCCTACCACCCAGGGAGGAAGCCAGTGGGATGGGGTGGAGAAGGTCTTGAACCTCCTAAGGGGGAAAAGGTCCTCAAGAAGCCACACAGGGGAGAGATGAAGGGTCGGTTCTGCTCTGCAACAAGCCCCGTGTGAATACGGGCACTCACTAGGAGATGTCATCGTGGAACCGTGTATGAGTTAGTCGTGGAATCGTGGGTGAGTTTCAGCTCCGCTGCACGGTTGGTCGTGTCATTGGCAGAATAAGGATGATCATAGTCCCCACCTGACTTAGTCTGGGTTCCTACAGAAGTGGCCCCTGAGACAACTATTCCACTGCAGATGGGAAACCCCGGTGAGGAAGCAGTGGAACCAAGTAAGGTAGGGAAGGAAGTTCTGCAGTGGGATCAGTCCCACTGGGGAAACTCTGGGTGTGCACATAGGGTGGGGTTTTGTTTGTTTGTTTGTTTTGGTGGTTCTGGGGATTGTACCCAGGGCCTTGTGCATCTGTGAAGCAAGCACTCTACCAACTGAGATATAGCCACAGTCTTGTTTTTTTGTTTCCGTTTTTGGTACTGGGAATTGAACCTAGGGGTATTTCACCATTGAGCCACGTCTCCAGCCCTTTTTATTTTTTTTATTTAGAGACAGGGTCTTGCTAAATTGCTAAAGCTGGCTTTGAACTCACAGTCCCCCTGCCTTTGCCTCCTGAACTGTTGGGACTACGCGCACCACCACCACCACACCCAGCTAGGGGATTGTTTTTGCAATACTAGGGACTGAACCCAGGGCCTCATGCATACAAGCAAGTGCTCTACCACTGACCTGCATCCCCAGCCCTTGTTTTGTTTTTTTGTTTTTTTATGGTCCTGGGAATGAAACCAGGGCCTCATGCCTGCTAGGAGATGCTCCATCACTGAGCAACACCCCAGCCCAGAACAGGGGTATTTTATACCAATTCCCATTGATCATGGGTGGAGAGCTCCCCCGGGGGTGTTACCCAACCCCAGCAATCCTGGTCTCCCACACAGTGGCAGTGTGGGCTCCAATGGCCAGAGGGAGCCAGCCCCCAGGGAAGAACAAAGCAGGTCCTGGTGACTGGAGCCTCAGGCCATAAGTGGTCAGGATGAAGACACCAACAGCATGGTCTCAGTGAGCCGATGGGAGGAGGAACGAGGTCATCGGTGCCATGTGTAGCACCTGTGTGGTCACAGGAGGTTCTTTTCCATCAAGATGCAGCCTCACTTCAGTTTCTGGCTGCCTGGCTCTAGGGCTTCCTGGTGAGAAAGGTCTATTGGGCTAGAGGGCCCAGGGTCAAGAGCAAAGGGGACGACGGGGAGAGAGGATCCTGAGTGATACAGGGAAGGCCACAAAAAAGAGCAGATGCCAGAGGCCCAGGCCTGGCATAGAATATGGTTCAGATCAATGTATGGAAAATGTACACCTCTCCCCAAGGGGCCCAGGGAGATGCCGTGCTTAATAGGGATGAACGAAGTCTCTCTCACATTACCTTATATCCATCCTACCTTGTTTCTGTCATTTGGAGATCTGCTTTCTCTTAAAAAAAAAAAAAATCCAAGGCCATTGTGGGGATCCAAGATACATCTAAAAAGCTCCTAGTGAACAGTAGAGATGATCAGCATGTGGCAGCTATTTCCATAAGTCTACCCAGACTTTGATTTCCCTCCTTCACATCCTACTTCACTTTCCCAGGGCCAGTGATTGAGACCCTAAGCCCCAGGCCTTTAAGGTTCCATGGAAAAGAATGATTCCCTTGCTGAGCAGGGAGTTCTGAAGGCAGAAAGGGATTGAGGAGGGGGCAATGCAAAGAACAGAGAGCACTACCTTCTGGTAGGATAGGATGGCTCTGAGGGATGGAGGGTCCTGCCTTGTCCCATCTTCTATCCAAGTCACCCCATCCTTGACCACCAACTCTTTTCTTGCAGCAGTGAAGACTGGCTGGGTATGGTGGCACACGCCTGATATCCCTGAAGCTTGGGAGGCTGAGTCAGGAGAATGGGGAGTTCAAAGCCAGTCTCAGCAACTTAGCCAGGTCCTATGCAACTCGTTGAGACAATGTCTCTAAATAAAATATTTAAAAGAGGGCTGGGGATGTAGCTCAGTGGTTAAGTGCTCCTGGGTTCAATCCCTGGTGTGTGTGTGTGTGTGTGTGTGTGTATCTCAACAATAACAACAACAACAGCAACAACAAAACAAAAGTAGTGAAGACTCTGTTACTGCATACATTCTACAAACCCCAGCTGATACCTGCAGGTCCCCAGCTTGTCCTAAGGTGTCAGACTATTTTTTTCAAGCAATGTCTTAAAGTATCACATCATAATCAGTTCAAATCAACATGCATTTACTGTGTACCTACTATGTAAAAACACTGAACTGGATGCAATGGGCAATCCCCAATTGACTAGAATCTAAGGCCCCTAACCTCAGGACTTTATTATAAATTTGGAGAAATGAGGCATACATGGCAAACAGTTTACAATGTGTTTAAAGTTACTAGGCACTTCTGACATAAAAGCTAGCCAACAACACATTGTAACATCAATGACACCTGAGTGCTAAAGGGGGGCGGGGAGGTGGGAGGGAGTGGCGGGGTGATCCAGAGATCCTGCCAGGAGCTACAGTCTTTCCAGTGCCTTCCGGGAGAGGAGCTCTGCACCAGCCCTGCTTCTCCTACCAGCTCTCTGCTGGGCTCTCATGCAGTGGAGGAAACTGAGGTCCAGCCTCCTGCTTCAGGATTTCAGGCTAGGAAATGACAGAATTAGGATTGAAATCCAAGAGTCTTCATAAGGGAGGAAGATGTGGGGTAGTTCTTTAAAACTGAGGAGGAACTAAGCAAGACTTGTAGCACACCTGAAGTCCCAGCAACTTGGGGGTGCTGAGGCAGAAGGATCCCTTGAGTCTGAGTGTTTGAGACACTGTGTTGAAAAGGGGAGGAATGTAAATAAAGGGAGAAGAGGTTCCTTCTGTTTCTTTTCTTGCAGTCAGTGCTGAGGACTGAACCCAGAGTATGCTTGGCAGGTGTGCTACCATTGAGCTACACCCCCAGGGGCTTCTTTTCTCAGGTGTCTGCACCTTGGCCTTTCCCTGTCCCATGCTGTCCCACTCCACCTCCCAACCCCATGAACGACAAAGGGGAAAGATAAGGTGTGGGTTCTGCTTTCCTGATTCTTCCTACATTTGTCTTATTCTCCCCACATGGACATCCCATGGAGGGATCTCATTTCACCCAAAGATACTGTGTTCTAATTAATGGAAAATTGCTCACTGCTTGTCAAGTTATGTTCATTTCCTGATCTTTAATGACTGATTTTCTACCCATCAGCCCAAAGTCTCCATGCCCACCACTATGAAAAACAACAACAACAACAACAAAAAACGGAGTCTCTGAGTCTTGAAAAGTGATCACAAGGGTTTCTGCAAACATCTCCCAGGACCCAGGCACCTGGTCAGCCTGGTACCCAGAGGAGCAATGGAACCTCCTCCTCCCCCTAGGGACCTTCTCCTCACAGCTCTAGGGGCAGATCCCCACACTAGTACCATGGTCCTCTACTCGGGTCAATGTGATCAATGTGATGAACTGATCAATCTCTCCCAGTGGTGGGAGCCCCACTGAAAAGAGGGCCTTGAAGGAGTCTAAAGACTTGACAGCTGCTGGCACAGTTCATTAAGACATCCACCCTTGGTGAAATAATTCTTTGTTTAAATTGTCATTTATGATGGGAAACAGTATCTTTTCTGGAAAAGGAAAGGGCTACCCTGTGCATCGTTCCCCTACCTCTACCAGGCACAGACTTGGGTCTTGCAGAATCAGAAAGATTGGGAAGCAGAATAGATAGGGAGGGGAGAAGATTTCAGAAAGAAGGAATTTGGAGGAGCAGGGGAAACCTGCTGAGCAGGAGGCAAAGGGAGGTCCCAGAAGGAAACCCACTGCAGAGGGTGCACAGTGGCCTACTATGGGTACAATCTAACTGTCCACCAACCGGAAGGTGAGTGAAGAAACACAGGAGCTTGATAGGGTGGAATGCTCTCTGGAAGCCTCTTAAAATAAATGACCTAGAGATACATGTAACAAACCTGAATTCATCTCGACAATATGAAATTGAGTAAAATCCAACAAGTAAAAGCAAGGAATTAAAAAAAAAACACCTTTCACTTAACAGAGCTGGGTAGTACTAAATGATTGAGCATAAAACTTGGGCCAGGCACTGTGGTACATGCCTGTAATCCCAGAGGCTTGGGAGGCTGAGGCAGGAGGATCACAAGTTCAAAGCCAGCCTCAGCAAAAGTGAAGCACTAAGCAACTCAATGAGACCCTATCTCTAAATAAAATACAAAAAAATAGGGTGGGGATGTGGCTCAGTGGTCAAGTGCCCCTGAGTTCATTCCCAGCCAAAAAAAAAAAAGAAGAAGAAGAAGAAGAAAGAAAGAAAGAAAGAACATTCCTGGATCCCCAGAAACCCCCTTGTACCTCCTCTCAGTTGCTTCCCTGTCTAAAGAGGCTACTCTCTAGACTTCTAACACCATCAATCCATTGGACCAGTTTTTAAATTTCAGATGAATGGAATCAAACTATATGTTTTGTTGTCTGTTTTTGGTTTTCACTCTTGACACTATGTTTGTGAGATTTGTTGTATGTGGCAACGGTTTGATTATTCTTGTTGCCAGGTCCTAGCCCCTGTATGACACCTGGATCCACTGATCTATTCTACTCTTGGTGGCTATTATGAGTAGTTGGCATATACTAATAGGCCACATAGCATTTTTAGTGTATGCCTTTTGATGAACATATTTAGGTATGCATTTCTGTTGACATATACTTAGAAGTGCAGTTCTTATGTTTTGTTAATAAAGTCTTATTCCTTAAGAATCTGAAAAAGAATATTTGAGCCAGGTGCAGGGGTGCATATCTATAATTCCAGCAATTCCAGGAGGCTGAGGACGGAGGATCACAAGTTTGAGGCCAGACTCAGAAACTTAGTAAGATTTTCCTCAAAATAAAAACAACAAAAAATAAATGGCTGGGGATGTGGCTCAATGGTAAAGTGCCCTTGGGTTCAGTACCTAAAAAACAAAACAAAACAAAAACAAAAACAAACAACTTTTAGAGGCAAAAAGGTAAGATTGAAATCGATAAATGGAATGATAAGATATCTGGACCTAGTGTTAGGACTATGGGAATAAAAGACTGTAGATACACTTCCACCACTACCACCATCTCCTTCCAAGTGGTGTCAAACTGGATACTAAGAAACAGTTCATCTGTTAGCCAATTTCATACCCTTGACAGGGAGGCAGCTGACCCAGGAGCCAGTCCTTCTAGCTGTGTGACCAGAGGCAAGTTTCCTGATCTCTCTGAGTTTCAGCTGTAAAATGGGGAAGAGAGCCACCCTAGTTGGAGTTTTGAAGCTAAACAGCCTATTCATCAAGTGCTTGGCACACAGCAGGCACTTAGTAAGTGGCAACTCATGATTCACAACTTTCTGAAGTCAGTGTTCTTCATTTTTAAGTGAGGAAATGGGCTCACAAAAGGAAAAGTAAACATTTATGGAAAACCCTTGAGGAACAGAGGAACAGGTTACCAAGCTTGAAGCTCCGCCCAAGCCTTTTCATGCTATCTTCCCAGCCCCCTGAGGAGGTATGCTCCCAATTTGATAGGTGAAAGAACTGAGGCTCAGACATCATGTCACTTGCCCAGATCATACACTAGTAAGTGACAAGAGGCTGAAGATCAACCCACCACTTCCTGGCTCTGGCCCCTGTGTTCCCAACCTGGCCTCCCTAGTAGGATCAGGCTGTGAGTCCTGGTTCCCGCCACCCCCTGAGCATACGCACCTGTCCTGAATCCTATGAAGGGACAGTTGTTTGTCTCTCTTGCCTGGTCCTTTCGCTCTCCACCAGGAGCAGAGGATTACTGTCAAAACTCATGAAGCCCCTGCACCAGGAAGAAGGCTCCCAACAGGATTCTAAGATTTGGAGGCATCTGCTCTGTGCCCCCCTTTGGAAAGGCTTCCACTCTCCCTAAAATACCCACTAGGTGAGGACAAGACAGGGCCTCCTGACTCCCTTGGGCCCTCCAGTGAGACTCCCAAGGTGCTGAGAACTGAGCTGGCCTGGAGGTCTAAACTGAAATGAGAGCCAAAGCATTTCCCAGTGCCCCCACGTGAGTGGTGTGGAAGGTGGATGCAGGCATGTGGTGGGACCAGGGCTCTGGGGTATGAGAATAGCCCACTGGAAGTCACTCCATCCTCTTTATAGAAATCCCCTCTTTTGTATCCAAAGTCCCTAATTCTCACTTCACCCTTAGCCTTTGATATATAAGGGGACTCAGCTGTGCTGACACAGGACCTGCCACTACAGGCTGGGTCCAGGGTTGTTTGCACAGCATGACATCCACAGAGCTGGCTCTCCACAGAAGATAAACTGGATGGCGCTACAAGGGCTTTGCTCTTCCCCAAACACTCTCCTGGGCAGGGAACCCTACTTAAAGGTTTCCAGGGGCATCTTCACAACCTTGCCAACTGGATCTGGTTAGAATCCTGTTCAATCTCTTCAGCCTGGGCAAGTGACAAGGTCTCTTTGTGCCTCAGTTTCCTCCTTTAAAAAAAAAAACAAAGAAAACAGAACTATCTGCTGTTAGGGCCACTGTAAAGATTCAATCAATCAATGTGCCCAGCGTGTGGCATGACTCAAACATTAGCTGTCATTTGATGCCTTAATGCTGGCTTTATTGTTGCACTGGAAAGGTCACTCTGATGGCCAAATAAATGGCACTGGGCTGGGGATGGAGCTCAGTGGTACATTATGTGTTTAGCATTCCTGAGGCCCCGTGTTCAACCCCCAGCACCACAATAAATAAATAAGTCAAATAAATGGCACAGAGTGTTCTCCCCCAACTTCACAACTACCTTTCAGAAAGGCTCTGGAAGGACCTACGTATGCCTGTCACTCCTGCCCAATAGGGCTTGTACAGTGTCCCTGCACAGAAAAGGGACAGCTTCCTCTCTGAGACCCCTTTCTCTCAAGCTCTATTGGAAGAGGCTTCTCCAAGAGACTTTCTCCTCAGCAACTAGGCGTTCATTCTTGTCACAGCCCACCCTCCACAGGCCATCAGGTGTCTGCTCCTGGTCCACCTGCCTCAGGTGACTTGGGGCCAGGAGGCCTTCGGGAGCCATTATTGCTTTCCTGCCCTTAGTCTTGGGGACCTGGCATCACGAGGGTGGGGTGGGGGTGGAGGGCACTCGTTGAAGATCCCTGGGGCCTTCTTCTCCTCTCCACTCCCTCAATACAGACGTGTGGAGAAGGAGGTGAGAAGATTTATTCGGATCCCCACGGATCTCCGAATGCCGGGGCGTCTTCCACCCACTGGAGCCCTCCCCCTTGGATCGTGGGCCTTTTCTCGCCCGGATGTCCCCCTCCCCACCCAAACACGCACCATGGGCACCAGTACAATCCCTCCGAGGGGGCAGAAACGGTAGGCAGAGACGCTGAGTTTTGTTTACAATCTAATTTGCCCAGATAATTGCCTCGACTTTGCTCTTCGCTGTGCCCTCGTGGATGCAGTCTTGGGCGCCTTCTTCACCGGTTCTCAGAGCACTTTACGGGAAATTCCCCTTCCGCGAGGGAGGCAGCGCGCGGTGGAGCGGCGGGGTGGGGGGTGACTGTTCACAACGCCCAGAAGGAGCCTCCCCACCCCCACTCTGGTTCAAAAGCCCACCCCAGCCCCCACGCACTGGAGAGTCGGAGGGGGGCAAGGCAGGCGGGGGCCGGACGCGGGCTCTGGACTGGGGGCCCCCAGCCACTCCCCGCGCCAGGCGCAGCCCGCCGGGAACCAGTGAACCGTGTGGGAGCAGGACTTGGCCGCACCTCCAGACTCCAGGGAAAGGCCGGAGTTTACAAAGCGCACCGTGGGATTGGTCCGAGGCCAGGGCGAATCTCTGGAGTCTCTCTGCCTGTCGCCTTTTTCAAATCTGTAGCCCCAAGTCCTCTCTCCACGTCCCCATTTTTCCTCCCCTAAAGTTTGGTCCACGTGGTCTCTCTCGCTCGCGGCAGGCTGCCTCGCGGGGTGAAAGTTGCTGCACCTGCTTTAGGCGAATTATGGTAGCACTAGAAGTTGGTCGCTCCTTCCTCCGCCTCTCGCTCGCTCGTTCCCTCCTCCCGGGCGCTCCGCGCGCTCCCTCGTTCCCCTCCGCCCCTCCCGTCCCCCGTCCCCTCCCGCCCCGCCCGCGCGCCGCCCGCTCGCAGCCACTCGCAGCCCGGGCTCAGTCGCAGCCCCTCGGAGTCCGGAGCCGGCCACCCCTGCGGACCGGACAGTGCGGCCGGCGGCCGGGACAGAGCCCCCAGCCCGCGAGGAGGGCGCGGCGCAGGCGGCGGCGGCGCGGCGGGGAGGAGCCCGGGCCGGAACCAGGGCTGGGCCGGGGGCGGGGACGCCGGGGTCCCGGAGCCCGGGAGCCGGAGCGATCTAACGAACGTCGCGGGAGGACCGAGAAGGAGGAGCAGAGCCGGAGCGAGCCGAGCTCCCCACAAAGTGCGATGCCCCGGCGGGGCTAAGGCGCGCGGCGGTCGGCGCGGCGCGCAGGGAGGACGCCCGAGAGCTGCGCGGCGCGGGGCGGCGCGGAGGAGCAGCCCCGGCGGGCGGCGGCGGGCCCGGGCTGCGACCCGAGCGAGCCCCATGCCCTGCGCGGGCTGACGGGCCGGAGCCCGCACGGAGCGGCCGGGCCGGACAGGTAGGTGGCGGGTCGGGCCCGGGGAAGCGGGTGGGGGCTGGGCCGGTGACCAGACCAACTCCCTAGCTCGCGCACTCTCTCGCCTGCTCACTGGCTCACTTTGTGTTTGCAAACTGCCCGCCGGAGACGCGCCGGGCGCCGAGAGGAGTCGGGCCCGGGCCGGCGCACTTTGTTCAAGCCGGGGCCGGCCGTAGTGCACTGACCCGGGGAGCCGCGAGACCCCGCCCCCGGCTCGGGCCCCAGCGGGCCGGAGCTGCCTTGGGAACAGGTGGGGGCTACTGCGCGGTGGCGGGGGGGGGGCGGGTTGCGGTGGCGGGCAGCGGGGGCCGGCCAGGGGTGGGTGGCTGGAGAGGCCACTGAGGCCCGCCCCTCCCCCAAGATTCTGGGCTCCGCCCCCTCCGGGCCTCGCTGCTGGGAATGGGGTGTAAGGGGGCGCGACCCCCCCTCCCCGAGTCAGACAAAGAATACTTCCCGGCCCGGACTTTCCTGAGCTGGGAAGGGAAGTGGTGAAGTGGGCTCCCCCATTTCCAGTCTCGGGACTCTCCAAAATATGCCAGAGGCAGAGGGACTGGGGCGGGGGGTGGGGGGTACTACAGTCCCACACGCCGCGTCGCCCTGGGTGAAGGGGAACTTGTCTTGCTTAGGTCGCACCTCGGAAGTTCTGAGACCAATCAACCCTCTTTCCCCCATCCCTCATTGAGCTCAGAGACAGAGCGGAAAACTTCTTGGGGACTTGAGAGCGTCTGGAAATGGCCTCTGTGATTTTTGTGCGCCCGAGCCACAGGGTGGGGGACGGATCTGGCGGATATCTCTATTCACCCGCTTTGGGGAAAGCTACCACCCCACCACTTAGTGGGGTGTGGGGGGAAGCCCACCAGGGAAGAGGGTCCCAGAGTGACCAAGCAGGACCATGCCTCCCAGACTGAGGACTCTTGTGTCCCCCGTGAACAACCCCTTTCCTTCCCCCAACACCTCTCTGACCCGCGGCCACCCCGGCGGCGCTCCAGCATCGCGCTCCGCTTCAACGCCAAACAAACTTCCTTGGGCTGCGCCAGAGCAGAGCCCTTGGTTCTAGAATGCAGGGTGCCCTGAGAGACCTGGGATCTCGGCGGCCACCTGAGTAAAGGATCGTGCAATTTCGCGGGATGCGGATTCTGAGGCAGACGGCGGTGGATTACCTCTCTTCCCCCAACTGGGGCGACCTCGTGAACACACCCGCATCCCATCCCGACTTTATAGGCTGGGAGGAAAAGGGTATGGGGCTCTGAGCTAAGAGATCGCCCTGCTCCTCCTTTTGCACCCCCGACCTCTCGTGCCAACCCCGCCTGGATATTTCCTCGCTTACTCGGCACCTGGGATTGAAGGCATCTGGAGATCATCGCATGAGAAGCACCCCAGCACTTCTGGGTCTCCCCTCTGGCAGACCGCGGCGCCCTGAGCTGGGGAGAGGGGCGGGAGACCCAGAGGCGCAAACCCCAAACTGAAGCTACAGTTGCGGAGAAAGCCCAGGAGCGTTTGGCCAATGCGGGATTTTATCTGAACCTCGGCATCTTCACCCTGCCTCAGAGCACTCGCCTGGATTTGACCCAGACCCAAGTGTGAGATGTTGAGGGCCTCGGGGAGCGCAATTTGAGGGGCAATTGCGGTGGTTAAATCAAGGGCCCCCTTCTGCGTCCCCGTAGGAGGAGCAGCGGAATGATCTGTACGGTCATCGGTGGCCGTGGGAGGGTCTGAGCGGTCTCACCGCCCAGCTTTCCGGACCCCAAGCTCACTTTCCGGAGAGAACCAGGGCAGATCGTCCCCTTGGCCTCCGTGCCTTGGGTCACAGGCATTTGGAGCCCCCTTCCTCCTTCCTCTGCTCCTCCAACACAACCCCGAACTGAGAGGAGCTGTCTGAAGGGGAGCCACCGGCCTCAGACAACCTCTGCTCGCCCCCGCGGAAAACCGCTGTGGGGAAGTCTAAAGCCCTTTTTTTTTTTTTTTTTTTTTTTTTTTTTAACTTGAGAAACTTTTTTTGCCCCTTGGGATTCTGAGGTTCTTTGGCACCTGGTAGCTGTAGGGAGGGCACAGGGACTTTGTGGTGGGCACCTAGATGTATTGCTGGCTCCCGTGGTGCCTTTAGATCTGAGTTGCTCGAAGGACAGTGCACAGGGGACATCCGTATGTAGTGTGATTTCCACTCTAGTCAATGCAAGATGGCATGGGGAGGAGGTGGTGCTATCGGTGCCCCCTCCCCAGTCTCTCAATCTGTACTCCTGGTTCCTTAGACACCCACCGTATCCTTGGTGCTAAGGTGGGGAGACCACTAGAACCTTCTGTTCTAGCAGCCTAACCCTGTCCCCTGGGGGGGAGTTTTCTGTTCTCCCAGGCCTGGGCAGGGTTCTCAGGAGCTCTGGAGTTGGGAAGCCCCTGAGCCCTGGGAAGGGAAAGGCCTGACACCAGAGCTGAAGGATAGCTGAGGCTGGGCTCAACTTGCAAAGAGACCTGCCCCTCTTCCTTTTACCTAGACACCCCCACCCCCCTTTCTCTGCCTTTGGCCAGAAGCCTCCTTTCTGGCAGTCGCCAGGTAGGTCCCTTCTTGCCAGGATGTGTGTATCCTGCTGGGCCCCTACTCCAAACACACCTCTTCCTGAGGGGAGGGAAGCAGGACAACTTGGGGGGGGTGTTCTTTTATCCAGTAATTCCCCAAGTATTTGCTGTGCCCCTACTCTGTCTGGGCAGGTCCCAGGTTGGGTATTGGGGTACCTACGTGATAAAGGTTGGGGTCGGCTCTCTGGACCTCACAGTGTTGGGACGGGAGATTCTAATAGATGGGAGCAGTGAGTGTTTCAGAGAAGGGGTTTGAGATGTGAGGGGAGGGAAGGGACAGGGGCGGGACATCTCCAGAAGACTTCTTGCTCCACAGCTGCCCTCTCCTCCCTACATCTTAACCCTTAGCCTCCCCAGTAAGAGCTGGGACTTGGTGGTTTCCTGTCACTACCGCTGGGGCAGTACAACCCCTACACCCTCCTCCCAAGCAGGTGCAATGTCTTTACCTTTCCTATAGATAGAACTATATGAAATAATTATTTCTTTCATCCAAGGGGTTTTTCCCAGTTTCCCTTCCCTGGATCTTGCCCCATCCCAGTTGCTCAGGCCAAGGCAGCCTCAGGACTATTTTGGTCAGGACTCTGGGCTCCATTGGCTGGGATGACTTCCTCAGACTTAGTTCCAGAACTCTGGAACCCAGAGCAAGGAACGTAGGCCTCCCCAGGGCAGAACATGTGTCAGAGTGGAACTTGGCAATAGAGATGGGACTCTGGGGAACTTAATTAAGCTCCTGGAACCTCAATTTTCTTAGGTTGTAAAGTAGGTCAGTAATACCCAATGTAGAGAGTCAGCTTGGGAGTTGAACGAGAGGTAAAGTTCCTAGCATGGTGCCTGGTGCCTGGTAGTGCCAATCCGGGGATGGCTTTTAAAAATTGTTAGTTTACCAGCACTGCCAGGCCACTTATTGGACTGAATACTGGAAACACTGGAGTATTAAAATTCATTTTACAGGCTGGAAAAAGAAGCCCAGAGAGAAGAGACAACTTGACTGAGGTTACACAGCTACTTAGTAACAGAGCTGGGACTAAGTGTGGGGCCCCTGACCCTAGTATAAACGGGCAAGGCTTGAGCCTCTGCTACGGGGAAGGGATGGAGGGGCGGTCACTCCCCTTGCCTCCTCCCCTCCTCCACAAGCTAGTCTTGTTCTCCTCTCTTCCCTCTAGTTTGAAGGCTGTACCTTCGCTCCCTGTCTTCCCTTTAGAGGAAGACTTGGGTATAGAATCTGATGCCCCCCCCTACCCTAGCACCTTGGAATGTCTCCCAGGTACTACTAAGATGCTCAGGATAAAAGTATAAATGAAAATTTCCCAGAACATCAGGAGGAAAAAAATGATCAGTACCCTGTCTCTAAAAAGGGAGATTTCTCGTATTGGGAAACCATACCTCTCACATCCTTATAGAAGACATTTGGCAGCAAGTTTCAGACCAATTTGGGACCTGGTGCTGAAGGGATCACCTTTAAGAGGCAAAAAGAAACATCCCCTGAGCCTGAAGTTGGCTTTCTTCAGTTTTGCCTTCTGGGATTTTTCATGGAAATGCACACTTGCACTCACTGCTGGTTCTGCCCAAACGGGATCGCAGCAGGAACCCTTTTTCTTCTGTCCTCCAAAATTTATGACTGCACTTTGTGGCTGTGGCTGTGGCTGCAGTGGTCTTGCTGCTCCTGGGCTCAGGCATGCTGACTGGGAAGCAGGAGCTCCTGCACAAAAGGTACAGTCTGCCTAGGGCTACAAGGTGAGGGGCCATGGGGTCACTCTGGTGTGTGGTCAGAGCTGGCAGGGCCTGGCCAGAGCCCTCCCTTGCCTTGATCCCTGCTTCCAGGGCTGCCCCCACCAACCCAGGCCAGGGTCTTTTTGTTTTTCTCAGCGCTTCCCCTCCATTGAAGCCCCTGCATCTTTCTTTTTTCCTGCCAATCCCAGTTGTTCGGCCCACCTCCTGGGACCTCTTCCTTTTGCGCACTGAGGCCCCAGGGTGGGTGGGGTCTATTGATGGTGCAAGATAGAGGTAAATGTTGTTTCCTTTCCCACCCTAAGTTGGTTCTGCTGGCATCTCACCTGGGCTTCCATGTAAATGGAGGTGGGGTCCAGAGGGTTTTTCAGACTCTAAAGACTTATGTAAAGACCCTCTTGGCATTTGTCCAAGGTAGGCAGGGCTGGTAGGCGTGGAAGTGACCTAGAATTCTGACTGGCAGGAAAGGAGAGGGCAAAATGATGACCACTTGAGGGCAAGGCAGCTCAGGGAAGAGAGTCAAGACTGGACTCCGCTGTACAGATAGTGTGGTGCCTACTAAGTGCAAGGACAGAGAAGAGGTAAAATAAGAGGAGGCTCGCTTGTAACTTGTAAAAATCTGAAATGGAGCAAGTGTGGCAGTGTGGATCTTTTGCATGGGTTCTGACCACAGAAGGCAGGCCTGGGTCCTGACAGGACACATGTACCAGTGGCACCCCCGCAGTAGGAGGGGAAAGTGGGGGGGCAGGTATGGGGGTTTTGTTTTTTGTTTTCTTCCCTGGGGCAGGTCTGAGCAGGATCCCTGGGATTTGACTTCTGGCTTTCCATTCATTTCTGGAAGCCCACATTTCTAGGAGCCCCAGCACTAAAGAATTTGCTCCAAAAGCGGGCTGCAGTGGACTTCCTCCTTGCCTTCAGGTGTTCCTTGGGCAGATTCTTGTCTGCATCCTGGAAGAAAAAGGTGCTGCTGGGGAGAATTTTGGAGGGAGATGGAACATCCAGATTTGTGGGAAACCAGGAGGGGTCGCTTGGGGAGCAAACCTCCAAGGTTCTGCAGGCTTCCCCATCTCTAGATGGGAACAGGAGGCACTCCGAAGGTCAGGGGTGTGTTGAAGTGCTGCAGCCCACTGGGAGAAGCCCTCCTTCAGAGAAGCCTGGGGGGTTCCCCAGCAAGCCAGGGCTGCCTGCTCTCCTTCCCAGCGGAGGCACTACTTCAGGTTAGCCCTCTGGGAGCACTGCTCTGAGCTCTGGACACTCTTAGAGGTGTTGAGATCTGAGCTGAGATATGTTTTTGGCCCTTGCTGAATGCTGATAAAATGACTGGCACACGGGCTGGCTGGGACCAGGGCCTGGGGGTCCGCAGGGGTCTTGCATAGCTTGGGCTATGTTTTTCAGCTGCAGGGAGTGCCACCCATGTTCATGCTACATGCCTGAGTTCAGGAATGACTTGATGGGTCTGGGTTCTAAATGGGATCCAAACTTGCACACATATACCATGGGAACCCAGTAAGGCACTGCTACCAAGACCCGACCTTGCTCTGTGGCCTTAGGCACAACCTTGTCTTCCCAGTGGGCCCCAGATTTGTACTGTACAGTTGGTGAGGGACACCGCAGCCCCCTCTGCCTGGCCTCAGCTTGCCAAAGCTGGGCACCCTCTTTGTTCTGACAGGGACAGGAACCCACTGCCTCCCGGGTCTTTTCCAAAGGGGTGACATGTGGAGCTCAGGGCAGGGAACCCTATGACCCATAGAAGTCTCCTCCTCGCCAATTAGGCAGCTGAGCCTGATTAAAAGGGGTGCGGCCCGCCCCCTCCTGCCTGATCCCCATCGACGAGATTTCCCTTCATCAGAATCTCACATCCTCCAGAAATTAATTTGATGCCTCTTGTTATCAATTAATTGAATCTCCTTGGGAGAGAGAGCTGTGCTAGGCAGGCTGCAGCTTGGCCCTTGTGTGCTGCCATCCCCCCTCCCCCTCACACCAGGACAGCCTTCCCCTCCCCCATTTCCTTTTTTCTGCTTTGCTTTTAATTTCACTTACTTTCTAAAATAAAATTGCTTTAGACCCCTTTGCTCAATTTGGCCTGTGTGGCTACCTGTGGGCTGAGTACTGTTTGGGATTCACTCTTTTTGAGGTGGGGAGCATGGGGACTTCCTCTCCTCTGGTCCCTGTTTGATCTCTCCTTAAATAAACAAAATCTCACCCTTTGGGAATTTGGCCCTGGCCCTGACCCTGAGTGCTCCAGGGGCTACTGGTGATGAACTTGGAGTGGGGGACTGGGGGAGGGAAGGCTGGGGACAGCCTGTACTCTAGCTGGGGAGAGAGGGACATAGAAAGAACCAGTTAGGGACCCTCCACTCCTTTGCCAGGGCTGGTCTATTAAATGTAGGGCAGAGGAGAGAGGTGTGGTACTTCCTAGCTTCCCAATAGCCAGGCGCCTGCAGTAACTAGCCCTCAGCATTCTTAAGGACACTTGGAAGCCCTGGCTCTGCTCCTTGCATGGAAGACTGAGTAAGAAGTTTCTAGAAAGTATCCCCATTAGGAAATCTGGGAGGGGTTTGTAGCACATAGAACTAGGTGGTCAGCAGACTGACAGGTGGTCACCAGATGGACACGGAACTGTGCTTTGCAGTTAGTTTCACAGCCCTCCTTGTTCTAATCCTCACCATCCCTGAGAGATTCACCAAATCCTGAGAATTCCTGTTCTCATTTGATAGGTGAAGGATCTAGGCCCAGAGAGGGGATATGACTTACATAAGGTCACACAGTTAACTGGGACCTTCTCTTGGGAATGCTGGCCTGAAGGACTGTGGTCACAAATTGAATAACTTCACCTCTGCTGAGGTTTTCTGACGCCCCCCCAGCTCAATGCCGTGGTAAATTTCCAAAAGTATCCCTACTGGGGCTTCTTTTGCACAACCCAAACCCAAACACAGCCAACACTGAGCCCATATTTCTGTGTGGGTAAGGAGGGACTGGGAATGAGTGAAAGCTGCTTCTCACCTGGCCTGCTGGTGACCCGCCTAGCCCCAGAGGGCATTTTGGTTAGCAACTTTGACAAGGGGACTTGCCAGTCTCAATATTATTCAAGGAAAATCTAGGAGGGGAGAGTCCAAAAGACTCTTTACAGCAAGGGCTTAGAGAAGACCATTAAGGACCCAAATCTAATTTCCAGACTAATGGTGGCAGCTGGGTGTGGTGGTGCATCCCTGAAATCCAAGCAGCTCAGGAGGCTGAGGAGGATTGGGAGTTCAAAGCCAGCTTCAGCAACTTAGGTGGGCTCTAAGCAACTGAGGGAGACCCTGTCTCTGAATAAAAAAAAAAAAAATATATATATATATATATATATATATATATATATATATATATATATATATATATAAAGAAGGCTGGGCTGTAGCTCAGTGGCAGAGCCCTTGCCTAGCATGTATGAGGCACTGGATTCAATCCTTAGCACAACATTAAAAAAAATAAATAAAATAAAGGCACACTGTTCATTTATATCTATAAAAAATTTTTAAATTATAAAAATGATATAAAAAAGCTTTGCGGATATGGCTTAATGGTTGAGTGCCCCAGGTTCTATCCCTGGTACTAAAAATAAATAAATAAATAAACTCAAAACAAAAACAAACAAAAAACCCTAAAACTAAAACTGATGGTGGTGGATAATTCTTTTTCCTTACTTTATAGCACAGAGGTAATTATAAGGTCTTGTGTCTCTAGGGGCCTGTTCTAAGCTGAAATCAGTGCACCCCTGGCAGGTGAGCCCCTCTATGAAGGTTATCTGTCCCCCATACTTATTCTCTTATGTGTTGTTGGGAAAGGAGGAATAGTGTCCCTGTGGAACCCATCTTGACACAGAGAGAAGTGGAAGGACGCTGCTGATGCTTTGCATATTCAAATGTGGTTGTGTTTTGGATACCCCTGAATTGATGCCCAAGATTTCTGTGAATGCCATGCCTAGAAATCATCTAGGGAGATGAAGAGAGGCCAGGGCGTGCCCAGGGGCAAGGCTAGACAGCAGCCAGAGGCTAAGCAAGGGCCAGACCCAGTGGTCTGTTGCCAGCCCACTGAAGCCCCTCCTATGCCCATAGGAGGCCTTTGGTGTCAAAGGCCACTACCAGAACCAGGCTCCAGGTGGCCATTCAGGCCCTGAGTGGGTTGCCCCTACTCCTTAACCAGCAGGCCCCCCACGTAAGACGTCACTATTTAATTAGCCGTCTCTGATTAACCAAACTTGGCATTCGGCTCCTCTTGCCCTCATCTTTCCCAGCTCCGAATCAATGGCTTTGATATGCTAATTAGGGAGTAATTTAATTTCAAAAGGCCGCAATTAACAAGGGTGTTGTGGACATGCTGTAGTTAAGCGGAGTAATCTAATTTGCATTAGTAACAAGCAGGGACTAATTAGAAGCTTAATTAGACACTTAGATGGCTCTTATGTTTACTTTCTTAATGAGATGGAGTGGGATCTTTGGTTCTCCCTCTTTTTCATTGTTAATTCTTCCTTTTGGTCACGGTGGTAGGAGGGAGAGCTGAGCCTGGCCTCTTTGCCAGGGCCTGGTGGGAACGTTTCAGGACTGGAGCCAGTAAAAGGTGAATTGTTAGGAGAGGTGGTGAGGAGAGGTTCAGAATCCCCAGAAATGCCAGAGCGACAGCGCTCTGGACCTTGCCGGCTCTGAGGTGGGATGCAGGGAAGAGTCCTAGTCCTAGGCTCAGCCACGTAGCATCCAGGTGACCTTGTCAAGTTACTTGGCATCTTTGAAGAGTGGTTCCTTCCTCTGTCAAAGTGAGCAGAGGATTGCGTGGGAGGGAGAAGGGACAGAGTACAGGAAAGGGCTTTCAGGGACTCTGAGTGCAGTGGGTGTTATTAAGAATAAGATACAAGGCCTGGGAATGTGGCTCAGGGGTAGAGCACGTGTGAGGCCCTGGATTCCATCTCCAATGCTGCCCAGCCCCTCCCCTCCCAATAACAAATTGTGCTCTGAGCCTGCTCTTGCCTTATGATAGCCCAGAAGTCACCTCCTCCAGGAAGCTGTTAGCAAGACCCTAAGCACCCCACTCCATCCAGGTTCTCATCACCCCCAGTGCATAACCTTTGTAAGATTGTGTGTATGTGTTGTATAGAGCAGAACTTCTCTACCCCACACTTGAAGTTTAGAATACTTGAAAAAGCTTTGGGGGATACTCAAGCCTGAGTCCTTCTCCCCAGTGAGCAATTTAACTGACCTATAGTGGGACTTAAGAATGGTTTCTTTCTAAGGCTCCCTATGTGATTCTGCTGCATTAGAAGGTTTGCTTGGGCTGGGGATGTGGCTCAAGCGGTAGCGTGCTCGCCTGGCTTGCGTGCGGCCCGGGTTCGATCCTCAGCACCACATACAAAGATGTTGTGTCTGCCGAGAACTGAAAAATAAATATTAAAAAATTCTCTCTCTCTCTCTCTCTTAAAAAAAAAAGTCTATGTTACCCCTTTAAAAAAAAAAAAAAGGTTTGTTTACCTGCCCCTTTGTTTGCCTCTGTCTCCTCCTTCCACCAATATGTAAGTCCCCCAGAAGCATGTCTTATTCACCTCCATTTACAAAGACCATAGTGACTGCTGTGCCCCACATCAGTTACCGGTGAAGACCCTGCCCAGCTGACAACCAGGGAGCTCACACAGGCTCCTCGGGGTCTGTAGTGTTTGGTTTTGAATGTCTTATGCAGATCTGAGAATCTCTGGGGAGGAACTGAGGAGAATAGCGGGAAACCACCAAAAAGTTGAGGGTTTGTGAGTCTTCTGAGATAATGGTCTCATTGCCACAGGAGGGTAAAATTAGTACAAATTTTATGGCTATCAAGGATATCAAGAAAAGATATGTCAAAGTATACCCTACTGTCATGTATAACTAAAAACAACAGCAAAAGAATAACCTAGAGAGAAATCGAGGACCTTAAAAATAGAGGCTGGAGTTGTGGCTCAGTGGTAGAGCACTTGCCTGGCACACATGAGGCACTGAATTTGATCCTCAGCACTGAAAAAATAAATAAATAAAATAAAGGTATCGTGTCCATCTACAACTAAAAACAATATTAAAATTAAAAAAAAAAACTTTAAAAATATGTAGCCGGTGGGGCTGGAGTTATAGCTCAGTGATAGAGCACTTACCTAGCAATGTGTAAGGCACTGGGTTCTATCCTCAGCACCACATAAAAATAAAAGAATTGTGTCCATATACAACTTAAAAAATATTTTTAAAAAATATGTAGCCGGGTGCGGTGGCACATGCCTATAGTCCCAGAGTCTGAAGCAGGGGGATCACTAGTTCAAAGGCAGCTTCAGCAACTTAGCAAGGCCCTGAGCAACTCAGTGAGATCTTGTCTCTAAACAAAACATTAAAAAGGGCTGGGGATATGGCTCAGGGGTTAAGCACCCCTGGATTCAATCTCTTATGCCAAAAAAAAAAAAAAAAAAAAAAAAAAAAGGTAACAGCCTAGATATGAAACTCAAGGGGATTGGCTAAATAAATTCTGGAACATGCAGCCACACTCAAGCAACTATGTGACCATTAAAAACTGTTGCTTAAAATATTTTATGTCATGTGGAAATGCTTATGATAGTAAGTGGTGAGTGGAAAAATAGGAAAATTCAGACCAGGTACCGATTACCCAATTTCACTTTTAAGCATTTGTATTCCAAAAGAGAGTGAAAGTGGATTGACTGGAAGGGTCACCCCCCAAGGCCAGTTCTCTGGGTGGTAGAGTACTCTTCTTTTTTTTTTTTTTCTTTTACCTGCTTACCCGCCTTGCTCCACACACATCAGAAGTCCCACCAAGATGTCTTTTTTAAGATTGGAAAAAAACATTATTCTAGACTTGGAGAGAACCTGGAGCAGGAAGCACAGGACACCTTCCAAATTAAAGGCTGTGTTGCTGCGTTTTAGACTAGCATCTCCTTGCCCTACCACTTGTACTAAGCCCCTCCAGCTCTGAAGTTTTGTGCCAAGAATTGGCCTTGAATGCTCCCTAGAGTTGGGGTGGGTAGTTTCCAGACTCAACACTCAGGTTCCAGTGTGGGGGAGGAGAGCAGAGGGTGTCAGCCTCTGACTCACATAGTAGTCTCAGAGGGAGGGCAGGGGCTTGGAGATGGGTTGTTGTTTGGTTTTGGTACTAGGGCTTTAACCCAGAGCCTCTCACATTCTAGACAAGTGCTGTACCACAGAGCTAAGTTCCTGCCCCAAGAGGAGTTGAGATTGTTTTGGAACTCAGTGCCATGTGCTGAGTAGAAAGACTGCTAGCATGATCAGCCACATAGTGCTGGAGAGTTTTCCAGTTCTGGTTTTAGGACCCATTTTAGAGCTATCGTCCCCCTACTCTACATGGAGGGGATCAACCCAGAGCCTTGCACAATGCTAGGCAGGGCTCTACCACTAAGCTATGTTCCCAACCCTATGTGGACAATCTAACCCGTGGGTCCTGCCTTGCTTTTTTGTAGTGCTGATCCAAGGACTGGGGTGAATTTAAAAAATATATATATATATTTTTAGTTGTAGTTGGACACAAAACCTTTATTTTATTTTTATGTGGTGCTGAGGATCAAACCCAGGGCCTTGCACATGCTAGACAAGCGCTGAGCCACAACTCCAGCCCCTGGGGTGAATTTTTAAACCCCAGCCCACTCAGAGTTGTGTTGCAACAGGAATTTTGGGCCCCATAACTAAGTAACTAACCTTGTCTGATTGTCTTCTTCATGCAATGTGTCTTACCTGATACCACAGCATTCCTGGAGGGAAGTTTTTTTGGTATTAGTCCCATATTACAGATAAAAAAAAAAAAACAGACTGGTAACTTCATTGCTTAATGTCACTAAGGTAATCAGAGGTCAGAGTTAGCAGGCAGGATGGCAAATGAGTGGTTGGCTGTGTGTGAAGCCAAGGCCCACAGTGGCTGCTACAGGACAGCCCTCCTCCCACCTGGCCACCTGAAGCCAGTGGGAGGTCAGAGCTGCATGGGGGAGGGCTTCCCTGGGCCTTCCTATTGAGAGGCATCCTTCAGTTACTTGTAGGGCCAGTACTTCTGGCTCTGAAAAGCCCTGTGCTTTATGTTCCCTGACATAAGGAAGATCTGATAGTATAGTTAAAAAAAAAAAAAAAAGGCTAGAAAAGAAAGGAAAAATAAGGTGTCCCTCAAGGTCTTTCTATGAGGTACCCACATGTCTGTCTTTATATATCATCTACAAATTTCAAAGACTTTTAATCATTTCAAAGACTATTAATTCTGGAAAAGTCTGAAACTGGTGACTTTTTTTTTTTTTTTAAATAAAGGTCTTTGCACTAGGCAGGGTTGGTGGCACACACCTATAATCACAGCAATTTTGGAGGCTGAGGCAGGAGGACCACATGTGCAAGACCAGCCTCAGCAATTTAGGGAGATCCTTTCTCAAAGATTAAAAAATAAAAAGGGATGGAGATATTACACAGTAGTAAAACACCTCTGAGTTCAATCCCCTGCAACAAAACAAAGCTAAAAAAACCTGTATGTGCTGTTTCCCCTTCGTCCAGTGTACACGGTGCCTGGCCAATGCCTACTTATTCTTCCTATCTAATCGTAAATGCTATTTCCTCAAAAGAGAAGGCCCTTTCCTTCCCTGCACTCATACTGGACAGAATTTATTTTATTCAAGCTTAGTTAATTTTTGTATCCTTATTTATTGTTTGCCTCCCATTATGGGAACATAAGCTTGACAAGATCAGGGCCAGTGTCCTGTTCTGCTCCTGGAGAACACTGTGTGTGTTTAAATACTTGTTGAACCAATGAATGAATAAAGGGTCATTGCTAGGGGAGTACACTCCCAACCAACCACTGAGGGAGAGACTCCTAGTGGCTAAACTTTAAAAAAGATTTACCTGGGAAAAGGTACCTTCTACTCTTGCTGATTCTTTTACACATGGCTCTTAAAGCATCTAGGACACTCATGCAGTTGCTTATTCAGTGGGGACCACACTTGAGTTTCCTGAAGGTAGATCTCTGGTGCTTAGCTTAATCTGGCCCTAAATACACATGAATGAATGGCCTTGGGAGATCCATCCCTAATTTTGGTCATCAGGAACATCATAACTAGAGCCAGGGTTCATCAGTGGAGACCTGCTGCCTCAGACAGCAGCCCTAAGCATCCTCTGGGAACTTTTTAGAAATACAAATTCTCAGCCCCACTCCAGGCCTATTGAATTAGAAATTCTGCATTAGTGAGCAAGGTGGCGGGGAGCAGCTCTCCAAAGTGATTCTGTGACTACAATTTGGGATCCATTATTCTCCCTTCCTTTTACTCTGTTATATCTTAAGTTTATCTGCCTTTTATTTATTGCAATATGCTTCTTCCTAGTACTTGGAATTATAAATTATAAACAGCCATCTCTAGCCGGGCACGGTGGCAATGGTGCACTCTGGTAGTCCTAGTGGCTCGGGAGGTTAAGGCAGGAGGATCACGAGTTCAAAGCCAGCCTCAGCAAAAGTGAGGTGCTGAGCAATTCAGTGAGACCCAATCCCTAAATAAAATACAAATTAGGGCTGGAGATGTAACTCAGTGGTTGAGTGCCCCTGGGTTCAACCCATAGTACTAAATAAATAAATAAATAAATAGCTATCTCTAGTCTAGTTATTCCCATTATACAGAGGAAAGTGGAGAATTAACTTACCCAAGTCACTCAGGAAGTTGATGATAAGGCTAGGGCTAGATGCCGGTTTCCCTACTTCTAGTGTCAGGCTACCAGCGGAGGACAAATTCTGCTCTCTCCTGGCTAGATTATAGGTTTACATAAGGCTGGAAACTAGCTTCTTATTCCAACTCCAGCTACCACCTTGGCTCTGTGTACAGGTGAGCTGTGGTCACACCCCCAACGGTGTGCTTCCTTAAGAGCTGGGATGCGTTCCTTCTCCAGCTGCTCGCGTGCACGTCTGTGCCCAGTGGACGAGCGCCCCGGGAGCGCGCTGGGGGCTGCCCCGCCACTCCCTCCCTCTCGGGTAAACCCCGGGCATCCATCACTCTGTTAATTGCGCTAATTAGAGATCGCGGAGGTGTTAATTGGAAAACCCTGGTATTGTGCCTGTTTGGGGAAGGAAACGTCAATAAAAATTAATTGATGAGTTGGCGGCGCGGGTTCGCGGCGAGGCGCAGGGTGTCGTGGCAAATGTTACGGCTCAGATTAAATGATTGTTAATTAAAAAGCTTCGGTAATTAATATTCCCTATGCCATATGGACCCGCGAAAAGGCACAAAAGGTTTCTCCACGTGTGGGGCTCCCCAGTCTTTTTTCTCTCCCCCTCCAAGCACCCCAGGCCTTGGGTGCCCGCTTTGGTCTCAGGTAGGTGGAACTCGTCACTTCCGGCCAGGGAGGGGACGGGGTGGACCTGGAGAGTTCCAAGGCCCGCCTTGGTCCTTAGAAGAGCCCGAGCATCAGGGGAAGTGGGAGCCCCCCGACAGCCACAGCGTCCCCCCAGAGCGGAAGAGGCGGCTGCGGCTTTGACCCAGCTTCCTTCCTTCCCACAGCGTCTGCTGACGCGCGGGACCCATATAATCTCAAGCATGCCCCGGCTCCCCCAAAGAGAACCCTGAGAGAGGAGAGACTAGGACCTGCCCATGTGTCGTATCAGAATCCTAGATGGAAGTCCTAGACCACCCCCCAAACTACTTGGCCTCCATTGCCCCCATCATATGGTGGGAGAGGGGTCTGGGAAGTGTCGGGTGAGGATGAGAGCCCCAGTTTTAGTCAACCCTAAAAAAAATCTCTGATCTCCCTTCTTGTGTGGAGGGAGAAAGCAGCCCAGTGACTGGGCAAGAGGCCGTGACTCGAATAAGGTCCCACATTTGGGCCTTGAAAACAGGTGGTCCAATTCTCAGAGCTTCCTCCCTTTCCTGAAGGTGTTCAGCTGCTCCTGGCTGGGAAAGGGGTGATGAGGAGGAGTGTTGTGGGAGGGTAAGGGTGTATGGAGGCTGGAGGTGGGAGTGTAGGGAGGAGATGCATCTCCAGTCCCAGAGCTGGCAGCTCAGGTCTACAGTGGGTGGGGTCCTTTGGCAAAGGGATTCCAGCAGTGAGTCCTCAGTGGCTCCCAGCAGCCGCTGAAATACTATGGCTTCATGTCCACATGCTGGACCAGGAGGTTTTGCTACTGGAGTTTCCAAGTCAGAAGAAAACTTCTCTACATGGAGGGGTGTATTGAAGGTGAGGCAAAAGACAGCTGACTGTGGCTGAGCCAGGTTCTTAACACAAGGCCCCTGCTAGAGTCCAGGCTCTCATGGGCACTGTCTTACCCACTCCCTTGTAGTTACAGCACATTGATACCAAGGGCTGCCCCCAGCACCCTACCTCATCCCATCCCTAACTGCCTGGGCCCCAGGCACCCAGAATCTGCTCACCCACAGTGCAGGAAACACCCTGGTCCTATTGCAACACCCTGTGGAGAGGCAGAGGGATGAAGGAAGCTGCTGCTGTGCTCAGCCTTGGAGGGCAAGTGTCCCAGGGAACAGGTGAGGATTCGCAGGCTGCCTGGGAATGCCTGCCATACAGGTTTGGGGGGCGGGTGTTAGTGGGTGGGTGGGAGCATGGAAGGAGGTATAGGGCTGTGTGTCAGCAGGGCGAAGGCCCCTGGAGGGGGCAGAGCTTGCCACATGGGAATTAATGCCATTCATACACCCTGCGGAAATGACTTTTCAAATGCATATAATCTCAAGCATGCAAATGAGAGGCTTGCTTCACCCTGTTTAATATGAATGATCAGCCCTTGAATAGCTATTATTACACGCCACATTGCAGCAATTATGTTGTTCAGTGGGTGTCGCTCTATATCCCCCCCCCCATGAAAAGACAGGAAAGAAAGGGATACTTCTTTTTTTTTCTTCCTTTTTTCTAAACTTGCTGTCTGATCTACAACTTTATGGTGCTCTTAAATGTTGGAAGGAGAGTGTCCCTTACCCCGGGGAAGTAACTGCCAGATTCTCTTTGCTTTATCCTGTGTGCACACACATCCCTGAGGCTCTGGTCTTTGTCCCCTGGGGCCCAGGAGTTCTCAGATCTCAGAGCAGCCAGACTTGGATTCAGGGCAGGCAGCTGCTCTCCACCCCCAGCAGGGCCAGGGCTGGGGGAGTGGGAGTTGGAGAGCAGAGTAGGCCCCTGCTGTCTTCCCTTCCCCCTCTTTGAGCTGAGGCCTGGCTTGAGTGTGGG
Source organism: Ictidomys tridecemlineatus (assembly GCF_052094955.1). Taxonomy (NCBI): domain Eukaryota; kingdom Metazoa; phylum Chordata; class Mammalia; order Rodentia; family Sciuridae; genus Ictidomys; species Ictidomys tridecemlineatus. The sequence goes on along the minus strand of NC_135484.1, from coordinate 109,797,871 downwards.
GGAAGTTGCTTCTGTAGGCTACCAGGGTGGGTGGTTTCAGGGGAGGGGACTGGCGCCCTGTGCTGTGGTGGGTGGAGGATGGTGTCCACCCCATCCATCATTTGGCAGCCACTAGCCCTCAGGCTGACATGGCCATTAAGGCTTGAGACCTAGTGCTTAATCTCTTCCAAACCATCACCCCCATCCTTGCCTTCACCCCTGGCCCAGACCCTCTCAGAACCCAGGGGTGGGAGTGGAAGCTAGGGGTTGGGAAGTAAGTCCTTGGGAACATACAGAAAAATTCAAACATGGGCACTCCAGTAGCATGGGGGTGGACAAGAGAGGCCACACAGACCATTGGGAAAGGGACACAGGGAACAGTGGTATGCCTCCCCATGGACCCTCGATTCGCTTTCTGTTCTCTTGTCCTCTCCCACCCCACACTCCTTCCCTCTCTGCTCCTAGCAGGGATAAAAAGAGCAAGTGGTCCATTGGAGTGAGAGAAGGTTCTTCCCTGGAAAAAAAAGCAAGAATTTGGGGGTAAGAAGGGAAGCTCTTGAAATCAGCCACCTTGGCGGAGAAACTAGGAAAGTATTCTCTACTCTTCCTACAGTTTCTTACCAGTTACCTGCAAGACCCTCACCCTCCCCTCCCGTTGGGTCCAGGAGACCATGTGGTTATGGGCATTGACCTAGGCCAACAGGGGTCAAGAGAAGGAAGAACATTGGCTGGCTTCCATGGACTATGCTGGATGCTCATGTGGCTTTTACCCCTTAACTCTCTGTGATTTGGGCCAAGTCATTGACCTCTCTGAACCTGGGTCTTCGCTTTTTACAGTTAGGGTATGTGGAGAAGGGATTGGTCCATAAAGGATGCTTCCTCTACCAGGTGCATTGGTAGAGGAAGTAAATAAAATACTGGTTTATTTACTCCCCAGAGAACTGTAAGAGACCTGGATTAAATACTTTGACAGACAAGGAAACTGAGATTTAGGGAGTTTGAGATGCATTAATAATCTGTGGTGGATGCCATCCATGTTCTCTTTGACTGAAATCCATGTTCCTCTCAAGGTGCTATGGCTTTAGGGGGAGTATTGGGAATTAGAGGACAGTTTTGCACACTAATGTTCCCCATCTTCATTGCAGTCTGTGTACGAGCCCATGGGACGTTGGAACCTCCATGACTCCTGGAAGGGAGCTCAGGCCTCTTCCTTCTCACTACCTTTGATTATCCCAGTCCTATCTTCTTTTTCTGGGGTAGGAGGAGTTTCAGCTACTTCTTAAAAGCCTTGTCTGATCAGGGAATCAGACTCTTTGTTTTGTGTGAGGCACTTAACTCTCTGAACCCTCAGTTTCTTATTTATTTATTTATTTGGGACAAGGGATCAAACTTATGGCCTCATGCACTTTAAGCATGTAATCTACCACAGAGCTACCCCTCCATACTCCATTTCTGTGGGGTGTTGATTGTGGAACCCAGAGCCTCAATCATGCTAAGTGTTCTATCCCTGAGCTACAGACCTAGCATCATATTTTCCATCTGTAAATTAGTGTGATAATAACTATCTCCTGCAGTTTTCTGTTTGTTTGTTTTGGAGGTGCTGGGGATCTAATATAGAGCCTCCTGCGAGCTAGGCAAGTGCTCCACCGCTGAACTGCCCCCGCCCCCAGCCCTCTCCTGCAGTTCTCTCAAGGAGGAATCGTGGGCTGTAGTTAGTTTTGAGTGTCTACTTGGGGCCCTGTGCTGGGCTGAGGGTCTTAGAATAGGAGATGGAATGTGAACCCAGAGCTTCTTTCCCTGCAGACTCCTGCATCTGTTGAGTGCCTGCCTCCTTGTAGGGGCTGGGTGGATGGAAGCCATCTTTACTGTAAAACAAAAAATACTGGTTAGGACCTCCATTGTGCTGGGGAGGCAGGCCCTGCCCTGAGGGAACTTCCTCTCTAGAGGGGAACTAACACCAAGTCCTTTACAGGTGTGGGGGAGGGGATACCTGTGGGGTCGCAGCTAATGAATAGCTTGCCTGCCTTTTGTTGTGGGAACACCCTTTCCAGCTAGACCCCCAACTCTTGCCCCACCCTTTCCTGACCTGAAGGGAGAGGCCAGAGCTGGTTTAAGGCCCCGAGGGGCGTGGCAAGGCGTTGTCTCCCCTCCCCTCCCTGCGGGAGGTGCCCGGGAAGTGTGGGAATGTGAGGAAGGGGAGCAAATGGAGGCCTCAGCTTGTCTGGATCTGTCCCTTACCTAGGCCTAAGGGAAGGGTAGCACCAGAAGGGCCACACCTGCAGGAGATGGTCCCAGGGGTGACCTTTGGGGAAGTTGAGGATGGAAGTTCAGAGCCTGAGGGCACCAAGGCCCAGGGTGAGGGGAAGTGGGGGGTTCTGTGAGGGGCGATTGTATTTGGGGGTATTTTGGTGGCCGCCCTGGGTAGGACCCGCCCTGCCCGTCTAGCCTGGAGCCTCAGCCCCTCCCCCGTGTCTCTCCTCCTTCAGGTCCCGCTAGAGCGACATGATGGTGGAATCCGCCTCAGAGACAATCAGGTCGGCTCCGTCTGGTCAGAACGGCGTGGGCAGCCTCTCTGGGCAGGCCGATGGCAGCGGGGCCGGGGCTGCAGGCACCGCTGCAGGCGGAGCGGGTAGAGACGCTGCGGCCGGCGCTGACAGCAATGGCGAGATGAGCCCTGCGGAGCTTCTGCACTTCCAGCAGCAACAGGTAGGAGCCCGCGCCCCTCCCCGAGGTCTCTCCCACTCCCTGAGGGCCACTGGGCTGCTGCGCCCACCAGTCAACCTCATTTTAACATTCTTGAGAGGGTACGCCTCCAGGGACTCCTGCGCCTCTCCTTCTGGTGGCCACTGTAAGACTTGGGGAGCCAGCCATCCCCAGGGAAAGAGAGAAGTGGTATTGGAGCCTGAGTCTAAAGAGCTTGGAACAGTCCCAGGAATGACATAAGGACAGACAGACGCTGGGCAGTAGGCTTTGGAGTCTGTTTTGAGTGGGTGGTTGCCTCACTCTCTGCTTGCGCCTGCGCATTCCTGGCAAACTGGCTAAATTAGCAGGGTTGTGTGTGTATCTGGGGGGCGGGGGTGCAGTGCACACAGGGGTATCTTCACTTTATTTGTATTATAAAACATTCCCCCCCTCCAAGTCTGCCTGGATCTCTGATCCAAGCTGTGAAGAGATTAAACTTTGAGGCACCAGGAGCCAAAGCCACCAAGAAGAGGCCAAGAGAGGGAGGCAAAGGCAGGCCTCTATTTTTAGGGCTCAGACTGGCAACCCTCTGTGTGCCCCTTTCCTCTTCTGTGACCATTTTCCTACCTTTAAGTGCAGGGTTCAGGAGTTCAAGGCTAGCCTGCCTGAGGATCAAGAGGAACTAGGGTGGGGAACCTGGTTGGGTGATGACAGAGCAGGGCCCCCCAGGTCTCAGCCCCACCTGGAGTCAAAAAGGAAAATCATGCTTGACAAGTTCAGGAGAACCGGCCCAGCCAGCCCTGGCCTTGGGATTCTCTTCGTATTTGACTGTGCTCCTCAAATCACTGCTGGTGGCACTGGCCCTTGGGGGCTCTTCTGGGAACATGGAAAATCAGGGTCTTTGGATGCCTGTCCCTGCCCAACATCCCAGCTCTGTCTCTGCTGTGTACCTGCTGTGCCTTCACAACCGGCTCCAAGGCTCTCCCTGTCTCCTCTAAATAATCTCCTAAGGAGCCCTTTCCCACCATACTTTTCAGAGCCAGAGGTTAGACTAGAAGCAGCACCAGCCCAGGCCCCACAACTGCTCTAAGCTGGTCAGTAAGTTCTAAAGCAGGAATGGAAAAAGCCTGGGTTAGGTGCCAGCCCACTCCTTACCAAAGGTACCACAAATCATGGGCCTCCCTGAGCCCTGGCCTATTGGGCATCCAGTGTGCTGGTTTAGGATCAGATGCTATTGGGGTGTGAAACCTCTCTCACACTACTCATGGATGTGAACAAATCGAGGACTTTAAAAAATTACGTCCTCTTGCCAACAGAGACTGGAGTGGGAAGGGCCTTTTGTCCCTGGGGAGATGGTCCTTGGGTGTTTGCCGGCATTTCCCAAGCCTCCCTATGCAGGTTCTCTGGGGAAGAGACCCTCAGGGACACAGTGCCTTCTGCTGGGTACAGAAAGTCAAAGGGAAAAACCAGACCCTTTATCAAAATAATAACAAAACACACCCCACCAGAAGTCCTCGAGGCTACCCATTTTGTATGACTAGCCCTTCCCCTCCTGCACCTCCATTCGAACAAAGCTATAAAAAAGTTGGGGGAGATAACAAAACTTTCTTTAAAAAAAAAAATTACTTGGAATGAAGCATGAGCCCAGGTCTCTCAACTGGAGAGATGTTTGGGGTGGGGAGAGGTGGGACCGTCTGTACTGATCAGGTTTCTGGGTTCTGCATTGCCATGTTTTACCATCTATATTCCACATTCCAGTTATTCCTGTTTGTTTTGGGGAATATCCCAAAGTCCTGGAAAATCCTATATCGGTTTCACAAATAAACTCGGGTGGGGATTTGGAGGCAGGAGGAGGACTGTTTTATCCATTTGGGCTCGCTATGGGCGGAGTGCCCAGGGCCAAGGAAAATATTTGAGACTTAAAAAAGGTTTTGATGGCTCCAAACTCTAAAAAGAACCCTGCAAAATTAAAATTACAAGATTTTCAATTAAAAATGAAATAGTCTGTGGGCCACTCTTCCACCCCCCCACACCACACCACAGATGAATGTTACTTTGGGGGGAGCTTCAAGGATCACCCCTTCCTGGTGCCCCAGTAACACTGATTTGTGGAGCTAAAGATGGCCCCTGGGTTCCTCCTCCCTCTTGGAGGCCAACTGTCGTGCACACTGTGTCATTAAATCCCACTTTAGATGAGGCAGCCAGAGGTAGACACTGACTTGTCCAGGTGACAAAGGCAGCAGCTACACGTCTGTATCCCAGGCCTGTGCAAGAGGTGGAGAGAGGAGGTTCTGGGGCTAAACAGATGTGTGTTGGTGAGGAGGGTAAGAGGGTGTCATTCCCGACATAAATGTTCCCAGCCGGGCACCCTAAATGGCTATTCTGGTATCCACAGGAACTCCAGAGGCAGAGTGTTGAGAGAGTGGGTCAGAGGATCATGTGCTGGCCCTGTCCTCCTTTTTGTGCCCCTCTTGGGTCTCCAAGGCCCTCTCCCTTTGTCTGTGTGTTGTTCCCTGTCCCTCTGCTCTGGGTAAACACACCAGAAATGCAATCCTGGAAATGCAATCCTGGCCTTTGGGAGTAATGAGTTCTCTCTCTCTCTCTCTCTCTCTCTCTCTCTCTCTCTCTCTCTCACACACACACACACACACACACACACACACACACACACACACACACAGAGTCAGAAGTCAGGCTGGTGACAAGACTTTAGGCTGAAACAAACAGCACTAAAGAGGGCAGCCACGTCACTTCAGAACAAGAGCAGGCGCTTGGTTTCCATGCAACCAGCGGCTGGGAGCTTATTTAAACAGAGGCTGGGGGGTGACCCAGCACGCCTGCCAGGCCAGGTCTGGCTACACAGAGGGTCCCTGGCCAGCTGCCCCATTTCACCATTCCCGGGCCCCTTATTGGTGAGTGACAGAGCCAAACCAGCTTCACTCTATCCCGGGGGCTTTCACCAAGTGTGTAGACTCAATCCCGCATGGACCTACTACCCCAAGAAGGTGGTGCTGGGGGACTGCAGGCCTTGGAGCTGGCAGTCATTCAGCAAGCAGCGCCTTGAAGAGTTGCTGATCCCCAGCTGCTACTGCAGAGTACCCTAGACTAGAGGGACATAAGGGATACATAAGCCCCCTCTTTCATCAAGGCAAATACCTCTTATCCTGTTGCCCCCTCTTCGGCATCTGTACCCCATATGATAGATATTTTTTCTTTAAAAGTTGCCCTTATGATTTATATTCATCTGATATCACCTATATGAAAATGTCCCCGTGTGTGGGGGCCAGCCCAGGAACCCCACAGATGCCCTTTGGGTCTCTGATGGGGGCCAGTGAGAGCTGGAAGAGATGTGCACCAGATTTTGGGAAGGAGAGGACCTGGGGAGGTCTTGGAGACTGGTCAGGGCACATTGGCCCAGGAGGGCTGGACTTGGGGCCGGGATGGCTGAGCCGGCAGGCCTGGTGGGGCCGGCAGAGCTGCTGGCGGCTGGCTGAAAGGCTGCCTGGGCCTCCAGAGCGCATTCCCATTGTCCACGGGTTGCGGGGGTGACAGGTCAGGGAGGGTCACGGGAGGGTTGCCTAGCGTCTGGGAACTCCCACTGCAGTTGCCATGGCAACTGGGCCAAATCCCACCCTGTTCACATCCTGTGAGGAGATTCAAAAGGGTTGGGGGGCTCTACACATTAATGGGCTTTTAACTCACCCCCCTCTAAAGAAATGGGGGGGCGAGGAGTAGGGGGAGGGGAGAAGAAGAATGGAAGAGACTTTCCTCCTCCATCTGGTCTCCTCTGCTCAAGCTACTTTAGGGGGATCCGATGGGAAGGGAGGTTCCAGAGGGAAGTCAGCCCCTCCCCACAATGCATGTGCTGTCAACAGTTGTCTGTAGTCTGTCTGGTCCGGCACTGGGACTTTCAAGACTCCCAGCCTCATGTTTCAGATTCTGCCTTTGGCCCTGCACCTTCTGGCTTCTTGTCCTTCTGCAGACAGAGTCCCTTGCTGTGCTGGGTTATGGAGGAAGGGTTGGGGCTGAGCTCCTCAGAGGAGGTACTTAGAGACTTGGCGCCTGTTCACATTCATGCTGGCTGCTGGGAAGTGCACAGAAACCTCACCTCCGCCTGGAAGCCTTGTGAGCAGGGCAGGTGAGAGGTGCGGGGACTGAGGGAGGGTGTGTCAGAGATGCTGCTTGTACTCTTCCTGGACTACTCTACCAAAGGCCACCCTAACGTTTGCCCCAGCAGGGCATTGTGTACCACATGTGCAGAGGAAAGAGCCCTGGTCTAGGAGAGGGGTCTCCCAGCTGGAGAGCCTCCTACCTCCCTCCTCCTTGAGTTGCTGAGGCCTCTGCCTGCCTCTCTCTCCTTCCCCCTCCCTACTTCACCTCCCCAATGGAGGATAGAACCTAGGGAGCTTTACCACTGAGCTGCTTCCCTGCCCCGCTTGTTTGCAGTGTTGGGGATTGAACCCAGGGCCTTGCACATGCTAAGCAGGGGTTCTACCTTTGAGCCCCATCCCTTTCTATTTTTTTATTGAGACAGCGTTTCACTAAGTTACCCAGGCTAGCCTGAACTTGTGATCCTCCTGCCTCAGCCTCCCAAGTAGCTGGGATTACAGACATGTGCCACCGTGCCCAGCTCCTCACCCCATTTTGTTGTAGAATTCTTGTTCCTCCTGATAAGAATTTTGGGGATGAAGAAGAATGTGGGGAAGGTGGATGAATGTTTCTGCTGAGGGTGTAGGGTTTATGAGGATTGAAGTGGGGAGGGCTGTACCCAAGGCCACCCCATCAGGTCAGGATTCAGCCTGGAGCCCTTAGTAGGTGAGCTGGGTTTTCTCCTGGAGGAGGAGTACATGCTTCTACTCTAATGCCACCTTAGAGTCCCCTGCAGTGTCTAGGGTGCTCACTTGGCAGGCCTTGCCACAGACCTGCTTCTGCTTCAGAGGTGTCCACAGATAGGCCAAGCTGTGTATCTGGAGACATCTCCAAGCGTCTCCAAGGAGGAGGAAAGCCCCTGCCCGCCACTACCCCTCAACCACCGCCTCAGCTTTGTGCCTCAGCTTTGTGACTTCATTCCTTGCCAATGAGCTAGCCCCTGACCCTGCCTCTCAGCGCCTGGTGAAACTGGCCTCCGCTGGTTGAGGTTGGGCAAGGTAGACACTGTCACTTGAAGTTGCTGAGGCCAGTCGCCACCATCCCCAGCCCTCTAGCATTTAGGAGCGGTAGCTCTAGAAAGGGGGAGGATAGAGGAGCCCTGCAAAGGATGGCGGTCCTTCTCTGGACTGCGTCTCATTTGCTAACTCTCATCTTTCTGAGGCCAGAGGGCCAGTTCCTTGTGGAGAGAGGCGCCTTCCTAACAGATGCGGGGCTGGGTCCTGAAGCCAGCAGTGGGGACCCTGCATGTGTCTCCCACCCACGTGGGCCTGTCTGAGTGTGTGCCTTGCTGGTTTTCATTTTAATGGTTCTAATTTGAGAATGTGCGGATGTCATTTTTACGAGGTTGGTGTAAAAAAAATTTACAGCCTTTTCCAAAAAGCTTTTTTTTTTTTTTCTCTCCAAGGGAAAAAAGTGTAGAATCACTTCGGGGGTTTTATGGTCTCTTCTCCCCAACCTTCCTTGCCCCCCCCCTCTTCTCTGTGTAATTTCATTTTTATGTTTCTGTGCTGGAGGACAGAGCTTGGCTGGTCAAGAACTTGTGTCTCCCCTGGTCAGTTCTCTCAGTGTTTGTGGCTACTGACCTCTAACCCCTTCTCCCTATACCCCTTTCATCCACCTTCTGATCCCTAGGGAGTTGCATGTTGAAGGGTGGGTGCTCATTTCAAATCAGGCAGTGCTTATTAGGTACCTGCTGTTTACTCAAGTGGGCTAGGTATCTGTCCTCCGAGATTGTATTGCTTTCTGCTCAAAATCCTCCACTGATTTTTTTTCTCCTCAAGTGTAGAAGGAAATTTAAAAAAACATATCTATCATTGTCCCTGTGGAACCTGGCCTTGCGCATTTCTGGGGCTTCACCTCAAGCTGCTCTGCTCAGCCACACTGGCCTTTTTAGTTCATAATGCACCAAGTTTTTCCTACCTTGGGGCCTCGTACTGTCTGAATTCCACCTTGAATCCTCTCCCCTGGACAGCTGCCTACTGCTGCTGCCAAGGGTCTCCTCAGAGACCTCCCTGGCCACTCACTGAGGTAGCCCACCGTCGTCCTCCCGTGAGGCCAACGTCGGCACGCGGTTTGTTCTCATCTCTGTCGAGTGTCCACATCAGTGCCTTAGGAGATAAGCCCTCAGTGCTGCACTCAGAGGCCTCCAGGATGCCATGACTACTTAATTATTGGTCTGTGGGTGGTGAATCATCCTGGGGTAGAGGCCGAGGCTTTCCTGGGAATGCTCTTCAGGTTTGAGATAGGAGGAGGAAGCCAGAAATGCTTCTAGTCCCTGCTTCTCCTAAATTCAGCTTACCCCAGAGAAAATTACATTATCACAATAATTTGGATATAGTTGAATCCCAATTTTGCCAAAAATGTACTAGAGACACAGCTTTTGGGTTTTAGTTTGGCCGCCTCTCACCACAATCCACATTAACCCCCCGGTTAGCAGGGCGTTATTTCCATCCTGCTGGCCAGCTCCTGGCTCTTGTTCCTGTGCAGAGCCTCCTGTTGTCTATTCAGGTTCTGCTTTTGCAACTGTGTCCCTCTGGGCACGTCACTGTCTCTCCCTGGATCTTCATAGTCTCATTTATAAAGTGAACTAGATCAGTATAAATATAAATGTGTGTGTGTGTGACATTTCTATTTTTTGACACACTAAATTGATATTATGACCCACCATGGGGTCATGACCAGTAATTTGAAGGACACCTGCTTGGATGCCCTCTGTACCTGCAGCTCACTGGGGCCATATCTGTGACAGCCTTTTGTAGCTCGTCTCCCCAGTCAACACATTCCCATTCTCCCAGGCACACAGAGAATAAGGCGGGGGACCCCAGGAGGGACCTGGCACCCTCCAGACTGGTGAAAGGACTGGTAACAGCCCTGCACCCGACTTCTTTGGGGACAAGGAGCCTTCCTCCCACCTCCCAACCCAGATCCTCAGCTATAGGGGAGGTGGTCTCCTCCTGGAGGTGAGAGACCCCACTGCCCCTGGTTACCCTCCCAGCTACAGCTCAGCTCCCACCACCCCAGCACCCTGTCCGGGTTCCATCCATCACAAGCCATTTGTTCCTCATCGTGGAGATCCTGCTAATGCCTTGGGAATGGGAATGGGGGAGGAGAGTGCGGCTTCATTAAGGAGACAGTTCTTAGGCTGTGGGGGCTGCCAGAAGAGGATTTGGTAAGAAGGCCTTCTGGGTGATACTGGGCAAGTGACCAGGAGCTGCCTGGTAAAAGAAAAATTAGTAACAATAGTTAATTCACCCAGGACCCACTGGGTGCCCCGTGCTGTGCTAAGCCTTCTGTGTGCACTGTCCCATGTATGCCTCACAGCAACTCTGAAGTCAGTGCGGCACTGACCCCGTTTCACAGAAGGAGAAACTGAGCTTCACAACTAATGTGACTCAGCCAAGGTCACTCTGTACGGTGGAGCCGGGACCAGGGTCCGGGCACTGCATGGATGGAGTGGCTTCCCCTTGAGGAAAACCGACCTTGAGCTCCCAGACCACAGAGCTAGGAATTTGATTTTCAGTCCAAGGCGTGAAAGGAAGAAGATGAAGTTTAAAGGGCCAAACAGCTTCTAGTTTTCCACTCTGCCCTCAGCCTCCCTCCCTCTTTCCCTCTCTTCAAGTGTGCCCCATGGCCTACCCCAGTGTGGGCTTCTGAATGCCTTTCCCACCAGGACTGTGTTCGGGCGCCTCTAGTTCCCAGGAGAGGGACACTGAGCCCACCTTGCGCCTGGGGATTCCTTCCTTGGTCTCCTCCCAGAGCTTCCCCTCCCCTCCACACCAGAGAGCTCGACAGTGCACAAGCCTGGGGGAGAGCAGATGCCAAGACCTCCCTGGACTCTGGGGTCACAGAGGCGCCTCGGTGGGAGTGACATGGTGGCCTGGGCGGTCAGAAGTATATGGATTCTTACAACTTCTACTCTTGAGACCCAGGGCCTCCGTTTTCTTGTCTATAAAATGGAAACAGTGACACCAGCTCTGCCTGATTCAGTGCTGTGAGACTTCTGTTAAATGCTAGAAGAACTTTGAAAACTGCAAGGCACTGCGCTGCTGTTAGCTCTCGAACTTGGGCTCAGCCTGTGCTTGCCTTCTGTGTTCAGCCTGGACTAAAGTGAGTATTGCTGATAGGCATTGCTTGTACGCCCTGGGCTGGAGCTGGGGGCTCACAGCTGCATTTGAAAACATCCATGATTTTAAGGAGGCTCCAGTCTGGTTGGCACATCAAAGAAGGTGAGGTTGATGAGTTGGGGTCAGGGCCTGCTGTTTCTATCTCTGGGAGGTAGGCAGTCCAATGATTTTACCAGGCCTCAGTGTCAGCAGGGAGTGTAGACATGGCCCTGGTGCACTCCAGTGGTGGATGTGACTCAGATGGGGCTTCAGAAGGTCTCAGGCCTACATCATCCCCAGGGTGACCACTCTAGGGCATCTTAGGCCAGAGGGACCCCAGTTTCCCAAGCACACCCTTGGCTGGGGAGCTGGATGTCCGGATGGTGAGGCCTGTGGAAGTCGAACATGGAGCAGCACTTAAAGGGCACTAAGCAATGGGGGAGGGGCCATCCGAGGAGGGATGCTTAGGTCCCAAGCCTGGGATCATCCCAACACTCCCACCACATGGCACATGCAGCATGGTCTTCAGATGGTACTAGATCCCACCTAGTACCACCCCGTCATGGCTGGGCTGTCGGCAAATTTATATTATATTAAATGACCTCTCACAGTGTACCACAGGCTCCCTGTTTCCTCCAGGCCCAGGTCTGTACTGGTGGGTGACTGAACTCTAATGAAGAATGAATGAATGAAGTGCTTGGATGAGGTCAGAGCCCAGACCTGGGGCCCTGGTCTTCTCTAGTCTCCTGCTGCTACCAGCACTGCTCAGCTGCTCTGCCTGCCTGGGAGTTGTCCCAATACCCCCTCTTCCCCCCATTGCTCACCTCTGTGGGATGTGGCCTTGTAATGGGAGCACCTCCTTGTCTACTTGGTGAGCTGGCACTTCCATTGGCCCTGCCTCCTCTGGGAGGTCTCCCCAGCAGAGGAGGCCCTTCCCAGGGCCTGGTGTGGAACTCGGCACCCCTCAGGCTGCCCACCTTACTGGTCTGCAGAGACCTCATCACAGCACTGGAGGACTTGGGGACCAACCGCGTACCTTGTTTCTGTGTGTCTCCCATCTGACCTGGCCCCTGGGAACTTCATAAGTGAGATGTGAATGAAGGAGGGCGGAATGGGAGAAGGAACAGACAGCCATGGCCTGGCCTAGGTGTTTACCTGGCTCTTTTCATTGGGCCCAGGGGAGGGCAAGGTGGGAGGGGGTGGAACCTGTCGCAGGGAGGCCTGTCACAGGGAGGGAGGCCTCACAGGAATGAGATTTCAAGGCCCTATCATTTTTTTCTTGTAAATCTTGTAATTTCATGCTCCAGGGGGTCAGTGAGGAGTGAATGCAACTCTCCTGACCACTCCCCCGCCCCAGGAAACCGAGTGGGGCTCTCCCCCACAATGTCCCCCATAAACCCTCCCCTACTGTCCCCCACCCTCACACAGGGATCTGGGGTGCTTCATCTTCCAGCCCTGACCAGTGCCCCCTTTGGATCAACTGGGCTGGCAGGTTCCCCTCCCACTGCCTTGCCCTCTAGCCTCTGACCCCTATGCCCCCTCCATGCTAACTCCACCTTTAGATGACAAAGGACATTTGTCATTAGACCTGGAGGAAGTCAGTAAAAGCCAGGGGCTCTTTCCTGATGACCACCTGGCCACCTCCTTGCCTCTCTGCACCCCACCAGGCAAAGGCGCCCACTTCCGGCGGGCTCCAAGAGCCTTTAGACCTGTCAGATTTCTGTTTTTCTGAAGTGAACCTTGAGGAGGAGCAGCCTCTTTGTGGAAGCCCAGGAGTTTCTCTGGGTGTGGGGTCCCAGGAGGGGCCAGGGGGCAGCCCAGGGTCTGGAGACTGCTGAGGAACACATATGTTTCCCATGTAGATGCGAGGGTGCATTGAGGGACCATCCTCAGGCAAACTCAACCAGAGCCCCCTGGAGGCGGGCTGTGGATGTGGGGAGGGAAGGGCCAAGATGGGTGTGTCTGCTGCTGGGCACACAGCTGGGTTGGTGGGGTATGAGGGTGGACCACACATCCACTGGAAAGGCTTTGCTGTGAAGGTGACTGGGGGGGGTGTCGGTGAATGGCAGTGCACGTGAGGGGAAGCACTTGTGTGGACACAGATGTGAGAGTGAGCCGCGGGCAGGCGGGCAGGCATGGTTCCTTTAAGTGTGTGGCGCCAGGCTGTGCTGGGGAAGGCAGGTAGAGCGAAGCTAAGAGCAGCCAGGAGGGAAGGCTGGACACCTCCCGAATGCCAAGAATGCCAACAAGGTGCCAGGCGCTGCTCCCTTAATCCCCCTGACTCAGAGGTAGCTAGTGTCCCAGTTTTGCAGATAAGGAGATGGAAGTGCAGAGAGACAGAATGACCTGCCTAAGGTCACAGCTGGTAAGTGGTACCGTTGGGATTCCAGCCCAGGTCTGCCTCATGCCAAAGCCTGCGGGCCTCAGGGGCCTGGACACTGCCCTGGCTCCTGAGCAGGTCTTCGAGGAACCTGGAGGGTGATAAGGACAAGCCCCCACACACCCCCAGATGGAGGTGTAGAGGGCGTGGCTGACCTCACAGAGAATTTCCAGGGCCTCCTAACCCTCGCTCTCCTGCTAGAATCCTCACTGCTCGGCTCTCAGGACCCTGACTCCCTGATGTCATGCTAACCTGCTGTAGCTGCTTCTCCCACAAACTCCATACACTTTCCACTCTGAGGACCCTCTGGCCCCTGCACCATGGCCCTCAAGCCCAGACCACTCGTGCATCTCTGCTGATCATTCAGATGTAGCCTTCAAGACTCCATCTCATTCTCCCAGTGCAAGGCTTCGTACCCACTCTCCCTGGATTCAGCAAGCCACACAGTGCCCAGACCCTGTGCCCTTGACCGCTAGGCTCTGTCTTCATCCCCTCACTTGTGTGTTCTCACTCCATAGTGACTGCTGCCTTAATACCCAAACTGATCCCTCCCCCTAATGTGTCAGATGGCCTTGGAACCAGGCTCCTGGGTTTACTCCTGTTTCTGATACCTCCAAGCTATGGTCTTGGTCATGTTATTTAACCTCCCAGAGACTCAGTTTCCCCATCTGCAAAATGGGCCTGACAATCCCCACTTCACAGCCTTATGAAGGAAGATTCAGATCCTGCCTATAATGTATTTGACACATGGCAGATGCCACTCAACCAAAAGTGCCTGTTGTTAATGCCCTGAGCCCACCCCCTGCACTTTTCCCTGGAGTCCTTTTTGACCACTGACCCTTCCATTTGCTGTCCCCATTGAGTCCTAACAGAATCTCACTGGTCCCAGGTCCCGTTTTTCTAATGCTATGATTCCTATAATGACTGTCCTCAACCCAAGTCTGGAAGTTGATGCCCCCCCCCACCTCTCACCCTGGGCCTTCTGCCTCCCCTCGGGCTCCTTCCCTTAACTCTCCCTGCGCTGACCCGCCCGCCTGCCCTGCTGTTGCTGGAGTGTGCAGCTGACTCAGCCCTGTCTTGCAGGCTCTTCAGGTGGCCCGGCAGTTCCTGCTGCAGCAGGCCTCTGGCCTGAGCTCCCCTGGGAACAATGACAGCAAACAGTCTGCCTCTGCTGTGCAGGTGAGGGGGGCACCAGCTGGCGCAGGGCTGGGGTGGGGGTGGGGCCAGGCTGAGGGTGGTCCTGGCACTGAGGGAGGTCAAGGACCCCATGGAGAACTGCTCTTGCCAGTCCCCCCAGTGCCAAAAAAATGGGCAACTTTCCAGAAGGAAATAGAGTCACCACAGGGGTGGAGCCAAGACACTTCCACTTTGTCCCCAGTGCCACCTGATCACCCAGGCCTTACTTTGTCTCTTTCCCTGGGCGCCTGCGCCTGTCTGCCGTCCTCTCTGCCTCCGTACCTCTCTGGCTGGGTTCCCCTTTCCTGCTTCTTCCCCTCAGGGTCTCTCGGTCCTCAGGTTTCTCTGTCCCTGTGGGTCACTCTGTCTTCCCTCCCTGTCCCACCCGTGGGTCTGGCTGCCTCCTGCGTCTCCCTTGCAGGGTCAGTGGGTCTCCCCTCCTCTCCTTTCCCCCTCATCTCTCACCCATGGACTCTCCACAGGTCTCCCCATGTTTCCTGTCTCTTGACGTCTCTTGTCTCTTTTGTTTTCCTTTGCACAATCTGCCCTTTTTTCCCCTCTCCCTCCCCCCCAGCTTGCCGGCCCATCTGGCTGGCTGGCTGGCTGGGGGAGGGGGGATCTGGGGGCCGTGGAGCCAGGCCTTCTGTTTACTTTTTGTGTCACAAAGAACTTCGGAGACTCGTCTGAGTCCTGGATGGGTCACCACTCGGGCAGCACTCCCTCCCCTCCCCCAGCAGCAGGGGCTGGGGACTGGGGAGAGGATTAAGCTGGGTTTTGAAAGGAAGTTTATCTAAGGGAGGAAGGGTGAGCGTGATGCCCAGCCAAGCCAAGCGGATCCGGACCGCATGCTCTGGAGTCGGGGTGGGGGAGTTAGAGGGGTGGGGCGTGATGCTCTGTGAGGTACCCAGTACTGGCCTTGGTCCTGGGGGAGATTCCAGTGCTCCAGCAAAGTATCTGGGTTTATACAAAACAGTATGATTAGGAACTGCTTTGGAGAAGCTCAAAGTGCTGGACAGCTGAGCAGCTAAAGCAGTCCGCAGCCTCTTTGAATAATCTGGAACCTTGGAGACAGCCCTCACTGAAGAGGGGTTGGGAAAGTGGGGGGTGAGGACAGAGTCTGGAAGAGCAGCAAAGGGGAAGAGACTTCTCATACGGAGAAGGTCCTCACACCCAGGGGGTGTCAGGACTGGGGGACCCCCGTCTATACTTCCTGCGTCGGCAGTGATCTTCAGGCTGCTCTTCCGAATCCTCCCCACCCTTGAATCCTCCCCACCCTTAGGACCTCCTTCCTCCAGCAGGGAGAGGTGGGCTGTGGAGCAGGAGTGTTCCCCAAGCCAGCAGGGGGCCTGCAGACCTAAAGCAAGAGGGAATGGGCTTGGTGGTGAAGGGACTGGAGTCAGACATCAGGAAGAGCTTCCCATTTGGGTTTGGGGTAGATCTGAAATAACTGAGAGGGAGGGAGGCTATGGAATATTCCTCAGAAGACTCTTCCCCCTGTAAAGTGAGAGCAGCCTGGAGTTTTTGGGCTCAGATAGACATAAAATGGTCCTTTTCTGGGACTGTTTCTCTTGCCTCCTTACCTCCTATTAATCGATTCATTCCTTGATTCAACAGCTACTCAGTACTCCCAACAACTGTCATTTATAGAGTACTTTACATGAGGAAGATAACCAAGCAATTGACAAGTATTGTGTCATTTTTTTTCTCACCTCTTATGGGACAGGTGATGTTATTAGGACCACCTTGCTGATGAGGAAGCCGAGGCCCATAAACACTAAGTAACTTGGGCAAAATCACACCATTAAGAATGGGCAGAGGGGGCTGGGGTTGTGGCTTAGAGGTAGAGCGCTTGCCTAGCATGCATGAGTCATGGGGTTCGATCCTCAGCACCATGTAAAAATAAAATAAAAATATTGTGTCCATCCATAACTAAAAAATAAAAGTATTTAAAAAAAAAAAAAAAAGGATTGGGCAGAGCCTGGACTTGAGCTCAGAAAACTCACCCCGGGACTCATCCTTTCAATCCTCACACTGTGATGCCGCCTCATGCTTAGCCTGAGTCCAGAAGCCGGGGCCAGTGGTTTTCTAGGACCCAGGGAGGTGGCTGTCCTTGGCACTGTGTTTCCCCTTGAGCATCTTCTGCTGAGCTCTCTCTCTAACTCTGAGTACCTTCCTTGCCTCCATCCCCACCCTGAGTTCACAGTCTCCAAGGAGGTGGGGTCTCTGTCCCCCAGTAGGGTCCAGGGATTAGAAGTGGCTTTTCTGTGAGCTGCAGGCTGGTGGGGAGAGGGTGGAGTGAGGCTGTGCTCCTCCTGTGAGCGGAAAAGTCCATGTTGAAGATTTGACACTTGAGTGAAGTGGGTCATGAGGGAGGTTGATGGTGGCCCCTTTCCCAGGCTCCTCAGGCTGCTGTTCTGCCCCCCAGCGGGTTGCCTGCCCACTCCCCTCCCAGCCAGGTTCACCACTTACGCCTAGAGCCAAGTACAGAGGAGCCACCACATTAGGGCTCCACTGCAACCTAGGGAAGATGCCTGGGATGGCCAGGCAAGGACCCCAGGCAGGGAGACGTGGACCACAGAGCAGTGCAGGAGCTGGGAGGCGGGGGTGGGGATGGCTGTGGCCAGGACCAGGTCCTTGGCTTTGTCTGCTCCCCGTCTGGCATTTCTGGAGGTTCTTCTGGTTTGGTTTGGTTTTTGTTTTCTTTTTGGTACCAAGGATTGAACCCAGGGGCACTTGACCACTGAGCTACATCCCCAGCCCTCTTTATTTTCTATTTTGAGACCGGGTCTTGGTAAGTTGGTAAGGCTGGCCTCAAACTTGGCATCCTTCAGTCTCAGCCTCCTGACTAACTGGGCTTACAAGCGTGTGCGTGGAAGTTCTCTTAATATCCCATGACTATCTTGTGCTGCTCCTGCACAGAATAAGGCTAAGGGCTGGTTATTTGGAAGGGAGCTAACCCACTCCGTGCCCCAACCTGCCCTCTGCATTGCTCCTCACTCACCTAGGGTCCCACACTGAAGATGTAGAGTTTGGATCTTTCACTCTAGCACCAAATTGCAGCCACCCCAACTGTCAGCCCCTAGAGAAGCTTCCTGTCAGGCACTGTCCCTGATCCTTCTGGTCAGGTGATCTTTATCTTGTGTTCATGGGCTGGGGCTTGAGGGGTGCTGAGGGGTGGGGCTGGATCAGCTGCCAGCATCAGGCCGCTCCCCCTGCCAGGGCTTCAGTGAGCATTTAGCTGCCCTGGCCACTCTCCAGACGAGGACTTGCAGGCCATGCTGAACAAATGCCTATCCCGACCCAACCCAGCCTAGGAGGCCTGTGGGGATGCCAGGGGAGCTCCAGCTCGAATCTCAGAATCCCAAGGGGCAGGTGGGAGGTAGATGGGTTCTGCCATCCTACTGACACTTCTTGGATCCATTGGGCCACCTGGGACGAGTACACACAAGCCAGCCCATCCAGCTCTGCAGAGCGGCCCATGGCCTGTGCAGGCGGCCGCTCAGCCAATTGGCAGGAATGGCAGGGGCCAGGGAGGCCGTCCAGGGCATCTCTCCCATTCTCCCGCCTCCAAGTAGGAAAGCCCCAGGGAAAAAGGTCACATCCTTTCCTGCGTGCTACTGTCAGTGACTCACAGTCCTGGTACCCGGAAAGATCCTGTGGGTGTGTCTGGCCTCAGTCTCTCTTGCTGTGGAACATGTCCGTCTCCTCTAGCTTGCTTCTTTACGTGATGAGCTGTGGTCTTCCGTGACCCTTCCAATGCAGTGTCCTTCACTCCCCGCTTCTATATCCCTTCGGGAGCAGGACAGGTTGCTTTGCCTCTCTAGGCCAAGGACGATGGTGCCCTCCTCACAGGGCTGCTGTGGAGAGTCATGGAGATGAGACATGAAGAGTTTAGCCAAGTGCCTGGCACCTGCTCAGTCACCAGTGTCCTCTTGTGCAGCTGTGGGGCTGGGAGGGCAGGAACTCTAAATCCCAATAAGCAAATAGGGAAACTGAGGCTGGGTGACTTCAAAGAACAGGAAATAGCAGGGACAAGAGCCTAGGTAACTGGACTCCGATATTCAGGGCTGGGAGCTCACCACTACATAATGCCTCTCTTTGCTGGATGTCCCTGTGGGAAGAGGAAAGAAAGGACAGCCTGTGATACCTACTCAGCATTGGACACTGCCAGCCTGGGCTTTGCGACCCAGTCTTTGATAGCAAAACCCAAGTTCTCTGAGCAGCCACCCACAGACGCAGCATCTGGTTCTGTAAGGGGGACCCCAACCCTAGGTCCCCTTGTGTGTGGGTCATGACACCCCAGCACCCTGGCTTTCCAGAGAGTTCTTCTGGAATGCAGCTACAAAAAGGGCAGCTCACCTTTGGGATCTCGGCCATAGTGACCCTTTCTGCCCAGGAGGGTCCAGGCCTGCTCTGGAAAACTGGAATCCACACAGACGTGGACTAGAATTCCTACCCTGCCACTTAAGGCCACCAGATCTCTCTGATCTCCTTGAAGGTAGAAGTGGGGTTTAAAAACAAACCAAAAAAGCTCACACGGGCTCATGTGCATATGCCTGCTGCCTTAGTGGCCCCTGGGGGCCTCACACACATGGTACATCCACGTCTAAAAACAAGGTCAGGTTGTTACCTGTCCCAGGGGCTTTGGACAGGGGTGGACTGCGGTACAGGAGTGACGCCCAGGTAAGGGCCAAGCCGCTAGTTATGGGATACATAAGAGTTGGGGGCAGTGGCACCTCCCTGCTTGCCCCTGAGCCTGGGGATTCCTTGATCCATGGCTTAAGGGGTGGCTGGGTGCTGAGTTGTGGCCCTGTCAGGGATTGGGAAGGGAAGCAGCTCCTCCTTCCCCACCCCACAGGTGGGGCTGAGGCTGGGGAGGGGTGTCCCCTGGGGAACTCACCTGTCCCGCTCAGAACAAGTCCTTGCATGCTACTCCTCCCTGACTGGGCTGGCCCACACCTTTCCCTCCAGCCCCAGGCCTTCAGAGGGGCCTCTAGTCTGCTGGGAAAGGCATTTCAGCTCAGAGGAGCAAACACTTAGTGCCTACTGTGTGCCAGGCCCTCTGCCAGGGGTTGGGGGTGCTGTGCACACAGGGTTCAGAGGAGTGGGGGTGGCAGCCCCTCAGAAGACCTGCCCTGCTAAAATGGGGTCAGGCTGACACTGTGGCACAAGCCGGTAATCCCACCTACTTGGGAGGCTGAGGCAGAAGGATCACAAGTTCCAGACCAGCCTCAGCAATTCAGTGAGATCCATCTCAAAATCAAAAAATAAAAAGAGCTGGTAGTGAAGCACTCCTGGGCGCAGTCCCCAGTACCACAGAGGGAAAAAAGAAAAGAAAGAAATTATTTTTAAAAAATAAAAGGGCTAGGGGTTATTGCATAGTGATAAGAGAACCCTTGGATTCAATCCCTAGTACTTTCCCCCCCATCCCCCCACCCCCCAAAAAAATAAAGAAAGAAAGAAAAAGAAAAGAAACCAAAACAACCCCAAAACCTAGTGTGTTGGGACAGTGTAGTGGCTTGGACCTGTCTGGCCACAACTGCACAAGCCTGGGGGTTTCAGAGGCTGGGAATAGTAGTACCATTGCCTCTCCCTGAGCCTTCTCCCTGAGCCTTCTCTCTGCAGAAGGGTCCTCTGAGCCCCCTGGGGCAGAAGGCAGAAAGCTGCTCTGCTTCGGGAGTCCGGGGTGCTCCAGGTAGGAGTCAGTTTTTGTAGTCCATCCCAGAGTTTTATGTTTGAGGAAACTGACATCTGAGTGGGCGAGTGACTTGCTTGAGGCTGCACAGCAAGTTCAGCCCAGAGCTGGGAGTAGAAGCCTGCCACCCTAATTCTGTGCCTGCTGTTCTTTCCCTGGCATGCACACTTATAAGGACAGCACCAACAGAGCTCACTTTGCCTAAGGTCTGAGCCACTGTATGTGCTATCTAGAGAGTCGTGCTAGAGTGCGTGACATGTTTGTGAGCAGGCCGAAGTTCAGATGGGCCAGTTTTTTAATAATTCCAATGGCTGCAGGCTGCCCACCAGCCAGGCTTGTCTTGGCTAGTGGTCTCAGAAAAGACTGCGCAAGAGCTGGGGATGTGGAGTGGTGCTCCTTCTCTCCTTGGGTAAAAGCCCCCCCAAAGCATGGCTTCCCCTGACCAATGTCACTGGGGTCTAGTCTTCCTGCACCAAGGACAGCACATCCTGCAGTAATAGGCAACCCGTCTGTAGTAATAGGCAACCCATATAAACACTTGCTGTATGCCAGGCTCTGTCCTCGGATTAATTAATCTTCATGGTGACCTTATGAGGCAATCACTATTACTATTTCCATTTTAGACACAAGAAACACAGAGATCAGGACGGTTAGTCACTTGTCCTATTAGACACAGTCAGTAGGCAGCCAGGCCAAAATCCGAGCCCAGCTACTCTGCCACACTATGGGGGGACTCTGGGTGCTGCCTCTACCTAACAGGGTAAATCCCACAGGTGCCCGTGTCAGTGGCTATGATGTCGCCGCAGATGCTCACCCCCCAGCAGATGCAGCAGATCCTGTCACCCCCACAGCTGCAGGCCTTGCTCCAGCAGCAGCAGGCCCTCATGCTCCAGCAGGTGAGTCTGGCCCCAGGGCAGTGGCCCCTGCCTTCCCTGGCCTGGCCTTTGGCCTCGCACCTCCCTCCCTGTTTGCTACCAGCCTCATTGAGGGCCCAAGCCATGGCAGAAACCAGAGAGACTGCTCAGGCTGGCCTGGCCTGCACTCCTCCAGGGCAGTAGGGAGAGGCCAAAGGTCCAATCTCAGCAGCCCCTCACCCCACTCCACCCCATACTCCTTTCCTGTATTCTGGCCCCACTTCTATCTTTGGAACTCTAGGAAGGGACAAAGTACTGGAACATCCTGGGCTCCTGTCCCTATGGCCTGTTCAGGAGATCCAACAAGAGGTTGGGAGGGTTCACAACTGTGGGATACCCTCCCCTCCCTCTCTATTCCCTCCCTACCCAATTCCTGCTCCATTATCCTCAAGGCTGACTGGAGAGAACAGATCTCTCCCCACCAGGTTGTGTTTCCATGAGACCTCCGCCCCTGCCTCGCCTGCAGGAGCCCAGGCTGGGGTTGCCGGTAGCAGCCCCTGCTAGATCACCATCCCTTTGTTCCCCACCAGCTGCAGGAATATTACAAGAAGCAGCAAGAGCAGCTGCACCTTCAGCTCCTCACCCAGCAGCAGGCTGGGAAGCAGCAGCCCAAAGAGGTGAGAAGCTGCAGCAGGGCCCCTGCCCAAGGCACTGGATGCCCCCGTAGGAATCCCCATCCTGGCACCTACAACCTAGCTCTCCTCTGCCCAGAGTCTGACAGTCTAAAAGTGGTCAGGAGAGAATCCCTTTGCAGGAATAGAAAAATTTGGGAAAAAGTTGGGAAGAGTCAATGTAATAGGGGTCAAGGCAAGGGCAGTCCACTCGCAAGCCCCCACCCCGTCCCCCTTCACTCCCTCCTATGTCATGTGTTGTCTGGGCCACAGTGTAGGTTGCATCCTGTCACTGATGTGTCTTATTGTCCAGCTGTATCGTGGTCATGCCATCTTCCTGGCTACTTGTCTCTCGGTGCTTCTGTCCCTCAGCAATGCACCTCCCCCCACTCAGCCTATCCCAACTTCTGCCCTTTCTAATAATGCCTTGCCCGTCTGTGCCACAGTGCCTCCTGAGCTTCTGTGTCCAATCCCCCCTGTCCACGACCTGTGCCTCCCTCCTGCTGGCCAAACCACAGCCCAGGTTCACAGCAGCCTCTTCCCAGCAGGCTTCCCTGATGATGTCCAGGCAGTCTCCAAATCCTGTGGGCCCTTCTGGGTCTTGTAACGCTGCCTGTCTGCCCTTAAACCTCTGGGCTGGACTGATCCTCTTGTCTCCTGACTGAATAGCCAGCCCCCCACCCTACCTCCCCCAGGGCAGGGAGGCAGGCAGAGAATCTAGCCTCCAAAACACCCAGGACACGCTTGGCTCTGAGGGCTCAGAAGGCTTGCTGACAGCCTGACTTGTCAGTGCCTGTGTGAAAACTAAAGCAGGGGGTGGGGGTGGGGGTGGGGGTGGGGTGGGAAGGGGGTGTGCTGCCTGTGCTGCCCGGGAGGCTCAGTATGCGCCTACCAGGGCCAGCTCCTGCCAATTGAGTCCCATTGGACTACTAGATTCTCTGTGTCTAAAAAGCAAGACAGGGCTGGATCTGCATGTGGGGAGACAATCCCTTCCCGCAGCCCCCCCCACCCCCGCCCCACACACATGTGGGAAGGGTGCCCTCCAGGCAGGAGTGGCCCCCACATCTGACCGGCTCATCTATCTTGGTGACGAGGGCCCCCGCCCCCAGGCACACAGCTGCGGGACTGAGCCAACAGCTGAGGAAGGAGGGGAAGGAGGGAGGATGTCTTGCTGCGTGTCTGGGTCTGGCTGTGTGTTTGCGCGCCTGCGTGCGTGCGTGCGTGCATGCGTGCGTGTGTTTACCGCGAGGAGGCATGCAGCCCTATGGAAGCTGGGCCGGGAGCAGAGACGCTGCAGACGCCACCACGACAGCTCCAGGGGCTGACAGGCCCTGGGAGGGGGTGGCTGCAGGGTGGGGGCCAGACGGCACCCCTGAGGCCGCTGGCAACCCTCTCTGCCCGCCCCCTCGGGCACCCTCCCAGGCCCTGGGGAACAAGCAGCTGGCCTTCCAGCAGCAGCTCCTGCAGATGCAACAGTTGCAGCAGCAGCACCTGCTCAACCTGCAGAGGCAGGGACTGGTCAGCCTGCAGCCCAGCCAAGCCTCGGGGCCCCTCCAGACCCTCCCCCAAGGTGAGTGCCCCCCAGCCCCTCAGATTTCCCTGGATCCGGGGGCCACGCATGCGCCTGGGGCCCGGCCAGCCTCCCCTGTCTCTCCCACAGCAGCGGTGTGCCCGTCGGACCTGCCCCAGCTGTGGAAGGGTGAGAGTGCCCCAGGGCAGCCTGCTGAGGACAGTGTCAAGCAGGAGGGGCTGGACCTCACTGGCACGGCTGCCACCGCTACCTCGTTCGCTGCCCCCCCCAAGGTCTCCCCCCCACTCTCTCACCACCCTCTGCCCAATGGACAGCCCACTGTGCTCACATCTCGGAGAGACAGGTAGGGGGGCTGGGCCCTCAGGGCAGTATGTTGAGGGCTGGGGAGGGAGGGCTTGGGACTCCGGGACCCAGGAGTTCACCTCCATCCCAGGGCATAAGAGACGGTGTAAGACCCCTGGGAAACCTGTAGCTGGGACAGAAACGTCACCAGCAGGGGAGCTGGTGCTGAGCTGGGCCCAGGGCTGCTGGGGTCTTTAGAGTCTCCAACCACCACCTCCCTCCTGCCCTCCCAGCTCCTCCCATGAGGAAACCCCCGGCTCCCACCCCCTCTACGGACACGGAGAGTGCAAGTGGCCAGGCTGTGAGACCCTGTGTGAAGACCTGGGCCAGTTTATCAAGTAGGTGGTATACTCACAGGGCCCCTCGCCCTCTACCACAGAGCTCACCCCTTCTGGGGCCTCTGGTCACCAGCTGTCCTATGTCCTCACTCCAGGGGAGCCCAGGTTCTCTCCCCCTGCCGTCTACCCTTCGCCACCCCCACCCATCAGTATTCCCCGGCTTGCAGCCTCGACACCCCCTCCCTGGAGCACTCTGAGGGCATTTCCCTAGCCACCACCCTCCCCACAGCCTGGACAGTGATGACCTGAGACGGGCTGGGGACAGGCAGGGAGGGAGGTGGACAGGCGGCTGGCAGCAGGCCGCCAGCTGCCACAGCCGTGCCAGGCTCTGTCACTGACTGATTAACTCCGCATCAGGGTCAAACAAATTGTTTTCACGCTTCGTCAGAGGTTTACTTAATTAGTTCATTTGCAATTAGATCTCTCTGTAGAGGGGGTTTTAGCAAAGACATCAAAGAAGGCTGAGGAGAAGGCTGCTTCCGTTGCCCCCTTTTCCCACCCTTTCTTTGTATCTCTTGGTCTGTCTGCTCTTCGGGCCTTGGTGGGAGGGGTTGGAGGATGACTTAGGAGGTGGGTGACAGCAGGGCCAATTCTTTCTTCTCTGCCCCTCCTCCCCTTGAAGACACCTCAACACAGAGCATGCCCTGGATGACCGGAGCACGGCCCAGTGCCGGGTGCAGATGCAGGTGGTGCAGCAGCTGGAGATCCAGGTGTGGCCCGTGGGATGTGGGAGGGCCCCTGCTCGAAGCACCTTCCAGGAGAGGTCTCTAGTCTCATGGTCAAAGCCATAATCTTATGCTTTCTAGGTCCTAATTAACTATGGTGAGAATGAGGACAGCTGGATTCTGAGGGGTGAACTAGAGTTGTAGGCATCTCTGCTGGGAGGTGCAGAGAGACTCTCGCTACATAAAAATAAAAATGACACGAACAGCTAGCACATCAGGCACCTGCTTTGTGCTGTACTACCTGCCTTATCTAAGTAGCTCAAGGAGTCCTCCCAGCAACCTGTGAGGCGGGTACCTTGATTCTCCCCATGCCACACAGCACGCAGACATAAAAGAACCAAAGTCACTTGCTGGTGATCACTCGGCTGCTGAGGGACAGGGCCGGGTCTAGAACCCAGGCAGTATGGCCCCTGCATTGAAGCTCTGGAACACAATCCTTAAGAGGTGACTCTGGACAGACCATCAATTAACCAATCCATATTTACCCATCTCCCTCTGACTCCTAACAGAGCGCCCTGCCTGAAGAGGATAGTCATGAAAGATCCATTGAATTTATGAATGGGGTGAATGAACCATTCATCCATCCCTGCATCTCCATTCAGTACGCAAAGGCCCTCACACATAGGTGCCACCACACTAGGCACTTGGGTGCTATTCAGCCACAGACTCTGAGTGCTGGTTTGAAGAAGGCACCCCCCCCCCCCATGTGTAGGGGTGGTGCTGAGCTCTGGCTTGGGACACACAGGGCAGACTCTGATGGCCATGGGCCAGAGGAGAAAGGGAAAGGCTTCACAGAGCTGGCAGCCTCTAGTCCTGGCCTCTGAGGTTGTGAAGGGTCCAGAGGAGCAGAGATTTGCTGAGGCTTCTGGGAGCGGGGTTCAGGGAGCCCGGAAGCTGGTGTGTGGAGGCCAGTTGGGGGGAATAATGGACTCTTTGAGGAGTCTGGCGGAAGGTGGGATGGGGAGGAGGAAAAGGAGCCCACTGCCTCCTGCTTACCTCCAGCTTCTCCACAGCTCGCCAAGGAGAGCGAACGGCTGCAGGCCATGATGGCCCACCTGCACATGCGGCCCTCCGAGCCCAAGCCTTTCAGCCAGCCAGTGAGTGACTCTCCTGTCCCTCCAGCCTCCCCAAGTCCCACCACAGGCCCATGGGCCCTCAGGACCCCTCGGGTGCTGGTTCTCAGCCCCTCCCCGTTGCTCACAGCTGAACCCGGTCCCCGGCTCCTCCTCATTCTCCAAGGTGACCGTCTCCGCAGACCCGTTCCCAGATGGTCTCGTGCACCCCCCCACCTCGGCAGCCGCCCCTGTCACACCCTTGAGGCCCCCTGGACTGGGCTCTGCCTCTCTGCACAGCGGGGGTCCAGCCCGCAGGAGAAGCAGTGACAAATTCTGCTCTCCCATCTCCTCAGGTGAGGGCAGGTGGGGCTGTGGGGCCACTGCTGGGTGGGACGGTGTCCCTGGAGGGTCCTCTGTGGCTACCTCATCCTCTGCCTGTCTCCCCCAGAGCTGGCCCAGAATCACGAGTTCTACAAGAACGCCGACGTCAGGCCCCCCTTCACCTACGCCTCCCTCATCCGCCAGGTGAGCATGGGAGCAGAGGTAAGGCTGGGGAGCTCCCTACAGCCCACCCCTGGACCCCAGCCTCTGGGGGTTCCTGGGCCAACCTCCCCTCACCTGTGTCTTCCCTTGCTGTGTGACCTCCTGCAGCTGCAGTGCAGCCATCCTGCAGCCTGCGTGGGTGGTTCTGTCTTGTGTGTGGCTTCTGTTCCCTCCCTGTGTCCGACCCCGTGGTGTCTTCAGTGTTCACACAGCCTTCACCCTCACACACAGCACATCTCTCAGGCACTCCCCTCAGGCACGCGCAGCCTCGCATATGTTCTCACATAGTCCTGTGCTCAGGGTGCCCTGTGCCCAAATCGGGGAATTCCAAACAGCCCCCACCCCATGGCCGTGGCTCCCATGCACAGTGCTTTCCAGGAAGCCACACGCCCTCAGAAGAAGCTCCTGTTTCCCCACACAAACGCTAGCCCCTAGAGTCTGGGCTCTGGTCAGCCTTGCTGGGCCATGCCCAGCCTTACCCGTGTGGGCTGCAGCAGGCCTCCTCCACTCAGAGGCGAGTTAGGGCCCAGGGAGAAGGGAGAAGGCACAGAGCTGTGTCCCTCCAAGGCCCAGACTGAGGGTTCCCTTGGCCCTTTCCTTGTCCACAGGCCATTCTGGAAACCCCCGACAGGCAGCTGACCCTGAACGAGATCTACAACTGGTTCACCAGGATGTTCGCCTATTTCCGAAGGAACACTGCCACCTGGAAGGTGAGGCATGCCCCTGCCACCTGCCCGCCCCTGGGCTCCAATCATCCTTGGACATCATCCCACAGAGCCCAAGGTTGCCTGGCAGTTAGTCCCCTCAACAATTAGTTCTGCTGAATTGGCCCAGCAGGGCACAGGCATCGCCATAGGCCCTCACCCCACCCCAGCAAGGGCTGTGAATTCCTCCATCACTGTGTTCTCTGGGCCCCTTCCTTCCAGCCCCGTGCTACCTCCCTTTGGGAAGAATCCTTCCCGTGATCTCCCATGGGCCCCAAAGACTCCAGCCCCGTGAGGTCGGGCCTCAGGGGTTGGTGATTCCCAAACTTGGTATTGAGAGGATCTGGATATCCTGGGATGACCACCTGTCCTGAAGGCAGCATCAATGGAGTAGGGGGGCCTGGACACAGTGTGGACCAGGGCCCATGGACCATATACTTGGGCACAGACAGGTGCTCACACGCCCCCGTCACTGCTGCCAGTGGCGGGAGATAATTGTCTATATCCAATTAGTCACTTCAATGCCTTCAGCTAGAGAGTTTTCCTGGGGGACCAGAGGAAGGCAAGAGGGGGACCCTAGAAAAATGGGACACAAAGATGAGGGTTAGGGCGCTAATGCATTTATTTATTTGCTAAAATAAGGTGTGTGTGCATGCATGTGTGCCTGTGTGTGTGTGTGCTCAGGCAGCACAGTGGGAAGGTGACATCTAAACTGGGATGGCGCAGAGGGAAGGAGGAGGAAGTCTTGGCCCCTGTGGGAAGGTTGGAGGGGGTCCATATCGCAGAACCTTAATTGGATCCCTGGTTCTTGAGTCCCCCTGCTGGCCAGTGCAGAAACTGCACTTCAACAGGCTACCTCCCCCAATGTCACCAGGTTTCAACAAGTGTTTTGGGAGACCTCCCTCCCTACCAGCAGCCCAGCTGGGTGGGGTCTGCACCAACAGGCTTCTCTGAGTGCAGCGTTTGTAGCCCCATGCCTAACTCCCAAAGCTTGGAAGAGAGGCTGTGAGGCAGGGCAGCTGTTCTGATTGGCTATGAGTGATATCATTTCCTGCCAACCACAGATCTGCCCTCTTTCCAGCATGGCCTTCTTGGGACTACCTGGTCCAGTCTCCAACCTCTGGGCCAGATCAGATACCAGGTTCTAAAAAGTGATAGAGTCCAATACCAATGAAAAGGATCGTTACAATTATTATCTAATGTTCACTTTAATATTACATACTAATCCTTTGCCCTTAGGAGTAGCAACACAGAGCCTCATTTCCATAAGACCGCAACCCCCTGAGGATGGTGTACTAATCACCCCTCCCCTTATCTCTCTCACCTGCCCTACTTCACTGCAATTTTCTACTTCTGGCTTCTGTGGCCATTAAGAGGAACTGTCTTCCTCTTCACTACTCAGTGACCATCCTGAAGCCACCCATCCCTCATATTTCAAACTGAACACCTTGGACTGGTTATGCAGCCTGGTCCTCACCTCCATCTCCCACACCTAGCTGGGGTCCCAGTATGAGGCCAGCTGGGCCTGGGGAAAGTAAATGGCTGAGTGAGTGACCTCCCCAATTGGCAGTGCTTTGCTGTGCCGCCTTCACCACTGGGGGGCACTGCATGGCCTGTGCCTTCTGTACAGCAGAGCAGAATCCATGTCAGCTCAGGTCCACTTTGACCTTCGGGGTTTTTATCCTAAGCCAAGCTTCATTCATGTTACTTGGGAAATATGTCCTGTTTACCCTCAACTCTCTTTCTCTTCCATTTCTACTTCTACCTGTTTATCTGCCCCTTTAGGTCCTTCCTTTTCCTCCCCTAAATGATTTTGACTTCCTTCTTTCCCTCTTCCTTTGCCTCCCTGGCCCCCACCTTGAGATGCTATCTACTTCAGACTAGGGCAGAAGGG
The DNA here is from genome assembly GCF_052094955.1 of Ictidomys tridecemlineatus. Taxonomy (NCBI): domain Eukaryota; kingdom Metazoa; phylum Chordata; class Mammalia; order Rodentia; family Sciuridae; genus Ictidomys; species Ictidomys tridecemlineatus. Next base: position 109,769,050 of record NC_135484.1, on the reverse strand, counting down.
TTGGGAGCCGGTGTGGGCCAGGCCAGCTGCTGTTCCTACAGGGACAGAGCCACCATCTGCCAGGCTGATGGTCCTCGCTGGCCCTCCCCATGTCCATCCCCTCCCAGGGCCCATGTTGTGGGCCCATCCTTTTGTTTACGCAGCCCCCGCCAGACCCCTTAAATTGCCGTTAATGTTTCAGCGTAACGAATTAGTCTCTCATCACGAATCAGGCTTCGAAATGAGGGAAAAAAGCCCCGGTGAGGCCATCCTCGGAAATTGGGGTCATTCTCATTTGCAAAGCGGAGGATCGGAGCCCCGTAATGCGGGCAAATTTATTCCGAGGCAGGAGCCCCGGCGTGATTAGGCCCTTTGTAATTATCGCTCCAAGAGATTCCACTCCAGCCGCCCGCCTCCCTCGTGGATTAGCAAGCGAGTCGGAAAAATACACAGGATTTAATTAGAGGCAAATTAAAATTGGTAATGAAATCGGGCCAGTTGCAAGTGGCAAGAGTTGGAAGGGAGAGAGGGAGAGGGGGTCTCCAGGGGCTCGGGCTGCCCGCCCTGCCCGCTTTCTTCCCCGTTTAGAAATGTAAAGAGGAGACAGGAATGGGGTGAGGCGGGGGAGGTGGAGGAGGACAGGTAACAGGGACAGGGACGCAGAAAGGGATGGTGATGGCTAGGGACGACCAGTGGGGCACTGAAAGCTGAGCAGAGAGCACAGGGACAGGATTGAGGGACGTGGGTGCCAGGCAGTGGGTGAATGGGGCCCTAGCCCACACTGGGCGGGCGTTGGGCCTAGCACCCCATCCTTACCAAGTGTCCTACAAACCGGGTGACCTCAATTCCTGAAGCTATCCTGCCGGGAGGAGTTAGAGTGACAGGGCGACTTCCCCGCTCTCCGTTCCTTCCTGCCTTAGGCACACTCACACCCTCCTTCCTCCTGGCTTCTTTATTTCCACAAGCGTGGATCAGGCCTCTGCCATGTGCCTCATGCTCTCAACAAATAAGTCACAGTCCCCAGACTCCCAGGCTCCGTGAGGGCAGCAGTGAGGGTTCATGAGTTATTGCCCAAACTTGTAAAGGCTGCGTGTAGTTGTGCATGGGCCCGAGCAGATCACACTCATCAGAAACCGGGAGTAACGGCTCCCTGTCTCTGGTGGGTGATGATGGCAAGATGAATTATTGATACCTAGACATCATGTAGTTGACAGATGGGATTTTCCTAAGCGTGGCAGGGAGAGGAGGAAGGTACTGAAAGGCTGTGGTGAGCAAGCTGGGAGCCCACCCCTGCCCGGCCCTCCCCCTCCCTGTCCCTGACTTGGGACAGGTGACTATTGTGTTTGGGGTGTGGGACTGGACCAGGTGCCTGTGCTCACCTGAGCAGAGGAGAGCCCAGCGGCTGCCTCTGAGCCCCTCCTCACTGCACCCCCAGAATGCCGTGCGCCACAACCTCAGCCTGCACAAGTGCTTTGTCCGTGTGGAGAATGTCAAGGGCGCTGTGTGGACCGTGGACGAGCGGGAGTATCAGAAGCGGAGACCACCAAAGATGACAGGGTATGTGGGCCACACCTGGCCTGGGTATGAGCTAGGTCTCTGCAAGACTCTCCAGGGGACCTGTGCCCCAAATGCCTCCCAGCTCCGGGAGTCAGGAAGAGCGAAGGCATGTAGGAGCCCAGTGCTAGGACAGGGACAGCTGGAGTCAGAAGGTGGGCATTTACATGGTTTTCTATCCCCAGTTCTGACTGAGGGGAGTTAAGAGGACCCGTATCAGAGACAAAGCCCCACGGTAGTCATAGCCAGAGCTGGGTCATGGGCATCTCGCAGCCGGCGGGTCAAGGGTGAGGGGGCTGCTGTCCCCAGGACCTGCTCCCCTACTCCTCATAGGATGAGCCGATCTCTGAGACCCCTGGGCCTGCCTCTTTATTTGATGGGGAGGAAGGGGAAGAAGGCAGAGAGCGCAGAGGGCTGGCAGGAGGCGCACAGCACTGTGAATGGAACTCACTTGTCCCCTCATGGCACCTTTCTCCCGACCCCCAGCATCCCCACCTTGCCTGTGTGTCCTGGCCAGAGGCCTCGGGTCAGGAGAGTGAGACCTGAAGCAAGTTAGAAGGATCCCTCTGTAGTTCCCCTTCCCCTGGAGGATTCCTTCTCCCCAGGCAGCTGTGTGTCACCCAGGAGAAGCTGTCTCCCCCACACCAGTCTCCATGCTGGTTACTGTCATGTATCATTACAACTTGGAATCAGAAGAGCTGGGTTCAGGGCCTGGCACGGTGGTGCACACTTGTAATCCCAGCAGCTCGAGAGGCTAAGGCAGGATGTTTGTGAGTTCAAAGCCAGCCTCAGCAACTTAGTGAGGCCCTGTGCAACTCAGCAAGACCCTATCTCTAAGTAAAATACAAAAAAGGGCTGGGGATATGGCTCGTGGTTAAGCACACTCAGGGTTCAGCCCTCAGTACCAAAAGAAAGACCTGGGTTCAAATTGCACCTTTGTATCTCATCAGCTGTGTGACCTTGGGCCAGTTTTTTGACTTCTCTAAGAGGTTCTGTAAATGGGGTCATCATGGTGGTAACGAAGCAGCCTTGAACCATTGCTTTCTCCCAACACCTTCTGGTATTTAAATATATATATCCTTTTGTGTGGAGTCCCCAGGGACAAGCTGAGCAAATGGCTTATTGCATAGTCCCAGAGTTCAGGATGGCAAGAAAGTGGATTTTGCAGACATGGAACTGTGACACTCTGGAAGATACAGCTCAGGCTTTAACACACATGAGAAAATCCAAGCCAGAGAGAAAAAAAGGCTGAGGTGGCCTGATGTGAAGACAGACATTGGGAGGGCTTCTGCCTCCCACCTGACAGTTCTGAGACTCTGGCCAGGTCCCAGTGCCCCTGTGAGGTTTAAGCACCCTCCCCTAGGCAGGGCCATAACTGCCCCGGGGCCAGGTGAGTTTCGGAACTATGATTAGAACACAGGAGGCTGGGCAGACAGGCTGATCCCACTCTGGCCTCCCAGGGTAATGGAGGGACCCGCCCTTGGGATGGGTAGAGTACATGAGGATGAGGGGTGAGCCAGACTCTGCCTTCTCTCCCCCAGGAGCCCCACCCTGGTGAAGAACATGATCTCCGGCCTCAGCTACGGAGCACTTAATGCCAGCTACCAGGTGACTGGGCCATTCCAGCCCACCCAGCTCCCTTCTCCAGGACCCTGGGCTCAGCGTGGGAAGACCCCCTGCCCTCCCTGCAAAGGGCCCATGGGAGGAGGGGTGGATGGGAAAGATGAAGACCACTGCCCCACTCCCACCCAGGGCCCAGCTTCACCTCAGGTTTCAGGGCTGGTTTGGGACCATGTGGGGCAGAGAGCAGGAGGACTGGGATGACCAGTGATATCCCTTCCCCAGCCTGTCAGTCTGGGGGTCCCCTCTCCCCTGATTGTGAGGGTGAGCCAGGCCTGGTTCTCAGAAAAGCTGGGAATTCGGCAGAGCTCTGAACTTGGGATGGCTCTGTGTTCCAAAGCCCTGGGGTCAGGCCCTGGGGTTGCCGAGGTAGACCCCCCCAGGGGCCACCCGCAGACTGCCCCACACGGGAGGCTCCCCGGGGTGGGGAGGACTGGTTCCCTGAGCCCGCTCACAGGCTCGATCCTGTGTGTTCCAGGCTGCCCTGGCCGAGAGCAGCTTCCCCCTCCTCAACAGCCCTGGAATGCTGAACCCCGGCTCTGCCAGCAGCCTCCTGCCCCTCAGCCATGATGACGTGGGCGCCCCCGTGGAGCCGCTGCCCAGCAATGGTAGCAGCAGCCCCCCTCGCCTCTCCCCACCCCAGTACAGGTGAGCACACAGTGCAGACCCCTGCCTCTTTTCTCTGCAGAGAACCATGGGGGACATCAGACCTCAGGGATAATGGGCGTGGGGAGGACGCTAGGGGCACCCCCGTGCCCCATGTTTGGATGAATGCGGAAGGCACACAGATGAGGGATGAGGGGAAGGCCCGGGTCCACCTCACCTCTTCTGCCCCTAGCCACCAAGTGCAGGTGAAGGAGGAGCCGGCTGAGGCGGAGGAAGACAGGCGGCCTGGGCCCCCACTGGGTCCCCCCAACCCCAGCACTGTGGGGCCTCCGGAAGACAGGGACCTGGAGGAGGAGCTGCCCGGAGAGGAGCTGTCCTAAGGCCTGGAGGGGCAGGCAGGGCAGCAGGAGATTGCTCCGCCCAGTACCCCGGCCCACCTACCCCCACTCCATGCCCCTCCAACCTGAAGGCACTTCCAGGACTCAGATGGGGAGGCCTGGGCCAGCACCTCCCACTGCGACCTGACTGACAAACGCTTGGGGGCAGGAACGGTCCCGCCCCCAAGGGGACACCGAACTGAACCCCTGGTCTGGGACCGGCAAAGGACACGGAGGGCCCAGACCCCTCTCAGACCCTCCCCTACATCTGACACCACCTCCCCCAACCACCACCAGCAGCAGGGCCCTCCTCCCCCACCAGCTCCCCCTACAGGGCCCTCGGCGCCATGGAGACCCGCAGGCGGGGCTAAGCCACCTCTCCGGCCCTGGCCCACACCTGGCTGATGCCAGGTTTCTGGCCAGAGGCCCCTCCCCACGTTGTGCTTCCTTCCACCTTCTTTTCCGTACTGTGAAGAAACAACTCTCCAGCTCCAGCTCCTAGCCCTGCCCTGGCCCTGGTGGGGGAACGAAGTTTCCCACCATCCCCAAGAAATCAGCCCTTGGGCTGTTGGGGGAGACCAGTGTGTACCCTGTGGGGGTCTGTGCCAGCGGGGCCACCCGGCTCCAGCCCTCCCCCAACCTGAGACCAGGTCCAGGCTGACGGGCCTCCTGCCACACTTTGGCTGGGTGCCCCTCCAGTGCCCCGCACCAGGGAGCACGGATGTGCCCACTCTTGCAGGTGGAGCCCAGACGGCCCTGAGGCCCGGGCTGGGGCCAGACAGTGCCCACTGCTGGGAAGCATGGGTCGCGCTGTGGGTGAGGCCGGCCCCAGCCTCCCCTCCACGCCTGGGGTCCCGCTGCAGTCTTCACCTACCCTCAGCACCCCTTCCCCACCCCCCCAGTTAAACGGATGACCAAAGACCTTTCTTATGCCGGAAGCAAAAACCAAAACTTTTTGTTGGCTTTTTCCTTTGTCGCCTCCCGACACCCCACTCTCCCAGCTCCCACCCTGGCCCCAGGCTGGAAGCCCTCCCTTCACTTAAGTTATTGTTTTAAACCAAAGTTTACAGTGTCTGTTGGTGGCAAGACCCTCTCCCTCCACCCCTGCCCCGAGGACCCTGGGACCCCGAGAGGGCCCTCTGGCCTCCCCTCTGCCCTTGCCCTACCTGGAGGAAGGAGAGAAGGCAGAGGGGAGTGGGTGGGCTCGAGTCCTGGTCCCCAAACCTGGGCTGCTTCCTGGGGGCTCTCCAGACCCCTCTCTAGGACCAAGTCCCCCGTCACGCTGGGAGTGTGGATTCCAGCAAAAAAGCTGGAAAAGTGAGACTCTCCACAGACCCCCTATGGGGGACCCCAACCTAAGGCCAAGGACAGGGTGTGTCGAGTGCTCAGAACACCCTGGCCAGGCCCCTTTGCTGAGAAAACTCCTTGGATGTTTCCCAAGAGACCCCAACATACCCCATCACAAGCCACCCCTCCTGAGAGGCAGGGGCCCTCCGCCCCTTCCCCCATGTGTCCCCACCTGTGTTCCGTGTGACCAGCACAGAAATATTAAACGTCCTCTATTCACTGGGCCCTGTGCGTGTCATCGAGGGGAGAGTGGGAAGGGGTGTCCAGCCGGAAGGCTGCCGTGGGAGGATGGCACAGTGGGGCCCCTGCCAAGGTGGCTTCTGCAGGTGCAGCACTGGGCATGCCGGGCACCAGGCCTTGTGCCCCACATTTGTGGACCAGGGTGTCTGGTTCCTCCACACCTAAGTCAGGCCTGCACCGCCCCGTTTTGTCCCTGAGTCCCAGCCCCCTTTCCCCAGTTCTTCCACAGGCTTGAAATCCAAGTTTCTGCTTCCCGTCTTCAGCCAGGGACTTGGTCTGTTCCTGGGGTGAGCGGAGTGGGGGTGGCTGCAGGGCTCTTTTCCCCTGGCCTCCACTCCTGCAGGTATCCCCTCCCCATGCCTTGGGTCCCTTCAGGGCTCACAGTCCATGTGTCTGTGGGGCCACCTGGATAGGCTCATGCACTGTGGGGTGGCATCCTGACACCTGTGACGGGGCTCCAGGGGGATGCACGCACACCCATGCAGGACGCTGGTGACCACAGTACTGGTGTTTGGAAAAGGAGCTATTCAAACCCACCCAGAGGGACCCTGGACAGCCAGGAGAGGTAAAGGAGAGAGGAGGTAGTTCAAGCTGGCACACCAGGCGGGTGACACCTCTCTCAGCCCCATTGTCCCTGCCCAGGTCTCATTTCATGTCAAAGCCTAGTTCCTCCCACCTTCTCAGACACCAGTGCCCCTTCCCAAGCCGTCCCTCCTCAGGCTGGGTGGGTCCCTCCAGTCCCCAGGGCCCCAGAAGGAGGTGTATGGGGGAGGTTGTTGAGAAAGCAGTAGAACTGGGATCCATTACCCTTCCCCCAGATTTCTCCCAAACTCCTGGAACTTTCCAGAAGCTACATTTAAGGAGAAGGTGGGGCAGGAAAGGGGGTAGGACCAGAGGTGGGGTCTCCTGGCTTCTGTACTGCTCAGGGCTGCCTGTGTCCTCTACCATCGTCATTTCCTCCTGTCTGGCTCCCTGGGCTGCCTCCTCCCCACCCTAGTGAACTCCTGCTCCCTCATCTGTACCTTGAGAGGGGCTGGGTGGGGGGCGGGGGGGTGCTCAGCTTGGAGTCTCGGAGTTTCCCTGCCCTCTGCCCGCAGTCTGTCCCGGGCAGTACTGCTGTGTATTGTAATCTGCCCTCCTGGTCCTCCCTGGAGACCACAGGGCCCTGCACAGTAGAATTTAGCTGTGTGTAGTCCGTGGACAAGGCATTCTCTAATGCAATAAAACAATTACCCTTGACTTTGCTGCAGCCACTTCCCCTCCCCCTCCCAGCTGAGACCCACTGGGCACCTCTGGCTCCAAAAGCCACAGAGGATCCAGGGGTGTTGACTGCCAAGCACCCAAATAACTCCCTTACCCTGCCCCTGGAAGCAGAGTCTGTTCTACAGGCTGGTCCCAGGGGACTTCTTCCTACTCCAGACTCCAGAAGAGGTGGCACCCAACCTCACTGGCAGGACAGTTCCCCCAGCAGAGCTTCAGTTTCAACCACAGTCTTTTCCTTTTATCCTTTCAACAGAACTATAGTAAAAGTCTGGTCAGTTCACCCCTGTGGGAGGTGAGGCCAAGAACTATCTCAGGCACTGGCAGAGAAAACGGTCTTACAACATAAGAAACAGGCTGGCGCACACCTGTAATCCTGGTGACTTGGGAGGCTGAGGCCGGAGGATCCCAAGTTCAAGGCCAGCCTCAGCAAATCAGTGAGATCCTGTCTTTAAATTAAAAAAGAAAGAAAGAAAAAGCTGAAGTGTGGCTCAGTGGTAGAGCATTTGTCCAGGATAAGTCAGCCCTGGATTCAATTCCTAGTAAGTGGGTGGGGTGAGGGAGGAAGAAAGAAACAGGAAGCTAGACTCTAGCACACACCTGTAATCCCAGAAATTTGGGAGACTGAAACAGGAGGATCACAAGTTCAAAGCCAGCCTCAGCAACTTACTGAGATCTTGTTTGGAAATAAAAAAGAATAAAATAAAATAAAAAGGACTGGGGATGTAGCTCAGTGGTTAATCCCAGGTACAAAAAAGAAAAAATAAAGAAAAGGAAAGAAAGAAAGACAATAAATGAGAGAAACAGGAGATTGCCAGACCTGGTGTCCTATCCCTGTAAACTCAGCTAATCAGGAAACCAAGGCAGGAAGATTGCAAGCAAGTTCAAGGCCATCCTAGGTAAGTTAGTGAGACTCTGTCTCAAAATAAAAAATAAAAAGGGCTGGGGATGTAGCTCCATGGTAGAGTATCCTGGGTTCAATCCCTAGTTCCACAAAAACTATTCATTACATTTTAAAAATAAGAAAAAGGAAATGAGAGGCTGCCCTGGATCGTGGCCTTCAGGGTGCATGGAGCTTATAGACTCAATAACTAATTTTCCTACTGATCTGACAGACCCCCACATGTGGCAGCACTCCCCCCGTGCACACACACCCCATTTTTACCTTCTAAATAGGGATCAACTCCTCTGCCTGCCCCTCAATCACACTTTGTTCTCAGGAAGTCCTGCATGCTGTCTAGCTTCTCTCCTTACCAAATCTTGAGGGCAATTGTTAACTGTGGCTTGTGTCTTATCCTCTAAAGGGGGAGCTATATTTGGAATATGTTCTTAGGCTGGAGAGAGAGAGAGAGAGAGAGCTGGACATTTTAAGGGTAGGTCAATACCCCGCTGGGCTCTGCGCAGATAGATCTCTCCCTTGCAGTCAAGGCTCTTCGCAGTCCACCCTTGCCAAAGGCCTTTTGCCAATGGCCAGCAGAGGGCGCTTTAGACAAAGCGGACCTGCTCCTCGGGACGAACTTGCGCTCAACATCCTGGGAGAACTCCCGCCCGTGCCTTGGCCTAAGGCTGAAAAGGGTTGGTTTTGCTGTTTGAATGTTCCAGACCCTTCCAATTGTGACCTGTGAAACATCTTAAATAGAAATGGGAGAATACAAGAGGGAGGAAGAGAGGGAGTGGACACGAAGAGATCTCTGGAAACTAGCACAATGAAGGATTCCAATATTTTTGATAGCAGCAATAAATATTAACACTTAATGAGCTCTTCTTATATGCCCAACACTCCTCCAGAAGGCTTGTATTTCATTTACTACAACAGCAACTCTGAGTTAGATACCATGATTATCCCCATTTTACAGATGAGGAAACTGAGACAGGAAGTCAAAGAGGGTAACAGGTAAAGCATTAAGAATGAGGAATCCGGTTTGCAGTGGGACAGGTAAGAGGGAAGCTCGGGGCTCTGTGGCTTAGTCCCAGCTTCCGAGTGACCCTCCACATCCACTGCTTCTAGAAATTCAGCCCTGGCTTCCGAGTTCCCCGGTCTCTGTTCTTCTCTAGGTAGCACGGGGTTCATTTGGGCTTGGAATAATCACCAAAGCACAGAATGAACCGGAGAAAGAGACCAAAACACCCTAGAAAATAATCACACAGGGCCCTTGGGATGGAACGGGGAGCCAGGCCAGCCAAGACAGAGAGGCCCTTGTCCAAGGTGGGAATTCACTAGGACCACCCCCCACACTCACGCCCACACGGGCACACTCCTGAGCACGCTGGTGACACACCCAGGCCACTACTCAGGTGAATTTATGCCAAGAGGCCCCTCCCATCTGTAGCCATCTTCAGGTGATGGATCTGTGGACAGCCTGGGGGTCCACGCGCCTCACAGAGATCACAGTGACACCCGTCACGCAGGCCCTGGGACCCCTCCACTGCCTGTAGTTTTCCATCTCCGACCAAAAGTTCAGAAAAACAGCCCCCGCCAAGGAGGCGGCCAGGCCCACAGGCCCTCTGTCCTGCCAGGTGGACCGTGGAGGGCTGGCCACCTTCAGAAGGCAGCCAAGGGAACCCGGGGTAGGGTGACAGTGCTGAGGAGGGATGGCACTCAGTACCCCAGGGGTGTCTGGCACAGCCATCGGGCTCCTTCTGGGACGTAGACTCCATGCCCCATTACATCAGAGAGCCGCCTCTGCTCAGGAAGGGGCTGGTGGCCACCAGAGGATACAGGACAGGCCTCTGGTCTCGAGCCAGTTCTCTGGACAGGAAACGGAGGGAGATCTGGAGTCCAGGGTCCATAAGAGAGTCAGTGCAGGCCCTGTGGGGGTTGGCCAGGCCCCTGCCAGGGTCCCAGCCCTGCCTCCGCCCCCACCAGCCAGCTCTGGGGGAGCCTTGGGGAAGCCTCTTGGAAAGCTTCTGTAATGGTCACTGATGGCATGTCGTCTTGAACGTCCATCACCATACAGGCCCGGAGATGGACGGAGTGCTCACCCGGAACCCGAGTGTCCAGCAGACTCTTAGGAAGAGCCCTGGAGCTAAGGAGGGAAAATTTAGGTAGGGAAAGGGGAGAGGCTGCAGAGGGGCTGAGGCTAGGGAAGTTAATGTGGCAGAGAGCAAGGGGCGGAATCCAAGCAGGAGAGGCAGAGGCAGGGAGGCCTATGGGTGCCCTAAACCTGGCCTCTCTCTGGCCTTACCAACACACACACTTGCATCCTTGCACTCGGGTCTTGGGCAAATGAATAGAGTCCATTTCCTTATCTAAAAAGCAGTGGTAAGAATCTCTCACTGCTAGCTGGGTAGGGTGGCGCCCACCTGTGTTCCTAGCAGCTCAGGAGGCTGAGGCAGGAGGATTGCAAATTGGAGGCTAGCCTCAGAAATTTAGCAAGGCCCTAAGCAACTTAGCGAGGCCCTGTCTCAAAATCAAAAATAAAAGGGGCTGGGGATGTGGCTCAGGGGTTAAAAATCCCTGGGTTCAAGTTCCACTACCAAAAAAAAGAAAAGAATCTCTGACTACTCAGAAGATTAAGGGGAGAATTAAGTGGAAGTGGGGGTACTGATGATGCTGTTAATAACTACAAGATCTGGCCTGGGTCATTGAGGAGTCTGCATCCAGAGGGGGCTATCCTGTCCTTTAGTACATAGGAGTGTGGCAGGGGGCACATCAGTGGCCCATCACCATGCTCTGTGGCCTTCTGAGGTATTCAGAGTGGGCTTCCTGGAGGAGACGGGGAACCTCAATGGGAAGATTAGACCTGGCAGGAGAGCACCCCAAGAAGTGGTGGGAAGAAAACAGAGAAGGCCAGGGTAGGACTGGGTAGCATGTTGGGGAACCACAAGGGAACCAGGGGGACTGGAGCCCTGAGAGGTGACACTGGAAAGATAGAGTCAGACTGAGGAGGACTGTGAGGATCATACTGGGGAGTCAAGTGGGTGACTCGGGTGTCTTGCTCCATTTTTTAATTGCAAATAACTGAATGCCACAAGCCGGGTAACTTCATAAAGAAAAAAAGGTTTATTATTTTGGTCCACAGTTCTGGAGGTCCAAAGTCAAGGGGCTGCATCCAATGATGGTCTTCTTGCTGACAGGGTCCCAAGAGGGCAAAGAGCATCGCATGCAAGAGCAGAGAGAGAGAGAAAGAGCGAGAGAGAGAGAGCTGTATGCATGTATCTCTTCTAGTCCCTCCCTCTTTTTATCACCAATCAATCATGGGGTCCCCTAGTGACCTTATCTAAGGCTAATCACCTCCTAGGACTCCATCTCTGAAGAGCATTTTCCAATTAAGTCTCTATCCTCCTGGTTTGCGTCTTTGTGTTTTGTTTTGGTACGGGGGATGGAACCCAGAGGTGCTTTACCACTGAGCTACATCCCCAGCCCCCTGTCTTTTTAAAAATTGCTTTTATTTTTTAAATACATGACAGCAGAATGCATCCCAATTCTTATTACACATATAGAACACAATTTTTCATCCCTGTATATAAAGTATGTTCACGCCACTTCATGTCTTCATACATGTTCTTTGAATAATGATGTCTATCCCTTCCACCATCCTTGCTAACCCCACGCCTCGTCCCTTCCCCTCCCACCCCTCTGCCCTATCTAGAGTTCATCTATTCCTCCCACACTCCCTCTCTCCCTACCCCACTATGAGTCAGTCACCTTATATCAGAGAAAACATTTGCCATTTATTTGGGGGGGACTGGCTAACTTCACTTAGCATTATCTTCTCCAACTCCATCCATTTACCTGCAAATGCCATGATTTTATTCTCTTTTATTGCAGAGTAATATTCCATTGTGTGTATAGAAAAACTAGGCCCTAATCTTCACCATCTGGGATCAGGCCCCAACTTCCTTAATAAGAGACTCCTATAGCACAAGAATTAAAACCAAGAATCAATGAATGGGGTGGACTCAAATGAAAAAGTTTCTTCTCAGCAAAAGAAACAATCTGTGAGGTGAACAGAGAGCCTACACCTTGGGAGCAAATCTTTACCCCTTACACATCAGATAGAGCACTAATCTCTAGGGTATATAAAAAACTCAAAAAGCTAAACACCAAAAAAACAACTAATCTAATCAATAAATGGGCCAAGGACCTGGACAGACACTTCTCAGAAGAGGATATACAATCAATCAACAAATACATGAAAAAATGCTCATCATCTCTAGCAATTAGGGAAATGCAAATCAAAACTACTCTAAGATACCATCTCACTCCAGTCAGAATGGCAGCCACTATGAAGACAAACAGCAATAAGTGTTGGTGAGGATGTGGGGGAAAAGGCACACTCCTACATTGCTGGTGGGATTGCAAATTGGTGCAGCCAATATGGAAAGCAGTATGGAGAGTCCTTGGAAAACTGGGAATGGAACCACCATTTGACCCAGCTATCCCTCTCCCTGGTCTATACCCAAAGGACTTAAAAACAGCGTGCTACAGGGACATGGCACATCAATGTTTATAGCAGCACAACTTATTTTTTATTTTGAGACAGGGTCTTGCTGAGTTGCCAAGGGCAACTTGCTAAATGGCTGAGGCTGGCCTTGAACTTGGATCCTCCTGCCTCAGCCTCCTGAGACACCGGGATTACAGGTACTCACCACCATGCCCTGCTTCCACCCTCTTAATACCTCACAACAAGGGTTAAAGTTCAGCACATGATGCCTTGAGGGACATGCTCAGACCACCCGAATGACAGCAGGGGCCACAGTGCCCCCAGAAGGATTTGGGCAGAGGGGTAACAGGATTGATTGGGGGTTCTGGGTTGGAGCACTATGGGAAGACAGGCTAAGTAGAATGCTGGAACTGTGGAGCCAATGAGACTACTACTGGGGTCATCCAGGTGACAAGTGACAAAGTCCTAATTATGGGATTGCTTTGGAGAATGAAATTAGGAGGCAGTTTGCATAACAACTGAGTAAAAGGGGGACTGGGCCGCTGCCCGAGCTCACCTGGGGATATCTAAGGTAAATGTCCACGTTGAGAGGAGGATGGCAAGTGTGGCACATTTTGTGGTGGAATATTATTCTGCAAAGAAAAGGTATAAACAAGTACTCTCCACCAGCAGGGGATAAGTAAGCCATTAAAAACAAACAAAAACCAGTGGAACAGAAAAAGTGTTTCAATTTACATAATGTCTGAAAACATGCATATCATATAAGGAAGTCTATGCCCACGTAGCACACATTTAAAGAATTTGTAGGACTAGCCAGGCACGATGGCACACGTCTGTAATCCCAGCAGCCTGGGAGGCTGAGGCAGGAGGATTGCGAGTTCAAAGCCAGCCTCAGCAAAAGTGAAGCACTTAGTAACCCAGTGAGACCCTGTCTCTAAATAAAATGAAAAATTGGGCTGGAGATGTTGCTAAGTGGTCGAGTGCCCCTGAGTTCAATCCCCAGTAACCCCCACAACAACAACAGAAGAATTTGTAGGACTGATAAACAACCAATTCAGGAGCAGGGTGGTGGGCACCCAGGGGTTCATTCTCTTGTTCCCTGTACCTTTTGTGTGGCTGGAATACTTTATTAAAAAACAAAAGGAGACTGGTGCTAAGGTCTGGGGCCTGTGCCAAAGGAAGACTCCTTACCTGTTCAACAACTCTCGACTCCAGACTGGACAGAGGAGAGGATAAAATGTCGAACTGGACTTGCAGGACATCAAGCTGCTGGTGCAGAGGCCGTGGAGAGAGATCGCATTGCTGAAGCTGGCCACGGGTGCTGGCCAGGGCCCACAACTGCTTGTGGGCAAGAGGCATGGCCGTGGCGGTTAAGGAAGTGGGAGCAGGTCATAGGATGATGAGGATGGAGAACCAGGAGAGAGCGAGGTCCCTGGGCCCGGGCGGAGGATCTGCAATGACACAGCGCACAGGGTTCTGGGAATTGGGGGCTCCTGGTGCCCCCGGACAGAAGAGCTTCCCAGGAGGCCCACCTGGGGGGATGGGGGACTAGGGGGTCCTAAGGCAAGGAGGAAACAGGCTCAGCTAGTGCCTGCTCTCTCCACCAGGCTGCCCAGCCATGGAAGAGCAGGAAGAGGTTTTATTATGAAATTGTCAGCTGTGATGATGTTGTTTGGATTTTTAGGGAGAGTAAGGACGGACCAGAACAGGATCTCCAAGTGCACGTGGGAGGGTGCCCTCCCCCCAGGACTCGAGTGGAGCTCTACTGCTCTGGAAATACTCCTGGGCCTGGGCCTGGGCCTGGCCGGGGGAAGCTGGGCTCTGACACACGATCCACCTCACAGAGGCCCTGTGTGAACAGGACGCTGGAGAGAGCAGGCAGCTGGGGAGTGGGGGAACCAGGGCCTGGTCCAGAGTGAGGAAGGCTCCTGAGCCTCCATCCGGGGCCCTGCCCACCAGCCCGAACCCCTCCCAGTCGGCACCTGCCAGCCCTCCCAACTGCCAACCCATTCCCGCAAATTTCTCTTCGACTCTCGTCATCTGACGGCTTCCTGCTCCCCACAGAGTACTCGTCTGTGATTTTGAACTGCCCTGAACCTCAGACGTCCCACTTCCACCAGGACTGACCCAGGCCTGGCTTTGGCTTCCATACCAGACAGTTTCCCCACGCCGGCTTGGCTTCCGTATCTCTTCCTACCTAGAGGGCACAGTAAACCTGCAAATGTTTATTAAGCATCTACCCTCTGCCCAGCCTGGTGCTGGGGATCGTGGGGGATACTGATGGCATTTATGAGGCTCAGACTCTGTCCTCATGAACTAGCAAAGTAGTTTGAGAAAAAGTGAAAATAAAAACAATACAAACACTGATCCATAAAGAAGCCAATAATGCCAGCAACTCAGTAGGCTGAGGCAGGAGTATAAAAAGTCCGAAGCCCAACCTGGGCAACTTAGTAAGATCCTGTCTCAAAAAATAACAATAAAGGGCTGGGAGATAGCTCAGTAGTGCACCTGGGTTCAATCCCCAGTACCTCCACCAATAACAATAATGATGATGATGATGATGATGGTGACATCAAGTTAAGGCAATGTTCAAAAGAACATGGTCTATTCCCTTTTGAGCTAAACAATTCCAAATATAGAAAAGGTCCTACTTACAACACTTCCAGGGAGTTTAATCATTTAAAAAACCTTCCTATAAAAATTGTTATGAGGGCTGGGGATGTGGCTCAAGCAGTAGCGCGCTCGCCTGGCATGCGTGTGGCCCGGGTTCGATCCTCAGCACCACATATCAACAAAGATGTTGTGTCCGCCGAGAACTAAACAATAAATATTAAAATTCTCTCTCTCTCTCTCTCTCTCTCTCTCTCTCTCTCTCTTTTAAAAAAAAAAAAATTGTTATGAAGCCGGGCAGAGTGACCTATCCTTGCAATCCCAGCAATTTGGGAGACTGAGGCAAGAGGATAGAAAGTTTCAGGCCAATCTGGGAAACTCGAAATAAAATTGGGGAGAAAAGAGGGGGGCAGGATGTAGCTCAAGTGGTGAAGCACCTCTGGGCTCAATCACACACACACACACACCAAAAAGCTGCGCGCAGTGGCACATGCCTGAAATCCCAGCGGCTCGGGTGGCTGAGACAGGAGGATTGTGAGTTCAAAGCCAGCCTCAGCAACTTAGCAAGGCCATTAAGCAACTCAGTGAGACCCTGCCTCTAAATAAAATACAAAATAGGGCTGGGGATGTGACTCAGTGGACCAGTACCTCTGAGTTCAATCCCTGGTACCCCACCCCCCTCAAAAAAAATTGTTATGGACCGGGGATGCAGCTCACTGGCACGGTGATCACCCAGCATGCACAAGGCCTAGGTTCAATACCCAGCAACCTGAAAAATGAGAAATAAACCACATTCCACTGGGGGTGGGAACCTGCGAGAGGGTGTGTGCAGCTTCCCGGGGCTTCTTTGAGCTGGGTGTGGGAAAGCGAGTAGGTGGAGAGAAGAGCGTGAGCCAGGCACAGTCTGCAAGGGGCCACCATCCAGAAGGACTGTGTCCCTCCACAGCAGCGGGGAACTGGGCCTGAGAGAGTCCCATGGTGGGAAGCTGCCTGTCCAGTATAGAAATGTGGACATTGTACTCTCGACAAAATAAAATCTTTTTGATCAAGGAAATGACACGATCTTGACATCTTGGGGGGAAAACAGACATTTTATTTTTTCCCAAATGGAATGCTGTTGTCCTTCTTCGGCCTCCATATCTAGCTGTCTTTGAGGTTCTCGGGGGAGAGGGACTGTGTCTCATCCATTTCTCATTTTCAGGTCTTAGTGTGGTGCCTTGTACCCAGTATGTTCTCAATAAAACTTGAACATGTGAGTGAGTAGTCTCAGAGTTTTTCTGCATTATTTTATTTTTTTTTTAATATTTTTTTAGTTGTCGATGGACCTTTATTTATTTATTTATTTATATGTGGTGCTGAGAATCGAACCCAGTGCCTCACACATGCCAGGCAAGCGCTCTACCACTGAGCCACAACCCCAGCCACTCTGCATTATTTTTTGTCCATTTCCATTTCTTTCTTTGCTGCTGACTTCACAGTCACATTACTTTTTTTTTTTTTTTTTTCTGGTTGCTGGGTACTGACCTTAGGTCTCCCGAATGCTAGGTGATGGCCATGTCAGTGAGCTCCATCTCAGTCTATAACAATTTTTGTATGTGGCAGGGGCCTAGAGACGCAGGAGAAGGGGAGAACTTGAAGATCAGTAACGGGCCAAGGCTCTGGTGTGAAAAGCTGGATGGAGGAGAAAGCTGTGAGCTGAGATGAAGGAAAGTGGGAAGGACACACTCAGGAGGAAAGGAGACGTCGCCAGGCTCGGTGACACATGCCTGTAAGTGAGTTCAAAGCCAGCTTCAGCAACTCCGTGAGTCTCTGTTTCCAAATAGAATACAAAAAGGCTGGGGATGTGGCTCAGTGGTCAAGTGTCCCTGAGTTCAATCCCCAGTACCAAAAAAAAAAAAACAGAGGGGGTGGGGTGGGGGAAGGTGAACTGGTTCCGCAAATAGGAAGCCAGGAAAACAAAGACACAAAAAGGACCTATGGTTTTAAACTTTAGGTAACCGAGTAGCGGAAGTCAGTGGCAGAAATCAGGATATATGAAGAAGGAGCTCATTTTGTGGTGGAAGATGAGAGGATTGGTCTGGGTCAAGTTGAATTTGAGGTGAGAACAGAAAATCCAACTTCTAATTAAAGATGGCAGATGGAACCCAGGCCCTTCCCTTCGTGCCATCTGAAGCCCTGCTAAAGCTACAGTGGGGAATTTTATTTTAAGGATTAGACTCAGAGAGACAAACAAAACAGGATCAGGGACATCATCAACAAGTTAGGGAAGCTGGAGAGGAAAGGGCAGAGAGTGGGGTCCTAAACTAGCACTGAGAACTGAGAGGCAGTCTGCCCTGCATGGTGGACCCCACATTGGGTCTTGGTATTGGCTGGGGCTGGTGACCTCTAGGAGTGAAGATATATATATATACATTCAGGAATTGAACTCAAGGGCCCTTGACCACTGAGCCACATCCCCAGCCCTATTTTGTATTTTATTTAGAGACAGGGTCTCACTGAGTTGCTTAGCACCTCACTTTTGCTGAGGCTGGCTTTGAACTTGTGATCTTCCTGCCTCGGCCTCCTGAGCTGCTGGGCTCACAGGCATGCACCACCGTGCCTAGCTAAAGACCAGTATTTTTTTTAAAAAGCAAAAAATAACTGGCTACCGTGGACTTGAAGGGAGGAACTGCTGATCACACAGAGCACAGAAGATTTAAAGTAGATGATGGTGATGGCTCTTCTGTAGCGGTAAACAGAGGGGTTCTGGGCTAGGAGATTCGGGGGATACTTGGGGGCATTCTAGGGGCTTAAGGAAAGGATACAGATATCAAGGTTCCCAAAGGCCATAGTCATCAAGGCCATCAAGGACAGGGCTTTTGAGTTGTGTTCTTTGATTTTTATCTAAGATCACCAGACAAAGGAAGAAACTATCTACTATGAAAAGCAGAGATCAAAACAGACAGAAAGGGGCTGGGGTTGTAGCTCAGTGGTAGAGCACTTGCTTAGCGTGTGTGAGGCACTGGGTTTGATTCTCAGCACCACGTATAAATAAATGAATAAAATAAAGGTCTATACATCTAAAAAAAATTTAAAAAAAAAAACAGACAGAAAGCAACTTGGAGGACACTTCTACTCGGATAGTGGAAAACTTTTTTTTTTTTTTTAGTGCCAGGGATTGAACCCCAGGCCTTGTGCATGCAGAGGCAAGCACTCTACCAACTGAACTATAGCCCAGCCCCAAGGAAAACTTTTTTTAAAAGTCATTTATTGGGCTGGGGTTGTGGCTCAGTGTTAGAGCGCTTGCCTCACATGGGTGAGGCACTGGGATTGATTCTTGGGCACTACATACAAACAAATGAATAAAAGAAAGATCCAACAACAACTGAAAAAAAATTTTTAAAAGTCATTTATTCTCTCAATTTAAGAGGCCCAATAGCTAAACGACAGGAGATTTAGAAAGAAACGCAGAAACTAAGAAAAAGAAAATCTCTGTAGATGTAATTCAAGCCAGGAGTGGTGGTGCACAGCTTAGCCCCAGAACCCGGGAGGCTGAGGCAGGAGGATCTCTTGAGCCCAGGCATGCAAGGCCAGCCTGGGCAACATAGTGAGACCCTATCTCAAAATAAAAAATAAAAATAAAAAAGAAGAAGGAGGAGGAGGAGAAAAAAGAAAGGAAAGGAAGTAGTTCAAGAACTTTCCCCAGAATTCACAGATATGAGTTTCCAAAGAGCATGTCTATGCCAAACAGCATATAAAAATGTACTCTCCCCAGAGAACATTG
Source organism: Ictidomys tridecemlineatus (assembly GCF_052094955.1). Lineage (NCBI taxonomy): Eukaryota > Metazoa > Chordata > Mammalia > Rodentia > Sciuridae > Ictidomys > Ictidomys tridecemlineatus. Next base: position 109,750,307 of record NC_135484.1, on the reverse strand, counting down.
TCACAGAATCTCAGAACACTGGAGACAAAGAGCAAATCTCAGAAACTCACAGAGAGAAAACTAAGTCACATTAAAGGATGACAACTCAAAGTAGCATCAGATCATTCAACCACAAGGTCATAGACAATAGTGTGCCATGGCCTTGGTGTTCTAAGGAAACATTATTTACCCTGCTGAACACTGAATGGAGCACAGGGGACACACGGGGAGACGGGGAGACATGCAGGGTCTCAAATCACAACCATGATCATGCTTCCTCACAGTGGGAGGGTGGTGGATGGGTTCCATCAAAACCAGAAGAGAGCCACCAGCTCGGACCTGAGCAGTCAAAGTTTCAGAGAGTCTTCCAGAAGGCTAATATTTGGACATTTTCTATGTGATCTCTATCACTGGGGAAGATATGGGAGATGAGTCACTAATTTGTAATTAAAAAAAAAATCCTAAGCAAAAAAAAAAAAAGGTTGGGGGGAGAGTATGGATTAAGTCCAGAGAGCAAAAAGTGTTGAACAAAGAACAGTAAATAGCATAAAGCTTAGCTGTAAATGACATTTAGTCCTGAATCCAAACCTAACCAGGAGGACGATAGGGTAGCCATATGGGGAGAGACGCGCAGGGCTGCTGGGAGAGGTCACGACAGGGAGGGTGGGTGAAAGAACTTAGTCCCCATCATACAGAGGGAGAAGTTAGTTGGCACTTAAAAGCAGACAATCAAAAGGTAGCAAGGGAAGTCTCTTTTCTACAGAGGGGAGGCTGAAAACCAAAAGATCCTCTAGAAGAGTTGAAAATGGCTGTGTTCCAGGAATCAGAGGAAAAGGGAAGGGAGACAGGGACACTTGCTTTTCTCAGCAAGTGTTCAGTTCAAGAACTCAGCAAGGGTGATAGAACTGGTTGATGCTCCAACCACCATACCAGCCCTCTGTGCGGACCTGTGGGCCTGGCCCCATCCATCTTGTTACCCCAGCACCAGGCCCTGTACCTGTCAGGCAGCAGGCCTTCAATTACATGTTTGCAGAACGAGTCACTGTGGGTTCAAGCAGGGAGGGAACTTTTGTTTTCAACCCCATGATTTTACAGAAGAAATGACAGTGCTCAGGTGGTGAGTGGCAGATCGGCGGCTATGGTGGCAGCTTCTGGATTCTCTGTCCAGAGCTCCTGTAATGAGCAGTGACAGTCACAAGAGGCAAGCAGCTCTCCTGGGGACAGGATTTAAAGAAGGAACAGAAGCCTGAAGCCTGGGTATGATGGCGCACACCTGTCATCCCAGAGAGAGGCAGGAGGATCCCAAGTTCGAGGCCAATCTAGGCAACTTAGCAAGACCTGTCTCAAAATCAAATACGAAGGGCTGGGACGTAACTCAGTGGTAAAGAGCCCCTGGGTTCAATCCCCAGCACCACCAAAAAATAAAGGAAAAATGAGCAGATTGAACAAGAAGAGAAAGACAGAGCTGGGGGTGCGGCTCGATGGTAGAGGCTTGCCTAACAGTCACCTGCAAGGCCCTGGGTTCCATCCCCGGCAAGGCAAAAACTAAAGAAAGAAAGAAGAGAGAAGATGAGAAGCCATCCAAGAGAAGAAGGAGGTGTGGGAGAGGCGGGCGTGGCTCCTACCAGAATTGTGTGACTTTGCCCAAACCGAGAGAGCAGCAATTCACAGAGGAGGAGGTGGCCATCAGGACCCACCAGGAGCTACTCCCTGTGACACCCAGCAAAAACCAGGAGTTCAAGAACACAGCCCACGACCGTGATCCAGGGATCAAGAAACTGGTGCTGCTAAATGTGCCTCTCAACAGCCAGGAAGCTCCAGAAGGGGCCCTGGGACAGCCGATCAGTCGGAATCTGCAGGAACGCTTCATATTCCCACCACGTGGCCTGGGGGCAAGTGCAGCTCCCAGAGCTGCCTCACCCCCTGCCTTCCAAATACCACCAAGTGCAATGACCTTGACTTCCACTTGGATCCGTCTTGCAAGAGAGTTTTGAGAAATGTGATTTTCAGCTTTCTGACATTGTCTGAGAAAGAGGGACCTGAGCTGAGATGGTGCTTCACAGATTCCGCCACATCTGGCCCCTGTCCTCCTCCTCTGCTCTGTCCAGGCGACTGCACCTAAAACTTCCCTTCTCCTCCCAATACTCCAAAGAAGAGCCTGGCGCCTGCCCACCTGGCTGTCTGTTAGGATCCTCTGCAGACAGGTGGGGGCAGGGAGGGCAGGTTCCAGCAGGGATCAAGGAGCCGCCGCCTTGAAGACTCTTCCTTCAAGAGCTCCGGAGTTTGCCCTGTTGCACTCAGCTCCCTCTGCCACCCTGTTCCTGCTGCAGCACAGGACAATCCTCTATGGAAGAGAGAGATGGACCACATACTTTACCCTCCGTATGCTTTGGATATGAGGTGTCACTCGAAAGTTCCCGTGTTAATAAAGAAAGTAAAATGATTATATTATCAGAGCTGTAACCTAATCAGTGGATTAATCCATTTGGTGGATTAATACTTTTGAATGGGTTACGGGAAGGTAACTGTGTGCAGGTGGGGCGTGACTGGAGGAAGGGGGTTCCTGGGGGTGTGCCTTGGGGATTATATATTTTGTCCCTGGCTCCTTCTGCTCTCTCTGCCTCCTGGCTACCATGACATGAATAGCCCTCCTCGTGCACTTCAGCCAGGATGCTCTGCCTCATCTAGGGCCCAGAGGGATGGAGTCAGCCGACCACAGACTAAGACCACTGAAACCATGAGCCCCAAGTAAACTTTGGGCCACCTCCTCTAAGTTGTTCTTGTCAGGTGTTTTGGTCACACCAATGACATACTAACACACCCTCCCTCCTGTCATGGGGACACAAGCCCTTCCCTGACCTACCTCCTAGCCAGTCTCTGTACCTGCCCACTGCTGAGGGCCATTGCCAAGTAGGAATGACGCATCAAAATTTCCTTGCCAGTGTACCCCATGTTAAATGGAAATTTGCTGTGACATTGCATGTGTCTTTGAGAAAGGTGACCCTGCTCAAGGACCAGGGTGGATCCAGGTTTAAGGTGTATCCTGCAGGTTTTAGGAAGTATCCCGGTTTAAGATAATTTGGGTTTAGGGCGTTCCCGGTTTAAGACAATCTGGGTTTAGGGAAGTTCCAGGTTGAAGGTTATTGCTGCTGGGTATAGGGCGTTCCTGCTGCCTGAGTTCCCGTTGAGTTCGTGGAATTGAGAAAGTATTTTGGGACGTGAATGCGTGGCAGAACTGGGATTTCCCCAGAACGTGTTTGTAGAGGGCCGGTGTGAGTTCGGGAATAAAGAATTGCTGTTTGAATCTACAAAGCTGTGAGTGGCTCGTGATCTTGTGCCCAGACAGACTGCGGCAGCCCACCTTGAAGTCATAGAGACTTAAGTCCAAAGCTGGTCTCCACCATGAGACCCAACGCAAGCCATGTCACCCTCTGAGCTTTGACTTTCTCACCTGTAAAACGGAGCTAAAGGTAACACAGGGACGTTGTGAGGATTGAGTTCATAGCTGGTAAGGCTTTTAGCAGTTCTTGGAATGAATTTCAGTTGCCTATTGCTGTGCTAAAACCACTCCAAAACTTTGCAACTTAAAAAAACAGCTCTGCATTCCTTATGGGGGGGGGGGCTCAGCTGGGCAACTTTTTCTTCTGGGGGAGGGGGTACCGGGGATCGAACTCAGGGGTGCTCCACCCCTGAGCCACATCCCCAGCCCTATATCTTGTATTTTATTTAGCACTTTAGTTTTTGCTGAGGCTGGTTTTGAACTCGCAATCCTCCTGTCTCAGCCTCTCGAGCCCCTGGGACACCAACGGCTGGCTGTGTTTGGAGTGAGGAGCACAGGCACTCCCTGAAGGCGGGACAAAGCTGGTCCCATTCCGGTCACTCAGAGATCATGGAGGCCCTTGGGCCTTTGCCTTGCTTGTAGTGTGGGGAGTGTTCTAAGAGATTTGTCCTCAGTCCCCAGGGCTGCAAAATAATAATAATAGTAATAATGATGATGATGATGAAGAGGAGATCGAAGAGAATGAGAAGGAAAGGAAGGGGAAGAGATTGATCAGCAGGCAGCAGGCGAGCATGGCCTTGAGATATTTAAAGAAAGTTTTTTGAGGCTGAATAATTATGATGCTTCAAGTTATTTATCCCCCTCATTTAAATTAAGTGAATTTTATTTTTTTATTTTAATTTTTTTTAAAGAGAGAGTGAGTGAGAGAGAGAGAGAGAGAATTTTGATATTTATTTTTTAGTTCTCGGTGGACACAACATCTTTGTTGGTATGTGGTGCTGAGGATGGAACCCGGACCGCATGCATGCCAGGCGAGCGCGCTACCGCTTGAGCCACATCCCCAGCCCAAATTAAGTGAATTTTAAATGTCAAAGACAATTCTAGATAGGTTTCTTCTGGATCAAATAAAAATTTTATTTAAAAAAATAGACTCAAAAAGAAAAAATAACAAAAAAAAAAAAAAGAAAAAGAAAAGAAGAATATATACATAGTTCGTTTTTTCACCTATCTATTCCTCAACAATATAATGTATCTATAACATCTAAAACCTTATTGATCATAAAATGTGCCATTATTTATGTTCAAAGAAGGAAAATATGCAATTAAATTGACAAGCAATTCTTTGATTAGAATTTCCATTTTATGTTTATTAAGAAGAGTATCTGGTGGGCATGGAGGCTCATACCTGTAATCCCAGCTTCTCAGGAGGCTGAGACAGGAGGATCAGGAGTTCAAGGCCAGCCTAGCAACCCAAAATGACCCTGTCTCAAAAAAAAAAAAAATCCATCAAAAAGAACACTATGACTTGTGTGCATGTTGAAAAAAAAATATGCCTTTCTTATAACTGAAAATATCTATGTGTGCACACACAGAGCTGTAATTTCATAAAAGACAGCAAAATATAGAAATCACTGAATTTTATTAATATTGTGTACGTCTGAAAGCAGTAAAGTTTGGATGGATAATCAAAAAAAGTCCATAATTCATAAACTATTATATATGTATTCTGCAACATTTCTTTTTTGTGTTCTCCTTTCAGTAAAATCATCAATTATGGTTTTATGATCAAGATTTTCATGTGATTGTTATGTTAATGCCATAAAAAAATTAAAAGTAAAATGTAATTTTAAAAAGTATCCAATGTGTAAATGTATTATTATACATGCATTTTAAAGTAAATATAAAAAGTTAACAAATTCAAATCATTTAGATACTTTTAAATTTTAATTTAAAAAATATGTGATATTTTTAAATTTTAAAATATTCAACATTTTTATGAGAAAAAGAAAAAACACAAATTATAGTTAATGAATAGCAATCAATTTATCTGTGTGTGAATATCACACCATAATTTTATAATAAGTCTGGAATTCAGTTTGTATTAATCCTTCTACTTTGTACTTCTTTTCAAATTTGCTTTGGCCAGTCTAGCTCTCGGTTTTTCTATGTCTGAAAAAGTCTTTCAATTGCCTTAACTTAATTTTTAAATTTTTTTGCAGCAGCGAGGTTTGAATCCAGAGGTGCTTTATCACTGAACTACATTTCCAGACAGGGTTTTGCTAAATTGCTGACTCTGGCCTTAAACTTTCAATCCTCCTGCCTCAGCCTCCTGAGTCACTGGGATAACAGGCATGCATGACCATGCCTAGTGGCACAATTTTCTTTTATCACTGATTTTCAGCAATTTGGTGATGTGTCTTTATGTGATTTTCTTTCTTTTTTTCTTTCTTTTAGTTTTCATCAAATTTGGAAAAAATCTGAACCGCTATTTCTTCAACTATAATTTACTTTTGTGGTGCTGGGCTAAGTAAACACTCTACCACATCTACATCCCCAGTGCCTTCACATATGATTTTTTAGCCTCTTGCCCAGTCTGGATCTCCAACCACATCTATTAGATTGTTTGATATAACCTCAAATATCAGTTATGTTCTATTTTTCCCCTTCTCATTTTCTCTCTGAGTTTCATTTTAGAGATTTTTAAATTGATGTATCTTCAAAATCATTGATCTTTTTTTCTATAGTGACCTAATTGAATCTGCTCTTTATCCAGCCCAGTCATTTATTTATTTATTTATTCATTCATTCATTTATTTTTTAAGGTACTGTAGTTTCCACCTCTGGAAATCCTGTTTGGGTATTTCCTATGGATACCATTTCCCTGCTCACCATCTTCATGCTTTGCTCTACCTCCTCGAATAGCTAGCCTATCATATACCCTCTTTCCAGGCCCTTCTCTGCTAACTCCTTCACCTTCTTCTGATTGTTTTCTCCCAGTTGGCTTCTTTGCTTGCCTTTTGTTTGTCTTTAGATGCCCTTTATCAGATGGAGGAACTTGATTTCTATTCCTAGTTCTCTGAGAGTTTTTGTCAGGAATGGATTTTGATTGGATTTTGCCAAATGCTTTGGGGTCATCTGTTGAAATGACCATATGGTTTCCATCTTTGAGTTTGTTAATCAAGCAAATAAAGTTGATCGATTTTCAAACGTGAAACCTGTTTTGCTTTCCCCTTGCTCCGGATGTATTGTCCTTTCTGTGTATTGTTGGAGTTGACGTGCTGACATTTTGTTGAGAATTATCGATCTGTAACTTGACTGGCCGCCCCACATTGTGATCGTTCCATGGCTTGGTGCTGGATTCTTCTGCATTCCTTTCAGTGTTGTTGGCCTCTGTTCTGGCACGCAGTTAATATACTTGGAATCAGATTCCTCTGGTGATGCTTTGCTTTTATTAGGATGGATCCAGAGCAGGTGGTAGCCCAAGGTTAATTTAGACCTCAACTAAGGCAATGGCCTTCTGAGGATTGTACCCAATATCCTACGTATTACGAGGTCTTTCCACTCTGCCTGTTGGGAACACAAACTAACCCCAACCCTGCAGGAGCTCCAGGCATTGCGTTGCCCTCAGGGGTTCTTTCCCTGCCTTTCCCTTTCAAGCGTGTGCAAATCAGAACTCAGCCAAAGATCCAAGGAGACAGATCTCTGGCCCTTCTGCAGATCTTTGGATATATATATATGCTCAGTGCCCTCCTCGATCTTACTCTGCCCTGCAAATTCTAGCACTCTGACCTCTTGAACTCTAAACCTGTCTTCTCAATCAGCAAGACACCCAAGCTCTGTTTGGATTCCCCAATTCCTTGCACCGGAGCTGGGGAAACTGCCCAAGGCAGTGAGCTGGGATCATTACAGGGCTCACCTCATTTATTTCCCTTTTCTCCGAGATCAGAGTCCTGAGTTGCCTTTGCCCAGAATCTGAAAATCATTGTTTCACATATTTTGTCTGGAGTTCTACATTTTTTAAGGCAGGAGAGTGAATCTGGTCTCTGTTATTTCATTATGGCTAGAAGATGTGGCCTTGTTTGGCTAATCACTATTGTGTGTGTGTGTGTGTACGTGTGTGTGTGTGAGATTCTGTCAAAGAGGCAGTTCCTGGGCCAGAGGTCCCTCTGCCTACGTTTAAGAGCAGTGCTGGGCTGGGGATGTGGCTCAAGCGGTAGCGCGCTCGCCTGGCATGCGTGCGGCCCGGGTTCGATCCTCAGCACCACATACCAACAAAGATGTTGTGTCCGCCGAGAACTAAAAAGAATAAATATTAAAAATTCTCTCTCTCTCTATCTCTCTCTCTCTCCTCTCTCACTCTCTCTTAAAAAAAAAAAAAAAAAAAAAAAAGAGCAGTACTAACTAGATATGTCACTTTGGGTCCGTTACTGACCCTGCCTGTGCCTCGGTTTTCCTTACTGTCCAATAGAAGGGACAATAGTGGTATTGACCTTAAGGGTTTTCATGAGAAATGAGCAAAGGTGTTTCATGTCCATCCTGGCAGGTCGTGAGTGTCCAATAAATGTAATTATTTTATTACAGACCACCCAACTCGGGCTCCTTCAGTTTACACCCACCTTCAGGGAGAGAAATAGGGGTCTCTCCTTGTTTTCATTTTATTTTATTTTTATTTTTTGGCAGCCTTGGGGATTGACCCCAGGGCCTCACACACGCTAGACAACTGCTGTACCACGGAGCTACCTCCCCAGCCCTTCTTTTCTTTTTGTAAAGGTCATCAGGTCTGTTGGTTGACAAGGCAGAACCATTCTTTTGGGTCATAGTTTCTGTTTGTCCTATTTTTTTCCTTTCCTAATTTCTCAATCTCCCTCTCTGTCTAGACTCTTCCCTCAGGCCCAAAACCTGTTCCTGTCTATTGCCTTCCAACCACACACAAAAACCCTTCCCCCTTTTTTCCTCCCCGGCCCCAGCTCCCTTCCTCCTGCTTTATTTCTCCTGGCTGCTAAAGGTCCTGAGAGTCCTCTGTGCTACCTCCCACCCCTCACCTCTCCTTCCCCCTCACCTCTCCTTCCCCCTCACTGCTCCACACTGTACAGCCCAGGCCTCTGCTGGCTCCATGCAGCCTCCTAGAGAATTCCACCTTGGAGGAAACCTCTTCTTTGGGCTTCAGATGTGGATGGCCAGGGCCCCTGAGAGCAAAGAGCTCACAGGGACAAAGACGCATGCTCTCCAGGACCACGCAGCTGGTCTCCCAGGCTTGTAGGTGAAGAGGTGGAGAATGTGTCCAGAGCTTGAAGGTGCGGCTGGAGCGTGCTGGACCATTACTGATGCCCCTTCTCTCTGCAGGACATGCCAAGAGTGTGAACAGGAAGATGCAGGCCAGGAGACAGGTCGTGGGGTCCTTGGGCCCTGCAAGTGTTAGGATGGGCTTGATTCTGCCCTCTTGGCTCCCCTCCTGGGCCTCTGTCCCCTTTCCCCTACCTCCTTCACTGACTCAGTTCTCTTGTTCATCCTCCTTCCCAGCGAGCCAGACCATGGCCTCCACACCCCCTCCTCTGTCCCGCCTCTCAGGGCACTCCCAGGACACTAGGGCAGTTCACAGGCACACATCCACCTCCTCCTCCAGGCTGAGCTCCCCTGAGTCGCCTTGGTTTCCCTGAGCACAGAACTGGCACCCAGTGGGGCTTCATCAGTGTTTGTTTGGTGATAATGACACGTATGTGTCACTAGCTTGCTCCTGTGGTCTGAACTCACCCTGCTAAGTTTGCATGTCCCCAGTGGCTGGGAGGGAAAGATGAAGAGCAGGAGCTCTAGGGTCACACTGTGGCTGCAAACCCTCGTTCACTGTGGCCGCGCTGGGTGTGCTCTAGAGCGTCAGTCACCTGCTCTGTGCCTCAGTTCATTCTTCTGTGGGTAGTAAGAGTACCTGCTCAAGGAGGATCCCTGGGGAGTAAGAGATCCTCCACAGGCCTCCACTTCCCTTCCTCTGGGGCTTTGCTGGTGCTTTTTGTCCTACCTGGAAAGCCACTGGCATCATCCACGTGGAGAAGTGGCACACTTCCATGAAGCCTTCCAGAATTCCACAGCCTGCTGCCTCCTTCCTACCAACAATTATGACCTGCTTCCTGCCCCAAGCCATGTCCATGCCTGTCTGTGCCTCACCCTCCCCAGGGAGTCTGAGATTTTTTGTTTGTTTTGGTGATAGGGAGTGAACCCAGGTGTGCTTAACTGCTGAATCACATCTCCAGCCCTTTTTTGTATTTCCAGACAGGGTCTCCCTGAGTTGCTTAGGGCCCCGCTAAATTGCTGAGGCTGGCTTTGAACTCGTGATCCTCCTGCCTCAGCCTCCTGAACCACTGGGATTACAGGCATGTGCCACTGTGCCTGGCTCAGAATCTAAGCTTCTTGATGGAGCTGTAGCTGGTTGGTATAGCTTGGAGCTGAAGTGTCCTTCAAAGACTCAGGTGTTGAAGCTTTGGACCCATTACAGAAATGTTCAGAGACGGGGCTTTGGGGAAATGATTGGATCATGAAGGCTCAGCTCTCCTCGATTGGTTAATCCATTGATGGTTTCATAATTGAATGAACTATTGGGAGCGGGTGGAAACTGTAGTAGGTGGGCCCTTGTAGAAGGAAATAGGTCACTTACTGTGCGTGTGCTCTGGAAGTGTACATCTTGTCCAGCCACCCACCCCTCTCTCTCTCTCCTTCCCCACTGCCATGAAGTGAGCATTTATGCTCCTCCACACCCTTGCACCATAATGCTCTTCCTCACCACAGCCCAGAAACGATGGAGCCAGCTAACCACAAACTGAAATATCTGAAACCATGAGCCAAAATAGATCTTTCCTTTTCTAAAAACAATTTTCTCAGGTATTTTGTCACAGCAACAAAAACCAGCTAACACACTGGTGCTTCATGGATACTGAATGAATGAATGAATGAGTGGTCACAGGATATTCCAGATGCTACAACAATGTTCTGATAATCTATAAAGTATAAATTTTACTGAGTCTTGAACTGAGGCCTCCAGGATAGCAAATACAGCTTCTTCCATTAAGTCTCTGGCTGCTGCTGAGCTTAGTTTGGCTGGTTGGGAGTTAACGATGAACAAGGAGCACAGGTGAAGGGCAGAGGGTCTTTCCCTCTGCCCATGCTGTGGACAGGACAGGGTATGTGGCTGTGAAGGTTACATGGCACAATTTCTAAAGGCCTAGCTGAGGGCTTGACATGAAGTTGGCTCAAGAAACAGCAGAATCATCATCCGTGCTGTTTGGCGGTGGTTATTGTTGTTAAAAGAACTGAGCTTACAAGGAAAGAGCGCTGACCCGTGTGCAGTCAGTGAGAAGTGGTTTTTGCTGGAGGACTCGGCTCCTTTGCCAGCACGTGTATTCACATTTCCCATTGGTGCTGTAATCACCCCGACGTCAGCAAGCTTACACAATTCGCTATTGTACAGTTCTTAACGTCAGAGTAAGAGGTTTAGCCCAAGGCCCACAAGACTAACTTTCTAAGGTGTCAGCAAGCCCGTGTGCCTTTCTGGGGTCCGTTTGGCAAGGGAAGGTCAAGTCCTTCTCATGCTGTGTGTCTCTGACCTTCTGTCAACCTATTGTGCTCTCTCTGATCACAGCTGGGAAAGCATCTCTACTTTTAAGAACTTATACAATTAGATTGGCCCACCTGGATCATCAGGGTGACCTTCCGTTTCAAGGTTGGTGTCCTTCATCACATAAGGTCCTGTATGTGAAGACTGTCCAATCTCCCCATCTGAAGCCCCCTCTTCATCCTAACAATGGTAATGCCTTGTCTAGGGTTTGCCCCATGCCAGACACTGTTCTGAGGACTGTCTATGTCTTAACATATTCAGTCTTCATGAAAACCCTGTGAGGTTCCCCATCCACTAAGTGTGGATTGCACATCGGTGACTTTCTTCCAAACATAATGCTCAAGAGGGGAAGGGGGGTACTATACAGTGGAGAAACTTGAAAAATACTATCTCGGGAAGGGATCCAGGTCAACAGCAATGTTCTTAAATCATGATCATAGTATTCAGTGTTGATAGCATATGATGAGAACTGCACTTGACCTCTGTGTTTATCCTCCCCCAAACCCATAATCCCAGTCTAATCATGATCAAGACATCAGACAAATTCTAATAAGAGGTAATTTATACAATATAGCTCACTAGTATTCCTCAATTAAAAAAAAATTTTTTTTCAGTATTGGGATTCAAACCCAGGTCCTCACACGTTAGGTATGTACTATCTAACTGAGTTGCATTCCCAGCCTCTCAATCTTTTCAGAGACGTCAGAAACAAGAAAAGTCTGGGTGCAGTGGCTCATGTCTGTAATCCCAGCTATTCAGGAGGCTGAGGCAGGAGAATTGCAAGTTCAAGGCCAGTCTGGGCATCTTAGTGAGGCTTTGTCTCAAAACAAAACAATAAAAAGAGCCAAGGTGTAACCGTGGTAGAATAGCCCTGGGTTTAATCTCCAGTACCAAGGAAAAAAAAATAGTCTAAGAAATTGTCACAGCCGGATTGGGGATGTGGCTCAAGCAGTAGCGCGCTCGCCTGGCATGCGTGCGGCCCGGGTTCGATCCTCAGCACCACATACCAACAAAGATGATGTGTCCGCTGAGAACTAAAAAACTAAATATTAAAAAATTCTCTCTCTCTCTCTCTCTCTAAAAAAAAAAAAAAGAAAGAAAGAAAAGAAATTGTCACAGCCAAGATCACAGCCCAGAGAAACCTACGAGACATGACAACTAACTGCAATTTGGTATCTTGGATGGGATCCTGGCACAGAAAAGGGATATTAGATAAAAATTAAATGAATCTGAGTTAACTAGGGGCTTTGGTTAATGATAATGTATCAACATTGGTTCATTAATAATAACAAATGTCAATAATAGGGGAACCTGGCTGGGGCGTATATGGAAACTATACTTCTCAATTTTTCTGTATATCTAAAGCTTCTAAAAATAAAGTCTATTATAAAATGATTTTAACATTTAATGAATATCTACCATATAGATGCTGTTGTCATCCTCAAATTATAGACAAGGAAACTGGGGCATCAAGAGAAAGCTTATCCTACCAATGGCCAAGGCAGGGTTCAAATCTAGGCATTCTGGCTCCAAAGTCCATGTTTTCCAGCCTCCCTAGGGACTGTGGAGTTTCCCAGGACAGGACTCTCCCTCTTTTCTCAGACAGGATTGTAACTCTCTCCTTTGAGGCGCAAGGGCTATATTTATCTGCTAGACTGGCTCCCATCTTCTGGCTGCTGAGCATGTCCAATATAGAGATATGTCCTGCATGTGGGGCATAGACCAGTACTTTTCAAGCAGAAGAGCTTCTCCCTCATTCCATGGGACATCTGGCAATGTCTGGAGGCAGCTTTGATTGTCATGACTCAGGGGCATGGGGCAGAAGCTATGGTATCTAATGGATAGAGGCCATGGGTACTATTAAACATTTGATGGTCTATAGAAAAGTCCCAACAACAAAGAATTATCCTACCCTCAAATGTCAGTGAGAAACCCCAGGGCAAACTCTATTTCTATTTTCATTTTTAAATTGGTGTATAAGAATTACATGGGGGGCTGGGGTTGTGGCTCAGTGGTAGAGCGCTTGCCTGGCATGCGTGAGGGACGGAGTTCGATTCTCAGCACCATATACAAATAAATAAAATAAAGGTCCATCAACAACTAAAAAATATTTTAAAAACCCCACACTTACATGGATTAGTGGGTTTTATTGTGACATAGACTACATGCACATAACTTGCTTGGATCCGTTTGGGTCCCTATACCTCCCCTTGCCCTCCCAGACCCTATTTCCAATGCTCTCTCTCATTTTCCTCATAAGGACAACCATATGCATCTAACCACGTGTACGAATTCTTGGTTTGAGAAAAACAATACCATCACTGTAAGTATAACAGTGATTCTGGGGTTGAGAGCTCCACCCTGGGGAAAAGAGGAGGGAGAGGGTGGCCAGGGTTAAGCCTCATCCCCCCTCCCTGGCCTCAGTTGATTGACTCCTTGACCTCCATCCTGGTCCTTTTGGCAGAGCTACTAGGAGGCCCTACTTCCTGGGACAGCAGCAAGTTGCCAGCCCTGAGGAGGTCACGGCTGAGTCAGCCTGTCTTGGCCTCCGCTTCCCGGGCACATGAAAGAGACATCCACATCGTGGCTTAGAGCCAAGGCACCAGGCTGGGGAGGTGTGGCAGGGAGTGAGCCTAGTCAGCCCTGTCCTTGCCCAGAGCTTTCCCAAGACCAGCCAGGAAGGCATGTCCCGGCAGCCTGGTCCATCTGGGCAAGTCATGACGCTGGACCTGGTTGCTTTGTGCGGTAAAGGTGGAGAACACTCGCCCTCTCTATTGGAGACAGGACCAAGTAGTCAGGGGAAGCGATTAATCCATGGATTGGCACCCGATCTAGGTGTGGGAGGAAGCACAGAGGACAAGAGAGCACCCTGTCCTGGGGGAAGTCACATTATAGTGAGGGGAGCCACAACAGAGACTTGTAAGTAATGAATCCGTGTCTTGTGGAACACTGGGAAGCAAGTCAAAGTTAAAACTGGGTAATCTGGGGGAGGGGGAGGTAAAGGAGCTGGGATCTGCTTTAGCTACTGTGGCCTGCTGATTCCCTGCTGTGGACTCCCTCCCTTCTGTACCTTTTAGGGGCAAACTACATTTCCTCAACTACAAATTAAGCTCTGCCAACGGGAGATTGGAAGGCATGAGGGAGGAGAAGCAGCTTTCTCTGATTCGGCAGGTGACTTCTGCAGTAGCAGCAGCAGTAGCAGGCACCGGAGGCAGGCCTTCAGCAGTGTCCCCAGGACCCTGGGCTCCTTGGCTGCAGCTCAGTGGCAGCCGTCCAGTTGCAGTGGCAGCAATGACAGTGGTGTCTTCCAGCTGCTCACCAGCAGGCGACAGCTGCGTGTCCCAGCCCAGGGACGACGGCAGCAGGTTCTGAGACATGAAGTGTCACCCTCTCCCTTTCGCTCATTTGTCCTTCACTTGCAACCAATTCTCTGTATTGGCCTTCTCTTGGAAGTACTAGAACAGTTTCTGTTTTCCTAATTGGACTCTAATTAATATAAATGGTCATATTATGGCAAGGGCCAAAGCAGAAAGAAAACCCCAAAGCCCAAACTTTCTTCTTATAAGGTGTGTAAGTCAGCTTTTCACCTCTGTAACCAAAACACCTGACAAGAACAATTTTAGAGGAAGAAAAGTTTATTGGGGGCTCACAGGCTTAGCCGTCTCAGTCTATAGAAAGCCTACTCCATTGCTTTGGGCCCAAGGGGAGACAGAACATCATGGCAGAAGGGTGTGGTAGAGGAAAACAGCTCAGGACATAACATCAAGAAGCAGAGTAAGCTCGGCTCAACAGGGACAAAATACATACCCCAAAGGCACACCTCCAGCCACCCACATCCTACCTGCCCGCAGTTACCACCTCGTAACTACTAGTGCATTAAGGCACTGATGAGATTAAGGCTCTCATAACCCGATCATTTCACTTCTGAACTTTCTCACATTGTCTTACTCATGAGCTTTAGGGGACACCACATGTCCAAACCATGACAGAGGAAACCTTACATCATCCCACCCATCAACTTGGCGGCTTACGCCAGACCATCTGTCACCCACACTCAAATCCATGGGCATCTTCAAATACCAGGATACATAGCCCCACACTGTCTCTCCTCCTATTTCTACCGCCTCCCACTCTCCTGGGTAAGTCCTGTCTTACTCTCTTGGCTATTAGAGAGTGATTTCTCATCATCAGACCCAACTCACTTTCTCTACTTTCCATCTTTTCTCCGATGTTTTGTACTGAGGATTGAACCCAGGAACACTCTAGCCCTGAGCTAAATCCCCAGCCTCTGATCCCTGCTTTTAAAGCAGGATCTTGTTAAATTGCCAAGGCTGGCCTCAAACTTGTGAATCCTCTGCCTCAGCCTCCCAAGTAGCTGGGATTACAGGCCTGTACCACTGTGCTGGCTCTTTTCCATCTATTTTTGCTTTGCTTATTCTCTTCAATAATGTCAGAATGCCCTAAAAAAAAAAAAAAAAAAAAGGCAAGAGGATTGCAAGTTCAAGGCCACCCTCAGCAATTTAGTAAGACCCTCAGCAACTTGGGGAGGTTCTGTCTCAGAATAAAAAATAAAAAGAACTAGGGGTGTAGTTCAGTGCTAAAGTTCTCCTGAGTTCAATCCCAGTAGTCAAACAAACAAAAACAAACTAGGAACAAGGCCACAGAGGTGGACACAATTCTTTCTCTAAAGCCCCAAACACCAGGCCACATACAGGCCTGAATTTCCACCCTGAGCAGCCCTTCAAGTGGAGGCGGATCATCTTCAGAGGGGCTTTCTGGATTCCGTGAGTTTCCCAAACTCATACTGGAAATGCTGTATTTACTTGAGGGGAGATTTCTGGAGAAGGTGCTCACAGTTTTCATCAAATCATCAAATAAACATGGGATCCAGAGAAACCTAGAACCGGGAGAGTAAGGCAAGAGCAGTGAGTCCATCCCCATCCCCATGGTGGAGTTCAGGGAGATACACGGATTTTTATTGTTTCGCCTCCCTAACACTGGCTTTTTGTCTTACCTCATCACATTCCTACTTTGATACATGTGCTAATATTGAATATTAGCTCAATAGCATGTGTATTGTATATGATTTATAAACAAATAATATCGATGATACATATTAGTATCACTGTTCAACTCTTTTTTTGTGGTGGTGGGGAGGAGGTACCGGGGATTGAACTCAGGGGCACTCCACCACTGAGCCACATCCCCAGCCCTATTTTGTATTTTATTTAGAGACAGGGTCTCACTGAGTTGCTTAGTGCCTCCCTTTTGCTGAGGCTGGCTTTGAACTCGTGATCCTCCCGCCTCAACCTCCCAAGCTGCTGGGATTACAGGCAGGCGCCACTGTACCCGGCTCAATGTTCTTTGAAAAACCAATGTAGATGTTCTATCAAAATAATTTGAAGAAAGCAAGCTTGAAAACCTATGCTAAATGAAATGTGAGAGACAAAAGGACCGATAGTATGTTTCACATACAGGAAATGTCTAGAATAGGCAATTCATAGAGACAAAAAGTATGTTGGAGGTGATGGGAGGATGGGCGGAGAAGGAATGGGGGATGTAACAAGTTGAACTGTGTCCTCCAAAAAAGATATACGAATGTGACCTTTTATTGTAAATAGGGTCTTTGCAGATTTCACCAGGTTGAGGTGAGGTCGTTTAGAATGAGCCTTAATTCCCTCTTTATAAAAAGAGGGAATCTGCAGCCAGGTGTGGTGGCGCACCCCTCTAGTCTCAGCAACTCTAGAGGTTGAGGCAGGAAGGTGGAAAGTCCGAGGGCAGCCTGGGCGACTTAGCCAAAGCCTGCCTCTAAATGAAAAAGAACAGAAAGGGCTGGGAATGCAACTCAGCAGTAGAATATTCCTGGGGTCAGTCCCCTCAGGCCTTAGGACTTAGAAACAGGCCTGTGCAGAGGGCCAGGACGTGAAGACACAGGGAAAGACAGGCACCTGGCTGGGGTGATGCACCGTGAAGCCAAGGAACTGCCAGGCTTCCGGGCAGCACCAGAGGCCACGAGGGAGGGAACCAGTCTCGCCTACAGCAGTCACCGAGCGTGGCACTGCCAACGTCTTGATTTTGAACTTCTAGTCTTCGAAACTCTGAGACAGTGGTTGCTGTGGCTTCACACCAGGCAGCTCTGGTGCCTTGGCCCAGCAGCTGGAGGGTTGCACACAGGGAGCTATTGCTCAATAGCCGCAGAGTTTCTGTTTGGGGCGATGAAATCTTCTGGAAAGAGACGGTGGTGCTGGTTGCACAACAGTGTGGATGTGATTATTCCCACTGAGTTGCACACTTACAAATTGTTGAAATGAAAAATTTGATGTTACATATTTTTTACCTCACTGTAAAACAATTAATAATGTAATTTTAAAAAAACTTTGAGTTGTACACTTTTTATTTGTTTTGGTATTGGAGATTGAACCAAAGGGGCACTTTCCTTCTGAGCTGCATCCTCAGTCATATATATGTATGTATATGTGTGTATATATACACATATATATATATTTATTTAATTTTGGCACAAGGTCTCACTACGTTGCTAAGGCTGTTGGCCTTGGACTTGTGATCCTCCTCTTGCCTCAGCCTCCGGAGTCTCTGGGATTATAGGTGTATGCCACTGTGCCCAGCCAAATTATACACTCTACATGGGTAAACTATATGGTAAATGAATAATATCTCAAGAAAACTATTTAAAAAGTGGTTTGTGTAATGGAGAAACAAAAGAACTGAATAGCTAACATGATGCTGAAGAAGAACAAAGTTGCGGACTAACTATCCAACTTCAAGACTTCCTATAAAACTACAGTAATGAAGACCACATCACATTGGCAAAAGAATAGACAGGATAAGGGAACAGAATAAAGAGCCTAGAAACACATGCCCGTAAATATAATCAACTGGCTGGGTACAGAGGCACATGCCTGTAATCCCAGCAACTCGGGAGGCTAAGGCAGGAGAATTGCCACTTCAAAGCCAGCCTCAGCAACTTAGCAAAACCCTATCTCAAAATTTTAAAAAGGGGAGTGCCTGGGATGTGGCTCAGTGATTAAGTGCCCTGGGTTAAATCCCCAATAGCACCCCCCAAATATATATAGTTATATGGTCATACATATCATGTTATGATAGTCTTTTTCAACAAATGATGCTGGAACAAGTGAACATTCACATATAAAAATAGGGCTGGGGTTGTAGCTCAGTGGTAGAGGGATCACCTAGCACCTGCAAGGTGCTGGGTTCGATCCTCAGCACCACATAAAAATAAATAAGAAAAATAAAATTGTGTCGAACTACAACTAAAAAAAACACTTAGAAAAAAATAATACAAATAAAACTAGATACAAATCTTAGAATCTTCACAAAAAATAATTTAAAATGGATCATAGACCTAAATGTAAAATGCAGAACTATAAAACCCGTCAAAAATCGCATAGGAAGAAATCTAGTGGGCCCTGGATTTGGTGATGACTTTTCAGATACACCAACCCCAAAGACGTGTTCCATGAAAGGAAAAAAATTTATTCAAATTTAAAACTTCTGTCAAAAGCATGAGAAGACAAGCAAGAGATAGAAAGAAGGTATTGGCAGAAAATATATCTGCTAAAGAACTATTACCCCAAACAAACAAAAAACCCCTAACACTCAACAATGTAAATGTGAACCACATGCTTATAGTCAGAAGACCTGAGCAGACACATTGCTAAAAAGATATATAAGTGGCAAATGTGCATATGTAATGACATCATATGTCATTAGAAAAAAAATGAACTAAAATAACAGTGAGCCTCACCTACTAAAATGGCGAAAGTCCAAATGCTGACATCACCATGTTTGCAAGAATGTGAGGCAAACCGAGCTCTCAGTTGCTGCTAGTGGGAAAGCAAAATGGTACAGTCACCTTGGAAAACTTACAGAACTAAACACGCTCTTGACGTACAATCCAGCAACAGTGCCCACTGGTATTAACCCAAATGGCTGAAAATTTACGCCACACAAAAATTTGCACTCAGATATTGATAGCAGTTTTATTTACAATTGCCAAAATCTGGAAACAACTGTGATGTTTTTCAACAGGTGACTGGATAAATAAACGAGGGTACATGCAGAAAATGGAATATTATTCAGGGTTAAACTTAATTAAACTATCACACCCATAAAAATTCATGGAGGAATTTTTTTTTTATATATACCTGGAGTTGAAACCAGGGATGCTTAGCCACCAAGCCACATCCCCAGCCTTTTTTTTTTTTCTTTTGATACAGGGTCTTGCCAAATTGCTTAGGACCTCACTAATTCTCTGGCTGGCTTTGAACTTGTGATCCTCCTGCCTCAGTCTCCAAAGCTGCTGGGATTATAGGTGTGCATCACTGCACCCAGCTCATGGAAGAAATTTAAATGCATATTACTAAGTAAAAGAAGCCAGTGTGAAAAGGTTCCATATGACATTCTAGAAAAACATAAAACTATGGAGACAGTAAAAAGATCAGAGGATGCAGGGGTTAGGGGGACAAGGAGATGAATAGGTGGAGCACAGAATTTTGTGGAGCCGTGAGACTATTCTGTGTGATACTATAACGGTGAACACATGTCACTATACATTTGTCAAAATCCACAGATCGTATAATGTTAAGTATAAATCCTAATGTCAACTACAGACTTTGGATGATGATGATGTATCAGTGTAGGCTCATTGATTGTAACAGGCACCCCTCTGTTGGTAGACATGGAGGAAGTCAGAGGGCACATGGGAACTCTGTACTTTACATTAAAATTTGCTGTCAACCTAGAATTTTTTTAAAAAATAAAATCTGTCAAATAAAAAAGTCATGCTGCCACTGTCCTAAAGTTTTCGAAAGGCTCATTTATAATTGTTATAAAGTTTAAATTGTTATATATATAAAAAAAAAAAACTTTGAAGGCTGCTGTGTAAGGGATTCTATGTGGTTAACACCTTTGGAGTTGCTTGCTGATCCTGGTGATGAAGGGGAAGAAACCCTAACATGGAGTGGAGGATCAGAGGGTCATGGGACAGAGTCACCTTCCTCATCTCATGTGGCCACAGGGAAGATGGGAAGTTCCAGAGGCAACAGGTAGGTGAAAGGCTGAGAAGCTTGAGTGAATTGCTTAACCTCTCTGTGCATCTGTTTTCCCATCTGCAAAATGAAGAAATACTGACATTTAATATTGTGAATATTGAATAGGTGAATTCATGTGAAGTGCTATGAACTGTGCCTGCTAACATCAGTACATATGTAAGTGTTATGAATAAAACTTGGTACCCAGAAATGTTGCCCCTGAAGCTTGGTCCCCCTCTGCTGCAGGGCAAGCCCTGGGGAGGGAAGCCTTGGGCATAAGAGTCACAGTTCCTGAAAATCAATGTCCAACCAGGATGAGAGTCAATGTCATACTCCTCACAATTGAAAGGGGGAGCTAATAGGATCTATGGCACATGCCTGTAATCCCAGTGACTCTGGAGGCCGAGGCAGGAGGATTGCAAGTTTGGGGCCAGTCTTAGAAATTTAGTGAGATTCTAAGCAACTTTGTGAGACCCTATCTCAAAATTTAAAAAAAACAGACTGGGATATAGCTCTGTGGTAAAATAACCCTGGAAGCTCAGAGAACTCAAGCAATTTGTCCTAAATCACACAGCAAGGTAGAAGTGCTTGCTCCAGAATATAAATTAAGTGGCCATTAAAGGAAGCCACAAATCTAGAAGTACCTAGCAATGGCCTGGCTCACATTTGCTGAATGAGACATACCACTCTCATCCCCCTCTAGGAGGAGTCAAAGAGAAGGATGGAACCAGGGCCAGGGCCCAGAGCTCCCCTTACCCCATAACACGCCCTTTCCTTCAGGAATGGAGGTGGGAGGAAGAAGCTCCATGGACTACTCAGTGCCCATCAGAGAGGGTTCTGGGATGGGAGTGGGGGTCCTCCATCCCTACTCAGAAGCCTCTTTCCACCACAGGCAACATCCCCTTCCCCTAGCATGGTATGGTGCGCTTGAAGTTACAGCTACTCACAGGCCCAGTTAGGAGGATAGCGTGAGGTCAGGAGTTCAAGGCTAGCCTGGGCAATAGTAAGACCCTGTCTCAAACAAACAAACAAAACAAAAACACGCCCACATCCTTCTGCCTACCCCTCTTCTGGGAAGGTCCTGCCTCCCGGGCACAGTGTCCTGTCTCCCATTCTCCGAGTGCTGGGACCACAGCTGGGGTCCAGCTGCAGCACCCAGCCCACTGGCTGGCCTCTGCCAGGACAGGAAGTGGGGGGAGAACTGTGCTTGCGGCTGGACACTGAGGGGTGCACACTGCAGCTGGAGCTGGCCAGGCACTAGAGCACCTCGCACGGAAAAGCCCGAGGGGAGACCTGGGACTATCTGAGGGACAGAGACCACGCAAGGCGTTACTGTCATCTTGGTTGCCTGGAGGGTTCTGGAGCGTGGGCAAGAGCCTGGGAATAGGAATGAGCACTGAGGTGGGAGTCTGAAGGTAATAAGGCTTTGCCACTGACTTGCACCCTTGCCCTCTCTGGCCTGTTTTCCCACAGGTACATCTGAAATGTGCATTGAGCTCCCTGGGGCAGGCACCATTCTGGGGACAAGGCAAAGTTCTTGCTCTCAGGGAGCTTATGTACCAGTAAAGGAGCACAGGTACCATAGGTCAAGTAGTGAAAAAAAATCTATGAACAATAAAGTGGTGTGACAAGCAGAGAGTGAGGGATCCGAGATGGTCTCACTTACAAGGTGACAGAAGCAGAAGAAATGAGGAAAGGGGCCATGAGAGCATATTTTTGGCAGAGAGAAGAGCATGTGCAAAACCCCTGAGGTGAGCCCATGCTTGAGAAGGAGAGAGAGAGAGAGAAGGAAGGAAGGAAGGAAGGAAGGAAGGAAGGAAGGAAGGAAGGAAGGAAGGGAGGGAGGGAGGGAGGAAGAAAGGTAGGAAAGAAGGCAGGCAGGCAGACTGGCTGTTATAGAAAAGTAGGGGAGATGGAGGCGAGGGCAGGTACAGCCTGCACGATGTGGCTGAAAACCCCTATAAAGACTCTGCATTTTACTCTGAACTGCTCAGTGGGCTCCAGGGCACCTGGGTGTGGGTGCAGAACCCTACTGGTGCTCACAGAGGGAAAAGGTGCCAGAGGCATGCACCTTTGACCTCCTCTCCTTTACCCAGGCATCTGGCTAGGTCCCTCAGGAAGAGACAATAACAGGGCAGGGACTAGTGAAGCATATAAAATCAGAAGTAAGGGAGGCACTTGGCTCAGGCACAAAACTTAAGGTCAAAAACCTCAATCATTAAGAAAAAGCAACAACAATAGTATTTTTCTGCAATATATTTAAAAACAAAATCAATGCAAAAAAGTCCATGATGAACGAAATACTAGGTTTTGGGTGGGAATTGAACCCAGGACTGCCCTACCAATGAACCACATCCCCAAACCTTTTAATTTTTTTATATTGAAACAGGGTCTCATTAAACTGCCAAGGTTGGCCTCAAACTTGCCATCCTCCTGCCTTAGCCTCCTGAGTCCCTGGGATTATATGTGTGGGCCACCACACATCATTTGGCCCTATTGTTGTATGCATTTAAAAATATATATTGCTTTAAAATATTACCTATCTTGCCGGGCATGGTGGTCCACACCTGTAATCCCAGCAATTTGGGAAGCTGAGGCAGGAGGATTCCAAATTCCAGGGCAGCCTCAGCAATTTAGTGAGGCTCTAAGCAATTTAGGGAGACCCTGTCTCAAAATAAAAAAGGGCTGGAGATGTAGCTCAGTGGTTAATTGTCCCTAGATTCAACCTCTGGTACAAAAAATAAAAATTAAAATATAAATAAAATGTTATGCATCTTGACACCCTGTAAGTTTTGCACCCCAGGAGAGTAGCTCACTTACATTGCCCTAATCCTGGCCCTGGGTGACATGAAGACTGGGTTACCAAGTAAGGGCACCTTGATCATCCCTCTTGAGGTTTTTCGAGAAAGGAACTTACCCAGAGAAACAAGGTGAGTGGGGAGACGCTGGGATTTGAACTCTAGTTCCATGTCAAAGCCCTATGCCAAGTTCCATGCTCTGTGCTGTCCTGAAATGCTGATTTTCATGAGTGTTCATTAAAAAAAAAAAAAAGACTTTTATTCACACACAAAAGTTCATGTAACTTTAAAACTCAGCTTGCTGAATCCTTACACACTGAGCACACCTGTGTAGCCAGCAGGTGGGATTAAATTGAAAGTGTATTTTACATTTCCAACACAAAAACAGACATTATTACTGGGTCAGATTCAGAGGGCTTTTGAGATCACGCAGGCAACTTCGGAACAATAAGGCTCCAGGTCAGGGCTGACACGGAGTTTAGGGGCCCTGAAATGGGACTTCGAGAAACTAAGGGAGGGAAGGGTAGGATTGAGGTCTGTGGTTGGGGAGAGGGCAGAGCGAGATGGTGGGCCTGTTCTTGGAGGCAGGAGGGGCCCGCCCGGGGGCCCAGGTAAGCCGGTAAGAATGCTGCGGCTGCCAAGCCCTAGCGCGGGCGGGGCCGTGACTCAGCTCGTGCCAGGAAAGGGGAATGCACCTCTCCAGCTCTCCAGCGTCCCGATCCCGAGCCAGGCCAGGTCCCCGCAGAGAGCAGCCAGTCCGGGAGGGCGGGACCCCGCCTCCCCACCCGCCCGCCCCGCCTCCCTCCCGGCCGCAGCACCCGGGCCCATCGCGGGGACGTGGCCGCGGGTGGCGAGAGCGCTGCTGGCGCCGTGGGGGCCGCTTCGGTTCTGGCCCCGACGGCGCCGCGAAGACCTGCGAGCGCCGTAAGTAGCGACTTCAAGGACTGTGGGGAGACCAAACAGAAGCCCCCGAGTCCCTCGCCCGGCTCTCTCAGTCCAGCTCCACCCTTCCAATCCTGGCTGTAAAGCCCGACCCGAGAGGCGGCCTGGCGCCGCCGCCTCCTTCCTAATTGCTCACTGGCCCTTGTGGTTGGAAGCCCTATCGCGGCTCCCAGGCAGCCCATCCAGTGTGGCTGAGACTCTGTCACCCCAGTGGGCTGTCCTACCTGAGGATCATCCCATGGGCCCACCCAGCCCCACCTGGCAGGCCACAAGCCCGGGATCTCAGGGATCTGGTCCCGGGGTCACCACGAGAGTCCCTGCACCTTCTCCGACTTGACTGACGGCGGCTCCTTCCAACCACCAGGGCTTACAATTCCAGATGTGCTCACGGCTGGCCCTGCTAGAAGGGGCTCCCTCCTTTCTGCACGTACCTTCGTCTTAGAAGGCCTGGAATTTCAGCCTGGACCCCAAAGAAAGGCTGAATTCCGAGAACCTCCTTTTTGCTGCCAAAGTCGGTTTTCTGACACGAATTCCCACGCCCAGCTGCTAGGGGTGGGGGATAAGCGATGCCAACTCAAAGCTGCTGTAGGACAGGGGAGGTGGGGTAGTCACTAGCCGGATTTCCCGGAGGGGGAACTTCTAGCGAGTTGAGTTTGTGGTCCCTGAGCCCCAGACCCAAAGCACCCAGCTTTGGACCCAGAGCTGAGACCGAAGCGAGCGGCCAAAGGGTACCCGAGGAACTGATCATTCCCATCTTTGGGACGATAAAATTTGGGGACTGAAATTATTCAAACAATTGGCCCGAGGTGGGGTGTTTCTCTTTTCTTTCTTTCTCTCTCCTGATTTTGCGCAAACTTTTACAGAATTTGGGACCAAAGGAAAACGCAGCCCCTTGTGCAGCCAACAGGGCCCTGGGCCTCGGGAGGCGGAGATTTGGGGAGACTGGGGCCCGGCTCTGAGTGCAGGGAGGAAACGAGCTGAGTCGGCTTCCTGTGGGGGCTCGGGCCTCGGACTCCCCGCGGACAGACGTGTCCGGCCGGGCAGCGCCGAACTCCGTGCGGGGGAGGGACCTGGTGTGGGGAGGTGCGGCTGCGAAGGCGAGGAGGGGGCGGGGACAGGGTGGGCCAGGGAAGAGGGGAGGGGAAGAAGAGAACGGGGAGGAGCGAGGGGGCTGGAGCCAGAGAAGAAAGAAGGAAGGGGGCGAACGGCGCGAGCTGGCGCGGAAATGAGAGAAAGCAGAGAGTGAGAGGGGAGGGGGCGCCGGGGGAGACCGTGGAGCCGAGTGGCCCCTAACCCGGCGCCCGCTGCAGGCGCGCATGGCGGGCGGGGCGCGCTGATCCCTGCTGGGCAAGAGTAGCGCACAAGTGAGTCGGTGGCCGAGCGGATTGGCGCGGAGGCGCGCGTCGGAGCTGATCATCCGTGCTTGTCCCCCATTCCCCCGCACAATCGGGAAAAGGTCGGTCGACCCTATCTGCTGAGCCCTGTTTTCCTCAGGTCCCGGGCCAATGTCCCAGGTGAGCGGCCAGCACACCTCTCGCTGCGACGCGCCCCATGGAGCCCCTAGCGCAGCTCCGGACCCAGGTAGGACCTGAAATGTTGAGCGAAGCTGGACAGGAACTGGGCGGGCTGGTGGGGAGCAGTTATTGGGGCGCAGTTCTCTTCCGCCTCCCCAAGACCCCGGGAGACGGTTCTGGGGGGTTTGGGTGGGGGTAGGGCGAGAAGTCTGGGTAGTGGGGACCTGGTCCAAGGACGGTAGAGGGCTGGGGCGTAGAGGCAGGGCCCCTAACAGAGGCGGCGGCTGCGCCAAGTTGGCTCTAACTCTCGCGGCCCCACCACCAGACACAGACACACACACCGTGGTGTCTGTCCGTCCGTCTGGGATTTGTGGCCCGACCGTTTCTGCCCAGTGTGTAAATATTTATGGGGGCCTTGGGCGGGCGCGCGGCGGGGTGGTGTCTGAGTTCTTCTCTCCTTCCCTTCCCCCAGCCCAACCAGCGCCGAGCGCTTCCCGAAAACTTTTGTCTGCCACGAGCGGCTGCAGGACCGGGCCCCTCCCCTCCTTGCCATCTCCTCTCTCGCTTTCCTTACCTCCCCACTGGCCAGTCCCCACCGCCTCTACCCTGCAGGCACACACACACACACACACACACACACACACACACACACACACACAGTGTCAGCAACCTCGTGAAATGCCCCTCCCCCTAGGGAGTCCAACCTACCCATCCCATTCCCTTCAGAGCCTCCTAACGCAGGAAGGGTTTGCGACTCCCTGAGGGGGTCTGGGCTAGGGGTCCTGCAGACGGTGGCTCCCATTTCCTTCC